>NC_066584.1:485686492-488086492 GCF_024323335.1 Lathyrus oleraceus | reverse complement strand
GTAAGACCTAGGGTTTGTGTTTAAAATTGAACCTAACCCACTTTTGGAAATCTTTTAGCCGAACTACGGCGTTCTGATCCTTACCTTTGATGGAAGGTACGTAGGCAACGGGTTCATCCGTTCGAACCCAATAACCCAATAAAATGTATATTCTTTTCTCATCATCCCAATCATGTTTGCACAATATTTTTTGTCATAACAAATAATAATTTAGCACAACAAGTGTGAAAAGGGCTCCCTAGGAGTACCTAGGACGTAGTGGGTGCCTAACACCTTCCCATTGCGTAATTTACCCCTTACCCAGACTCTCTGATCTTTTTATTAGTTTTCTATGTGTAAAACTTCTTAGGCTTTTGTTCGCTTTTTAGCCAGTCCTTTGGATAAATAAAAGTGCGGTGGCGACTCGAAATTTCATGTATCTCTTAGCTTATGGTTTAATCGATAAATCATATAGCGACGAATACACCGCTACAGGATCCATCTTGGAGATCAATAAGGTTGTGTGAGTCAACATGTATTGTCTTAATTGCTTAGTAGCCCATGCAAGTGCACAACATGTCTTTTCAAGCATTGAGTATCTCGACTCGCAGTCTGTGAGTTTTTTACTCAGGTAGTAGATGGCATGCCCTTTCCTATCTGTCTCGTCGTGTTGACCGATAACACAACCCAAGGAATTGTCTAGTACTGTCAAATACATAATCAGCGGTCTCCCTGGGACTGGAGGCATAAGGATAGGAGGATTATGCAAATACTCTTTTATCTTCTCGAAAGCCCTTTGGCAATCATCATTCCACCTGACAGCCTGATCTTTTCTCAACAATTTGAATATTGGCTCGCACGTGGCTGTTAGGTGAGAGATGAACCTTGCAATGTAGTTCAACCTCCCTAAGAAACCACGGACTTGTTTCTCTGTTCTTGGCTCAGGCATTTCCTGTATCGCTTTCACTTTGGCCGGATCCACCTCAATCCCTTTTTCACTAACAATAAAACCCAACAGTTTTCCAGATCTCACCCCAAAAGTACACTTGTTCGTATTAAGCCTTAGCTTGAATTTTCTCAAACGCTCAAACAATTTCTGCAAATTCACCAAATGTTTTTCTTCCGTCCGAGATTTGGCAATCATATCATCAACATAAACCTCGATTTCATGATGAATCATATCATGGAAAAGAGTCACCATCGCTCGTTGATATGTTGCTCCGGCATTTTTCAGACCAAACGGCATCACCTTGTAGCAGAAGGTGCCCCTGGGGTTTTGAATGTTGTCTTCTCCATGTCTTCTGGTGCCATCTTAATTTGATTATAGCCAGAAAAGCCATCCATGAAGGAGAATACCGAGAACTGAGCTGTGTTATCCACAAAAACGTCGATGTGAGGTAATGGGAAATCATCTTTAGGACTAGCTCTGTTCAGATCCCGGTAGTCAACACACATCCGTACCTTTCCATCCTTCTTAGGTACTGGAACGATATTTGCAACCCATGGCGGATAATTTGTGACTGCTAGAAACCCTGTATCCAACTGTTTTTGCACTTCTTCCTTTATCTTGACAGCCATCTCTGGTCTTGTTCTTCTGAGCTTCTGCTTGACCGGAGGACAACCTTCTTTGAGAGGCAAACGGTGTACCACAATATTTGTGTCAAGCCCTGGCATGTCCTGATAATACCAAGCGAAGATGTCAACATATTCTTGCAGCAATTCAATCAGCCCCTTCTTCACATCGTCTTCCAAAGCAGCCGTTATCTTGATTTCTCTCTTGGCGTCCTCGGTGCAGAGATTAATCACTTCAACAGACTCTTGATGCTGGTGAATGACCCTTTCCTCTTGCTCTAATAGTCTGGCAAGTTCTTCAGGGAGTTCACAGTCTTCATCACCCTCTTCTTTAGCTTGAAAGATTGGATTTTCAAAGTCGAAGCGAGCCATAGCAGAACTGTTATCAATAGGACCCGGTGATTTGCATCTTCATGAGTGATGGTATGTACTTATGAGTTTGAACAAGGAATGACAACTAAACAAAACATTTCCAAATGTATTTATTTATTTATTTTTGAAAACTACAAAAATAGATAGACAGTGAACAAAATATTTGAATGCAAAAAGATGTCCTTTATTTATGATAAAAAATGCAGGTATCCACATAGATGAGCCCTACAATGAGTCATTACGCCCTGGGAGGAACGTAAGACTTGGATATGCATGAATAAACAAGAAAATTACTCCTCCGGAAAAGTGACTTGGACAATCTCCTCAGAAAACCAATTGTTGATGACTTCACCTGGGATCCTCGGACGCACCCAGTTATCGATGTCGCAATTGCTATCCCCATCTTCATCGTTGACTGCAGAGACCTGGCCATACTGAATGATACCAGCACTGGAGAAAGTAATCGGCCCCTGATGAGTCTAAAGTGTTGAAGTTGTACAAGTCAGAGCTGGCTGATACCCAATCCCAAACTTATCTTCTTTCATTGGCAACATCAACAGATGTCCCCAACCGGGGGCAACGCCCGAATCTACCAAGGCTTGTGCCTGCTTGAAGGATGAGATAGAGGCACCCACTTTAACTTCTTCCACCGGAACTGCATCCTTGATCTGAACTGCCTCAAAGGCCTGACATAGGGTCTCATGAAATTCACCTTCTACCTCTACATACTTGAATGTAGACAGGTTGCTGACCAAAATGTCCTCCTCACCACAAACGGTGATAATTCGCCCGTTGACTGGGAATTTAACCTTCTGATCTAAAGTTGAAGAGACTGCCCCAGCGTTGTGGATCCAAGGACGACCCAGCAGGAAACTATAGGAAGGACTGATATCCATCACATAGAAGACGGTGTTGAAGGTTTGTGATCCAATCTGAATTGGCAATTCTACCTTTCCGAACATCGACCTCTTAGAACCATCGAAGGCTCTCACAATAAGATCTGAAGGCTTCAGGACCAAACCCTCTACTTCTAACCTTGACAGGGCTCTCTTGGGTAGCACGTTGAGAGAGGAACCTGTATCCACCAGAACATGAGACAAAACCGCGCCTTTGCATTCCATCGTGATATGCAAAGCCTTGTTAATGGTTTCGTCCAGCTGGTGTTAAGTCAGAATCAGTAAAACCCAACCCGTTGCTTGCATGAACATTTGCAACGATTCCTTCCAGTTGGTTCACTCAGATCTCCTGAGGCACATATGCAACATTTAGGACTTTCAGCAGTGCCTCCCTGTGCGGCTCCGAACACAATAGGAGTGAGAGAATGGATATCTTGGACGGAGTCTGAATCAACTGATCGACTACCTTGTAGTCACTTTCCTTTATGATCCTCAAGAGCTCGTCCACATCCTTCGCAAAAGTGGGCTCAGAACCAGCCTGGGGTGTAGAGGCACTCTCATTCATGACTTGCTTGCCTTTGGCTTTCACCGCAGCGTCCGCACTATCAGTTTGGGTAACGGGTGGTGAGAACAGTCTAGCACTCCTGGTGAATCGCCCGATTCCACCAACATTGTCCACTGCGGGACCTTCAACTTCGAGTTCAGACTTCCGACCCTCTTCTACCTTTAGTGGCCGTTCTGCCCCATGATCGTGCGTGTACACACTCCCCCCATAATGCCAAGGAATGGCCCTTTCGCTGGTGAAAGGTAAACGACCAGGGGTCGTGATGGTCATAGTGGATGGTCGCGCTGGTGGCACCGGCTACGCTTCTGGTACATTGATCTGATTAGTTGGGTAGAAAATGGTGATAGTAGCAACATCATAGTCATACTCTGAAATCTCATTCATTGAAATGCAAGCATCCGAAACATCGGAATCAAGTTCAATTACATCATAGGTTATGGAATCAGTAGGAACAACATCTGCGAATTCGTCAGTAGCATCTTCAACCACCTCTTCCTCAACCCCTTCCGCAGACTCTAGGACAGACAAATCTTCAACCTGGAGGATACCTTTGTCGAGCAAGACCTAGATACCCTGTTGTAGCTTCAAACAACCTCCACTCTGAGTAGCACAATCCAAACAACCCTTCCCACAACCGGGGAAAACATCGGCCTTCAACAAGTATCCCTTGATATCCGACAACGGAGTCTTCAACTTCAACGTATCTTTGACCGATCTAGCTTCCCCTTCCATCATATTAACATTCGCACTACCATGCTGGGGCATGGGATTGTTGACGACATTCGGAGCCGGTGCAAGGTCGATGGCCTTTGAATCTATGAGGTCCAGAACTACGTGCTTAAAAGCTTTGCAGTTCTCAATATTGTGGCCAGGTGCCCCAGAGTGGAAGCTACACCTAGCGTTGGCGTCGTAACCCATCGGAAGTCTACCAACGGGAGGAGCCAGAGTGGGTAACTGCACAAGTTGTAGTTGTTGAAGACTAGAAAGTAGCTGAGCGTACGACATTGGAAGAGTGTCGAAACGCCGGTCCATCGTCTTTGGCCTCTGTTGATAAGCGGGTCTGTTACCCGGTTGTTGTGGTTGGTACTGAGCTGGTTGATGCTGGGGTTGTTGTTGTTGTAGTGGTGCGGCAGCTGGAATGGTCACAACCGCAACATACGGTTGCTGATGATAGTTCTGAAAGTTATTCCTCCGGTTATCCCTGTTCTGATAAGAAGATATGGCACTTGCATCCCCTTCTCTCCTCTTTTGTCCCTGAATGAACGGCTTTTTCACCCCTGATGAAGATCCACCTCCACTCTGGGTCTTGTATGTCTTCAGGTAATTGTCCACCCTCTCTCCGGTAGAGACTACATCAGCAAAGTTGGAGGCATTGCAACCCACCAGGCGCTCCAAATAAGGTCCGGGCAGAGTGTTCATGAACATGTTAGCCATTTCCTTCTCCAACATAGGAGGTTGAACACGGGAAGTTGTCTCCCTCCAGCGTTGAGCATATTCCCTGAAGCACTCATTGCCTTTAAGAGACAAATTCTGAAGTTGAGTTCTGTCCGGAGCCATGTCTACATTATACTGATACTGCTTCACGAAAGCCT
The DNA here is from genome assembly GCF_024323335.1 of Lathyrus oleraceus. Taxonomy (NCBI): domain Eukaryota; kingdom Viridiplantae; phylum Streptophyta; class Magnoliopsida; order Fabales; family Fabaceae; genus Lathyrus; species Lathyrus oleraceus. The sequence continues at coordinate 488,081,516 of NC_066584.1, read as the reverse complement.
CAACCAAATCCCTCCAGCAGCGGATGTGGGCTCTGTCTAACCTCATATACCATTCTAGGGATGCCCCAGCTAGGCTATCCTGGAAAAAGTACATAAGCAACTTTTCATCGTCAAAGTATGCAACCATTTTACGGAAGTAGGCTTGCACATGGGTCTTTGGGAAAGAGTTGCCGATGTATTTGTCAAATATCGGGACCTTGAATTTCGGTGGCACCCTCACGCCTAGGACCAATCCCAAGTCAGCAACGTCTACTCCCAGAGGATTTTGTCCTTCCACTGCCTTCAACCTCTCTTCCAGTCTTTGAAACATAGGGTCCATACCATGACCCATACCAAAGTCTTCCTGAAGCAAGGGGAACTGATCCTCCTGGTCATCATGGACGGGTTGTTGACCAGAGGTGACATGTAGGATCGGGGTAGGCCCCGGTCCACTGGGTCCGTTAACCTCTCCAGCTGGAGGATCAGTCAACTACTTTGGTTGAGTAGTGGCGGGATTCCTCTGCATCATCTGCCTGAGCTCTTATTGTCCCTGAGCCACCCCTTGAACCACATCCATGAATTGGTTCATGCGGATCTTCATCTCGGCGAGCTCTGCTTGTAGGCTTTCCATTGCTCTCTGGTGGTTTCTGCAGGTACCGTACCGGTGAATGCTTGAGTCAGCTATCCTGCTAGTGGAACACCAAATAATATGAGAACACCGCAGCGGTACCTGTTATGCAAGATATGCAAATGAACATGTAAATGAAATGACACGTTTATCGATTCCAAAGTGTATTCTACCCCCTTGATTCCAGTCTCACGCAAGAATACCGAGTCGTAGATAAGCTTCGAAGATCAAGATGCAATAAGGAAAACCATCATATAAATGAGTTCGCGAAGGGAAACGGCCATAGCCAATAGTACATAAAAAAGATCTCTACAACAAGCCTGTGGATCATCACTACAATATAATAACTAAAGAGAGGAACAAAAAATTAGGAATCAGCCTCCTGTATACAACCCATAAGGACTGCTCCTTACTTCAGCCAGTAGTGCCACTGTGTCAGGACGATCTGGAGATTTTGTCAAACACCGGATAAGCAGATTCTTTTTGTGAATAACTCCATCCAACTCGTTGATGTGCTCTCTGTAGTAATTCCCATCATCTTCTCCGAATACCTTTTCAAGTCTGGATTTCTTCAAACCTGACAGCACTTTCAGTTCCTCAATCTGTCCTTGAGCTTTGTTGAATTGATCTGTGATATAGCCATTGGTTGAACGGGCGCACAGCAGCTCATGGTTCTTCTCCCTCAGTAGGATCTTCAACTTCTCCATCTGACCAGTCAATTGGACCACCGTCTCCTCCTCTTTTGCCTTCTCTAACACCCCAAAATTTTCCCTCCTCATTCATGCATTAATTTTTAGGTCATTTAACATTTCATATTGCATTTCATCATGTCAATCAGAATCAGATCCAAGAAACTTTATTTTAAAAAAAAAATACCAAAAAAAAACCAAAAAAAGAAAAACGAAAAACGAAAAAAAAAACAAAAAAAACAAAATAATAATAATAATAATTAATTAAATAAATAAATAAATAAAAAAGAAAAAAATCTCAAAGTTGGACCTCTCTCAAAAGCCCACTAAGCTACCAATATTAGCCTATAAATACTAGAGTTTCATTGAAACAGAACAGACAGAAGAAGGAAGAGAAGCAAAACACTCTGAGGTTTCCTTAGAACAAAACCCTGGACAAAACTTGGAGAGAAACCTGACAGAGAACTCAGAGCAACCTCCAAACCCTCACATCTGCCTCACATAAACCCTAAAGATTGTTTTGTAAACCTCACGGGTGCAACTCAATTTCAATCAATCTCTCCAATCAGGTTCGCCCTATATCCATCATCTTTATGCCTTTAATTTGAATGCTCTAAATGTATGAGGTATTATGGGTGAATTTGATACCCTTTTGATGCATGTGTTTGACAAGAGGTTTAGGCCTCCTTCTACTACAGGCGAGTAAGTCTCCAAAGGTCGAGCATCCGGTAGATTGCGTAGTAACGTCGTTCATCCAAAACCCAATCCATAACCCCGTAGTTAACCGAACTACGGCTTGCTCTGATTCTCATTCCAGATGAGATACGTAGGCATAAGACGCGATGTCTTAGCGAGCACAATTACCCTTAACCCCTAGGTAGCCGAGCTACGAAGACTCTGATTCTCATATTCAGATGAGATACGTATGTAGTGGATGCGACATCCGTGCGAGTCATTTTCTTTTGACCCCTTTTTTTTAGTAAATAACACATTAGATAAACCCACACCCTTTAGACAAGAACTACAAAAGTGGATCCCGTAGAGTACTACGGATGCGTAGGGGTGCTAATACCTTCCCTTCGCATAATCGACTATCGAACCCAAGATTTGGTTGCGAGACCCTGTCTTGTCGTTTCCTTTTTCCAGGTTTAGTTCGAGCGTTTCCTTTCCCTCCTTTGGGATAAATAACGCACGGTGGCGGCTCTCCTGTCTTTCTTCGCCGGTTGTTTTTTTTCGCATTCCATTTTTCAGGTTGCGACAGCTGGCGACTCTGCTGGGGACCCGGTTTCCCTAAGCGAGTCCCTCCTAGCTTTTGTAGGTTGTTTGTTTATTGGGTGTTTATTCTTTTGTACAGTTATTTATCTTTCAGCATATACCTGTTTTATTGCATTGTGTACATATGATTGCCGTATCTGCTGGTTCTGTTTGTGAGATGAGTTCTATACTCGAACTCGAGTGCACTTAGGATAGGAGAATGGCATAGTCTTGTTGACTTGTGTGGAGTTATTCCTCAGCAAGTTGACTTGCAAGCCCATTCACTTGGTGGAGGTCATGTTGGGATCAATAATGTCACACAAGTAAGTTGTGGTTAGACATTACTTTTTCCAATATAGACCTTAGTAGCCAAGGACCTTAGTTTACCAAACCCATCTTGGCCTATTCGTAGGACGTAGTGCGAAAGTCGTTCAAGTGTAAGATTTGATACTATTGTTACGCGATACTACACTCATAAGAGTCTCTCTTGAGAATATTTTCGGAATACGAGTAGTCGTTCCTCCGATAATATCCGAAAGATGGGATTATGACTATGGGAACCTTTTGTAGAACATGTTTGGCAGGTTTAAACCTTAGTACACTCCCTTTGGGTGGTTCTTAACCTAAACTCCATGCTCGTGACTTGCAACAAACCCTTGATTCATGGTTGATTCGTTCAGGTATCCTTAATATCAATGAAACTTGGGTGTTGATAAGGTGTAAACCATAATCCACCAAAAATGGATGGTTGATATTAAGGATAACATGACCCATCCCATGACCTTTGTTTGGTGTGCTTCGCTTGATCCTCTTAATTTCTCTCCAGGCAGTGCAACCTGACAGATGTTCAAGCGGATCCAGCAATTCTGATTGACATGCCATTGCATTGCATAACATCATCTGCATATTTTCATCCAACATCTCATGCTTATTCATTTGTAGGGTATTCCCTTTTTAAGGGGGGCCTTAAAATCGAATAAGCAGTGCATCGCATACCATACATACTAACCCTTGTTTGTTTTGCAGGTGTCACCGCAGTGTCTAATGTTTGTTCCCTGTTGCAGGCAGTTATTGGTCCCAAGCGAGTTCACAGGTACCCGACAAAGGAAAACCGTCCACGACTAGCAATGTACCAGATACAGAAAGAACTGGCTGATATGCGTGAAAGGGTGGATCAGTTCATGACATTAATGACTGGTATGGCAGAAGGCCAGGCGAAGCTGAACGAATTGGTTGAGCAACCGAGGCCCGATCCTGAGGTGGAAATACCAAGTGCTGAGGGTAACCCTGGGAACGCTGATAACCCTGTGAACACTGGAAACGCGGGTAACGCAAATGTTGATGGAAACCCGGGTAATGTTGGCAACACGGGAAATGTTGGGAATGGTATTGGCGGAAGGTACAATGTGAATCAAGGGATTCGGATTAACGGGTGCCCCGTTACCGAAGATTGTCAATATGATCAATTTTCTTTGCACGACGAGGCCCTCGAGACCACTCATCGTATGGATGAGCTTGCTGAGAAGCTCAAATCTTTGGAGTCTCAAAATTCCTTAGGTTTTGATGTCACCAATCTTGGTCTTGTTCAGGGAGTAAGGATCCCTCACAAGTTCAAACCCCCTACTTTGAGAAATACAACGGGGCTTCTTGCCCACGCACTCATCTCCAATCTTATCTGGGAATGTTGGGAGCTCACACTGAAGATGAAAAGCTGTGGATGTACTATTTTGAAGACAGTTTAACTGGAGCTTCTCGTGAATGGTATTCTCATTTGTCTCGTACTACCATCAAGAGCTGGAAAGACTTGGCAGAGGCTTTTGTCAAGCAATATCAATACAACTTGGACATGGCTCCAAATCGGACCTTGTTGCAAGGAATGTCTTAGACTGCCAAGGAAACCTTTAGAGAATATGCTAAGCGTTGGAGACAGATTTCTGCATCCGTCCAACCCCCTATGTCTAAAAGGGAGATGGAGGACATGTTCATGAACACTCTTCAATCAGCTTTGCAGAGATAGTGACTGCTGGAGAAAGGATCGAGAGTCTGTTAAAGATGTGCAGAATTCAAGACAACAATGCTTCCAACTCATCAGTTCCCAAGAAACCGTTTGCTAGTAACGGTCAGCGAAGAAGAGAAGGTGAGACGAGCGTTGTATATGTCGGCAGAGGCAGGGGCAGAGCACGCCCTAATTATTATCAATATCAAGTGGCCGCAGTCACTATTCCAACAACTGTTCCTCAACCGCAGTATCATTCGCAACAGCAACCCAGGTACAACAATCAACAACAAGGAGGTAATCCGGGTCAGTAGAGACCCTATCAACAACGTCCAAGGCAGGCGGACCGGGTCATTGAGCCAATCCCAATGCCTTATTCTGTATTACTTCCCAAGCTGATTGACATGAATCTGGTTACGTTGAGAACTCTGGCCCCACCGGTCGATCCCAACAATCTGCCTAGAGGTTTTGATGTGAACGCCAGATGTGCTTTTCACTCCAAAGCACCTGGCCATACTACAGATAATTGCAAGGCTCTCAAGCTAAAGGTGCAAGATTTGAGATATGCCCAGGCCATCAATTTTTCTCCGGTGCCTAATGTTATCCAAAACCCGATGCCAGCTCACGGCGGGCAGAGGATTAATGCTGTTGATAGTGGGGAAACTTTGAATTTGGTTTCTGATGTGACGAAAGTGAAGACTTCGCTATCGGTGGTCAAAGACCGACTCCTGAAAGGACGGATTTTCCCGGGCTGTGGGGAAGAGTGCAGAAATTGTCAAGACGCCGAGAACGGATGTGATAGTTTGAGAAGGGGTATTCAGCAACTGATAGATGAAGGTTGTCTTTAGTTCGATCAGACTCGTCCAGTGAAGAATGATGTGTCGACAGTAACGTTTTATTTCACTCTTGAAGAAATATATGTTCCCGAGAGACCCGCTCCGACAACAATATATTTCCCAGAAAGTCCAACACCAATTTACTCTAACAACCCTCAACCGACTTTGATTGGTCCGGTCACCATCACGGTACCAGGACCTGTTCCGTATGAGAAAGACAGTGCTATCCCGTGGCACTATGGGGCTGATATCTACTGCCAGGGGCAGAAAGTTAACGAAGAAGACATTGACATTGGTAGCTCCGCTGTAGACAATGTTGGAGGAATTGGTGGCTTCACTCGCAGTGGACGCCTATTTGAACCATCAACATTGCGCACGAATGCTGAAGCATAGGCAGCTACCAAGGCTAAAGGAAAACAGGTATCCACCGAAGAGGCCACTACCGAGGAAGCTCCTTCTATGATTGCATTCGAGAAGGAAGTGGATGAGTTTATGAGGATTATCAAGAAAAGTGACTACAAGGTAGTCGACCAGCTAAATCAGACACCCTCAAAGATCTCCATTCTCTCACTATTGATGTGCTCTGAGGCACACAGAGCAGCCTTGTTGAAAGTACTGAATATGGCTTATGTTTCCCCAGAGATAAATGTTGACCAACTGGAGTCGGTAGTTTCGAATGTACACACTAGCCATGCGCTAGGTTTCACCGATTATGACCTAACATCTGAGGGCAGGAATCACAACAAAGCCTTGCATATCACAATGGAATGCAAAGGGACGGTGCTTTCCCATGTTTTGGTTGATACAGGTTCTTCTCTGAATGTTCTCCCAAAGAAAGCCTTAACGAAGTTGGATTGCGATGACGCCACCCTGAGGCCGAGTAATTTAGTTCTAAGGGCTTTTGATGGCTCTAAGCGAGCTGTTTGTGGCGAAGTTGAGTTGCCAGTTAAGATTGGACCGCAGGTATTCAAGAGTACCTTTTATGTGATGGATATCCAACCTGCCTATAGTTGTCTGCTAGGTCGACCCTGGAATCATGCTGCCGGTGCTATTACTTCTACTCTCCACCAGAAGCTCAAATATGGACTAGAAGGTCAGATCGTCACCGTCTGTGGTGAAGAGGATATTTTTGTTAGCCACCTGGCTACATTTAAGTATGTGGAGATGGATGGCGAGATGCATGAGACGCTGTGTCAGGGCTTCGAACCCATAAACATCAGTGAGGTCGCGCTCGAAACTATCTTTTCACCTGAGTCTGAGAAGGTCGGGACTTCTATCTCTTCGTACAAGCAAGTTGTTGAAGTGGTTAAGGCTGGTAATGCCCAAGGCTGGGGAAAATTTGTGGAGCCAATCATAAAGAAGACAAGTTTGGATTGGGGTATACTCCGGGGTCTCAGAAGAATGAAGTCGGTACTTTCTCCAGCGGGGGTTTGGTTTCTCCCCACACCGTCTATGCTGCAGATGAAGACAAGGCTGACAGCGACTGTGACTTAGATAGCTGGATTCGCCCGTGTGTCCCAGGAGAAAAGCTCGACAATTAGTCGTCTGAAAAAGTCGTCCGGTTTACTCTACTGAAGGAGTAATTTTTATTATTTTCCTTTCATCACATGCATAACAAAGTCTTAAACTTTGACCAAGGTGTAATGACTCATCTGTAGGGCCATCCATTTAGTTACAGTTCACAATTATTTTCAGCATCAATAAAGGACAGCTTTTGCAAACAATTTTGTGTTCTCTTTCTTTCAATTATTTTTACTTTTACAAAAACGGCAATGTTTCTTTTTCATGTTTCTTTTTCGTTTTTCTTTCCAAAAAACACCTCGTAAAAGTGATCACCCGGATCTCACTGCTAACGACACTGCTATGGCCAAGTATGACTTCGACAATCCTTTCTATCAAGCCGAAGAAGAGGTTGAGGAAGATTGTGAATTGCCTGAGGAGTTAGCCAGGTTGTTGAAACAGGAGGACCGAGCTATCACACCTTATCAGGAGGTGGTTGAGACCATTAACATTGGTACCGAAGACGACAAGAAAGAGATCAAGATCGGGGCCAGTCTACAAGCCGAGAGGAAAAGACCGTTGATCATGTACTTGACTGTGCTAGAAAGGTCAATGGGTTGTGTGCTCGGTCAGCATGACGAGTCAGGTCGAAAAGAGCATGCAATATACAACCTTAGCAAAAAGTTTACCGGCTGTGAACAAAGATACTCACTGCTCGAGAAAACTTGCCGCGCTTTGGCATGGGCTGCTCGAGAAAACTTGCCGCGCTTTGGCATGGGCTGCTCGAGAAAAGTATATTTTTGAAAAGCCAGCAGGGTTGCTAGGTGGCAAATGATGCTGACAGAGTATGACATCCAATACACTTCACAAAAAGCCATCAAAGGAAGTGTCTTGTCAGAATATCTTGTCGCGCCATTTTGTGCCAGAATAACTTTTCCCTGCACCAACAATGAAGTCGGACGAAGGAGAATGGATCCGTTCTCGATACAATCAGCTAAGCCTAGTTGACGAAAAGAGACTAGCAGTTATATGCCATGGCCAGCTATATCAGAGACGGACGAAGAGATCGTTTGATCAGAAAGTGCGCCCTCGGGAGTATCGAGTCGGTGAATTGGTACTCAAAAGAATTCTTCCTCCCAACACATATCACAGGGGCAAATGGACACCGAACAACGAGGGTCCATACGTGGTTAAAAGAGTTTTCTCTGGCGGAGCTCTGATGCTAACAACCATGGATGGCGAAGACTTCCCGTCCCCTGTCAACTCAGAATCAGTTAAAAAATACTTCGCATAAAATAGACCCGCTGGACAGTAAAAAGAATAGTCCAGGCAAAAAATGGGCATCCCAACGAACCAAAAAAAAAGAATGAAGAGGTTCGGGCAAAAATTAGGGATATAAAAAAAAAATGTACACCCGGTGAGTCGAAAACCCGAAAGGGCGGCTCAGGAAAAAAAGGGTATCCCGGTGGATTGAAAACCCAAAAGGGCGGTCCACGCAAAAGTTAGGGAATAAGCGAATAACTGCGATCTGAGTTCATCCGTGTTATATCACCGTTTCATTCAATCCGGCAATCTTCGAAGGTAAAAGATCGACTAATCATCCACTTCAGAAAGCAAGATGAACACAGTGTCTTGAGGACATACGAGCCATAGCAGAGTCGAAACTCGGTGGGACCCCATTTCCACATTACCATTAGGATAGTTTCTTTTGTTCAATTTATAGCGATCGCCTCTTTCCAGGGATCAGCTTCCTGATGTACTCGCCTATTCATGGCACAAATTTTTCAACCAACAAAAGTCGAATAATTCAGTTAAAAAGCCTCTTTACTTTTTATTTATCAGTTTGTTTGCAAAAGATGTATGACTTCTTGAGGAAACATATTGCATCTGAATGTAATGGTGGCTTTTGCAGATGACTTGCGCAGGAAAACAATCAAGATTGCTTTGAATGTGCTTAATCCCGGATGGTGAATTCAAATTGAGTAATTCCCCGGGGCATTCGTGTATTTTTTGGTTACAGGTCACAGGAACCGGATGCCAAGTCATGAATCCTCACCCTGAAGCGGTTGACAAAGCCTCTCCTCTGCAGAGCAGGTTCCCTAGTAGAGTTGACAGTATCCAGATTGTATATCCCCAGTAGAGTTGACAGTATCCAGACTGTATATCCCCAGCGGAGTCGACAGTGCCAGACTGTATCTTCCCAGCAACAGCGGAGTAGTCGCATACCCAACAGACAAGAGGGTGGTGTTCCCAGTGTTCATCTCGTCCCTAGCAGATTATTTTTTTAACATATTTGTTTTAATCCCCAGCCTGAGGATGTTTAGCAAGTTCATATCTCCAGCCTGAGGACGATTAGCAAGTTCATATCCCCAGCAAAGGTCGATTCTTACGACATTTCCCCAGGAAGTGCTTTCCTCACAGACTCTCCTCGTAGAGCCTCGCCAAGCAAAGTTTCCATACTTGATACTTCCCTAGCAAGGTCAACTTTTCAAAAAAGTTCAATTTATTCTCGGTGGCTCCCCGGTCCCGGCAGACGGATCGTTCCCCACAGAGCATTCAAGGATTGATACAGCGATCTGCTCCCTGCCAGAGTTGCTTCCCCAAGCAGATTTCTTTTTTCTCTTGCAACATGCATAACATTTGCATTTGCATTTGCATGCATATCAAACATACACATAAGCTGATAAACAGGTTCTTCAAAGCAGACTGAAAAATTACTTTACAACCAAAGTCATGAGATTCGGCCAGAGGATCAAGTGTGTGTGTGACCCAACATGAGGGTCATTTCGAAGATTCAACCTAAGAATCGTTTTCCAGAGATCCAGCCTGAGGGTCATTTCGAAGATTTAGCCAGAGAGTCGACTACGAGCGTTATTTCCCCAGCAAGCCAGCTGGAGGAATAGATTGACAGCTCAACAGAAAATCAACCTACAAGCGGATCCAGCCCGCGGATCGCATTAAAAAGACAAAGTCTAATCGAAGAGTCGTTATAACATGTTCTAGCCTGAAGAATATGTACGAAGCCCAAAAGTGGGATATTCTCGGAGCTGCATATCTAACATGAAGACTGTAGATTTCGAAAGAGGGTCAACCAGCGCATACCCCAGATGCGAGATCCTAATGATGGGAATTTATCATCAAAATAGTCCAGATCTAGCCAGAAGATCAAAGTCAGGTCTAGCCCGAAGACCGGAAATAGATTCAGCCTGAGAATCGAAACAAAGGAGATCTAGCCAGAAGATCGAAGAAGATCTAGCCAGAAGATCGAAGAAGATCTAGCCAGAAGATCGAAGTCAGGTCTAGCCCGAAGATCGGAAATAGATTCAGCCAGAGAATCAAAACAATTCAGATCTAGCCAGAAGGTCGAAGTAGATTCAGCCAGAGAATCAAAGAAAATAGATTCATCTAGAGAATCGAAACAAAGGAGATCTAGCCAGAAGATCGAAGAAGATCTAGTCAGACGATTGAAACCGTATCCAGCCCGAGGATCAAAATTAACATCCAACCAGAGGACTAAATTGAGTATAGATTCAGCCAGAGGATCGAAACTCCAGATTAAGTCAGAAGACTGATTCAGATTCAGCCAGAGGATCGAAAGAGAAATAAACAGCACAGTGTATTTCAGCATTTTTGTGGTGTTCTTGGAGCGTAAATTTTTGGTCTGTCTTTGGTATTCAATCACAGCTCACCCTGTTTGTCTGATAAGCTGTTCGCTTTCATCCTGCTCGGGTTAGCTGGTGATCGAATAGGGGCAGCTGCAACACCCCAAAATTTGCCCTCCTCATTCATGCATTCATTTTTAGGTCATTTAACATTTCATATTTCATTTCATCATGTCAATCAGAATCAGATCCAAGAAACTTTATTTTAAAAAAAAAAACGGAAAAAAAAAGAAAAAAAAACGGAAAAAAAAATAAAAAAAAATAAAATTAATTAAATAAATAAAAAGAAAAGAATCTCAAACTTGGACCTCTCTCAAAAGCCCACTAAGCTACCAATATTAGCCTATAAATACTAGAGTTTCATTAAAATAGAACAGACAGAAGAAGGAAAAGAAGCAAAACACTCTGAGGTTTCCTTGGAACAAAACCCTGGACAAAACCTGGAGAGAAACCTGACAGAGAACTCAGAGCAGCCTCCAAACCCTGAAGGGAACTCAACTGCAGAGAATCACATCAGCCTCACATAAACCCTAAAGATTGTTTTGTAAACCTCACGGGTGCAACTCAATTTCAATCAATCTCTCCAATCAGGTTTGCCCTATATCCATCATCTTTATGCCTTTAATTTGAATGCTCTAAATGTATGAGGTATTATGGGTGAATTTGATACCCTTTTGATGCATGTGTTTGACAAGAGGTTTAGGCCTCCTACCCTTGGTTCCTTTTTGTGAGCTTTTTGTGAATTGAAAGGGCATGATTCATGTGGCTACATTTTTATTTGGGGGCAACTCTTGGTTACCCTATTTTGTTTCTCTAACTTGTTTGTTGAGTTTTGTTTTGTGAGGGCTCATATGACTCTTGTAGAGATGGTTTGCCGGGTGTTCCACTTTATTTGTGGGATACCCCCTGGAGGTTCATTTTGATTACCTGTACTGACTCACTTTCTTTGATGGTGTTAGCTTGGGAGGATCTCAGGGTTTCCTTGTTCCGTTAATTACTGTTACTTCGGATCTTTATCCGCGTGGTACTTTTACATTTTTCCCGCATTTTACTGCTTTCCTAGCTGGAAGACCTCGATAGGAGGCAATGTTTTTGTGTGTTTATTTTTTTTGCAGGTTCCTTCGTCCAGGACTCCTTTTTGCATGAGCATCCCTAACCCTACCAACTCATTGATTTTTCTTCTCCTAAGAACACGTTAACTCCTTCTACTACAGGCGAGTAAGTCTCCAAAGGTCGAGCATCCAGTAGATTGCGTAGTAACGTCGTTCGTCCAAAACCCAATCCATAACCCCGTAGTTAGCCGAACTACGGCTTGCTCTGATTCTCATTCTAGATGAGATACGTAGGCATAAGACGCGATGTCTTAGCGAGCAAAATTACCCTTAACCCCTAGGTAGCCGAGCTACGAAGACTCTGAGTCTCATATTCAGATGAGATACATATGCAGTGGATGCGACATCCGTGCGAGTCATTTTCTTTTGACCCCTTTTTTTTAGTAAATAACACATTAGATAAACCCACACCCTTTAGACAAGAACTACAAAAGTGGATCCCGTAGAGTACTACGGATGCGTAGGGGTGCTAATACCTTCCCTTCGCATAATCGACTCCCGAACCCAAGATTTGGTTGCGAGACCCTGTCTTGTCCTTTCCTTTTTCCAGGTTTACTTCGAGCGTTTCCTTTCCCTCCTTTGGGATAAATAACGCACGGTGGTGACTCTCCTGTCTTTCTTCGTCGGTTGTTTTTTTCGCATTCCATTTTTCAGGTTGCGACACCTTCTGAGAAGCTAAAAATCTATCCCATTGCTCTTGCCAACCAGCTAACTTACCATGAGCTTCTGCTAACTGCTGTTTGACTCGCCTCAACTCAGAACTGGATGATCTCAAGGCTTCGTCTGTCTTCCTGAAGAAATCCACCCCCACAATTAATTTCCTCTCTGCTTCCCCTTGCAATCTGACGGCTTCCCTCTTCTGATATTCCACCTCATGGAATTGATGCATACAGTCTTGCAGCTTCACACTTAACTCTGAGTTTTCAGATTGAAGCTCCTCCATGGCATTTTTCAATTTTTCATACTCTTCCCGGTTCACCATTGTTGACTGCTCAGGAGTAGGTGGATACAAAGGTTCCTCAATAGGAAATGGCAGACCAAACTCTTCGACTCTTCCTTAAAGCCAATCTTCATACTGCGGGTAAGTCCTGCAATCTCCTTTTCCAAGCACAGTCCTTCCTCTCTTGATCACCTTGAGCCAAGCCTCAGCTGCCTTACGGGATATAGTCAGATCAGATGAAGAATGGAAAAACAGAGATTCTTCCACATCCTTTTCCAAAGGCGGAGTTCTTAAAGCATATCCAAACTGTCTGACTACCAGAGAAGGATTGTAGTTGATACCTCCTCTTCTTCCTACCAACGGTACATTCGGGAAGTTCCCACAACTGTGAATAATATCCGCCCCAAGCAAGCCCCGGTCTGACCACCAAGAAATATCTTTAGCTCTTATCCCCATCAATCTCTTGGGCAGGTGTGAACTGAACCACTTATAAAACAAAGGCGCACAACAATTCACCAATCCTGTAACACCCTTCTAAATACCCCAAATATTCAATAACAACAACAATTATTTATCAGAGTAACTACACAAACAAGGGTGTCACATAACAACTTCTTCACAAAAGTCAATATAAAATCAGTCATTGCTCAATGTTATTCAACGTAAAACTTCTTTAACAATACGCAGCGGATAAAGTATTTCAACGTCTGTAATTCATCAAAATTAACATTTATTCAACGGTTCAAACATCCCGTCCCGATGTTACATCTATCAGAGCATGACCCTCTAACCACCCTAGACTTCAAGCACTAACTTCTATTCGACTCACTGCTCGTTACCTGAAAAATATAACTGTAAGGGTGAGTTCCTCAATCGATATAACAAATATTATAATTTATCATGTTATGTTAAGTAATTCTACACGTTAATCACCCTAATTATATCATGCATTAGGCAACGGCACAGTCAACTCAATTATCATATTCAAACACAACGTAAAGGCAACTCAATAACAACATAAAATGCAACTCAATGAGACTCGACTCTTCATGAATGTGGTACCATTTGGAGCAAAACTCCCAACTTAAAATCATTGCCAGTTTAGTGGGCATCAAGGCATAAGCCTTCAACTTTCAACTTAAAATTTTGCCAATCCAGGCCAACGTGGTGTGAGCAAAAGCCCCATAATTTTGCCAATCCAGGCCAACGTGGTGTGAGCAAAAGCCCCGACTTAATGCATATGAATGTATATGTCATGTACGACTTGAAAGTTCAACAACATAATAACAACAGCCACATAACAGCTTTTCAACAAAACAACTCAAAATCAACGTTGGCTCTTCAGCCTACAACTCAGTAATTCTCAACAAAGCAACTTAGAATCAACGTTGGCTCATCAGCCTACAACTTAATAATTTCAACAAGGCAACTTAAAAATCAACTTTTCAACATTATTGCATCAACATTTCACAACCATAAACCTCATAAATTCATTCATCACAATTAACTATGATAGGCCAGCTACCAATTGCATTTACAACATAAAAATCAGCTATTTTTCCACACTGCACGTATACGAACAGGATTTGAAGTCTTTGAGTCGACCATAGGGGTCAGCTCAAAGCTCGCGGTCGGCGCAAAGGCTCTGCTCAACTGGAGGGAGTCGGCGCAAAGACCCCTTGCCCTTTTCCTCTTCTCTGCAGCTTCTCAACTTTTCACGTGAAAACCTTTTCCAACAAAATGAAAACCTTTTCTTTATTCCCACTTATATATATATATTCCAATTATTATTATTCCAAAATAATAATAATAATAATAATCCAACAATCCAATTTATTTAATTAAATTAATAATTATATTATCAACTTAATTAAATAATTCTTTTTCTTTATTTGGGGTGTTACAACTCTCCCCCACTAAAAGAGTTTTCGTCCTCGAAAACATACCTCAAGCAAATAACTCTGGATAGGACTCTTTCATCTGACTCTCCAGCTCCCAAGTCACATTGCCACCTGCTGGTCCTCCCCAAGCTACCTTCACTAAGGCAATCTCTTTACCCCGCAACTGCTTCAACTCTCGATCCTCAATCCTCATAGGCGATGTTTCAACAGTCAGGTTATCTCTCACCTGTACATCATCTACTTGGATCACATGCGACGGATCATGAATGTACCTCCTCAACTGAGACACATGAAAAACCTCATGCAAATTCGCAAGTGACGGCGGTAAAGCGATACGATAGGCTACTTCTCCTATCCTCTCCAGAATCTGATAAGGACCAATAAATCGCGGTGTCAACTTCTTCGACTTCAAAGCTCGACCAACACCTGTTATCGGAGTAACACGAAGAAACACATGATCTCCCTCTTGGAACTCAAGTGACTTCCTCCTCTTATCATGATAACTTTTCTGACGACTCTGAGCAATTCTCATCTTTTCCTGAATCATCTTAATCTTTTCTGTAGTCTGTTGAACAATCTCCGGTCCAACCACAGCACTCTCACCGGACTCATACCAACATAACGGTGTCCGACATCTCCTACCATACAAAGCTTCAAACGGCGCCATACCAATGCTCGAATGAAAACTATTGTTGTAGGTAAACTCAATCAAAGGTAAATAACAATCCCAAGCACCTCCCTTCTCCAAAACACAAGCTCTCAAAAGATCCTCTAATGACTGAATCGTCCTCTCAGTCTGACCATCAGTCTGCGGATGATATGCAGAACTCAATCTCAGCTTAGTTCCCAAAGCCTTCTGCAAACCTTCCCAGAATTTCGATGTAAACCTAGGATCTCTGTCCGAAACAATACTCGACGGAATACCATGCAGACTTACAATCTTCTCAATATACAACTCAGCCAATTTCTCTAACGGATAATCCATTCTGATCGGAATGAAACGAGCCGACTTCGTCAATCTATCCACAATCACCCAAATAGCTTCAAAATTCTTACTTGTCCTCGGTAAACCAGAAACAAAATCCATACTGATACTATCCCATTTCCACTCTGGAATCGCCAACGGTTGCATTAGCCCAGACGGCTTCTGATGCTCAATCTTTGACTTCTGACAAGTCAAACAGGAATAAACAAAACTCGCAATTTCTTTCTTCATTCCCGGCCACCAAAATAACTTCTTTAAATCATGATACATCTTCGTAGCTCCAGGATGAATACTCAATCCACTACGATGTCCTTCTTCAAGAATGTTCTTCTTAAGTTCTGTAACATCCGGAACACACACCCGACTACCAAATTTCAAAATACCATTCTCATCAATTCTGAATTCGCCACCTTGACCTTGATTCACTAGAGTCAACTTATCAACCAAAAGCATATCAGATTTCTGACCCTCTCTGATCTCATCCAGAATACCACTTGTTAACTTCAACATTCCCAATTTAACACTATTGTGAGTACTCTCACACACCAAACTCAAATCTCTAAACTGTTCAATTAAATCCAACTCCTTAACCATTAGCATAGACATATGCAATGATTTCCGACTCAACGCATCAGCCACTACATTTGCTTTACCCGGATGGTAATTCAAACCAAAGTCATAATCCTTCAGAAACTCTAACCATCCCCTCTGTCTCATATTCAGCTCTTTCTGATCAAACAAATACTTTAAACTTTTATGGTCACTGAAAACCTCAAATCTTGACCCATACAAGTAATGCCTCCATAACTTCAGAACAAATACCACGGCTGCCAACTCTAAATCGTGCGTCGGATAGTTCCTCTCATGAACCCTCAGCTGTCTTGAAGCATAAGCTATAACCTGCTTATTCTGCATCAACACGCCACCCAAACCCAACAATGAAGCATCGCAGTAAACCTCAAATGGTTCCGACGAACTCGGTAATATCAGAATAGGAGCAGTAGTCAGCCTTCTCTTTAACTCTTGGAAACCTCCTTCACATTTTGAGTCCCAAATAAACGCTTGCCCCTTTCTAGTCAACATTGTCAACGGTAACGCCAACTTGGAAAATCCCTCAATGAACTTCCTGTAATAACCAGCCAAACCAAGGAAACTTCGAATCTCAGCAACAGACTTCGGAGCTTCCCACTTAGATACTGCTTCTATCTTGGAAGGATCAACAGCAACACCACCTCTCGAAATCACATGACCAAGAAAACTAACCTCTCCTAACCAAAATTCACACTTGGACAATTTAGCAAATAACTTCTTTTCTCGTAGAACTTCTAAAACCACTCGCAAATGCTCAGCATGCTCTTCTTCAGATTTCGAATACACCAAAATATCATCAATAAACACCAACCAGTTCATACCCAGAATAACCTCAATCTGCACTAACGGAAGACACACAAGGTCTATCCCAAAGTCTCTACCAAAAATACTCAAAGGACAATTTAAACAAACCGACGTAGTAGTCACTGAACCCTTCGCAGGAGTATCAATTACCATACTACCAAACATCTCAGATATCTCTAACTTAAGTTTCACAGCACAATCCAAAGATATAAAGGAATGAGTCGCACCTGTGTCAATAATAGCTACAAGAGGAAAGCCATTAATATAACACGTACCTCGGATCAAACGATCATCAGCAGAAGTCTCAGAACCCGATAAAGCAAAGACCTTGCCTCCTGACTGATTCCCTTTCTTCGGCTTCTGACACTGGCTCCCAATATGCCCTTCTTCTCCACAATTAAAACAAATCACTTCCTTGTGTTTGCAATCAGCTATTGCATGTCCAGTCTTACCACAACGAAAACACCTCTTTACTTCAACAGTGCATACATTACTCTTATGACCAGCCTGACCACATTTGAAGCAAACTATACCAACAGGAGTACCTCCCCCACTAGTTCTCTGGGCCGGAGCAGCTCTTTGCTTCCCTTTTCCAGCTGGAACATCATATGGCTTGCCACGATTTTGATGCTGCTTTCCCCTGCGGTCACTGACAATCTTATAATGAGCATTATTGTCCTCTTCAAATATCCTGCAGCTATCAACCAATTCAGTAAAAATGCGTATCTTCTGATACCCAACAGCCTTCTTAATCTCAGAGCGCAATCCGTTTTCAAACTTGATGCACTTTGAAAATTCAGCACCAGCACCAGTGTAATGAGGATAAAATTTGGACAGCTCCACAAATTTCGCAGCATAATCAGTGACAGACATGTTTCCTTGCTTCAGCTCAAGGAATTCAATTTCCTTCTTACCACGGACATCTTCCGGATAATACTTTCTCAGGAATTCCCTACGGAATACATCCCAAGTAACGACTTCACCTGCCACGGTCAACTTCTCGTGAGTCTCTAGCCACCAGTCATCAGCTTCGACTGCTAGCATGTGAGTACCATACCGAACCTTCTGAGCTGGAGTGCAATCCATAACACGAAAGATTCTCTCAATCTCTTTCAACCATCCTAAAGCTGCATCTGGATCATGCTTCCCTTTAAACACCGGCGGATTCTCTCTCTGAAAAGTCGCCAAGCTACGTGATCCAGCATCTCCACCAGCATTTGGCAAGTTCTGCACAGCTTGTGCCATTGCTTGCATTGCGGCAGCCATTGCAGCGTCATTCCTTCCAGCCATTTCAACTTATCACTTCAACACAACTTAAAAGTTAGACTAGTAACAATTACACAATTGTTAGACAGTAACGACACGACAACTGGCCGGACAGACCAACCTGCTCTGATACCACTAATGTAACACCCTTCTAAATACCCCAAATATTCAATAACAACAACAATTATTTATCAGAGTAACTACACAAACAAGGGTGTCACATAACAACTTCTTCACAAAAGTCAATATAAAATCAGTCATTGCTCAATGTTATTCAACGTAAAACTTCTTTAACAATACGCAGCGGATAAAGTATTTCAACGTCTGTAATTCATCAAAATTAACATTTATTCAACGGTTCAAACATCCCGTCCCGATGTTACATCTATCAGAGCATGACCCTCTAACCACCCTAGACTTCAAGCACTAACTTCTATTCGACTCACTGCTCGTTACCTGAAAAATATAACTGTAAGGGTGAGTTCCTCAATCGATATAACAAATATTATAATTTATCATGTTATGTTAAGTAATTCTACACGTTAATCACCCTAATTATATCATGCATTAGGCAACGGCACAGTCAACTCAATTATCATATTCAAACACAACGTAAAGGCAACTCAATAACAACATAAAATGCAACTCAATGAGACTCGACTCTTCATGCATGTGGTACCATTTGGAGCAAAACTCCCAACTTAAAATCATTGCCAGTTTAGTGGGCATCAAGGCATAAGCCTTCAACTTTCAACTTAAAATTTTGCCAATCCAGGCCAACGTGGTGTGAGCAAAAGCCCCATAATTTTGCCAATCCAGGCCAACGTGGTGTGAGCAAAAGCCCCGACTTAATGCATATGAATGTATATGTCATGTACGACTTGAAAGTTCAACAACATAATAACAACAGCCACATAACAGCTTTTCAACAAAACAACTCAAAATCAACGTTGGCTCTTCAGCCTACAACTCAGTAATTCTCAACAAAGCAACTTAGAATCAACGTTGGCTCATCAGCCTACAACTTAATAATTTCAACAAGGCAACTTAAAAATCAACTTTTCAACATTATTGCATCAACATTTCACAACCATAAACCTCATAAATTCATTCATCACAATTAACTATGATAGGCCAGCTACCAATTGCATTTACAGCATAAAAATCAGCTATTTTTCCACACTGCACGTATACGAACAGGATTTGAAGTCTTTGAGTCGACCATAGGGGTCAGCTCAAAGCTCGCGGTCGGCGCAAAGGCTCTGCTCAACTGGAGGGAGTCGGCGCAAAGACCCCTTGCCCTTTTCCTCTTCTCTGCAGCTTCTCAACTTTTCACGTGAAAACCTTTTCCAACAAAATGAAAACCTTTTCTTTATTCCCACTTATATATATATATTCCAATTATTATTATTCCAAAATAATAATAATAATAATAATCCAACAATCCAATTTATTTAATTAAATTAATAATTATATTATCAACTTAATTAAATAATTCTTTTTCTTTATTTGGGGTGTTACAAATCCTCCCCTTCTATTCTCATTCCTGTGATGCACTGAATGAAAGAAATCTCCCAACAAGGTCGGCACTGGATTTCCCAACACGAAGAGGCGTATGGCGTCTACGTCCACAAATTTTGCCACATTAGGAAACAGGACGAACCCATACACACAAAGAGCAAACACAACATTGAAACCCCTCTGGTCACCTTCTTCAAGCTTCTTCTTTGCTTCTCCCAGTAAGAAACTCAGATGAAAACCATTAACTTCTCCCTTCTGACACATATTAGCCTTCAAGACTGATTCCCCCAAATATGTGGTTGAAGCAACCATGCTGAGAGCGGGCAAAAACTCGAAACTGTCGAATAGCAACTGCGGCTTTATAGGAATTCTGAGAAAACTAGCAACCTCCTCCAAAGTAGGGACCTGAATAAAATCTGGGAATGTGAAACACCTCAATGGAGGATCATAGAACTGCAACAATGTAAAGAGAGCAGCGTGTTGATCTTTGGAAAGAACCGTGACGAAACATAGAATCAAACCGTAATCCTTTCGGAATCCTTCTAGAGAATCAGGACCCATTAACTTCATCAGTTGTTGAATAGGCTCCAAATAGACCATAGGAAACATATAGGCGACATGTCTCTTTCTGCCAATATCCATCTTAAGAGAACCAGAGAAACCCCGACCGGAATCAAGAGGAAGATCTAAACCCCCCTCGAAATAGACAAACATGTGTTAAATGATATGAATGCAAAATAATGTGATGCAATGATGTGACATGGGAATCAGGATTGCTGTATCTGCTTGAACATTTGTCGGGTTGTTTTGTCTGAAGAGAAACCCACTAAAGAATATAATACAAGATCAAAGCTTTGCTCCAGAAAACCGGGTTGGTTAGAGGTTAAGGTTTCCTGAATTTAGCCCGCCCCTCACTAGTAGGTTCTAAGAACAGAAGTTTGTCAACTTCGGCCCTTCGGTCGAGAATAATACGTTTACCACTGAAGGTTTGGCATTATTACGGGATAAAAGACCTTCACTGACTCCCCTCAACAAGACATCCTAATAGCAAGTTCCCAATCTCGGGGTCCTCGGATTGATCAGCGAGAATGCGCCCACCAGAGCTAACATAATCACGTCTTAGAGGAGAGGCCTTGACTGAGTTCTCGGGAAATGGTCACCAGAGTCGACGATTTCTAGAGGAACATCTGCCGTTATGGAACACCCATAGGACATAATATATCCAAAAGAAACCTCGTCTGGATGTGGGTCTTCATGAAGGACTTAACGTTGCAACACGCCACGCAAGCCTCATGACTATCCACTCTAAAACCTGTGTGTACACTCAAGCCTGGGTAATGGGCTTATCTCTCAGAGAATACCCCATCCCAACAAACAAACAAACCAACAGCAGAGCCAACAGATACAACAATGATATGTACACAATGCAATGAAGTAGGTAAATGCTGAAAAATAAATAACTGTACAAAAGAATGAACACCCAATAAACAAACAACCTACAAAAGCTAGGAGGGACTCGCTCAGGGAAACCAGGGTCCCCAGCAGAGTCGCCAGCTGTCGCAACCTGATAAAGGAGATGCGAAAAAACAACCGGCGAGAAAGAAATGACAGAAGAGTCGCCACCATGCATTATTTATCCCAAAGGAGGGAAAGGAAACGCTCGAAGTAAACCTGGAAAAGGGAAAGGAAAAGACACGGTCTCACAACCAAATCTTGGGTTCGGGAGTCGATTATGCGAAGGGAAGGTATTAGCACCCTTACGCATCCGTAGTACTCTACGGGATCCACTCTTGTTGTTCTTGTCTAAAGGGCGTGGGTTTATCTAATGTACTATCTACTAAAAGAAGGGTCAAAAGAAAATGACTCGCACGGATGTCGCATCCACTGCATATGTATCTCATCTGAATATGAGAATCAGAGTCTTCATAGCTCGGCTACCTATGGGTTAAAGAGGAGTGTGCTCGCTAAGACATCGCGTCTTATGCCTACGTATCTCATATGGAATGAGAATCAGAGCAAACCGTAGTTCGGCTAACTACGGGTTAAGTGTTGTGTTTTTTAGATGAACAACGTTACTACGCAATCTATCGGATGCTCGACCTTTGGAGACTTACTCTCCTGTAGTAGAAGGAGTTAACATGTTCTTAGGAGAAGAAAAATCAATGAGTTTGTTTGTGTTTTAGGAATGCTCATGCAAAAAGGAAGTCCTAGACGAAGGAACAGTGCAAACGAGAGACTATACGAAGCCTAGCAATCCTATGGGGAGACGATCACACCATACAAAACAAACATGCATAAAGTAAAATGCCAACAAGGGGGTTCAAACATATATGGGTAGGGCTTTAGTCAAGAGGGGTCATATCAACCTCGACAAACAAGCCATGGAATAGGTAATCAAATGGGCTCTTAACCACTAACATTGAATGTCAGGGTGAGCAGATCAAAAGGGTAATGAGGATAAGACCTCATAGCTCTTAACCCTGGACAGGGTGAGCTAATGACAAAAAGTGGGGATTCAGAAAGGTGGAACCCTCTCCACTGACTGACCGAACAAAAGATCTTGGGCTTTTGTTCTGAAGCATCGATACGTAGTGCGAGCATAAAGAACAACACACTGAATAACGGGGGATTGATTACTAATCCCTTTTATCTGTCAATTGCCTCTTCAAGGAGGTCTTTAGCACTGATGCCTCTTCTTGGAGGTCTTTGGGCACAAAAGTAAACAAACAAAAGAAAACATTGCCTCCTATTGAGGTCTTCCAGCTAAGAAAGCGGTAAAATGCGGGAAAGATAAAGGATCAAGAGAACTACCACGCGGATAAAGATCCAAAGTAATAACAGCTAAAGAAATAAGAAACCTAGAGATCTCTCGAGCTGGCACCATCAAAGAAAGCAAGTCAATACAGGTAATCGGAATAAATCTCGAAATGGTATCCCACAAATAAAGTGGAATGCCAAGCAAGCTATCCTTTCAGGAGTCATGACAGTTCAACGTGGGCTTCGCCTAGCGAGCATGACAGTTCAAGAAATTCCTCTAAGCGTAGGTGATTCTGGTGGCTTTTCTTGGGACTCGTTAGGCGACCCATTCTGCTCGCCTAGCGAGCATGACAGCTCATGAACAAACTTTTGCTCCTTTAAGATTAACATTTTAACTGATGAATAGACCCCATTTGAACATGTTGGAAGTATCTCAAGCCATTCCCTTGTGTTGACTGATCACCCAGATAGGACCCATAAAGTGTCTTGGATGATATTCAAGCTTCTTGGATCTAATTCCGATTGACATGATGAAATGTAATATGAAATGTTAAATGACCTGAAAATGAATGCATGAATGAGGGGGGGAAATTTTGAGGTATTACAGTAGGCAACAACATAAGTTAGAAGTCTTGATTAGTGAACCAAGTTCCAACAACTTGCCATGCCAAAAAGAAGAAGAGAAATGATCTTGTATTGGTTTAAGCCTTTTGCATGATTTAGGAAACAACCCATCCTTAATGCAAAGTCATTCACTTGATCAATTGATCAAGATGAATTAGATTTGGATCAAGGAAGATTAAGTATCCCTAATCAATGCTAACTTATCAACCTTCAACTCATTGATCAAAAAGAAAAAAAAAGAAAAAGAAGGAGATGAATAATGGAAATAAAAATGGCAAAAATACAAATGCATTAAATGAAGTACAATGTACCTATCATCACATGTTGACCAATAACATTGAAAGTCAAAGTCAAACAATCAAAAATCAGAAATGAGATGGAGACTGGAAGTCAAGAAATGAACAAAATATTTTTTGGCATTTTTTATATTTAAAATTAAACTTGAATTAAAAATAAGAGAAAGGTCAAACTTCAAAATTACTTCAAATCAACCTTGAAAGGTCCAAGTACTTTATCCCAAGTTCAACAAGGTCAAACAAACTTTGACAAAAAATTTCAGCATTTTTTAAAAGTCAAAAACTACTTTTAATCAATTAAAAATGAATAAAAATAACCTAATTAAACTAAAATCTCAAATAAATCTCAAATCAATTAAAAACTTGATGAGAATATTTTTCATAGATTCATCATCATTCAAATAGGTTAGGAAAATATTTTTGTATTTTTTGAAGATCAAAAACTATTTAAAATGAATTAAAAATAACCAAAAAAGAGAAAATTCACAAAAAATATCAAATAACAAAATTAAAAAAATTAAAAAAAAGAAATAGAAACTAGAAATTATTTGGAGACTAATGCAATTGGTCCCATATTTTTTGGATTAAAAATGAGAGAGTTATGAATTGTTGAAATAAAAAGGAATTAAAGAAAATAAAATCAGAAATTAAAAAATGTGGAAAATCAGGAAGCATTGGATCACGTTCATTAATTGACGTGGCCAATCTGATGGTCCTGAAGCACGTGCTCATGGTGAGTCTAGGTCAATGCAACCACACGCTGATTAAACAAAAGTCATAACATCTAAAGTTTGGGATTGAATCTGGAAATGATATCCAACGATCCAGATTCAAACTGGCAATGGACGGCCACCGGAGCCACCTTCTTCTCCGGTGAGCTTCCAAATTCCGGCCAGATTTGCAGGTTTTCAAACCTTCACCATTTTGCACGATCCTTATACCAAAATGAAGCTGGGGTGATGTACATCACCCCTGTAACCTTGAATCACACTCAAGATTCCTATAGGTTGAGAAATCTGAGGTGGAAGATTCAGGTAGGAAAAATGCAGATCAAAGAAACACAAAATTGAAGCTACCACTAGCTTGCCTCTCAAGTGAGGACTTGAGAAAACACTTTGGCCAGGCAAATAGATCAAAGAAATGAGAGATTCGAAGCAAATAAGTTTGAACAACAACCTTTGAAATGCAGTTTTACAGGTCTTGATCCACTCCAAATCTTTTGTGCAATGTGTTCTTGAGCTAACAAGAAAGCAAGGCTTAGGAATTTAAATTCAGAGATCAACAAATGAAGTTCAAATCTGAACTGTCAAATTGAAATGGAAAACTCAGAATTCCTTTAATGGAGGTTGGGATTTCACTTGTGCAGAGCTTCAGGCGCCATTAGGTTGGTTTTTGAAGAGAATGAAGCATGCTATTTATAGCCAAGGCTGATGCAAGCAAGGAGGAAATTCGTGTGCATGGAACTTGGACTTTTCATGCATGGGCCTGTACAGGCGCGTGCAAAGCCCAAAAATGGATGAAAATGCAAGCTGAACTCAAATGCCAATGGTTTGGACGTGTAAATAGAGCTGCATTGGCTTATGCATGAAGTTATGATGTGAATTCCATAATTGAACCTAAACATTCACCTTTTCGAAAATGCCAAATAGAAAATCCAAACATAAGCATGTGGGTAATGGTTGGAAAGGTCTTGATGTAAGGAACAATTGTTATATTGGGCAAAAATCCATTTGAAGTGTGGAAATTGGTGAATTTTGAGTTTAAAGTGTAATGTGCAAAACATGTGAAGGCAAGGTTTCCAAATTTGGCCAATGTTCAAGCCCTTCTGATTTGATGATGCAAGCCTCAAATGGAAAAACCTCCAACATCAAAGTTGTAGATCTTTTCAAGACAATCAAAATGGACTTAACGTTTGAATCATTTGGATTTTTAATGAAGAAGTTATGGGCACTTGAAGTTGGACTTTTTTGCCTTTTAATGCATTTGGCCCAAAAGGACCTATAATGTCTTGCATTATCACATGTATTTCCTTTGAGATTTTGAAATTTTGTTCAACATAACATTTGAATTAGACATCTTAAGATTTCCAATTCAATTGATCACACCTCAAAATCTTAAAAAATGGATGAGTTATGTCCTTGGGAAGTTGACCCAAAATTAGGGTTTCAGTCAAAATGACCTATAATGTCTTGGAATGGGAGATGACCTTACATGCTTCAAATCAATTTTTGATGAACATGAAAGTTGTTCATATTGTCCTTAATAACATTGTTTTATTTGGAACCATCTCCATTTGACCAGCACATAAAAAGTTAGGTCTCAGTGCATTTCAAAATAGTTAGATGAATTAATTGATCAACTTCTCAAGTCCATGACTCATATCTTGATGAATTGATGATTGAGGACACTCAAAAAAGTTCAAATATGCATGAAATTATGAATTAAAGAACTTCCCTTGATTGTATTTGACCATGGGTTGAGGTTGCTTTATGAGTAAGGCATTGTGGTGCACAGATGAATTAGGGTTTGCCTGAGGAACCACCCTCAAACCCTTTGACTTGCTTTGATCAAAATGATGAATTGAGATGCTAGGGAGGCATATTTGATGGATGAGAGCTTTGGGAACCAATGCCATTCTTGCTTTCATCATCTCTTGGCCATGTAATTACACAGATGATCTCCTAGAAGCTTTGAACCTTGGGATTGCTCTAGCTACAAACAAAAGATGTTAGTGACATATTTTTGTGCTTTTGGTTAGTAAACAAAATGAAAAAAGCATTGATATACAATTCAAGCATGCTTGGTGATCTCAAACCACTCACAAGAGGTCCCACCCAAAGGCAAAGGGAACCAAGATTCTAATGATCCTTGAGGAAATGCAAGTGCAATGTTATGATGCCATGAGGGATCTTAGGGATAAAATTGGGGTCTTACAGATGCCCATATTTAAGGTCATTCTATCCGGAGAAGTGAAGGTTAAAATCTTCGTCTCAACGGGGTAGAATGGGCTTAAATAATAACAAAGAGACGAATTTTGGTCCCTAAGAGACCTCATGATGCAGATGTATGCATGAAAATAGTATTACTCTGCGGGGATATGCGTCCACAAAAGAAATCTAGAGAAACTGAAAATCCAAAGGAGTAATACACTCACTAGGGAGACAGAGACTCTGGGGGAGTAAAGGGTAAAAATGCATGAGCAGGTCACGACTTGAGACTTGCTGAGAGATACGGAGAGAATCCATGAAATAAATCAATGGAAGGACTCGAGCTGACTCGAAGATGCATGTATTGGGGAATATGCCAATACAGCAAAAAATTATCCGTAACGAATACTTCGGATAAAAATATCCGGACTCAGGTGGGGATGTCCACTAAGGACTCAGCTGAGGAAAATCCCAACAGAACCCTCCTGGGGAAGCAACAGGATGAATTATTACCGATTACTGGGTAATAAGCTCAAAGAGACGTGTGATCTGAACACCGGTATAAGGGTGAGAGAATAACATGCTCGGGAAGAATGAATATCTAAGACCAGTATAAGAGTGAGAGATATCAATCAACCAAATCATCCGAGGAAGACCTAAAAAGGTATATCTCAACTTAGGAAAATTTGACTCCACAGGGGACAAAAAGTCATAATAGGGAGCAGAAGGAGGGAACACCAGGGATGCCGGTTACTGGGCATATAATAGGTGACCAACCAAAGCGTGAATTGGGGAATATTCCCAAAACACTCATCATCCAAAAAGAGGGCAAAAAGCAAACTCGATTATGGGATGGACATTCGATTCCAAAACAGTGATACGAATCTTACTCAACTGGGGAAGAACAAAAAGCTTCGACCAAAGAGTGCATGAGATATATTATCTATTACCTTTAGAACGTAGATAATACACTCGCACGGAAGATTATCCATAACCGGTTACTGGGTTAATAAAGGATAAATCGACCGACAAAGAAAGGCATCGGGATACCGAGATTAGGTATATAATGATGACCATTCAAGGGGGAGTAACAAACATTACCGTCAACCGGTACGTGAAAGATGACTTGTTGGGGATAAACTGCCTAATTAGAGCAATTGTCCAAGAGAAAGGGGGGATATCAACACCGAATATTGGTTAATGATAACCGTCAAGGAGGGGATTACATCTACCGGATACTGGGTAGAAAACCATAGACTCCGCCGAGGATAAGATGAATGATCACTAATTACTGAGCAATTATTCATTTATACCACGGGGAAATAGGAAACAGTCACAAGAGGCCAATCTAGGATCAAACCAAAGAGGAAAACTGAATCAAGACTCGTCCTAGTAAGGATATAACTCAATAGGGAAACATATCCCAATATATGTGTTGGGAGGAAGCAACAACAATCGTCGTCCACGAGGATATAACTCAGTGGGGAATGCGGAAGGAAAGATAAACACTTTCAGCTTAATCGGCTGACTCTATATAGAGGGATCAGACTCCGACATCTGCTTGGGAAATGTATTACCAACTAGCAGGGAATAACAAACAAAGATACATGGCAAAGAATACAATATGAATATCCGAATGTTTGAAAATCATATGCACACATGCGTGGTGTATGTATGATGAATGCTGCCAAACAGACATTTCTAACACCAACATCTCCAAGGAATAAGCACACAAACATCTGATATGATATCCATGTTCACTGGAGGATACCCAATATGATGAGGGAAAGAGAAACCAAGAAGCAGCAAGATCTCTGCAGGGGATGAACATCAATCATTCCAGCTAGGGACAGGAGTTATTGCACAGATAAAATCTGCCACATAAGCAACTCTACTGGGGAATCTATCCAAGAGATAAAGGGATTCTGGGGATCAACCACCAAGAACCGTGCTCGTCAAAGAGATCACATATACTGAGGAGGAAAGATCGCTACTCTACTGAAGGGAAGAGGGGTGAACATCTCACCAAACAACTCCACCCAGTAGAAAAACCACTAAATGCTCCAGAGGAAGAAAATACAGTCATGTCAGGAATATGAACAAATGTCTTACCCTATTGGATCATACCATCCTTGGAGAGCACTGAGGATCTCTTAAGTATCCTTTCGTCATTGTGAATGTTCACTTTGTTTAAAAACAAGTTATGAAAAATTCGATTATTCAAAACAATGATATTTTCTCAATTAAAGCATGCAAGATGTTTGTTGAATAGAAATAAATAAGAGTACAAATAATTGGATAAAAGGCTCAAATTTATTTGATGGAATGATAGTCTACAAATGGCAAGACTCCATAGATCTTTACAAGTTTGAAATTGGTGATATATATTGGAAAAGGGCTACATTGAACATAATGACCATTTCTCCACCAATTCTGAATCCGATGTATTTGAAGCTTTGGTTGATGACGCATGAGCAAGAATCTCTGACAGATGACAATTGTAGAACAAAATCTTGTCAGGATGCAGTTACTTGCCAAATCCCTAATTTTTGCCTAGATTGCCCCAGGATGAGGTACTCAATCTAGCAGGATTCATTTTTTATGTCTCTAACTTTTGCCTGGATCGCCCTTTCGGATTTTCAACCACCGAGACGCTCATTTTTGCCTAAGCTGCCCTTTCGGGTTTTCAACGTAACGAGCTATTGTGTTTTTATTTTTAGGCGAAGTATTTCTTGACTGCATCTGAATTCACAGGACGAGTGAAATCCTCCCCATCCATAGTTCTAAGTATTAAAGCACCACCTGAAAAGGCTCTCTTAACAACATATGGACCTTCATAGTTTGGAGTCCACTTGCCCCTGGAATCGGGCGCGAAAGACAAGACTCTCTTGAGCACGAGGTCACCTTTTCGGAACACACGAGGCTTGACCTTCTTATCAAAAGCTTTCTTCATCCTTTGCTGATATAACTGTCCATGGCTCATGGCAGTTAATCTCTTCTCTTCTATCAAGTTCAATTGGTCATAACGACTCTGAACCCATTCAACATCAGTCAGCTTGGCTTCCATCAAGACTCTCATTGACGGGATCTCCACCTCTACCGGGAGTACAACCTCCATACCATAAACAAGAGAGAAAGGGGTTGCCCCTATTGAAGTGCGGACAGATGTACGATATCCGTGTAAAGCAAATGGCAGCATCTCATGCCAATCTTTATACGTGACAACCATTTTCTGGATAATTTTCTTGATATTCTTATTAGCAGCTTCAACAGCCCCATTCATCTTGGGTCTGTAAGGAGAAAAATTATGGTGTGCAATCTTGAACTCACTAAACAGTTCTTTCATCATCTTGTTGTTCAAGTTAGATCCATTATCAGTAATGATCTTATCTGGCACACCATAACGGCATATGAGTTGATTCTTGATAAACTTCATGACCACCTACCTGGTCACATTTGCATATGATGCCGCTTCAACCCACTTGGTAAAGTAATCAATTGCTACGAGAATAAATCTGTGTCCATTAGACGCTTTCGGCTCTATCATGCCAATCATGTCAATTCCCCACATGGAGAAAGGCCATGGTGATGAAATCACATTCAGAAGTGTCGGGGGAATATGAATCTTATCCGCATAAATCTGACACTTATGGCATTTCTTCACGTATTTGCAACAGTCAGACTCCATTGTTAGCCAATAGTAGCCTGCTCTCAATATCTTTCTAGCCATGGCATGTCCATTGGAATGAGTACCAAATGAACCCTCGTGGACCTCCGTCATCAACAGGTCTGCTTCGTGTCTATCCACGCATCTGAGCAGGACCATGTCAAAGTTTCTCTTATAAAGCACATCACCATTGAGGTAAAAACATCCTAACAGTCTCCTCAAAGCCTTCCTATCTTTAATGGATGCTCCAGGCGGATAAATTTGGCTCTGAAGGAAACACTTGATATCATAATACCACGGTTTGTCATCTTTTACTTCTTCAACCGGAAACACATGAGCTGGCCTGTCCAAGCGCATCAGAGTGATATTGGGAACTTCATTCCAAAGTCTGACTACCATCATTGAGGCAAGTGTAGCAAGAGCATCTGCCATCCGATTCTCGTCTCGAGGAATATGATGGAAGTCAACCTCAGTAAAGAACTTTGAAATCTACCTCGCGTAATCCCTATATGGAATGGGACCAGGCGGATTCGTTTCCCATTCACCCTTAATCTGATTAACAACGAGGGCCGAATCACCATATACATCAAGATGCTTGATCCTTAGATCAATGCATTCCTCCAATCCTATAATAGAAGCCTCATACTCAGCCATATTATTCGTGCATTTGAAAGTTAGCCTTGTTGTAAAAGGAAAATGTGTGCCTTGAGGAGTAATAATCACTGCCCCAATACCATTTCCATATTGATTAACAGCACCATCGAACACCATACTCCACCGGGAACCAGGCTCTGGCCCTTCATCGAGTGTAGGCTCATCACAATCTTTAATTTTCAAATACAGGATCTCCTCATCTGGGAAGTCATACTGAACTGACTGATAATCCTCAATTGGATGATGTGCTAAATGATCAGCCAAGATACTACCTTTGATAGCCTTCTGAGCTCGATACTCAATATCATACTCAGACAACAGCATCTGCCAATGGGCATCCTCTCTGTTAAAGCAGGCTTCTCGAAGATATACTTGATTGGATCCATTCTGGATATGAACCAAGTCGTATGATTCAACATATACTGGCGTAAGCGCTTAGCAGCCCAAGCTAAAGCACAACATGTCTTCTCAAGCATCGAGTATCGAGACTCACAATCAGTGAACTTCTTACTCAGGTAGTAAATATCATATTCTTTCTTTCCTGATTCGTCTTGCTGACCAAGGACACAACCCATTGAGTCTTCAAGAACAGTTAGATACATAATCAAAGGTCTTCCTTCCACGGGCA
Source organism: Lathyrus oleraceus (assembly GCF_024323335.1). Classification (NCBI taxonomy): domain Eukaryota; kingdom Viridiplantae; phylum Streptophyta; class Magnoliopsida; order Fabales; family Fabaceae; genus Lathyrus; species Lathyrus oleraceus. The sequence goes on along the minus strand of NC_066584.1, from coordinate 488,050,299 downwards.
GAGATAGGATCGGAGGTTCAGACAGATACTCTTTAATACTGTCAAAAGCTTTCTGGATATCCTCGGTCCAATCATGGGACTGATCTTTCCAAAGGAGCTTGAATATCGGCGCACATGTGGCTGTCATGTGGGATATAAATCTAGAAATATAATTCAAGCGGCCAAGAAAACCTCGGACTTGCTTCTCAGTTTTGGGCGCAGGCATCTCTTGTATTGCTTTGACCTTTGCAGGGTCGACCTCAATACCTCTTTCACTAACAATAAAGCCCAATAACTTACCGGAACGGACTCCAAATGTACACTTGTTGGGATTCAGACGGAGCTTGTACTTCCTCAAACGCTGAAAAAGCTTCAACAGGTGCTCTACATGTTCAACTTCCGTTCTTGACTTAGCGATCATATCATCAACATATACCTCGATTTCCTTGTGCATCATATCATGAAACAAGGTGGTCATAGCTCGTTGATATGTGGCTCAGGCGTTCTTCAAACCGAAGGGCATCACTCGATAACAAAATGTTCCCCAAGGTGTGATGAATGTTGTCTTCTCCATATCCTCGGGTGCCATCTTAATTTGATTATATCCGGAAAATCCGTCCATAAATGAGAAGATGTTGAATTTAGCTGTATTGTCTACCAACATATCAATATATGGTAGAGGAAAATCATCTTTCGGACTAGCTTTAATCAAGTCTCTATAGTCCACACACATCCAGACTTTTCCATCTTTCTTAGGCACATGCACAATATTGGCCACCCATTGAGGATATGTAGAAGTCACCAGAAACCCTGCATCAATTTTCTTCTGAACCTCCTCTTTGATCTTCACTGCCATATCAGGATGAGTTCTTCTGAGCTTCTGCTTCACAGGCACGTACTCAGGCTTCAAAGGTAGGAAATGTTGCACAATATCAGTATCTAGACCAGGCATGTCTTCATATGACCAGGCGAAGACATCAACATATTCTCGTAGCAAATCAATCAACCCCTTCTTAACAGACCCCTCCAGGAGTGCCCCAATCTTTACTTCTCGCACACAATCCTCAGACCCCAAGTTGACTGTTTCCAGATTCTCGAGATGTGGCTGAATGATCTTCTCTTCACGCTCAAGTAGACGGGTAATCTCGTCAGGAATCTCTTCAACATCATCTTCTTCCGCCTCAAAGACAGGGAATTCAAAGTTGGGAGATGGTGTTGGGTCATTATGTTCAATGGGTTTGATTAACCTGCATAATGATTTTGGATATGAAAAGCTTTAGAATTCAAACAAGGCAATCATTATGCAGATGAAAAGATTGATTTATTCTATTTTTAGGTTTTATGTGATCACCAATTTTATGCAAAAAGCGAAAAGGGAAAATAATTGGAAAAACAAACATTTAACATGAATCTATTGAATGAAAATGTCTTTGTATTTATGCGCCAACAAGGTCATCACTCCTCCTTTTGGCATGGGAGCAGGGTTTTTAAACACGATGAACATTACTTTGACTTATGGATAACTGTTGGAATATCCACAGCGACCCAATTATTGCAGATTCCCCCAGGGATGACGAAGTTGCCAGAATCCTCTTCGTCTTCCTCCAAGATGGCAGCAGCCTCCTCGTCTTGACTAGTGTGGATGAATCCTCCACTCTTGAACAGCCCTCGCGTATTGAAGACTCCAGAAGAAAAACCGATGCCAGCCCGAGACTTGTTGTCTTCTAGCTCAATCATCTTCCCTAAGCCAGCAGTTGCACCATGCTCAATGGCCAACTTTGCATCTTTGTAGGAAGCAAATGAAGGAGCTCTCTTCTTGATAAGTTCAGCAATAGATAAAGCTTGGAAAGGAGTTCCAACTTCATCCTCAGCATCTATATATGAGAAGGAAGATAAATGGCTAACCAGGAGAGCCTTTTCTCCCCCTACCACCACCAGCTTCTTGTTCTTTAATAATTTCAGTTTCTGGTGTAGGGTGGATGTCACAGCGCCTGCCTCGTGAATCCATGGTCTGCCTAGGAGACAACTATACGATGGGTGGATGTCCATAACCTGGAAGGTAATCTGGAAATTACTTGGTCCGATCTTGATTGGGAGATCAACTTCCCCAATCACAGTTTTGTGAGACCTATCGAAAGCCTTCACAACTACTCCGCTCTGCCTCATGGGAGGCCCTTGATATGACAGTTTTGAAAGAGTGGTTTTTGGCAATACATTTAATGATGACCCAGTGTCCACCAGCACATTGGATATGGCGTCGTCTTTGCAACCCATAGATATATGTAGTGCCAAGTTGTGGTCTCTTCCCTCCTCGGGGAGATCAGAGTCACAAAAACTCAAGTTGTTACAAGCAGTAATGTTTGCAACAATGCTATCGAATTGTTCTATTGTGACATCGTGATCCACATATGCCATATCCAAAACCTTCTGTAGAGCCTCTCGGTGTGGTTCTGAATTTAAAAGCAAGGATAACACCGATATTTTGGATGGCATTTGTAGAAGTTTGTCTACAATATTGTACTCGCTTCTCTTGATGAGCTTCAGCATCTCATCACAGTCTTCTTTCACATTGCCGCTTGGGCCAACAGAAGCAGGAGTTCTCATTGTAGAGGAGGGCTTAACAACAGGTGCCGGATTCAGAGTGCTCCCTCCATTCCCAATCAGGCGTTCAACAGTATCGGCATTAGCCTGGGACTTTGGCGGTGCTGAAAATACACGACCACTACGGGTCAGACCGCTAACATCAGCAATGTTAACAACAACTGAAGATGGCAAGGACACCTCTTTCCCATTTTCCACTGCTACAGCATTGTAGCGATAGGGAACTGCCTTTTTGGAGGAGTAAGGTATTGGTCCGGCTTGTTTAATGACGAGAGCAGGAGAAGCCTTCTGCTTGCTACCATCATACTTGATGGTAACAGGCTCAGGTATCCAGAACACCGGAGAAATCACATTCACTTCGGGCTCATCTTCATCAACATTTCTGTTCTAAAGGATCTCAATGACTCCTTCATCTAGCATTTCTTGAACATCTTTGCGCACCTGGCGACAACCTCTCTGATTAACAGAGCATACTCGACATCTATCATGGTCATGTTCATAATGACTATAATCACACAGCAAACGATGCATCCCGACCAGAGATTGTCGAATATGACTGACATATTTGACTTTGTATTTGCCAGGGCAACCCTGGACCATGTTGACAGATTTCCCATGCTCGGGCAATGTGTTCTTCTTTACATTAGGACCTACGTCCTCGAAACACAAAATGCCACACCTCACAAGGTCTTGAACCTTGGTCTTCAAAGGGTAACAATTATCCACGTCGTGGCCGGGAGAACCAGAATGATAGACACAGTGTAATTCGGGCTTATACCACCACTAGGGGTTAGCAGGTATAGCCTGTGGGTCTCTCGGAGTAATCAACTTCCTCTCTATCAAAGAGGGATATAACTCTGCATACGTCATTGGAATAGGATCGAAGGTGACCCTTTTCCTCTCGTAACTCGTACTGGTTTGATTACTGTTTCGAGGCTGGTAGGCCTGCTGTTGCGGACGATGCTATTGATGTTGATATTGCAGATGTGGTGGTTGATTGTGGTTATGTTGCTGGTACTGCTGATTATCTCTGAAGACAGGTGCTATATGAGCCACCTGGTGCTGGTCAACGGCGGGACGCACGGTCTTCCTCCTCACAGAGGGTCTTCTTGGTTTTACATGGGAGGTCACAGCATGTGCCTCTCCATCTTTCTTCTTTGCAAACACCCCATAACGTTTGGCAGAAGAGCCTTCTTCTCTGGTCAGACGTCCTTCTCTAACCGCTTCTTCTAGACGCATCCCCATATTCACCATTTCGGTGAAGTCAGAAGGAGCGCTAGCAATCATCCGCTCATAATAAAAAGAACTCAAGGTCTTCAAGAAGATCTTGGTCATCTCTTTCTCTTCTAGCGGGGGAACGATTTGTGCTGCCACCTCTCGCCACCTCTGGGCGTATTCTTTGAATGTTTCCTTGTCCTTCTGGGACATGGCCCTCAATTGATCCCTATCGGGAGCCATATCCACATTGTACTTGTACTGCTTGATGAAGGCCTCGCCAAGATCATTGAAGGATCGGATGTTCGCACTGTCTAAACCCATGTACCAACGTAGAGCGGAACCGGACATACTGTCCTGAAAGTAGTGGATGAGCAATTGGTCATTGTCGGTCTGAGTTGACATTTTCCTGGCATACATGACTAGGTGGATGAGAGGGCAAGTATTTCCCTTGTATTTTTCAAAGTCAGGGACCTTGAATTTTACAGGGATCTTCACATTAGGAACCAGGCAGAGTTCGGCAGCAGACTTACCGAAAAGATCCTTTCCTCTGAGATTTTTCAATTCCTTGCGGAGCTCGAGATATTGATCATTCATAGCATCCATCTTCGTATAGACATTTGGACCCTCAGACGACGCAGAATGATAAATGGTGTCGTCTACTCTGGGTAGAGTATGCACGATAGGAGGAGGAACATCAAGGACCGGGCTAGATGGCGGCATAGAAGCAAAGGTGGGAGCAGGACCCTCGGGCATGAAATTGGGAGGCATCCCCCACGGGAATCCGGCTGGCATGGTCGATGGAGCAAAGTGTGCACTGGCTGCAGGCATAGTCGAGGAGACAATCTCAAAGATGACTGTCCTCTGGGGAGGATTTGAAGGTGTTGGAGAAGACTGGCTCTGAGCAGCCATGAATGATTCGATCAAGGCACTTAATCTGGCCACTTCCTCTTTCAGCTCGCGGTTCTCTTGTTCTAGGTGATCCATCAGTCTTGAAATGTTGGCTCTAGTGTAGTACCGGTGAGTCAGCTTGTCTTCAAAATAAATGAAGAACATAGAGTTAGACCATAGGACAAGAAGCCGGGAACAAAACCTGCTTATGCACATGATTTTTTTTTTTATTTCAAAGGAACTTTAGGGTTCTATTTGCAAATTTTGGAAATATTAAACACTTTTATATGAAACATAATATCTGGGAAATATTTTATACCCAAGAAGTACAGCATTGTTAACCATATACAAGAGAAAAGGAAAATAATCATCCTATGGATCCCTAGAAACAATCATCTAAAGCTCGGGACACAAAAAGATAAGATGCACGAAGCCTCTTCACCTCCTCTTCAGTATGCCTCCATATTTGCCTTCTCCTTGGCGAGTCGATCATACTTCCTCTTCCAAAACTTGGAAGACTGAGGAAGTAGAGAAGTCCATGCATCATCTGGATCATCAATAACCTGATGTTCGAGGAACTCTATCAAAGCATCCTTTTCCTTGATCTGCTGAAGCAACTCTTCTTGTTCACAGATCCAAGCACGTGATCGGTCTTCGTCTCTCAACTCCTCTACTCCTTGGTCACAGAGGGTTGAAGGCCCATCCATAATCATAGGTGTAGGTCTTGGATATTCGTAAGGCATGAGATACTCAGACGCTCTCTTCCTGACCCAAGCAGTGTAAGACTCCATAGCAACACAATTCTTAGGACCCAACTCTTTCCTTCCTTTCCTATGAATCTTGCACCAAGCGCGAACCATTATGCCCTTCAAGCCTTGGGGATCTTTACCCTCCTGGAAGAACACACCCTTCAACAGAATGTTATTAGGTTTATCCTTTAGGGGAACCCAAGCTGACGACGTTCCAAAACAGGGTTGTAGTTAATCCCACCACATGTACCAAGAAGAGGCACATTGGAGAATTCACCACAAGAGTCGATAATCTGCACACCATCATACACACGGCTGTACCAAGAGATATCATCATTAGTGAGAGACATAAGTCTCGTGGACCACTATAGACATCCCTAATTCTCCTTGAAAGCGACCGTCTGCGGTAAGTGAGAAATAAACCACTTATATAACAGAGGCAAACATCACACAATGGCACCACCACCCTTTGCATTCCTCATATGCAAAGAGAAATAGGTATCACCCAACAGTGTCGGAACAGGATTAAGAGTAGAGAAGATCGTAATAGCGTTCACATCCACAAACTTGTCGATGTTGGGGAATAACACTAACCCATAGATGAGAAGTACAAATATGGCCTCAAAGGCATCCTCACTCATGGCCTTCCCATATACAGTAGATTGAGCAATGAGGAACTCAGAAGGGAGACCTTGAATTCCACCTTTGGTAGTCATATGAGCACCAACCAGAGATTCATCTATGCGCAACATGTCGGTTATCTCTTGAGAAGTAGGAATACTCTCCAAGCCACTGAACGACAACTGGTCTATAATAGGTATACCCACAAGGTAGGCATACTCCTCAAGTGTAGGCAAAAGCTAGAAATCCGGAAACGTGAAACAACGGTACAAAGGATCATAAAACTGCACCAATACACTCATCAACCCTTCATCCACCTGAGTAGTCAGAAGAGGAAGAAGCCTCCCAAAACGAGCCTTGAAACCCAAGGGATTTAATACATAGGATGTCAAATTCCTTAGCTCTTTCAAGTCTGGTTGTCTGAAGCTGTACTTCTTTGTATTCCTTCTTTGTCTTTCCATGTCTGAAAATTTTGCAAATAAACCACTCAAGGATGCAAATGGATGCAAATGGATGCATGAATGCAACAATCACACTCAAGGATCAAGCAAAGCACACCAAACAAAGGTCATGGGATGGATCATGTCATCCTTAATATCAATCATCCATTTTGGTGGATTATGGTTTTCACCTTATCAACACCCAAGTTCCATTGATACTAAGGATACATGAACGGATCAACCATGAATCAAGGGTTTGTTACGAGTCACGAGCATGGAGTCTTGGTTAAGAACCACCCAAAGGGAATGTACAAGGGTTTAAAACATGCCAAACATGTTCTACAAGAGGTTCACATAGTCATCATCCCATCTTTCGGATATTATCGGATAAATGACTACTCGTTTTCCAAAAATATTCTCAAGAGAGACTCTTATGAGTGTAGTATCGCGTAATAAATCGTATCAAGTCTTACACTTGAACGACTTTCGCACTACATCCTAAGAATAGGCCAAGATGGGCTTGGTAAACTAAGGTCCTTGGCTTCTAAGGTCTATATTGGAAAGTGTAATGTCTAACCACAACTTACTTGTGTGACATTATTGATCCCAACATGACCTCCACCAAGTGAATGGACTTGCAAGTCAACTTGCTAAGGAATAACTCCACACAAGTCAACAAGACTACGCCATTCTCCTATCCTAAATGCACTCGAGTCTGGGTATAGAACTCATCTAACAAAGATCACCAAGCATACAAGGAATTAATATTCAAGCTATTCAATCATTACATACTATACAGTAATCCCAAATTGCACAAAAATATGTCATAAAACAATACAATACAACAAAATATGGAAAGTAGGCAAAACCCACTAGGCAGATATCCCTAGCAGAGTCGCCACTTTTCTGTAGCGGGGTATTCGTTACCATTAGAGATATTGACTAAATCCAAGGTAAACCATACAAGTCGAGTCGCCACCGCACTTCTATTTATCCAAAGGAATGGTTAGAAAGCGAACAAAAACCTAAAAGTTTTAACAAAAAACTAGTAAAAGAGAAACAGAGATCTGGGTAAGGGTGTTGGTTATGTAATGGGAAGGTGTTAGGCACCCAAAACATCCTAGGTACTCCTAGGGAGCCCTTTTCATACTCGTTGTAAAGGGTTGTTGTTTTGTGAAAATTTTGTTTGTGCAAACATGATTGAAGAGATGAGAAGAGAATATACAAGTTTATTTACATTTTGTGTTTGGATGGATAAACCCATTGCCTACGTACCATCTTCAAAAAGATTAGGATCAAAACCTCATAGTTCGGGGTAAAAATCTCAAAATGAGTTGGTGAATTGATTGGTCCAAAAGCCTTAAGGTCTTTTGTTATCAGAGGGAGAAAATTCAACCTAACACCACAAATCCACCATGTGAGGATAACTTCAACATGCTAGTGAGGGGTTAACCCTATAATAAGCATGGAAGACTCATTGTCCATCACTAAGGATATAGGTGAGTATTACATCTTCCTCAAGGATAACTCAAACCTAATAGCTAAAGGTTATGGAAAATTTGATTAAGAAAGTGGCCATTGGAACCACAAAAAGACATTTGAATGGGTTATATTTACCAATTAGAAGTATATACAAAAATGGTCAAAGTTGACTTGAAGATTCAAATTCAAAATAGGTGTTATGAAAAGAAGGTTTGAAAATCAAAAGCATAAGGCTTAGGTTTCTAATGTTGAAAACAAATGTTAGATGTTTGCACAATTTTTTTTCGCTTGGGTTAGAGTGGAGGGAAGAAGAAGAATGGCTAAGTCCTAAGCAAAGCAAAAAGATGAGGGATAAAGAAACAAACCCACAATAGAGTTCCTCTCTTAAGATCATATAGATGATCCAAGTAGCTCCCATCCTTTAGAATAAGCAATCACAATAATAGTAAGGTCAAGCAATCAAACAAGTCTCTTAAGAGATCCCCAATGCATCTTGTATCTTTCATTTTGGGTGAACATGGCAATGGTCCTTCAAATTGAGCTCATAGAATCCCCTAGCACAAAAGCACACACATCAAAAGTTCCATGAAGTAAATCAATAATGGACAAGAGTGAGTTTAGAGATTTGGTCCTTCTAATCCATCTTCATCATTAAGGTCCTTTTACTCCAATTTTGCATAGGGAAATATCCTAGAAACTAAGTCCATTTGTCCATTTTTGCATAGCGACAGTCCTAAGATCTAAGTCCACTTCTTTGTATTGGTCCCCAACAATCAAAACAATACACAAGCACAATAGTATATACACAATTATGTGCTCAAGTGAGCAAAAGGCAAATGGCATTAACATAAACATGTGCTCAAGTGAGCAAAGAGAAAAGAAAATGGATATTATGTGCAAGAATAGTAAATTGCATAAAAGTAAAGTGCAAAAAGTAAATGTTAATTGTTAATGGTTAATGTTAGTAGTTATTGTGCCATAAGGCAAATTTAGCGCTATGTTAAGCAATCGTAATTGGACTTATGTAGAAGTCACAACTATCTGAGGCCAGTCAATAATAATGTAGGCAACAACACAAGTTAGAAGTCTTGATTAGTGAACCAAGTTCCAACAACTTGCCATGCCAAAAAGAATAAGAGAAATGATATTGTATTGGTTTAAGCCTTTTGCATGATTTAGGAAACAACATATCCTTAATGCAAAGCCATTCACTTGATCAATTGATCAAGATGAATTAGATTTGGATCAAGGAAGATTAAGTCTCCCTAATCAATGCTAACTTATCAACCTTCAACTCATTGATCAAAAAGAAAAAAGAAGAAGAAGAACAAGAAGGAGATGAATAATGGAAATAAAAATGGCAAAAATACAAATGCATTAAATGAAGTACAATGTACCAATCATCACATGTTAACCAATAACATTGAAAGTCAAAGTCAAACAATCAAAAATCAGAAATGAGATGGAGATTGGAAGTCAAGAAATGAACAAAATATTTTTTGGCATTTTTTATATTTAAAATTAAACTTGAATTAAAAATAAGAGAAAGGTTAAACTTCAAAATTACTTCAAATCAACCTTGAAAGGTCCAAGTAATTTATCCCAAGTTCAACAAGGTCAAACAAAGTTTAACAAAAAATTTCAGCATTTTTTAAAAGTTAGAAACTATTTTTAATCAATTAAAAATAAATAAAAATAACCTAATTGAACTAAAATCTCAAATAAATCTCAAATAAAATTAAAAAATTGATGAGAATATTTTTCATAGATTCATCATCATTCAAATAGGTTAGGAAAATATTTTTGTATGTTTTGAAGATCAAAATTATTTAAAATGAATTAAAAATAACCAGAAAAGAGAAAATTCACAAAAAATATCAAATAACAAAATTAAAAAAATTAAGAATAAGAAATAGAAACTATGAATTATTTGGAGACTAATTTCTGAAATAAAAAGGAATTAAAGAAAATAAAATCAGAAATTAAAAATGTGGAAAATCAGGAAGCGTTGGATCACGTTCATTAATTGACGTGGCCAATCCGATGGTCCTGAAGCGCGCGCTCATGGTGAGTCAAGGTCAATGCAATCACACGCTGATTAAACAAAAGTCATAACATCTAAAGGTTGGAATTGAATCTGGAAATTAGATCCAACGATCCAAATTCAAATTGGCAATGGACGACCACCGGAGCCACCTTCTTCTCCGGTGAGCTTCCAAATTTCGGCCAGATTTGCAGGTTTTCAAACCTTCATCGTTTTGCACGATCCTTATACCAAAATGAAGCTGGGGTGATGTACATCACCCCTGTAACCTTGAATCACACTCAAGATTCCTATAGGTTGAGAAATCTGAGGTGGAAGATTCAGGTATGAAAAATGCAGATCAAAGAAACACAAAATTGAAGCTACCACTAGCTTGCCTCTCAAGTGAGGACCTCAAAAAACACTTTGGCCAGGCAAATAGATCAAAGAAATGAGAGATTCGAAGCAAATAAGTTTGAACAACAACCTTTGAAGTGCAGCTTTACAGGTCTTGATCCACTCCAAATCTTTTGTGCAATGTGTTCTTGAGGTAACAAGGAAGCAAGGCTTAGGAATTTAAATTCAGAGGTCAACAAATGAAGTTGAAATATGAACTGTCAAATCGAAATGGAAAACTCAGAATTCCTTTAATGGAGGTTGGGATTTCACTTGTGCAGAGCTTCAGGCGCCATTAGGTTGGTTTTTGAAGAGAATGAAGCATGCTATTTATAGCCAAGGCTGATGCAAGCAAGGAGGAAATTCGTGTGCGTGGAACTTGGACTTTTCATGCATGGGCCTGTACAGGCGCGTGCAAAGCCCAAAAATGGATGAAAATACAAGCTGAACTCAAATGCCAATGGTTTGGACGTGTAATTAGAGCTACATTGGCTTATGCATGAAGTTATGATGTGAATTCCATAATTGGACCTAAACATTCACCTCTTCGAAAATGCCAATTAGAAAATCCAAACATAAGCATGTGGGTAATGGTTGGAAAGTTATTGATGTAAGGAACAATTGTTATGTTGGGCAAAAATCCATTTGAAGTGTGGAAATTAATGAATTTTGAGTTTAAAGTGTAATGTGCAAAACATGTCAAGGCAACGTTTTCCAAATTTGGCCAATGTTCAAGCCCTTGTGTTTTGATGATGCAAGCCTCAAATGGAAAAACCTCCAACATAAAAGTTGTAGATATTTTCAAGTCAATCAAAATGGACTTAAATGTTGCATCATTTGGATTTTTAATGAAGACGTTATGGGCACTTGAAGTTGGACTTTTTTGCCTTTTAATGCATTTAACCCAAAAGGACCTATAAAGTCTTGAATTATCACATGTATTTCCTTTGATATTTTGAAATTTTGTTCAACATAACCTTTGAGGTAGACATGTTAAGAGTTCCAATGCATTTGATCCCACCTCAAAATCATGAAAAATGGATGAGTTATGTCCTTGGGAAGTTGACCCAAAATTAGGGATTCAGTCAAAATAACCTATAATGTCTTGGAATGGGAGATGACCTTCCAACCTTCAAATAAATTTTTCATGAACATGAAAGTTGTTCATATTGTCCTTAAGAACATTGTTCTTTTTGGAACCATCTCCATTTGACCAACACATAAAAGGTTAGGTCTCAGTGCATTTCCAAATAGTCAGATGAATTAACTGATCAACTTCTCAAGTCCATGACTCATATCTTGATGAATTGATGATTGAGGACACTCAAATAAGTTCAAATATGCATGAAATGATGAATGACAAAAACTTCCCTTGATTGTATTTGACCATGGGTTGAGGTTGCTTTATGAGCAAGGCATTGTGGTGCATAGATGAATTAGGGTTTCCCTGAGGAACCACCCTCAAACCCTTTGACTTGCTTTGATCAAAATGATGACATGAGATGCTAGGGAGGAATATTTGATGGATGAGAGCTTTGGGAACCAATACCATGCTTGCTTTCATCTTCTCTTGGCCATGTCATTGCACAGATGATCTCCTAGAAGCTTTGAACCTTGGGATTGCTCTAGCTACAAATAAAAGATGTTAGTGACATATTTTTGTGCTTTTGGTTAGTAAACAAAATGAGAAAATAAATGATATACAATTCAAGCATGCTTGGTGATCTCAAACCACTCATAAGAGGTCCCACCCAAAGGCAAAGGGAACAAAGATGCTAATGATCCTTGAGGCAATGCAAGTGCAATATTATGATGCCATGAGGGATCTTAGGGACAAAATTGGGGTCTTACACTCTAGGGCTTACACCAACAATCTCCCACTAGCACTAGAGCCAATCAGGCATACCCCTAATGCCCATTGATTTAGTATGGCCGTCATGCTTCTGCTGCGCAAGAGGCCATGTCAGTGGGTCAGCAAAATTTTCAAGTGTAGGTACTCTACATATTTTCACATCTCCTCTATCTATTATCTCTCGAATGAGATGACAACGCCTAAGTATGTGTTTGGATCGTTGGTGAGATCTAGGCTCCTCAGCTTTTGCGATAGCACCATTGTTATCACAATAGAGACCAATGGGATCCACAATGCTAGGGACTATGCCAAGTTCATTAATGAACTTTTTGATCCAAACAGCTTCCTTTGCTGCCCTTGAGGCAGCAATATACTCGGCCTCGGTTGTAGAATCAGCAACTGTATCTTGCCACCATCAGTAAGTATAAGGGCCAAAAGATCATTCGCGCTTTCACCTTTTCCTGTGAATGGAGACTTTGTCATCTTTCCAATTAAACAAAATTTGCATGTCTCATATGATTCATAATCAAAAGAGTCCAACAGTCCATTTTTATGAAGTTTGGAAATGCGTTTCTCATTTATGTGGCCTAATCGACAATGCCAAAGGTAAGTTGGATTTAACTCATTAGGTTTCATCCTTTTTGTATTAATGTTATAAATAGGAATTTCAAGATCAAGGACATATAGTCCATTGTTCATTTGTGCAGTGGCATAGAATATATCATTCAAATAAATTGAACAACAATTGTTCTTTATTATATATGAAAAACCAAACTTGTCCAAACAAGAAATGGAAATAATATTCCTGCTAATTGCAGGTACATAATAACAGTTCTCTAACTGAATTATTAAACCACTAGGTAAAGTCAACACATAAGTTCCTACGGCTAAAGCAGCAACCTTTGCTCCATAGCCAACTCGTAGGTCGACTTCACCTTTTGCCAAATCTCTACTCCTTTTTAGTCCCTGCACATTTGTACAAATGTGAGAACCGCATCCAGTATCTAATACCCATGATGAAGAAGTAGATAAATTAATTTCAATAACAAAAATACCTGAAGTTGAAGTCTCTACTCCATTCTTCTTATCTTCCGGGTACTTTGGGCAGTTTTTCTTCTAGTGTCCGGTCTTACCGCAATGGAAGCAAGTGCCTTCTTTTGCTATGCCTCCACTAGGCTTTAAAGCAGCAACGGTGGCTTTGGGTTTGGCAACTTCCTTGCCTTTCCCTTTATCACCCTGCTTAGTGGGTCTTTTGTTCTATCTCTTTCCATTTCCGATCATCAGAATGGACTTCCTTTATATACTTCAGATTCTGCTCGGCAATTCTTAACATGGCGAGCAGTTTAGGAAGCGATTTTTCCATATCATTCATATTTAAATTTAGGACAAATTGACTGAACCTATCTGGCAACGATTGCAAGATCAAATCAGTCGCAAGTTCCTTTCCGAGGGGAAAACCCAATCTCTCAAGGTTTTCCACATACCCAATCATCTTGAGTACATGGGGACCTACAGGGGCTCCCTCAGCTAACTTTCCTTGAAAAAGGGCTTTTGAAACTTCAAAACTCTCATGCCTTGTTTGCTCTTGATAGAGCATCTTCAGGTGTTCGATCATATCGAACGCTGACATGTTCTCATGTTGCTCTTGCAATTCTGAGTTCATGGTAGCTAGCATGAGACAACCAGTTTCATTGGCATCATCTACATGCTTCTTATAAGCATCTCTTTCTACCTTAGGTGCAGAACTAGGAGGTTCCTCTTCAGGAACAGGTATCTCCAAGACATACAACTTTTTATCATGTTTGAGGATAATCCTCAGGTTTCGGTGCCAATCCAGAAAATTTGTCCCAGACAATTTTTCCTTATCAAGGATTGATCGCAGGATGTTGTTAGAGGTGTTTGCTGTCATGGTAATCTACATAAGGATTAATGAAAATATAAGTATCATTGACATATTTAATTAGGCCTTTAATCAAATATGCTCCCACTATTTTACTCAAAACAAATGACCCTCATCATTTGATTCGGAAAATTCCGTTGGAAGATTTTCTAGTGGTTCGAGATCCATATTTTACTTCGTTCTAAGTCCGCGTAGGCGGATAACACAAAACTAGGTTATCTAGGTAGGAACTCCTTCCAATTGTATCTCATACAACTCTCGAAAATTTCAGTTGGGTGAATAACTCCTTATTCCAATCCATCATATGGATCATTCCCAACTCTTCTAAACATATATAATATTATTATAATTAAGTTTGACCCATCGTTTTAGCAGTTGGATATTACAATTATCCCATCGCACCTTACCAATATAGAAAATGCACCTCGCGTAGGCGAAACCTACATTGTCCGATACTAGTCTTGATGAGTGCTAAAACTTGGAAAGCAAACATATATAATATTATTATAATTTGTTTGGTTAAGTTTGATCCATTGTTTTAACAGTTGGATATTACAATTATCCCATCGCACCTTACTAATATAGAACATGCACCTCGCGTAGGCGAAACCTACATTATCCGATACTAGTCTTGATGAGTGTTAAGACTTGGAAAGCATAAACTTAATATTTAATTTGAGGGAATTGCAATTTTTCTGATCTCACCGGCTTATTTATCGTATAAATCGCCTCTCACATGCATCAACATACATACATACATAATGAAACAGTTATGGCCCCTAGCGCAATTGTTCTCCCAAGCCAATGAGAGAACCTAAGCTAACTTAACAACGATCTAAGCTTCTCCAAGCAAGATCTTCAAGGTTGTCCTCCTTTGGCACTGACTTCTTTACTTTCTTCATATTATTACATTACATAAAAGAAACTCGTTTTACATACGAGGGAGTGAGATCAGAAAAGAAGTTACATTGAGAGATCAAGAGAGAGGCACGACACGCAGGTCGTATTTTAAAAAAAAAACAAATCAAAATAAAGGAAAACTAAGGCCATAACCGATCACCACAAGACAATAATAAACACATTATTATTATTATCAATTTTAATTCTTTTAATTAATTAAAACCAAATTAAATTTCAACGACCGATCACACTACGCAGAGTTAGCGGGGGGTCCGCTGTCCGGTCAGCGGGAACGGGTGTTCGCATCAACACTTGATACTTTAAAGCACTGAGTTAGCCGAACGGGTGAATTTTGCCTTGCGTTAACCGGTTAACCAAATGCGTTAACCGGTTAACACTGTTTCAAATATGTTCAAAAATTGTTTTCTGCCTTGTGTTAACCGGTTAACCAAATACGTTAACCGGTTAACACTGTTTGAAAATCTCTTGGAAAACTGTTTTCTGTCTTGCGTTAACCGGTTAACCAAATGCGTTAACCGGTTAACACTGTTTGAAAAACTTAAAAATTTTATTTCGCATTGCGTTAACTGGTTAACCATATGCGTTAACCGGTTAACACTGTTCCAAAAAGTGTTTAGAAAGCACAACTCTTGTGCAATCACAACCCCAATCGCATAACTCTCTGACAACACAACCCTTGTGTCGTCACTAACCCTGATGCACCAATTTCAGACCGTCAAACACATCTCGATTGTTGATTCAGTATGATTGATCAACACGTCATTGCTTCACCATACTAATGTCGGATCAAGAAGCAAATGACCATTGATCGCTCAAAGGAAAACAACCATTGAGTGTTTGAATGAACGAAACGAGAACACTATATCATATATAATGTATTTTGCATCAGGATTACATATATCATATATATAACTTGATCGATCTCAATTTAATCTTTGATTCATTCTGTCTTTAATCATATTAATACATAACAAAAACAGTTATCAGATTCATGGTTTCGTGAGTGGCTCTGATACCACTGAAGGAGAATTGCCATCCAAGACGCAGCGGAATTTAAAATTTTCTCCTTTAATGATCCTTACGAATGGGCATGATCAGTGATAGAATCGTTACATCTTGTGGCGATCACGAACGTTGAACGATGACAACGTCTCTACCCAATCCACACGAACGGATTCCTTCAATCTCAGTGCTAGCTGGTACGAATGAAGGCTTTGAGTGAGAGAGAGGGAAACGAAATTCCATGTCTTCACTTGAGTCTGAGTGACAATGCTTCAACCCAAGAGGTTCTATTTATAGAACCACTTGTGTGGGCTTCAAGCTAAAAAGCCCACTTAAGTGTATTTTGGCCCATATCTTATAATATGCCCAAAATCACTTAAGTATTTGGTACCTTACCATATTTCATATTCCACTTAAGTGCACCGTACCTTACGATGTTCCTTAGTTACTCTATCTCTCATCAATCCGTCCTTTGAGTGTGACCCTGTAGGTTTTCGCGACGTTAGCAATTATATTAAATCACGCATTTAACATAATAAACAGTGAGCGGTATCTAGCAACACATCACTGCTACCCAAGACACGAAAATGTGATAATAATTATGTGTATAATTACCCCTTTGCCCTTATGTCTATATTAAAAACAAGGTATAGACCATGTCATCCTTGTCCAGTTCAATATTGGGCCCATAGACATATATCCTGTTACGCAGGATGGGCAAATTCCATCTAGGTCACTCATGTCCCTCAGCATGCTTCGTGGAGTACCCATCAACTGTCTTTATGGTTATCCAGTTACGGACAACGTTGGATCAGCACCAAAGCACTCAACTCTACATCTAGGGTCCATAGTGGTTTCAGGTCGAAGAGTGGCATACACGATTATAACCATGAGAATAACTTATGACACTTTGCATAATTTTATATATAGTATTCTCATAGCAGGTCAATCCGGTATAAATATTACTCTTAATATTCATACCTATGTTTAAGACTTGATAACTCTTTATCCATGATCCATGAGATATGATCATCAGCCTACAAACATAATAGTCTTAATGCTTTAATGTTATCCCACTTCACAATAATGCTCGACTACAAATACTTTAAGAATAGTGTCCTTATGTTTAATGTGATCTCATGATTAAGTCATACTTGATACATTAAACGGACTAGCTATTCTAGGGACTTTGTTAATCAAACATAATAAAGAAAAATCCTTCTATTAATTAATAAATAATTTGATATAAGTACCAAAAGTATTGACCTCTAGGGCTTACACCAATAAATGGATATCTAAAAGTTCCTCTGAATAAAAATAAAATCATATGCACAAGCATTGCATGCATCATGTGCATAAGCAGGTTTTGTTCAGGGCTTCTTGATCAGTGGTCTAACTCTGTTGTTCTTCATTTATTTTGAAGATAAGCTAACGCACCGGTACAACACCAGGGCCAATTCTTCAAACTTGATGGATCATCTTGAACAAGAGAACCGTGAATTGAAGGAAGAAGTAGCTAGGCTGACTGCCCTGATGGAGTCATTCCTGGCCACCCAAAGTCAGTCTTCTCCAACGCCTGCAACTCCTCCCTAGAGGACGGTTATCTCAGAGGTAACTTCCACTATTGTGCCAGCCGCCACTGCTTATTTCGCTCCGTCTGCCATGCCAGCTGGTTTTCCCTGGGGGATGCCCGCGAATTTTGTGCGTTAGGGTCTTGCTCCAACCTTTGCTTCTATGTCGGCATCTAGCCCGGTCCTTGCTGCGCCACCTCCCGTTGTGCACACGTTACCGAGAGTCGATGACACCATTTATCATTTTGAGCCATCTGAAGGGCCCAGATGTTTATGAGAAAATGGACGCTATGAATGACCAATTCCTTGAGTTGCGCAAGGAACTGAAGACTCTAAGAGGGAAGGACCTCTTCGGTAAATCTGTTGTTGTGTTGTGCCTCGTGCCCAACGTCAAAATTCCTATCAAGTTCAAAGTGTTTGACTTTGAAAACTATAAAGGAAACACTTGCCTTCTCAGCCATCTTCTGATGTACGCACGCAAGATGTCAACCCAAACTGACAATGATCAACTCCTCATCCACTATTTCCAGGACAGCCTGTCCGGTGCCGCACTCAGATGGTATATAGGTATGGATAGTGCGAACATCCGCTCCTTCAAAGACCATGGAGAAGCTTTCGTCAAGAAGTACAAGTACAACGTTGATATGGCTCCCGATAGGGATCAACTGAGGGCTATGTCCCAGAAGGAGAAGGAAACATTCAAGGAGTACGCCCAGATGTGGCTGAATTGGACGCACAGATTGTTCCCCCAATTGAAGAGAAGGAAATGACCAAGATATTTCTGAAGACCTTAAGTTCATTTTATTATGAGAGGATGATAGCTAGTGCTCCCTCAGACTTCACCGAAATGGTGAACATGGGAATGAGGCTAGAGGAAGGAGTCCGGCAAGGACGCCTTACTAGAGATGAAGGCTCTTCTGCAAAGCGTTATGGGGCTTTTGCAAAGAAGAAAGAGGGAGAGGCACATGCCATGTCTTCCCATACTAAAAGAAGACCCTCTGTGAAGAGGAAGACTGTCCGCCCTGCCAGTAACCAGCACCAGGTGGCTCATATAGCACCTTCCTTCAGGGAAGCTCAACTTTATCAACAACAACCACAACATCAACAATATCAACAACAACAACATCATTCACAACAGCAGGCCTACCAGCCTCGAAACAACAACAATACCAACACTATCTATGATAGGAAGAGGGTCACTTTTGATCCAATTTCAATGACCTATGCTGAGCTCTATCCGTCACTGATAGATAGAAAGTTGATCACTCCATGTTACCCATCTGCTGTACCGACCAATCCTCAGTGGTGGTACAAGCCTGAGCTTCACTGTGTTTATCATTCCGGTGCTCCCGGACATGATGTGGAGAACTGCTATCCCCTGAAGACCAAGGTGCAAGACCTTGTTAGAAGTGGGATCTTGTTTTTCGAGGACGTAGGTCCGAATGTAAAGAAGAACCTGTTGCCCGAGCATGGGAAGTCTGTTGTGAACATGGTCCAGGGTTGCCCTAGCAAATACAAAGTCCTGTATGTCGGGCACATCAGGCAATCGTTGGTCGAGATGCATAGACTGTTATGTGGATACAGTCATTATGAGCATGACCACGACAGATGCCGAGTGTGCACTGTCAATGAGAGAGGATGTCGCCAAGTCAGGAAGGACATCCAAGAGATGTTGGATCAGGGTGTGATCGAGATACTTCAGAATCGTGATGAGGATGAAGTGAATGTTATATCCCCCATTTTAAGAATACCAAAACATGTTGTTGTAAGATATGATGGTAACAAGAAGAAGGTTTCTCCATCTCTTATTATTAAGCCAGCGGGCCCTGTTCCGTACTCCTCAGATAGAGTTGTTCCCTACAGATATAACGCAGTTGTGTTAGAATATGGGAAGGAGGTGCCATTGCGTTCCACTTCTGTTGTGAGTATATCAGACGTTAGTGGTGTGACTCGTAGTGGTCGTGTTTTTTCGGCATTGCCGAAAGCCCATGAAAACGTATTGAGAAGAAGAGATGCTGTTGATAATTCTGGCAGTCCTGTGAGAACTTTTTCTCCTTCTCCAAATCCGGCACTTGTTGTTGATAAATCTCCTAAAGCTTATGTTCGTGTTGGCCAGCGTGGCATTCTCAAAGAGGACTGTGATGAGATGCTGAGGCTCATCAAAAGGAGCGAGTATAATGTCGTTGATCAGTTGCTTCAAACTCCATTAAAGATATTTGTCCTATCTTTGCTGATGAATTCTGAGCCACACCGCGAAGCTTTGTAGAGGGTGTTGGACGTGGCATACGTGGATCACGATGTCACAATTGAATAGTTTGATTGCATTGCTGCAAATATAACTGCTTGTAACAATTTGAGCTTTTGTGATGCCGATCTTCCCGAGGAGGGAAAAGACCACAATTTGGCTCTACACATTTCCATAAACTGCAAGGACGATGCCTTGTCTAATGTGCTGGTAGACACAAGATCATCACTAAATGTGTTGCCAAAATCCAATTTGGCCAAACTTTCTTATCAGGGGCCTCCCATGAGGTAGAGTGGGGTGGTAGTCAAAGCTTTTGATGGATCGAGGAAACTGTGATTGGAGAAATTGAGCTCCCAATCAAGATTGGACCTAGTGATTTCCAGATCACTTTCTAGGTCATGGATATCCACCCATCATATAGTTGTTTGCTTGGCAGACCATGGATTCACGAGGCAGGCGCCGTGACATCCACCCTACACCAGAAGTTAAAGTTCGTCAAGAATAAGAAATTGGTGGTGATAGGGGGAGAGAAGGCTCTCTTGGTAAGCCATTTGTCTTCCTTTTCTTATATAGATGTTGAGGATGAGGATGGGACTCAGTTCCAAGCCTTATTTATTGCTGAGCCTTTAAGGAAAGGAACTTCTTCATTTGCGTCCTACAATGATACGAAGTTGGCCATTGAGCATGGCGCAACTACTAGTTTAGGACAAATGATTAAACTGGAAGACAATAAATCTCGGGCTGGCATAGGTTATTCTTCAGGCACTTTCAATGAGTGTGGACTCTTCTAGAGTGGAGGTTTCATCCACACGGTCGAAGCCCAAGAGGCTGCTGCTATAGTGGAAGATGATGTAGAGGAAGATTCTGGAAACTTTGTCATCCCTGGAGGAATCTGCAATAATTGGGTCGTTGTTGATATTCCAACAGTTGTCCATAAGTCCACGTAATGTGTTCACTTTTGCTTAAAAACCCTTCTCCCATGCCAAAAGGAGAAGTGATGACATTGTTGGCACATTAATACAATGATATTCATTCAAAAATGACATGTTAAATGTTTGTTTTTTCCAAATTATTTTTCCTTTTTGCTTTTTTGCATGAAATTGGTGATCACTAAAAAACCCTAAAAATAGAATACAATCGGTCTTTTCATCTGCATAATGATTTTCCTTTGTTTGAATTCTGAAATCTCTTTTATATCCGAAATCATTATACAGGTTGATCAAACCCATTGAACATAATGATCCAACACCATCTCCCAACATTGAGTTCCCTATATTTGAGGCCGAAGAAGATGATGTTGAAGAGATTCCTGATGAGATTACTCGTCTGCTTGAGCACGAAGAGAAGATCATTCAGCCGCATCTCAAAAATCTGGAAACAATCAACTCGGGGTCTGAGGATTGTGTTCGTGAACTGAAGATTGGGGCACTCCTAGAAGAGTCTGTAAAGAAGGGGTTGATTGAGTTGCTACGAGAATAAGTCGACGTCTTTGCCTGGTCATATGAAGACATGTCTAGTCTGGATACAGATATTGTGCAACATTTCCTACCTTTGAAGCCTGAGTGTGTGCCTGTGAAGCAGAAGCTCAGAAGAACTCATCCTGATATGGCAGTAAAGATTAAAGAAGCTCAGATGCAAATTGATGCGGGGTTTCTGGTGACTTCTACATATCCTTAATGGGTGACCAATATTGTGCCCATGCCTAAGAAAGATGGAAAAGTCCGAATGTGTATGGACTATCGAGACTTGAATAAAGCTAGTCTGAAAGATGAATTTCCTCTACAACACATTGATATGTTGGTAGACAATACAACTAAATTCAATGTCTTCTCATTTAGGGATGGATTTTCCGGTTATAATCAGATTAAAATGGCACCCGAGGATATGCAGAAGACAACATTCATCACACCTTAGGGAACATTCTGTTCTCGAGTGATTCCCTTCGGTTTGAAGAACGCCGAAGCCACGTATCAACGTGCTATGACTACCTTGTTTCATGATATGATGCACAAGGAGATCGATGTATATGTTCATGATATGATTGCAAAGTTGAAAACGGAAGTTGAACACGTAGAGCACTTGTTGAAGCTTTCTTAGCGTTTGAGGAAGTACAAACTCCGCCTGGATTCGAACAAGTGTACATTTGGCGTCCGTTCCGGCAAGTTATTGGGCTTTATTGTTAGTGAAAGAGGTATTGAAGTTGATCTTGTCAAGGTCAAAGCAATACAAGAGATGCTTGCGCCCAAAACTGAAAAGCAAGTCCATGGTTTTCTTGGCCGCTTGAATTATATTTCAAGATTTATATCCCACATGACTGCCACATGTGCGCCTATATTCAAGCTCCTCCGGAAAGATCAGTGTCATGGTTGGACCGAGGATTTCCAAAAGGCCTTTGACAGTATCAAATAATATTTGTTTGGGCCTCCGATTCTGTCTCCGCCCGTGGAAGGGAGACCCTTGATTATGTACTTGACTGTTCTTGAAGACTCTATGGGTTGTGTATTGGGTCAGCAAGATGAATCAGGGAAGAAAGAATATGCCATCTACTATCTGAGTAAGAAGTTCACTGATTGTGAGTCTTGATACTCAATGCTTGAGAAGACATGATATGCTTTGGCTTGGGCTGCTAAGCGCTTACGCCAATATATGTTGAATCATACGACTTGGTTGATATCCAAAATGGATCCAATCAAGTATATCTTTGAAAAGCCTGCTTTAACTGGGAGGATTGCCCATTGGCAGATGCTGTTGTTTGAGTATGATATTGAGTATGGAGCTCAGAAAGCTATTAAGGTAGCATCTTGGCTGACCACTTGGCACATCAACCAATTGAGGATTATCAGTCTGTTCAGTACGAATTCCCAGATAAGGAGATTCTGTATTTGAAAATAAAAGATTGCGATGAGCCTACGTTTGATGAAAGCCCAGAGCCTAGTTCCTGTTGGATCATGGTATTCGATGGCGCTGTTAATCAGTATGGAAATGGTAATGGGGCAGTGATTATTACTCCTCAGGGCACACATTTTCCTTTTAGAGCAAGGCTAACTTTCAAATGCACGAATAATATGGTAGAATATGAGGTATGTATTATTGGTTTGGAAGAGTGTATTGATCTTAGGATCAAACATCTTGATGTTTATGGTGATTCGGCCCTTGTTGTTAATCAGATTAAGGGTGAATGAGAGACGAATCAGCCTGGCCTCATCCCATATAGAGATTATGCGAGGAGGATTTCAACTTGCACATCATCTACTTGGACATCATCTACTTGGACAACATGCGACGGATCATCTACTTGGACAACATGCGACGGATCATGAATGTATCTCCTCAACTGAGACACATGAAAAACATCATGCAAATTCGCAAGCGACGGCGGTAAAGCGATACGATAGGCTACCTCTCCTATCCTCTCCAAAATCTGATAAGGACCAATAAATCGAGGTGTCAACTTCTTCGACTTCAAAGCTCGACCAACACCAGTTATCGGAGTAACACGAAGAAACACATGATCTCCCTCTTGGAATTCAAGTGATTTCCTCCTCTTATCATGATAACTCTTCTGACGACTCTGAGCAATTCTCATCTTATCCTGAATCATCTTAATCTTTTCCGTAGTTTGTTGAACAATCTCCGGTCCAACCACCGCACTCTCACCGGACTCATACCAACATAAAGGTGTCCGACATCTCCTACCATACAAAGCTTCAAACGGTGCCATACCAATACTCGAATGAAAACTATTGTTGTAGGTGAACTCAATCAAAGGCAAATAACAATCCCAAGCACCTCCTTTTTCTAAAACACAAGCTCTCAAAAGATCCTCTAATGACTGAATCGTCCTCTCAGTCTGGCCATCAGTTTGCGGATGATATGCAGAACTCAATCTCAGCTTAGTTCCCAAAGCCCTCTGCAAACCTTCCCAGAACTTTGATGTAAATCTAGGATCTCTGTCCGAAACAATACTCGACGGAATACCATGCAAACTTACAATCTTCTCAATATACAACTCGGCTAGCCTCTCTAACGGATAATCCATTCTGATCGGAATGAAATGAGCCGACTTCGTCAATCTATCCACAATCACCCAAATAGCCTCAAAATTCTTACTTGTCCTCGGCAAACCAGAAACAAAATCCATACTGATACTATCCCACTTCCACTCTGGAATAGCCAACGGTTGCATTAGCCCAGACGGCTTCTGATGCTCAATCTTCGACTTCTGACAAGTCAAACAAGAATAAACAAAACTCGCAATTTCTCTTTTCATTCCCGGCCACCAAAATAACTTTTTCAAATCATGATACATCTTCGTAGCTCCAGGATGAATACTCAAGCCACTACGATGTCCTTCTTCCAGAATACTCTTCTTAAGCTCAGTAACATCCGGAATACACACCCGATCACTAAATCTCAAAACACCATTCTCATCAACTCTGAATTCACCACCTTGGCCTTGATTCACTAAAGTCAACTTATCGACCAAACTCATATCGGATTTCTGACCCTCTCTGATCTCATCCAAAATACCACTCGTTAACTTCAGCATTCCCAATTTAACACTATTGTGAGTACTCTCACATACCAAACTCAAGTCTCTAAACTGCTCAATTAAATCCAATTCTCTAACCATTAACATAGACATATGCAATGACTTCCGACTCAACGCATCAGCCACTACATTTGCTTTACCCGGATGGTAATTCAAACCAAAATCATAATCCTTCAGAAACTCTAACCATCTCCTCTGTCTCATATTCAGCTCTTTCTGATCAAACAAATACTTCAAACTTTTATGGTCACTGAAAACTTCAAATCTTGATCCATACAAATAATGCCTCCACAACTTCAGAACAAATACCACAGCTGCCAACTCTAAATCATGTGTCGGATAGTTCCTCTCATGAACCCTTAGTTGTCTCGAAGCATAAGCTATAACCTGCTTATTCTGCATCAACACACCACCTAGACCCAACAATGAAGCATCACAATAAACCTCAAATAATTCCGACGAACTCGGTAATATCAGGATAGGAGCAGTAGTCAACCTTCTCTTTAATTCTTGAAAACCTTCTTCACATTTCGAATCCCAAACAAACGCTTGCCCCTTTCTAGTCAACATCGTCAACGGTAACGCCAACTTAGAAAATCCCTCAATGAACTTCCTATAATAACCAGCCAACCCAAGGAAACTTCGAATCTCAGTAACAGACTTCGGAGCTTCCCACTTAGATACCGCTTCTATCTTAGAAGGATCAACAGCAACACCACCTCTTGAAATCACGTGACCAAGAAAACTCACCTCTTCCAACCAAAATTCACATTTGGACAGTTTAGCGAATAACCTCTTTTCTCGGAGAACTTCTAAAACCACTCTCAAATGCTCAGCATGTTCTTCTTCAGATTTCGAATACACCAAAATGTCATCAATAAACACCACAACAAACTGGTCTAGATACGGATGGAAAATCCTATTCATATACTCCATAAATACTCCAGGTGCATTAGTCACACCGAAAGGCATTACAGAATACTCATAATGTCCATACCTTGTTCTGAAAGCAGTCTTCTGAATATCTTCAGTTTTCACACGTATCTGATGATACCCAGATCTCAAATCTATCTTGCTGAACACACTTGCACCAACCAACTGATCCATCAAATCATCAATCCTCGGCAAAGGATACCGATTCTTGATCGTCACTTTATTCAGTTGCCTGTAGTCCACACACAACCTCATAGTACCTTCTTTCTTCTTAACCAACAACACTGGTGCACCCCACGGTGACACACTCGGACGAATAAATTTCTTATCCAACAAATCTTCCAACTGACTCTTCAATTCAGCTAGCTCAACAGCAGACATACGATAAGGAGCCATCGATATCGGTCTAGTACCAGGTACCAAATCAATTGAGAACTCAACTTCACGCTCTGGCGGTAATTCATTCACCTCTTCCGGAAACACATCAGGGAAATCACACACCACAGCTAGATCGCCAATCACCAGTTTATCTTTAGCTTCCAAAGTCGCTAACAGCATAAACAACTCTGCCCCATCTGCTACTTCCTCATTCACCTGCCTTGCAGATAGAAATAAACTCTTTCCTTCCTCAATCTCAGGAAATATCACAGTCTTATCAAAACAATTGATAGAAACCCGGTTAAACACCAACCAGTTCATACCCAGAATAACATCGATCTGCACTAATGGAAGGCACACAAGGTCTATCCCAAAATCCCTACCAAAAATACTCAAAGGACAACTCAGACAAACAGAAGTAGTAGTCACTGAACCCTTCGCAGGAGTATCAATCACCATACTACCAAGCATCTCAGATATCTCTAACTTAAGTTTCACAGCACAATCCAAAGATATAAAAGAATGAGTCGCACCTGTGTCAATAATAGCTATAAGAGGAAAGCCATTAATATAACACGTACCTCGGATCAAACGATCATCTGCAGAAGTCTCAGAACCTGATAAGGCAAAAACCTTGCCTCCTGACTGATGCTCTTTCTTTGGCTTAGGACACTGTGGACTGATATGACCCAACTCTCCACAGTTGAAACAAGTCACAGTCTTCAACCGGCAATCTGCAGCTAAATGACCACCTTTTCCACACTTGAAACATTTCTTCTCATTACTGGTACACTCATGGATACGATGTCCAGCCTGACCACATCTGTAACACTTAGCAGGAGCACTAGAGTCTCCCCCACTAGGCCTCTTCATCCCACTCTGCCTCTGAAAACCTTTGCCAGCTGCATACGGTTTTCCACGATCAATCTGATTCTTACCCTTCCTATCAACCCTCTGCTGATAGCTCTCTGCTCTGGCTTTGGAATCCTGTTCAAAAATCCTGCAACAGTCAACCAAATCAGAAAACACTCTAATCCTCTGATATCCAATCGCCTGCTTGATCTCGGGACGCAACCCGTTCTCAAACTTCACACACTTTGAAAATTCCCCAGCAGCCTCAGCATAGGGAGTATAATACTTCGACAGCTCTGTGAACTTAGCAGCATACTCCGTAACAGACCTGTTACCCTGCTTCAATTCCAAGAACTCTATCTCTTTCTTTCCTCTGACATCCTCTGGAAAGTACTTCCTCAGAAATCTCTCTCTGAACACTGCCCAAGTAATCTCAGTATCTCCAGCAGTTTCCAACTCAGTGCGGGTAGCAACCCACCAATCATCAGCTTCTTCTGACAGCATATGTGTACCGAACCTGACCTTCTGGTTATCAGCACACTCAGTTACTCTGAAGATCCTCTCTATTTCCTTCAACCATTTCTGAGCACCATCTGGATCGTATGCTCCCTTGAACATTGGAGGATTGTTCTTCTGGAACTCACTCAACTGACGAGCAGCTCCCATTCCCATAACATTCGGATTTCCTCCAAGTACTCCAGCTAGCATACCCAGAGCCTCAGCAATTGCAGCATCATCTCTACCTCTTCCAGCCATCTCTATTCTGAAAACCCAAACAAGCTAAACAAATAAGTACTGATAGGGTTACACAACACCTATCCCGTACAGGTGAAACAGAATAATTACGACTCGACACGACCGACTATGCTCTGATACCACTAATGTAACACCCTTCTAAATACCCCAAATTATTATAATTAAAATAACAATATATATATTCATCAGAGTAATTATGCCCCGAAGGGTGTCACACAATCATTTCACAAAAATTATCAACATGTCCTGTCATGCTCATTTATTTAATCAAAATAAGGTTCTTTTGCATAATTTCGCAGCGGAATAAAATCCAACATCAATGTAAAACATGTAACACAATACATGTAAATCATTCAACCACCAATATCAAATTAATTAAAACATTCCCTCCCGATGTTACATCTATCAGAGCATGACCCATAAGAACTACTCTAGACTCCAAGCATAAGCTTCTACTCAACTCATTTCTCGTTACCTGAAAAATAGGCGTAAGGGTGAGTTCCTCAATCAATATAATAAGCATTATAGAGCAACATGTAATGCCAAGTAATTAACACATTAATTCACCCTAATTAGACTACGCATTCAGCAACAGTAATATCCATTCAAACATCATAATCAACAGTACAACTCTCCATCATATTCAATCATTAACAACACAACACACCACACACATATGATACTGGAATACATCCATTCATATCATATGCCATACATTCATTATGCAATGAGACTCTATGCATGCGGTACCGACTATTTGTGAACATATAGTTCAACCTCACCGTCCAAATCCAGGCACGGCTACCAAGCTCACTAGTCCCACTCAATTGAGACATAGTGACTCACTCACTAATTCCTCACCATGGGAATTAGCTACCACCCCAAATGGGCCATGAAATGCACGCTAATCACCTAGCATGCAAACATCAACAACAACAATCAAATGATATACTCACTAATTCCTCACCATGGGAATTAGCTACCACCCCAAATGGGCCACAACATGCATGCTAATCACCTAGCAATGCAACATCAACAATAATCAAGAATAGACACATGCTCACACTCTAAGCCATAATACAGTCTATTCACAAACGTATACATTCACATCATCAAGTATACCATCACACATTATCAACATAATTAATCACAAAAGTACATCATATCATGCCACATAATCAACCACAGTATTAGCCCGCTCTACTAATACCTATACCACTCAAAACAACGGGAAATGATCCCTACAACATCATATCTCAGCTAAGTACATCACTCAGCCTAAACAACCAAGAACTGCACAACAACAGTTCAGGAAAAATCCCAACTCTGCCCATACGCGTACTGTCCATGCCATACGCGTATTGCCCAAACCTGGCCAACTCCATACGCGTAATGCCTACTCTCTTACGCGTATTGCGCATTTCCTCGCCCAACTCATACGCGTACCACCTATCCCATACGCGTACGCTACGCGTAACAACTTCCCATTACGCGTACCAACAGAGACCAATTCACGTTCAAAATGCCATCTTTTCCACCCATACGCGTAAGGCTTCCCCCATACGCGTACCAACATCTCATACGCGTATTGCCTAGTGCCATACGCGTATGACCAGAAACCAGAGCTCACAGATCTGCAATGGCTTGCTCTGCTACGAGATCTACCCAATCCAACCTTCTACAGTCCAATTTTCACACAAAATACCTTCCTATTGTCTAACTCAAAACAGATCCTATTCGATTCAACAAGGTCTAACATTTCCACCCTAAATTCCTACGAATTCTTCAATTATATTCCAATTTTCGTTCCTCTCAACAGTTCACAAATTCAACATATATTATCCAATCATAGGTAAAACAATGGTCTATCACTACCCAGTACATATCATCCCATAATACCCGTTAATTGATGATAAACCCCCCTTACCTGAGTTAATCCGGCAGCCTCTGAGCTCCAAGCTTCTCCTTCCTTCAACCTTCGTTCTCTGGTTCTCTTTTTGCCCTTTCTGCCTCTTTTCCCCTTTCACGTGAAAACCTTTTTCCAAAAATTGAGACTTTTTATTATTCCAACTTATATACTCCAATAATATTATTCCACTAAATAATTACCCCAATAATTATTATTCCAAAATAATAATAATAATTCAAATATTCTAATTAAATTAATAAACATATTATTAATTTAATTTAAATAAATACATATTATTATCGGGGTGTTACAACTCTCCCCCACTAAAAGAGTTTTCGTCCTCGAAAACATACCTCAAGCGAACAACTCTGGATAAGACTCCTTCATCTGACTCTCGAGTTCCCAAGTCACATTGCCACCTGCTGGTCCTCCCCAAGCTACCTTCACTAAGGCAATCTCTTTACCCCGCAACTGCTTCAACTCTCGATCCTCGATCCGCATAGGTGATGTTTCAACAGTCAGGTTATCTCTCACCTGTACATCATCTACTTGGACAACATGCGACGGATCATGAATGTATCTCCTCAACTGAGACACATGAAAAACATCATGCAAATTCGCAAGCGACGGCGGTAAAGCGATACGATAGGCTACCTCTCCTATCCTCTCCAAAATCTGATAAGGACCAATAAATCGAGGTGTCAACTTCTTCGACTTCAAAGCTCGACCAACACCAGTTATCGGAGTAACACGAAGAAACACATGATCTCCCTCTTGGAATTCAAGTGATTTCCTCCTCTTATCATGATAACTCTTCTGACGACTCTGAGCAATTCTCATCTTATCCTGAATCATCTTAATCTTTTCCGTAGTTTGTTGAACAATCTCCGGTCCAACCACCGCACTCTCACCGGACTCATACCAACATAAAGGTGTCCGACATCTCCTACCATACAAAGCTTCAAACGGTGCCATACCAATACTCGAATGAAAACTATTGTTGTAGGTGAACTCAATCAAAGGCAAATAACAATCCCAAGCACCTCCTTTTTCTAAAACACAAGCTCTCAAAAGATCCTCTAATGACTGAATCGTCCTCTCAGTCTGGCCATCAGTTTGCGGATGATATGCAGAACTCAATCTCAGCTTAGTTCCCAAAGCCCTCTGCAAACCTTCCCAGAACTTTGATGTAAATCTAGGATCTCTGTCCGAAACAATACTCGACGGAATACCATGCAAACTTACAATCTTCTCAATATACAACTCGGCTAGCCTCTCTAACGGATAATCCATTCTGATCGGAATGAAATGAGCCGACTTCGTCAATCTATCCACAATCACCCAAATAGCCTCAAAATTCTTACTTGTCCTCGGCAAACCAGAAACAAAATCCATACTGATACTATCCCACTTCCACTCTGGAATAGCCAACGGTTGCATTAGCCCAGACGGCTTCTGATGCTCAATCTTCGACTTCTGACAAGTCAAACAAGAATAAACAAAACTCGCAATTTCTCTTTTCATTCCCGGCCACCAAAATAACTTTTTCAAATCATGATACATCTTCGTAGCTCCAGGATGAATACTCAAGCCACTACGATGTCCTTCTTCCAGAATACTCTTCTTAAGCTCAGTAACATCCGGAATACACACCCGATCACTAAATCTCAAAACACCATTCTCATCAACTCTGAATTCACCACCTTGGCCTTGATTCACTAAAGTCAACTTATCGACCAAACTCATATCGGATTTCTGACCCTCTCTGATCTCATCCAAAATACCACTCGTTAACTTCAGCATTCCCAATTTAACACTATTGTGAGTACTCTCACATACCAAACTCAAGTCTCTAAACTGCTCAATTAAATCCAATTCTCTAACCATTAACATAGACATATGCAATGACTTCCGACTCAACGCATCAGCCACTACATTTGCTTTACCCGGATGGTAATTCAAACCAAAATCATAATCCTTCAGAAACTCTAACCATCTCCTCTGTCTCATATTCAGCTCTTTCTGATCAAACAAATACTTCAAACTTTTATGGTCACTGAAAACTTCAAATCTTGATCCATACAAATAATGCCTCCACAACTTCAGAACAAATACCACAGCTGCCAACTCTAAATCATGTGTCGGATAGTTCCTCTCATGAACCCTTAGTTGTCTCGAAGCATAAGCTATAACCTGCTTATTCTGCATCAACACACCACCTAGACCCAACAATGAAGCATCACAATAAACCTCAAATAATTCCGACGAACTCGGTAATATCAGGATAGGAGCAGTAGTCAACCTTCTCTTTAATTCTTGAAAACCTTCTTCACATTTCGAATCCCAAACAAACGCTTGCCCCTTTCTAGTCAACATCGTCAACGGTAACGCCAACTTAGAAAATCCCTCAATGAACTTCCTATAATAACCAGCCAACCCAAGGAAACTTCGAATCTCAGTAACAGACTTCGGAGCTTCCCACTTAGATACCGCTTCTATCTTAGAAGGATCAACAGCAACACCACCTCTTGAAATCACGTGACCAAGAAAACTCACCTCTTCCAACCAAAATTCACATTTGGACAGTTTAGCGAATAACCTCTTTTCTCGGAGAACTTCTAAAACCACTCTCAAATGCTCAGCATGTTCTTCTTCAGATTTCGAATACACCAAAATGTCATCAATAAACACCACAACAAACTGGTCTAGATACGGATGGAAAATCCTATTCATATACTCCATAAATACTCCAGGTGCATTAGTCACACCGAAAGGCATTACAGAATACTCATAATGTCCATACCTTGTTCTGAAAGCAGTCTTCTGAATATCTTCAGTTTTCACACGTATCTGATGATACCCAGATCTCAAATCTATCTTGCTGAACACACTTGCACCAACCAACTGATCCATCAAATCATCAATCCTCGGCAAAGGATACCGATTCTTGATCGTCACTTTATTCAGTTGCCTGTAGTCCACACACAACCTCATAGTACCTTCTTTCTTCTTAACCAACAACACTGGTGCACCCCACGGTGACACACTCGGACGAATAAATTTCTTATCCAACAAATCTTCCAACTGACTCTTCAATTCAGCTAGCTCAACAGCAGACATACGATAAGGAGCCATCGATATCGGTCTAGTACCAGGTACCAAATCAATTGAGAACTCAACTTCACGCTCTGGCGGTAATTCATTCACCTCTTCCGGAAACACATCAGGGAAATCACACACCACAGCTAGATCGCCAATCACCAGTTTATCTTTAGCTTCCAAAGTCGCTAACAGCATAAACAACTCTGCCCCATCTGCTACTTCCTCATTCACCTGCCTTGCAGATAGAAATAAACTCTTTCCTTCCTCAATCTCAGGAAATATCACAGTCTTATCAAAACAATTGATAGAAACCCGGTTAAACACCAACCAGTTCATACCCAGAATAACATCGATCTGCACTAATGGAAGGCACACAAGGTCTATCCCAAAATCCCTACCAAAAATACTCAAAGGACAACTCAGACAAACAGAAGTAGTAGTCACTGAACCCTTCGCAGGAGTATCAATCACCATACTACCAAGCATCTCAGATATCTCTAACTTAAGTTTCACAGCACAATCCAAAGATATAAAAGAATGAGTCGCACCTGTGTCAATAATAGCTATAAGAGGAAAGCCATTAATATAACACGTACCTCGGATCAAACGATCATCTGCAGAAGTCTCAGAACCTGATAAGGCAAAAACCTTGCCTCCTGACTGATGCTCTTTCTTTGGCTTAGGACACTGTGGACTGATATGACCCAACTCTCCACAGTTGAAACAAGTCACAGTCTTCAACCGGCAATCTGCAGCTAAATGACCACCTTTTCCACACTTGAAACATTTCTTCTCATTACTGGTACACTCATGGATACGATGTCCAGCCTGACCACATCTGTAACACTTAGCAGGAGCACTAGAGTCTCCCCCACTAGGCCTCTTCATCCCACTCTGCCTCTGAAAACCTTTGCCAGCTGCATACGGTTTTCCACGATCAATCTGATTCTTACCCTTCCTATCAACCCTCTGCTGATAGCTCTCTGCTCTGGCTTTGGAATCCTGTTCAAAAATCCTGCAACAGTCAACCAAATCAGAAAACACTCTAATCCTCTGATATCCAATCGCCTGCTTGATCTCGGGACGCAACCCGTTCTCAAACTTCACACACTTTGAAAATTCCCCAGCAGCCTCAGCATAGGGAGTATAATACTTCGACAGCTCTGTGAACTTAGCAGCATACTCCGTAACAGACCTGTTACCCTGCTTCAATTCCAAGAACTCTATCTCTTTCTTTCCTCTGACATCCTCTGGAAAGTACTTCCTCAGAAATCTCTCTCTGAACACTGCCCAAGTAATCTCAGTATCTCCAGCAGTTTCCAACTCAGTGCGGGTAGCAACCCACCAATCATCAGCTTCTTCTGACAGCATATGTGTACCGAACCTGACCTTCTGGTTATCAGCACACTCAGTTACTCTGAAGATCCTCTCTATTTCCTTCAACCATTTCTGAGCACCATCTGGATCGTATGCTCCCTTGAACATTGGAGGATTGTTCTTCTGGAACTCACTCAACTGACGAGCAGCTCCCATTCCCATAACATTCGGATTTCCTCCAAGTACTCCAGCTAGCATACCCAGAGCCTCAGCAATTGCAGCATCATCTCTACCTCTTCCAGCCATCTCTATTCTGAAAACCCAAACAAGCTAAACAAATAAGTACTGATAGGGTTACACAACACCTATCCCGTACAGGGGAAACAGAATAATTACGACTCGACACGACCGACTATGCTCTGATACCACTAATGTAACACCCTTCTAAATACCCCAAATTATTATAATTAAAATAACAATATATATATTCATCAGAGTAATTATGCCCCGAAGGGTGTCACACAATCATTTCACAAAAATTATCAACATGTCCTGTCATGCTCATTTATTTAATCAAAATAAGGTTCTTTTGCATAATTTCGCAGCGGAATAAAATCCAACATCAATGTAAAACATGTAACACAATACATGTAAATCATTCAACCACCAATATCAAATTAATTAAAACATTCCCTCCCGATGTTACATCTATCAGAGCATGACCCATAAGAACTACTCTAGACTCCAAGCATAAGCTTCTACTCAACTCATTTCTCGTTACCTGAAAAATAGGCGTAAGGGTGAGTTCCTCAATCAATATAATAAGCATTATAGAGCAACATGTAATGCCAAGTAATTAACACATTAATTCACCCTAATTAGACTACGCATTCAGCAACAGTAATATCCATTCAAACATCATAATCAACAGTACAACTCTCCATCATATTCAATCATTAACAACACAACACACCACACACATATGATACTGGAATACATCCATTCATATCATATGCCATACATTCATTATGCAATGAGACTCTATGCATGCGGTACCGACTATTTGTGAACATATAGTTCAACCTCACCGTCCAAATCCAGGCACGGCTACCAAGCTCACTAGTCCCACTCAATTGAGACATAGTGACTCACTCACTAATTCCTCACCATGGGAATTAGCTACCACCCCAAATGGGCCATGAAATGCACGCTAATCACCTAGCATGCAAACATCAACAACAACAATCAAATGATATACTCACTAATTCCTCACCATGGGAATTAGCTACCACCCCAAATGGGCCACAACATGCATGCTAATCACCTAGCAATGCAACATCAACAATAATCAAGAATAGACACATGCTCACACTCTAAGCCATAATACAGTCTATTCACAAACGTATACATTCACATCATCAAGTATACCATCACACATTATCAACATAATTAATCACAAAAGTACATCATATCATGCCACATAATCAACCACAGTATTAGCCCGCTCTACTAATACCTATACCACTCAAAACAACGGGAAATGATCCCTACAACATCATATCTCAGCTAAGTACATCACTCAGCCTAAACAACCAAGAACTGCACAACAACAGTTCAGGAAAAATCCCAACTCTGCCCATACGCGTACTGTCCATGCCATACGCGTATTGCCCAAACCTGGCCAACTCCATACGCGTAATGCCTACTCTCTTACGCGTATTGCGCATTTCCTCGCCCAACTCATACGCGTACCACCTATCCCATACGCGTACGCTACGCGTAACAACTTCCCATTACGCGTACCAACAGAGACCAATTCACGTTCAAAATGCCATCTTTTCCACCCATACGCGTAAGGCTTCCCCCCATACGCGTACCAACATCTCATACGCGTATTGCCTAGTGCCATACGCGTATGACCAGAAACCAGAGCTCACAGATCTGCAATGGCTTGCTCTGCTACGAGATCTACCCAATCCAACCTTCTACAGTCCAATTTTCACACAAAATACCTTCCTATTGTCTAACTCAAAACAGATCCTATTCGATTCAACAAGGTCTAACATTTCCACCCTAAATTCCTACGAATTCTTCAATTATATTCCAATTTTCGTTCCTCTCAACAGTTCACAAATTCAACATATATTATCCAATCATAGGTAAAACAATGGTCTATCACTACCCAGTACATATCATCCCATAATACCCGTTAATTGATGATAAACCCCCCTTACCTGAGTTAATCCGGCAGCCTCTGAGCTCCAAGCTTCTCCTTCCTTCAACCTTCGTTCTCTGGTTCTCTTTTTGCCCTTTCTGCCTCTTTTCCCCTTTCACGTGAAAACCTTTTTCCAAAAATTGAGACTTTTTATTATTCCAACTTATATACTCCAATAATATTATTCCACTAAATAATTACCCCAATAATTATTATTCCAAAATAATAATAATAATTCAAATATTCTAATTAAATTAATAAACATATTATTAATTTAATTTAAATAAATACATATTATTATCGAGGTGTTACACCACAAGTGTCAGATCTATGCGGATAAGATTCATATTCCCCCGACACTTCTGAATGTTATTTCATCACCATGGCCTTTCTCCATGTGGGGGATTGATATGATTGGCATGATAGAGCCAAGGGCGTCGAACGATCACCATTTCATT
The DNA here is from genome assembly GCF_024323335.1 of Lathyrus oleraceus. Taxonomy (NCBI): domain Eukaryota; kingdom Viridiplantae; phylum Streptophyta; class Magnoliopsida; order Fabales; family Fabaceae; genus Lathyrus; species Lathyrus oleraceus. The sequence goes on along the minus strand of NC_066584.1, from coordinate 488,013,939 downwards.
CTCGTAGCAATTGATTACTTCACCAAGTGGGTTCAAGCGGTGTCGTATGCGAACGTAACCAGGCAGGTGGTTGTGAAGTTTATCAAGAATCAACTCATATGCCGTTATGGTGTGCCAGGTAAGATCATTACGGATAATGGATGTAACTTGAACAACAAGATGATGAAAGAGTTGTGTATTAAGTTCAAGATTGCACATCATAATTCTTCTCCCTATAGACCCAAGATGAATGGGGATGTTGAAGCTGCTAACAAAAACATCAAGAAGATTATCCAGAAGATGGTTGTTACGTACAAAGATTGGCATGAGATGCTGCAATTTGCCTTGCATGACTATCGTACATCTGTCCGCACTTCAACAGGGGCAACCCATTTCTCTCTTGTTTACGGCATGGAGGTTGTGCTCCCCGTGGAGGTTGAGATCCCATCAATGAGAGTCTTGATGGAAGCCAAGTTGACTGAGGCTGAATGGGTTCAGAGTCGTTTTGACCAGCTGAACTTGATTGAAGAAAAGAGATTAACTGCCATGTGCCATGGCCAGTTATAACAGCAAAGGATGAAGAAAGCCTTTGATAAGAAGGTTAAGCCTCGTGTGTTCCGAGAAGGTGACCTCCTGCTAAAGAAAGTTTTATCTTTCGCGCCCGATTCTAGGGGCATGTGGACTCCAAACTATGAAGGTCCATATGTTGTTCAGAGACCCTTTTCAATGGTGCTTTGATGCTCAAAACTATGGATGGGGAGGATTTCACTCGTCTTGTGAATTCAGATGCAGTCAAGAAATACTTCACCTAAAATAAAAATAGAATAGCTCGCTAAGTTGAAAACCCGAAAGGGCGGCTTAGGCAAAAATGAGTGTCTCGGTGGATTGAAAACCCGAAAGGGCGATCCAGGCAAAAGTTAGAGACATAAAAAAAAGTGAATATATATATCCCGTTAGATTAAGTACCCCACCCTGGGGAAATCTAGGCAAAAATTAGGGATTTTGGCAAGTAACTGCATCCTGACAAGATTTTGTTCTACAAGCTGTCGTCTGTCAAAGATTCTCGCTCAATCATCGTCAACTGAAGCTTCAAATACATTGGATTCGGAGTTGGTGGAGAAATGGTCATTATGTTCAATGTAACCCTCTTTCCAATATATATCACCAATTTCAAATTTCTAAAGATCCATGGAGTCCCGCCATTTGCGGACTACCATTCTATCAAATAAATTTGAGCCTTTATCCAATTTTTTGCACTCTTATTTGTTTCTGTTCAACAAATGTTTGCATGTTTTAATTGATAAATATTATTGTTCTAAAAGGGTAAGACATTTGTTCATATTCCTAGCATATTTGTATCCTTTTCATCATCTTTCAGGTTGTCTCCTCAGCGAGCGCAGAGAAGGGTGATACATCATCAAGTCCCCAGGGAGTCTAGAGTGTTGGCCTTGATCTTCTTGGAGATGTGTAAACCTCCATACTTAGAACCCCAGAGAGTCTGATTCTGGCATTTGTGTTTTATGAATTATATGGTTGTCATCCCTTGTGTGGACTGACCTAAAATCCCTTATAGATTGATAAAAAATGAAATGCTATCTATTTTCGAGGAAGTTGGTCTTCCCTTGGCATAACTGGAAATCTCCCATAGAGTGAGCAGGAATTCCCAGCATGAGAGGAAATCCTCAAGCAGTTTGGCTTATAGTTTCTCCCGAGCGGGTTTTCCTATAAATCATCCCCGGTAGTTTTGCTTACAGTAAACTATCCCCAGTTGGATCGCCTTTAGCCTTCCCCTAGTGAAGTTGCCTGATCAGATCATGATAATTTGTTTTCCCTCCTTATTGGAAGGCTTCCTCTAAGCAGAGTTGGTGTTGAAAATGTTTATTTCCTTCCCCAGCGGAGCGGTGTTTCTCCCCTTTTGGATGATGTCTTCCCAGCAGGTGAGAAGTTTGGAACTTCTGTTTGGTGGTTGTTCCCCATAGAATTTCACATTATCCGTGTTGAAATCCCCAATACAGTTTCTTCTACAATGGATCTTTTGTCTAGTCGACATCAAGTCCCTGGCGGTGACTCTGTGGCTTCCCCCAACTGAGACGTTTTCTGATCCCAGTCTGATATTGAAAGATGTGTTATTTCTCTCCCCAGCGGATTGATTTGTTTCTTATCCCGGTGGCGGAGGTGTTTCTTCAGCCGTTAGAAGAGAATGTTTGGTTGATGTGTTTCTATTTGGTGGTTGTTCCCCACAGAAATTCACGTCATATCCTGGTGAGATCCCCATTAGAGTTCCTCTACGATTGGTCTTATCCGCATCTCCGTGTGATCCCGAGAATTGTTGGAGGATCCCCAACATTTGGTAGTTGTGACCTTTACTTATCCCTAACAGCGATCTCTGATCCCCAGCGACCCTGCTAGTTCTCCTAGGAGCAGTCTATGCCTCCTGGTATTTGTTGCTCCCCACCAGATTGGATTTCTCCAGTGGGTCTGGCCTTCTCTTGTGAGATGTTATACCGGATGTCTGTCCATTGATTCTTGGACCTGTTTGTGTTAGATATGTCTGTCTGTCAGCATTAATCATACATAAACCACGCATATGCATTCATAATCATAGCATTCAGATATTCATGTTGTATCGTTTTCCATATATCTTTGTTTGTTATTTCCTGCTATTGTTGAAATGTTCTTCCCCAAGCAGATGTTTGTGTTTGATCTCTCCATATAGAGTCAGCCCTTAGGCATAAATTTTTTATCTTTCTTTCATCATTCCCCACTGAGTTATGTCCTCGTGGATGATTATTGTTTCAGTTTCCTTCCCAAATATGTATTGGGATGGAATTACTCCCCTGAGTTATATTCTGATCGGATTGAGTCTTGTTTCATTGTGTCTCTCTAGATTGTTCCTAGATTGACTCTTTCTTTCCTATTTCCCTGGCAGTTTCCTATGGTTTGGGTGATCAATTACTCAGTAGACAGTAAGTGTTCATTCTATCCCCAGCGGACGTGTTGGCCTTCTACCCAGTAACCGGTAGTTGAAAGTCCTCTTTCTATGGTCTTCTACCCAGTAGCCGATAGATGTAATCCCCTCTTTGTTGGTTATCCTTATCCAACATTCGGTATTGATATTCCTTCGTTTTTGAGTATACCACCCAGTAACCGGTGATATATCTTTGGGATCATTGCTTTTGTCAATGTATCCCCAGGGAGTCATCTTTCATTTACCCGTGTTTGGTAATGATTGTTTCTCCTTTGGAATGGTCATCATTATATACCCAATATCCGGAATCCCGATGTCCTTTCTTTTCGGTTGATTTATCCTTTATTAACCCAGTAGCCGGTTGTTGATAATCTTCCATGTGAGTATGTTATCTACGTTCCGACAGTAATAGATAATATATCGCATGCGCTCTTCAGTCCAGGTCTTTTTCTTCCCCAGTCGAGTAAGATTCATATTTCCTTATGGAATTGAATGTCCATCCTGTAATCGAGTTTACTTTTTCAGACCTCCTTTCGGATGATGAGTGTCTTGGAAATATTCCCCAATTCACGCCTGGTTGGTCATCTATTATATGCCCATTAACCGGTATCCCTGCTGTTTCCTTCCTTTCGCTCCCTATTATGACTTTTTGTCCCCTGTGGAGTCATACTTTCCTGAGTTGAGATATACCTTTTAGGTCCTGCTCAGATGTTTTGGATGATTGATATCTATCACCCTTATACCGGTCTTAGGTATTCTTTCTCCCTGAGCATGTTGTTCTCTCACCCTTATACTGGTGTTTGATCACATGTCTCTTTTTGAGTATATTACCCAGTAACCGGTAATATCTCGTTTGTTTCTTCCTCAGCTGAGTCCTTTGTGGACATCCCCACTTGAGTCCGGATTTTTATCCGAAGTATCCTTTATGGATAGTTTTGCTGTATTGGCATATTACTCAACACATGCATTTTTGCGTCAGCTCGAGTCTTTCCATTGATTTATTTTCATGGAATCCCTTCGTGTCTCCCATCAAGTTTCAATTCGTGACCTGCTCACGCATTTTTACCCTTATTTCTCCCCTAGAGTCTCAGTCTCCCTAGTGAGTGTATTACTCCTTTGGATTTTCAGTTTCTCCTGACATCTTTTTCTTTGTGGCCATATATCCCCACAGAGCGTTAACTTTTGCATGCATACATCTGCATCATGATGTCTCTTAGGGACCAAAATTCGTCTCTTTATTATTATTTAAGCCCATTATACCTCGTCGAGACGAAGATTTTAACCTTCATATCTCCGGCTAGAATGACCTTAAATAGGGGCATCTGTAAGAACCTAATTCTGACCATAAGATCCCTCATGGCATCATACCATTGCTCATTGCATTGCCTCAAAGATCATAACATGTGTGGTTCCTTTAACCTAGGGTTGGGACTTGTGTGAGTGGTTTGAGACCACCAAGCATGCTTGAATTGTATATTATTGCTTTTATTTTATTTTTTTACTAACCAAAAGCACAAAAATATGTCACTAACTTGTTTTGTTTTGAATCTCAAGCAATCATGAGATCCAAGGCTCCTAGAAGGCTCCTATGATCATTGAAATGGCCAGATGAAGATGAAAGAAAGAATGACAATGGTCCCCAAAGCTCTCAACCATCATATATGTCTCCCAAGTATCTCAATTTGCCAATTTGATAAACATAAACCAAAGGGCTTGAGGATTGTTTCCCAAGGAAACCCTAATTCATATGTGCATTGACTGTGCATTGCTCATGAAGAAACCTTAACCTATGATCAAATTAAATCAAGGGAAGTTATTTCATTCATAATTTTATGCATATATGAGCCCATGTGAGGCCCCTCAATCATTCATTCATCAAGATTTGGAGTTTGGCTTTGAGAAGTTGATCAGTCAAATCATCTGACTATTTTGAAATCCATTGAGACCTAACTTTTGATGTGTTTGTCAAATGAAGATGATCCTAAGAGAAACAATGTTCTTAAGAACCATATTAACAACTTTCATGTTCATCAAAAATCCATTCGAAACTTGGAAGGTCATCATTCATTTCAAAACATTATAGGTCATTTTGACTAAAACCCTAATTTTGGGTCAACTTCCCAAGGACCTAACTCCTTCATTTTTTATGATTTTGAGGTTATCCCAATTGAATTGGAAATCTTAAGATGTATAATTCAAATTTTATGTTGGACAAAATTTCATAATCCTAAAATAAACACATGTGATAATACAAAACATTATAGGTCACTTTGGACCAAAGCCATTGAATCTTGAAAAGTCCAACTTCGAGTGCCCATAACTTTCTCATTAAAAATCCAAATGATGCAAAATTTAAGGCCAAATTGATTTTCGTCAAAATAACTACAACTTTGATGTTGCAGGTTTTTCCATTTGAAGCTTTCATCACTGATACAAAAGGGCTTAAAGTTGGTCATTTATGGCAAATTTTTTAAAATACATGTTTTGTACCTTGAATTTCATGGCTAGTTTTCACAATTTTCCAAACTCCAAATGAATTTTTGTTCAACATTGATTTTGTTCTTTATGTCATGACCTTTCCATCCATTACTTACATGTCTATGTTTGGATTTTCTAAATGGGACTTTCGAAGAGGAAAACAATTGTGAGCATTTATCCATTTCATGATGAAACTTCATATGCAAGAAATTGTAATGCAAACCACACGTCCAAACCTTCTCTAAGTCATTTCAGCATTCATTTGCATTAGCTTTTGGGCCTCACATGCGCCTGTACAAGCCCATGCATGGAGGACCCAATTCTAATGCACACGAGTTCCATCCACTTTCCTTTGTATTTCATCTATAAATAGGACGCTTGCTTCATTGAATTCTCAACCTGAAGGCACCTGAAACCCTGCTGTAATTGAATCCTAACCTCACTCCAAAGGAATTTTTCATTTTCATTTCACTTTTCAAGTTTGATTTTCAACAACATCAATTGATCTTCAATACTAATTCCTAAGCCTTGCATTCATACCATACTTCAAGATGAAGCTGCAAGCAAGAGATTGATTGGATCTTGCTCATCAAAGTTGCACTACAAAGCTTTAGCTCTCAACTGTTTTGTTTCGAATATCACTATATATTGTGCATTGCTTGTGTTGGTTTGGTTTTCATGAATTTTTGCTCTGCAGATTGAACACCTAGATTTTCAACCTCAAATTTCTCCTTCCATAGGGATCTTGAGTGAAAACTAAGGTTACAGGGGTGATGTACATCACCCCATCTTTAATTTGGTATAAAGATCGTTTGATTTGGTTGAGGTTGCAAAACCTGCAACTGGTAGCCAGATTTAGTAAGCTCACCGGAGAAGACGGTGGTTTCCACCACCGTCCCCATGTGGTTGATCCTGACCCATTGGATGAGGCTCGCATGATCTAATCCTAGCCATGCTTTTGTTTGACTCTTTTTAATTCATGGTGTGATGTTGTTGACTCATTATGACCATGTGCATGCGCCTCGTGTCCCTTGGATTGGCCGCGTCAATTAATGAATGTGGATCCAACGTTTCCTGATTTTTCCTACTTTTTTAATTTCTGTTTTATTTTCTTTAATTCCATTTATTTTCAAAAATTCATAACTATTTTATTTTGAATCACAAAAATATGGGACCAATTGCAAAAATTTTCTCTTAAATTCTTGTTTCATAATCTGATTTTTAATTATTTTTGTGATTCCATTTAATATTTTTTGTGAATTATTTTGTTTTTGATTGTTTTTAATTCATTTTAAATACTTTTTGGTATTCAAAAATGCCAAAAAATATTTTCTTAATACATGTGGATGATGATAAGTCTATGAAAATTATTCTCATCAATTTTTTAATTGATTTGAGATTTATTTGAGATTTTAATCCGTTTGTCTTATTTTTCTTCATTTTTAATTGTTTCAAAAATAGTTTCTCTTTTCAAAAAATGTTGAGAAAATATGTCAAACCTAGTTTGACCATGTTAAACTTATGAAGATCCAATTGGACTTATCCAAGTTGATTTGAATTCGATTTAATGTTTGACCATTATTTGTCCATTTTATTTTATGTATTATTTTAATTTCAAAAAAATACCAAAAATATGTTTGACCTTTCTTGACTTCTAATCTTCATTTCACTTCTGTTTACCATTGATTGATGTTGATCCCATTCACATTTGATCATTGTGTTTTGGTTATGTCTTTTGAATTTTCATTTTGTACATTCCATCTTCATCTCTCATCTTCTTCTTTTCTTTTGACCAATGAGTTAATGATTTGTGGTTAGCATTTACATATGAGGGGATTAACCTTCTTTGATCCAAATCAAATTCAACTTGATAAAAGATCAAGTGAATTGCTTTGTGTCCAGGATAGGTTGCTTCTTGGTTAAGCAAAGAACCTGAAATCCATACAAGGTCATTCTACTTTTCTTTTGGCATGGCAAGTTGTAGGAGCTTGGCTTACTAGTCATGATCTCTAACTTGTGTTTATTTTCCTATAGTTTTATCGACCGTCCTCAGATAGGTGTGACTACTACATTAGTCCACTTACGATTGCTTAACATAGCGCTAAATTGCCTTATGGCACACTAACACTAACTACTAATTACTAACTTTTAATTCAAGCAGTTAATTCTTGCAATTTACTTTAATGCAATTTAATTTCTTGCTCATTTATTCATATTGTCTTTTTCCTTTGCTCATTTGAGCTCATGTTTATGTTTATGCCATTTTCCTTTTGCTCACTTGAGCACATTATTGTGTAAATATACTATTGCCTTGTGCTTGTTTTGTCTTTGTTTGTGTGAACCCAATGCAAAAAGGAGAAAGGACTTAGAATTAGGACCTCACCTATGCTTAATGGAGTTCAATAGCAACTAGGCCTCATGCCTTTAGAATGCTAACTTTGTTGAAGAGCAACTAGGCCTCATGCCTTTAGAATGCTTACTCCTGAAGTTGACTTGAAAGGACCCCTAATCTAAACTCTCTTTGTCCATTCCTCTTATTGCATTGTGAAGTTTTTGATTGTTTGTTCTTGTGTGATAGGGATTCAAAACTTGAGCTAATTGGAAGGACCATTTTCATGAGCATCCAAGTTAAGAGAGATAAGTCCAATTGGAAGATCCTAGGAGCTTGATTGAATATTTGTTTGATTGCTTGAGTTAATTGCCAAATCCAAAGGAAAGGAGCATCTTGGATCATCTTTATGATCTCAAGAAAGGAAATCCCAGGGTTTTATTCTTTTCTCTCACCTTTGCATGTTTAGGACTAATCCTTCTCTTCTTCTCTCCACTCTAACCCAAGCCAAACTCATTTTGTGCAACCATTGACATTGTTTTCAAAACTAGAAACCTAGGCCATGTGCCTTTGATTTTTCAAACTCTTTTCACTAATACTAATTGTAAATGAACTCTAATTCATACCTTGACCTCATTTTGTGAATACTTCTAATTTGTAAATTTAACTCACTTAAAGTGATTTTTGTGGTTCCAATGACCATCTTTGATTAAAAATTTTTCATAAACATTATCCTTAGGTTTGAGTTATCATAGTGGTTGATGTAAACCTCACCTTATCTTTAGTGATTGGACTATAAGTCTTCCATACTTATTATAGGGTGGATCCCTCACTAGTATGTTGAAGCTCTCCTCACATGGTGGATTGTTGGTTTAGGTTGAGTTTTCTCCCTTTTTGATGACAAAAGACCTTAAGGATTTTGATCAAATCAATTCACCAGTTCTTTTGAGATTTTTACCCCGAACTACGAGGTTTTGATCCTACCTTTGTGATGATACGTAGGCAATGGACATATCCATTCAAACAACAAAATTGTAAATGATTTGTATATTCTTTTCTCATCTCCCCAATCATGTTTGCACAAATATTTTCACAAATACCAACCTACAATACAACTTTGCAAAAAGAGATCCCTTAGAGTACTAAGGGTGTTTTGGGTGCTTAAAACTTTCCCATTGCATAACCAACCCCCTTACCCAGATCTCTGACATTTTTATTAGTTTTTAATTTGATAAAATTTCTCAGTTTTTGTTCGCTTTCTAACCTTTCCTTTGGATAAATAGAAGTGCGATGGTGAATCAAATTGTATGTTTACTTTTGATTTTATCAATAAATCATAAGTTAACGAATACCGCGCTACAATCTGTTGTCAACTAGCACATTGGATAAAGCGTCATCCTTGACATTCATCGAGATACGCAAATCCAAGTTATGATTCCTATCCTCCTCAGGGAGTTCTTCATCACAGAAGCTAAGATTATTGCAGGAAGTGATGTTAGCCACAATATGATCAAACTGATCCATCGTAACATCATGTTCTATGAACGCTTGCTTTAGAACTCTTTCCAATACTTCTTTGTGTGCTTTTGAATTCATAAGCAAAGACAATACTGAAATTTTTGAGGGGGTTTGGAGTAGCTGCTCTACCACATTAAACTCACTTTTCTTTATTAACCGAAGTACCTCATCGTCATCATTAGTCTTCAAATTGCTGGATTCACCAGACTGACGCTTCGAAGCACTAACTGGATCTGCTGCAGGCATTTCCCCTTTCTTACAAATTGTTGAATCTTACACATCTTTTGGGAACATCGACCCAAACACTCGACCACTGCGGGTCACATTGGTAACATCAGCAGTGCTCACGACAGAATTGGTCGTAGGTAATGGAACCTCTTGACCATCCTTCACCATAGTTGCATTATACTGATAAGGAACAGCCTTATCAGATGCATACGGGACTGGACCCGCCAACTGTATGACCAACGGCAATACCGATCTTTGGTTGATGTTGTTACTATTTATGCTATCATAATGAATTACCATCCTCTCGGAATTCTTAAACATGAGAATAATTAAATTCACATCGTCTGCTATATGACGGGATTGAACAATCTAGATCATACCTTCATCCATCAACAGCTGGATGTCTCTCTTTACAATTTCACAACCTCTTGAATTAACACTACAGATATCACAACCATCATGGTCATCCTCGCAATCGCTCACCAAGAAAATGTCCTTATGCATCGTCACCAAGGACCTTCGAATAAAACGGGAATCAAACACTTTGAACTCCCTAGGGCATCCACCTACCATGTTGACAAATGAAATTCCATGAGCGTGGAGTGGGTTAGCTTTCACGTTGGGTGCACAGTCTTCAAAGGACACCATTCCATTTTTCACTAGCTTTTAGACTTCAGATTTGAGTGGATAGCAGTTATCAATGTCATGTCCGGGTGCTCCTTGATGAAAAGCATAATGGAGGTCACGCTTGTACCACCATGGAAGTGGTTTAGGTATTTGCGACAGATTTTTTGGTTGTAACAGGTACTTGAGAACCAGTGATGGATAAAGCTCTGCATATGTCATAGGAATCAGTTTTAAAGAGACCTTCTTCCTCTTGGAAGTTTGTTATTGATGATTGTTGGTATTGTTGTTGTTATAAGTGTTTGCTCGTTGCTGTGGTTGTTGCTGTTGGCGTTGTCGTTGCTGAACTAGTACTGATTGACTAGCATAAAAAACAGGGATTACGAAAGATACTTGATGATGATGTTGACGGGATGATTAACTTCTTGTGATTGGAGGCCTCTTCATCCTTCTACTAAAAATCACGTTGGCTTCAATGTCCTTCTTATTACCAAAACTACCACCGTACCTCTTGCTGGACAATACCTCCTCCTTTGAAAACCGTCCTTCTCGGACACTTTCTTCTAGCCTCATCCCCATGTTTACCATTTCGGTAGAGTCAGTGGGGGCACTAGCGAGTGCGTCTTCCAACTCCTCTACATCTTGGTTAGGGAGAGTTAATGGCTCAACCCCAACCATAGACATAGGTATCTCACAAGGATAAGGCATCTTCAACTCCAAAGCTCTCTTCTTTACCCAAAGATTGTAAGCCTTCAAAGCTACACAATTGCGCGAACCATGCTCGGATCTTCCTTTCCTATGCACATTATGCCAAGCCCTCACAATCATCTAACAACATGTTATTCGGTTTGTCTCTCAAGGGGAACCCAAGTTGACGACGAGCTAAAGCAGGGTTGTAGTTGATTCCTCCTTGCCTACCAATGAGAGGCACATTAGAGAATTCACCACAACTATCAATAATATCCAAGATACTCAATTAAGAATCATACCAAACTATATCATCACTAGTAAGAGACATAAGTCTCTGAGACCACCTTTAGGCATTGTTTGTTCTCCACAAAAGCAGATGTCTGAGGCAAGTGTGAAATAAATTACTTGTATAGAAAAGGAACACAAGATACAATAGTTCCACCACCTTTATAATTCCTTAGATGCAAACAGAAATACATATCACCCAACAAAGTAGGCACATGATTCCCAATCAAGAAAATTCTAATGGCGTTAACATCAACGAAACCGTCAATGTTAGGGAACAAAGCTAACCCTTAGATAAGCAACACAAAGATAGCTTCAAAAGCATCGACACTACCGGCATGAGCAAAGGAAGTAGCTTCCTTGATGAGGAAAACAGATGGAAATCCAAACAATCCTCCTTTCTTCGCCCATTGAGCCTCTATCTCAGACTTCTTCAAGTGAAGAGCTTCAGCAATGAGATGAAATCTGGGAATCTCTTACAATCTACTAAAAGGTACCTTGCTAGAAACAGGTATTCCCAAGATATGGGCGTACTCCTCAAACGTAGGCACAAGTTGATAATCAGGAAAAGTGAAGCAACAGTAGAGAGGATCATAGAATTGCACCCATACACTCAAAAGTCCTTCAACCACATCACCAGACAAAATAGATAGAAGCTTCCCATGACGTTTCTTGAAGTCCAAGAGATCTAATACAAAAGATGCTAGCTTCCTTAACTCTTTCAAGTCAAGACATCTAAAACTGTACTTCTTAGTGTTCCTTCGCCCATAATCCATGGTCTGAAAATATTTTCAAATAATACCTCAGTTCCTTGAAATTTTTGTGTGATGAATGTTATGATGCGCATGAATGCATGGATGCAACAATTACAAATAAGGGATCATACACAAGGCAGACAAACAAATAAGGGATCATACACAAGGCAGATCAATCATCCATTTTGGTGGATTATGGTTTTCACCTTATCAACACCCGAGTTCCATTGATATTGACAAGACTTGATTGGATCAACCAAGAATCAAGGGTTTGTTGTGAGTCACGAGCATGGAGTATGGGTAAGAACCATCCCAAAGGAGTGAACTAAGGATAAAAACCCGTAGATCATGTTCTAAAAAGTTCCAAGAGTCTTAATTCCATCTATCGGATATTACAGGTTAATATGAATGACTCATCGACTCATAATATTCTCAAGAGAAACTTGTCTGAGTGTAGTATCGTGTAACAATTATTATTAAGTCTACACTTGAACAGTCTCCGCACTACATCCTAAATAGGCTGTTGAAAAGTATATCTACGGCGGTAATATCAACCAATCTCTATGGATACGATATAAAATATATCTTCGGCAAATATTTTATATCGTATCCACAGAGATTGGTTGATATTACCTCCGTTCTATAATCCAAATGTTATAAGTTTAGAAAGTAACAAGGTTGTTTTGTTTGGAAAATTATCTTGTGAGTAAATGTCACTAAAAATAGTAGAATGGTTTTAATCAAATATAAAAGCTTGGCAAGATTGGAGTTCACTATTTCAAATGTTTATGCTTCCTTATGATAACTATACAGATTTAAGATTATTGATGATGTTCAAGTATCCTCTCAAAGTCATTTATGTCTAAATGATATTGTGATAATCACTATATTGATCCTTAGACGATCTCTCCACCTAACTATCAATATAGCAATCTTTAATGTTTAATACCAAAGAAGAGCAATGAATAAATCTATCTCTACAACTTATTCACTACTTGAAAATGTGTTTTATGTCAAGACTCGAATAATCTCTCTCGACAACTACTCAAATCTGGTTTTCAACTTAGGGCAAAAACAGTATTCAATACATCAACAATCTTTATCATATATATAAATCAAATGGAATACATAAACATATGAGAATAGCTACTACCTCCAATCTTGACAAAGGGGAGTTTAGCTCCTCATCATCATTGTTCAAAGCAGAAAGTTAAAGAAGAAAAACTCTGTTTTTCTCTCTTACCAAAAGCTCTCAATATCAATGTGTGAATGATAAATAATCTATATTTTCAATGCCCTAGCATAATGTATTTGATTCTAACAAAAAAGGTTGACATTTCCCTAATTGGTCATTGTCATCTCCAGCAGAAAAGCAATTCCCAGGCAGACATCAGAATGGCAATAAACTTTTTCTGCAAGACAGCACTTTTGACCCTCAGTCAGCTTGCTGGATTCGCAGCCTTCGCGGCGCGAAGGTAGTTCGCAGCGCGAACTGTTGCTTCTCCAATAAAATGTGTAATTACATCAAAACTTGGTAAAAGGGACCAATAAAATGATATAAAAAGTAGTACTAATTGGTCCCTAACATAGGCCAAGAGGGGTTAAATGTTATATGGTCCTCAGCTTCTCGGACCCCAATGTAGAGATAGTAATGCCATCCTCAGCTTCTCGGATCTCAAGCCAACTTGTTAAGGACTACTCCACACAAGTCGAACATGAGTATACCATCCTCATATCTTAATTTCACTCAAGTTTGGGTTAGAAATTATCTCACCACTCAGAGATCACCAAGCACAACAAGCATATTATATTAAACAAAAAAATATACATATTTCAAACATATAATTATATACAAATAAAAGAGTAGGCTAAACCAACTAGAGACTACTCCCCAGCATAGTCGCCACTTAATTTCTGTAGCAGTAAATTCATGATCATCAAGTTATGGATAAGGAAGACATCAAATAACAAGAGTCGCCACCGCGCTTTTATTGTTTCCAAGGGAAAAGGAAAAAGTACGAACAAAACCCATAAAATAAGAAGTTTTCAAATCAAAACTAATAAAATGCCAGAGATTATAGGTAAGGGGGTTGGTTAAACAGAGAGAATGTGTCAGCACCCAAAGTGTCCTAGGTACTCCTAGGGAGCCCCTTCTCGCATGCATATGTAGTTTGTACAAATGATGTTAGCAAGCAAATAGAATGGGGGAATGAGAAAAGAATTCATTAATTATATTTTTATGTTTGACAAGACCTTCAGACTTGTGCCTACGTACCCACATAAAAATGAGGGATCAAAACCTCGTACTTCGTGATACAAATTTCAAAGTGGATGCATTGCTTTTAACAAAAATTAGGTTTGAAAGGCACAAAGGCCTAGAAAATGGTTTGAATAAGTTAGTTGTTTTTGGCTTTTTGAAAATTTTAAGTAAAGTATAGTTAAGTTTATTTACATGTTTATTTAAGAAAATAAGTTGTAAAAATACAATGGCATAAGGCCAAAGTTTCTAGTCTGGAAAATGGTCCATGTTTAAAAAAACAAGTACAAACAAAGAACTTTTAAAAGGAGGGAGAGATTTTGAAATTTAAGGGATGGGGAGAAGATGAAGAGACTAATCCTAAGCATAAATTTAAAAGTTAAGAGTTGAAAAAGATCTGACCAATGGGTTGCGATCCAATAGACAAGAAAGTCATATAAAAACCCAAATTCCATTTGACATTAGGATCAAGCAACAAACAATGCAAACAATATTAACTTGAAGAGCAAGGCATCAAATAAAGATAGACCCATCCAAGCTTAGCCATTTCCATGATCTTCTTCAAATTTGCTCGTGTAGTAGATGAATTCCATGATACCATAAGTCATAGGTTCAAAATAACAACTTCATAATGATCATGTTATAGATGAGCTCAAATGGATCTTTCAAGGATGTATCAGATGAAGTCTCGGATTTCAAGTCCTTGGTTACATGAAAGTTTGCATTGTCCAAGTCCTTTGCATAGGGAGTGTTGCCTAAATTCTAAGTCCAATTGTCTCAAATCAACCAACAGTCCACACAAGATGGTTTTTAGGGTTTTTATTCTTATTATGTACATTAATGGCCAAAGACCACACAAACAAACACAATATACACAAACAAAGTATATCACAAAATATCGTCCAAATGGACAAAGTGAAAATGACATTAACATAAACAATTAGAATGGTATGAATAATGGCAAATGGATAAGGCTTAAAAATAAAGTGGATTAAAGTAAACAACTTGAAATTAAATGTTAGTTGTTAATGAGTTAGAAGTTAGTATTGCTTTTGCTTTTTATTTTGAGTCATTCTTTGGAGAACACTTAACCCACTTATCACAAGCATGGATCCTTGAACCAAGATATCTTCCAAAGGAAGGAAAAAAGGTCAAGTTTCCACATAATACCATGAAAGAGGGGAGACTTACAATCTCACTAACTAGAACTCTATGCCTTTTTTGTCATAAAATTTAACGTTATGTTAAGTAATCGTAATTGGACTTATGTAGAAGTCACAATTATTTGAGGTCGGGCAATAAAATTTTGGTGTTAATGCATATTAGAGACATAGTATAATGGACTATGATCATGAAACATACCACACACAAAAAGAATATGCAAAAGTGGTGTCCTAATCTCATCCATACTTATGTTAATTGTGCAATCAACTAGCCTTAGGAAGTAGATATATCATAGGAACATGACATGAATGCATAAAGAAGAGGAATGAGATGAAGAGGGAGGGGAATGGATCAAAACTCAAATTGGACAAAGGAGGACTTTTACCAAATTAAGATCATTCATTCATTTTGGGAGATGGAATGTACATTCCATCAATCCCCTAAATTCAATGATCTTAACCTAATAAAGACAAATCAACCATGACCAAGGCCCAATAACACAAGTCAAACTCATACAGACAATCAAAGTGGCTCAACACAATTATTTGGCATTTATTCAATGTAAAAATACTAAAAATAATGAATTAAATTAAATATGGTTTGCCAAATTCCTAAAATCTCATCAAAACACTAAATAAATGGCCATGAGATTTATCATGGGTGAAACAAGGTCAAAGGACATTGGAGAAAAAATTCAGAATTTTTGGAAACTCAAAACTATTTTTAAACAATTAAAAATAATGACAAAATAAATTAAATCATGAAAAATATTAATAATGATCCAAAAAATTATTTTAATTCAAAATATGAAAGAGGAATTTATTTTTAAAAAATTTGGTCATATTTTGGGATCAATATTAAAATTAATATGAATTAATGAAAATCAAAGGAATAAAATGAAAATCAGAAAATACAAAAAAATGTGGACCACTTGATCTCCCTCATTAATTGAGGTGGCAGATCAAGTGCTCATCAGCGCGCCTTCCACCATGGACTTAAGTCAATGCGCTGCAGGGATGGTAATAAAAACCAACGCGTGAGATTAAAACATTTTGAATTGATCACGTGGCTCAGAACCTGTCCAACACATCACCGACATTAAACCTCGAGTCACCTTCTCAGGCAAACCTCGCCGGACTAGTCCAGTCATGACCATCACATAAATGAAAAAGGAGGACATGATCTGAAAGAAAAAATGGCGTATAGCACGAATCTGACCTCAATTTTAACTAACTCCGAATGTATAGAAAGATATGAGGAGTTGAGTTTTGAGGTGTCTCAATTGAGTTGCTTCGATTTGACCTCAAAGCAACTTAATCTTCTTTCCTACATTGGTATGAATTTAGACAACCATAGATCCAAGAGAATTCATAAGAATTTAGTGAGAATCGAAGAGAAGAAAATTTAAGGAAAATACCTTAATGTTGTGCAGAACTTGCTCTTCCTTGCTTCAGTTACTTTTTGATCTTGCTCCAATGACTTGCAGAAGTCGATTAGGAGTGGAAAGAAGATTTGGATCTTGGAGTTTTTGAATCTCCAAACAGTGAGATTCAAACTCAATTTTCAAGTGAAAATTATCAGGTTTTCCTTTGAATTGTGAGGGTTTGAAGAGAGGGTGCAAAGCTGGCGCGCGCAAGGATCCTTTCAAACAAGCTCAAAGGGCTTGTATTTATAGCAATTGGGAATGTTATTTGCACACTTCAAGTTTCTTCCAAATTTGGCAATGCCATGCACATGCTTGCATGGGGGTGTGCAGGCCCATAAGCCAATCCAATTAGGTCCAAATGCATCTGAAATGAGATTGAAATAAAGCTTGAATGGCAAGGCAATGTGAAATGGTCATTTGCACTTTTCATTTTTCAACTCGATGCAGGCCTGTTAAAACCATGTGCAACCCTAGCAAACCTTGTCCAAAATGAATGAATTAGGACTCTTTGGAAAGCTTAGATCAAGAGGAAGAACTCTTATGTCGAACACTTTTCCATTTGGAACTTGGTTCAATTGAATTTTAAGGTGAAAGTTTGGGAATTTCAACATGTTGAAAACTTTTCTAAGTGTCAAACCATATACCTCAATGTTCCACCTTACTAAATTTTTTATGTGAGCTCCAAATGAGAAAAGTGTCTTCATAAACATTGTATCTCTTTCAAAGCCCTTAAAAATGGTCACCAATTTTACATAATTTGGATTTATAATGAGAGAGTTATGCACTTTTGAAGTTGAGGAAAATCACTTGTTCAATGGTCTTGGTCCAAAATGACCTATAATGTATCCTCATATCACATGCTGATAAAAGATTATTTAACTCTGACTCCAAAAATCAACGTTAAAGTAGACATATTTAATTTGATTGTGCAACTCGGAAATCTTTCATCTAATAAAAATTAAGCATGTTATGGTCTTGGGAAGTTGACTTTCAAATTAGGGTTTAGACAAAATGACCTTGAATGTTTCAACATAGAAAATGACTTTCCAAGCAAAATCATCTTTATACCTAAACATGAAAGTTGTTTGGAATGTAATTTAGAGTAACTTTTCTCTTGGGATCATTTTCATATGATAAATATTGTAGGAGATGGGGTCTAGGGTGACTTAGTTTTGATTAGATGAGTTCATCTGGCCAACCACCATCAACCAACATCCTAACTTGCAATTCTATTGACTTTTTAGGCTAATGATAGATCATATATGCATAAGATGATGAATTTTGAAGTTTCCCTTGAGAAATTTGATCAATTGGTGAAGAAGCTTGTTGAAGAAGTTACTCTAAACTCCAAACTCCAAACTCTTGAAGAATGCTTGATCAAAATAACATGTAGAGATAATTGGGAATCATATATGATGCTTAGAGCTATTGTGGATCATTCCTTGGTTGTGCTCTTAGCAATGAGGGTCTTAAACCCTAGATGTGAACTTGATAGATCAATGGTGATCATGTCCTTCCTACAAATGAGTTAGGCAAATGCAAAGACATATTTTGGTATTTTGGTTAGTAAAATGATAACTATACAAGTATGATACAATCACATGGTGCTTGGTGATCTCTCTCAAAACAAACCCAATTAAAGAGGGGTAAGGAGGATGCCAAGGGATGATCCCAATGCTAATGCATATGATGAGATTGCATGAGGGATCTTAGGATCGAAATTTGGGTTCTTACAGGAACCTATGTCCTCATTGAAAGATGAAAAGAAGATTGTTGAAGAAGGAATTGTTTATCAGTGGGGACGAGTGGTAGGGTTCTCCGATAACAAGAATAGGACCCGTCTGGGTTTTCAGCAAGGTTCGTCAGCTGCTAGATTAGACGATATGCAACTCAGCTTTCGTAGCGAAGGGTTCATTCATGGAAATGAACAACACTTAGTTATTGTGCTAGAGGATCACGAAGAAGAAAACTGCACCATTTTTGTGACGCATGGAAAGGCTTGCAACAATTAGACTGTTGTTGATATTCCTGTTATTATGCATCGATCTAAGTAATTGCTTTTATTTGTTTTAAAAATCCTTCTCCTATGCCTAAGGGAGAAGTGAACATTGTTGGGCATTTTCATATTTGATCATCAATAAAATTAATTCTATTCATCCACATCTGTGATGTTTTGTTTTACTTTTTGCTTTATTCTGAAAATGGTAATTGTAGAGGGGTTTGCGTTACCTTTAGGTGTCTTGACTAAACCAAAGGTCAACATACAATTCGAGCCGCCACCGCACTTTTATTTATCCAAAGGAAAGGCTAAAAAGCGAACAAAAGCCAAGTAAGAAATTTTTCAAATCAAAAACTAATGAAAATGTCAAAGGTCTAGGTAAGGGGGTTGGTTATGAAATGGGAAGGTTTTACGCACCAAAAATATCCTTAGTACCCTAAGGGAACCCTTTTTGCAAATATGTGTTGTAGGTTGGTATTTATGAAAAGATTTATGCAAAAATATTGAAGGGATGAAAAGAGAATAGATTATATATACAAATTTTATTGTTTAAATGGATGAACCCATTGCATACGTACCATCACAAAGGAGGATCATAACCTCGTAGTTCATGGTAAAAATTTCAAAGATTGGTTAATTGAGTTTAATCAAAAGCCTTAAGGTCTTTTGTCATCAAAGGGAGAAAACTAAACCTAAACCAACAATCCACCATGCGAGGAAGGCTTCAACATGCTAGTGAGGGGTTAACCCTATAATAAGCATGGAAAGCTTATAATCCAACACTAAGGATGAGGTGAAATTTACATCCACCACTGTGATAACTCAAACCTATAACTAATGTTATTGAAAAAAAAGAGTTTAACAAGTGGCCATTGGAACCACAAAACAACTTAAAATGGGTTATATTTACAGGTTGAATTTATTTACAAAATAAGGTCAAAGTTGCATTAAAGTTTATTTACAATGAGTATTTATGAAAATGGTTTTGAAAAGTCAAAGGCCTAGGGCCTAGGTTTCTAATTTGAAATAAAGTCAAAGTTTTGAAAAATGATTTTTGGCTTGGTTAGAGGGGAGAGAGGAGAGAAGGGACATTCCTAAAGCATACAAAGATAAGAGGGGAAAGATAACCCTTGGAGTTCCTTTTCTTGGAGTCATAGAGATGACTCAAGATGCTCATTTCCTTTGGATTTAGCACACAAAGCAAGCAACCAATAACTTAAATTCAAGCTCCTAGGATTTCCATTTGGCTTGGCTCTTAACTTAGCTACTCATGGCAATGGTACTCTTTTCCCAATCTTAAGATGAGATTCCTATCACACAAAGGCATACATTAAAAAGCTCACAACATAATAAGGGGAATGGACAAAGAATAAGTTTGAGGAGAAGTCCTTTAAGGTCAACTTTGAATTTTAGCATTCTAAAGGCATGAGGCCTAGTTGCTCTTCAACACATTTTGCATTCTAAAGGCATGATGCATAGTTGCTCTTGAACTCCTTTTAGCATGGGTGAATCCTAATTCTAAGTCCTTTCTCCTTTTGTATTTTGGTTCACATCAAAACAAACACAAAACAACACAAAATAATGGGCTCAAGTGAGCAAAAGAAAAATGACTTAAACATAAAATATGTGATGAAGTGAGCAAAAATGAAAATCAAGATGAATAATGAGCAAGAAATAAATGACATTAAAAGTAAATGACAAGAATTTAAAAAAAGCTCAAATTAAACTTAGTAGTTAGTAGAGTTATGTTAGCTTGTCATAAGACAATGTAGCGCTATGTTAAGCAATCGTAAGTGGACTAATATAGTAGCCACACCTATCTGAGGCAGGTAAATAAGAATACAGGCAAAGAACACAAGTTAGAGGTCATGACAAGTAAGCCAAGCTCCACAAACTTTCCATGCCAAACAAGAGGGGAAGGGCCTCGTATTGACTTTGGGTTATTTGCTTGACCAAGAAGTAACCTATCTTTGATACAAAATAACTCACTCGATCATGGATCAAATTGAGTTTGGTTTGGATCAAAGAAGATTAAGCTTCTATTTGCCAAGACCAACCTCAAGACTTTAACTCATTGGCCATTGAGGGAAATAAAAGGATGAAGATGAAAGGGATAGGGGTAAGAAGACAGCAACCAATCCCAATTGATCAAGGGATAACTCATCCTTGATCAAATTCGTTCATCTCTCTGGTGATGATCCTTAAGGATTCTCAAACCACAAGATCCAAAGAATTTGATCAAAGTTGAATAAATTCAACCTTGATCAACACCAAACAGAAGAGGAATGAATATAACAAGTCAAGAAGTCAATAATATTTTTTTGGTAATTTTTGATTTAAAAGAAAATACAAATAAAAAATAAATAAACAAAGTTGAACCTCAAATTCAATTCAAAAAAACTTCAATAAGTCCAATTAAATTTTCATAGGTTCGACATAGTCAAACAAACTTTGACTAATTTTCTCACAATTTTTAAAGCCAGAAAGTAATTAAAATCAATTAAAAACAATTAAAAATAGCATAATATGAATTAAAATCTCCAAATAATCTCAAAACAAATAAGAAACTGTTGAGACTATTTTTCTTTGACTTATCATGATCCATAGATACTAATAAAATATTTTTGTATTTTTCTAGAGTCATAAAGCATTTTAAAATGAATTAAAATCAATAAAAACCAAATAATTCATGAAAAATATCAAATGAGGTCACAAAAATAATTAAAAATCATAAGATGAAACTATATTTTTCAAGAAAATTTTTAAAGTTGGTCTCATATTTTTCTGACCTCATATGAATTTTTTATGAATTATTAAAAATAGAATGAATTAAAAGAAAATAAAGAGAAAATGAAATAAAGCGAAAAAAGCTAAGCCACCAGATCCATTTCATTAATTGACGTGGCGTGTTACACGGCTTGGATCTGAGGGTGCATGATGTACTCAAGTCAGCAGCGCAACATAATGAATTAAAAAGAGTAATTAGAATGGATGCACGAGATTAGATCGTGAGGGAGAGATCCAAGGGTTGTGATCAACACAAGTGGTGGTAGTGGTGGAAACCACCATCTTCTCCGGTCAACCAAACAGAGTCCGACAAGAATAGCAAGAAAAAATTCTCATCAAAAATGAAAAACAAGGACATGAAAATGAAGCTCATGTGATGGAGATCATCACTGTACCATTAGATTCCTCTCAATCTTCCTATATTGAGAGAAAGATGAAGGAGAAAATCATGGTGTTCACACGGATTAATCTTGAAATGGAAAATTAAATGCGCCAAAAGCTTGCCTCAAGTATGAGGACTTCAGAGAACCACAAAAACACAAGAATACTACATTGAACTATGAGTTTCAGATCCAAACAGTTTAAGTTTGTACCTTCAAAAATGGTGAGTTTCTGGCCACAAATCCTTCAAGCTTTTTGCTCATTTTTGATCTCTAACTATAAGGAATATGATTGGCTAAGGAATCTAGCTTTGAAACTCAACTAATGTTGCTGAACTTCAAGCTCGAAAATATTGAAAAATGGTGAATGATTCCTTTGGTGAGGGTTGTGGTTTCAGTTCAGCAGCATGTGGGATCTCCCAAAGGTTGTGAAATTAAGGATAGGAAGCCCTTATTTATAGGTAAATGCATCTGATCATCCCATTTTGCTCATGTGCATGTGAATTGCAATTTTGGATGCATGAGCCTTTGTGGACGTGTGAGAGACCTCATGATGCAAATGTATGCATGCAAAATAAAATCTTCATGGTGAATAATTGCCACAAAGGAAAAGAAATCGGGAGGAACTGAAGATCCATAGGAGTAACACACTCACTAGGGATACAGAGACTCTAGGGGAAATAAGTTAAAAATGCATGAGCAGGTCACGACTAAGAAACTTGCTAGGAGACACAAAGGGATTCCACGAAAATAAATCGATGGAAAGACTCGAGCTGACGCGAAGATGCATGTATTAGGGAATATGCGGATACAACAAATCTTATCCATAAAGGATACATCGAATAAAAATCTGGACTCAGACGGGGATGTCCACACAGGACTCAGCTGAGGAAGAAACAACGAGATATTACCGGATACTGGGTAAAAACATCAAAGAGACACATGTTATCAAAATAACGGTTACTGGGTGAGAGAACAACATGCTCAGGGAGAAAGAATATCTAAGACCGGTATAAGGGTGAAAGATATCAATCATCCAAAACATCTGAGGAGGACCCAAAAGGTACATCTCAACTCAGAAAAATCTGACTCCACAGGGGACAAAAAGTCAAAATAGGGAGCAGAAGGAATGAACACCAGTGATACTGGGTATATAATAGTTGACCAACCAGGTGTGAATTGGGAACATATCCAAGACACTCATCATCCGGAAGGAGGGCTAAAAAAGCAAACTCGACTTATAGGATGGACATTCGATTCCACAAGGAAATACGAATCTTACTCGACTGGGGAAGAAAAAGACTTCGACTGAAGTGCGCATGAGATATATTATCTATTACCATTATATGGGTAAAAACGTAGATAACATACTCGCATGGAAGATTATCCACAACCGATTACTGGGTATAAAATGATGACCAATAAGAAGGAGAAACAATCATCACCAAATAAGGGTAAATGAAAGATGACTCTCTAGGGATAAATTTCTAGACAAAAGCAATTATCCAAGAGATATATCACCAGTTACTGGGTGGTATACTCGAAAAATGAAGGAATATCAATACCGATTACTGCGTAAAGATAACCAAGAAAGAGAGGATTATATCTACCGATTACTGGGTAGAAAACCACATAAATAGGACTTAGAACTACCGGTTACTAGGTAGAAGGCCACAAAATCCGTTGGGGAAAGGATGAACAATTATTGGTTATTGAACAATTGAACAACTGAACCATAGGGAATTGCAGGGGATAACAAGAAAGGAATCAATCTAGGAACAAACTAGAAAGACACAATCAAACAAGACTCAACCCGATGAGGATATAACTTAGGGGAGTAATTCCATCCCGAAACACAACTGGGGAGGAAACTGAAACAATAATTATTCACGAGGACATATCTCAGTGGGAAAGAAAGAAGAAAAGATAGACACTTTCTGCCTATGGGGCTGATTCTATATGGAGAAATAAGACACAAAATCTGCTTGGGGAAGAACATTTCTCCAATAGCAGGAGATAACAAGCAAAGATATATGGCAAAGAATGCATCATGAATATAAGAATGCTATGATTATGCAAGTATTTGCATGATTTGTGTATTATTAATTCTGACAAACAGACATATCTAACACAAACAAGTCCAAGAATTACGAACAGACACTCGGAAAACGTCTCGACAAGAAGGGTGAAGCATACAGGAGAAACCAACTTGGGAATAACCCGGGAAGGATTAAAATAAATCATAGGGGATGTCAAACCCTATCCCAAAGCTACACTCGCTGAGGATACAAAGAATATGTATTCAGGAGCAGCGAAAGAAGATAATCAAACAGAGAACTCAACTCTGATGGGGACTATCTATAGAATAAGAGTAAACAAGGGAAGACTTTAACCATAGTTGGGGATAGGCAAAGTCAAAGCTTCTAATTGCAAAAGATAACACTCTTCACAGGATAAGTCTTCCAGGAGCAAACAATCCTGATATAGGGAAGATGCAGAAAATATGTCGAGGAGTTTCCATCAACTCTCTTGGGGACAGGTGGTTTAATAACTATAAGATCCGCCGGAGAAGAATTCTACTGGGGAAACTTTTTAAGGAATGATGTGAAACTCCATGGGGAACAACCACCAATCAGATGTACATCAATCAAAACACTCCCTTTTATTTACCTAAGAGGAAACTCTACAAAGGGGAATAATAGCATTTTGCTCCACTAGGGAAGGAAATAAACATTTTCACTACCTGCTCTTAATGCTAGAATAAATCTTCAGATCGAAGGAGATACAAACATCAAACTCTAATCTGGCAACCCTACTAGGGACAAGCTGTAAATGCTCTTGGGGAAACTACCCTTGCTAGAGAAATTGGAAATGAATCCTTCATTACCAAGCGACATACCTCTTTTCATAATAAATGAAATGGGAAATAAGCTCTTCATCAATTATACTAGGCAACATCCTGTTGAGGAGACAATTATCTAGAAAGGTAGCTCTGCAGGGAACATACGCTTATTCTGTTGGAGATTCTTACTCATACTAGGGAAAGATAACCTTCCTCGTGAGTAGATAGTCAAATTAATGAGACAAGGAATATTCTCAACTCAAAGCATATCAACTTTTATCCTTCTATAAGGGATTTTAAGTTAGTCCACACAAGGGATGACCACCATACAAATGATAAAACACAAATGCTAGTGCCTGATATAGAGGGATGCACATCTCTAAAATATCGAGGCAAAAATTTGGAAAAGAAGGGATCATTCATAGATCAACCAAATACCAAACATGGATTGCTAACACTCCACGGTAGAAACAAGTATGTATACACAAACAAACTATCGGGAATGTATTGGATGAACATCCAAAAATCCTAGTAGGGGAAAGCAATCCACGAGACAGATCAATCCACTGCCATCAAGGAGAACTTCTCATACCAGACTCTCTGGGAAGCTGATGACATATTATCCTTTCTGCGCTAGGTTGAGGAGACAACTTGAAAGATGATGAAGAGGATATAAGGAGCAAGAACTCCAGAATATGAACAAATGTCTTACCCTTTGATGATCATATTATCCTTGGGAAAACACTGACGACATTCCAGTTATCCTTTCCGTCATTGTGAATGTTCACTTTGTTTAAAACAGTTTATTCATGAAAACTTTATTTGTTTAAAACATTTATATTCATCAATTAAAACATGTAAACATTTGTTAAACAAAAACAAATACGACTGCAAATAATTGGATAAAGGCTCAAATTTCTTTAAGAGAATGGTAGTCTGCAAATGGAGACTCCATGGAACTTTACAAATTTGAAATTGGTGATATACATGGAGAAGGGCAACATTGAACATAATGACCGTTTCTCCACCAACTTTAAATCCACTGTATTCGAAATTTCAGTTGATGATGACTGAGCGAGAATCTCTGACAGATGACAGTTGTAGAACAAAGTCTTGTCAGGATGTAGTTACTTGCCAAATACCTAATTTTTGCCTAGATTGCCCCAGGGTGAGGTACTCAATCTAGCGGGATATATATTCATTTTTATGTATCTAACTTTTTCCTGGATCGCCCTTTCGGGTTTTCAATCAACCGAGACGCTCATTTTTTCCTAAGCCGCCCTTTCGGGTTTTCAACTTAGCAAGCTATTCTATTTTAATTTTAGGCGAAGTATTTCTTGACTGCATCTGAATTCACTGGACGAGTGAAATCCTCCCCATCCATAGTTGTGAGCAACAAAGCCCCGCTTGAAAAGGCTCTCTTAACAACGTATGGTCCTTCATAGTTTGGAGTTCACTTGCCCCTGGATTCGGACATGAAAGACAAGACTTTCTTGAGCACGAGGTCACCTTCTCGGAACACACGAAGCTTGACCTTATTATCAAAGGCTTTCTTCATCCTCTAATGATACTGTAGCGGGGTATTCGTTACCATTAGAGATATTGACTAAATCCAAGGTAAATCATACAAGTCGAATCGCCACCGCACTTCTATTTATCCAAAGGAATGGTTAGAAAGCGAACAAAAACCTAATAGTTTTATCGAAAACTAGTAAAAGAGAATCAGAGATCTGGGTAAGGGGGTTGGTTATACAATGGGAAGGTGTTAGGCACCTAAAACATCCTAGGTACTCCTAGGGAGCCCTTTTCATACTTGTGGTAAGGTTGTTGTTTTGTGAAAATTTGTTTGTGCAAACATGATTGAGGGGATGAGAAGAGAATATACAAGTTATTTACATTTTGTGTTTGGATGGATAAACCCATTGCCTACGTACCATCTTAAAAAAAAAGATTAAGATCAAAACCTCGTAGTTCGGGGTAAAAATCTCAAAACAAGTTGGTGAATATATTAGTCCAAAAGCCTTAAGGTCTTTTGTTATCAAAGGGAGAAAACTCAACCTAAAACCACAAATCCACCATGTGAGGATAGCTTCAACATGGAAGACTCATAGTCCATCACTAAGGATATAGGTGAGTATTACATCTACCACAAAGATAACTCAAACCAAATAACTAAAGGTTATGAAAAAGTTTTGATTAGAAGGTGGCCATAGAAACCATAAAAACACACTTGAATGGGTTATATTTACCAATTAGAAGTATATACAAAATGGTCAAAGTGGACTTAAAGATTCAATTCAAAATAAGTGTTATGAAAAGAAAGTTTGAAAATCAAAAGCGTAAGGCTTAGGTTTCTAATGTTGAAAACAAGTGTTAGATGTTTGCACAAACGTTTGGCTTGGGTTAGAGTGGAGAGAAGAAGAAGAAGGGCTAAGGTCGTAAGTAATGCAAAAAGGTGAGGGATAAGAAACAAAACCACAAATGGAGTTCCTCTCTTGAGATCATATTGATGATCCAAGTAGCTCCCATCCTTTGGAATAAGCAATCACACAAAGCATAAACTCAAGAAATCAAAAGTCAAATGAACTCTTGGAAAGACTCCTCAATGTATCTTGGATCTCTCTCTCTTGGAAGCTCATGGTAATGGTTCCTCAATTAAGCTCAAGTTGGAACTCCTAGCACAAGAAAACACACATCAAAATGTTCTATAATACAATCAAAGAATGGACAAGAGGGAGTTTAGAATATGGTCCTTTCAATGTTCATCTTCAAGATTAAGCATTCTAAAGTCCCTAATGACTAGTTGCTCTTTGACTTTTTATAGCACTCTAAAGGCTCAATGCCTAATTGCTCTTTGACCCCAAATTTGCATAGGGAAGATCCTAAAGTCTAAGTCCATTTGTCCAATTCTTTGTGTTTGGTTCACAACAATCAAAACAAAACACAAGCACAATAGTATATACACAATTATGTGCTCAACTGAGCAAAAGGCAAATGACATTAACATAAACAGGTGCTCAAGTGAGCAAAGGAAAAAGCAAATGAATAATATGTGCAAGAATAGTAAATTGCATAAAAGTAAAGTGCAAAAAGTAAATGTTAATTGTTAATGGTTAGTGTTAGTAGTTAGTGTGCCATAAGGCAAATTTAGCGCTATGTTAAGCAATCGTAATTGGACTTATGTAGAAGTCACAACTACCTGAGGCCGGTCAATAATAATGTAGGCAACAACACAAGTTAGAAGTCTTGATTAGTGAACCAAGTCCCAACAACTTGCCATGCCAAAAAGAAGAAGAGAATTGATCTTGTATTAGTTTAAGTCTTTTGCATAATTTAGGAAATAACCTATCCTTAATGCAAAGCCATTCATTTGATCAATTGATCAAGATGAATTAGATTTGAATCAAGGAAGATTAAGCCTCCCTAATCAATGCTAACTTATCAACCTTCAACTCTTTAAGATATAATCCTCTTCATACCTTTAAGATGCAGATGGCTCAATCTTTGATGCCATATCTTCACTTCTTCTTCTTTGGCTAAAGTACACATTGAAGAATAACCAGTTTCTTGAGAGCTCCACATGTAGCATTTGTCTTTAGACCTGACTCCTTTCATGATCACTTCATTTTCTTTGTTAGTAATCAGACATTCAGTTTTGTTGAAGTTACAGTTAGACCTTAGTCACATAGTTGACTGATGCTTATTAGGTTTGCAGTCAGTCCCTTAACAAGTAGGACATTGTCAATATTAGGAATTCCATGGCAGTTGAGCTTACCAATTCCCTTGATTTCACCCTTTGCTCCATCACCAAAGGTTACATAACTGGTGGCATGAGGATGAAGGCCAGTTCACAGGTTTTTGTTTCCAGTCATATGTATGGAGCACGCACTGTCAAAATACCAATCTTCTTTGGCTGAAACTCTAAAGGAAGTGTGAGCTATCAGACTTGTAACATCAGTCCTAGGAACCCATTGTTTTTGGTTGACAGGTCTGAGATGTTTGGGTTTAGGTTGATGATGAGAGTGACTAGGATAGCCATACAACTTATAGAAGAATGGTTCTATGTGGCCAAATTTTCCACAGTAATGACATCTCCATCTTTGGTTTTTCCCTTTATGATGTTGTGACATATGATGTGACATCTCTTGTTTGCTCCCATTGTGACTGCACTTGGGTTTGAACTTTGGTTTGCTGCCAGTGTGGCTGCACTCAAGTTTAGATTCATTGAACCCAATGCCAGACTTGTCTCCTGTTATTTGTCCAGTCTGGAGAATTTTGTCTAAGGTGTCAGATCCATTGTTCAGCATTCTTACATACTTGGTCATCTCATCTAGTTTAGAATTCAAGAATACTGCTTCGGTCTTCATCTTGGAGATGGTTTCTAAATGTTCTGCCTTCTCATTCTCCAGTTGTGCTATCATTTTCTTCTGGCTTTCAATTTGTTGACACACTTCTGCACTTCTGTGACACAACTCTCTGTAGGTAGTGGCTAACTCTTCAAAGGTTACTTCATCATCACTTGAGTCTTCATTAGAACCCCATCTTCCAGTCAAGGCAGTCACAAGATTTGCAGACTCTTCTATTTCACTTTCATCAGACCAAGTGGCAGCAAGACTCCTCTTCTATTTCTTGAGGTAGGTCCCACATTCAATTCTAATGTGTCCATACCCATCACATTCATGGCACTGAACTCCTTTTTCTTCTTTGGGCTTTTCATCTGACCTTATTCTTCTTCCAGCATTATTGGATTTATTGATGTCAGATGCGATGTTCTTGACATTAGCCTTAGATCTTACATCCATCTTTTTCAGAAGTCTGTTTCACTATCTTCCCAACATTGCTACATAGTTTTCCAGATCTTCATCAATATCTTGACCACTTTCCTCCTCTTCCTCCTCAGTGTTTGACATGAAGGCTATGCTTTTGACTTTCTTTTCAGATCCATCACACATTCCCATCTCAAATGTTTGGAGGGGATCCAATTAGCTCATCAACTCGCATATTGGAAATGTCTTGAGACTCTTTTATGGATGTCACTTTCATGACAAACCTCTTAGGGAGTGACCTGAGTATTTTCCTCACTAATTTTTCATCTGACATCTTCTCACCCAGGGCTCCTGAGGCATTAGCAATTTCAAGGATATTCATATGAAATTCATGAATATTTTCCTCTTCTTTCATCCTTAAATTTTCAAACTTGGTAGTGAGCAGCTGCAATTTAGACTTCTTCACTCTAGAGGTGCCTTCATGAGTGGTTTTGAGAATGTCCCAAGCATCTTTAGCCACTTCACAGTTGTTTACCAATATGAAGATATTCTTATCTACTCCGTTGAATATAACATTCAATGCTTTAGAGTTCCCAAGGGCTAACCCATCCTCCTCATTGGACCATTATTCTTCAACCTTCTTATCACTAGTAGCTTCTCCATCCTTAGTAATGACTGGATGTTCCCAGCGTATTAAAACAACCTTCTAGCCTTATTATCCAGTGTTTTAAGAAGGCTACCATTCAAGGTTTCCCGTAGTCATAGTTGGATCCATCCAGAATAGGTGGATTGTGAACAAATCCTCCATCTCTCTCCATAGTACCAGAAAGTAATGTCCCTAGATCTCACCGAGAACCAGAGCAAGATGCTTGCTCTGATACCAATTGAAATTATGGTATCAGATATGAGATGTGGAAGGTAATGTCACGACACTAATATCTGAACAATACAAATAGGATAAAAGATAAAGAACAGTAAAGCAAGAGACACAAGCAATTGTTAACCCAGTTCGGTGCAAACTCACCTACGTTTGGGGGATACCAAGCCAGGAAGGAAATCCCCTAAATAGAATCAGTTCAAAGACTCTCAGTAAACAACTTCAACTTACAGTTTTTTCACCTAATCTCTACCCGTGTGACTTCTACCTAAGAACTCTTATATATGAGACCCTACTCACTCCCCCTCAATCACACCAGTGACACAAAACAAGAATTACAATGAAAAGAAGACACTCTTCGAAGACACACACTTGATCTTACTTAAAAGCTTCAATCAAGTAGACACACACTCTTGCTTAAAAGCTTAGAGTGACAAATTACAACTCAAAAATCAGACCAATTCAATCATCTATGGATGAATTGAATGGCTTACAAAACACACGACCACACAAGACTAAAACCCTTCTTCTCTCTCAATATTTCGTTCGTTATTTCTTGTGTATCAAATCAGGTTTTCCATGTCCTTTTTATAGAAGCATTTGGCTGGGCTTGGCCATCATAAAACCCTAAAACTATTTTCCATTCAAATCTTCTCATGGAAGCTGATTAGATCTCTTTGGAAAATAAGTAAATCTGGTTGTAATTAATGATTGAATGCGCGTGTAAAGCATATCATCAATCACACATAGATTTGCATTAAAAACGCAATCACATAATACATAACATTGAGACTGAATATTCTGTATACAGATATCATGACATCGGGTCTGACATCCTGGTAAAATCCTGCATAATTACATTTTAAACATCCTACAGGTACAAGTTATCTTATGTCAAGACAACACATGTGAAAACTTGTGAACACTCTAGGTTTTACCAAAATTGCTGCCAACACAAGAACCAACAACGACTCTGAACCCATTCAGCCTCAGTCAACTTGGCTTTAATCAAGACCCTCATTGATGGGATCTCGACCTCCACGGGGGGCACAACCTCCATGCCATATACAAGAGAGAAAGGGGTTTTCTTTACTCTTAGGTTTATTGACTAAACCAAAAGTCAACATACAGTTAGAATCGCCACCTCACTTTTATTTGTCCAAAGGAAAGGATAAAAAAGAGACCAAAAGCGAAGTAAGAAGTTTTTCAAATCACAAACTAATAAAAATGTCAGAGATTTAGGTAAGGGGGTTGGTTATGAAATGGAAAGGTTTTACGCACCCAAAACATCCTTAGTACTCTAAGGGAACCTCTTTTTGCGTATATGTGTTGTAGGTTGGTATTTGTGAAAAGATTTGATCAAAAGATTGGGGGGGATGAGAAGAGAATATATTATATTTAAAAAATTTGTTGTTTGAATGGATGAACCCATTGCCTACGTACCATCACAAATGAGGATCAAAACCTCGTAGTTCGGGGTAAAAATATCGAAGATTGGTGAATTGATTTTGATCAAAAGCCTTAAGTTCTTTTGTTATCAAAGG
Organism: Lathyrus oleraceus; assembly: GCF_024323335.1. Classification (NCBI taxonomy): domain Eukaryota; kingdom Viridiplantae; phylum Streptophyta; class Magnoliopsida; order Fabales; family Fabaceae; genus Lathyrus; species Lathyrus oleraceus. Next base: position 487,982,043 of record NC_066584.1, on the reverse strand, counting down.
GAGAAAACTCAACCTAAACCAACAATCCATCATGGGAGGAAGGCTTCAACATGCTAGAGAGGGGTTAACCCTATAATAAGCATGGAAGGCTTATAGTCAACCACTAAGGATGAGGTGAGATTTACATCAACCACTATGATAACTCAAACCTATGACTAATGTTTTTGAAAAGAGTTTAAAAAAGTGGCCATTGTAGCCACAAAACAACTTGAAATGGGTTATATTTACAAGTTAAATTTATTTACAAAATGAAGTCAAAGTTGGATTAAAGTTTATTTACAATGAGTATTTATGAAAATGGTTTAGAAAGGTCAAAGGCTTAAGGCCTAGGTTTCTAATTTCAAACAAAGTCAAAGTTTTGAAAATGATTTTTGGCTTGAGTAGAATGGGGAGAAGAGAGAAGGGCTATTCCTAAAGTATACAAATATAAGAGGGGAAAGATAAAACCCTTAGAGTTCCTTTTTCTTGAAGTCATAGAGATGACTCAAGATACTCCTTTCCTTTGGACTTAGCACACAAACAAGCAATCAACAATTTGAATTCAAGTTCCTAGGATCTCCATTTGGCTTGACTCTTAACTTGGCTACTCATGACAATGGTCCTATTTTCATAATCTCAAGATGGGATCCCTATCACACACAAGCAAACATCAAGAAGCTCACAACACAATAAAGGGAATGGACAAAGAATAAGTTTGAGGAGAAATCCTTTGAGATCAACTTTGAGTTTTAGCATTCTAAAGGCATGAGGCCTAGTTGCTCTTCAACAAATTTTGCATTCTCAAGGCTTGACGCCTAGTTTCTCTTGAACTCCTTTAAGCATGGGTAAATCCTAATTCTAAGTCCTTTCTCTTTTTTTCATTTCGTTCACACCACAACAAACACAATCAACACAAATAGCACTATATTTATATACAATAATAGGCTCAAATGAGCAAAGGAAAAATGACATAAACATAAAATATGTGCTCAAGTGAGCAAATATGAAAATCAATATGAATAATGTGCAAGAAATAAATGACATTAAAAGTAAATGGCAAGGAATTAAAAGCTCAAATTAAAGTTAGCTTGTCATAAGATAATGTAGCGCTATGTTAAGCAATCGTAAGTGGACTAATGTAGTAGTCACACCTATTTGAGGCCGGTCAATAAGAATATAGGCAAAGAACACAAGTTAGAGATCATGACTAGTAAGCCAAGCTCCATAAACTTACCATGCCAAACAAAAGGGGAAGGTCCTTGTATTGACTTTTGTTTATTTGCTTGACCATGAAGCAACCTATCTTTGACACAAAATAACTCACTGGATCATGGATTAAGTTGAGTTTGGTTTGGATCGAAGAAGGTTAAACTTCTCATTTGTCAAGACCAACCTCAAGACGTTAATTCATTGGGCAATGAAGGAAAGAAAGGGATGAAGATGAAAGGGAGGGGTAACAAGTCAACAACCAATTCCAATTGATCAAGGGATAACTCATCCTTGATCAAATTCATTCATCTTTCTAAGTAATGATCCATAAGGATTTTCAAACCACAAGATTCAATGAATTTGACCAAAGTTGAATCAATTCAACCTCAATCAATACCAAACAGAAGAGAAATGAAGATAACAAGTCAAGAAGTAAATCATATTTTTATGGTATTTTTTGAATTAAAAGAAAATACAAATAAAAATAAACAAATAAGGTTGAACCTCAAATTAAATTCAAAACAACTTCAACAAGTCTAATTAAATTCTCATAGGTTCAACATAGTCAAATAAACTTTGACTAATTTTCTCACAAATTTTCGAAATCAGAAATTAATTAAAAAAACAATTAAAAACAATTTAAAATAGCATAATATGAATTAAAATCTCAAAACAATCAAGAAATTGTGGATACTATTTTTCATTGACTTATCATGATCCATAGATGCTATGAAAATATTTTTGGATTTTTTCAAAGTCAGAAAGTATTTTAAAATGAATTAAAACCATTAAAAAATCAAATAATCCATTGAAAATATCAAATGAAGTCACAAAAATAATTAAAAATCATAATATGAAACTAGATTTTTCAAGAAATTTTTTGGAATTAGTCTCATATTTTTCTGACTTCAGATGAGTTTTTAATGAATTTTTGAAAATAAAAGGAATTAACTGAAAATAAAAAGAAAATGGAATAAACGAAAAATGTACATCGATCAGATGCGTTTCATTAATTGACGTGGCACAAGGAAATGGTTTAGATCTGAGGAAACACTGTACTCTTGAGTCAAACGCGTTATATCATGAATTAAATGAATTAATCGAAACGGATGCACACGATTAGATCCTGAAATGGAGATCTAATGGCCAAGGAGCAAGACACGTGGTGGTGGTGGCGGAAACCACTGTCTTCTCCGGCGAACCAACAGAATACGGCCACATTTGCAGAAAAATAAACTTCAATGAAAATGGAAAATAAGGACATGGAAATGAAGCTCGTGTGATGTAGATCATCACTATACCAATGGATTTCCCTCGCTCTTCCTATATTGAGAGAACGATGAAGGGGAAAATCATGGTGTCCACACAGATTGCTTATGAAATGTAGAATTGAATGCATCAACAGCTTGCCTCAAGTATGAGGACTTCAGAAAACCATGAAAACACAAGCAAACTACATTGAATTAGGAGATTCAAATCCAAAAAGTTTGAATGGATACCTTTGAATTGATGCACTTCTGGACAAGAATTCTCCAAGATCCCTGATCCTTTTTGATCCTTTAGTGTAATGGAAGTGATTGGCTAAGGAATCAGGCTTTAAAACTCAGCTAATGATACTAAATTTCAAGCTCGAAAGTGTGAAAAATATTGAGTGATTCCTTTGATAATGGATATGGTTTCACTTCTGCAGCACTTGGGATCTCCAAAAGGTACGTAAATGAATGAGAGGAAGTGGTTATTTATAGGTGAATGCATCAGCTGATCACACTTTGTTCATGTGCATGGCAAATGGAGTTTGAATTGCATGGACCTTTGTAGGCGTGTGGAAGGCCCAATGATTGCTGAAGCAAGTTGCTGATATCACATGAGAGTCATTTGGACGTGCACTTTGAATGGAGAAAGCTTAGATTTCAAGTTTTAGCATACAATATCAAAATTGCACATACATGAAAAGAAATTCGAAACTCACAAATGGTAGATCCAAAAGACTATTGTGAGTAATGGTTGGAAAGCCCTTGAAATAAGGAACAAAAGTCATGTTGGGAAAAAAATCATTTGGCATATGAAAAATGATGAAAACTGGCTGGGAAAACTCAAGTACAAAACTTATTCAAATCACTTTGAAAAATTTCACCCAAAAGCAAGCTTAATCAAACCCCTCTTTCTTCATGATAAAAGCTTTAAATGAAAAATTATCCAACATAAGTTATAGATATTTTCAAGATGGTCAATCTAGACTCAAAGTTTGCATCATTTTGATTTTCCATGACAAAGTTATGGGCATTTGAAGTTGAGTACTTTTTCAAATTCAATGAATTAGGTCCAAGATGACATATAATGTTTTGAATTATAACATGTATTTCTTTTAGGATTATGAAATTTTGTCCAACATAACATTTGAATCATACATCTCAAGATTTCTTATTCATTTGGTATTGTTGATTCTAAGTGTTGGCAACAATTTTGGTAAAACAAAGTGTTCACAAGATGTTATGTGTGATGTCTTAACATAAGATATCCTATGTACCTGCTGGAATTCAAGAACATGATCATGTAGGATTATATCAGAATGCCATAATGACATGGCATCCGATGATGTGTACCTGCTGGAGTTTGAATGAAAGACATATTCATGCAGGATTGTTTCAGAAGGTTATAATGACATGACATCTGATATGGTTGTACCTGCTGGAAGTTATAAAAGGAATTATTGAATTATGCAGGATTTTTCAAGGATGTCAGACCCGATGTCATGACATCTTGTACACAGAACATTCAGTAGGAATGTCTGGTGTTTTGTGATTGCACAATTAATGGCAATCTGTGTATGATTGAAGATCTGATTGGCAGGCGCATTAAATCTTGGATTAAAACCTGATTTACTTATTTTCCAAGGAGATCTAACCAGCTGTCATGAGAAGATTTGATTGGAAAATAGATTTAGGGTTTTCAAGAGGTCCAAGCCTAGCTGAAAGCTTATATAAAAAGGGACTTGGAAAACCTGTTTAAACACACAACCAATACTGAGCGAAATATACAGAGAGAGCTAGGGTTTGTGTCTGTTTAGTCGTGAGACTTGTAGGTCATTCAAGTCATCCATTGATGATTGAATTGGACTGATTTGTGGTTGTAATTTGTCACTCCAAAGCTGTTAAGCAAGAGTGTGTGTCTACTTGATCAAAGCTGTGAAGCAAGATCAAGTGTGTGTCTTCTTTATCAAAGGTGTTAAGCAAGATCAAGAGTGTGTCTTCTTGATTAAAACTGTGAAGTAAAATCAAGAGTGTGTTATTGAAAAGTGTGTTCTTTTCTCAAGGGATTGTTGTTTAAGATCACAGGTGTGTTTGTAGGGAAGTAAATGGGTTCTCATATCTAAGAGTGCTTAGGTAGAAATTGCACGGGTAGAGATTAGGTGAGAAAGACTGTAACTTGTTGAAGTGTACGGAGAGTCTTTGAACTAATTCTACTTTAGTGAATTTCCTTCCTGGCTTGGTAGCCCTCAGATGTAGGTGAGTTGGATCGAACTAGGTTAATAATTGCTTGCGTATTTTGAATTACCTTTGTATATCTTTTGTCTGTTAGTGTAATTCAGACATTAGTGTCGTGACATTGCATTCGACATCTCATATTTGATACCAGAATTTCAGGTATCACCTCAAAAACATAAAAATTAAGGAAGTTATGCTCTTGGTAAGTTGACCCAAAATTAGGGTTTCAGTCAAAATGACCTATAATGTTTTGAAATGAATGATGACCTTAAAAGTTTCAAATGGATTTTTTATGAACATGAAAGTTGTTCATATGGTTCTTAGGAACATTATTTCTTTTAGGGTCATCTTCATTTGACAAACACATCAAAATTTATATCTCATTGATCCTCAACCTAGTCAGATGACTTTACTGGTCAACTTTTCAAAGCCGAACTTCCAATCTTGATGAATAAATGACTGAGGGCCTCAAATAGGCTCATATGTGCAAAAAACTATGAATTAAAGAACTTCCATTGATTAAATTAGATCAGAGGTTGAGATTGCTTCATGGGCAAGGCACAATCAAAACACAATGAAATTAGGGTTTCCTTGGGAAACAACCTTCAATGCAACTTCCTTAATTTTTGATTGTTCCCGTTGAACATTTTATCTTAATTTCATTTACTTTTGAGTTATCATTTTACGTTGTCGTTTACGCTGTCGACACTAATTCTATTACGATAATAGAGTTTACCAAAAGCGTGTTCGTCGTATATCTCTTTCGAATGTTATAGCACTGTCAGTCACGAGTCACTTGTAGGCTGTAACATTGTCTAAACCGTTCGTGTGGAAAAACCCTACGCTTATTCGACACTTTGTTAGGAATCGTTCCTCACAAAGTCATTCTGTCGAGTTAGTCAAGCTTCACTTGCACTAGCACACGCCCTAGGATCCACTGGTCGATTCTGCAAGTAACCCTTTGTTGTGAGGCCTAGGGAGGACCAGCGGTTGTTTACCAATTTCCACAATAAACAAAATGGCACGCCCAGTGGGAAGTGTCGCACCCCAAAATTTGACTTTGGCTTTGTTGACCACATCTTGATTAATCTCGTTGTCTCGTATTCATCTCAATTTCTGAAACTTCGCGTGACAACTGGTTTGATTAGGTTTTGTGTGTTTTCGTTGCTTACCGTGTTGTATTTCGTTGTTTTAGCAAAACCTGGCCGATATCGTTGCCTCGTATTTATCTCGCTTATCTCTTTTGTGCGTGCCATCGCTTCGATTAGGTTTTGTGCGTTTTTATCTATTTAATTGTTTGTTTGTCGGTATTTTGACTGTATTTCGAATATATTAGAGTTTTCGTATTGTCCGATTATTTGTGATTGTGTTTGTTAGCGTTTTCGTGATGTCGTGTTGATTTTATTATTGCCTAGGGTTGTTTATTTAATTACGTGTTGTGCCGTGTGATTTAATCGAGTCTGTTTGAGTCGTGTTGTTGATTTTACTGGTTTACCGGTTTACTGGTTTATTGGTTTTATCAATTTGTCTGTTTTGCTGTGCAAATTGTCATCATTTCTATCGCGTTCGTGTCGCTCGATTTTATCGTATTTTAATCGTGTGCCGTTTAATATTATTTGTGCTTAATATTAATTGTGTTTAGTTGTTAATTAGTTTATTTAATTAGGATTAATATTATATTTGTTTATTATTATTATTATTATATAATATATAAATTATATTATTAATTTATGTTAGATATTTTTTTAGGTTTCCTATTGTTTAAGTAATCTAAGTATATATTATTAATTTATGTTAGATATTTTTTAGGTTTCCTATTGTTTAAGTAATCTAAATATATATTATTAATTTATGTTAGATATTTTTTAGGTTTCCTATTGTTTAAGTAATCTAAATATATATATATATATATATATAGATGTTGTTAGTAAGAAAAAAGGGGAAGGTGGATCAGTAAGAAAAAACGTGTGGTGAGAGAAACAGAGAATTGAAAAGAAATATTTTTCCAAAAGCATTACCGTATTTCACTTGTTCTTCATTTTCGGTAACCCAAAATCGTCCCGATTATTCACCGAAACACAAAACCGATTTCATATCTTTGAAGTTCGTTGAGTCCAGATCACAAATATCCAAGGTTCATTTCATTCCGGCGTCGTTTCACCGATCAAAAGCGACGTTGAAGTCATGGACTCACGAAGGCAGCCAGCACTGCGTCGGTGACGGTTTCCAGCTTTCGGTCGATCATTTGGACGATCAGAAGTTCATCCTCTTCACACAAGGTAATATTCTTCATCTATCTCTGAAATCGGCAAAGTTCCGGCTTGCCGACATGTGTTTTAATATATTATTTATCGAAATATATATATATATATATTATATATATATATATATATATATATATATATATATATATATATATAGATATTATTTTTGTCTATATATATATCTAAATAAATATACATATATATATATATATATATATATATATATATATATATATATATATTATCTTTGTATATATATATATTATTTTTGTCTATTATATATTATTTGTCTAAATGTACATATATATATTTTGTCTACTATATATTTATTGTCTAAAATCTATATATATATATATATATATATATATATATATATATATATATATATATATATATATATATATATATATATATATATATATTACTTTTGTTACTAAATATTGTTTATCTTTTATTATTATTTTGCATATATGTTTTATTTAAATGTTAGTTAAATTAATTATTTGTTTAAATATTTATTTTAATTAAATGTTTATTTATATCAAATGTTTATTTTGTCTAAAGTAAATGTTTATATTGTTTTTTTATATTTGTTTATGTTGTTACTAACCGTTTCGTTTCAGTTTCGTTTCAGTTTCAGCTCGATTAACTCCACTAACTATTCGTAATACTAACTATTCATAGCTAACTGTGTTGTAATAATTTACTTTCTCGCATTTTTTTTATTTTTTGTATTGTGTGTTTAATTTTATTGTTCACGTTTTATGTTAAAAATCGAAAAATCCAAAAAGAGAAACCCGATGCGATTCCAACGGTCGCCGTTTGAGAAACCCTTTTCACACACTCATAAGCTTACTCTTGGGCTTTCCTGTAATGAGCCCATTTATTTATTTCTTTAGGGTTTAGGCTCGTTCAAATCTAAAATCGACAAAATAGACTTTCCCCTTTTCTTTTGGGAGAACTACGTGGATTCTGATTTCTCCATTGCGCCTTGGAGATACGTAGGCATGAAGTCTACGACTTTATCGAGTCCAAAAGCAATAAAATCAAGTTCTTTTCTCATCTCCCCAATCAAACGATCAAAGCGAAAAAAGCAAAGCATTCACATAAACATAAGCAAAAAGGTTCCTGTGGAGTACCACAGATGTAGAGGGTGCTAATACCTTCCCTTTGCATAACCAACCCCCGAACCTGTAACTCTAAAGGGATTTATCGTTATTTTTCCCTTCCTCTTTTTGGATAAAATAAAAGACGGTGGCGACTCTTGCATTTAAAATATTTTTCAAACGGGTTAAGTTCAATCAATACTTAATCTGGTGAAAAATCCCGTCGCGACAGGAAGGTGCTAGAGCAGTTGCGAAATTGCATGAAACTTAGAAGTGGCAAACTGTATAGTAAGCCACGAAATATTGTGAAAATGTCAGAAACTAACACGGATGAAGTACCACGAGGAACTTTATCCACTACGGAAACAACAATCTTGCAGTTTGCCACTTTACCACCGATGACAAGTGCAGCCTTAACCATGTCGACTACGGGTGCGGTTGGAACATCAATTCCTCAACCTCCACCGGGGGGTTCAGGATCAACGATAACGACGTTCAGACCTTTTGTGCCTCGCTTTGGCACACAAATCCTCTTTATGGAATGCCGTATTCCTTAATGCCAGGATCTCAGTCTATATGCAGTGCAACACTGTTTTCAGATACAAATCCTCCCTTTCAAGGATCAGCGCAAGGGGGAAACATGAGGAATACTACTCAGAGCAGAACCATGCCGCTGTCGAACACTTCAGTAGCGGTGTTGAGACAGCAAATGGACGTTAGTAACCATGAATTGGTTAACATGTTGATCAACCAGATGAGCACAGTCTTTAATCCACTAATACAAGAATCTGCTGAAACAAATAGGCAGGTGGCGAACCAATTGACACGCTTGTGCAATTTTCTGGGGGCACCGGCTCGACAGATGACGCAAATGATTAGGCTGATTGTTCTTATGCAGATGGAGATAGGGGCAACGGAGGAGGAGACAGTTCACGAAGGATAAATCATTAGACCCCTTCAAAATCAAGGCGTCAAATCAGGAGACACGGGATGTAACCAAATGATAATGGTTAACCGACACCAGGATACTGATCAAATTGTCTATCAAAATCGACAAGAAGACTAGGCAGTGAAAAATAATTTGACAACTATTGTCGAAAGGATTATGGCTAGAAATGGCATGGGTGCTACATTGCAAAGGCCATTATACGCCTCTCCATTAGCTGAGTTTATTCTCCAAGTCGAGGCGCCCAGGGGGATGAAAGTGCCTAAGTACACTAAATTTGGGGGAGAGTCTAGTGAATCGACAATAGAGCATGTTGATAGATACTTAACGGAGTTAGAAGATCTAGCTCATAATGAATGTTTGATAGTAAAAAACTTCCCCTCCTCTCTGACCAAGGTTGCCTTCACATGGTTTACTTCGTTGGCCCCAAGTTCAATCGATTCATGGGCCAAATTAGAAAAAAAGTTCCATGAACAGTTTTACGAAGAACACTCCAAAATTAGTTTGGCAGAATCGTGTAGTATCAAGAGAAGGTTTGCTGAGAGCATTGATGATTATCTGAATCGTTTTAGGTCCCTAAAGGCTAGGTGTTTTACGCAAGTGCCAGAACACAAACTAATTCAAATGGCAGCAGGAGGTTTAGATTATTCCATTAGGAAGAAGATAGATCCAACTTTTGTGAAAAGTATTTCACAACTGGATGATAGAGTCCGACAACTAGAACGGTTAAGGCTAGAAAAATTCAGGCACAATAAGTCTAAGAAAGAAAAGGTAGCATTTGTCGAATACGACGCGACAGACCCAATACGTGAGGCTGATTATGCTTCATCGACCGAATTCGAAATCGACGTGGCTGAACTAAAGCCAGGGTCCGCCTATGAGTGTCGATCATTGCTGCCTGCACAAGGAAAAAATCCTGTCGAACACAACCCAAAATTCCCTTCGGAAACTTATACTTTGGATGTGTCGAAGTGTGAGGAAATTTTGGACTTATTGGTCAAAGATGGGCAAATGGGGGTACCTCCTGGTACTAAAATACCACCATTAGAAGAGAGACAGAAAAGAGGATTTTGTAAATATCATAACTATCTTGGTCATAATACCTCAAATTGTTACCTTTTTAGGGATTCGCTTCAGAAAGCGATTCAAGAAGGCAGGCTGAAATTCGCTGGCCGCAGAATGAAGATTGACGTTGATCCTCTTCACCAGGAGGAAACCCTGTTCGTGGAGCCAATCGAGATCTCGATATAACTGAAGTTTACCCAAGGGCTGATGAAGACTTGGTGGATTTTCTGTATCGCTGCAAGAACAAGGGTTCACAAGTGAGCCTGTGGCCGACGTGTGGTGCTGTCTATAGTGGGGTATTCGTTACCATTAGAGATATTGACTAAATCCAAGGTAAATCATACAAGTCGAGTCGCCACCGCACTTCTATTTATCCAAAAGAATGGTTAGAAAGCGAACAAAAACCTAATAGTTTTATCAAATCAAAAACTAGTAAAAATTTCAGACATCTGGGTAAGGGGTTGGTTATGCAATGGGAAGGTATTGGGCACCCAAAGTATCCTAGGTACTCCTAGGGAGCCCTTTTCACATTTGTTGTAAAGGTTGTTGTTTTTTTTTTGAAAATTTATTTGTGCAAACATGATTGAAGGGATGAGAAAAGCGTGTATGTTTATCTAATGTACTACTTACTAAAAGAAGGGTCAAAAGAAAATGACTCGCACGGACGTCGCATCCACTGCATACGTATCTCATCTGAATCTGAGAATCAGAGTCTTCGTAGCCCGGCTACCTATGGGTTAAAGAGGAGTGTGCTCGCTAAGACATCGTGTAACACCCCAATAAGAATAAGATAATTACTTGATTTAAATTAATATTATATTTATTAATTTAGTTAAATAATTGGAATTATTGGATTATTATTATTATTATTTTGGAATAATAATTATTGGAAAATATATAAGTGTGAAGTAAGGAAAAAGAATCCCATTTTGGTAAAAAGAGTTTTACGTGAAACAGAGAAGCGGCTGAAAAGTGGAAAGTGGAGAAAGGGCAAAGAGGAAGAGCAAGGGCGAAGGTTGGAGAAGAGAAAAGCTTGGAGCTTAGAGATTGTCGGATTAACTCAGGTAAGGGGGGTTTATCGTCGTTTAATGGGTATTATGGGTTAGCATGTAATGGGTAGTGATAAGCCGTTGAATTGACCCTAATTGGGATTATGAATGCTGGAAAATTATGTTGGATAAACTGTGTTTAGGCTGTAATTGAATCTGTGTTTGGGTTAGTTGTGAATTTCCGAACGTATAGCTTTTTACGGAATTGGAATCCGAGGTCCGGAAGTCCTCCAACGGCGGAAAATACGGAGAATTATGCATTCTGCCTTGTGTTAGCGCAGGAACAACTTCTGTCTTGCGTTAACCGGTTAACCCAGGGTGTTAACCGGTTAACACTGTTATGTATTTTGAATAATTGCTGTTTTGTCTGCGTTAACCGGTTAACCCAGGGTGTTAACCGGTTAACACTGTTGTGAATTGCCAGGAAGCGTGTTCTGCCTGCGTTAACCGGTTAACCCAGGGCGTTAACCGGTTAACACTGTTGCAGAGTGGAAAAATTGTTAATTAAAATGTTGTGTGCCTAATTGATGGTTGCCTATATCGGTGTGTGATATAGTAGGGATTATTTCCCACTATTTTGAGCAGTATAGGTATTAGTAGAGTGTGCTAATACTGTGATTGAATTATTTGACATGATATGATGTTTTGAGACATATGTTGACGATGTATGATTGTATGCATAATGCTTTGAATGTATCAGTTATGTATGCATTTGTGAATAGACTGTTTTATGGCTTAGAGTGTGAGCATATGTCTATTCTTGGGTTGTTGTTGATGTTGCATTGCTAGGTGATTAGCATGCATATTGTGGCCGTTATGGTGGTAGCTAATTCCCATGGTGAGGAATTAGTGAGTAAATCATTTTGGATTTGTTGTTGATGTTTGCATGCTAGGTGATTAGCGTGCATAGCATGGCCCTTGAGGGGTGGTAGCTAATTCCCGTGGTGAGGAATTAGTGAGTGAGTCACTAGGTCTCAAATGAGTGGGACTAGTGGGCTTGGTAGCCGTGCCTGGATTTGGACGGTGAGGTGAACTATATGTTCACGAATAGTCGGTACCGCATGCATGGAGTCTCATTGCATAATATATGTATGGCGTATAATATGAATGGATGTATTCCAATATTATACGTGTAATTGTGTGATATTGAGTATGAGTATGAGTTGTATTGGTATTGAATACGATGTTTGAGTTGATGTACCGTTACTGAATGTGTTATGTGATTAGGGTGATTAATGTGTTAAATTACTTAACATGACATGATATTTTATAATGCTTATTATATCGATTGAGGAACTCACCCTTACAACTATTTTTCAGGTAACGAGCAGTGATTGAGTAGAAGCTAGTGCTTGAAGTCTAGAGTAGTCTCCTTAGTGGGTCATGCTCTGATAGATGTAACATCGGGATGGGATATTTTAATTGTTTGTTGTGGTTTTTGAACCAGTTTACATGTACTGTGCTACATGTTTTGAACGATCGATTTGATCTCTATCCGCTGCGTATTGTGCAATGCTTTATGTTTTGAATTAAATAATGAGCATGACTAAATATTATGATGAATGGTGTGAAATAATTGTGTGACACCCTTGATTGCATATTACTCTGATTGATATGTTGTTATTTTAATTAAATATGTTGGGGTATTTTAGAAGGGTGTTACATTAGTGGTATCAGAGCATAGTCGGTCGAGTCGAGTCGTAATTAGTCTGTTTTCCCTGTACGTGATAGGTGTTGTGTAACCCTATCAGTACTTATTGTTTTAGCTTGTTGGATTTTCTCAGAGTAGAGATGGCTGAAAGAGGTAGAGATGATGCTGCGATTGCTGAGGCTCTGGGTATGCTAGCTGGAGTACTTGGAGGGAATCCGAATGTTGTGGGAATGGGAGCTGCTCGTCAACTGAGTGAGTTCCAGAAGAACAATCCTCCAATGTTCAAGGGAGCATACGATCCAGATGGTGCTCAGAAGTGGTTGAAGGAGATCGAGAGAATCTTCCGAGTGACTGAGTGTGCCGATAACCAGAAGGTCAGGTTCGGTACGCATATGCTGTAAGAAGAAGCAGATGATTGGTGGGTTGCTACCCGCACTGAGTTGGAAGCTGCTGGGAATGCTGAGATCACTTGGGCTGTGTTCAGAGAGAGATTCCTGAGGAAGTACTTTCCAGAGGATGTCAGAGGAAAGAAAGAGATAGAGTTCTTAGAATTGAAGCAGGGCAATCGGTCTGTTACTGAGTATGCTGCTAAGTTCACAGAGCTGTCGAAGTATTACACTCCCTATAATGAGGCTGCTGGAGAATTTTCGAAATGTGTGAAGTTTTGAGAACGGGTTACGTCCCGAGATCAAGCAGGCTATTGGATATCAGCGAATTAGAGTGTTCTCTGATTTGGTTGACTGTTGCAGGATTTTTGAACAAGATTCCAAAGCCAGAGCGGAGAGCTATCAGCAGAGGATTGATAGGAAAGGCAAGAATCAGAATGATCGTGGGAAACCGTATGCAGCTGGCAGAGGTTTCCAGAGACAGAGTGGGATGAAGAGGCCTAGTGGGGGAGACTCCAGTGCTCCTGCTAAGTGTTACAGATGTGGTCAGGCTGGACATCGTATCCATGAGTGTACCAGTATTGAGAAGAAGTGTTTCAAGTGTGGAAAAGGTGGTCACTTGGCTACAGAGTGCCGGTTGAAGACTGTGACTTGTTTCAACTGTGGAGAGGTGGGTCATATCAGTCCACAGTGTCCTAAGCCGAAGAGAGAGAACCAGTCGGGAGGCAAGGTCTTTGCTTTATCGGGTTCTGAGACTTCTGCAGATGATCGTTTGATCCGAGGTACGTGTTATATTAATGGCTTTCCTCTTGTAGCTATTATTGACACCGGTGCGACTCATTCCTTTATATCTTTGGATTGTGCTGTGAAACTTAAATTAGAGATATCTAAGATGCATGGAAGTATGGTGATTGATAATCCTGCGAAGGGTTCGGTGACTACTACTTCAGTTTGTTTAAATTGTCCTTTGAGTATTTTTGGTAGAGACTTTGGGATGGACCTAGTGTGTCTTCCATTAGTGCAAATTGATATTATTCTGGGTATGAACTGGTTGGTGTTTAACCGAGTTTATATCAACTGTTTTGATAAGACTGTGATCTTTCCTGAGATTGAGGAAGGAAAGAGTTTGTTTCTATCAGCAAGGCAGGTGAATGAGGCAGTAGCAGATGGGGCAGAGTTGTTTATGCTGTTAGCGACATTGGAGGCTAAAGATAAACTGGTGATTTGCGATCTAGCCGTGGTGTGTGATTTTCCTGATGTGTTTCCGGAAGAAGTGAATGAATTACCGCCAGAGCGTGAAGTTGAGTTCTCGATTGATTTGGTACCTGGTACTAGGCCGATATCGATGGCTCCGTACCGTATGTCTGCTGTTGAGTTAACTGAATTGAAGAGTCAGCTGGAAGATCTGTTGGATAAGAAATTTATTCGTCCGAGTGTGTCACCGTGGGGTGCACCAGTGTTATTGGTTAAGAAGAAAGAAGGTACTATGAGGTTGTGTGTGGACTATAGGCAACTGAATAAAGTGACGATCAAGAATCGGTATCCTTTGCCGAGGATTGATGATTTGATGGATCAGTTGGTTGGTGCGAGTGTGTTCAGCAAAATAGATTTGAGATCTGGGTATCATCAGATACGTGTGAAAACTGAGGATATTCAGAAGACTGCTTTCAGAACAAGGTATGGACATTATGAGTATTTTGTAATGCCTTTTGGTGTGACTAATGCGCCTGGAGTATTTATGGAGTATATGAATAGGACTTTCCATCCGTACCTAGATAAGTTTGTTGTGGTGTTTATTGATGACATATTGGTGTATTCGAAATCTGAAGAAGAGCATGCTGAACATTTGAGAGTGGTTTTAGGAGTTCTACGAGAAAAGAAGTTATTTGCTAAACTCTCTAAGTGTGAATTTTGGTTAGAAGAAGTTAGTTTTCTTGGTCATGTGATTTCAAGAGGTGGTGTTGCTGTTGATCCTTCTAAGATAGAAGCGGTATCTAAGTGGGAAACTCTTAAGTCTGTTGCTGAGATTCGAAGTTTTCTTGGTTTGGCTGGTTATTATAGGAAGTTCATTGAGGGATTTTCTAAGTTGGCGTTACCGTTGACGATGTTGACTAGAAAGGGGCAAGCGTTTGTTTGGGACTCAAAATGTGAAGAAGGTTTCCAAGAGTTAAAGAGAAGGTTAACTACTGCTCCTATTCTAATATTACCGAGTCCGTCAGAACCATTTGAGGTTTACTGTGATGCGTCATTGTTGGGCTAGGGTGGTGTGTTGATGCAGAATAAGCAGGTTATAGCTTATGCTTCGAGACAACTGAGGGTTCATGAGAGGAACTATCCGACGCACGATTTAGAGTTGGCAGCTGTGGTATTTGTTCTGAAGTTATGGAGGCATTACTTGTACGGATCAAGATTTGAGGTTTTCAGTGACCATTAAAGTTTAAAGTATTTGTTTGATCAGAAAGAACTGAATATGAGACAGAGAAGATGGTTAGAGTTTTTGAAGGATTATGACTTTGGTTTGAATTACCATCCGGGTAAAGCAAATGTAGTGGCTGATTCATTGAGTCGGAAATCATTACATATGTCTATGTTAATGGTTAGGGAATTGGATTTGATTGAGCAGTTTAGAGACTTGAGTTTGGTGTGTGAGAGTACTCACAATAGTGTTAAATTGGGAATGTTGAAGTTAACGAGTAGTATTCTAGATGAGATTGGAGAGGGTCAGAAATCCGATGTGCTTTTGGTTGATAAGTTGACTCTAGTGAATCAAGGTCAAGGTGGTGAATTCAGAGTTGATGAGAATGGTGTTTTGAAATTTGGTAATCGGGTGTGTATTCCGGATGTTACCGAACTTAAGAAGAGTATTATGGAGGAAGGACATCGTAGTGGCCTGAGTATTCATCCTGGAGCTACGAAGATGTATCATGATTTGAAAAAGTTATTTTGGTGGCCGGGAATGAAAAGAGAAATTGCGAGTTTTGTTTATTCCTGTTTGACTTGTCAGAAGTCAAAGATTGAGCATCAAAAGCCGTCTTGGCTAATGCAACCGTTGGCTATTCCAGAGTGGAAGTGGGATAGTATCAGTATGGATTTTGTTTCTGGTTTACCGAGGACAATTAAGAATTTTGAAGCTATTTGGGTGATTGTGGACAGATTGACAAAATCGGCTCATTTCATTCCGATCAGAATGGATTATCCGTTAGAGAGATTAGCCGAGTTGTATATTGAGAAGATTGTAAGTTTGCATGGTATTCCGTCGAGTATTGTTTCGGACAGAGATCCTAGATTTACATCGAAATTCTGGGAAGGTTTGCAGAGGGCTTTGGGAACTAAGCTGAGATTGAGTTCTGCATATCATCCGCAGACTGATGGTCAGACTGAGAGGACGATTCAGTCATTAGAGGACCTTTTGAGAGCTTGTGTTTTGGAAAAGGGAGGTGCTTGGGATTGTTATTTGCCTTTGATTGAGTTTACCTACAACAATAGTTTTCATTCGAGCATTGGTATGGCACCGTTTGAAGCTTTGTATGGTAGGAGATGTCGGACACCTTTATGTTGGTATGAGTCCGGTGAGAGTGCTGTGGTTGGACCAGAGATTGTTCAACAAACTACGGAAAAGATTAAGATGATTCAGGAGAAGATGAGAATTGCCCAAAGTCGTCAGAAGAGTTATCACGACAAGAGGAGGAAGTCACTTGAGTTTCAAGAGGGAGATCATGTGTTTCTTCGTGTCACTCCGATAACTGGTGTTGGTCGAGCTTTGAAGTCGAAGAAGTTGACACCTCGATTTATTGGTCCTTATCAGATTTTGGAGAGGATAGGAGAGGTAGCCTATCGTATCGCTTTACCGCCGTCGCTTGCGAATTTGCATGAGGTTTTTCATGTGTCTCAGTTGAGGAGGTACATTCCTGATCCGTCGCATGTGGTCCAAGTAGATGATGTACAGGTGAGAGATAACTTGACTGTTGAAACATCACCTATGAGGATAGAGGATCGAGAGTTGAAGCAGTTGCGGGGTAAAGAGATTGCCTTGGTGAAGGTAGCTTGGGGAGGACCAGCAGGTGGCAATGTGACTTGAGAACTTGAGAGTCAGATGAAGGAGTCCTATCCAGAGTTATTCGCTTGAGGTATGTTTTCGAGGACGAAAACTCTTTTAGTGGGGGAGAGTTGTAACACCCCAATAAGAATAAGATAATTACTTGATTTAAATTAATATTATATTTATTAATTTAGTTAAATAATTGGAATTATTGGATTATTATTATTATTATTTTGGAATAATAATTATTGGAAAATATATAAGTGTGAAGTAAGAAAAAAGAATCCCATTTTGGTAAAAAGAGTTTTACGTGAAACAGAGAAGCGGCTGAAAAGTGGAAAGTGGAGAAAGGGCAAAGAGGAAGAGCAAGGGCAAAGGTTGGAGAAGAGAAAAGCTTGGAGCTTAGAGATTGCCGGATTAACTCAGGTAAGGGGGGTTTATCGTCGTTTAATGGGTATTATGGGTTAGCATGTAATGGGTAGTGATAAGCCGTTGAATTGACCCTAATTGGGATTATGAATGCTGGAAAATTATGTTGGATAAACTGTGTTTAGGCTGTAATTGAATCTGTGTTTGGGTTAGTTGTGAATTTCCGAACGTATAGCTTTTTACGGAATTGGAATCGGAGGTCCGGAAGTCCTCCAACGGCGGAAAATGCGGAGAATTCTGCATTCTGCCTTGTGTTAGCGCAGGAACAGCTTCTGTCTTGCGTTAACCGGTTAACCCAGGGTGTTAACCGGTTAACACTGTTATGTATTTTGAATAATTGCTGTTTTGTCTGCGTTAACCGGTTAACCCAGGGTGTTAACCGGTTAACACTGTTGTGAATTGCCAGGAAGCGTGTTCTGCCTGCGTTAACCGGTTAACCCAGGGCGTTAACCGGTTAACACTGTTGCAGAGTGGAAAAATTGTTAATTAAAATGTTGTGTGCCTAATTGATGGTTGCCTATATCGGTGTGTGATATAGTAGGGATTATTTCCCGCTATTTTGAGCAGTATAGGTATTAGTAGAGTGTGCTAATACTGTGATTGAATTATTTGACATGATATGATGTTTTGAGACATATGTTGACGATGTATGATTGTATGCATAATGCTTTGAATGTATCAGTTATGTATGCATTTGTGAATAGACTGTTTTATGGCTTAGAGTGTGAGCATATGTCTATTCTTGGGTTGTTGTTGATGTTGCATTGCTAGGTGATTAGCATGCATATTGTGGCCGTTATGGTGGTAGCTAATTCCCATGGTGAGGAATTAGTGAGTAAATCATTTTGGATTTGTTGTTGATGTTTGCATGCTAGGTGATTAGCGTGCATAGCATGGCCCTTGAGGGGTGGTAGCTAATTCCCGTGGTGAGGAATTAGTGAGTGAGTCACTAGGTCTCAAATGAGTGGGACTAGTGGGCTTGGTAGCCGTGCCTGGATTTGGACGGTGAGGTGAACTATATGTTCACGAATAGTCGGTACCGCATGCATGGAGTCTCATTGCATAATATATGTATGGCGTATAATATGAATGGATGTATTCCAATATTATACGTGTAATTGTGTGATATTGAGTATGAGTATGAGTTGTATTGGTATTGAATACGATGTTTGAGTTGATGTACCGTTACTGAATGTGTTATGTGATTAGGGTGATTAATGTGTTAAATTACTTAACATGACAAGATATTTTATAATGCTTATTATATCGATTGAGGAACTCACCCTTACAACTATTTTTCAGGTAACGAGCAGTGATTGAGTAGAAGCTAGTGCTTGGAGTCTAGAGTAGTCTCCTTAGTGGGTCATGCTCTGATAGATGTAACATCGGGATGGGATATTTTAATTGTTTGTTGTGGTTGTTGAACCAGTTTACATGTACTGTGCTACATGTTTTGAACGATCGATTTGATCTCTATCCGCTGCGTATTGTGCAATGCTTTATGTTTTGAATTAAATAATGAGCATGACTAAATATTATGATGAATGGTGTGAAATAATTGTGTGACACCCTTGATTGCATATTACTCTGATTGATATGTTGTTATTTTAATTAAATATGTTGGGGTATTTTAGAAGGGTGTTACACATCGCGTCTTATGCCTACGTATCTCATCTGGGATGAAAATCAGAGCAAAACGTAGTTCGACCACCTATGGGATAAGGGTTGTGTTTTGGGGTGAACGACGTTACTACGAAATCATCCGGATGCTCGACCTTTGGAGACTTACTCGCCTGTAGTAGAAGGAGATAACATGTTCTTAGGAGAAGAAATATCAATGAGTTTGTGGTTTTAGGGATGCTTATGCAAAAAGGCAGTCCTAGACGAAGGAACCGCGCTACCTTAATTGACATGCCACGAGAGGCTATACGAAACCTAAGAAATCGGTAACATGCGGGAAGAGTAAAGGGATCGAGAGATCTACTGTACGGATAAAGATCCGAAGTAACAACAATTAAAGAGATAAGAAACCCAGAGATCTCTCAAGCTAGCACCATCAAAGAAAGTGAGTCAGTACAGGTAATCGGAATAAACCTCCAAGTGGTATCCCAAAAATAAAGTGGAACACCAGGCAAGCCATCTCTGCAAGAGTCATATGAGCCCTCCCAAAACAAAACTCAACAAACAGGTTAGAGAAACAAGATAGAGTAATCAGGAGTTGCCCCCAAATCAAAATGTAACCACATGAATCATGCTATTAAAATTCATAAAAGCTCACAAAAAGCAACCAAGGGTAGGAGGCCTAAACCTCTTGTCAAACACATGCATCAAAAGGGTATCAAATTCACCCATAATACCTCATACATTCAGAGCATTCAAATTAAAGCATAAAGTAATGGGAATAAGGCAAACCTGACTGGAGAGGTCGAATGAAATTGAATTGCCCGGTTGGGTTTGCAGAGCAATCTGAGGGTTTATATGAGAGGGAATTGGTTCTTTGTCGATGAATTCCCTTCAGTCTCTGGAGGTTGCTCTGAACTCTGTTAGCTCTTCTCTCACTATCTTTTTCCCTGCCAAGGTAATAGGAATAGAATGGAATTTTGTTTCACTGAAACTCTGAATTTATAACCTGATTTTTGTGGACCTGTGTGCTCAAATGAGAGAGGCCCAAGTCCAATTTTTTTTTGTTATATTCTATTTATTTATTTATTTATTTATTTATTTTTAATTTTTTTTTAAACACGTGAACCTCTTGTCAAACACATGCATCAAAAGGGTATCAAATTCACCCATAATACCTCATACATTCAGAGCATTCAAATTAAAGCATAAAGTAATGGGAATAAGGCAAACCTGACTGGAGAGATCGAATGAAATTGAATTGTCCGGTTGGGTTTGCAAAGCAATCTGAGGGTTTATATGAGAGGGAATTGGTTCTTTGCCGATGAGTTCCCTTCAATCTCTTGAGGTTGCTCTGAACTCTGTTAGCTCTTATCTCACTATCTTTTTCCCTGCCAGGGTAATAGGAATAGAATGGAATTTTGTTTCACTGAAACTCTGAATTTATAACCTGATTTTTGTGGACCTGTGGGCTCAAATGAGAGAGGCCCCTGTCCAAAAATTTTCTGTTATATTTTATTTATTTATTTATTTATTTTTATTTTTTTTAAAACACGTGGGCTTCGCCTAGCGAGCATGACAGTTCAAGAAATTCCTCTGAGCGTAGGTGATTCTGGTGGCTTTTCTTGGGACTCGCTAAGCGACCCATTCTGCTCGCCTAGCGAGCATGACAACTCATGAACAAACTTTTGCTCCTTCAAGATTAACGTTTTGACTGAGGAGTAGACCCCATTTGAACCTGTTGGAAGTATCTCAAGCCATTCCCTTGTGTTGACTGGTCATCTAAATAGAACCCACAAAGTGTCTTGGATGATACTCAAGCTTCAAACAAAAGATGTTAGTGACACATTTTTGTGCTTTTGGTTAGTAAACAAAAGTAAGAGAAACAATGATGTATAATTCAAGCATGCTAGGTGATCTCAAACCAATCACAAGGAGTCCCACCCAAAGGCAAAGGGAAGCAAGATGCTAAAGATCCTTGAGGCAATGCAAATGCAATGTTATGATGCCATGAGGGATCTTAGGGTCAAAATTGGGGTCTTACACTGTCACCGATAAAATAGCGGAGGAAAACTTCTAAAAACTGCAATTAGGTAAAAGCAAAAGGAATGGGCCGACCAGGGGTTACCAGAATGAAAGAGGCTCAAAAAAGGCCGTGGGAAAAAACCAAGCAAGGCCTAAAAGCTTTGTACCGTCGGCAAGTGCCCCTAGAGGTACTTGGATCAAGCCTCAGGAAAAACAAGACACCCTACAAGGTGTTGCTGCTACTGCTAGAGGAGGCCTAACAATTAACTACAGGCGTGAGTTTAAGTCTGAAAAAAGGAATCATGTCTCTGAAAACTATTTGGGAAAGAACCCCATGTCGAGGACTAAATGGAAACGTTTTTAGAGGCGTAAACAAGCCGAAAGAGAAGCTGCAAGAGGCATGACCAGCGAGGCGAACGATGGAAAGAAAATTATTGTGAAAGTCGACACAACAGCGAAGGAACGAATAAGGGAGTACGTTCGTCGACCAACTGAAAGATGTTCTAAGAAAGTGACTGATGACTTCAATTCAGAATCTGAAGCAAGTTTGGACATCCTGGTCAACGTGGTGTCAATCCTACCACAAGATAACAAATGTGTGACTGAAGTCGAAGAGTCAGTAGACAATGCTGACGCTGAAGAAATGGCTTTGCACCAACCAAGAGGCAGTGTTCGAAAGACCAACGATGAACATGAAAAATCATTTGAAACCACTACTGATAAGGGCAAAAGTGGAAGGCGTAACTGTCAACAAAGTTTTGGTCGATTGTGGTGCCACGGTCAACATCATACCACACCATATTCTGAGGAAGATTGGCAAGTATGATACCGACATCAGGTCTAATAACGTTGTTTTGTCGGACTACGGAGGAAAAACGAAAAGCACCATGGGAGTGATTATGGTGAATATCACAGTGGGTTCAGTAACCAGACCAACACTCTTCATGGTGATAGATGCCAAGCCAAGTTACAACTTGCTATTTGGTAGAGAGTGGCTACATGACGTCGGAGCAGTACCATCTTCAGCACACCAAAGGCTGGTGATTTGGAGAGAGGATGGGGTGGCCAAAAATATCGAAGCCGACCAAGGGTACTTTATGGCCGACGTGAATAATGTCGGCAAAAAGGAGTTTGAAAGAAAGTTGGCCAACATCTCTCCTTGCTTCCCAGCTGAGGATGTATATGCTAATCTAAGTGAAGCTTTCGTCTCTCTAACTCTACACGAGACTCACGACTTCATTTGGGATGTGGAACTCTTAGATGATCCACCCTACACAGGTAACCGGCCGACAGGCTGGGGGGACGTCATTGATGATGTCTGAGTTAGAAGCTCTAAGAAAGATTTCGGCATACGTTGCCGAGAACAAAATAAAATCGGCTCTAGAGGCTGAAGAAAACATGGCTGCTGAAGCCTGTGCGTTAAATAACGAAGGGCGTATGACTATTGGGCCAGAACCCCCAGATAAGCCAACTTTGGCTAAAAGCAACATCGACATGCAGCGTCTGGACTGCATTTATGACAATGAACCTTTAGGGTTTGAAAAAGACCCAAAGGCACCAGAGAAGATCCGACCAAAAGACCCCTTGGAAGAAGTCGACCTTGGCGAGAATGGCGAGAAAAGGCCAACGTACATAAGCGCCAACATCGACAAAGAACTAAAGTCTGAGGTAGTATCCATACTTAAAGAATTTAGGGACTATTTTGCTTGGGATTATAACGAAATGCCTAGTTTAAGTAGAGATTTGGTCGAGTTAAAGCTGCCAATAAAAGCTGGAAGAAAGCGAGTGAAGTAGACGCCTAGGGATCATGGCAAAGATAAAAGCAGAAGTAGAAAGACTCCAGAAAAGCAAGTTTATTCAAACTGCTAGGTATGTCGAATGGTTGGCCAATATTGTGCTAGTCATAAAGAAAAATAGGTCTTTAAGAGTATGTATTAATTTTAGAGATCTAAATGCTGCCACCCCAAAAGATGAGTATGCCATGCCCGTGGCTGAAATGTTGGTCGATTCCGCCGCTGGTTTTGAATATTTAAGCATGTTAGATGGTTATGTTGGATATAACCAAATTTTTATTGCAGAAGAAGACGTCCCGAAGCCGGCGTTTCGATGTCCAGGAGCCTTGGGGACATATGAGTGGGTTGTCATGCCATTCGGTTTGAAAAATGCCGGAGCAACATACCAGAGGGTAATGAACTCAATGTTCCATGATTTTATTGAAGATTTCATGCAAGTATACATTACTGATATTGTAATAAAATCAAATGGAAAACATACTCACGTCAAACATCTTCGAAAAGCCTTTCTGAGGATGAGGAAATGTGGATTAAAAATGAATCCATTAAGGTGCGCTTTTTGTGTGCAAGCAGGCGACTTCCTTGGTTGTGTGGTGCATAAAAAGGGTATTGAAGTAAACCAAAGAAAAACAAAAGCCATTATGGACGTCAAGCCTCCGTCGACCAAAAAGGAGTTGCAATCTTTTTTGGGAAAAATAAATTTTCTTAGAAGATTTATATCAAATCTAAGTGGCAAAACAAAAGCATTCTCCCCACTACTTCGACTGAAGAACAAGGATTTCAAGTGGCAGGATGAACACCAAGAGGCTTTCGATAAAATAAAAGAGTATTTGACTAGGCCTCCAGTACTGGCCCCTCATGTTAGGCATAGGCCAATGAGACTATATATTGCAGCCTCAGAATCGACTATAGGAAGTATGTTAGTCCAAGAGGATGAAAAATGCGTCAAAAGACCTGTGTATTACCTTAGTCGAATGCTTAATGACCCTGAAACTAGGTATAGTGATATAGAAAAACTATGTCTATGCATGTATTTTTCTTGTATGAAACTAAAGCAATATATGAAGCCTGTTGATATATACGTATCTTCCAACTTTGATATTATTAAACACATGTTATCTAAACCAATTTTGCATAGTCGAATTGGGAAATGGGCTTTAGCGTTAACAGAATACTCTCTAACATACGTACCCTTGAGAGCGATGAAAGGGCAAGTAGTAGCGGATTTTCTTGTGGACCATTCAATGGTCGAAATGGTGCAGAATTACGTAGATCTAGCACCATGGAGGTTGTACTTCGACGGGTCAATACATAAGCATGGATCTGGGATAGGAGGAGTCACAATTTCTCCAGATGGAATTCCAGCAGAGTTCAAATACAGAATCAAAGGGGTATGCACCAATAATGAAGCAGATTATGAGTCACTGATCACCGGTCTTGAACTACTGCTAGAATTGGGGGCAAGGAATTTCAAAATTATGGGAGACTCGAAGTTAGTGATTAAACAAGCATCAAAAGAGTACAGGTGTGTTAAAGAAAATTTAATCATGTATTTTATGGTCACTATCAAATTACTTAAGAGGTTTGAGCAAGTCAATCTCCAACACATTCCACGATAAGAAAACCAAAGAGCAAATGATTTGGCGCAGGAGGCCTCAGGGTACGAAGCCTCAAAAGTTCCGGATGAAGAGGTCCAACTAAGAGAGAAAGTACGAGCGATAGTGTTTTCACCGTCAGATCTGGCGATCGTGAAGTTGGGAGCCGTAGATAAAAATCATTTTGAAATTCTGGCTGTCGACGACGAGGGGAGAAGTGATTCGCGTAAACCGCTAGTCGATTACTTATGCAATCCCGTGGGGTCGACAAATCGATAGACAAAATATAGGGCCCTTAGCTACGTCTTGGTAAATGATGAATTATTCAAAAAGACGGTCGAAGGAGTGTTATTAAAATGCCTAGGAGAAAGTGAGGCATATATGGCTGTGTCAAGCATACATAGCGGGGCGTGTGGGGCACATCAAGTAGGTTGGAAGATGAAATGGCTTTTGATGCGCTCAAGAGTTTATTGGCCTTCAATGCTGAAAGATTGCATTAAATTTGCTAAAGGCTGTCAAGAATGCCAATTACATGGGGGCATACAGCATGTGCCTGCAAGCGAGCTGCATACAATTGTGAAGCCCTGGCCATTTCGAGGATGGGCTCTGGATGCTATAGGGGAAATAAAGCCAGCCTCGTTGAAACAACAAAGGTATGTGTTAGTCGGTATCGACTATTTCACAAAATGGGTCAAAGCCGTAACATTAACAAATGTAGACCAAGAGGCTGTGATAGACTTTGTCCAGAGTTACATCATCTGCAGATTTGGCATCCCAGAAACTGTTACAACCGACCAGGGGTCAATTTTCACTGGTCGAAAAGTGCAAGTCTTTGCAAAAGAAATGGGAATCAAATTACTAACCTCCACCCCTTATTACGCACAGGCCAATGGCCAAGTCGAAGCTGTGAATAAGGTGATCATCAGCCTAATAAAGAAACACATAGGAAAGAAGCCAAGAAATTGGCATAAGAAGTTGGACCAAGCTTTGTGGACGTGTCGAACGTCACTAAAAGAAGCAACTGGAACAACCCCATTTCGACTGGTGTATGGACATGACGCAGTATTGCCAGTAGAGATTCAGGTCCAGGCAGTCAGAACCCAAAGGCAGTACGAAATACCTTCTGAAGATTACTCGAGTATGATGACAGACGAATTGGTCGACGTAGATGAAGAAAGAATGTTAGCGTTCGACTCCCTATAAAGGCAGAAAGAGAAAGTAGCCCGAGCCTACAACAAAAAGGTGAAAGGTAAAACGTTTACTGTCGATGATCTGGTTTCAAGAGTAATCCTGCCTATGGACAGAAATGATTGAGTTTTGGGTAAATGGTCCCCTAATTGGGAAGGGTCGTTTAAGGTTTTGCAGGCCTTTTCTAACAACGCCTACGAGGTCGAACAGTTGGCACCAGATAGGCGAATCTTAAGAGTGAATGGGAAGTATTTGAAAAAATATAGGTCTCTCCTTCAAGAGGTCAAAATTGTGACGGACTAAATAACTATCGAAAGAACAAGGTTGGAGATAACAATGTTAGAAACCAGCTGCAAAGGCACAAAAAATAAATATACAGTGCTAAAAGTAAGAGAGATAACATTGAAGTGGCAAAAAGCCATTGTTTAAACATTACAAAATATATACAGACAAGAGAAACGGTCAAAGCAGGCCGAACTGAGATTGGAAAGATTTAAGCTCAAAATTATAATGCAAGGACGTAGGCTCCAAGGTGTCGGTGTGGGCTTTGAGCTCTTCGAGCTTCCCTTTGACGGCCATAAGCTCTTCCTTGCTTCGTCGACAAAACGTGACTCCTCCTTGGTAATTGATTCCAATTCACTGTCAAGAGTGGCAATTTGACACCGAAGGGCATCAATTTGTTGATGTATCTCAGTGGCACGTGTTTGTTTGGAGGTCAATTCTTTCTTCCACTCCTCCTAGCCCCTAACATATTGGTGACCTCCGTGTCGGCATGCATCACCAACTCCCACTTCTCCTTCACGGAGGCCTCAGTAGCAGCAATCTGGCGTTCAGTGTCCCGGACACTGTCGATGTGGTGCAACATGGGAACCAGAATTTGTTCTAGAGCCGCCATTGCACGTTTGGCATAATCAGAGAGCTGGAGACCCATTAGTTGGGCAAGCACGCTCAGGATCTCTGGACCGACAACAGGTTCATGCATGAGCACGAAAGGAAGGTCAGGATTCAGAGCGTGAACGCGGATTTTGTCCATAAGAGCCTTAGTCTTCGTCGCCTCAGGGCCCATTTTACCAGAATGGAATTGCTCAGAGTTTGAAGAAGCATCACGTGATTTCACCAGATTGTAGAGCCTGGAAATTGCTTCTAAAGCAGAAGGCTTGATCGTCAGCCCCGGGAAAGTCGAAGGGGAAGCAGCCGACGGAGGAGTAATTTGAGAAGAGGGAGAAGTAGTCGACAAAGGAGTAGTCTGAGAGGGTTGGTGTTTGTTGGTGTCGACACCTCTTGCCCCCCGCGGATCCTGTAAAGGCAAGGAAGATGAAGAGAGACAAGAGTCAGAACTAGTCGAACTGGAGTCCGGATGCGTTGCAGGACTAGTGACGGAGTCAGAGTCACTATCACTAATCTGGGTAGGGAATTTAATGAACTCACCAGCGGTGTCGACAAACTGAAATGGGCGAGTCGGAGAAGAGACCAGCGACGCGGGAGTATAGTCAGCAACAGGTTGAGTCGGCTCAGTAGAGGCATCAGCCTGCAGAAAGAAAAATTGTATAAGAGAAGTATACAAATCCAAGGGATTGAACAGGAAAATGGGTAAATACCTGTGTCGACGCAGGAGAGACTGCATCCTGATTTACTTTCCTCAAGGCAGCAGCAGGGGAGATGCCTCTCGACGGTGAAACTCCCACGGCTGGATCAGGGACCGCATCGAGGATGGAAGTGTCGACCACAAGGGTGTCGACGTCTTCAACAGGGGCTGACGATCAAGGCATTGTATGGTGCTTTTTCCTCTTGGTTTCGCCAGTCTTGGAGGGAGAGTCCTGTTTTTTCCTCTTGTGGCCATGGTAACTTTTGGATTTATGTTGGGAAGTGTGTTGGAGACGCGAAGAGAGGTTATAAGCAAATATTCTAGCCAGAAGAGCAGACAAGCTGACAAGAAATACCTCAGAGCCTGTAGGGGAAGAGCGTTTGTGTTTCTTGGATTTTTTGGAGTGAGAGGAGACAGTAGGCTCTGTCGAACGTGGTTGACCCTGCACGTAAGTGAGATATTAGAGACCATGTAACATTTCTCTTAAGAAGGCACATGAATAAATAGGAATGCTTCAGATAGGGACATATAGAAGAACTGGGTTTCCTCAAGACTTAAGCAATGGGGCGCCCGTAATCGTTAGAGGATTCCTCAGGAACAACCTGCAAGAAGAGAGGGGATGGCTAAGAGTAAAAACAAAAGACCAAAGGAAATAGCAATGCAGCCAGACTCGAACATGAGCCTCCTGTGTCGAAGGAGTAGGTTGGTTAGCAGATGCAGAACCTGCAGGATTTAGAAGGATCGCTGCGAATAAACAAAAGAAACGTAAGTGAGCGACGAAATCCAACTAGAAGGGAGAGTTAAAATTTCCAGAGAAGTGTTACCCAGTTGTGTGGTTTCGAACATGCTAACATATTAAGGATCAATATGAAGCGGCCCTGAATAGTCAGGCAGATAATACTTCGTCGGGACCACTCTGTCGGCCTTTCTCTTAGAGGCGTTTTGTACGTATGAAATGGGACAATAAAACCACACCGGAACCAAATAACCAAAGGCCAAAGCCAAAGGGCTAGATGGCAGAGGAGGGAACTTGAGGTTTCCAAAGTGAAGGGCATAAGGATACTTGTCTTTCGTGTAACCAGGGATGTTGAGTTTTGAAAGCATGTCGGTTACTTTCGCCTTTAGTTCGACCGCAACCTCCCAGATGGTCCCACGAAGATTATCTGGTTGATATACAACTTGGAAATAATTCTGAAAGGCACGAATTTGTTTGACATGAAGAGTCTTAGACTTGGTCGACTTCGCCTGCAAACAAACAAAAGCCTCAATTAATTCAGATAGATTGGCATCAGGAGCGCCAACATAAAGGGTAAAATACGACTCCCACCAATCATGGAATTCTTTGGTACAGTAGTAGGCTAGTCGAAAAGGAAGAGAAGGGAGATGTGGTCGGTTTTTCCAAATGGTCTCGAGTTCCTCTTCGATCTCGCTCCAAGGTTGACCACAGAGGATATTGGCAAGAAATTCTTGGGAGGAGAATAAAGGCTTGGGAGTGAATTGGCAAAGGCCAAATTGCCTGGCCACAAGGTTAGGCTGATAAGCCACTAAGCCAGGATTGCTGCTGGAGGTCTCAGCCGACAGGAATCGAGGGACTAGAAAACGCCTCTAGAGGAGGAAGGTGTCATCTCTGTGTTCCCCGTCAGCCGGAAGGAAGGTCTGGTGAGCCACTCAGGACCCTCAGTTCGACGGCTAAAAGGGGCCATAGAAGGTAGGAAATCGACACGAGTCAACATGATGTTGAACAAGAGTCGAAACACTTGAAGGTCTGGGAAGTTCTTGTCGATAGGCGTTAGGGGGATCAACCGTTTCCAGATAAGATACCATTCCTCTAGGGGACACACAACCCTCCTCATTCAATAGGGGGCTACATCTTTGGAGAAAGTGGCATTGAACCACAATTGCAGAAACCAAAACGGGCCGTGGACCAGCACGTTTTTCTTTCTGGAGTTGTCAGGGTCAAAAAGCCTAATCTGGCAGACAACCTCGGATAGAGACTCATAGAGAGCAGCTAATATCAGTTGGCCCAAGGCAACGTCACGCTCTTGGTGCAGTTGGGTTGCCAGGAGAGCAAAGTGCTTGGCTACCTGCATAGATCTAGAGCAGAAGACAAAGCGGGACAGCCAAAGGGTCAAGAAAGCCACATGTTCCTCGTCGGTCACAGGGCCAGCAGAGGTGGCATGATGATCCATAAAGTTGTTGTATGTTGGCTTGCGAGAGTCACCAACGTCTAACGTCAAGGAAATTGGTGCTACAGCTTCGCAGTCGAAGACTTCGCCAGTCGGTTGCAGGCCAGTGATGGCAGCAATGTCTAGAAGTGTTGGCGTGATAATGCCACACTTAGTATGGAAGGAGTTGGTCGAACTCTCCCAGAATTGAAGGGAAGCTAATAGCATGCCACAAGACTAGGGAGGGCCACAACGGGCAATCTGTAAAAGGGTATAGATGCCTGTCCTTTTCTAGTGGTCGATTTTTTCTGATTCCAATCGGTCCATCCAAGTGCAAAACATAGGACAATTTCTGGGAGGAGCGGTCCTAAAGTTCCTGTCGACGTCGCAAAGGGAGAAGGGTTGTTGAGCGGAAATCACAGGTTCAGAAATGTGACTGGCAGGGAAAAGGGAAGAGTTGTCTCTGGTAATCTCTGGGTGTCGGTTTTCTGGGAGAGGACCTAAGAGGGCTAAGGGTTCATTATCCAAACAAAGAGGAATCAATACCTGAGAACGCCAGATTTTCTCCTTTTCTTCTGCAAATGGAGGCTCAGGAACATATTCCCTCCCATCAATGTTGACGGGTGTGTGAGTTTAGCAGCAGAAGGTTTGTTAGAGCTTTCCATGGAGAGAATAGAAGATTTTTTCTTTGTGGAGAAAAAGAGTTGGTCACAGAGCGCAGAAGACAAGTAAATGCTGAAGCAAGAGGGCAAAAAAAGAGAAGAAGAAGAAAGAATGCGGGTTTTATAGAGTTTAAACCCTGAGTAGAGAAGAGGGAGCGGTTGAACTTCCAGTTTCGACACGTATGCCCACATTCCCACGCTTACAGACACGTGGTGGAGAGAAGGCAAGCGAAAAGACAAACACGTTTCAGTCATAAAGGCGCAAAATGACGCAGATGTGATTTTGTGCGTCTCGAGGGAAAAAGGAAACGTCCGCCATGATTATATGATGTCATCAACATGGGGTAAACAGAGGTCCCACTAAGTAGAAGTGGAAACAGTAAGGGGTAAATCAACATTTCAGAGATGCCATAATCTTACCAACTTCGACAATCGAAAATGGCATCTCTTGGGGGCATTTTGTTACCACGAAAAATCTCTAAGGCATGCTGAAAGCATAGTTAATGACAGAGTCCTATGAATTTGGGGGTTATACCCCATCAAAGGATGAAGAGGTGTTGGAGGCAAGCAAGAGTAGGAAAAACACAAGTCAAAGGATGAAGCCGACAAGAGAAGATGGCCTGGTCGACAGGCCATTTTGTCGACCAACGTGAAGTTTACGACTTAAAGAATTATAGCCGAATGTGCAGAAGACAGCATCACACTAACGTCTGGGCGGGAGAAATTTGAAATTTAAAATAACCAGCAGTTTCAAAAGGAATAAGAGCGCCGGAGAAGAAGCTCTATCGGGGGAAGCTTACAAAGAATGATGTAAAACTCTGTGGGGAACAACCACCAAACAAATGTACACCAATCATAACACTCCCTTCTATTTGCTGGAGAGGAAACTATGCAAAGGGGAAAAATAGTATTTTGCTCTACTGGGGAAGGAAATAAACATTCTCACCACCAGCTCCCAACGCTAGAAGAAATTTTCAGACTCGGATACAGTACAAGCATCAAACTCGGATCTGGAAAACCTATTGGGGACAAGCTATAAATGCTCTAGAGGAAACTACCCTGGCTAGGGAAACTTGAAACGAATCCTTCATCAACAATCAACATACCAGGGATACCTCTTTTGAAAATAAATGAAAAGGGAAAGAAGCCCTATCAGCTGCACTAGGAAACTTCCTAGTGAGGAAACAAATATCTGGAAAGATAGCTCTGCAGGAGACACATGCCTACTCCGCCGGAGATTCTTACTCAGGCTGGGGAAAGACAGTCTTCCTCGTGAGTAGATAATCAGCATATCAACTTTTATCAATCTATAAGGGATTTTAAGTCAGTCCATACAATAGATGAAAACCATACAAATAATAAAACACAAATGCTAGTTTTTGATATAGAGGGATACACATCTCTAAAAGATCGAGGCACAAAACTGAAATAGAAGGGATAATCCACAGATCAACCAAATACCAATCATGATTGCTAAAACTCTGCGGGGGAAACAAGTACGTACACAAACAAACTACAGGGGATGTATTTGATGAACATTCAAGAATCTTGTTAGGGGAAAGCAATCCATAAGACAAATCAACCCACGACTACCAAGGGGAACTTCTCATACCAGACTCTCTGGGAAGCTGATGATGTATTAGTCTTTCTGCGCTCGTTGGGAAGACAACTTGAAAGCTGATTAAAAGGATATAAGGAGCAAGAATGCCAGAATATGAAAAAATGTCTTACCCTTTGGTGATCATACTATTCTTGGGAAAGCACTGAGGACATCCCACTGATCCTTTTAGTCATTGTGAATGTTCACTTTATTTAAAACAGTTTGTTCATGAAAACTTTATATGGTTAAAACAATTATATTCATCAATTAAAACATGCAAACATTTGTTAAACAGAAACAAATAAGAGTGCCAAGAATTGGATAAAAGCTCAAATTTATTTAAGAGAATGATAGTCCGCAAATGGCGAGACTCCATGGATCTTTACAAATTTGAAATTGGTGATATACATGGAAAAAGGGCTACATTGAAGATAATGACCATTTCTCCACCAACTCTGAATCCACTGTATTCGAAACTTCAGTTGATGATGACTGAGCGAGAATCTTTGACAGACGACAGGTTTAGAACAAAGTCTTGTCAAGATGCAGTTACTTGCCAAATCCGTAATTTTTGCCTAGATAGCCCCAGGGTGAGGTACTCAATCAAGCGGGATATGTATTCATTTATTTTATCTCTCTAACTTTTTCCTGGATCGTCCTTTCGGGTTTTCAATCCACCGACACGCTCTTTTTTACCTAAGCCGCCCTTTTGGGTTTTCAACTTAGAGAGCTATTTTGTTTTTATTTTAGGCAAAGTATTTCTTGACTGCATCTGAATTCACAGGACAAGTGGAATCCTCCCCATCCATAGTTGTAAGAATCAATGCACCGCCTGAAAAGGCTCTCAATAACGTATGGACCTTTATAGTTTGGAGTCCACTTGCCCCTTGAATCAGGTGCGAAAAACAAGACTTTCTTGAGTACGAGGTCACCTTCTCGGAACACACGAGGCTTGACCTTCTTATCAAAAGCTTTCTTCATCCTTTATTGATATAACTCACCATTGCACATGGAAGTTAATCTCTTCTCTTCAATCAAATTTAGTTGGTCGTAACGAAACTGAACCCATTCAGCCTCAGTCAACTTGGCTTCCATCAAGACTTTCATTGATGGGATCTCGACCTTTACAGGGAGCACAACCTCCATGCCATATACAAAGGAGAAAGGGGTTGCACCTGTTGAAGTATGGACAGAAGTACGATAGCCATGCAAAGCAAATGGTAGCATCTCATGCCAATCTTTGTACGTAACAACCATATTCTGAATAACCTTCTTGATGTTCTTGTTCGCAGCTTCAACAACCCCATTCATCTTGGGTCTATAGGGAGAAGAATTGTGATGTGTAATCTTGAACTCGCTACGCAGATCTTTCATCATCTTATTGTTCAAGTTAGATCCATTATTAGTAATGCTCTTGTCTGGCACACCATATCGGCATATGAGTTGGTTCCTGATAAACCTCATAACCACCTGCCTGGTCACATTTGCATACGATGCCGCCTCAACCCACTTGGTGAAGTAATCAATGGCTACGAGAATAAAACGGTGATCGTTTGACGCCTTCGGCTCAACCATGCTAATCATGTCAATTCCCCACATGGATAAAGGCCATGGTGAGGAAATAAAATTCAGAAGTGTCGGGGGAATATGAATCTTGTCCGCATAAATATGACACTTATGGCATTTCTTCACAAACTTCCAGCAGTCAGACTCCATTGCCAACCAATAGTAGCCTGCTCTCAACATCTTTCTTGCCATGGCATGTCCGTTGGAATGAGCACCAAATGAACCCTTATGGACTTCAGTCATCAACAGGTCTGCTTCGTGTCTATCCATGCCTCTGAGCAGAACCATGTCAAAATTCCTCTTTTAAAGCAACTCACCATTAAGGTAGAAACTGCCAGATAATCTTCTCAAAGTCTTCTTGTCTTTAACAGATTCCCCAGGCGGGTAAGTCTTACTTTGGAGAAAACACTTGATATCATAATACCACGGCTTATCATCTTTCACCTCCTCAACTGCAAACACGTGAGCTGGTCTATCCAAGCGCATCACGGTAATATTTGGGACTTCATTCCAATAATTGACAACAATCACATCAGCAAGCATAGCGAGAGCATCCGCCATCCGATTCTCATCTCGAGGAATATGATGAAAGTAGACTTTAGTAAAGAAAGTTGAAATCCTCCTCGCATAATCTCTGTATGGGATGAGACCAGGTTGATTCATCTCCCATTCACCCTTAATCTGATTAACAACAAATGTCAAATCGCCATAAACATCAAGATGTTTGATCCTAAGATCAATACATTCTTCCAAACCCATCAGGGAAGTCATAATCTTTCATCACAATCTTTCATTTTCAAATACAGAATCTCCTCATCAGGGAAGTCATATTGTACGGACTGATAATCTTCAATTGGTTGATGCGTCAAATGATCAGCCAAGATACTACCTTTAATAGCTTTTTGAGCTCGATACTCAATATCATACTTAGATAACAACATCTACCAACGGGTAATTCTCCCAGTTAAAGCAGGCTTCTCAAAGATATACTTGATTGAATCCATTTGGGATATCAACCAAGTTGTATGATTCAGCATATACTGGTGTAAACGCTTAGCAGCCAAAGCCAAAGCACAGCATGTCTTCTTAAGCGTTAAGCACCGAGACTCACAGTCAGTAAACTTCTTACTCAAGTAGTAGATTGCATATTCTTTCTTTCCTGATTCATCTTGATGACCAAGGACACAACCCATGGAATCATCAAGCATAGTCAAGTACATAATCAACGGTCACCCTTCAACAGGCGGAGACAGAATCGAAGGCTCAGACAAATACTCTTTGATATTGTCAAAGGCTTTTTGGCAATTCTCAGTCCAATCATGACACTAATCTTTCTGGAGGAGCTTGAATATAGGCGCACCTGTGCCAGTCATGTGGGATATAAATCTCGAAATGTAATTCAAGCGGCCAAAAAAACCTCGGACATGCTTCTCAGTTTTGGGTGCAGGCATCTCTTGTATTGCCTTGACCTTGGCAGGATTGACCTCAATACCTCTCTCGCTGACAATAAAGCCCAATAACTTTCCGGAACGGATTCCAAATGTACACTTGTTTGGATTTAAGAGGAGTTTGTACTTGTTCAACAAGTGTTCTACATGTTCAACTTTCGTTTTCGACTTTGCAATCATATCATCGACATACACCTCTATCTCCTTGTGCATCATGTCATGAAATAAGGTAGTCATAGCACGTTGATACATGGCCCCGGTGTTTTTCAAACCGAAGGGCATCACTCGATAACAGAATGTTGCCCAAGGTGTGATGAATGTTGTCTTCTCCATATCATCGGATGCCATTTTAATCTGATTATAACCGGAAAATCCGTCCATAAATGAAAAGACATTGAATTTAGCCATATTGTCTACCAACATATCAATGTGTGGTAGAGGAAAGTCATCTTTTG
The DNA here is from genome assembly GCF_024323335.1 of Lathyrus oleraceus. Classification (NCBI taxonomy): domain Eukaryota; kingdom Viridiplantae; phylum Streptophyta; class Magnoliopsida; order Fabales; family Fabaceae; genus Lathyrus; species Lathyrus oleraceus. The sequence continues at coordinate 487,946,733 of NC_066584.1, read as the reverse complement.
GACTAGCTTTATTCAAGTCACGGTAATCCACACTTATTCGGACTTTTCCATCTTTCTTAGGCACACGCACAATATTGGCCACCCATTGAGGATATGTAGAAGTCACCAGAAACCTCGCATCAATTTGCTTCTGAACTTCTTCTTTAATCTTCACTGCCAGATCAGGATGAGTTCTTCTGAGCTTTTGCTTCACAGGCACACACTCAGGCTTCAATGGCAAGAAATGTTGCACGATACCGGTATCTAGACCAGGCATGTCTTCATACGACCAGGCGAAGACGTCGACATATTCTCGTAGCAACTCAATCAACCCCTTCTTAACAGACTCTTCGAGGAGTGCCCCAATCTTCACTTCACAAATGCAGTCGTCAGACCCCAGGTTGACTATTTCCATATTCTCAAGATGTGGCTGAATGACCTTCTCCTCGTACTCAAGCAGATGGGTAATCTCATCAGGATTCTCTTAAACATCATCTTCTTCCTCAAATACAGGGAACTCAAAGTTGGGAGATAGTGTTGGATCATTATGTTTAATGGGTTTGATTAACCTGCATAATGATTTTGAGTATAAAAGAGATTTCAGAATTCAAACAAGGCAAATCATTATGCAGATGAAAAATTGATTTTATTCTCTTTTTTAGGGTTTTATGGTGATCACTAATTTCATGCGAAAAGCAAAAAATGAAAAATAATTTAAGAAAGTTGTCGAGGTCCTCCTCTTCATCTTCTTCAATGGTGGAAGCAACCTCTTAATCTTCAACAGTGTGGATGAAACCTCCACTCTAAAACAACCCAAGATCATTAGAAACACCAGAAGAATACCCTATACCAGCCCAGGATTTATTATCTTCCATCTTTATCATTTTCCGTAAACCATCAGTTGCACCATCCTCAATGTCCAACTTTGCGTCATTATAGGAGACAAATGAAGAAAGTCCTTTCCTAAAAGGCTCAACAATAGATAAGGCTTGGAACGGACTTCCAACCTCATCCTCAGCATCGATGTAGGAAAAGGAAGATAAATGGCTGACCAAGAGAGCCTTCTCTCCCCCTATCACCACCAACTTCTTGTTCTTAACGAACTTCAACTTTGGGTGTAGGGTGGATGTCATGGCACCGGATTCGTGAATCCATGGTCTACCAAGCAAACAACTGTATGACGGATGTATGTCCATAAATTGGAAAGTGATTTGGAAGTCACTAGGTCCAATCTTGATCGGGAGGTCTAATTCACCAATCACAATCTTGCATGATCCATCAAAAGCTTTTACTACAACTCCACTCTGCCTCATGGGAGGCCCCTGATATGAAAGTTTGGCAAGAGTAGACTTTGGCAATACATTAAGTGATGACCGTATATCAACCAACACATTGGATAGGGCATCTTCTTTACAATTCTTAGAAATATGTAAAGCCAAATTATGGTCTTTTCCCTCCTCGGGAAGATCATCATAACAGAAGCTTAAATTGTTGCAGGCTGTTATATTTGCAACAATGTTATCAAACTGCTCAATTGTGACATCGTGATCCACGTATGCCACGTCCAACACCCTCTGCAATGCTTCGGGGTGTGCCTTTGAATTCATCAAGAAAGATAGGACAAATATCTTTGATGGAGTTTGAAGCAACTGCTCACAACGTTGTATTCACTCCTCTTGATGAGCCTTAGCATATCATCACCATCCTCTCTCAACATGCCATACTAGCCAACCAGGGTAGGAGCTTTATCAGCTTTGACAACCACAGGGTCAACACCCTTAACAGCAAGAATATAATTATTTGAAGAAGTCCCCACGGGACCGGCAACAGCTTTCTTCACGATGTCTTCATGGGATTTCGGCTGAGCCGAGAAAACACGGCCACTACGAGTCACACCACTAACGTCGGATATGCTTACAACAGAGGTCGAGGGCAACGACACCTCCTTCCCATCTTCCAGCATAACTGCATTGTGACGGTACAAAACCGCTTTATCTGAGACATACGGGAAAGGGCCCGCTGGCTTAATCACAAGAGTTGGCACCACCTTCTTCTTGCTTCCATCATACTTGATGACAATAGGATCAGGAATCTTGAACACGGGAGGAATAACATCAACTTCATCCTCATTACGATTCTGAAGTATCTCGATCCTCCCTTAGTCTAGCATTTCTTGGATGTCCTTTCTTACTTTGCGGCATCCTCTTTCGTTGAAAGTGCACACATGGTACCTATCATGATCATGCTCATAGTGACCGTGCTCACACAACAGCCTATGCATCTCTACCAAGGATTGCCTTATGTTATTCAGATAAAGGACTTTGTATTTGCCAGGGCAACCCTGAACCATGTTGATAGCTGCCTTCCCTTGCTCGGGCAATGGGTTCTTCTTGACATTCGGGCCTACATCCTCAAAGAATAGTATCCCACTCCTCACAAGGTCTTGCACCTTGGTCTTCAACGGAAAGAAATTCTCCACATCATGTCCGGGAGCACCAGAATGATACACACAATGAAGTTCGGGCTTGTACCACCATTGAGGATTGGCTGGCACAGCAGGAGGATCACGTGGAGTTATCAACTTCCTATCAAAAGTCACCCTCTTCCTCTCATAGTTATTGGTGTTGTTGTTATTATTGTTGCGAGGCTGGTAAGCCTATTGTTGACGAGGTTGTTATTGTGGTTGTTGAGCTTCTCTGAAAGCAGGTGCTATGTGAGCCACCTGGTGTTGGTTGACGACAGGTCGCCCTTCTTTCCTCCTCACAAAGGGCCTTCTCTTAATATCGGAAGAAACAGCATGAGTCTCCCCTTCCTTCCTCCTGGAAAATCCTCCATATTTCTTTGCCGAATTATCATCATGGGACAGTCGTCCTTCGCGGACTCCCTCTTCTAGCCTCATCCTCATATTTACCATTTCGGTAAAGTCAGCAGGAGCACTAGCAATCATGCGCTCATAGTAAAAAGAGCTCAAAGTCTTCAAAAAGATCTTTGTCATCTCCTTCTCCTCCAAGGGTAGCACTATCTGAGCTGCCAATTACCTCCACCTCTGGGCGTATTCCTTGAAGGTCTCTTTGTCTTTTTGGGACATCACCCTCAGCTGATCTCTGTCTGGAGCCATATCCATGTTGTATTTATACTGTTTCACAAATGCCTCTCCTAGGTGATTGAAAGTACGGATGCTTGCACTCTCTAGCCCTATATACCAACGGAGTGCAACACCTGTCACGCTATCCTGAAAATAGTGAATTAGCAGCTCATCATTATCTGTTTGGGTTAACATCTTACGAGCATACATCACAAGATGACTGAGCGGACACGTGTTTCCCTTGTACTTATCAAAGTCAGGCCCTTTTGAATTTCACTGGGATCTTCTCGTTGGGCACTAGGCACAGTTCAGCAGCACTATTCCCAAACAGATCTTTGACCCTCAGCATTTTCAATTCCTTGCGCAGCTCAAGAAATTGGTCCTTCATCTCGTCAATCTTCTCATAAACGTCCGGGCCCTCAGATGGCTCAGAGTGATAGATGGTGTCTTTAACACGCGAAAAAGTATGCACAATGGGAGGTGGCACAAACATGACCGGGCTAGATGCCGGCATAGAGGCAAAGGTGGGAGAAAAACCCTCTGGTACAAAATTAGGTGGCATTCCCCAAGGGAATCCAGCAGGCAGATTAGGAGCAAAGTGGGCGGTGGCAGCAGGCACTGTTGAGGTTACCACTTCAAAATTTACTTTCCTCGCGGGAGGAGTTGCAGGAGTTGGAGAAGCTTGACTCTGAGCGGCAAGAACTTACTCCATCATGGAAGTCAGTCGGGAAATCTCCTCCTTCAGATCTATGTTCTCTTGCTCAAGGTGTTCCATGATCTTCTGATGATTTGCTCGGGTGTTGTACCGGTGCGTCAGCTTGTCTTCAAAATAAATGAAGAGCAAAGAGTTAGACCACTGTATCAGGCGCTCGAAACCAAAACCTGCTTACGCATATGATGCATACAATGCTCATGCATATGCTTTTGTTTTGCAAATATTTTGAAAATATTGAACTTTTTGAGACATATGTGGAATACTCATAGCAATATAATATTTGGAAACTTTTTTATACCAAAGAAGTAGTACAGTCTCGGTAAGCAAATACAATACAAGCGAAAAGGAGAATAAACATCCTATGCATCCCTAGAAGCAGTTGTCTAAAGCCTTCGATATCGGAAGATACTTCACACGAAGCTTCTTCACCTCTCTCTCATAAATTGTTTCCATGTAGGCCTTTTCCTTAGCGAGCTGATCATATCTCTCCTTCCAAAACCTAGACGAGTGAGGCAGGAGAGAAGTAACCATATCATCGAGCTCATCAAAAACCTGATGCTCTAGAAACTCGATCAATGCATCCTTATCCTTGAGTTGCTGAAGAAGCTCCTCAAGCTCACGAACCCAAGTACGCGAACGGTCTTTGTCTCTCAACTCCTCTACTCCTTGATTAGGGAGGGTTGAAGGCCCAACTATAACCATAGGGGTAAGTCTCGGATAATCGTACGACATGCGGTACTCGAGAGTTATCTTCCTTACCTTAGAGGTGTAAGGCTCCAAAGCAACACAGTTCTTCGGACCAAGCTCATTCCTCCTTTTCCTATGAGCCTTGCGCCAGGCGCGAACCATCTTATCCTTTAGGTTTTGGGGATCTTTACCCTCTTGAAATAATAGGCCTTCCAATGAAATGCTATTAGGTTTATCCTTTAAGGGGAACCCAAGCTGACGGCGAGCCAAAGCAGGGTCGTAGTTATTTTCACCACATGTACCAAGAAGAGGTACATTGGAGAAATCACCACAAGAATCAATAATTTGAACGCCATCATAAACACGATTACACCAAGAGATATCATCATTAGTGAGAGACATAAGTCTCGTGGACCACCGTAGACATCCCTTGTTCTCCTTGAAGGCAAGCGTCTGAGGCAAGTGGGAAATAAACCACTTGTACAACAGAGGCAGACGACATACAATGGAACCACCACCCTTTGCATTCCTCATATGAAAAGAGAAATAAGTGTCACCCAACAGAGTCGGAACGGGATTAAGAGAAGAGAAAATCATAATAGCATTCACATCCACAAAGTTGTCGATGTTGGGAAATAACACTAGCTCATAGATGAGGAGTACAAATATGGCTTCAAAAGCTTCCTTACTCATGGCCTTACCAAACAAGGTAGCTTTGGCAATTAGAAAATCAGACGGGAGACCTTGAATTCCACCCTTGGTAGTCATATTGGTGTAGCGGGGTATTCGTTACCATTAGAGATATTGACTAAATCCAAGGTAAATCATACAAGTCGAGTCGCCACCGCACTTCTATTTATCCAAAGGAATGGTTAGAAAGCGAACAAAAACCTAAAAGTTTTATCGAATCAAAAACTAGTAAAAATGTCAGAGATCTGGGTAAGGGGGTTGGTTATGCAATGGGAAGGTATTAGGCACCCAAAGCATCCTAGGTACTCCTAGGGAGCCCTTTTCACACTTGTTGTAAGGTCGTTGTTTTTGTGAAAATTTATTTGTGCAAACATGATTGAAGGGATGAGAAAAGCGTGTATATTTATGTAATGTACTACTTATTAAAAGAAGGGTCAAAAGAAAATGACTCGCACGGACATCGTATCCACTGCATACGTATCTCATCTGAATCTGAGAATCAGAGTCTTCGTAGCTCGGCTACCTATGGGTTAAAGAGGAGTGTGCTTGCTAAGACATCGCATCTTATGCCTACGTATCTCATCTGGGATGAAAATCAGAGCAAAATGTGGTTCGACTACCTATGGGGTAAGGGTTGTGTTTTGGGGTGAACGACGTTACTACGCAATCTACCGGATACTCGACCTTTAGAGACTTACTCGCCTGTAGTAGAATGAGATAATGTGTTCTTAGGAGAAGAAAAATCAATGAGTTTGGGGTGTTTAGGGATGCTCATGCAAAAAGGGAGTCCTAGATGAAGGAACCGCGCTACCTTAAATGACATGCCACGAGAGGCTATACGAAACCTAAGAAACCGGTAACATGCAGGAAAAGTAAAGGGATCGAGATCTCTACCGTACGGATAAAGATCCAAAGTAACAACAATTATATAAATAAGAAACCCAAAGACTCTTCCAAGCTAAACACCATCAAAGAAAGCGAGTCAGTACATGTAATCGGAATAAACCTCCAGGTGGTATCCCACAAATAAAGTGGAACACCAGGCAAGCCATCTCTGCAAGAATCTTATGATTCCGCACAAAACAAAACTCAATAAACAGGTTAGAGAAACAAGATAGGGTAATCAAGAGTTGCCCCCAAATCAAAATGTAACCACATGAATCATGCCATTAAAATTCACAAAAAGCTCACAAAAAGCAACCTAGGGTAGGAGGCCTAAACCTCTTGTCAAACACATGCATCAAAAGGGTATTAAATTCACCCATAATACCTCATACATTCAGAGCATTCAAATTAAAAGCATAAAGTATTGGGAATAAGGCAAACCTGACTGGAGAGATCGAATGAAATTGAATTGCCCGGTTAGGTTTGCAAAGCAATCTGAGGGTTTATATGAGAGGGAATTGGTTCTTTGCCGATGAGTTCCCTTCAGTCTCTGGAGGTTGCTCTGAACTCTGTTAGCTCTTCTCTCACTATCATTTTCCCTACCAGGGTAATAGGAATAGAATTCTTTTGCTTCACTGAAACTCTGAATTTATAACCTGATTTTTGTGGACCTGTGGGCTCATATGAGAGAGGCCCAAGTCCAAAAAATTTCTATTATATTTTATTTATTTATTTATTATTTTTTTTTGTTTTTTTGTTTTTTTGTTTTTTTTTTCGTAGGCTTCGCCTAGCGAGCATGATAGTTCAAGAAATTCCTCTGAGCGTAGGTGATTCTGGTGGATTTTCTTGGGACTCGCTAAGCGACCCATTCTGCTCGCCTAGCGAGCGTGACAGCTCATGAACAAACTTTTGCTCTTTCAAGATTAACGTTTTGACTGACGAATAGACCCCATTTGAACCTGTTGGAAGTATGTCAAGCCATTCCATTGTATTGACTGATCATCTAAATAGAACCCACAAAGTGTCTTGGATGATACTCAAGCTTCAAACAAAAGATGTTAGTGACACATTTATGTGCTTTTGGTTAGTAAACAAAAGTAAGAGAAACAATTATGTATAATTCAAGCATACTTGGTGATCTCAAACCAATCACAAGGAGTCCCACCCAAAGGCAAAGGGAACCAAGATGCTAAAGATCCTTGAGGCAATGCAAATGCAATGTTATGATGCCATGAGAGATCTTAGGATCAAAATTGGGGTCTTACAGATGCCCCTATTTAAGGTCATTCTAGGCGGAGAAGTGAAGGTTAAAATCTTCGTCTCGATGGGGTAGAATGGGCTTAAACATTAACAAAGAAACGAATTTTGGTCCCTAAGAGACCTCATGATGCAAATGTAGGTATGAAAAATGGCAGCACTCTGTGGAGATATGTGTCACTGATAATCCATATGAGCAATTCACTCCATGGGACCACGATCCTGGGGACTCTCCTGGGGATAGAAAAGGGATAAAAATGTGTGAGCAGGTCACGACTCAAACCGTGGGGAACAAAATTCCAAAGGGAAACAATCCAATGGAAAGACTCGAGCTGACTCGAAGATGCATGTATTGGGGAATATGCCAATACAGCAAAAAACTATCCACAGCGGATACTTCGGATAAAATCCGGATGAAAAACAATCCACTAAGGGACTTCGCTGGGGATGTCCACAAGGACACTACTAGGGAAGCAGCGGGACGAGGTATTACAGGTTACTGGGTAATAACCTCAAGGAGACATGTGATCTGAATGCCAGGTATGAGGGTGAGAGATACAACATGCTTAGGAAGAGATGAATATCCAAGACCAGTATAAGGGTGAGAGATATCAAAACTTCAAAACGTCTGAGGAATACCTAAAAGGTATACTTCAACTCAAGGATTCTGACTCCACAGGGGACAAAAACTCATAATGGGGAGCAGAGAGGAAGGAACACCAGGGATACCGGTTACTGGGCATATAATAGGTGACCAACCAAGGCGTGAATTGGGGAATATTCCCAAAACACTCATCATCCAAAAGAGGGCTAAAAGCAAACTCGATTACAGGATGGATATTCGACTCCACAAAGGGGGTACGAATCTTACTCAACTTGGGAAGAACAAAAGGTTTCAGACCCGAGAGTGCATGAGATATACTATCTATAACCGTCAGAACATAGATAATATACTCGCATGGACGATTATCCACAACTGATTACTGGGTTAATAAAGGATAAATCGACCGAAAAGAAAAGGCATCGGGATACCGAAACTAGGTATATAATGATGACTAATTCAGGGGAGAAACATTCGTTACCAACAATAACAAGGTAGACGAGAGATGACCCGCTGGGGATAAATTGCGTAATCAGGGCAATTATCCAAGCAGATGAGGGGATATCATCACCGAATATTGGATGAAGATAATTGTCACCAATTAAAGATGAGCAAAAATAGTTACTTGTGCAAAAAGGGAAGATATAGGATTTACAACTACCGGTATGAGGGTAGAGAACCACAGACTCCGCCGGGGATGATAATTACTAAATATCGAGCAATTATTAATTTACCACGGGGAAACAGGAAAAGAGTCTCAAGAGACCGAGCTAGGATCAAACTAGATAGGCACACCAAATCAAGACTTGTCCCGGTGAGGATATAACTCAATGGGGAAAACCATCCCAGTATATGTGTTGGGAAGGAACAAAAACAATCAACATCCACGAGGATATAACCCTGTGGGGAATATGGAAGAAAGGATAGACGCTTTCTGCCTATGGAGCTGACTCTATATGGAGAGATCAGACACACACGTCTGCTTGGGGAAGTATATCACCAAATAGCAGGAGACAGCAAACAACGATATATGGCAAAGAATGCAACATGAATATATGAATGTTATAATTATGCATGAATATGTGTGGTTTATGTATGTTGTATGCTGACAGACAAACATATCTAACATAACTAGGTCCAGGAATCAACCACCCGGTACTACATCTCAAGAGAGAAAGCCAAGTTCACCGAAGAGTATCCAATCTGTTGGGGATCAGAGATACCAGGAAGCAAAGAACTCTGCAGGGGATGAATCATCAATCATTCCAGCTGGGGACGAGAGTTATCACAGACAAGGTCCACCACACCAACAACTCTACTGGGGAATCTATCCGAGGAGATAAAGGATTTATCGGGATCAACCACCAAATACCGCTCTTGCCCAAAGAGATCCAAGCTGCTGAGGAAGAAAGATTGCTACTCTGCTGAAGGGAAGAGAGGTGACTCTCAATAAGGAATCCACTTGGTAGGATAAACCACAAGGGGTTCCGGAGGGAGGAGATACAGTCATGCCAGGAATATGGACAAAAATCTTACCCTGTTGGGGATCGTACCACCCTTGGGAGAGCACTGAGGATCTCCTAAGTATCCTTTCGTCATTGTGAATGTTCACTTTGTTTAAAAACAAATTATATAAAATTTGATCGTTTAAAACTATGATATTTTCTTAATCAAAACATGCAAAACATTTGTTGAATAGAAACAGATAAGAGAGCCAATAATTGTATAAAAGGCTCAAATTTATTTGATAGAATGGTAGTCTGCGAATGGCAAGACTCCATAGATCTTTACAAATTTGAAATTGGTGCTATATATTGGAAAAGGGCTACATTGAACATAATGACCATTTCTCCACCAATTCTGAATCCGATGTATTTGAAGCTTTGGCTGATAATGAGCAAGGATCACTGACGGACGACAGTTGTAGAACAAAGTCTTGTCAGGATGCAGTTACTTGCCAAATCCCTAATTTTTGCCTAGATTGCCCCAGGATGAGGTACTCAATCTAGCGGGATACATATATCATTATTATATATTTTTTGTGTCTCTAACTTTTGCCTGGATCGCCCTTTCGGGTTTTCAATCCACCGAGACGCTCATTTTTGCCTAAGCCGCCCTTTCGGGTTTTCAACTTATCGAGCTATTTCGTTTTTACTTTTTTAGGCGAAGTATTTCTTGACTACATCTGAATTCACAGGACGAGTAAAATCCTCCCCATCCATAGTTGTAAGTATCAAAGCACCGCCTGAAAAGGCTCTCTTAACAACATACGAACCCTCATAGTTCGGAGTCCACTTGCCCCTGGAATCGGGCGCGAAAGATAAAACTTTCTTGAGCACAAGGTCACCTTCTCGGAACACACGAGGCTTGACCTTCTTATCAAAAGCTTTCTTCATCCTCTGCTGATATAACTGACCGTGGCACATGGCAGTCAATCTCTTTTCTTCTATCAAGTTCAGCTGGTCATAACGACTCTGAACCCATTCAGCATCAGTCAACTTGGCCTCCATCAAGACTCTCATTGGTGGGATCTCCACCTCTACTGGGAGTACCGCCTCCATGCCATAAACAAGAGAGAAAGGGGTTGCCCCTGTTGAAGTGCGGACAGATGTACGATATCCATGCAAAGCGAATGGCAACATCTCATGCCAATCTTTGTACGTAACAACCATCTTTTGGATAATTTTCTTGTTATTCTTGTTAGCAGCTTCAACAGCCCCATTCATCTTGGGTCTGTACGGAGAAGAATTATGATGTGCAATCTTGAATTCACTACACAACTCTTTCGTCATCTTGTTATTCAAGTTAGATCCATTATCAGTAATGATCTTATTTGGCACACCATATCGGCATATGAGTTGATTCTTGATAAACTTCACGACCACCTGCCTGGTCACATTTGCATACGACGCCGCTTCAACCCACTTGGTGAAGTAATCAATTGCTACGAGAATAAATATGTGTCCATTGGACGCTTTCGGCTCTATCATGCCAATCATGTTAATTCCCCACATGGAGAAAGGCCATGGTGATGAGATCACATTCAAAAGTGTTGGGGGAATATGAATCTTATCAGCATAAATCTGACACTTGTGGCATTTCTTCACAAATATGCAGCAGTCAGACTCCATTGTCAGCCAATAGTAGCCTGCTCTCAACATCTTTCTAGCCATGGCATGTCCATTGGAATGAGTACCAAATGAACCCTCATGGACCTCAGTCATCAACAGGTTTGCTTCATGTCTATCCACGCATCTGAGCAGAACCATGTCAAAATTTCTCTTATAAAGCACTTCGCCATTGAGGTAGAAACTGCCTGACAATCTTCTCAAAGTCTTCCTATCTTTCACAGATGCCCCAGGCGGGTAAATCTGGCTCTGAAGGAAATACTTGATATCATAATACCACGGCTTATCATCTTTTACTTCTTCTACTGCAAATACATGAGTTGGTTTTTCCAAGCGCATCACGGTGATATTGGGGACTTCATTCCACAATTTAACCATAATCATCGAAGCAAGTGTAGCAAGAGCATCTGCCACCCGATTCTCATCTCGAGGAATATGATGGAAGTCGACCTCAGTAAAGAACGTTGAAATCCTCCTCGCATAATCTCTGTATGGAATGAGGCCAGGCTGATTCGTTTCCCATTCACCCTTAATCTGATTAACAACGAGGGCCGAATCACCATATACATCAACATGCTTGATCCTTAGATCAATACATTCCTCCAATCCCATAATACAGGCCTCATACTCAGCCATATTATTCGTGCATTTGAAAGTTAGCCTTGCTCTAAAAGGAATATGCGTGCCCTGAGGAGTAATAATCACGACCCCAATACCATTTCCATACTGATTTACAGCGCCATCAAACACCATCCTCCATCTGGAACCAGGCTCTGGCCCTTCATCAAGTGTAGGCTCATCGCAATCTTTCACTTTCAAATACAGAATTTCCTCATCCGGGAAGTCATACTGAACTGACTGATAATCTTCAATAGGCTGATGTGCCAAATGGTCAGTCAAGATACTACCTTTAATAGCCTTCTGAGCTCGATACTCAATATCATACTCAGATAACAACATCTGCCAACGGGCAATTCTCCCTGTTAAAGCAGGCTTCTTGAAGAGATACTTGATCGGATCCATTCTGGATATCAACCAAGTCGTATGATTTATCATATACTGGTGTAAGCGCTTAGCAGCACAAGCCAAAGCACAACATGTCTTTTCAAGCATTGAGTATCGAGACTCACAATCAGTGAACTTCTTACTCAGGTGGTAAATAGCATACTCCTTCTTCCCTGATTCGTCTTGCTGACCAAGGACACAACCCATCGAGTCTTCAAGAACGGTCAGATAGATGATCAAAGGTCTTCCCTCTACAGGAGGAGATAGAATCGGAGGCTGAGACAGATATTCTTTAATACTGTCAAAAGCTTTCTGGCAATCCTCGGTCCAATCATGGGACTGATCTTTCCGGAGGAGCTTGAATATAGGCGCACATGTGGCAGTCATGTGGGATATGAATTTGGAGATATAATTCAAGCGGCCAAGAAAACCTCGGACTTGCTTCTCAGTTTTGGGCGCAGGCATCTCTTGTATTGCTTTGACCTTTGCAGGATCAACCTTAATACCTTTTTCATTAACAATGAAGCCCAATAACTTGCCAGAACGGACTCCAAATGTACACTTGTTGGGATTCAGACGAAGTTATATTTCCTCAAACGCTGGAAAAGCTTCAACAAATGCTCTACATGTTCAACTTCCGTTCTTGACTTAGCAATCATATCGTCAACATATACCTCAATCTCCTTGTGCATCATATCATGAAACAAGGTGGTCATAGCTCGTTGATACATGGCTCCGGCGTTCTTCAAACCGAAGGGCATCACTCGATAATAGAATGTTCCCCAAGGTGTGATGAATGTTGTCTTCTCCATATCCTCGGGTGCCATTTTAATCTGATTATATCTGGAAAATCCATCCATAAACGAGAAGACTTTGAATTTAGCTGTATTGTCTACCAACGTATCAATATGTGGTAGAGGGAAATCATCTTTCGGACTAGCTTTGTTCAAGTCTCTATAGTCCACACACATCCGGACTTTTCCATCTTTCTTAGGCACGGGCACAATATTGGCCACCTATTGAGGATATGTAGAAGTCACAAGAAACCCCGCATCAATTTGCTTCTGAACGTCCTCTTTGATCTTCACTGCCATATCAGGATGAGTTCTTCTGAGTTTCTACTTTACAGACATGCACTCAGGCTTTAGAGGTAGGAAATGTTGCACAATATCAGTATCTAGACCAGGCATGTCTTCATATGACCAGGCAAAGACATCAACATATTCTCGTAGCAACTTAATCAACCCCTTCTTAACAGATTCTTCCAGAAGTGCCCCACTCTTTACCTCTCGCACACAATCTTCAGACCCCAAGTTGACTGTTTCCAGATTCTCAAGATGCGGCTGAATGATCTTCTCTTCATGCTCAAGTAGCCGGGTGATCTCATCAGGAATCTCTTCAACATCATCTTCCTCTGCCTAAAATACAGGGAATTCAAAATTGGGAGATGGTGTTGGGTCATTATGTTCTATGGGTTTAGATATCAACCTGCATAATGATTTTGGATATGAAAAGATTTAGAATTCAAACAAGGCAAATCATTATGCAGATGAAAAGATTGATTTTATTTTATTTTTTAGGTTTTATGTGATCACCAATTTCATGCAAAAACAAAAAAGGGAAAATAAATGGGAAAAACAAACATTTAACATGAATTTATTGAATGAAAATATCATTGTATTTATGTTGCCAACAATGTTATCACTCCTCCTTTTGGCATGGAAAAAGGGTTTTTAAACAAAGTGATTATTACGTTGACTTGTGGATAACTGTTGGAATATCCACAGCGACCCAATTGTTGCGGACCCCACCAGGGATGATGAAGTTGCCAGAATCCTTTGTATCTTATTCTAAAATGGCAGCAGCCTCCTCATCTTGACCGGTGTGGATGAAACCTCCACTCTTAAATAACCCTTGCTTGTTGAAAGTAACAGAAGAAAAACCTATGCCAGCCCGGGACTCATTGTCTTCTAACTCAATCGTTTTTCCTAAACCAGCAGTTGCACCACACTCAATGGCCAACTTCGCATTTCTGTAGGAAGCAAATGAAGGAGTTCTCTTCTCAATAGGCTCAGCAATAGATAAAGCTTGGAAAGGAGTTCCAACTTCAACCTCAGTATCTATATAAGATAAGGAAGACAAATGGCTAACCAGGAGAGCCCTTTCTCCCCCTACCACCACCATCTTCTTGTTTTTCACGAATTTCAATTTCTGGTGTAGGGTGGAGGTCATGGCTCCTGCCTCGTGAATCCATGGTCTAAGTGATCCATCAGTCTTGAAATGTTGGCTCTAGTGTAGTACCGGTGAGTCAGCTTGTCTTCAAAATAAATGAAGGACACAGAGTTAGACCACAGGGCAAGGGACCGGAAACAAAACCTGCTTATGCTTATGATGCATGCAATGTTTGTGCATATGATTTGTTTTTTATTTCAAAAGAACTTTAGAGTTTTATTTGCAAATTCTGGAAATATTAAGCATTTTATCACATATGGAAATATCTCATCAAATAATATCATGGAAAAGAAGTGAAGCATCGTCAATCCTATACAAGAGAAAAGGAAAATAATCGTCTTATGCATCGCTAGAAACAATCATCTAAAGCTCGGGACACAGGAAGATAAGATGCCCGAAGCCTCTTCACCTCCCTCTCGTAGGCTGCCTCCATATCGGCCTTCTCTTTGGCGAGTCGATCATACCTCCTCTTCCAAAACTTAGAAGACTGAGGAAGTAGAGAAGTCCATACATCATCAGGATCATCGATAACCTGATGCTCAAGAAACTCAATCAACGCATCCTTCTCCTTAATCTGCTGAAGCAACTCTTCACGTTCACGGATCCAGGCACGTGAACAGTCTTCGTCTCTCAACTCCTCTGATCCTTGATTAGGGAGGGTTGAAGGCCCAGCCATAATCATAGGTGTAGGTCTCGGATACTCGTAAGGCATGAGATACTCAGACACCCTCTTCCTAACCCAAACAGTGTAAGGCTCCAAAGCGATGCAATTCTTAGGACCCAACTCTTTCCTTCCTTTCCTATGAATCTTGCCCAAGTGCGGACCATCCTAGCTTTCAAGCCTTGAGGATCTTTACCATCTTGAAAGAGTACACCCTCTAATAGAATGTTATTGGGTTTATCCTTTAAGGGGAACCCAAGCTGCCGACGTGCCAAAACAGGATTGTAGTTAATCCCACCACATGTACCAAGAAGAGGTACATTGGAGAATTCGCCACAAGAGTCAATAATCTGCACACCATCATACACATGGTTATACCAAGAGATATCATCATTAGTGAGAGACATAAGTCTCGTGGACCACCGTAGACATTCCTTGTTCTCCTTGAAAGCGACCGTCTGAGGTAAGTGAGAAATAAACCACTTATACAACAGAGGCAAACAACACACAATGGCGCCACCACCCTTTGCATTCCTTATATGCAAAGAGAAGTAGGTATCGCCCAACAGAGTCAGAACGGGATTAAGAGTAGAGAAGTCCCTAATAGCGTTCACATCCACAAACTTGTCGATGTTGGGGAATAATACCAAACCATAGATGAGAAGTACAAATATGGCTTCAAAGGCATCCTCACTCATGGCCTTCCCATATATAGTAACTTGAGCAATGAGGAACTTAGAAGGGAGACCTTGAATTCCTCCTTTGGTAGTCATATGAGCACCAACCAGAGATTCATCTATGTGTAACATGTCAGCTATCTCTTGAGAAGTAGGAACACTCTCCAAGACACTGAACGAAAACTGATCCAGAACAGGTATACCCACAAGATAAGCATACTCCTCAAGTGTAGGCAAAAGCTGAAAATCCGGAAACGTGAAGCAATGATACAG
Organism: Lathyrus oleraceus; assembly: GCF_024323335.1. NCBI lineage: Eukaryota > Viridiplantae > Streptophyta > Magnoliopsida > Fabales > Fabaceae > Lathyrus > Lathyrus oleraceus. The sequence goes on along the minus strand of NC_066584.1, from coordinate 487,930,858 downwards.
AGGATCATAAAACTGCACCAATACACTCATCAATCCTTCATCCACCTAAGTAGTCAGAAGAGGAAGAAGCTTCCCAAAACGAGCCTTGAAACCCAAAGGATCTAATACATAGGATGTCAGATTCCTTAACTCTTTCAAATTTGGTTGCCTGAAGTTGTACTTCTTTGTATTCCTTCTTTGTCTTTCCATGTCTGAAAATTTTGCAAATAAACCCCTTAAGTTCCTTAAAAATTTTCTTATTTATTGATGATATGGATGCAAATGGGTGCATGAATGCATGAATGCAACAATCACACTCAAGGATCAAGCAAAGCACACCAAACAAAGGTCATGGGATGGATCATGTTATCCTTAATATCAATCATCCATTTTGGTGGATTATGGTTTACACCTTATCAACACTTAAGTTCCATTGATATTAAGGATTCATGAACGGATCAACCATGAATCAAGGGTTTGTTGTAAGTCACGAGCATGTAGTTAGGTTAAGAACCACCCAAAAGGGATTGTACTAGGGTTTAAACCTGCCAAACATGTTCTACAAGAGGTTACCATAGTTATCATCCCATCTTTCGGATATTATTGGAGAAACGACTACTCGTATTCCGAAAATATTCTCAAGAGAGACTCTTATGAGTGTAGTATCGCGTAACAATCGTATCAAATCTTACACTTGAACGACCTTCGCACTACGTCCTAAGAATAGGCCAAGATGGGCTTGGTAAACTAAGGTCCTTGGCTTCTAAGGTCTATATTGGAAAGAGTAATGTCTAACCATAACTTACTTGTGTGACATTATTGATCCCAACATAACCTCCACCAAGTGAATGGACTTGCAAGTCAACTTGCTAAGGAATAACTCCACACAAGTTGACAAGACTATGCCATTCTCCTATCCTAAGTGCACTCGAGTCCGGGTATAGAACTCATCTCACAAAGATCACCCAACATACAAGGAATTAATATTCAAACAATTCAATCATTACATACAATACAGTAATCCCAAATTGCACAAAAATATGTCACACAAAAAAATATACAATACAATACAACAAATATGAAAAGTAGGCAAAACCCACTAGGATGCTTCGATCCCCAGCAGAGTCGCCATTTTTCTGTAGCGGGGTATTCGTTACCATTAGAGATATTGACTAAATCCAAGGTAAATCATACAAGTTGAGTCGCCACCGCACTTCTATTTATCCAAAGGAATGGTTAGAAAGCGAACAAAAACCTAAAAGTTTTATCGAATCAAAAACTAGTAAAAATGTCAGAGATCTGGGTGAGGGGGTTGGTTATGAAATGGGAAGGTATTAGGCACCCAAAGCATCCTAGGTACTCCTAGGGAGCCCTTTTCACACTTGTTGTAAGGTCGTTGTTTTTGTGAAAATTTATTTATGCAAACATGATTGAAGGGATGAGAAAAGCATGTATGTTTATCTAATGTACTACTTACTAAAAGAAGGGTCAAAAGAAAATGACTCGCACGGACGTCGCATCCACTGCATACGTATCTCATATGAATCTGAGAATCAGACACTTCGTAGCTCGGCTACCTATGGGTTAAAGAGGAGTGTGCTCGCTAAGACATCACGTCTTATGCCTACGTATCTCATCTAGGATGAAAATCAGAGCAAAACGTAGTTCGACCACCTATGGGGTAAGGGTTGTGTTTTGGGGTGAACGACGTTACTACGCAATCTACCGGATGCTCGACCTTTGGAGACTTACTCGCCTGTAGTAGAAGGAGATAACTTGTTTTTAGGAGAAGAAAAATCAATGAGTTTGGGGTGTTTAGGGATGCTCATGCAAAAAGGCAGTCCTAGATAAAGGAACCGCGCTACCTTAAATGACATGCCACGAGAGCCTATACAAAACCTAAGAAATCGGTAATATGCGGGAAAAGTAAAGGGATCGAGAGATCTATCGTACGGATAAAGATCCAAAGTAACAACAATTAGATAAATAAGAAACCCAAAGACTCTTCCAAGCTAAACACCATCAAAGAAAGCGAGTCAGTACAGGTAATCGGAATAAACCTCCAGGTGGTATCCTACAAATAAAGTGGAACACCAGGCAAGCCATCTCTGCAAGAATCATATGATCCCTCACAAAACAAAACTCAACAAACAGGTTAGAGAAACAAGATAGGGTAATCAAGAGTTGCCACCAAATCAAAATGTAACCACATGAATCATGCCATTAAAATTCACAAAAAGCTCACAAAAAGCAACCAAGGGTAGGAGGCCTAAACCTCTTTTCAAACACATGCATCAAAAGGGTATCAAATTCACCCATAATACCTCATACATTCAGAGCATTCAAATTAAAAGCATAAAGTAATGGGAATAAGGAAAACCTGACTGGAGAGATCGAATGAAATTGAATTTCCCGGTTGGTTCTTTGTCGATGAGTTGCCTTCAGTCTCTGGAGGTTGCTCTAAACTCTGTCAGCTCTTCTCTCACTATCTTTTTCCCTGCCAGGGTAATAGGAATAGAATTCTTTTGTTTCACTAAAACTCTGAATTTATAACCTGATTTTTGTGGACCTGTGGGCTCAAATGAGAGAGGCCCAAGTCCAAAATTTTTCAATTATATTTTATTTATTTATTTATTTAATTTTTTTTTCGTAGGCTTCGCCTAGCGAGCATGACAGTTCAAGAAATTCCTCTGAGCGTAGGTGATTCTGGTGGCTTTTCTTGGGACTCGCTAAGCGACCCATTCTGCTCGCCTAGCGAGTATGACAGCTCATGAACAAACTTTTGCTCCTTCAAGATTAACGTTTTGACTGACGAATAGACCCCATTTGAACCTGTTGGAAGTATCTCAAGCCATTCCCTTGTGTTGACTGATCATCTAAATAGAACCCACAAAGTGTCGTGGATGATACTCAAGCTTCAAACAAAAGATGTTAGTGACACATTTTTGTGCTTTTGGTTAGTAAACAAAAGTAAGAGAAACAATGATGTATAATTCAAGCATGCTTGGTGATCTCAAACCAATCACAAGGAGTCCCACCCAAAGGCAAAGGGAACCAAGATGCTAAAGATACTTGAGGCAATGCAAATGCAATGTTATGATGCCATGAGGGATCTTAGGGTCAAAATTGGGTTCTTACAATTGGCAACAATGTCGGACATCTCCACATGAAGCATGTCAGCAATCTCTTAAGAAGACGGAATCTTCTCCAAACCACTGAACGGTAATCGGTCCAGAATAGGTATACCCACATGATAAGCGTACTCCTCTAATGTAGGAAAAAGGTGGAAATACGGAAAAGTGAAGCACCGATATAGAGGATCCTAGAACTACACCAATACACTCATCAGACCCTCATCCAACTTGGTAGAAAGAATAGCTAGAAGCTTCCCATGGCGATCTTTGAACTCCAAGGGCTCTAATACATAAGATGTCAGACACCTTAAATATCTCAAGTTGGGTTGTCTGAAACTGTACTTCTTCGTATTCCTTCTTTGCTTGTCCATGTCTGAAAATTTGCAAATAGACCTTTTAAGTTCCATGCAAAAATCTTATTGTCGACATCATGAATGCGGATGAATGCATGGATGCATGGATACAACAAACACACTCAAGGATCAAGCGAGTCACACCATACAAAGGTCACGGGATGGCTCAAGTCATCGTCAATATCAATCATCTATCTTGGTGGATTAGATTTTCCATCATATCAACACCCAAGATCCATTGATTTTGAGGATATACGAGAACGGATCGACCGCGAATCACAGGTTTGTTGTGAGTCACGAGCATGGAGTCTCTGTTAAGAACCACCCAACAAGAGTGTACTACGGTTAAACCTGACAGTCATGTTCTAAAAGGTTCCCATAATCATCATCCCATCTTTCGGATATTATCGGATAAAACGACTACTCGTCCTCCAAAAAAAATTCTCAAGAGGGACTCTTGTGAGTGTAGTATCGCGTAACAATCGCATCAAGTCTTACACTTGAACGACCTTCGCACTATATCCTAAAATAGGCCAAGATGGGCTAGGTATCTAAGGTCCTTGGTTTCTAAGGTTCATATTGGAAAGAGTAATTCCTAACCACGACTATTCGTGTGACGTTAGTGATCCGAATAAGACCTCCACCAAGTGAATGGACTTGCAAGTTAGCTTTTGAAGGACTAACTCCACACAGGTCAACAAAACTATGCCATTCTCTTATCATAAGTGCACTCGAGTTCGGGTATATAACTCATCTCACAAGAAACCACCAAGCATACAAGCAATTAATATATCAAGCAATTCATACTTTACAAACAATACATTCATCCAAAATTTGCACAAAAAAATATGCCACAAATAAATATAAACATACAACACATACAAGCAAAAAGTAGGCTAAACCCACGAAGCTTGGGTCCCCAGCAGAGTCGCCACTTTCCTGTAGCAGGGTTTTCGTTACCTTTAGGTTTATTGACTAAAGATTGAAGGGATGAGAAAAGAATAGATTATATTTACAAATTTTATTGTTAGAATGGATGAACCCATTGCCTACGTAGCATCACAAAGGAGGATCAAAACCTCGTAGTTCTTGGTAAAAATTTCAAACATTGGTGAATTGATTTTAATCAAAAGCCTTAAGGTCTTTTGTCATCATAGGGAGAAAACTCAACCTAAACTAACAATCCACCATGCGTGGAAGGCTTCAACATGCTAGTGAGGAGTTAACCCTATAATAAGCATGGAAGGCTTATAATCCAACACTAAGGATGAGAAGAGATTTACATCCACCACTATGATAACTCAAACTTATGACTAATGCTTTTGAAAAAAAAAGAGTTTAACAAGTGGCCATTCGAACCACAAAACGACTTGAAATGGGTTATATTTACAGGTTGAATTTATTTACAAAATGAGGTCAAAGTTGGATTAAAGTTTTTTTACAATGAGTATTTATGAAAATGGTTTTGAAAAATCAAAGGCCTAGGGCATAGGTTTCTAATTTGAAATAAAGTCAAAGTTTTGAAAAATGATTTTTGGCTTGGTTAGAGGGGAGAGAGGAGAGAAGGTCCATTCCTAAAGCATACAAAGATAAGAGGGGAGAGATAACCATTGGAGTTCCTTTTCTTGGAGTCATAGAGATGACTCAAGATGCTCATTTCCTTTGGATTTAGCACACAAAGCAAGCAATCAATAACTTGAATTCAAGCTCTTAGGATTTCCATTTGGCTTGGCTCTTAACTTGGCTACTCATGGAAATGGTCCTCTTTTCCCAATCTTAATATGAGATTCCTATCACACAAAGGCACACATTAAAAAGCTCACAACACAATAAGGGGAATGGACAAAGAATAAGTTTGAGGAGAAGTCCTTTGAGGTCAACTTTGAATTTTAGCATTCTAAAGGCATGGGGCCTAGTTGCTCTTCAACACATTTTGAATTCTAAAGGCATGAGGCCTAGTTGCTCTTGAACTCCTTTAAGCATGGGTGAATCCTAATTCTAAGTCCTTTCTCCTTTTTTATTTTGGTTCACATCAAAACAAACACAAAACAACACAAAATAGCAATATATTTATATACAATAATGGGCTCAATGAGCAAAAGAAAAATGACTTAAACATAAAATATGTGCTCAAGTGAGCAAAAATGAAAATCAAGATGAATGATGAGCAAGAAATAAGTGACATTAAAAGTAAATGGCAAGAAATTAAAAGCTCAAATTAAAGTTAGTAATTAGTAGGGTTATTTTATCTTGTCATAAGACAATGTAGCGCTATATTAAGCAATCGTAAGTGGACTAATGTAGTAGTCACACCTATCTGAGGTCGGTCAATAAGAATATAGGCAAAGAACACAAGTTAGAGATCATGACTAGTAAGCCAAGCTCCATAAACTTTCCATGCCAAACAAAAGGGGAAGGGCCTTGTATTGACTTTTGGTTATTTGCTTGACCATGAAGTAACCTATCCTTGACACAAAATAACTCACTGGATCATGGATCAAGTTGTGTTTGGTTTGGATCAAAGAAGGTTAAACTTCTCATTTGTCAAGACCAACCTCAAGACTTTAACTCATTGGCCACTGAAGGAAAGAAAGGGATGAAGATGAAAGGGAGGGGGGTAAGAAGACAACAACCAATTCCAATTGATCAAGGGATAACTCAGCCTTGATCAAATTCATTCATCTCTCTAGGTGATGATCCATAAGGATTTTCAAACCACAAGATCCAATGAATTTGATCAAAGTTGAATCATTTCAGCCTCAATCAATACCAAAAAGAAGAGAAATGAAGATAACAAGTCAAGAAGTCAATAATATTTTTTTGGTAATTTTTGAATTAAAAGAAAATACAAATAAAAATAAACAAATAAGGTTGAACCTCAAATTCAATTCAAAACAACTTCAAGAAGTCCAATTAAATTCTCATAGGTTTAACATAGTCAAACAAACTTTGACTAATTTTCTCACAAATTTTTTAAATCAAAAAATAACTAAAAAAACAATTAAAAATAGCATAATATGAATTAAAATCTCAAATAATCTCAAAACAATCAAGAAATTATGGAGACTATTTTTCATTAACTTATCATGATACATGTAAGACCCTCATGGCATCATATCATTGCACATTGCATTTGCCTCAAGGATCATATCATCTTAGCTCCTTAACCCTAGAGTTGGGACTTGCGTGAGTTGGTTTGAGACCACCAAGCATGCTTGTATTGTATATTATTGCTTTTCTTATTTGTTTAACTAACCAAAAGCACAAACATATGTCACTAACTTGTATTGTTTTGGAACTTAAGCAATCATGAGATCGCTTGCTCCTAGGAGGCTCCTGCTCAATGAAATGGCCAAATATCTCAATCATCATATATTTCTCTCCCAAGTATCTCAATTTGTCATTTTTATCAAGATAAACCAAAGGACTTTGTCGCATTACGCGAAAAACCAGCGGGAAAAAGACACAAAGCCGCCACCGTGTGTTATTTATCCCAAAGGAGGGAAAGGAAACGCTCGAAGTAAACCTGGAAAGGAAATGGTCTCGCGACCAGAGATTGATAGGATCGGGAGTCGGTTATGCGAAGGGAAGGTATTAGCACCCCTACGCATCCGTCGTACTCGACGGGATCCACGCTCAAAAAGGATAGAAGAAAGGTTGCTAGATAACTGCTTAAAACACTGCACAAAACTGACACAAAACACAGATGGAAGACGGAAGAAGGACTCGGCAGGATATCGCATCCTGGGCCTACGTAGTTTGTCAGACACAAACATCAGAGTCGACGTAGTTCGGGGACAGGGGAAGCATGCTCGCTAGGATGTCGCATCCTATGCATACGTATCTTCTCTAACCAGAGAAGAATCAGAGCACTCGTAGCTCGGCTAACGCACACCAAACAAAACACAAACAGGAAACCAACTGCCAATCGCTGGACTTACGTTAGACTCCGAACAAACAACTGCACAAAGGAAACCGACTACCAATCGTTGGACTTATGTCAGACTCCAAAAATCAAACAAGACATATGAAACCGACTGCCAATCGCTGGACTTACGTCAGACTCCGGACAAACCAACACACACATGAAACCAACTACCAATCGCTGGACTTACTTCAGACTCAAAACACACACAAGGGGGTTGAAAAAGGAAAAGGGCGCCTGGAAAGATCAGCTCATCTCCTGCATACGTACCTCATCTGGTATGAGGATCAGGGCGACGTAGTTCCCCTGAACAGGGAAAGAACTTCTATCCTAACCAGAGACTAGGAAGATAACAGACTACTAGGGAGACTACGACTCGAGCCTAGAAGTTGTCATGCAAATGATCCCTATATTGAAGTCTCTAACAAGAGTTTGACTCACACAGGCAGTGAGTCAACTCAAGTCTATCTCTACGTACGTCAACTTCCTCAAAAGTTGATCATACAACTCCTACAAAAAGGAGATGAGAAGCTAAGCAGATAAACATCAAAAGCAAATAGCACACACTATACACAACCAAGGGGGCTCAAGCAAGGTTAGGCTTTAGTCAAGGGGTCATATCGACCTTGACAAACAAGCTAACTGGAAAGGGTAGTCAGGTTCTTAACCTCTAACATTGAGAGTTAGGGTGAGCAGATCAAATGGAAATGAGGGTTATGCCTCATAGCTCTTAACCCGAGCCTGGGTGAGCTTGAATCAACAGAAGATGTGGGAGTTCAGAATGAAGGAACTCTTCTCCACAAATGACTGACTCTATGGACAAGATTTTGGGTTCTTATTCAAGATGCATCAACACATGGTGTGAGCAAACTGAATGACACACTGAATAGCAGGGGATGGATTGCACATCCCTTTTGTCTGCCAATTGCCTCTTAAGAGGACTTTACCTGCTTGGCACGAAATTAAACAACCACAAACATTGCCTCTTAAGGAGGGCTTCAAACAGGTGCCTGCCAAAGTAACATGACAGGTCTTCCATACTACATGAAGATCAAGGAATTATACCTAAGTGGTATGTCGACCACAAGCAAAGCAAAAGAAAAGTTCAAATGAACTTAAAGCAACTTAGGTACCTGTGGAAACAACTAAACGAATCAATACAATACTCAGACAAACAGACAACAGTCAATAACAAACAGACAATCCCAATGTACAACAAATAAACCATAAGGCAAACTCAAGTGAGTTATCATCAACCTACAAAACAGCAAATGTTAGCAATCAATAGCAAATATCAACATTCAAATGATGAAGCATCATCAACCATGGCATTTGGATGCTTAAACCTGAAATTCAAAGCTCACATGTAAGTAACAAACCACTAGGTCAAAGCCTAGGGTCAAGGTGAAGAAAAAATTCAAAACAGGAGCTTAAATTCAACACAATGCAACTTCAAACACATATCAACATATCCTAAAAAGGATCACATCAAAATCATCAAGCAAAAGCATTTCATGATCAAAAGAAGTCAAAGACAATTTCAAAGATCATATTTGGACATCATGAATGAAAATTCCCAATCAAAACAGAAATGATTCAAATAATTCTGGAAAAAATCATGAGCATTCAACACATCCAATCCAATCATCATACAAAAAATCAAAAGCATCAAAGATCATTTGGCATCGAAATGAAATTGCACAAGTTGATCAACCAAATGTGTGACACAAATTGTCACACCATACAAACACATGCATAAAACAGAAATGAAAAATGAGAAAAATACCAAACCAAGCCTAAAACATCCATTAATGTGTCAAGAACAAACATGCAAAATTTCAAGCAATTTGGATCAATATCAAGCATTTCACAATAGAAAGAGCAAAGCAAGGTCATAAAAGCACATGTGTTCAATCATTCTAACACAAACAGAAATCCAGCCATGCACAACTTCAAAGTGCATCCTCATAAAAAACTGGACAAGCAGAGGATCATTTTGCAAAAAATTGGGAATGATTTGAGCCATTTTTCAATTTGTTATGGATTTTTGAAGTTGGATGAAAAATTTGAAATCTAACAAATGAAGCATACATGAAATATGGAGGGAAAAGTGAAAATGATGAAATGATTTGAAATATTGTCTCGGGCCAGGATCAAACCATGTCAACATTTGAAAGAAACGCGCGCCTATGTGAAACGCAGCCGTTTCACCTGGAAAACCCTAGCGCATCTAGCGACGGCCTATGACGGTCACAAATCGGACGCTAACATGAAGATCTTCATCTTCTTCACGAAGATGAAGATGAACAGGATGAAGTTCATACCAGAATTTCCAGATTCACAAAATTTTTACATCATTGGAACGGTTACATCATGAGGATCACAGATCAAACAATATTTCATGCTAATTCATCATTAATCATGCAAAACGAATCAAAATCAATTTAACATTCAAAACTTCAATCGACCATATCTCACTCAATAATGCATCATTTTTCATGAAATTTCTACCAGAATTATCAGCAACATGAGATCTACAAGAATATACACATGGATTGCAAAATTGTGAAGGTCGAAAATCCTACCTCTTGAAGAGCAGATTCTGGTTTTGCACGATCCAGCACTTGTAGTGGTCCAAATCTCCTTCTAGATACTTGTAGTGATAATTGATGAAGCAATTGAAGCTTGAAAACGTGTAGATCTAGCTCAAATCTCAAATGCCATGGCAAGGTTCTTGAACTGCAACTGCTCGAATATAGCTCCAAATCTTCAAACAAATGATGAATTCACACTCAATTACACTCACTGATCATGAATCTTCAACAAAAACAAGGTGTTATGTTGAAGAATTTTGAAATTTGATTATGAGAAATTTTTGGAGGGAGAGAAAAATGTGAGATCTAGATCCAGAAAAAACCACCAATTTTGTTGTGATTATCAATATATACTCTTCACTAATCACATACTAATCAAAATTAGGCATGGCTTAGTTCAAATTAATCAAGATAAGGTGCATGGCAAAAAATGACAAATTGGAGGGTATGTGAAGCATGCACACGTGAACAGTAACCCTTACCATCTCAAATGCACTTAAAATCATCTTTAAGACATATTGGCAATGGTAAAAAGTTCATGTAATGCACCATTTTTAAATTTTGCAATTTCCCCCCAAAATTGACTTGGATATGCAAATGATCATGTGATAACATTTTATGCAATGTAATGGTTGATTTAGAAACTTCATGACATGAGGAGAAAAATGCAAAAAGAGGCACCAAATTTGGAGTCTTGGTTCAAAAGATATGGCCATTTGAAGTTTCAAGCACACTTTGCAATGATCTGATCATAACTTCTTAACCATTCATCAGATTCTCATGATCTTTGACGTTTTGGAAATGGGAGAGAAAGATCTTCAACTTTCATGTTCCACAAAAGTTTATTTGAAGCTTATTTGATGTTGGAAAGTTGAGTTGAAGTTGGTCCAAAAACCTGCCATTTTTGGAAACTTGAAATTACAAGTCACTTTCCATTTTTGGAAACTTTTAATCTGGCTTCAAATCCTTCAAGATAGATGTTTGACATGTTGATTGAACCTCTTTGGGACATGAATGAAGTGTCTCAAACTATTTCTCCACCTCCTAGCCCTCAGTTGACTTGTAGTTGACTTTTATGGGTCCTAGATGAACTGAAACTGCACTGTGGACTTTGAGCCTTCAGCACTTGGCCAAATTGCATCCAAATGAACCTTGGGTCATGCAAACTCTCTAGAACAACCATAAGGCCTTTATCTCATGGAAAAACCCTTTCTCTTTTGCACAGATGAATCCTCCTAACCAGTTTTGACTGAAGAAATGCAAATGTGATATGCAATGTTAATGCAATGTTAATGACCTAAAAATGAAATGAATGTACAAATGGGAGGTGCAAATTTGAGGTGCTACAGCTGCCCCTATTCAATCAACTGGGAACCTTAATGGATGAGAGCAACGGCTGTCAGACCTTCAAGGTAAATAGGGATTGAAAACCACAGAACCGTAGAAATTTGCACTCTGCGGTGGATGATCAAAGAAAAGAATGTTCACCAATGGCAGCTTCCACTGGGTATTTGGATTTTTATTAGAAAAAGGAACGACGAACAGACATCGAAAGATGATGAATGGGAAGAGAAATCACGACTTGACACCAAAGGACGAATAGGAAAGGCTCAACCAGACATCAACAGATGAATGGGAGAAACTCGACGTTTACCGACACCAACAGAGAGGTGACCAGACATCAATGGATGAATGGGAAGACTCGACGTTTACCGACACCAACGGAGAGGTGACCAGACATCAACGGATGAATGGGAAAAACTCGACGTTTATCGACACCAACGGAGAGGTGACCAGACATCAACGGTTGACTGGAAAAGGATACAACCAGACGTCAACGGACGAATGGGAAAAACTCAACATTTACCGACACCAACGGAGAGGTGACCAGACATCAACGGATGAATGAGAAGACTCAACCATACGTCAGCGGACGAAATGGGAGAAACTCGACGTTTACCGACACCAACAGAGAGGTGACCAGACATCAAGGGATGAATGGGAAGACTCAACCATACGTCAACGGACGAATGGGAGAAACTCGACGTTTACCGACACCAACGGAGAGGTGACCAGACATGAACGGATGAATGAGAAAACTCAACCATACGTCAACGGACGAAATGGGAGAAACTCGACGTTTACCGACACCAACGGAGAGGTGACCAGACATCAAGGGATGAATGGGAAGACTCAACCATACGTCAACGGACGAATGGGAGAAACTCGACGTTTACCGACACCAACGGAGAGGTGACCAGACATCAACGGATGAATGGGAAAAGATACAACCAGACGTCAACAGACGAATGGGAAAAACTCGACGTTTACCGACACCAATGGAGAGGTGACCAGAAATCAACGGATGAATGGAAAAAGATACAACCAGACGTCAACGGACGAATGGGAAAAACTCGACGTTTACCGACACCAACGGAGAGGTGACCATACATCAACGGATGAATGGGAAAAGACCTAACCATACTTCAACGGACGAATGGGAGAAACTCGACGTTTATCGACACCAATAGAGAGGTGACCAGACATCAACGGTTGACTGGAAAAGGATACAACCAGACGTCAACGGACGAATGGGAAAAACTCAACGTTTACCGACACCAACGAAGAGGTGACCAGACATCAACGGATGAATGGGAAGACTCAACCATACGTCAACGAACGAATGGGAGAAACTCGACGTTTATTGACACCAACGGAGAGGTTACTAGACGTCAACGGACGAATAGGAGAAACTCGAGGTTTACCGACACCAAAGGAGAGGTGACCAGACATCAACGGATGAATGGGAAAAGATACAACCAGACGTCAACGGACGAATGGGAAAAACTCGACGTTTACCGACACCAACGGAGAGGTGACCAGACATCAACGAATGAATGGGAAAAGATACAACCAGACGTCAACAGACGAATGGGAAAAACTCGACGTTTACGACTCCAACGGAGAGGTGACCAGACATCAATGGATGAATGGAAAAAGATACAACCAGACGTCAACAGACGAATGGGAAAACCTCGACGTTTACCGACACCAACAGAGAGGTGACCAGACATCAACGGATGAATGGGAAGACTCAACAATACGTCAACGGACGAATGGGAGAAACTCGACGTTTACCAACACCAACGGAGAGGTGATCAGACATCAACGGATGAATGGGAAAAGATATAACCAGACGTCAACAGACGAATGGGAAAAACTCGACGTTTACGACACCAACGGAGAGGTGACTAGACATCAATGGATGAATGGATAAAGATACAACCAGACGTCAACAGACGAATGGGAAAAACTCTACGTTTACCTACACCAACAGAGAGGTGACCAGACATCAACGGATGAATTGGAAAAGACTCAACCATACGTCAACGGACGAATGGGAGAAACTCGACGTTTACCGACACCAACGGAGAGGTGACCAGACATCAACGGATGAATGGAAAAAGATACAACCAGACGTCAACGGATGAATGGGAAAAACTCGACGTTTACCGACACCAACGGAGAGGTGACCATACATCAACGGATGAATGGGAAAAGACCTAACCATACTTCAACGGACGAATGGGAGAAACTCGACGTTTATCGACACCAACAGAGAGGTGACCAGACATCAACGGTTGATTGGAAAAGGATACAACCAGACGTCAACGGACGAATGGGAAAAACTCAACGTTTACCGACACCAACGAAGAGGTGACCAGACATCAACGGATGAATGGGAAGACTCAACCATACGTCAACAGACGAATGGGAGAAACTCGACGTTTATTGACACCAACGGAGAGGTGACTAGACGTCAACGGACGAATGGGAGAAACTCGACGTTTACCGACACCAATGGAGAGGTGACCAGACATCAACGAATGAATGGGAAAAGATACAACCAGACGTCACGGACGAATGGGAAAAACTCGACGTTTACCGACACCAACGGAGAGGTGACCAGACATCAACGGATGAATGGGAAAAGATACAACCAGACGTCAACAGACGAATGGGAAAAACTCGACGTTTACGAATCCAACGGAGAGGTGACCAGACATCAATGGATGAATGGAAAAAGATAGAACCAGACGTCAACAGACGAATGGGAAAAACTCGACGTTTACCGACACCAACAGAGAGGTGACCAGACATCAACGGATGAATGGGAAGACTCAACAATACGTCATCGGACGAATGGGAGAAACTCGACGTTTACCAACACCAACGGATAGGTGATCAGACATCAACGGATGAATGGGAAAAGATACAACCAGACGTCAACAGACGAATGGGAAAAACTCGACGTTTACGACACCAACGGAGAGGTGACTAGACATCAACGGATGAATGGAAAAAGATACAACCAGACGTCAACAGACGAATGGGAAAAACTCGACGTTTACCTACACCAACAGAGAGGTGACCAGACATCAACGGATGAATGGGAAAAGACTCAACCATACGTCGAACGAACGAATGGGAGAAACACGACGTTTATCGACACCAACGAAGAGGTGACCAGACATCAACGGATGAATGGGAAGACTCAACCATACGTCAACGAACAAATGGGAGAAACTCGACGTTTACCGATACCAACGGAGAGGTAACCAGACATCAACGGATGAATGGGAAGACTCAACCATACATCAACGGACGAATGGGAGAAACTCGATGTTTATCGACACCAACGGAGAGGTGACCAGACATCAACGGATGAATGGGAAGACTCAACCATACGTCAACGGACAAATGGGAGAAACTCGACGTTTACCGATACCAACGGAGAGGTGACCAGACATCAACAGATGAATGGGAAGACTCAACCATACGTCAACGGACGAATGGGAGAAACTCGATGTTTATCGACACCAACGGAGAGGTGACCAGACATCAACGGATGAATGGGAAAAACTCGACGTTGATCGACACCAACGGAGAGGTTACCAAACATCAACGGATGACTGGAAAAGGATACAACAAGACGTCAACGGACGAATGGGAGAAACTCGACGTTTACCGACACCAACGGAGAGGTGACCAGACATCAACAGATGAATGGGAAAAGATACAACCAGACGTCAACGGACGAATGGGAAAAACTCGACGTTTACCGACACCAACGGAGAGGTGACCAGACATCAACGGATGAATGGGAAAAGATACAACCAGACGTCAACAGACGAATGGGAAAAACTCGACGTTTACGACTCCAACGGAGAGGTGACCAGACATCAATGGATGAATGGAAAAAGATACAACCAGACGTCAACAGACGAATGGGAAAACCTCGACGTTTACCGACACCAACAGAGAGGTGACCAGACATCAACGAATGAATGGGAAGACTCAACAATACGTCAACGGACGAATGGGAGAAACTCGACGTTTACCAACACCAACGGAGAGGTGATCAGACATCAATGGATGAATGGGAAAAGATATAACCAGACGTCAACAGACGAATGGGAAAAACTCGACGTTTACGACACCAACGGAGAGGTGACTAGACATCAACGGATGAATGGAAAAAGATACAACCAGACGTCAACAGACGAATGGGAAAAACTCGACGTTTACCTACACCAACAGAGAGGTGACCAGACATCAACGGATGAATGGGAAAAGACTCAACCATACGTCAACGGACGAATTGGAGAAACTCGACGTTTATCGACACCAACGGAGAGGTGACCAGACATCAACGGATGAATGGAAAAAGATACAACCAGACGTCAACGGATGAATGGGAAAAACTCGACGTTTACCGACACCAACGGAGAGGTGACCATACATCAACGGATGAATGGGAAAAGACCTAACCATACTTCAACGGACGAATGGGAGAAACTCGACGTTTATCGACACCAACAGAGAGGTGACCAGACATCAACGGTTGACTGGAAAAGGATACAACCAGACGTCAATGGACGAATGGGAAAAACTCAACGTTTACCGACACCAACGAAGAGGTGACCAGACATCAACGGATGAATGGGAAGACTCAACCATACGTCAACGGACGAATGGGAGAAACTCGACGTTTATTGACACCAACGGAGAGGTGATTAGACGTCAACGGACGAATGGGAGAAACTCGACGTTTACCGACACCAATGGAGAGGTGACCAGACATCAACGGATGAATGGGAAAAGATACAACCAGACGTCAACGGACGAATGGAAAAAACTCGACGTTTACCGACACCAACGGAGAGGTGACCAGACATCAACGGATGAATGGGAAAAGATACAACCAGACGTCAACAGACGAATGGGAAAAACTCGACGTTTACGACTCCAACGGAGAGGTGACCAGACATCAATGGATGAATGGAAAAAGATACAACCAGACGTCAACAGACGAATGGGAAAACCTCGACGTTTACCGACACCAACAGAGAGGTGACCAGACATCAACGAATGAATGGGAAGACTCAACAATACGTCAACGGACGAATGGGAGAAACTCGATGTTTACCAACACCAACGGAGAGGTGATCAGACATCAACGGATGAATGGGAAAAGATATAACCAGACTTCAACAGACGAATGGGAAAAACTCGACGTTTACGACACCAACGGAGATGTGACTAGACATCAACGGATGAATGGAAAAAGATACAACCAGACGTCAACAGACGAATGGGAAAAACTCGACGTTTACCTACACCAACAGAGAGGTGACCAGACATCAACGGATGAATGGGAAAAGACTCAACCATACGTCAATGGACGAATGGGAGAAACTCGACGTTTATCGACACCAACGGAGAGGTGACCAGACATCAACGGATGAATGGAAAAAGATACAACCAGACGTCAACGGATGAATAAGAAAACTCGACGTTTACCGACACCAACGGAGAGGTGACCATACATCAACGGATGAATGGGAAAAGACCTAACCATACTTCAACGGACGAATTGGAGAAACTCGACGTTTATCGACACCAACATAGAGGTGACCAGACATCAACAGTTGACTGGAAAAGGATACAACCAGACGTCAATGGACGAATGGGAAAAACTCAACGTTTACCGACACCAACGAAGAGGTGACCAGACATCAACGAATGAATGGGAAGACTCAACCATACGTCAACGGACGAATGGGAGAAACTCGACGTTTATTGACACCAACGGAGAGGTGATTAGACGTCAACGGACGAATGGGAGAAACTCGACGTTTACCGACACCAATGGAGAGGTGACCAGACATCAACGGATGAATGGGAAAAGATACAACCAGACATCAACGGACGAATGGGAAAAACTCGACGTTTACCGACACCAACGGAGAGGTGACCAGACATCAACGGATGAATGGGAAAAGATACAACCAGACGTCAACAGACGAATGGGAAAAACTCGACCTTTACGAATCCAACGGAGAGGTGACCAGACATCAATGGATGAATGGAAAAAGATAGAACCAGACGTCAACAGACGAATGGGAAAAACTCGACGTTTACCGACACCAACAGAGAGGTGACCAGACATCAACGGATGAATGGGAAGACTCAACAATACGTCAACGGACGAATGGGAGAAACTCGACGTTTACCAACACCAACGGAGAGGTGATCAGACATCAACGGATGAATGGGAAAAGATACAACCAGACGTCAACAGACGAATGGGAAAAACTCGACGTTTACGACACCAACGGAGAGGTGACTAGACATCAACGGATGAATGGAAAAAGATACAACCAGACGTCAACAGACGAATGGGAAAAACTCGACGTTTACCTACACCAACAGAGAGGTGACCAGACATCAACGGATGAATGGGAAAAGACTCAACCATACGTCAACGGACGAAGGGGAGAAACACGACGTTTATCGACACCAACGGAGAGGTGACCAGACATCAACGGATGAATGGGAAGACTCAACCATACGTCAACGAACAAATGGGAGAAACTCGACGTTTACCGATACCAACGGAGAGGTAACCAGACATCAACGGATGAATGGGTAGACTCAACCAAACATCAACGGACGAATGGGAGAAACTCGATGTTTATCGACACCAACGGAGAGGTGACCAGACATCAACGGATGAATGGGAAGACTCAACCATACGTCAACGGACAAATGGGAGAAACTCGACGTTTACCGATACCAACGGAGAGGTGACCAGACATCAACGGATGAATGGGAAGACTCAACCATACGTCAACGGACGAATGGGAGAAACTCGATGTTTATCGACACCAACGGAGAGGTGACCAGACATCAACGGATGAATGGGAAAAACTCGACGTTTATCGACACCAACGGAGAGGTTACCAGACATCAACGGATGACTGGAAAAGGATACAACAAGACGTCAACGGACGAATGGGAAAAACTCGACGTTTACCGACACCAACGGAGAGGTGACCATACATCAACGGATGAATGGGAAAAGACCTAACCATACGTCAACGGACGAATGGGAGAAACTCGACGTTTATCGACACCAACAGAGAGGTGACCAGACATCAACGGTTGACTGGAAAAGGATACAACCAGACGTCAATGGACGAATGGGAAAAACTCAACGTTTACCGACACCAACGGAGAGGTGACTAGACATCAACGGATGAATGGGAAAAGATACAACCAGACGTCAACGGACGAATGGGAGAAACTCGACGTTTACCGACACCAACGGAGAGGTGACCAGACATCAATGGATGAATGGGAAAAGATACAACCAGACGTCAACAGACGAATGGGAAAAACTCGACGTTTACGACTCCAACGGAGAGGTGACCAGACATCAACGGATGAATGGGAAGACTCAACCATACGTCAATGGACGAATGGGAGAAACTCGACGTTTACCAACACCAACGGAGAGGTGATCAGATATCAACAGATGAATGGGAAAAGATACAACCAGACGTCAACAGACGAATGGGAAAAACTCGACGTTTACGACACCAACGGAGAGGTGACTAGACATCAACGGATGAATGGAAAAAGATACAACGAGACGTCAACAGACGAATGGGAAAAACTCGACGTCTACCTAAACCAACAGAGAGGTGACCAGACATCAACGGATGAATGGGAAAAGACTCAACCATACGTCAACGGACGAATGGGAGAAACTCGACGTTTATCGACACCAACGGAGAGGTGACCAGACATCAAGGGATGAATGGGAAGACTCAACCATACGTCAACGAACAAATGGGAGAAACTCGACGTTTACCGATACCAACGGAGAGGTGACCAGACATCAACGGATGAATGGGAAGACTCAACCATACGTCAACGGACGAATGGGAGAAACTCGATGTTTATCGACACCAACGGAGAGGTGACCAGACATCAACGGATGAATGGGAAGACTCAACCATACGTCAACGGACAAATGGGAGAAACTCGACGTTTACCGATACCAACGGAGAGGTGACCAGACATCAACGGATGAATGGGAAGACTCCACCATACGTCAACGGACGAATGGGAGAAACTCGATGTTTACCGACACCAACGGAGAGGTGACCAGACATCAACGGATGAATGGGAAAAACTCGACGTTTATCGACACCAACGGAGAGGTTACCAGACATCAACGGATGACTGGAAAGGGATACGACAAGGCGTCAACGGACGAATGGGAAAAACTCGACGTTTACCGACACCAACGGAGAGGTGACCATACATCAACGGATGAATGGGAAAAGACCTAACCATACGTTAACGGACGAATGGTAGAAACTCGACGTTTACCAACACCAACGGAGAGGTGATCAGACATCAACAGATGAATGGGAAAAGATACAACCAGACGTCAACAGACGAATGGGAAAAACTCGACGTTTACGACACCAACGGAGAGGTGACTAGACATCAACGGATGAATGGAAAAAGATACAACGAGACGTCAACAGACGAATGGGAAAAACTCGACGTTTACCTAAACCAACAGAGAGGTGACCAGACATCAACAGATGAATGGGAAAAGACTTAACCATACGTCAACGGACGAATGGGAGAAACTCGACGTTTATCGACACCAACGGAGAGGTGACCAGACATCAAGGGATGAATGGGAAGACTCAACCATACGTCAACGAACAAATGGGAGAAACTCGACGTTTACCGATACCAACGGAGAGGTGACCAGACATCAACGGATGAATGGGAAGACTCAACCATACGTCCCCGGACGAATGGGAGAAACTCGATGTTTATCGACACCAACGGAGAGGTGACCAGACATCAACGGATGAATGGGAAGACTCAACCATACGTCAACGGACAAATGGGAGAAACTCGACGTTTACCGATACCAACGGAGAGGTGACCAGACATCAACGGATGAATGGGAAGACTCCACCATACGTCAACGGACGAATGGGAGAAACTCGATGTTTACCGACACCAACGGAGAGGTTACCAGACATCAACGGATGACTGGAAAAGGATACAACAAGACGTCAACGGACGAATGGGAAAAACTCGACGTTTACCGACACCAACGGAGAGGTGACCATACATCAACGGATGAATGGGAAAAGACCTAACCATACGTCAACGGACGAATGGGAGAAACTCGACGTTTATCGACACCAACGGAGAGGTGACCAGACATCAACGGTTGACTGGAAAAGGATACAACCAGACGTCAACGGACGAATGGGAAAAACTCAACGTTTACCGACACCAACGAAGAGGTGACCAGACATCAACGGATGAAAGGGAAGACTCAACCATACGTCAACAGACGAATGGGAGAAACTCGACGTTTATTGACACCAACGGAGAGGTGACTAGACGTCAACGGACGAATGGGAGAAACTCGACGTTTACCGACACCAACAGAGAGGTGACCAGACATCAACGGATGAATGGGAAAAGATACAACCAGACGTCAACGGACGAATGGGAAAAACTCGACGTTTACCGACACCAACGGAGAGGTGACCAGACATCAATGGATGAATGGGAAAAGATACAACCAGACGTCAACAGACGAATGGGAAAAACTCGACGTTTACGACTCCAACGGAGAGGTGACCAGACATCAATGGATGAATGGAAAAAGATACAACCAGACGTCAACAGACGAATGGGAAAAACTCGACGTTTACCGACACCAACAGAGAGGTGACCAGACATCAACGGATGAATGGGAAGACTCAACCATACGTCAACTGCCGAATGGGAGAAACTCGACGTTTACCAACACCAACGGAGAAGTGATCAGACATCAACGGATGAATGGGAAAAGATACAACCAGACGTCAACAGACGAATGGGAAAAACTCGACGTTTACGACACCAACGGAGAGGTGACTAGACATCAACGGATGAATGGAAAAAGATACAACGAGACGTCAACAGACGAATGGGAAAAACTCGACGTTTACCTACACCAACAGAGAGGTGACCAGACATCAACGGATGAATGGGAAAAGACTCAACCATACGTCAACGGACGAATGGGAGAAACTCGACGTTTATCGACACCAACGGAGAGGTGACCAGACATCAAGGGATGAGTGGGAAGACTCAACCATACGTCAACGAACAAATGGGAGAAACTCGACGTTTACCGATACCAACGGAGAGGTGACCAGACATCAACGGATGAATGGGAAGACTCAACCATACGTCAACGGACGAATGGGAGAAACTCGATGTTTATCGACACCAACGGAGAGGTGACCAGACATCAATGGATGAATGGGAAAAGATACAACCAGACGTCAACAGACGAATGGGAAAAACTCGACGTTTACGACTCCAACGGAGAGGTGACCAGACATCAATGGATGAATGGAAAAAGATACAACCAGACGTCAACAGACGAATGGGAAAAACTCGACGTTTACCGACACCAACAGAGAGGTGACCAGACATCAACGGATGAATGGGAAGACTCAACCATACGTCAACTGCCGAATGGGAGAAACTCGACGTTTACCAACACCAACGGAGAAGTGATCAGACATCAACGGATGAATGGGAAAAGATACAACCAGACGTCAACAGACGAATGGGAAAAACTCGACGTTTACGACACCAACGGAGAGGTGACTAGACATCAACGGATGAATGGAAAAAGATACAACGAGACGTCAACAGACGAATGGGAAAAACTCGACGTTTACCTACACCAACAGAGAGGTGACCAGACATCAACGGATGAATGGGAAAAGACTCAACCATACGTCAACGGACGAATGGGAGAAACTCGACGTTTATCGACACCAACGGAGAGGTGACCAGACATCAAGGGATGAGTGGGAAGACTCAACCATACGTCAACGAACAAATGGGAGAAACTCGACGTTTACCGATACCAACGGAGAGGTGACCAGACATCAACGGATGAATGGGAAGACTCAACCATACGTCAACGGACGAATGGGAGAAACTCGATGTTTATCGACACCAACGGAGAGGTGACCAGACATCAATGGATGAATGGGAAAAGATACAACCAGACGTCAACAGACGAATGGGAAAAACTCGACGTTTACGACTCCAACGGAGAGGTGACCAGACATCAATGGATGAATGGAAAAAGATACAACCAGACGTCAACAGACGAATGGGAAAAACTCGACGTTTACCGACACCAACAGAGAGGTGACCAGACATCAACGGATGAATGGGAAGACTCAACCATACGTCAACTGCCGAATGGGAGAAACTCGACGTTTACCAACACCAACGGAGAAGTGATCAGACATCAACGGATGAATGGGAAAAGATACAACCAGACGTCAACAGACGAATGGGAAAAACTCGACGTTTACGACACCAACGGAGAGGTGACTAGACATCAACGGATGAATGGAAAAAGATACAACGAGACGTCAACAGACGAATGGGAAAAACTCGACGTTTACCTACACCAACAGAGAGGTGACCAGACATCAACGGATGAATGGGAAAAGACTCAACCATACGTCAACGGACGAATGGGAGAAACTCGACGTTTATCGACACCAACGGAGAGGTGACCAGACATCAAGGGATGAGTGGGAAGACTCAACCATACGTCAACGAACAAATGGGAGAAACTCGACGTTTACCGATACCAACGGAGAGGTGACCAGACATCAACGGATGAATGGGAAGACTCAACCATACGTCAACGGACGAATGGGAGAAACTCGATGTTTATCGACACCAACGGAGAGGTGACCAGACATCAATGGATGAATGGGAAGACTCAACCATACGTCAACGGACAAATGGGAGAAACTCGACGTTTACCGATACCAACGGAGAGGTGACCAGACATCAACGGATGAATGGGAAAAACTCGACGTTTATCGACACCAACGGAGAGGTTACCAGACATCAACGGATGACTGGAAAAGGATACAACAAGACGTCAACGGACGAATGGGAAAAACTCGACGTTTACCGACATCAACGAAGAGGTGACCAGACATCAACGGATGAATGGGAAGACTCAACCATACGTCAACGTACGAAATGGGAGAAACTCGACGTTTACCGACACCAACGGAGAGGTGACCAGACATCAACGGATGAATGGGAAGACTCAACCATACGTCAATGGACGAATGGGAGAAACTCGACGTTTACCGACACCAACGGAGAGGTGACCAGACATCAACGGATGAATGGGAAAAGATACAACCAGACGTCAACAGACGAATGGGAAAAACTCGACGTTTACGACACCAACAGAGAGGTGACCAGACATCAACGGATGAATGGAAAAAGATACAACCAGACGTCAACAGATGAATGGGAAAAGACTCAACCATACGTCAACGGACGAATGGGAGAAACTCGACGTTTATCGACACCAACGGAGAGGTGACCAGACATCAACGGGTGAATGGGAAGACTCAACCATACGTCAACGGACGAATGGGAGAAACTCGACGTTTACCGACACCAACCGAGAGGTGACCAGACATCAACGGATGAATGGGAAGACTCAACCATACGTCAACGGACGAATGGGAGAAACTCGACGTTTACCGACACCAACGGAGAGGTGACCAGACATCAACGGATGAATGGGAAGAGAAAGAATGCTACGAACATCAAAAGATGATGTCCACAGACACCAAAAGGATCCACACAGGGATCAACACGACACCTACTGGTATCACAACGATGACACCTACATATGTCAAGACAAGGCCAATCACTTGTCAGGGACTACTCCGAGGAGTCAAGCTTTCCTTTCGCTGACGGGTGAGGAAATAAACCTCTCTGGGGTATTATCAAACCCTGAATGCTGTTAGAAGTAACTGCTGTAAATGTGCCACGCGGATTGTTGAACAATGGTCCGCCTCTGCTGGGGATATGATCCAAACTGTCGTAACACATGAATGCATATGTTTGAATTTTTCTATGGCGTAATGCTCCATGTTGAATGGAAATTCTACGCTATTTGAGGATGCAATTATTACTACATGCAAGATGCAAATCAAGAAAACTCCTGTTGGGGAGGAAATGATCGCTTTGTTGAGCACACAATTCTGATTAGATTCTCCAACTCTGTGGGGGGACGTACTGCTGGGGGTGCTTCGCTGATCTGATACTCTGGGGACGGCATAGGAAATAAACCTCTCAACCATGATGGGGACTAGCATTGCTGCTGGAGAAAGGATAAATCCCACCGGGGACAACTTTCACTGAATCTAATCAACCTAGGGACTCCACCAGGGGAAACGACCAAAGTTCACCTCCATTGGGAATAACTTACCAACCCACAGGGAAGATAAACTCTACTGGGGACAATTTTCACCGAACATGATCCGCTTGGGGACTTCACTGGGGAAAACCATCAACACAAAATTGCTGGGGAAAACAATCACAACCCTGCTGGGGAGCTGCAAACTCGACCCTGCTGGGGTTTGCAGTACTTCAGATCCGACTGCTGAGGAACAAACTAACCACAAACACCTTCGCTTGGGATACGACAACCTTCCGGCTCAGTGGGGACTATCAATCTTCAGACTAGCTGGGGAATAGATCAACTTTCAGGCCTGCTACCCGACTGCTGGGGAAGAACAGTTCTCAGACTTGCTTGGGGATCTAGCCACTTTCAAGCCTGCTGGGGATTACTGCAAACTTAACCCTATTTATACAGTGAACTCCAGACCTGACTGCTGAGGAACAAACTACCCACAGACACCTTCGTTGGGTAAATTGCAACCTTCAGGCTCGCTGGGGAACTAACCGTCCTCAGACTTGCTGGGGAACTAACAATCCTCAGACTGCTCGGGGAGATAACACTCTCAGACCGCTCGGGAGATACAGCCTATTTGGCACGGAACACCCGTCGATTCGTCTAACCCTGGCATTTCCCATCCAACCACGGTGTCAACTTTCCACTTTTGGGAGCTCCCAGCCTCATTTGGTCTCTTCTGATTCATCACCTAGTATTCTCGTCTTTTCTCTACTTCGAGACAATCGATCTCCTCAGATCCGGGCTAACTCTCTAATCTTCAGACTTTGAAGAGTCTTCTTGATTACCCTCTAGGATCGTCGTCGCAATTCTTTCACCGTCTTTTCACTGTTCTTCTATCCCTTGCCCCTGATTGGACTCTGCGGGGATCTCTTGTCAAAGTGCTTCACATCACAACCTGCAAGTGAGTGAACGTAGCTACCAGCACCTGCAAAAGAGATCGTTAGATAAAAAACGTGCCCCAGGCGTGCCAAAATTTCAACACTTAGGTCACTCAAACTTCCGTATAAGATTTCACGCTTTCAATCTTATAAGCATGCATCGGAAGGGACCTCTATGTTTCAAAATGCAAATATTCTCATAAAAAATAAACGGATGTTTTTGCAATCAAAGTGGTAATGAAGACAAAAACAAAATTATTTGACTGAACATGCATTTTATTGACTGAACAAAAGGTGGCTCAGAACCGAGCAACACAGGAAGCAATCCCTGAAAAGAGGTGATTGCGCACAAAAGGAAAAATCTATCCTAATGGCACTGTGAAACCGTGATCTCATCGAGTTCCAACTCGGTTACACCCCATATGTCCTCAAGACTATCCGCACTTTCTGCCTTCTGAACAAGACGCTTCCGACTGATCTCTGTCGGAGATTCTACAGGTGTCTTAACCAAAGCACACACGATCATGCGGGACGCAGTTGTTTCGTTTCATTCCCTCTTTTGCCTGGACCGCCCTTTCGGGTTTTCAGTCCACCGGGATACCCTTTTTTGTCCCAGCCGCCCTTGCGGGGGATTTCGACTTGCCGGGTGTACAGTTTTTTCTTTTTATCCCTAATTTTTGCCCGAACCCTTTCATTCATTTTTGTTTGGTTCGCCGAGATGCCCCTTTTTGCCTGGACTCTTTTATTCTTTTCGTCCAGCGGGTCTCTTTGACGAAGTATTTTTTAACTGCGTCCGCATTTACAGGGGATGGAAAATCCTCGTCATCCGTGGTCCTCAACAACAAGGCTCTACCAGAGGAAACCTTCTTGACCACGAATGAACATTCATAATTGTGTATCCACTTGCCCCTGCGTCCATTGAGGAGGAAGGATCCTTTTCAACACCACTTCTCCCACATGATACGCACGAAGTTGCACTTTTCAGCCACAAGCACGTTTCATTCACTGGGTACAACTGCCAATGACAAATAACTGTCGGCCTTTTTTCTCAATCAGGCTCCCTTCATACCGAGTCCTTGTCCACTCAGCCTCTTTCAATCTCACGTCCCTCAAGACTCTCCACAATGGGGTCTAGACCTCAGCAGGTAACACCACTTCTATCCCATACACGAGCGAGGAAGGCGTTGCCCCAGTAGACGTATGCACTGAAGGTCGATACCCAGGATACAGGCTTCGTACTCAACCACCATCGTTGGTGCATTCAATTGTTATCAAGTCAACAAAAGGAATGTGGGATCCCTTTGGCGTAACCAAAGCAACACCAACTCTGTTTCTATTCACGTCGACAGCCCCATTAGACATCAGAATCCGTTCGGATTCAGGGTCAGGCCCCTCCTCCGGGATCGGTTCCTCACAATCTTTCGATTTGAGAACCTCGATGTCCTCATCACGGAACTCAAACATCATTGGTTAATAATCCTCAATGAGTTGCTGGACGAGGTAATCGAAGAACACACTCCCCTTGATTTCCTTCTGAGACGTGTACTGTATATCACAAATCAGTTAACATTCTTTTGCACTCTCACAACCCGTCCAGTCAATGCTGGCTTCTCATGCTGGCTTCTCAAATACATACCTGATCGGATCCATCTTGGAAATCCACACAGTGGTACGAACCAGCATATACTGTCTCAGTCGGTGAGCAACCTATGCCAAAGTACAACAAGTTTTCTCGAGCAGTGAATGTATTGTTTCACAGTCGGTAAACTCTTTGCTAAGGTAAATTGCATGTTCTTTTCGACCAGACTCGTCATGCTGCCCCAGTAAACACCTCATAGATCCCTCGAGGGCCGTCAAGAACAGAATTAATGGTCGTCCCTCCACAGGTCTGATTCCTGCAAATATTCTTTTATTTTTCCTCATGCCACTTGGCAATCATCATCCCACCTGACCGTTTGACCTTTTTTCTTCAACAGCTTGGATGGGTTCACACGTGGCTGTTAGATGAGATGTGAACCATGAAATGTAGTTCAATCTGCCTAAGAGACCACGAACCTCTTTTTCTGTTCTCGGTTCAGGCATTTCTTGTATTATTTTTTTCCTTCTTTTTTTTTCTTTTTTTTTTCTTCTCTCTTTTTCTTTAGCAGGATCGGCCTCGATTCCTCTTATCCGCTCACAATAAGCCTCATCATTTTACCGGACAGCACTCCACAAGTGTACTCATTCGGACTCAACCTCAGTTTGAATTATCCTTACTGGTCCAACAACTTGACCAGGTCTACCGGATGCCCCTCTCTTGCTTGGGACTTTGCTATCATGTCATCAACATAGCATTCGATTTCATGATGAATCATATCATGAAACAAAGTCACCATAGACCTTTGATACGTGGCACCGACATTCTTGAGACTGAATGGCATCACCTTATAACAAGAAGGTGCCCTCTGGTGTGATGAACATTGTTTTCTCCATATCATCTAGCGACAGTTCAATTTGATTTTGGCCAGAAAAGCCATCCATGAAAGAAAACACCGAGAACTGAGCTGCATTATCTACCCACACCTTGCCGTGAGGTAATGGGAAATCATCCTTCGGGCTAGCTCTTGTTCAAATACCGGTAGTCCACACATTCTCACCATCTCATCCTTTTTCGGCACTGGCTTCCGCTTCACTGGAGGACAGTCTTCTCTCAATGGTAGCTTGTGCACCACAACATCAGTATTCCACCCTGGCATATTGTGATAAGACCGGGCGAAGATATCGACATACACTTTCAGCAAGGCTACCATTCTGCTCTTGACATTTGCCTCTGAAGCGGCTCCAACTTTCACTTCCTTTATGACCTCGGCGGTGCCTGGAATAACAATCTTGAATCGCTCCTCGTGCGGTTGAATCACCTTCTCCTCTTGTTTCAACAACCTGGCTAATTCCAGCAGATCACAATCTTCTTCGCCTTCTTCTTCGGCATGATAGGTTGAATCGTCGAAGTCATACAGAGGTGTAACCGAATTGTTATCAATGAGATCAGGAGGATAGTCACTTTTGAGGTCGGAACAAGACAAATCAAAAGGAAAGAAAAAATGAAAATAAACATTGCCATTTTTATTTTTTTTTAAACTTCGAAAATAAATGAAAAACAGGGAACACCGCATTTAATCACAAAAACATCTATTTATTAATGATGCAAAATGTTGCAAAATGAAACACATGAGATGGCCCTTACAATGGACCATTACATTTCGGGCAAAACGTATGGCTTTCATGCAAACAGAAATGCTACCCATCAAGATGAGTGACAGTGATGATCTTTGAGGCCTTCCAGTTCCCTGGTACGCACGATTTTATCCACGAGTCAAGCTCGTAGTCACTGTTAATCTCTTCACCCACCTCATAGGCATGTTCTGGATCCAGCACTCCGGCTCTGACGAATGTGAACGGTTGACGACGTCCTCTGTTTTGTCTAGACGAGTCTTGGTCTGGCTGATAGCCAACTCCAAACATATCTGCTTTCACCACAATGTCTATGATCTTTCCCCATCCTAGGGTTTCTCCGCTCTTCACCACTTCTATGGCCTGTTTGTAAGAAGAAATGGACAGCTTCTTCTCTTTCTCAGTACAGATCGCCTTCTCCACCTTGACGATTTCAACTGCCTGACTCGGTGTTTCAAATTTTTCACCGTCCATTTCTACTTCCATCGTTCTCTGGATTGTCTCCTTCATCATTACACACCCATTTGTGGCGACAGCCGCACAACAATTATCAACACTAGGGAATGCTCCACTCTTCATCAGATGTTTCGGGACCACAGACATTGGAGTTTTTAACTGATCCCCATCAGTCACATCTGTTCCTCTCTTGTCCTTTGACATCACCTTTACCCCCACAGGACCCTGCATCGGTACGGGGTTAGCATTAACATTCAGTGTCGGTGCCAAACTGATGGCCTTAGAATCCATCATATCTTGGACGACATGCTTAAAAGCTCTACAACCCTCAATGTTATGTCCGGGTGCCCCAGAATGGAACTCGCACCTGGCGTTCTCATCGTATTTTGCAGGCCTCTGATGTAGTTCTACAGGAACCAATATTCTCGGCCGAACTAACGCAAGATCCCTCAACCTCTTGAACATAAGGGTATAAGTCACATGTGGCTTATCAAACTGACGGTCCGTCGTCCCCTTCTTCTGTTGGCACCCAGCTTTCTGTGCTTTCTGTTGAGGTGGCGGTTGTTGCTTCTGTACAAGTGGATTATCAGCAAGGATGGTTACTGCAGCAGCATAAGGGTGATAACGATCCTTGCCATGTTCCTCTCGGGCAGGCACCCACTTGATTCAACATCCTTCTTGTGCTGACCACTGCTAGAGGGCTTTTCTACTACAGATGACGGAGCATTTTCCTGAACTTTCTCCGTTATCAGCCATTTCTCAATCCTCTCCACCCTCTCATCAATTGTTATCTTCCCCAAGGCGAGCCCCTGCACGACTTTGAACAACTCTCTCATCATCTCTTTCAATTCGAGAATGACGGTGTTGGGTGAATCTATTAGCTTGGATTTGTTGGGCCTGGCCGGACGTCTGAGCGGGAGAGCTATGTGCACTGGTTAGATACTGACACCTACAAAACAGCAAACAGGTTAATATGACTCACACATGCAATGTCTATCCGTACTAGGAATATTCTGTCCTTTGATTCTGGCTTCCTCGAGACGGACAATAATTTGACAATAACATTCCGACATCCGGATGTCTCTCGACCAGAATCTCAATCAAAAATGGACCCTGAGTACAAATAGACATGGGTTAAATGCAGATGAATGCGAAATGGGAATGATGCAAATGCATGCAGGCAGGTCAATGTGCATCCTCCAGGCCATCTGAGGATCAACTGTACCGGACCGGTCTCTGAACTGATCACAATCATCTGAGGGCCCGAGTAACCATAAATCCAACTTGGGAAGTTCCGAAATAAACGGAACCGGGGAATATATCACTATCATCAAGGAAATCCACTAAACGGACGACAATCAAATCCTTTGAACAAGTATCCTCAAATTCAACCCGGGGATCCGAAATAAACGGAACCCGCTGATAGATATCACGTACAAAACTCCAGCGTCTCAGAGATAAGTACCCATAAGTCCAATTGAACCATAGTCACCATCTGTACCTGCAAATGATTCAATCCCTCCCCACTCACGGGTGTCATCTAGGCCAGGGTAAGGATAAGAGAAACGCAGGATATACAACCCTTTCAAGAATATCATCATGTACACACCAGATGTATGCAACGATAATACCCCATCAGAATCTGAACTGCTCGTGACATCATGTTCCGCTAAGTGGCGCCACACCACCCGCTTCCCATGAATCACTCTATTCCTAGGGGTCCTAAAGTTCACTCATAACCTGGGTATTGGGCCTTTTACCTCTTGTAACTCCCACCCAACAGAGAAACAGACACAGCCAGCACAATGATAATATGATGCATGCAAACAGAAACAGTCACATCATAATCATAAATGCAATAAATAAAATAGTAAAAGCAACCAAACCCTATCCTACAGAGCGCTAGGACTGACTCGCTTAGGGAAGATGGACGAGCAAGAGGTCAACTTCTCTATTTTCCCCAATAGAGTCGCCAGCTGTCGCATTACGCGAAAAACCGGCGGGAAAAAGACACAGAGCCGCCACCGTGCGTTATTCATCCCAAAGGAGGGAAACGAAACGCTCGAAGTAAACCTGGAAGGAAATGGTCTCGCGACCAAAGATTGATAGGATCGGGAGTCGGTTATGCGAAGGGAAGGTATTAGCACCCCTACGCATCCGTCGTACTCGATGGGATCCACGGTCAAAAAGGATAGAAGAAAGGTTGCTAGATAACTACTCAAAACACTGCACAAAACCGACACAAAACACAGATGGAAGACGGAAGAAGGACTCGACAGGATATCGCATCCTGGGCCTACGTAGTTTGTCAGACACAAACATCAGAGTCGACATAGTTCGGGGACAGAGGAAACATGCTCGCTAGGATGTCGCATCCTATGCATACATATCTTCTCTAACCAGAGAAGAATCAGAGCACTCGTAGCTCGGCTAACGCACGCCAAACAAAACATAAACAGGAAACCAACTGCCAATCGCTGGACTTACGTCAGACTCCGAACACACAACCACACACAGGAAACCAACTGCTAATCGCTGGACTTATGTCAGACTCCAACAATCAAACAAGACACAGGAAACCGACTGCCAATCGCTGGACTTACGTCAGACTCCGGACATACCAACACACACAGGAAACCAACTGCCAATCGCTGGACTTACGTCAGACTCCAAACACACACAAGGGGGTTGAAAAAGGAAAAGGGCGCCCGGAGAGATTAGTTCATCTCCTGCCTACGTACCTCATCTGGTATGAGGATCAGGGCGACGTAGTTCCCTTGAACAGGGAAAGAACTTCTATCCTAACCAGAGACTAGGGAGATAACAGACTACTAGGGAGACTACGACTCGAGCTTAGAAGTTGTCATGCAAATGATCCCTATATTGAAGTCTCTAACAAGAGTTTAACTCACACAGGCACTGAGTCAACTCAAGTCTATCTCTACGTACGTCAACTTCCTCAAAAGTTGATCATACAACTCCTACAGAAAGGAGATGAGAAGCTAAGCAGATAAACATCAAAAGCAAATAGCACACATTATACACAACCAATGGGGCTCAAGCAAGGTTAGGCTTTAGTCAAGGGGTCATATCGACCTTGACAAACAAGCCAACTGGAAAGGGTAGTCAGGCTCTTAACCTCTAACATTGAGAGTTAGGGTGAGCAGATGAAATGGAAATGAGGGTTATGCCTCATAGCTCTTAACCCAGGTCTGGGTGAGCTTGAATCAACAGAAGATGTGGGAGTTCAGAATGAAGGACACAAATGACTGACTCTATGGACAAGATTTTGGGTTCTTATTGAAGATGCATCAACACATGGTGTGAGCAAAGTGAATGACACACTGAATAGAAGGGGATGTATTGCACATCCCTTTTGTCTTCCAATTGCCTCTTAAGAGGACTTTACCTGCTTGGCACGAAATTAAACAACCACAAACATTGCCTCTTAAGGAGGGCTTCAGACAGGTGCCTGCCAAAGTAACATGACAGGTCGTCCAGACTACATGAAGATCAAGGAATTATACCTAAGTGGTATGCCGACCACAAGCAAAGCAAAAGCAAAGTTCAAATGAACTTAAAGCAACTTAGGTACCTGTGGAAACAACTAAACAAATCAGTACAATACTCAGACAAACAGATAACAATCAATAACAAACACACAATCCCAATGTACAACAAATAAACCATAAGGCAAACTCAAGTGAGTTATCATCAACCTACAAAACAGCAAATGTTAGCAATCAATAGCAAATATCAACATTCAAATGATGAAGCATCATCAACCATGGCATTTGGATGCTTAAACCTGAAATTCAAAGCTCACATGTAAGTAACAAACCACTAGGTCAAAGCCTAGGGTCAAAGATGAAGAAAAAATTCAAAACAGGAGCTGAAATTCAACACAATGCAACTTCAAACACATATAAACATATCCTAAAAAGGATCACATCAAAATCATCAAGCAAAAGCATTTCATGATCAAAAGAAGTCAAAGACAATTTCAAAGCTCATATTTGGACATCATGAATGAAAATTCCCAATCAAAACAGAAATGATTCAAATAATTCTGGAAAAAATCATGAGCATTCAACACATCCAATCCAATCATCATACAGAAAATCAGAAGCATCAAAGATCATTTGGCATCGAAATGAAATTGCACAAGTTGATCAATATCAAGCATTTCACAATAGAAAGAGCAAGGCAAGGTCATAAAAGCACATGTGTTCAAACATTCTAACACAAACAGAAATCCAGCCATGCACAACTTCAAAGTTCATCCTCATAAAAAACTAGACAAGCAGAGGATCATTTTGCAAAAAATTGGGAATGATTTGAGCCATTTTTCAATTTGTTATGGATTTTTGAAGTTGGATGAAAAATTTGAAATCAAACAAATGAAGCATACATGAAATATGGAGGGAAAAGTGAAAATGATGAAATGATTTGAAATATTGTCTCAGGCCTGGATCGAACCATGTCAACATTTGAAAGAAACGCGCACCTATGTGAAACGCAGCCGTTTCACCTGGAAAACCCTAGCGCAGCTAGCGACGGCCTGTGACGGTCACAAATCGGACGCTAACATGAAGATCTTCATCTTCTTCACGAAGATGAAGATGAACAGGATGAAGTTCATACCAGAATTTCCAGAATTTCCAGATTCACAAAATTTTTACATCATTGGAACGGTTACATCATGAGGATCACAGATCAAACAATATTTCATGCTAATTCATCATCAATCATGCAAAACGAATCAAAATCAATTTAACATTCAAAACTTCAATCGACCATATATCACTCAATAATGCATCATTTTTCATGAAATTTCTACCAGAATTATCAGCAACATGAGATCTACAAGAATATACACATGGATTGCAAAATTGTGAAGGTCGAAAATCCTACCTCTTGAAGAGCAGATTCTGGTTTTGCACGATCCAACACTTGTAGTGGTCCAAATCTCCTTCTGGATACTTGTAGTGATAATTGATGAAGGAATTTGAAATTCTAGTTATCAGACTTTAGATGTCACACGGGTTGTTATGACATCCAATGCTGCACAGACAAGAATTATGCAGAACTTAACAGTAAGTGCAGTAAATAACACAAGTAATTATATACCCAATTCAGTCCAACATGACCTACATCTGGGGGCTACCAAGCCAGGGAGGAAATCCACTATCAGTAATATTAATTCAAAGCTAAACTCACCCGTTTACAACTTGTCACTTAATCCCTACCCAATGCAATTTCAATCTTACTCTAAGATCAGAGTTCCTACTCACTCCCCCTCAATCACCTCAGTGATTACTACCTTTAATCAATATTAAAGACAATTTTGAAGTCACACTTCAAACAACTCTTGATTATGCTTAACAGCTTTAATCAAGATACACAACACTCACGCTTGAAAGCTTTGAGCGACACAACACTTACAACTCAATGAACACCCTATGCCAAAGCAATCATCAACGTGATAAAGGCTTGGCTTATAAGATACGTCTAACACAAGACTCACACAAAATACAGCAGTGAAGTATGATGGACACACTTAATCTTCACGCCTCAAAATCCCCAAATCTGAATGAAGGAACGACTTCCTTTGAAAGTACTCCAGAGCAGTCCAGCTTACCCACACCTTTTATTTTTCCTTTGGCACCATCACCAAAGGTCATATAGCTAGTAGTTTGAGGTTGAATATCCACCTGTAGATTTTCCATACCAGTCATATGTCTTGAGCATCCACTGTCAAAGTACCAGTCTTCTCTGGTAGAAGCCCTTAGAGCTGTGTGCGCTAACCTAGCATACCATTGTTGCTTCTTGATGGGGACATAGCGCTTATATGTCTTATGCTTAGGCCTGACATGCGAGGTTTGGTTAGGGAAACCATGAAGCCAGTAGCAGAAGGCTTTTATATGTCCAAGCCTACCACAGTGGTGACATCTCCACTCCTGGTTGTCGCAACCCGAAAAATACGGTAGGTGCAAAAAAAACAACCGGCGAGAAAGAAATGACAGAAGAGTCGCCACCGTGCGTTATTTATCCCAAAGGAGGGAAAGGAAACGCTCGAAGTAAACCTGGAGAAAGGAAAGGAAAAGACAAGGTCTCGCAACCAAATCTTGGGTTCGGGAGTCGATTATGCGAAGGGAAGGTATTAGCACCCCTACGCATCCGTAGTACTCTACGGGATCCACTCTTGTTGTTCTTGTCTAAAGGGTGTATGTTTATCTAATGTACTATTTACTAAAAGGGTCAAGAGAAAAATGACTCGCACGGATGTCGCATCCACTGCATACGTATCTCATCTGAGCATGAGAATCAGAGTCTTCGTAGCTCGGCTACCTATGGGTGAAAGAGAAGTGTGCTCGCTAAGACATCGCGTCTTATGCCTACGTATCTCATCGGGAATGAGAATCAGAGCAAAACGTAGTTCAAACAACTACGGGAGCAAAGGTCTCGATTGCAACTAGGGCAAGAGAAAGGGAATGTCTCGATCACAACGAGGGCGAGAGAAAGGATCGCAACGAGGGCGAAAGCAAACAAGGATTAGTTGTTAGTCGTTAGTCAAACTCGGCAAGACATCGCATCTTGTGCCTACGTATCTCATCTGAACATGAGAATCAGAGTTGCCGTAGTTCGGCTCACGCACGCCAAACAAAACAAGACACCTACACACAAAAAGGTGGCAAACATGGAGCCCGACTGCCAATCACTGGACTTACATCAGCATCCGAACCAAAACACACACAAAGGGGCAAACGTGGAGCCCGACTGCCAATCACTGGACTTACATCAGCATCCGAACCAAAATACACACAAAAAGGCAAACGTGGAGCCCGAACGCCAATCACTGGACTTACATCGGCATCCGAACCAAAACACACGCACACTGGAACCCGAATGCCACTCGATGGACTTACATCAGCTTCCAAGCACACAACAACCAAACAAGTTAATAGGGAGTCGGGAACTCGAGCCTATAACTGTCAAGCACACACAAAAGAAAAAGAAAGGTGCCCGGAGTGGTCTCGCACGACCACCTGCCTACATACCTCGTTTGGAACAAGGATCAGGGCGATGTAGTTCCCCTAGATATGGGTTGCCATCTGAACATGGACTTAGAAAGGAGGACACCCGTTGTGTCAAAGGAGAGTGGGCGATGTGTTCACGTCCTAGCAGTAGGTGTCGCAGCTCGCTGAATCGAGTCTTAGGCAGTTACCTCTTTGCAATAGAACGGACTACATGCCACAAGATCGGAGACGCTCGGAAAGGTCTAAAAGAAATGGGGAAGCTCTGCCCTAAAGTTGTCATGCAATGTGTACTTAGGTGTTAGGATTTACAAATGGGAATATCTACCTATTGTTAGCATGCAAAAGGATATGGGAATCCTACCTATGTTATCATACAAAGGGTTCTACCTAATGGGTGCTACCTAATCGGAACAAGAATCGACGAATGGAGCGAGGAGAAGTGTTATGGATAAAGGTAGATGGCGATGCATGAAGCAATCGACTTACAAGGTTGATGGCGATGCATAAAGCAATCGGCTTACAAGGTTGATGGCGATGCATAAAGCAATCGACTTACAAAAGGGTGGATGAATACGTGCTGGTTCTGTTAGGTTTTGAAAAATGATTACTCGACATTGGATCGAGGTTTTGATCTTGTTTTGAAATGGTTATCGGGTGTTCATTTTATTTCTTGTATTAACAGATGAATAAAGAATGAAAGAATATTATACATTTCATGGGAGAGGGATACATTTGTTATGAATGGGGGTTGTCATGGCAATCAAACAACATAAATATATGCCTCATACATCATACAAGTAGGCCACAATTAATCAAACAAGTATATAATCAAATCAAAGAATGAAATAATGGAACAAATAAACAATGTATGAGTGTAAGTGCAAGGGAACCGACTCATTGTAAGAAAGCCCAAGAGTAAGCTATGTGAGGTCGACGGCGATGCTTAAAAAGCAATCGACTTACAAGGGTGTAAAAAATGGGCTCGATATTAAATCGAGAAAAGTATGATTTTTTATAATTTTAAAAAATGGTTTTGAATGAATGATGAAGTTAAAAGAAAACAAAGTTTGCATTATTAACAAATGAAACTATGAGTATAATTAATACAACATAAACATGGGAAAAAAAAGAATGCTAAAGAAAGGAAATGTTACATATGGGTATCGAATCCACTACATAAGGGGAAATGAGACTCCTTCCCCTCCACCCGGCTACAGGTGGTCAGTAGTCACCTTAACAACGACTCAAATATATAAACAAAGAAACACAAAAAATAAAAATAAAAATAAAAAAAACTAGTAAAAGGCCAACATGGGCCATACGAGTTTGGGCTTGATGAATACCCAACAGTTTCTTGGACTGTTTTGGGTCGGGTCAAATGAGACCCGCTCCAGTCTGGCCCAAGATGAGGTGGCGACCGGAATTCCAAACAGCACCCTAGCCGCGTGGCTGTTGGGTAACAAAACAGAGAGACAATTTTGACCTTAATAATGGTAGCTGTCGGCCATACATGGGAAACAGCAAGGTGGGAAAACCGAAGGGACATCGAGTAAAGCAAATGTCACTAGTTTTGTTTCCAAGCAGCAGAGCCATTAATAATAATAACATTCAATCATAATAAAAACTAGGAAAAAAAAACAAAAACAAAGGAACGGTGGTACTCGTCTCTCTCCCTCGAGAAGATCCAAACTTTTCACAAAAAGCAAAACCTCCCACAGTAAGAAAACTCAACATAAAACAAGAAGAATCATGCATCTAACGACGATGAAGAAACAGAAGCTCAAATCGTAAATAAACATGAACACCTAATCTTCAGTCATCAATAATCAGGAATGAAACGTTTCCGGTCGAGATCAAATCGAAAATCAAAAGCATGAATTGGGAAGAGAAACTCACCAGTTACAACAAGGTAGACGGTGACTGGAAAGGGTAACATCGCCTGAATCTTTCTTCCAAATGTGCTTGGTTCTCTCCAAGGAACGCCGCCTCTAGGTTCTCAGAGTTTTTCGTTAGGGTTTTTTTCTCTCTCTTTGCCGTCGTCTTGATTTTTTTCGTTTTGTCTGATGCTCTTCTCCTTTTATGTCCTGTGAATTAGGGTTTTCTGATTGCTATGGTGGATCCAAGAAGTATCCCAGCCAAGGCCTTTCGGTGCTCAGAAATTGGAATGGTCCTTTTTGATGTATGGATTTGTAACAGGTATTCTGAGCTTAAGCTTTCTCCCTCTATTTTGTCTTACTGCCCAAATTGGGAATTTTCTCGAAATTTAACTGCCTGGTAATTATTTTGCAACCTTGGTTGTCACAGGGGTTCCGGATCCGTGAGGATGAGTCCAATGAGAACTGGCTGTGAATCAAACCCAAAACTTTGGAACAGATCAGTTGAATTCCGCGCTATTGTGTATCCTCCAAATTGCAAGAGTGTAAGAATCCAGTTCAGTATAACCATGAATCCGGCTTGCACCTAGTAGAGCTCCCCAGGTTGCAGCGTCTGGCTCAAAAGGCATGTTTTTCATTAAGTTATGTGCTTCTTCAAGGCGCCCAGCTCCACCAAGAAGATCAATCACACAGGCATAATGTTTTGAATTTGGTGCTATGCCATAAGCTTTGTTCATTGCATAAAAATATTCAGTTCCCCTATCAGTCATGCCAGTATGACTGCAAGCCGAAAGAACGCCAACGTGACATTATCCTTAGCAATTGAACTTCTTGCCCACATTAGGCCTATGGAGTATTTCTGACTGAATTTTCCATGGTAATTTCGTCAGCTATAAAACCTGCTATCTTCATTGAATCAAACACCAATAAAGCCTGTCTGCCAAATCCATGCCTAGCATAACCAGCTAATATTGTGTTCCAAGAGATGATATCTTTCTGCTGTATTCCTTCAAACACATCATAGGCTTTACCTATGCTGCCACATTTACAATACATATCAAGAAGTGCATTTCCCACCAAACACCCATTATCATACCCTGTCTTCACCACCTGCCCGTGAACTTGTTTCCCTCTTGATTTTGGTCGAAACCTTCACTTTCCAGACATACCGCTAGTATTTACTTGCAGTGACTTTGGGTTGGAACAGCGGGGATATCGATTTAACTTGGCATGTTGTTGCTTGCAGGATTTGATGTTACACGATGTTGCTCAGCACGCGACTTAATGGCACTTGTTTCCGCAGTATCAACTTCAGTATCTTCAGCCTTTTTGTTTGGTTGATGGTGATTAACTGCAATTCAAACCTTGCTTCACTAGGCTTCTAATATTTTAACCTGGTACTACTTCCCTCCATCTGCTCTTGCCTCGACTTGCTTTATCATGCCTTTACCTGAAAATTGATCGTGTTGGCCATGCTGTTATTCATCTTGCAGGTTTGATGGCTGCATCTGAGAGGCTTTGGATAGGTTGGTAATGCTGCAGTTATGTATTACTGGAAATGTATGGTTAGTGAAAACGGTGTATGTCGGCATTGTATTGGTTAATATGTGACTGTTTGCTGTTGGACTGTGTTGGAATAATGTTTGTAATGTTGCAGGGTTGTTTTGAGATGTGTGCAAGGCTGAAACAAATGGAGCTGCTTGGATTGTGGGGCTGGTCATCGTAACTCACAGAACTTGACATTTCAAATAACCGAAATAGTAGGGCTGCTGGGCATCTAGTGTACCAGAAAAGATTTTACAGGAGTAAATTTTGTATATGCCCTGGTGGATCACAGGTTAACAGTGCTCGAATAGCAGACTCTATTCATTATGGATGCATACCTGTGATAATATCAAATTGCTATGACCTTCCTTTTAATGATATTCTTGACTGGAGAAAACTTGTTCATAATAATTTAGTCAAGATTCAGAAACACTTCCAGTGGAATTCACCTCCAGTGAGATATCGTGCTTTCTATATGGTTATGTATAACCTCTGATTACGCCATCACACCATCCAACACTGATTCTAAGTGCTCGTCTGTTTTTGCGGATCAATGTCCAAGTGCATGCCAGGATCAAACCTACAGTTGTAGCTTCTGTTAAATCGCACACGAATGCCGGTTGAGTGTATCTAGAAGTGAAACTAAAGAAGCCCCAAAGACTCACTCTTATCCTGTATACACCCTACTGTAAATAATCACATTACTGCTTTATATGTAACGGCTAATTTTTTTAATATTCTTGCATCCACATTTTTGTACGTTGAAAATTGTGGCATGTGCAATTGGTAGTGTTCGACATTGAAAACTAAATTAACATTGGTTTGTTTCAATACTAATTTTGAGAAGAGAACCCAATTTGCTTCAACTCCAAAGAAAACCAATGCAATCAGTCCTTGATTCACTAACAACAACAATGCACTGCTCTACCAGTCCTAGTTTTCAAAGCAGGTTTTTCCATAAAAAAAAAAACAACGGAATCATCTCCTGTGCAAGAAATGATACACTTCTCCTCATGCTTGTAAACTTCAATAACCTGAGAGTTAGAATCTTCTTCGTTTCCGTCCATTGTTCGTCAAAGACTGCACTAGATAGGGTTTAGGGATGCACAGAGGTTGCGTTGACTTTGGTCAAAGTTCATTTTTTTTATTTTTCTTGTATAGAATCACATGTACTGGTTTAAAATGGATGAAATGGATTGGAATGGCTTGAAAAAATGATTGGAGATTGTTTTCATCATTGGCTTGAATGTTTGACTCTTGAGAAGCAAATAACTTGACTGATAATGTGTATGAACAAGACCATGAAATAAGACCATAAGGTCATAGTATCCATGAACCCATAACATGACTGGCAAGTGGTTAGAAACACAAGAAACTTGATTGTTCAGATGACCCAGACCGTAGAGGTATCCACAATCACAACACCATGACTTTGGATCCAAACCAATCCTCATGTAGAACC
This sequence comes from Lathyrus oleraceus, assembly GCF_024323335.1. NCBI lineage: Eukaryota > Viridiplantae > Streptophyta > Magnoliopsida > Fabales > Fabaceae > Lathyrus > Lathyrus oleraceus. Next base: position 487,889,698 of record NC_066584.1, on the reverse strand, counting down.
AAAGTTAGGTTAGGCCAAGCACGCCAAACAAACATAAAAAATTCAGGAGCAAAATCGGGGTATGACACTGGTATTTCCTCTTCTGATGATTATTCATCTTAGTTCCCTGATGTTGAGACATTGGCTTTGACTTCCGCTTGAACTTCTGAACTTTAGCCTTTGGGCGTTTGTGTTCAGCTGAGGATCTTTTCCCAAATCCTAGGCCAGATTTGGTTTCAGACTTCTGTCCCACCTTTAGAATCTCTTCCAAGGTGTCAGTTCCCTTGTTCATCATTCTGATGGATTTAGTCATCTGATTCAGCTTGGAGGTCAGCAAGGCTATCTCACCATTTAGACCCTCTATGGTTGTCAGATGCTTCTGCCTCTCATCTTCCAGTTCCTTGATGAGTTTCTTCTGCCTTTCTCCTTGTGCACGGACTTCTGCATTGGTGGTACACAGCTTCTTATAGGCTGCAGCAAGTTCATCAAAGGTCAGTTCATCTGCACTTGAGTCATCATCAAAGGCACAAACACTGGTTAGTGCAGTGACATGTTTGGCAGATTCTCCTTCAGATTCACTTTCAGAATCTCCTTCAGACCATGTGATAGTTAGCCCCTTCTTTTGCATCTTGAGATAAGTAGGACATTCAGCTCTAACGTGTCCATACCCTTCACAACCAGGACACTGGATTCCCTTGCCTTGGTTGAACTTTTCTTCAGAAGTTGATCTTTTCCTGATGTCAGACGGGATGTTCTTGACATTAGGTCTCCCTCTTTGATCAATCTTCTTCACGAACTTGTTGAACTGTCTCCCAAGCATGGCTAAGGCTTCTGATATACTTTCCTCACCTTCAGTAGATACAAAAGCTACGCTTTTGTTCTTCTTTTCAGCATTCTCACACAAGCCCATTTCAAAGGTTTGGAGAGAACCAATGAGCTCATCCACCTTCATATTGCAGATGTCCTGTGCCTCCTCTATGGCTGTGACCTTCATAGCAAATCTCTTAGGCAAGGACCTGAGAATCTTTCTTACAAGTTTCTCTTTAACCATTTTCTCACCTAGTCCACCAGAGGTGTTTGCAATTTCAAGAATATTCATGTGAAAGTCATGAATAGTCTCATCCTCTTTCATCCTCAGATTTTCAAACTTGGTGGTCAGCATCTGAAGTTTGGACATCTTCACCTTGGAAGTACCTTCATGAGTTACCTTGAGGGTATCCCAAACTTCCTTAGCTAGTTCACAGTGGTGCACTAGCCTGAAGATGTTCTTACTGATTCCATTGAACAATGCATTCAAGGCCTTGGAATTTCCAAGAGCTAATGCCTCTTGCTCCTTGTCCCACTCTTCTTCAGGAATCTGCACACTGATTCCATCTTCACCTGTCTTCGTTGGATGCTCCCATCCTTTGTTGACAGCTCTCCAGACTTTTCTATCTAGAGACCTTAAGAAGGCTATCATACGAGGCTTCCAGTCATCATAATTAGAGCCATCCAACATGGGTGGTGTATTTGAGTGTCCTATATCCTTGTCCATGGTACTAGAAAGTAACTTCCCTAGATCTCACCCAGAAATTCACAGGCAGGGTGTCTGCTCTGATACCAATTGAAATTCTAGTTATCAGACTTTAGATGTCACACGGGTTATTATGACATCCAATGCTGCACAGACAAGAATTATGCAGAACTTAACAGTAAGTGCAGTAAATAACACAAGTAATTGTTTACCCAGTTCAGTCCAACATGACCTACATCTGGGGGCTACCAAGCCAGGGAAGAAATCCACTATCAGTAGTATTAATTCAAAGCTAAACTCACCCGTTTACAACTTGTCACTTAATCCCTACCCAATGCAATTTCAATCTTACTCTAAGATCAGAGTTCCTACTCACTCCCCCTCAATCACCTAGTGATTACTACCTTTAATCAATATTAAAGACAATTTTGAAGTCACACTTCAAACAACTCTTGATTGTGCTTAACAGCTTTAATCAAGATACACAGCACTCACGCTTGAAAGCTTTGAGCGACACAACACCTACAACTCAATGAACACCATATGCCAAAGCAATCATCAACGTGATAAAGGCTTGGCTTACAAGATATGTCTAATACAAGACTCACACAAAATGCAGCAGTGAAGTATGATGGACACACTTAATCTTCACGCCTCAAAATCCCAAAATCTGAATGAAGGAACGACTTCCTTTTATATTGCAGTACCTGGGCTTTTGCACTTGTATTCTCCTGAATTTAAGGTCACACGAGTTCCCATAAATTCAATATCTAGGTTACTAACAAATAGGCTATTTGTTAGGTTCATTAAATGTAGCTTGGTTGTTGATTTCCTGGTTTTTCTCTAAGCTGTTGAATCCCTGAAGAATAGCCTAAGAAAAAGCTGAAACAGAAAACTGAACAACCTACAATATAGCATATGCTGTCAGGAATGAATGTCACGACATTCAGCTTGACATCAAGGATCATATGCTGAGTCTGTTTTTCCAGAAAACAGACTGTACAATTTTGCTGACCTGTGCATGACCAAAATGACCATTCTACAGTAACAGCTTACATTAATAAATGTCAAAGTATCCAATTTGACATTTACACATTTGGCCTTAAGTTAGTTTTGTTATCCTCTTGAAGAACAAACTAAGAAACATACTGAAGTGTAGCAGAACACCACTCTGTCTATTATTCAGTATATACTGTCCATGATGAATGTCATAACATCCAGTTTGACATTCATACAGTAGGCCTTATGCCAGGTCTGGTTTTTCCTTGATAACCAGACTGCAAATGAATACTGAGCTCTAACAGAACACCAACTGTTCTATTCCTCAGTATCTGCTGACAGGGATGAATGTCACCGTATCCAGTTTGACATTCAATAAATCATGTATTAGCTAATCCTGCAGTAACTACTCAAGTGTGTCATGACATCAGTCAAGACATCAGAGTACAGTTAGATATTCTAACCTACAATGTAGTCACACATACACACCATGTCATGACATCAGTCAAGACATTAGAATCCAGCTAGTGTTTTACCATACAATGCAGCCAATTAAACACCTACAGAATTGAAGCTTGAAAACGTGTAGATCTGGTTCAAATCTCAAATGCCATGGCAAGGTTCTTGAACTGCAACTGCTCGAATATAGCTCCAAATCTTCAAACAAATGATGAATTCACACTCAATTACAGTCACTGATCATGAATCTTCAACAAAAACAAGGTGTTATGTTGAAGAATTTTGAAATTTGATTATGAGAAATTTTTGGAGGGAGAGAAAAATGTGAGATCTAGATCCAGAAAAAACCACCAATTCTGTTGTGATTATCAATATATACTCTTCACTAATCACATACTAATCAAAATTAGGCATGGCTTAGTTCAAATTAATCAAGATAAGGTGCATGGCAAAAAATGACAAATTGGAGGGTGTGTGAAGCATGCACACGTGAACAGTAACCCTTACCATCTCAAATGCACTTAAAATCATCTTTAAAACATATTGGCAATGGTAAAAAGTTCATGTAATGCACCATTTTTAAATTTTGCAATTTCCCTCCAAAATTGACTTGGATATGCAAATGATCATGTGATAACATTTTATGAAATATAAAGATTGATTTAGAAACTTCATGACATGGGGAGAAAAATGCAAAAAGAGGCACCAAATTTGGAGTCTTGGTTCAAAAGATATGGCCATTTGAAGTTTCAAGCACACTTTGCAACGATCTGACCATAACTTCTTAACCATTCATCAGATTCTCATGATCTTGGAATTTTTGGAAATGGGAGAGAAAGATATTCAACTTTCATTTTGGACAAAATTTCATTTGAAGCTTCTTTCATGTTGGAAAGTTGAGTTGAAGTTGGTCCAAAAACTTGCCATTTTTGGAAACTTGAAATTACAGGTCACTTTCCATTTTTGGAAACTTTTAATATGGCTTCAAATCCTTCAAGATAGAGGTTTGACATGTTGATTGAACCTCTTTGGGACATGAATGAAGTGTCTCAAACCATTTCTCCACCTCCTAGCCCTCAGTTGACTTGCAGTTGACTTTTATGGGCCCTAGATGACCTGAAACTGCACTGTGGACTTTGAGCCTTCAACACTTGGCCAAATTGCATCCAAATGAATCTTGGGTCATGCAAAATCTCTAGAACAACCATAAGGCCTTTATCTCATGGAAAAACCCTTGCTCTCTTGCACAAATGAATCCTTCTAACCAGTTTTGACTAAAGAAATGCAAATGTGATATGCAATGTTAATGCAATGTTAATGACCTAAAAATGAAATGAATGTACAAATGGGAGGTGCAAATTTGAGGTGCTACAGACTTGAGGATTGTTTCCCAAGGAAACCCTAATTCAACTTTGCATTTACTGTGCCTTGCTCATGAAACAACCTCAACCCATGATCAAATTAAATAAAGGGAAGTTATTTAATTCAATATTTTATGCATATATGTTATTTAATTCAAAACATTATAGGTCATTTTGACTGAAACCCTAATTTTGGGTCAACTTCCCAAGGACCTAACTCACTCATTTTTTATGATTTTGAGGTGAGACCAATTGCATTGGAAATCTTAAGATGTCTACTTCAATTGTTATGTTTGAAAAAATTTCATAATCCTCAAAAAAACACATGTGATAATACAAAACATTATAGGTCTACTTCAAAAGTTTTGTTCAACATAACTTTTGTTCCTTATGTCAAGACCTTTCCAACCATTAGCCATATGCCTATGTTTGGAATTTTTGTGTATGACTTTCGAAGAGAGGATTATTTATGACCATTTATGCATTTCAAATGAAATCTTCTTACACAAGCAAATGCCATTCAAGTTGCACGTCCATTTCAATTTTGTATGAGTTCATCATTCATTTGCATCAGCTTTTGGGCCTCCCATGCGCCTGTACAGGCCCATGCATGGAGGACCCAAAGCTTCATGCACACAGATTCATCACACTCTCCTTGCAGTTTCAGCTATAAATAGGAATCATGCTTCATTCATTTCTCAACCTAAAGGCGCCCAAAGCTCTGCAGAAATTGAATCCTAACCTCACACTAAAGGAATTTTGAATTATCATTTCTCTTTTCAAGTTTGAATTTCAACAAAATCAGTTTATCTTCAACACTTATTCCTAGCCTTGCACTCATACCATACCTCAAGATCAAGCTGCAAGCAAGAGTTTGGTTGGATCATGCTCATAAAAGCTGCACTTCAAAGGTTTACATCTCAACTGTTTTGATTTGAATCTCATCATATATTATGCATTGCTTGTGTTTGTTTGGTTCTCTGAAGTCCTCGTGTGAGAGACAAGCCAATGGTGGCTTTAATTTCATGAATTCATGCACTTCAGATTGAATACCTGGATTTTCCATCTCAAATTTCTTCTTCCATAGAGATCTAGAGAACAATCCAAGGTCACAGGGGTGATGTACATCACCCCAGCTTTAATTTGGTATAAGTCACGTTTGGTTTGGTTGAGGTTGCAAAACCTGCAACTAGGGGCCAATTTCTGTTTGATCACCGGAGAAGACGGTGGTTTCCACCACTGTCCCCACATGGATGGCTTGTATCCCTTGGATCTCACTTCTCCGTTCTAATCGTCGCCACGCGATATGTTTACTTTTTTTAATCAAACGTGTGATGTTGTTGACTAGTGAACACAATGCGCGCGCGCCACTTGGCCTAGGATCATCCATGTCAATTAATGAGTGAGCATCCAAGCGCTCTGGATTTTCCAGTTTTTATTAATTTCTGTTTTATTTTCAAAAATTCATAACTCATTTATTTGAAATCATAAAAATATGGGACCAATTGCAAAATAATTCTTTTAAAATCTAGTTTCATATCCTGATTTTGAATTATTTTTGTGATTCCATTTAATATTTTTGTGAATTATTTCATTTTTGATAGTTTTTAATTCATTTTAAATACTTTTTGATATCCAAAAATTCCAAAAAAAAATTCTTAACACATATGGATCATGATAAGTCTATGAAAATATTCTCATCAATATCTTAATTAATTTGAGATTTTAATTCATTTATGTTACATTTTAATGCTTTAAATTGATTTTAAAATAGTTTCTGTTTTCAAAAAAATGTTGAGAAAATTTGTCAAACCTTGTTTGACCATGTTAGACTTATGATGATCCAATTGGACTTGTCCAAGTTGATTTGAATTGGATTTGAAGTTTGACCTTACTTTGTTCATTTTATTTTATGTATTATTTTAATTCCAAAAAATACCAAAAATATGTTTGACCTTTCTTGACTTCTAATCTTCATTCCACTTTTGTTTACCATTGATTGATGTCGATTCCATTCACATTTGATCATTGTGATTTGGTTATCTCATTTGAATTTTCATTTTGTACATTTCATCTTCATCTCTTTTCTTCGTCTTTTTCTTTTGACCAATGAGTTACTGATTTGTGGTTAGCCTTGACATGTGAGAGGCTTAACCTTCTTTGATCCAAATCAAATTCAACTTGATCAAAGATCAAGTGAATTGCTTTGTGTCCAAGATAGGTTGCTTCTTAATCAGGCAAAAAACCTAAAATCCATACAAGGTCATTCTTCTTTTCTTTTGGCATGGCAAGTTGTAGGAGCTTGGCTTACTAGTCATGATCTCTAACTTGTGTTTATTTGCCTATAGTTTTATTGACCGACCTCAGATAGGTGTGACTACTACATTAGTCTACTTACGATTGCTTAACATAGCGCTAAATTGCCTTATGGCACACTAACACTAACTACTAATGACTAACTTTTAATTCAAGAATTTAATTCTTGCAATTTAATTCATGCTCATTTATTCATATTGTCTTTTCCCTTTGCTCATTTGAGCTCATGTTTATGTTTGTGTTATTTGCCTTTTGCTCACTTGAGCACATTATTGTGTAAATATATTGTTGCCTTGTGATTGTTTTGTCTTTGTTTGTGTGAACCCAATGCAAATTTTGTTCAAGAGAAACTAGGCCTCATGCCTTTAGAATGCTAATTTTGTTGAAGAGCAACTAGGCCTCGTGCCTTTAGAATGCTTAATCTTGAAGTTATCTTCAAAGGACCCCTAATCCTAAACTCTCTCTTTTTCCATTTCTCTTATTGCATTGTGAACCTTTTGATTGTTTGTTCTTGTGTGATAGGGATTCCAAACTTGAGATAGTTAGAAGGACCATTGTCACAGGCATCCAAGCTAAGAGGAAGACAAGCCAAATGGAGATCCTAAGAGCTTGATTGAATATTTGTTTGATTGCTTGAGTTATTTGCTAAGTCCAAAGGAAAGGAGCATCTTGAATCATCTTTATGATCTTAAGAAAGGAACTCAAAGGGTTTTTATCTCTTCTCTCATTTTTGCATGTTTAGGACTAGCCCTTCTCTTCATCTCTCCACTCTAACCCAAGCCAAACTCATTTTGTGTAAACATTGACTTTGTTTCAAATTAGAAACCTAGGCCTTATGCCTTTGATTTTTCAAAATCGATTCATTAATACTTATTTTGAATTGAATCTTAAGTCAACTTTGACTTCATTTTCTGAATACTTCTAATTTGTAAATACAACTCACTCAATGACCACCTTTGTTAAAAACCTTTTCATATACATTAGCCATAGGTTTGAGTTATCATAGTGGTTGATGTAAACCTCACCTTATCCTTAGTGGTTGGACTATAAGTCTTCCATACTTTTTATAGGGAGGATCCCTCACTAGTATGTTGAAGCTCTCCTCACATGGTGGATTCTGGATTTAGGTTGAGTTTTCTCCCTTTGATAACAAAAGACCTTAAGGCTTTTGATCAAATGAATTCACCCATATTTTGAGGTCTTTTACCCTGAACTAAGAGGTTTTGATCCTACCTTTGTGATGGTATGTAGGAAATGGTTTTATCCATTCAAACAACGAAATTGCAAATAATTTGTATATTCTTTTGTCACCTCCCCAATCATGTTTGCACAAATATTTTCACAAATACCAACCTATAATACACTTTGCAAAAAGGGTTCCCTTCGAGTACTAAGGGTGTTTTGGGTGCTTAAAACCTTCCAATTGCATAACCAACCCTCATAACCAGATCTCTGACATTTTTATTAGTTTTTGATTTGATAAAACTTCTCAGTTTTTGTTCTCTTTCTAACCTTTCCCTTGGATAAATAGAAGTGCGATGGTGACTCGAATTGTATGACTTACTTCTGATTTAGTCAATAAATCTAAAGGTAATGAATACCCCGGTATAGAAAAGTGGTGACTCTGCTGGGGATGATCTGAAGTCACTTCCTAGTGGGTTTAGCCTACTTTTTGCTTGTTGTATTGTATGTTTATATTTATTTTGTGACATATTTTTATGCAAATTTGGGATGACTGTATTGTTTGTAATGTATGAATTGCTTGACATATTCAATTGCTTGTGTGCTTGGTGGTCTCTTGTGAGATGAGTTCTATACCCGAACTCGAGTGCACTTATGATAGGAGAATGGCATAGTCTTGTTGACTTGTGTGGATTTACTCCTTAGCAAGTTGACTTGTAAGCCCATTCACTTGGTGGAGGTCTTGTTGGGATCAATAATGTCACACGAGTAGTCGTGGTTAGGCATTACTCTTTCCAATAGGAACCTTAGAAGCCAAGGACCTTAGATTACCTAGCCCATCTTGGCCTATTTTAGGATGTAGTGCGAAGGTCGTTCAAATGTAAGATTTGATACGATTAATACGCGATACGACACTCATAAGAGTCTCTCTTGAGAATATTTTTGGAATACGTGTAGTCATTTTATCCGATAATATCCGAAAGATGAGATGATAACTATGGGGACCTTTTTAGAACATGATTGTCAAGTTTAACCTTAGTACACTCCCTTTGGGTGGTTCTTAACCGAGACTCCATGCTCGTGACTTGCAACAAACCCTTGATTCGCGGTTGATCCATTTCCGTATATCCTTAATATCAATGGAACTTGGGTGTTGATAAGGTGTAAACCACAATCCACCAAATGGATGATTGATATTGAGGATGACTTGAGCCATCCCGTGACCTTTGTGTGGCGTGACTTGCTTGATCCTTTAGTGTGATTATTTCATCCATGCATTCATTCATTCATTTGCATCCATATCATCAACAAGAAAATTTTCAAGGAACTTAAGAGGTCTATTTGCAAATTTTCAGACATGGATAAGCGAAGAAAAATACGAAGAAGTACAGTTTCAAAAACCCCGACTTGAAAGAGTTAAGAAGTTTGACATACTATGTATTAGATCCCTTGGAGTTCAAAGGTCGCCATAGGAAGCTCCTGTCTATTCTTTCTACTCAGGTGGATGAAGGTCTGATGAGTGTGTTGGTGCAGTTCTATGATCTCCTGTACTGTTGCTTCACTTTTCCGGATTTCCAGCTTTTGCCTACGCTTGAGGAGTATGCCCATCTTGTGGGCATACATATTTGGATCAGTTTTCGTTCAGTGGCTTGGAGAGGGTTCCTTCTTCTCAAGAGATTGTTGATCTATTGCACATTGATGTATCTGATATTGGTGCTCATATGACTACCAAAGGTGGAATTCAAGGTCTCCCATCTGATTTCCTCATGGCCCAATCTACTTTGTTTGGGAAGGCCATAAGTGAGGACGCCTTTGAAGACATATTTGTACTTCTCATTTATGGGCTAGTGTTATTCCCCAACATCGACAATTTTGTGGATGTGAACGCTATTAGGATTTTCTCTACTCTTAATCACGTTCTTACTCTGTTGGGTGACACTTATTTCTCTTTGTATATGAGGAAAGCAAAGGGTGGTGGTACCATTGTGTGTTGTTTGCCTTTGTTGTACAAGTGGTTTATTTCGCACTTGCCTCAGACGCTCGCCTTCAAGGAGAACAAAGGATGTCTATGGTGGTCCACAAGACTTATGCCTCTCACTAATGATGATATCTTTTGGTATAACCGCGTATATGATGGTGTATAAATCATTGATTCTTGTGGTGAATTCTCCAATGTGCCTCTTCTTGGTACATGTGGTGGAATTAACTACAACCCTATTTTGGCTCGCCGTCAGCTTCGGTTCACGTTAAAGGATAAACCTAATAACATTTTGTTAGAAGGTGTGTTCTTTCAAGAGGGTAAAGATCCCCAGAACTTGAAGATCAAAATGGTTCGTGCTTTGCGGAAGATTTATAAGAAGGGAAGGAATGAGCTTGGTCCGAAGAATTGTATTGCTTGGGAACTGAAATTCTAGTATCAAATATGAGATGTCGAAGGTAATGTCACGACACTAATATCTGAGTAATGCAAATAGAATAAAGATAGAGAATAGTAATGCAAGATACACAAGCAATTGTTAACCGAGTTTGGTCCAACTCACCTACATCTGGGGGCTACCAAGCCAGAAAGGAAATTCACTAAAATAGAATCAGTTCAAAGACTCTTCGTACACTTCAACAAGTTACAGTCTTTCTCACCTAATCTCTACCCGTGCAATTTCTACCTAAGCACTCTTAGATATGAGAACCCACTCACTTCCCTACAATCACACATGTGATTTTAAACAACAATCCCTTGAGAAAAGAAAACACTTTTCAGTAACACACTCCTGATTTTACTTCACAGTTTCAATCAAGAGGACACACTCTTGATCTTGCTTAACAACTTTGATCAAGAAGACACACACTTGATCTTGCTTCACATCTTTGATCAAGTAGACACACACTCTTGCTTAACAGCTTTAGAGTGACAAATTACAACCACAAATCAAACCAATTCAACCATCATTGGATGACTTGAATGGCTTACAAGTCTTACGACTAAAGAAGACACAAACCCTAGCTCTCTCTCTGTATTTCGCTCAGTATTGGTTGTGTGTTAAAACAGGTTTTCCAAGTCCCTTTTTATAGAAGCTTTCATCTGGGCTTGGACATCTTGAAAACCCTAAATCTATTTTCCACTCAATTCTTCTCATGACAGCTGGTTAGATCTCTTTGGAAAATAAGTAAATCAGGTTGTAATCCATGATTGAATGCGCCTGCAAATTAGATCTTCAATCATACATAGATTGCCATTAATTGTGCAATCACAAAACACCAGACATTCATACTGAATGTTCTGTGTACAGGATGTCATGACATCGGGTCTGACATCCTGGAACAATTCCTGCATAACTTCATAATTCCTTTTATAAATTCCAGCAGGTACAACCATATCAGATGCCATGACATTGTGTATGACATTCTGAAAGAATCCTGCATGATCATGTCTTCCATTTGAACTCCAGCAGGTACACATCATCAGATGCCATGTCATTATGACATTCTGATACAATTCGGCCTGATATCATGTTCTTGAATTCCAGCAGGTACACAGGATATATCATGTTAAGACATCACACATAACATCTTGTGAACACTCTTTGTTTTACCAAAATTGCTGCCAACACTTAGAACCAACAAACTCCCCCTTTGGCAAATTTTGGCTAAAACTTATATCTATCCTTTTTGTTCACAAGAAAACTATCAGCAGTTAAACGACATAACAGTAGTTTAATATGCAGCAGAAGTAAATACAATTACTAGTTATAGCTACTAGTAATACACACATGCACAAGGGTACTTCTTCTCCCCCTATATTTGTGCATTCATCTCCTTTGTTAATAACAGCACCTGTAACCATAGCACCTGTAACAAACAGAATGTCATTCTGACATCTGCTTCAACATCACCACACATCAGACATCCCCTTTGACATCTGTAAACAGAACATCATTCTGATTAACAATAGTTGTCCATCTGTCCAGCAACATACATCTCCTGACAGCTCCAACTCCACATACTTCTCCCCCTTTTTAGTCAAAATTGACAAAAGGTGACCAATTAGACAAGATAAATGTCAATTAGCCCAGTAGAGAATGTCAGCACAGATGTTATAATATTAAAAATGTTAAAACATAATTGTTCAGGAGATACACACCATCATCATAAACAGCTGTGATAGCTGAGATAATGAACAAATCCAAGGAACTCATTAAGAGCCCAAAATATTATAAACAGGCATCAATGAGGACTGCCACAAATTACACAATTTTCAAAAAAACAATAAAATTTCAGCATTCAAACAGAACAGCACCAGAATAGCTTCCAAAACAACAATCTTCACAGCACACCTCACAGACTTCACCACAGCATACCAGTCTTCAACACAAAAGGGGGAACCATCAATCAGAGGAAGAAGTATCACCCTCACCTTAAGAGCTTTCAGAGCTGCCACTGGATTGAGCTTTTGACCTCTCTCTAGAGGTATTGGCATCTGAATCTTCACCAGCCTTCTCCACTTCTTCCTTTTCTAGGCTCCTAATAAGAACTTCCAAAGATTTTTTTCTTGCCTTGAGATGCAGGCTCCTTTATGGAAGATGTCATGACAACATTATTGACATGACTTCCTTCAAACAGCTTATAATGAATGGATAGAGGGGTTTTTCTTCTGCTTGGAGTATCACTTGTATTAAGTATGTCTGGTTGTTGACTCAAGATTATACCACAAATAAGGGATGGGAAGGCAATGGGCAACTTCATAGCATTTGTGGAGGCATGTCTGATAGTTTGGTCAAACATAAATCTCCCAAAGTCATAGTTCATCCTGGTTCCAATAGCATGAATAATTCTCCCAAGACCAATGGAGATGGTAGAGATATGATTAGTAGGCACCCAGTTGGCTGATCCAATCTTGTGCAAGATGGCATATTTGAGAGTTAGCTTGCCAACTGATAGGTGATCCCTGCTAGGCCATTCCTTAACTTGGCCAGTTCTAATAGTCCTACAGACCTCATTGTCTGTAGTCTCTAGATACACTCCTCCATCAGTTCCTCTTCCTAGCAACTTGTTGATAATGCTTGGTGAGAATTTCACACATTTACCCCTTACAAACACCTTGCAGAACTCTCTGCTGCTTCTTTCATAAATATCCTCAAGGATATTCACAATAAACTCTTTTACTAACTGTAAGACCCCAATTTTGGCCCTAAGATCCCTCATGGCCCATATCATATCATATCATGGCCTCAAGGATCATTGCATGCCTTAGCTTCCCTCCTAGTGGGTAGATTGCCTTGTGGGTTGATTCTTGATCACCAAGCATACTTTGCATTTGTATATCTTTGCCTTTCATATGTTTACTAACCAAAAAGTACAAAAATATTGTCAGTCTAACCTTGTTGCTTGCAGCTGAAGCAATCATCAGCAATTAGGTCAAAGACAGTCCACAGTCAGTCCAAGCAGTGGATGGTGGCCATTCTTGCAGAATTTGGGCACCATGATCAATAATCAAGAGTTCATATAACTTGGGACATCATTTGGAATCAAGGTCTCAAAGAATTAGGGTTTGGAATTCACCAGAATTGGTTCAATCATGCAAAACCCTAGAAAAGTCAACAGAAAGTCAAACTTGGTCAACTGTGGATTTAATCAATGATTTGATGGATAGAATTGATTTGAAGAAGCTCATTCATGTCCATACAAGCTTCATACATCATGCCAAACCTCATCATGGAAGAATTTGGAGCAAAATCAGAAATTTCCAGAAATAGAAAGTGGACCTGTAATTTCAACTGCCAAAAATGGAAACTTCTTGATCCTCAACTTACATCATGATACAAGCTTCAAATGAATTTCTGCCCAACATGAAAGTTGAAGATCTTGTTCTCCCATTTTCAAAAAGTCCAAGAACTCCCAAATCCCATGTATGGTTTGCAAGATATGATCATTTCATTTTCACCATTTGTGAACTTCAATAAGCCATATCTCATGAACCATAAGGCCAAATTTGATGGGGTTTTTTTCTACAAACTCCATTTAATCCCCTCTTTCCAAAAATGCATTCATCATGTGCTAAAACCTTGCCAATCAAAATGGCATTTTTAAGCTTGACTTTATTCATTTCAAGTGAGCAAAAAAGTTGACTTTTTGATTTGGCCTTTTTTAAACAATTTGGACAATTGGGAATTGTTTGGCATGTCATTTACAACTTATCCAAAGCCCAATTTCGTGCAGAACTTGCACCTCCACTTCCATATGTCAAAAGTTAGCAAATTTGCAAATGGCTTCATTTGATTAAAACAAGTTTAACACATCATTAAGCTAACACTAAACAGAAGTATATATGCATATTTTCTGTTCATTTCCAACCCTAGAGACCAGCTGCAGCCAGAAAACACAACAGAAAAACTCTTTTCTCTCATTTTCCATTTTTGCTCGATTTGTATATTTCTGCTCAAATCTCCAAAACCCTCGAGCAAGCTTGCATTGCTTCATCATCCATCATCATTGTGAGTTGTTTCCGAGTGTAAACTCCCAGCTGGAACTTCATTTTCGAGCTCTGTTTTTCCATGGACCAGTTATGGCAGATCGAGATTTGAAGTATTCTAAGCTTTGCTGAGCCAAGGTTCTTCAAGCATCCATCAACATCAACCATTATCTCCATCTGTTCGAGCCAATATCATCAAAAGCAGCCCTGTTTCACATTTTTCTTCACAGCCAAGTAAGATTTCGACCATCCTTTTTCTCTAATCCATGCCATGTGTTAGAAAGAGCTTGCTTTGCTGAGTCCATTACAACTTGAATCACATGAAATGGTTAACTATGTTGTGAGAAATCTGGATTTTCTTTTTCATGTTCAAACGTGTTTTCAATCGATTTGCTTTGATGATGATGATTTAATGAAAACCATAGCTAGATTATGACTGTGTTTGGTTTGTTGGTTCGATTGATATGCATGTTCATGATTTCTGGGTGAGTCGTTTTTTTCATGCTTGAGTGATGAAGATGAAGTTGCAGTGCTTAAACCCTAAAACCTGCCCAGGAAATTCATGTGAAATTGTGTTTGGTTGTTGCTGAATGATGTTGCCTGAACACCAATGCCATGCTATTGTGTGTTTCTGCTTGAAATTTGTTTTATGATGATGAACTTGCATGAAGTTACCCTGCTGTTGCATAAACCCTAGGTTGCATGAACCCTGTTGGTCATTTCCCAGAACTCATACGCGATTGGTTTGTTGTTCTATATTGTTTTGCATGAACCATATCAATGCCATGTTGTGTGAATATTTCTGTTGGAAATCTGTTGTTTGTTGATGAGTATGAAGATGAAATGCTTGGCTGTGTAGCAAACCCTAAAAGTTTTTCCAGAATTCCATGTTAACACGATTGGTTGCTTTGTGTGTTTTGTTCTGCGTGTTACTGTTCCATTCAAAAGTGACCAATGATAACATTTCCCGTGTCCATCCAAAGCTGTGCGTTTTGATAAGTGATGCGCCTTATTACCAAAATGCCATGCTGACCTTGGTTGACCCATTAATCCATGTTATGTATTCATGTTTGTTCCAATTGTTTCATCAACTTGCAAAATTCATTTCTCACTCAATTTAACTCCAAAATTCATGAAATTTTTTCCATCATTTTCACATGAATGTCTACTATTTTATCATGATTTTTATTGAATTTTTGGTTGGCTGGATTTTAAATGGTATTAGGTTTCTTGTCATGTATGCTTAATTTGTACCTTTTGCCAAAAACCTTGTGAAATGATGATGATACATCCAATGACCCTGAAATTTTTTGTGGTGAATCTAAACTCACTCATGTTCATTTTGATGTAAAGTTTGTGCATTTATCGTATGTGGTGTGTGAGATATGATTTTGGAAGTAGGGTGTGACAATTTGTGTCACACCATTGTTATGCAATTTCTTGATTTTTGTTGACATGCTTCCTGGCCTTCAATTAGTGTGAAATTTTGCATGAATCATCTCTCATATGTCTAGTTTGTGTATGAATTTTCTTGGATTTAATCATGCCATTCCCTATTTGTTTGTGAATTTTCTTCTCTGCCTAGTCAATTGTTGACTTTGTGTGACACATCTTGCCAAATCCTTTGTGAAATTCTCATACCTTATTGGATGATCATGAAATTTTACATGTGCATACTAGACATCTTGAGCTTTGCATTGGTGTTAATCCCATCCATTTCTCATCTGTTTTCATTTTGTTATGATTTTTTGAAGATGACACATGTTTTGTTGACTTCTTGGTGCATACTTGAAAATGTGTTGACTTCCTGATTTTAATTGACCATCTTCCCATGATCCAATTGAGCTGAAATTTCATATGCATGCTATGTTATGGATTGTGATTGAGTATGAATTATTTCATAATTTTTGGAATTGTTTATGATTGCTTTTTAGCTTGGTCTTGCTGTTGACCTCTATGTGCTCTCATTTGCCATGTTTTGCCTTCTTTTGTTTATGAAATGACAATGATGCATGATATGAGCTTGGGACCTATTGTGCTTGCTTCTTAAATGTTTGAACTTGACTTTGGTTGACTTTCATTTGCTGTTTTGACTTTTATCATTTATTTTTGACCCTAGGCTTGCCCTAGTGGTCTCTTGGCTTATGTTGAGTTCATTTGTTTCAGGTTAAGCAATAATGCCTCAAAGAAACCATACAAATTTGGTTGAGCTTGATTATATATCATGTGCTAACCTTTGTTTTGTAGGTGGCTTGACTCATATGACTTGAGTCTTGTGCTTTGCACATTGTCCCTCTGTGTTGACTATTGATTCCTTTCCTGTTGTTTTAAACTGTTGAACTATGTACTGATTTGTTTGACTATTTCAGGTACCATTTAGTTGCTTAAGTTCTTTGAACTTGCTTTGCTTTGCTATTTAGCAATTTGCTTTGAGGTAATCCCTCTTTCTTCATGTAGTCTGGAGACCCGGCCTGTTATTTGGCCGGGCAAACTGTCTGAAGTCCTCCTTAAGAGGCAATGCTTGTGTGTGTTTATATTTGTCCCAAGCAGGAAAAGTCCTTCAAGAAAGGCAATTGGTAGATCAAAGGGATAAGTAACCTATCCCCTACTATTCAGTGAGTCTTCTCCTTGCTCCCATTACATGGTTGTAGCACTGAGATCAAAACCCAAGATCAATCGAGTCAATAATAATGTGGAAAGAGCTCCATCTTTCTGAGCTCCCACACTTTCTTACATGCTCTCTCAGACCTGAGATAGAAGCAATGAGGCACACCCCTCATCTCCTTTCATCTGCTTCACCTTAGCCTCTCAATGGCAAGGTTAAGAGAAAATCTTTGACCCTATTCCAGTTGGCCTCAGTGCCTAACCCTCTTGTATGAGCCTCCTTGTTTGGCTATAGAGTGTGTTGTTTGTTATTCACTGATTGATTGATTGCTTCATATACACATGACTGCTTGCATGCTTTGTGCACTCATCATCATTTATTGCTCATTAAGGCATAATCATCTCATTTGTCTTTATGACTTATCATTGCTGTTTACCCATTGAGGGCAATTGAAAGACCATCCATTGGCCATTGCTCCTATGATATGGAAGTGAGTATAAGACCATCACCTTGGCCACTCATCTTATCTTTGCTTGATGCATTTGATTGTATGTGAGGCTGCAATTGTAAGTCCCTGTAAGTTGGCATTTGCTTTCCTATGATCACATGTTGCTTTGTTTGTTTGTATGTGAGGATACAACTGTAAGTCCCTGCAAGTTGGCATTTGTATTCCTAGGACCATACTGTGGAGGTTAGAGTAAGCCCAGATAGATTGGCATCTGACATCCATGTGTTGCTTTTCTTTGTTCATGTGAGGATGCAATTGTAAGTCCCTGTAAGTTGGCATTTGCTCTCCTGTGATCATAAGTTGGTTTGTTTGTTTATATGTGAGGTTGCAATTGTAAGTCCCTGTAAGTTGGCATTTGCTTTCCTATGATCATGTGTTGCTTCTGTTCTTGTATGTGAGGATCCATTGTAAGTCCCTGTAATATGGCATTGGTTTTCCTATGAGCATATGTGGAGTTAACCTAAGTCCAGATAGATTGGCAGTTGACTTCCATTTTTCATCTTTGTTTTCTTTTGAGGAGATTAGTGTAAGTCCATCGAGTGGCCTCTGATATCCATTTCTGTTTTAGGAGACTGGTGTAAATCCATCTATTGGTATCCGGTATCCACCTTTTATTTCTTTGTTTGAGGAGATTAGTGTAAGACCATTGAGTGGCATCTGATATCCAGTTTTATTTTAGGAGATTGGTATAAGCCCAGTGATTGGCATCCGATATCCGCTTTTGTCGACTTTCTTGTTTGTTTGTTATTATCCATTGCTCATTCCAAAGGACACACTTGAATCATCCTCTATATGATTTCAAGAAGTGAACCTTATAAGAAGTTTTACAATCCATACCCATTCATTCATCCTCATTATGTCCTAAACCTTTTCACACATTACTTTCAAACTTGACATAGATACTGTGCAAACATCTTCATGTTTTCAAACTAAAAACCTGGACCCCAAGTCCTTGACTTTTTTCTCAAACTTCATTTCATAATACTTCTCTGAATCAATCTTAATCATACTTTGACTCCACTTTCATAATCACAATCAATTAACTTCACTCATTCACTTGTTTTGGCTCTGTCCATTGTTAATCTTTTCATGCATTAGCCATAGGTTTCAATTATCATTGTGGTTGATGTAAATCTTGCCTATCCTTAGTGAGTCGACAGTAAGACTTCCGTACTGAAAACAGGGCTAACCCCTCTAGTACGTCGAATGTTGCCTATCATGGTGGATGTTGTTTTTGGTCGAGTGTTCTCCCATTGATAATGAAAAGCCTCAGTGCTTGTGTTTAAAACTGAATCCACCAACTTTTGGAAATCTTTTAGCCGAACTACGGCGTTTTGATCCTTACCTTTGATGGAAGGTACGTAGGCAGCGGGTTCATCCGTTCGAACACAAAAATAATTAACTTGTATATTCTTTTCTCATCATCCCAATCATGTTTGCACAATACTTATGTCATAACAAATAACAATTTAATACAACAAGTGTGAAAAGGGCTCCCTAGGAGTACCTAGGACGTAGTGGGTGCCTAACACCTTCCCATTGCGTAATTTACCCCTTACCCAGACTCTCTGATCTTTTATTAGTTTTCTATGTGTAAAACTTCTTAGGCTTTTGTTCGCTTTTTAGCCAGTCCTTTGGATAAATAAAAGTGCGGTGGCGACTCGAAATTTCATTGTATGCTTTGCTTATGGTTTAATCGATAAATCATATAGCGACGAATACACCGCTACAGAAAAGTGGCGACTCTGCTGGGGATATCAATAACTCCTTGGTGGTATTGCCTACTTTTCACCCTTGTTGTGATATATTATCATTTGTTATTTGACATATTTTTGTACAATTTGGGATCACTGTATTGATTGTAATGTTTGAATTGCTTGATATACAATTGCTGTTTGCTTTAGTGATTTGTGAGATGAGTTCTGTACCCGAACTCGAGTGCTCTCTAGGATAGGAGAGTGGCATAGTCTTGTTGACTGGTGTGGAGTATTCCTTAGCCAGTTGACTTGCGAGTCCATTCACTTGGTGGAGGTCATGTTGAACTAATAATGTCACACAAGTTATTTGTGGTTAGGCATTATTCTTTCAATCATGTTCCGTAGAAGCCAAGGACCTTAGTTTACCAAACCCATCTTGGCCTATTTTTAGGACCGTAGTGCGGAGGTCGTTCAGATGTCAGATCTGATACGATTGTTACGCGATACTACACTCATAAGAGTTTCTCTTGAGAATATTCTTGGAATACGAGTATTCGTTCCTCCGATAATATTCGAAAGATGGAACGATGATTATGGGAACCTCTGATAGAACATGTCTGGCAGGTTTAAACCCTAGTACACTCCCTTTGGGTGGTTCTTAACCGAGACTCCATGCTCGTGACTCTCAACAAACCCGTGATTCGTGGTTGAGTCGTTCCAACATTGTTAATATCAATGGATCCCGGATGAGGTGTAAAACCTAAATCCACCAAAGCGGCTGGTTGATATTAAGGATGTTCGAGCCGGTTCATGTACCGTTAATATCAATGGAACTTGGGTGTCGATAAGGTGAAAACCTAAATCCACCAAAATGGATGATTGATATTAGGGATACAATGAGCTTTCCCACGACCTTTGTTTGGCGTGCTTTGCTTGATCCTTGAGTGTGTTTGTTGCGTTCATACATTCACGCATTCATCCGCATTCATGTCATCAGAAAAAAGAAAATTTTCAAGGAACTCAAAGGAGTTTATTTGCAAAAATTTTCGAAACATGAAAAAACCGGGAAAATTTTTTCACCTGATATATCTGATGAGATATTCTCATGTATGATCAAAATGCTTAAATATTTCAAAGTTTGCAAATAAAACCCTCGGGTTCCTTTGAAATAAAAAACAAGCATATGCATAAACACTTCATGCATCATTTGCATAAACAGGTGTTTTGTTCCGGTCTCCCGTCCTGTGGTCTGACCCTGCGATCTTCATTTGTTTTGAAGACGCACTTCGCCGGTATTATACCAAAGCCAACTCTGCCAGATTTATGGATCATCCTGAGCAAGAGAATTGTGGACTCCGAGGAGGATTTTGCCAGACTTAGTACTGTTGATGGATTTATTCTTGGTTAACCGATCCCGGGCTGGCATTGGCTACTGTTCTAGGGCATGTAAGGAGCAAGGTTTGTCCAAGAGTGGAGGACTCATCCATGACGATCAACCTGAAGAAGATTGGAACAATTTCATCATTCCTGGTGGTGTCTGCCACAATTGGGTCGCTGTGGATGTTCCTACGGTCATTCATAAATCAGCGTGATTGGTTCATTTTGTTTAAAACCCTTCTCCCATGCCAAAAGGAGAAGTGATGACATTGTTGGCAGCATTTAATACAATGATGTTTTCATTCAATTAATGCATTGTTTAACATTTGTTTTTCCTTTGTTTTCACTTTTTGCTCTTGCATGAAATCAGTGATCACAAAAATCCATGAAAAACAAAGACAGCTTTTTCATCTGCATAAATGATTTGCTTGTTTAAAATTCAAAAGCTTTTCATTATCCAGAATCGTTATGCAGGGATTTCTAAACCCATTGAACATAATGATCCAACGCCATCTCCCAATCTTGAAGTCCTTGTATCTGAGGCAGAAGAAGATGATGTTGAAGGGGATTCCTGACGAGATTACCCATTCTTTCTTGAGCACCAAAGAAGCTCATTCAGCTGTATCACGAGAATCAGCAAGACAGTCAAACTGGGGCATTGCAAATACAATAAAAATAAAAAATAAAAAAAATAAAAAAGAGGGTGAAAAATAAGAAAAATCAAAAATCAGGAAAAAATTTTCAAAATTTTTCCAAAATAAAAGAAAATTATACCCTCAAGTCCCTAGTTGACTGATGCTGAATGGATTCAGAGTCGTTATGACCAACTGAATTTGATTGAAGAGAAACGATTAACTGCCATGAGTCATGGTCAGCTATATCAGCAGAGAATGAAGAAAGCATTCGACAAGAAGGTCAAGCCTCGTGTGTTCCGAGAAGGTGACCTCATGCTCAAGAAAGTTTTGTCTTTCGCGCCCGATTCCAGGGGCAACTGGACTCCAAACTACGAGGGTCCATATGTTGTTAAGAAAGCCTTTTCAGGCGGAGCTTTGATGCTTACAACAATGGATGGGGAGGATTTCACTCGTCCTGTGAATTCAGATGCAGTTAAGAGATACTTTGCCTAAAAAAAAGTATATGCAAATGAAAAAAAACAGAATAGCTCGCTAAGTTGAAAACCCGAAAGGGCGGCTTAGGCAAAAATGAGCGTCTCGGTGGAGAACCCGCAAGGGTAATCCGGGCAAAAATTAGAGACTTGAAAAAAAGAGAATATTTGCATCCCGCTAGATTGAGTACCTCACTCTGGGGCAATCTAGGCAAAAATTAGGGATTTGGCAAGTAACTGCATCCTGACAAGACTTTCTGGTTCATCGGTCGTCATTTCGTCAGAAGATTCTCGATTCGTCGTCAACTGAAGCTTCGGATACATCGAGATTCAAATTGGTAGAGAAAGGATCATTATGTTCAATGTAGCCCTCTTCCAATATATATCACTGATTTCAAATTTGTACAGATCTATGGAGTCTTGCCATTTGCAGGCTACCATTCCATCAAATCAATTTGAGCTTTTTATCCAATTATTTGCACTCTTATTTGTTTCAATTCAACAAATGTTTTGCATGTTTTAAATTGATAAAATGTCATTGTTTTAAACAAATCAAATTTTTCAAAAAATATTGTTTTAAACAAAGTGAACATTCACAAGATTGAAAGGATACTCAAGAATATCTCAGTGCTCTCCCAAGGGTGGCATGATTTCCAACAGGTAAGACATTTGTTCATATTCCTGGTTTGGTGGTATTTTCTTTCTTCAGATCTTTGTTGGGGTTGTTCCTCAAACAGAGTTGTTGTTGGGGTTGTTCCCCAGTACAGTCGTAAGCAGAGAGTCGTTGAAGACTTCGTTTTCTCCAGCAGCAGGTTTCCCCAGCATGGGTGTTTTCTTGTAGAAGTTTCGGCGGTTGATGGTTTGTCATCTTGGTGCCCCGTCACTTTCTCCAGTGGGTCGCATGCCCCAGACTTTATTTGTCTCCTCAGCACAGTCATGAGTATAACTGATTGATTGATATTCCCCTCGGAGTCGCGAGTAGAGCTGTTATTGATATCCCCATCGGAGTTGCAAGCAGAGTTGTTGTCACTCTTCCCAGTGCAGTAGCCAGCGGAATTGTCTGATCCCTCAGCACGATCGTTTTCTTTTTGAAGACTCGGTAAGTCAGTGGTTTGATACCCGGTACCTTACCTTTTCCCCGGCGAAGTCGTCTGCGGAATTGTTGTTATCTCTCCGTCAGAGTTATTCTCTTCAGCAGAGCAGGATTTATTTTCCTACTCAGTGATTGATTTGGGTTGACATCCCAGTATTTCAACCATTTTTTCCTCAGCTTAGTCTGCAGAATGTTTGTTGTGGCAGTTTCGCCTGTTGAATACTCCTTTCAATCCCCAACATGGTCGGATGATGGCTCTAGCCTCCAGTGAACGGATTGATTTCCTGACTGTTTGTGATCCCCAGTAGAGTGGCTTACATTGCAGAATCTACTTGTCGTGATCAGTTTGCTGTATTCTCCCCAAGTGGAGTGGTTCGTTGCAGAATCTACTTGTTTGATCTGTCCTCCCTCAGTGGTTTATTCCCCAAGAGAGTAGCCGACAGTTTTCCCCAGTAGAATTGCTTATGCAGTTAGATTCTATTTGGATGATATCATTCTCCCTCGGTGGGTTATTCCCCAGTGGAGTTATATGGAGTTTTGCTTCTACAGCAGTTCGTGCTTATGCCCCCTTTTTGTTTCTCAGTTGACACTGGGATCCCTTGCAGATATCTTGGATTTTCTCTTGTTCCCCGACAGATTCGTCTTGGTGGCTATCTCTGCCCGTTGTGACTTTCTGTACCCTGATTGGGTCGTTTCCTGATATCTCTGATTTTCTGCTTCTACAGCAGTACCTGCAGATCTTTGCTTTACAGCATGAAGATCTCCGCAGATTGGCTCTCCAGCTGGTTTTTTTCCTGGAAGTATAATACCGGACGTTTGCTCCTGAACCTGTTTGTGTTAGAATTGTCTGTTTTGTCAGCATTCATCAAACATAAATCGCGCATATTCATGCATATTCATAAACATTCAGATATTCATGTTGCATTTCTTGCCATATATCTTTTGTTTGTCGTGTCTCCTGCTATGGTGATACAGATCTTCTTTGCAGATCTCCCCAAGCAGATGTCGGGTGTTAAAATCTCTCCATATAGAGTCAGCCCATAAGCAGAAAATGTTGTCTTTCCTTCTGCAGTTCCCCACTGAGATATATCCTCGTGGATGACGGTTTCTTCCGTTTCCTCCCAACACATATATTGGGATGGATGTTCCTATTTGAGTTACATCCTCATTAGGACGTGTCTTGATTCAGTCTGTCTTTTCGGATCATTCCCGAATTGGCTATTTGTCAGATGTCTTGTGCTTCCCAGTGGGTTGTTCCCCAGCGGAATGTTTTTGGGCCTCTACCCTCATACCGGTAGTTATAAGTCCTACTTTTCCTGGCTTTCTTAACAGAATTTGTGGTTATACACCTTTTATTCTCCAGCCAGAGTTTTGGTCTTCTACCTACTACCCGGTAGTTGTAAATCCTATTTTCCTGCTCTCCAGCAGTTTGTGGTTTGTCATAAACCCTATCTTGGTGTCCCGTGCGGATTTGTGATTTGTTCTATCCCCACGCGGAGTTGTTGGTCTTCTACCCCGTATTCGGTAGATGTAAACCCTAATTTCGTGATTATCTTCATTCAATATTTGATGTTGATTTTCCTTTGCTTGGATAAGTTGCTCAGATCAGCACTTATATCCCTAGCAAGTCTTTTGTGGATAATTGCCGTATGCTAGCAATTTTATCCCCAGTGGGTCCTTTCACCGTTTGCTAGTGATTTGTTCCCCAGATCGTTGGTTGTATACCAATGCATCCCCAGCTAGTCCCTGTGGATAATTGCCGGATGCTTGCAATTTATCCTCAGCAGATCGCCTTTCATTTACCCTTTTGTTGGTAATGTCTGTTGCTCCCTTTTGATTGGTTATCATTATATACCTAGTTTGGTATCCCGATGCCTTTCTTTCCGGTTGATTTATCCTTTATTAACCCAGTAACCGGTTGTGGATAATCTTCCATGCGAGTATATTATTCACGGTCTGCCGGTAATGAATAATATATCTCATGCGCTCTTTAGTTGGAACCCTTTGTTGATTTTCCCCAGCTGAGCAAGATTCGTATTCTTTGTAGAATCGAATATCCATCCTTTAACCAGTTTGTGTTTTGGATGATGAGTGTTTTGGAAGTGAAAACCAATTCACGTTTCGGTAGATCACCTATTATATACCCAGTAACCGGTATCTCTGGTGTTTCTTACCATGCGAGTTTATTATCTACGTTCTGACGGTAATAGATAATATATCTCATGCGAGTATTCTTATCCACGGTCTGCCGGTAATGGATATTATATCTCATGCACTCTTTGGGTTTGTGTCCCCAGTTGAGTAAGATTCGTTTTCCCGTTGTGGATTCGAATGCCCATCCTGTAAGTCGATTTGCTTTTTCAAGCCCTCCTTTCGGATGATGAGTGTTTTGGAAGTGAAATCCAATTCACGTTTTCGGTAGATCACCTATTATATACCCAGTAACCGGTATCCCTGGTGTTTCTTGCCATGCGAGTGTATTATTCACGGTCTGCCGGTAATGAATAATATGTCTCATGCGCTCTTTGGTTGGAGTCCTTTGTTGATATTCCCCAGTCGAATAAGATTCGCATTCCTTGTGGAATCGAATGTCCATCCTTTAAACAAGTCTGTTGTTCTAGCTTTCTTCAGGGTGATGAGTGTTTTGGAAGTGAAAACCAATTCACATCTTCGGATCTTATCCTATAAACAACCCAGTAACCGGTTCAGGATAATTTTCCTTTCGAGTATATTATTCACGGTCTGCCGGTAATGAATAATATGTCTCATGCACTCTTGGATTAATCTTTTGATTGTTTTCCCCTCAGAGTAAGATTCATATTCCTTGTGGAATTGAATATCCATCCTTTAAACAAGTCTGCCGTTCTAGCTTTCTTCAGGGTGATGAGTGTTTTGGAACACACACCAATTCACGTTTTTGTCCATCCCTTTAACCAGTTTGTGTTTCGGATGATGAGTGTTTTGGAACACACACCAATTCACGCTTTTTGTCCATCCTTTTAACAAGTCTGCTGTTCTAGCTTTCTTCAGGGTGATGAGTGTTTTGGAACACACACCAATTCACGCTTTTTGTCCATCCTTTAAACAAGTTTGCTTTTCTAGCTTTCTTCAGGATGATGAGTGTTTTGGAACACACACCAATTCACGTCTTTGGTCGGTCACCTGTTACATACCTACAACCCGGTATCCTTGGTGTTCCTTCCTGATTTTTGTTACCCTTATACCCGGTAACACCTCTTTTTCTTTGGTGCTTCCTCAGTGAAGTTTTCTTGTTGCTTCTCCCCAGGAGTCAGCTTGTGTCTCTCCAATGGATTTATTTTCCTTTGGAATTTTTTTCTTTTCCCCAGTGTGAGTCCTTCACTCCCCAGTGAGTTCTCTAGTCTGTTTTCTGTTTTTTCCCTAATCAGAGTCGTGTTTTGTTCACGCTGTGTCAGTTTATCCCCAACTAGAGTCTTGTTAGAGTCTCTGTGCCTGGTGAGTGTATTGCTCCGATGGATCGTCTTTTCTTCTGTGTGAATCATATTCCCCACAGAGTTTGTGTCTTTTGCATACATACATTTGCATCATGAGGTCTCTTAGGGACCAAAATTTGTCTCATTTACTGTTATTTAAGCCCATTCTACCGCGTCGAGATGAAGATTTCTAAACTTCACTTCTCCGGCTAGAATGACCTTAAATAGGGGAATCTGTAAGACCCCAATTTTGGCCCTAAGATCCCTCATGGCCCATATCATATCATATCATGGCCTCAAGGATCATTGCATGCCTTAGCTTCCCTCCTAGTGGGTAGATTGCCTTGTGGGTTGATTCTTGATCACCAAGCATACTTTGCATTTGTATATCTTTGCCTTTCATATGTTTACTAACCAAAAAGTACAAAAATATTGTCAGTCTAACCTTGTTGCTTGCAGCTGAAGCAATCATCAGCAATTAGGTCAAAGACAGTCCACAGTCAGTCCAAGCAGTGGATGGTGGCCATTCTTGCAAAATTTGGGCACCATGATCAATAATCAAGAGTTCATATAACTTGGGACATCATTTGGAATCAAGGTCTCAAAGAATTAGGGTTTGGAATTCACCAGAATTGGCTCAATCATGCAAAACCCTAGAAAAGTCAACAGAAAGTCAAACTTGGTCAACTGTGGATTTAATCAATGATTTGATGGATAGAATTGATTTGAAGGAGCTCATTCATGTCCATACAAGCTTCATACATCATGCCAAACCTCATCATGGAAGAATTTGGAGCAAAATCAGAAATTTCCAGAAATAGAAAGTGGACCTGTAATTTCAACTGCCAAAAATGGAAACTTCTTGATCCTCAACTTGCATCATGATACAAGCTTCAAATGAATTTTTGCCCAACATGAAAGTTGAAGATCTTGTTCTCCCATTTTCAAAAAGTCCAAGAACTCCCAAATCCCATGTATGGTTTGCAAGATATGATCATTTCATTTTCACCATTTGTGAACTTCAACAAGCCATATCTCATGAACCATAAGGCCAAATTTGATGGGGTTTTTTTCTACAAACTCCATTTAATCCCCTCTTTCCAAAAATGCATTCATCATGTGCTAAAACCTTACCAATCAAAATGGAATTTTTAAGCTTGACTTTATTCATTTCAAGTGAGCAAATAAGTTGACTTTTTGATTTGGCCTTTTTTAAACAATTTGGACAATTGGGAATTGTTTGGCATGTCATTTACAACTTATCCAAAGCCCAATTTCGTGCAGAACTTGCACCTCCACTTCCATATGTCAAAAGTTAGCAAATTTGCAAATGGCTTCATTTGATTAAAACAAGTTTAACACATCATTAAGCTAACACTAAACAGAAGTATATATGCATATTTTCTGTTCATTTCCAACCCTAGAGACCAGCTGCAGCCAGAAAACACAACAGAAAAACTCTTTTCTCTCATTTTCCATTTTTGCTCGATTTGTATATTTCTGCTCAAATCTCCAAAACCCTCGAGCAAGCTTGCATTGCTTCATCATCCATCATCATTGTGAGTTGTTTCCAAGTGTAAACTCCCAGCTGGAACTTCATTTTCGAGCTCTGTTTTTCCATGGACCAGTAATGGCAGATCGAGATTTGAAGTATTCTAAGCTTTGCTGAGCCAAGGTTCTTCAAGCATCCATCAACATCAACCATTATCTCCATCTGTTCGAGCCAATATCATCAAAAGCAGCCCTGTTTCACATTTTTCTTCACAGCCAAGTAAGATTTCGACCATCCTTTTTCTCTAATCCATGCCATGTGTTAGAAAGAGCTTGCTTTGCTGAGTCCATTACAACTTGAATCACATGAAATGGTTAACTATGTTGTGAGAAATCTGGATTTTCTTTTTCATGTTCAAACGTGTTTTCAATCGATTTGCTTTGATGATGATGATTTAATGAAAACCATAGCTAGATTATGACTGTGTTTGGTTTGTTGGTTCGATTGATATGCATGTTCATGATTTCTGGGTGAGTCGTTTTTTTCATGCTTGAGTGATGAAGATGAAGTTGCAGTGCTTAAACCCTAAAACCTGCCCAGGAAATTCATGTGAAATTGTGTTTGGTTGTTGCTGAATGATGTTGCCTGAACACCAATGCCATGCTATTGTGTGTTTCTGCTTGAAATTTGTTTTATGATGATGAACTTGCATGAAGTTACCCTGCTGTTGCATAAACCCTAGGTTGCATGAACCCTGTTGGTCATTTCCCAGAACTCATACGCGATTGGTTTGTTGTTCTATATTGTTTTGCATGAACCATATCAATGCCATGTTGTATGAATATTTCTGTTGGAAATCTGTTGTTTGTTGATGAGTATGGAGATGAAATGCTTGGCTGTGTAGCAAACCCTAAAAGTTTTTCCAGAATTCCATGTTAACACGATTGGTTGCTTTGTGTGTTTTGTTCTGCGTGTTACTGTTCCATTCAAAAGTGACCAATGATAACATTTCCCTTGTCCATCCAAAGTTGTGCGTTTTGATAAGTGATGCGCCTTATTACCAAAATGCCATGCTGACCTTGGTTGACCCATTAATCCATGTTATGTATTCATGTTTGTTCCAATTGTTTCATCAACTTGCAAAATTCATTTCTCACTCAATTTAACTCCAAAATTCATGAAATTTTTTCCATCATTTTCACATGAATGTCTACTATTTTATCATGATTTTTATTGAATTTTTGGTTGGCTGGATTTTAAATGGTATTAGGTTTCTTGTCATGTATGCTTAATTTGTACCTTTTGCCAAAAACCTTGTGAAATGATGATGATACATCCAATGACCCTGAAATTTTTTGTGGTGAATCTACACTCACTCATGTTCATTTTGATGTAAAGTTTGTGCATTTATCGTATGTGGTGTGTGAGATATGATTTTGGAAGTAGGGTGTGACAATTTGTGTCACACCATTGTTATGCAATTTCTTGATTTTTGTTGACATGCTTCCTGGCCTTCAATTAGTGTGAAATTTTGCATGAATCATCTCTCATATGTCTAGTTTGTGTATGAATTTTCTTGGATTTAGTCATGCCATTCCCTATTTGTTTGTGAATTTTCTTCTCTGCCTAGTCAATTGTTGACTTTGTGTGACACATCTTGCCAAATCCTTTGTGAAATTCTCATACCTTATTGGATGATCATGAAATCTTACATGTGCATACTAGACATCTTGAGCTTTGCATTGGCGTTAATCCCATCCATTTCACATCTGTTTTCATTTTGTTATGATTTTTTGAAGATGACACATGTTTTGTTGACTTCTTGGTGCATACTTGAAAATGTGTTGACTTCCTGATTTTAATTGACCATCTTCCCATGATCCAATTGAGCTGAAATTTCATATGCATGCTATGTTATGGATTGTGATTGAGTATGAATTATTTCATAATTTTTGGAATTGTTTATGATTGCGTTTGAGCTTGGTCTTGCTGTTGACCTCTATGTGCTCTCATTTGCCATGTTTTGCCTTCTTTTGTTTATGAAATGACAATGATGCATGATATGAGCTTGGGACCAATTGTGCTTGCTTCTTAAATGTTTGAACTTGACTTTGGTTGACTTTCATTTGCTGTTTTGACTTTTATCATTTATTTTTGACCCTAGGCTTGCCCTAGTGGTCTCTTGGCTTATGTTGAGTTCATTTGTTTCAAGTTAAGCAATAATGCCTCAAAGAAACCATACAAATTTGGTTGAGCTTGATTATATATCATGTGCTAACCTTTGTTTTGTAGGTGGCTTGACTCATATGACTTGAGTCTTGTGCTTTGCACATTGTCCCTCTGTGTTGACTATTGATTCCTTTCCTGTTGTTTTAAACTGTTGAACTATGTACTGATTTGTTTGACTATTTCAGGTACCATTTAGTTGCTTAAGTTCTTTGAACTTGCTTTGCTTTGCTATTTAGCAATTTGCTTTGAGGTAATCCCTCTTTCTTCATGTAGTCTGGAGACCCGGCCTGTTATTTGGCCGGGCAAACTGTCTGAAGTCCTCCTTAAGAGGCAATGCTTGTGTGTGTTTATATTTGTCCTAAGCAGGAAAAGTCCTTCAAGAAAGGCAATTGGTAGATCAAAGGGATAAGTAACCTATCCCCTACTATTCAGTGAGTCTTCTCCTTGCTCCCATTACATGGTTGTAGCACTGAGATCAAAACCCAAGATCAATCGAGTCAATAATAATGTGGAAAGAGCTCCATCTTTCTGAGCTCCCACACTTTCTTACATGCTCTCTCAGACCTGAGATAGAAGCAATGAGGCACACCCCTCATCTCCTTTCATCTGCTTCACCTTAGCCTCTCAATGGCAAGGTTAAGAGCAAATCTTTGACCCTATTCCAGTTGGCCTCAGTGCCTAACCCTCTTGTATGAGCCTCCTTGTTTGGCTATAGAGTGTGCTGTTTGTTATTCATTGATTGATTGATTGCTTCATATACACATGACTGCTTGCATGCTTTGTGCACTCATCATCATTTATTGCTCATTAAGGCATAATCATCTCATTTGTCTTTATGACTTATCATTGCTGTTTACCCATTGAGGGCAATTGTAAGACCATCCATTGGCCATTGCTCCTATGATATGGAAGTGAGTATAAGACCATCACCTTGGCCACTCATCTTATCTTTGCTTGATGCATTTGATTGTATGTGAGGTTGCAATTGTAAGTCCCTGTAAGTTGGCATTTGCTTTCCTATGATCACATGTTGCTTTGTTTGTTTGTATGTGAGGATACAACTGTAAGTCCCTGCAAGTTGGCATTTGTATTCCTAGGACCATACTATGGAGGTTAGAGTAAGCCCAGATAGATTGGCATCTGACATCCATGTGTTGCTTTTCTTTGTTCATGTGAGGATGCAATTGTAAGTCCCTGTAAGTTGGCATTTGCTCTCCTGTGATCATAAGTTGGTTTGTTTGTTTATATGTGAGGTTGCAATTGTAAGTCCCTGTAAGTTGGCATTTGCTTTCCTATGATCATGTGTTGCTTCTGTTCTTGTATGTGAGGATCCATTGTAAGTCCCTGTAATGTGGCAATGGTTTTCCTATGAGCATATGTGGAGTTAACCTAAGTCCAGATAGATTGGCAGTTGACTTCTATTTTTCATCTTTGTTTTCTTTTGAGGAGATTAGTGTAAGCCCATCGAGTGGCCTCTGATATCCATTTCTGTTTTAGGAGACTGGTGTAAATCCATCTATTGGTATCCGGTATCCACCTTTTATTTCTTTGTTTGAGGAGATTAGTGTAAGACCATTGAGTGGCATCTGATATCCAGTTTTATTTTAGGAGATTGGTATAAGCCCAGTGATTGGCATCCGATATCCGCTTTTGTCGACTTTCTTGTTTGTTTGTTATTATCCATTGCTCATTCCAAAGGACACACTTGAATCATCCTCTATATGATTTCAAGAAGTGAACCTTATAAGAAGTTTTACAATCCATACCCATTCATTCATCCTCATTATGTCCTAAACCTTTTCACACATTACTTTCAAACTTGACATAGATACTGTGCAAACATCTTCATGTTTTCAAACTAAAAACCTGGACCCCAAGTCCTTGACTTTTTTCTCAAACTTCATTTCATAATACTTCTCTGAATCAATCTTAATCATACTTTGACTCCACTTTCATAATCACAATCAATTAACTTCACTCATTCACTTGTTTTGGCTCTGTCCATTGTTAATCTTTTCATGCATTAGCCATAGGTTTCAATTATCATTGTGGTTGATGTAAATCTTGCCTATCCTTAGTGAGTCGACAGTAAGACTTCCATACTGAAAACAAGGCTAACCCCTCTAGTACGTCGAAGCTATCCTCGCATGGTGGATGTTGTTTTTGGTCGAGTGTTCTCCCATTGATAATGAAAAGCCTCAGTGCTTGTGTTTAAAACTGAATCCACCAACTTTTGGAAATCTTTTAGCCGAACTACGGCGTTTTGATCCTTACCTTTGATGGAAGGTACGTAGGCAGCGGGTTCATCCGTTCGAACACAAAAATAATTAACTTGTATATTCTTTTCTCATCATCCCAATCATGTTTGCACAATACTTATGTCATAACAAATAACAATTTAATACAACAAGTGTGAAAAGGGCTCCCTAGGAGTACCTAGGACGTAGTGGGTGCCTAACACCTTCCCATTGCGTAATTTACCCCTTACCCAGACTCTCTGATCTTTTATTAGTTTTCTACGTGTAAAACTTCTTAGGCTTTTGTTCGCTTTTTAGCCAGTCCTTTGGATAAATAAAAGTGCGGTGGCGACTCGAAATTTCATTGTATGCTTTGCTTATGGTTTAATCGATAAATCATATAGCGACGAATACACCGCTACACTAACCCCTTATAACATTGGGGTAGAGCAACCACAGTCTTCATTATTCCAGCATTTTTGATCAAATCAAGTACTTCCTTTACCTCTACAACCTCTTTTCCAAGCTCTCTTTTAACAGCTACCCTCCTGTGAACGACAAATTTCCATTTGGCTGCACCATCTTCTAAATGGAAGGAGATATTGTCTAGGTGCACAGCAACAGTTTTGCCAGGAGACTTCTTAACAGCCTATCTTTTTGCAGGGGAGATGTCTGAGACTTCGTCTTCGACATCCTCATCAGAGTCAGAACTATCTCTTTCTTTTATTTTCCTAACCTCAACTTTACTCCAGGCTTTTGAGGGTCCTACAGCCTTCTTCACTCTTCTTGTTGTTCTCATTTTAGCCAACTTTTCCCTTTTCTAGTCCTCAGTTTCTCAGCTACACTTGGTTTTACAAGATGGACCAAAGTGTCATCCTCTTCTTTAGAGCTTTCTTCCTCTAGGTCAATAATATTTTCCAGAGACATATTTGCTGATTTCTTGTTAGGTAGGGTTTTACCTAGAGAGCATAGCCCCTCAGGAGCCACTTCCTTTTCTAATCTAGATGAGTCATCATCTTTATCAGCATGGGGTTCCTCCTCAGGTGAGGGGTCCTTTCTGGACAAAGGGGTAGAAACCCCCTTGGCTGAACGTCCTTCACTTAGAATCCTAGTCACTAGGTTCCTAATGGCACGATCAGCATAATGCATGTCTTTTGGAAGAGGAGATTTATCAGGGATGTTACCTGGTTTACTTCCAGTCTTGGAAGAAGGGCCTGGTGCGTCACCGGGTATCACACAAAGAGGAGCGACGTCCAGCACGTCTTCATCTAGAAACTCCATGGAAGGAGTCTTTTCATGCTGAGTGGGTTTTGATCCAGACCATGAAGGATGTTGAGATATGTTGTTGGACTTTTGAGAGAAATTTCTTTGCCCTAGCAGAGGTCCTATGAGTAGTTTGATGAAGATGGAAGGATTTGTGTTCAGGTAGCGTGTGAAGTTAACATAGATATTATTTCCAATACAAGGTAATGATTCATCATTAGTGTGGCTCTTTCTTTTAATTGGCCAGACAATATTTTTATTACCTCTTCCTTTCCATATTAATTGCCATAATTTCTCAAGAATCCACATTCCTAATTTCCCTCTTACATATTCAAATTGAAAATCATCCACATCCCCTGCAGCCTTGTCAGCTAGTTGCATTTCATGCTTTAGAACTATGAATTTGTCTTCCACACATTTTCTAATTGAGTGATAACAGCAAATAATGTACTTGGTCCAACTGTGATGAATATGATTTTTGGACATAGTTGCAGCCTTCTGGTTGTCATAATACAATGTCATGACATCGTATGTGACATTGTATGCAATTATCAATAGTTTCATCCAACCTAGTTGAGAACAACTGCTTTCATCTGATATATCTTCATTGTATACACCATTTTTATCTTTCAAATGTATAGTAGCATGAGTCATTTAACTTTCCATCTCAAACTTCTCCTCATTGTTCTTGGTACACATAGTCCCTTGTGGTCCAGTTCCAACAAGGCTCTTTCCAATTTCAGACTGCATATGACTAGTCACATGTCCACCTATTTGATCCAACTTCTCAGCTATTTGAGCCATCATGACCTTTTCTCCTTTGAAAGTGAGTTTAAGTCTGAGCTTTTGGTGTGACATCCTTGTCTGACATTTCCCACAGACTTGTCTTTGATCACTCTTGAGAGTTCCTCTAGCAGCTATACTCATATTCATCCTTTCTTCTTTGACATGGGTACATTTTGAGGAATAATCAATTTGAGAGCTCCACATGTAACAGTTGTCTTTGGTCCTGATTCCTTTCATAATTACTTCACTGTCTTTATTAGAAATTAGACATTCAGTTTTGGTGAAGTTAACATTCAGACCTTGGTCACATAGTTGACTGATGCTTATTAGATTCGCAGTCAAGCCCTTAACCAGAAGGATATTGTCAAGTTTAGGAACTCCAAGACAATCAAGCTTGCCTATCCCTTTTATTTCACCCTTTGCCCATCTCCAAAGGTTACATGGCTTATGGCATGAGGATGAAGATCAGTTATCAAGTCTATGTTTCCAGTCATGTGTCTGGAACATCCACTATCAAAATACCATTCTTCTTTGGCTAAGATTCTGAGGGGAATGTGAGATATTAGAATTGTAACATTGGTCTTAGGAACCCATAGACTCCTGTTGATAGGTCAGTGCTGCTTGGGTCTGGGTTGATAGTGAGTCTGATGATGAACAGGGCTAGGATAACCATACATCTTATAGCAGAAGGGCTTCAGGTGACCAAATTTCCCACAGTAATGGCATCTCCATCTTTGATCTTTCCCTTTCTGCTGTCTTCTCCTCTGATGTTGTGACATATGATGTGACATCACAGGTTTGCTTTTACTATGGTTGCGCTTAGGTTTGGCTTGAGGTTTGAAACCAGTGTAACTGCTCTCAGGCTTAGATTTATTTTACCCAATGCCAAATTTGTCTCCTGTTATTAGTTCAGTTTGGAGAATTTTATCTAAGGAGTCAGATCCATTGTTTAACATCTTTACATACTTGGTCATCTCTTCTAGTTTTGAATTTAAGAACATAGCTTCAGTTTTTAACTTGGAGATGGTTTCCACATGGTCTGCCTTTTCATTCTCCAGCTGTACTATCTTCTAACTTTCACCTTCTAGCTCGGCATTTAGAACCACTGCTTCTGTTCTTAATTTGGAGATGGTTTCCAAGTGTTCTACCTTCTCATTCTCAAGTTGAATTATTTCCTTCTTCTGGCTTTCAACCTGTTTACATAGCTCTACACTTTTGTGACATAACTTTTTGTAGGTAGAGGCCAACTCTTCAAAGGTTACTTCATCATCACTTGAGTCTTCATCTGAACCCCATCTTCCTGTCAAGGCAGTTACCAGATTTGTAGCTTCATCTGTTTCACTCTCATCAGACCAAGTGGCAGTAAGACTCGTCTTTTGCTTCTTGAGGTAGGTTCCACATTCAGTTCTAATGTGTCCATACCCATCACATTCATAGCATTGTACTTATTTTCCTTCTTTGGGCTTATCATCTGACCTTGCTCTTCTTTCAGTATTGTTGGATCTACTGATGTCAGGTGAGATGTTCTTGACATTAGCCTTGGATCTTACATCCATCTTTTTCAACAGTCTGTTGAACTATCTTCCCAGCATTGCTACTTCTTTTGACAAGTCTTCATCAACATCCTGATTGTTTTCATCTTCTGTGTTTGACATGAAGGCCATGCTATTGGTTTTCTTTTCTGAACCATCATTTAATCCCATCTCAAATGTTTGGAGGGAACCAATTAGCTCATCAACTCTCATGTTGGAGATGTCTTGGGATTCTTCTATGGCTGTTACTTTCATAGCAAATCTCTTAGGGAGTGACCTGAGTATTTTCCTGACCCGCTTCTCATCTAACATCTTCTCTCCCAGGGCTCCTGAGGCATTAGCAATTTAAAGAATGCTCATATGAAATTCATGTATGTTTTCATCTTCTTTCATCCTTAGATTTTCAAACTTGGTGGTGAGCAACTGTAGTCTAGACATTTTAACCCTAGATATGCCTTCATGAGTGGTTTTGAGAATATCCCATGCATCTTTAGCCATTTCACAATTGTTTATCAACCTGAAGATGTTCTTGTCTACTCCATTGAATATGGCATTCAATGCTTTAGAATTTCCAAGGGCTAGATCATCCTCCTCCTTGGACCATTGTTCTTCAGGCTTCTTGTTAGTTGTGGCTGCTCCTTCCTTAGTAATTACTGGATGAACCCATCCTGTTAACACATCCTTCCAAGCCTTATTATCCCTAGATTTTAAGAAGGATACCATTCGAGGTTTCCAATAGTCATAGGTAGATCCATCCAAAATTGGTGGCCTGTGAACAGATCCTCCATCTCTCTCCATTGTACCAGAAAGTATTTCCCCTAGATCTCACCCAGAACCAGAGTAGGATGCCTGCTCCGATACCAATTGAAATTATGGTATCAGATATGAGATGTCGAAGGTAATGTCACGACACTAATATCTGAGTAATGCAAACAGAATAAAGATAGAGAATAGTAATGCAAGATACACAAGCAATTGTTAACCCAGTTCTGTCAAACTCACCTACATATGGGGGCTACCAAGCCGTGAAGGAAATTCACTAAAATAGAATCAGTTTAAAGACTCTCCGTACACTTCAACAAGTTACAGTCTTTCTCACCTAATCTCTACCCGTGAAATTTCTACCTAAGCATTCTTAGATATGAGAACACACTCACTTCCCTACAATCACACCTGTGATCTTAAACAACAATCCCTTGAGTAAAGAAAACACTTTTCAATAACACACTCTTGATTTTACTTCATAGTTTCAATCAAGAAGACACACTCTTGATCTTGCTTAACAACTTTGATCAAGAAGGCACACACTTGATCTTGCTTCACAAATTTGATCAAGTAAACACACACTCTTGCTTAACAACTTTAGAGTGATAAATTACAACCACAAATCAAACCAATTCAATCATCAATGGATGACTTGAATGGCTTACAAGTCTTACGACTAAATAAGACATAAACCCTAGCTCTCTCTTTGTATTTCGCTCAGTATTGGTTGTGTGTTAAAACAGGTTTTCCCAATCCCTTTATATAGAAGCTTTCAGCTGGGCCTGGACATCTTAAAAACCCTAAATCAATTTTCTACTCAAATCTTCTCATGACAGCTGGTTAGATCTCTTTGGAAAATAAGTAAATCAGGTTGTAATCCGTGATTGAATGCGCCTGCAAATCAGATCTTCAATCATACATAGATTCCCATTAATTGTGAAATCACAAAACACCAGACATTCATACTGAATGTTCTGTGTACAGGATGTCATGACATCGGGTCTGACATCCTGGAACAATTCCTGCATAACTTCATAATTCCTTTTGTAAATTCCAGCAGGTACAACCATATCAGATGCCATGACATTATGTATGACATTCTGAAACAATCCTACATGATCATGTCTTCCATTTGAACTCCAGCAGATACACATCATCAGATGCCATGTCATTATGACATTCTGATACAATCCTGCCTGATATGATGTTCTTGAATTCCAGCAGGTACATAGGATATCTCATGTTAAGACATCACACAAAACATCATGTGAACACTCTTTATTTTACCAAAATTGCTGCCAACACTTAGAACCAACAGGAACCCTACACCTCGTGGGTGAGGAAGAGAGCTTTTGAGTACCGCATTCCCTATGAATATCAGAGACCTACCCCTATGGTTATGGTTGGGCCTTCAACCTTCCCTAACCAAGGAGTAGAGGAGTTGAGAGATGAAGACCGATCGCGTGCTTGGGTCTGTGAGAGAGAAGAACTACATTAGCAACTCAGAGATAAGGATGCTGTGATAGAATTTCTGGAGCATCTTATTATTGACGAGCCTGATGATGTGGTTACTTCTCTTCTTCCTCAGTCATCCATGTTTTGGAAGAGGAAGTATGATCGACTCGCCAAGGAGAAGGAAGATATGGAGGCATCCTATGAGAGAGAGGTGAAGAGGCTTCGTGCGACTTATCTTCCGGTCTCAAGAGATTTGGACGATTGTTTATAGGGTTCCATAGGATGTTCATTTTCCTTCTCTCTTTTATTGTATTTTGGTTACCAAGACTGTACTTCTTTGGTGTAAAAAAGTTTCCAAATATTATTGATATGAATATTTCCATTATATGTCTAAAAAGAGTAATATTTCCAAATATTTGCAAATAGATCTCTATAAAGTTCCTCAAATAAAAATAAAGCATATGCACAAACAATGCATGCATCATGTGCATAAGCAGGTTTTGTTCAGGGTTTCTTAATCAGTGGTCTAACTCTGTGTTCTTCATTTATTTTGAAGACAAACTGACGCACCATTATAACACCAGGGAAAATCTACTAAAGTTGATGGATGATCTTGAACAAGAGAATCATGAACTGAAGGAAGAAGTAGCTAGGCTGACTGCCATGATAGAGTTAGTGTTGGCTGCTCAGAGCCAGTCTTCTCCTACACCATTTATCATTTTGAGTCGTCTGAGGGCCCAGATGTTTATGAGTAAATGGATGCTATGAATGACCAATTCCTTGAGCTGCGCAAGGATTTGAAGACTTTAAGAGGGAAAGACCTATTCGGAAAATCTGCTGTTGAGTTGTGCCTTGTGCCCAACGTCAAGATCCCTATCAAGTTCAAAGTACCTGACTTTGAAAAATATAAGGGAAACACTTGCCCTCTCAGTCTTGTGATACACGCACGCAAGATGTCAACTAAAACCAAGAACGATCAACTCCTTATCCACCATTTCTAGGACAGCCTGTCCGGTGCCGCACTCAGATGGTATATGGGTCTGGATAGTGCGAACATCGGCTCCTTCAACGACCTTGGCGAAGCTTTCATCAAGAAGTATAAATATAATGTTGATATGGCTCCTGATAGGGACCAACTGAGGGCTATGTCCCAAAAGGAGAAGGAGAATTTTAAGAAGTACGCCCAGAGGTGGCGTGAATTGGCCGCACAGATTGTGCCCCCACTCGAAGAGAAAGAAATGACGAAGATCTTTTTAAAGACTTTAAGCTCTTTCTACTACGAGTAGATGATTGGAAGTGCTCCCTCGGACTTCACTGAAATGGTGAACATGGGGATGAGGCTAGAGGAAGGAGTCCGTGAAGGACGTCTTACCAGGGAGGAAGGATCTTCTGCAAAACGTTATGGGGTTTTTGCAATGAATAAGGAGGGAGAGTCACACGATGTGTCTTCCTATATCAAACGAAGACCCTCTATGAAGAGGAAGATTGTTCGCCCTGCCAGTAACCAGCATCAGGTGGCTCATATAGCACCTGCCTTCAAGGACGCTCAACATTATCAACATCAACAACAACAACATCAACAATATCAACAACAGCATCATCCGCAACAGCAGGCCTACCAGCCTTGAAACAACAATAATACCAGCACCAGCTATGATAGGAAGAGGGTCACTTTTGATCCAATTCCAATGACCTATGCTGAACTCTATCCTTCATTGATAGACAGAAAGCTAATCACTGTACGCGACCCACCTGCTGTACCGACCAATCCTCAGTGGTGGTACAAGCCTGAGCTACATTGTGTATATCATCATTCAGGTGCTCCCGGACATGATGTGGAGAACTCCTATCCCTTAAATACCAAGGTTCAACACCTTGTTAGAAGTGGGACTTTGTTTTTCAAGGACGTAGGTCCTAACGTGAAAAAGAACCCATTGCCTGAGCATGGGAAAGCTGTTGTGAACATGGTCCAAGGTTGCCCTGGCAAATATAAAGTCCTGTATGTCAGTCATAACAGGCAATCGTTGGTCGAGATGCATAGACTGTTATGTGGATACAGTCCTTATGAGCATGACCATGACAGATGTCGAGTGTGCACTGTCAATGAGAGAGGATGTCGCCAAGTCAGGAAGGACATCCAAGAGATGCTGGATCAGGGAGTGATCGAGATGCTTCAGAATCGTGATGAGGATGAAATAAATGTTATATCCCCTGTTTTCAAAATACCAGAACATGTTATCGTCAAGTATTATGGCAGCAAGAATATAGTTTCTATGTCTCTTATTATCAAGCCAGCGGGCCCGATCCCATACTCTTCAGACAAAGCAGTTCCCTACAGATATAACGCAGTCGCGTTAGAAGATGGGAAGGAGGTGTCGTTGCCCTCCACTTCTGTTGTGATTATATCTGATGTCAGTGGTGTGACCCGTAGTGGTCGCATTTTCTCGGCGTCGCCGAAACCCTAAGACGACATAAGGAGAGTTGCTGTTGATAATTCTGCCAGTCCTGTGGGGACATCTTCTCCTTCTCCGAATCCGGCACTTGTTGTTGCTAAATCTACTAAATCTCCTGTCCCTGTTGGCCAGCATGACATTCTGAAAGAGGACTGTGATAAGATGCTGAGGCTCATCAAGAGGAGAAAGTATAATGTTGTTGATCAGTTGCTTCAAACTCCATCAAAGATATATGTGTTATCTTTGTTGATGAACTCAGAGCCACACCGCGAAGCTTTTCAAAGGTTGGACGTGGCATATGTGGATCACGATGTCACAATTGAACAGTTTGATAGCATTGTTGCAAACATGACTGCTTCTAACAATTTGAGCTTTTGCGATGTCACAATTGAACAGTTTGATAGTATTGTTGCAAACATATGCTGGTAGACACAAGATCATCTCTAAATGTGTTGCCAAAATCGACTCTTGCTAAACTTTCATAACAGGGGCCTCCCATGAGGCAGAATGGAGTGGTAGTCAAAGCATTTGATGGATCGAGGAAAACTGTGATTGGTGAAGTTGAACTCCCAATCAAGATCGGACCTAGTGATTTCCAGATCACTTTTCAGGTCATGGATATTCACCCATCATATAGCTGCTTGCTTGGCAGACCATGGATTCGTGAGGCAGGCGCCGTGACATCCACCCTACACCAGAAGTTAAAATTCGTTAAGAATACGAAGTTGGTGGTGATAGGGGGAGAGAAGGCAGTCTTGGTTAGCTATTTGTCTTCCTTTTCCTATATATATATATGTTGAGGATGAGGTTGGGACTTCGTTCCAAGCCTTGTCTATTGTTGAGCCTTCAAGGAAAGGACCTTCTTCATTTGCTTCCTACAATGATGCGAAGCTGGCCATTGAGCATGGCACAACTACTGGTTTAGGACAAATGATCAAGCTGGAAGACAACAAATCCTGGGCTGGCATAGGGTATTCTTTAGGCATTTCCAACAAGCATGGTTTGTTCTGGAGTGGAGGTTTCATCCACACGGTTGAAGACCAAGAGGCTGCTTCCATAGTGGAAGATGATGTAGAGGAAGGTCTGGGCAACTTTGTCATCCCTGTGGAGTCTACAATAATTGGGTCGCTGTTTATGTTCCAACAGTTGTCCATAAGTCCACGTAATGTGTTCACTTTTGTTTAAAAACCCTTCTCCCATGCCAAAAGGAGAAATGATGAGATTGTTGGCACATAAATACAATGATATTCATTCAAAAAGTACATGTTAAATGTTTGTTTTTCCAAATTATTTTCCCTTTTTGCTTTTTGCATGAAATTGGTGATCACTAAAAAACCCTAAAAAAGAGAATAAAATCAATCTTTTCATCTGCATAATGATTTTCCTTGTTTGAATTCTAAAATCTCTTTTATATCCAAAAGCATTATGCAGGTTGATCAAACCCATTGAACATAATGATCCAACACCATCTCCCAACTTTGAGTTCCCTGTACTTGAGGCCGAAGAAGATGATGTTGAAGAGATTTCTGACGAGATTACCCATTTGCTTTAGCACGAGGAAAAGATCATTCAGCCACATCTTGAGAATCATGAAACAATCAACTTGGGGTATGAAGATTGTGTTCGTGAGGTGAAGATTGGGGCACTCCTAAAAGAGTCTGTGAAGAAGGGATTGATCGAGTTGCTACGAGAATTTGTTGACATCTTTGCCTGGTCATATGAAGACATGCCTGGTCTAGATACTGATATCGTGCAACATTTCCTGCCTTTGAAGCCTGAGTGTATGCTTGTGAAGCAGAAGCTCAGAAGAACTCATCCTGATATGGCAGTGAAGATTAAGGAAGAAGTTCAAAAGCAAATTGATGTGGGGTTTCTGGTGACTTCTACATATCCTCAATGGGTGGCCAATATTGTGCCTATGCCTAAGAAAGATGGAAAAGTCTGAATGTGTGTAGACTATAGAGACTTGAATAAAGCTAGTCCGAAAGATGATATTCCTCTACCACATATTGATATGTTGGTAGACAATACAACTAAATTCAAGGTCTTCTCGTTTATGGACGGATTTTCCGGTTATAACCAGATGAAAATGGCACCCGAGGATATAGAGAAGACAACATTCATCACACCTTGGGGAACATTCTGTTATCGAGTGATGCCCTTCGGTTTAAAGAACGCCGGAGCCACGTATCAACGAGCCATGACTACCTTGTTTCATGATATGATGCACAAGGAGATCGATGTGTATGTTGATGATATGATTGTGAAGTCGAGAACGGAAGTTGAACATGTAGAGCACTTGTTGAAGCTTTTTCAGCGTTTGAGAAAGTACAAAATCCGTCTAAATCTGAACAAGTGTACATTTGGAGTCCGTTCCGGCAAGTTATTGGGCTTTATTGTCAGCGAAAGACGTATTGAAGTTGATCCTGCAAAGGTCAAAGCAATACAAGAGATGCCTACACCCAAAACTGAGAAGCAATTCTAAGGTTTTCTTGCCTGCTTGAATTATATTTCCAGATTTATATCCCACATGACTGCCACATGTGCGCCTATATTCAAGCTCCTCTAGAAAGATCAGCGTCATGATTGAACCGAGGATTTCCAGAAGGCCTTTGCTAGTATCAAAGAGTATCTGTCTGAGCCTCCGATTCTGTCTCCTCCTGTTGAAGGGAGACCGTTGATTATGTACTTGACAGTTCTTGATGACTCCATGGGTTGTGTCCTTGATCAGCAAGATGAATTATGGAAGAAAGAGTATGCTATATACTATTTGAGTAAGAAGTTCACTAATTATAAGTCTCGATACCCAATGCTTGAGAAAACATGATACGCTTTGGCTTGGGCCGCTAAGTGTTTACGCCAGTATATGTTAAATCATACGACTTGGTTGATATCCAAAATGGATCCAATCAAGTATAACTTTGAGAAGCCTGCTTTAACTAGGAGGATTTCCCATTGGAAGATGTTGTTGTCTGAGTATGATATTGAGTATCGAGCTCAGAAAGCTATTAAAGGTAGTATTTTGGCTTACCACTTGGCACATCAACCAATTGAGGATTATCAGTATGTTCAGTACGACTTCCCAGATGAGGAGATTTTGTATTTGAATATGAAAGATTGCGATGAGCCTACGCTCAATGAAGGGCCAGAGCCTGGTTCCCGGTGGGGTATAATATTCGATGGCATTGTTAATCAGTATGGAAATGGTATTAGGGCAGTGATTATGACTCCTCAGGGCACACATTTTCCATTTACAGCAAGGCTAACTTTCATATGCACGAACAATATGGAGGAGTATGAGGCCTGTATTATGGGTTTAGAAGAGTGTATTGATCTTAGGATCAAACATCTTCATGTTTATGGTGATTCGTCCCTCGTTGTTAATCAGATTAAGGGTGAATGGGAGACGAATCAGCCTGGCCGCATCCCATACAGAGATTATGCGAGTAGGATTTCAACTTTCTTTACTGAGGTTGACTTCCACCGTGTTCCTCGAGATGAGAATCGGATGGAAGATGCTCTTGCTACGCTTGCTTCAATGATTATTATCAAATATTGGAATAAAGTCCCCAATATCACTGTGATGCGCTTGGATAGACCAGCTCACATATTTGCAGTTGAAGAAGTGAAAGATGATAAGCCATGGTATTATGACATCAAATGCTTTCTCGAAAGTTAGATTTACTCGCCTGGGGCATCTGTTAAAGATAAGAAGACTTTGAGGAGATTGTCTTGTAGTTTCTACCTCAATGGGGATGTGTTTTACAAGCGGAACTTTCACATGGTTATGCTCAGAAGCGTGGATAGACACGAAGCAGACCTGTTAATGACTGAGGTCCAAGAGGGTTCATTTGGTACTCATTCCAATAAACATGCCATGGCTAAGAAGATGTTGAGAGCAGGCTACTATTGGCTGACAATGGAGTCTGACTACTGCAAATATGTGAAGAAATGCCATATGTGTCAGATTTATGCGGATAAGATTCATATTCCCCTGAAACTTCTAAATGTTATTTCCTCACCATGGCGTTTCTCTATGTGGGGGATTGACATGATTGGCATGATAGAGCCAAAGGCGTCAAACAGTCACCGTTTTATTCTCGTAGCAATTGATTACTTCACCAAGTGGGTTGAAGCGGCATCATATACGAATGTGACCAGGCAGGTGGTTGTAAAGTTTATCAAGAATCCACTCATATGTTGTTATGGTGTGCCAGATAAGATCATTACTGATAATGGATCTAACTTGAACAACAAGATGATGAAAGAGTTGCGTAGCGAGTTCAAGATTGCACATCATAATTCTTCTCCCTACAAACCCAAGATGAATGGGGTTGTTGAAGCTGCTAACAAGAATATCAAGAAGATTATCCAGAAAATGGTTGTTATGTACAAAGATTGGCATGAGATGCTGCCATTTGCTTTGCATGGCTATCGTACATGCGTCCGCACTTCAACAGGGGCAACCCCTTTCTCTCTTGTATATGGCGTGGAGGTTGTGTTCCACGTGGAGGTTGAGATCCCATCAATGAGAGTCTTGATAGAAGCCAAGTTGACTGAGGCTGAATGGGTTCAGAGTCGTTATGAC
Source organism: Lathyrus oleraceus (assembly GCF_024323335.1). NCBI lineage: Eukaryota > Viridiplantae > Streptophyta > Magnoliopsida > Fabales > Fabaceae > Lathyrus > Lathyrus oleraceus. The sequence goes on along the minus strand of NC_066584.1, from coordinate 487,844,786 downwards.
CAGTTAAACTTAATTGAAGAGAAGAGATTAACTGCCATGTGCCATGGTCAGTTGTATCAGCAAAGGATGAAGAAAGCCTTTGATAAGAAGGTCAAGCCTCGTGTTTTCCGAGAAGGTGACCTCGTGCTCAAGAAAGTTTTGTCTTTCGCGCCCGATTCCAGGGGCAAGTGGACTCCAAGCTATGAAGGTTCATATGTTGTTAAAAGAGCCTTTTCAGGCAGTGCTTTGATACTTATAACTATGGATGGGGAGGATTTCACTCGTCCTGTGAATTCAGATGCAGTCAAAAAATACTTCGCCTAAAATACTTCACCTGAAAGGGAGGCTTAGGCAAAAATGAGCGTCTCGGTGGATTGAAAACCCGAAAGGGAGGTCTAGGAAAAAGTTAGAGACATGAAGAAAATGAATATATACATCCCTCTAGATTGAGTATGTCACCCTGGGACAATCTAGGCAAAAATTAGGGATTTGGCAAGTAACTGCATCCTGACAAGACTTTGTTCTACCAGCTGTCTTCTGTCAAAGATTCTTGCTCAGTCATCGTCAACTGAAGCTTCAAATACATCAGATTCAGGGTTGGGGGAGAAATGGTCTTATGTTCAATGTAGCCCTTTTTCCAATATATATCGAATTTCAAATTTGTAAAGATCCATGGAGTCTCGCCATTTGCGGATAACCATTCTATCAAATAAATTTGAGCCTTTATCCAATTATTTTCACTCTTATTTGTTTTTGTTTAACAAATGTTTGCATGTTTTAATTGATAAATATCATTGTTTTAAACAAATAAAGTTTTTATAAATTTTAAACAAAGTGAACATTCACAATGACTGAAAGGACAATTGGAATGTCTTCAGTACTCTCCCAAGGACAGTACGATCTCCAAGAGGGTAAGACATTTGTTCATATTCCTAGCATATTTGTATCCTCTTCATCATCTTTCAGGTTGTCTCCATAACGAGCGCAGAGAAGGGTGATACATCATCAAGCCCCCCAAAGAGTCTGTAGTTTTGGCCTTGATCCTTTGGAGATGTATATACGTCCCTCCTTAGATCCCCATAGAGTCTGAGCCTAGCATTTGTGTTCTATCAATTATATGGTTGTCACCCCTTGTGTGGACTGACCTAAAATCCCTTATATATTGATGAAAATTGATATGCTATCTACTTTCGAGAAAGTGGGTCCTCCCTCAATAAATGGAAATCTCTCGCATAGTGAGCAGGAATTCCCAACATGAGAGGAAATCCTCAACAGGTTGACTTACAACACATCCCCGGTAGGGTTGCTCACAACAGATCATCCCCGGTATGATCGCTGACGGTCTATCCCCAGTAGAGTTCCCTCTACGATGGATCTTTTGTCTAGGCAGCAGCAAGTCCTTGGCGGTGACTCTGTAGCTTCCCCAACTGAGACGTTTACTGATCCCAGTCTGATGTTGGAAGATGTGTTGTTTCTTTCCCCTGCAGAGTAATTTGTTCCTTCTCCCAGTGCCAGAGATGTTTCTTCAGCCGATAGAAAAGAATGTTTGATTGATGTGTTTCTATTTGGTGGTTGTTCCCCACAGAATTTCACGTCATCTTCTGATGAGATCCCCAGTAGAGTTTCTTCTATGACTGATTTTATCCACATCTCTACGTGTTCCCGAGATTTATTGAAAGATCCCCAGCATTTGGTAGTTGTTACCTTTGCTTATCCCAATAGCGGTCCCTGATCCCCAGCGGTAGTTTTTGTCCACGGCAACGACTTTGTTTGATCCCTAGCTGGTTATTGGTGTTTCCTGGTATTAGATGCTCCCCACCAGATTGGATTTTCTCCTGTGGGTCTGGCCTTCTCTTTCGAAATGTTATACCGGATGTCGGTCCAGAGATTCTTGGACCTGTTTATGTTAGAGATGTTTGTTTGTTAGTGTTAATCACACATAAACCACGCATATACATGCATAATCATAGCATTCAGATATTCATTTCGCATCTTTTTCCATATATCTTTGCTTGTTATTTCTTGCTATTGGTGAAATGTTCTTCCCCAAGCAGATGTTTGTGTCTGATCTCTCCATTTAGAGTCAGCCCCATCGGCAAAAAGTGTCTATCTTTCCTTCTATATTCCCCACTGAGTTATCTCCTCGTGGATGATTATTGTTTCAGTTTCCTCCCTAATTATGTATTGGGATGGAATTACTCCCCTGAGTTATATCCTTATTGGGTTGAGTCTTGCTCCATCGTGTCTCTCTAGTTTGTTCCTAGATTGACCCCTTTCTTGTTATTTCCCCCGCGGTTCCCTGTGGTTCGGGTGATCAATTACTCAGTAAACAGTAATATTTCATTCTCTCCCCAGCGGATGTTATGGCCTTCTACCCAGTAACCGGTAGATGTAATCTCCTCTTTGTTGGTTATCTTTATACAATATTCGGTATTGATATTCCTTCATTTTTTTAGTATATCACCGAGTAACTGGTGATATATCTCCAGGATCAAAGATCTTGTCAATGTATCCCCAGTGAGTCATCTTTCATTTAACCTTTGTTTGGTAATGATTGTTTCTCCCCTTGATTGGTCATCATTATATACCTAGTAACCGGTATCCCGATATCCTTGCTTTTCGGTTGATTTATCCTTTATTAACCCAGTGACCGGTTGTGGATAATCTTCCATGCGAGTATGTTATCTATGTTCTGACGGTAATATATAATATATCTGATGCGCTCTTCAGTCGAAGCCTTTTTCTTCCCAGTTGAGTAAGATTCATATTTCCTTATGGAATCGAATGTCCATCTTGTAGTCGAGTCTTCTTTTCAAGCCCTCCCTTCGGATGATGAGCATCTTGGATATGTTTCCAATTCACGCTTGGTTGGTTACCTATTATATGCCCAGTAACCGGTATCCCTGGTGTTTCTTCCTTTTGCTCCCTATTATGACTTGTTGTCCCCTGTGGAGTCAGATTTTCCTGAGTTAAGAAATACCTTTTAGGTCCTCCTAAGATGTTTTGATGATTGATATCTCTCACCCTTATACCAGTCTTAGATATTCTATATTCCTAAGCATGTTGTCCTCTCACCGAGTAACCGATGTTTTGATCACATGTCTCTTTTTGAGTTTATTACCCAGTAACCGGTAATACCTCATTTTTCTTCCTCAGTTGAGTCCTTTATGGATTTCCCCACCTGAGTCCGGATTTTTATCTGAAGTATCCTTTGTGGACAGTTTTGCTGTATTGGTATATTCACCAATACATGCACCTTTGCATCAGCTCGAGTCTTTCCATCGATTCATTTTCGTGGAATCCCTTCGTGTCTCCCAGCTAGTTTTCAAGTCGTGACCTGCTCACGCATTTTATTCCCTTTATCCCCTCGGAGTCTCTGTCTCCTAGTGAGTTTTCCTTATGGAATGTATTATACTCCGCGGACATTCAGTTTCCCCTGATTTCCTTTTCCTTTGTGGCCATATATCCCCACAGAGTATAAACGTTTGCATGCATACATTTGCACTAGGAGGTCTCTTAGGGACCAAAATTCGTGTCTTTGTTATTATTTAAGCCCATACTACCTCGTCGAGACGAAGATTTTAACCTTCATATCTCCGGCTAGAATTACCTTAAATAGGGGCATTTGTAAGACCCTAATTTTATACCTAACATCCCTCACGGCATCATATCATTGCACATTGCATTTGCCTCAAGGATCATAGCATCTTGGCTCCTTAACCCTAGGGTTGGGACTTGTGTGAGTTGGTTTGAGACCACCAAGCATGCTTGTATTGTATATTAGTGCTTTTCTTATTTTTTTAACTAGCCAAAAGCACAAAAATATGTCACTAACTTGTTTTGTTTTGGAACTTAAGCAATCATGAGATCCCTTGCTCCTAGGAGGCTCTGCTCAATGAAATGTCTAGATGAAGATGAAAGCAATCATGACAATGGTTCCCAAAGCTCTCAATCATCATATAGGTCTCCCAAGTATCTCAATTTGTGATTTTGATCAAGATAAACCAAAGGGCTTGAGGATTGTTTCCCAAGGAAACCCTAATTCAATTGTGCATTGACTGTGCCTTGCTCATGAAGAAACCTTAACCCATGATCAAATTCAATCAAGGGAAGTTCTTTCAATCACTATTTTATGCATATATGAGCTTATGTGAGGTTCCTCAATCATTCATTCATCAAGATTTGAAGTTTGGACTTGAGAAGTTGACCAGTCAAGTCATCTAACTAAATTGAAATCCACTGAGACCTAACTTTTGATTTGCTTGTCAAATGAAGATGAGCCCAAGGGTAAAAATGTTATTAATAACCATATGAACAACTTTCACGTTCATCAAGAATTCATTTGAAACTTGGAAGGTCACCAATCACTTCAAAACATTATAGGTCATTTTGACTAAAACCCTTATTTTGGGTCAACTTCCCAAGGACCTACCTCACTCATTTTTTATGATTTTGAGGTGAGACCAATTGAATTGGAAATCTTAATATATCTACTTCAATTGTTATGTTTGACAAAATTTCATAATCCTAAAAGAAACACATGTGATAATACAAAACATTTTAGGTCACTTTGGACCAAGGCCATTGAATCTTGAAAAAGTACAACTTCAAGTTCCCATAACGTTCTCACTAAAAATTGAAATGATGCAAAACTTAAGTCCAAATTGATCATATTGAAAAGATATACAACTTTGATGTTGGAGGTTTTTCCATTTAAGGCTTGCATCATTGAAACATAAGGGCTTGAAGTTGGTCACTTTTGGCAAAATTTTCAAAGACATGCTTTGTACATCAAACTTCATGGCTAGTTTTCACAATTTTCCAAACTCCAAATGGATTTTTTTCCAACATAACTTTTGTTCCTTATGTCAAGACCTTTCCAACCATTACACACATGCATATGTTTGGAATTTCTATGTATAACTTTCGAAGAGAGGAATATTTGTGACCATTTATGCATTTCACATGAAATCTTCTTAAACAAGCAAATGTCATTCAAGTTGCACGTCCATTTACATTTGGTATGAGTTCAGCATTCATTTGCATCAGCTTTAGGGCCTCACATGCGCCTGTACAGGCCCATGCATGGAGGACCCAAAGCTTCATGCACACGGATTCATCACACTCTCCTTGCAGTTTCAGCTATAAATAGGAACCATGCTTCATTCATTTCTCAATCTGAAGGCGCCCAAAGCTCTGCAGAAATTGAATCCCAACCTCACACTAAAGGAATTTTGAATTTTCATTTCTCTTTTCAAAATTGAATTTCAACAAAGTCAGTTGATCTTTAACACTTATTCCTTAGCCTCGCACTCATACCATACCTCAAGGTCAAGCTGCAAGCAAGAGTTTGGTTGGATCATGCTGTAGCACCTCAAATTTTCCCTCCTCATTCATGCATTCATTTCATTTTTTAGGACATTTATCATTCCATGTTGCATTGCATCATATCAGTCAGAATTGGCATCAAGAGAATCCTCAGTGCAAAAGAGCAAGTCTTTCCTTGAGATGAAGACCACATGATTATTTTAAAGAGCTTATATGAGCTAGGGTTCACTTCTGAGCCATTTTTCAAGGTGGTAGAGGCCCATATTCATCAGTGCATTTCCAGGTCATCTGAGGGCCATAAAAGTCAATTGTGCAGTCAACTGAGGGCTTTGAGTTGGGGAAATAAGTTGAGACACTTCATTCATGTTCATAGAAGGCCTATTCATCATGTCAAACATCTATCTTGAAGATTTTGAAGTCAAATCAAAAGTTTCCAAAAATGGAAAGTGACCTGTAATTTAAAGTTTCCAAAAATGGCAAGTTTTTGTACCATATTCAACTTGACTTTCCAACATCAAAGAAGCTTCAAATGGATTTTTGGTCAACATAAAAGTTGAAGATCTTTCTCTCCCCTTTTCAAAAAGTCCTATATCATGAGCATCTGATGAATGGTTGAGAAGTTATGAACAAATGATTGCAAAGTATACTTGAAACTTCAAAGTGTCATAACTTTTGATCCAAAACTCCAAATTGGTCCACTCTTTTTGCAAAATGCTTGTCATGACCAATAATTTTCAAATCAACCATTGCATTGCATGAAAGAAGCTCACATGATCAAGTTTCCATACAAGTTCATTTTGGAGGGAAATTGGATAACTTGAGTGGAATTGAACCCTTGCATGGTACTGTTCACGTGCACATGATCACATGCTAAGCACACTTGTGTATTTTGCATTCCACCTTATTTCTCCTTAATTTTCAATTATCCATTGCTTAATTATAATTACAGCATCATTAACATACCATATATAAGCCTAATCCTAACTGCATTTGCGATATAACAATTTCAGCTCTCAAATTCACTTTTCGCTCCATTTTTCTCTCTCTTCAATTTTCAAATTTCTTCATCCAATTCCACAGAACTCTTGCATAATCGTGTTCAGCATGCATCATTGATGAGGAATCAAGGCTTGGATTGAAAATTTTGGTCAAGAATCGCGTATATCCAAAGCTTGAAGATGAACATGGAAGCTTCAAATTAAGCTAGATCTGGTGGATTTCAATTGTTGTTTCGTGCATAAAGTTTCAAATCAAGATTACTGGAGTGGATCTGGAAGTTTTGGAGCCTTGAATACAAGAATTTGAACACTGCAAGTTCAAGTAAGCTGAAATTCGAATCTCTTGTTTTTCTTTTTCATTTCCATAAACATGTAGATCTTGTCTCGCTGATGATTCTGATATAAATATTTTTGAATTTGGCTGGATAATGAATGAGATATGTTGATTTGAATTTTTGATGTGCAAAATGTTTCTGTTCGATCTGCTCAATCCATGGAGAATTAGGACTTATAATTGTGATATTCTTACTCCTAGTAACAAGACCTTTCCATTGATGTATAGCATGTTGAAATCTGGAAATTTTTGGATGAACGTCACCGGCGTACCACCGGAGAAGACGACCGGAATCACTATTCCGGCCGTCTGGTTCAAATGCCTAGGGTTTGTTTTGCCGCGCCTGCAACCTTTGAGTCCTCAGCTCGATCCTTGGCGCGAGTATCTTATTTTCAATTCCTTTTCATTTTCCATATTGAAACGCAGTGCTTGGTTAGCGCTCATGGACCTGATGCGCCTTGGTTCGATTCCTTGCGCTGGCATTCTTTTTCCAATTGTTTTCCATGAAGCGCCTGTGACCTTCAAGTCGCTGGTTCGATACCTGGCGCATTGCTTTTCTTCATTTCCAATTGATTTTCATTTCAGTGCTTTTGTAACCTTGATAACCCGAGTTCAATCCTTGCCATATGCATTTTTCAATTCTAATTCACATTTCATTTTTTACATGATTTTCATTTTATTTCATTTTTGTTCATCAATTTCTAAAAATCATAAAAAATAGCATACATGTCCAATTTAATCCAAATTTTTTTCCACATGTTCATTTTAATGTCTAGTTTTTTTTAGCATTTATTTCCTGATTTTTGCATTTCTGGATTTTTGATTATGCTTGATTGTTTGAACATGATGCCATATGGATATGTTGCATTCATTTGATTGTAAAATGCTTATGGTTTATCCAATTGCCTTAAAATTTGCCATGCTTGTTCATAACATGTGACATGATGTTTTGGCTTTTATTTGGCATTTTTACCATTTAATACCACTGTTTTGGACACATGGACATATGTTGTAACATTTGGTGTAACATTTTGTGCATTGTACTTGTGCATTTTTATTCATATGCCATTTGTTTGCTTCTGGACCTAATTTTTGGTATGATGCTTGTCCATAACATGTTATATTCATATAAAAAATTTCATGATCATTGGGTGTGTTTCTGTTTTAATGTGAATTTTCTATTCTTGATGTCCAATTTTGATCACATTGCTTGCCTTTGCCTTATCTTGATTATTTGATGGCTTTGCCATATGATTTGGCTTTGGTCCTTTTGAGGACTCTTTCTTGTTTGATTGAATGTGCTTCATGTGAAATATTGACTTCTGTTTTGACTATTTGACTTGCCTTTGACCCTAGTCTTTGTACTAGTGGTTTGTACTCACCAATTGTGATTTGTGTTTCAGGTATTTAGCACTAATGGTTGGTGATCTCATTACATGAGATGCCATTTGCTTTGATCACTAATTCTTGCTGTTTTGTAGGGTCTAATTGATGCTCATTGCCTCACTTGATTTCTTGAGCATTGTTCATTGAGTTGTTGTTTGGTTTCTCTATTTGTTGTTTGACTGTCTGACTGAGATACTAACTGTTTGGCTTTTGTACAGGTACATTAGTCGCTTTTAGCTCTTGCTTGAGCTTTGCTTTGTTTGTGGTTGACATACCACCTAGGTAACCACTCTCTCACTCCATGTAGTCTGGAAGTCCTGCCACCTTTTTGGCAGGCATTCGGTTGAAGTCCTCCTTAAGAGGCCATGATTGTGTATGTTTATATTTGTGCCAAAGACCTCCTTGTTGAGGCATGTTACTTGTTAAGTCCTCCTAAGTGAAGAGGCAATTGACAGATAGAAGGGATTAGCAATCAATCCCCTGTTATTCAGTTGAGTCTTTCATTATGCTCGCACTACGTGCTGATGCTTTTGAATAAACACCCAAGATCTTGTATAGAGTCAGTCAAGTGGAGTAGGGTCCCTCATTCTGGATCCCCACACCTTCTTTGATTCAAGCTCACCCAGGCCAGGGTTAAGAGCATGAAGTCTCATCCTCATCTTCTTTCATCAGCTTCACCCTAACTCTCAATGTTAGTGGTTAAGAGCTTCAGAACACCCCTATAGTTTTGGCTTGTTTGTCGAGGTTGATATGACCCATTGACTAAAGCCTAACCTTTTGTTTGAGCCTCTTGTTTGTATATAGAGTGTGATGATTGCATTTTTGTGTGTTTGAATTTGTTGCTTGATTGTTTTAGGAGTTAGATGTAAGACCATTGATTGGCTTTCTGTTTCCTATTTGTTTGAGGAGTTAGATGTATGTCCAGCCGTTGGCATTCTGTTTCCTGTTTGTTGTGTGGAGTTGGATGTAAGTCCATTGATTGGCATTCTGTTTCCAGTTTTTGTTGTTCTCTTATGAGACCTGCTTATTGTTTCCCCATAGGATTGCTAGACTACGTATAGTCTCCCGTTTGCATATCAATTAAGGTAGCACGGTTCCTTCGTCTATGACTTCCTTTCTTGCATGAGCATTCCTAAAACACAAACAAACTCTATCTTCTCTTAAGGACACGTTGACTCCTTCTACTACAGGCGAGTAAGTCTCCCAAGGTCGAGCATCCGATAGATTGCGTAGTAGCGTCGTTCACCTAAAAAACACAAAAAAAACAGAAACAGGTTAGCCGAGCTACGGTGCTCTGATTCTCAACCCTTCTTGAGATACCTATGCAGCAGGTAGGGCCTGTGCGAGCAATAACTCTTTATTTTCCCTACTTTGATTTCTCTCTTTTGCATTGCATATAGGATATTTATACACACTTTAGACATAAATAGCAAACGTGGATCCTGTGGAGTACCACAAACGTGAAGGGGTACCATAACCTTCCCTTCACGTAACCGGCCCCCTTACTCAGTTTTCTTTGGTTCGAGACTTTGTTTTATCCGTTCCCTCTAGGTTATGCAGTACTACCTTTCCCTCCTATTGGGATAAAAGTACATAGCTGGCGACTCTACCCTTTTTGTTTCTCGCCACTCTTCTTGGCGTTTGTACCTGGATTTGGGAAATCCCGGGGAGCGACACGTGCTCATCAAAGATGCACTTCAAAGGTTTATATCACAACTGTTTTGATTCGAATCTAATCATATATTGTGCATTGCTTGTGTTTGTTTTGTTCTCTAAAGTCCTCGTGTGAGAGGCAAGCCAATGGTGACTTTAATTTCATGAATTCACGCACTTCAAATTGAATACTTGGATTTTCCATCTCAGATTTCTTCTTCCATAGAGATCTAGAGAACAATCCAAGGTCACAGGGGTGATGTACATCACCCCAGCTTTAATTTGGTATAAGGCACGTTTGGTTTGGTTGAGGTTGTAAAACCTGCAACTGGTGGCCGGTTTCTGTTTGATCACCGGAGAAGGTGGTGGTTTCCACCACTGTCCCCACGTGGATGGCTTGTATCCCTTGGATCTCACTTCTCCGTTCTAATCGTCGCCACGAGTTATGTTTACTTTTTTTAATCCAACGTGTCATGCTGTTGACCAGTGAACACAATGCGCGCGCGCCCCTTGGCCTTAGGATCATCCAAGTCAATTAATGAGTGAGCATCCAAGCGCTATGGATTTTCCAATTTTTATTAATTTCTGTTTTATTTTATTTAATTCCTTTTATTTTCAAAAATTCATAACTCATTTATTTGAAATCACAAAAATATGGGACCAATTGCAAATTTTTTCTTTTAAAATCTAGTTTTATAATCTGATTTTTAATTAGTTTTGTGATTCCATTTAATATTTTTTGTGAATTATTTCATTTTTGATAGTTTTTAATTCATTTTAAATACTTTTTGATATCCAAAAATTCCAAAAAAAAATTCTTAACAAATATGGATCATGATAAGTCTATGAAAATATTCTCATCAATTTCTTAATTAATTTGAGATTTATTTGAGATTTTAATTCATTTGTGTTACATTTTAATGCTTTAAATTGATTTTAAAATAGTTTCTGTTTTCAAAAAATGTTGAGAAAATTTGTCAAACCTTGTTTGACCATGTTAGACTTATGATGATCCAATTGGACTTGTCCAAGTTGATTTGAATTGGATTTGAAGTTTGACCTTACTTTGTTCATTTTATTTTATGTATTATTTTAATTCCAAAAAATACCAAAAATATGTTTGACCTTTCTTGACTTTTAGTCTTTATTCCACTTCTGTTTACCATTGATTGATGTTGATTCCATTCACATTTGATCATTGTGATTTGGTTATCTCATTTGAATTTTCATTTTGTACATTTCATCTTCATCTCTTTTCTTCTTCTTTTTATTTTGACCAATGAGTTAATGATTTGTGGTTAGCCTTGACATGTGAGAAGCTTAACCTTTATTGATCCAAATCAAATTCAACTTGATCAAAGATCAAGTGAATTGCTTTGTGTCCAAGATAGGTTGCTTCTTGGTCAAGCAAAAAACCTAAAATCCATACAAGGTCATTCTTCTTTTCTTTTGGCATGGCAAGTTGTAGGAGCTTGGCTTACTAGTCATGATCTCTAACTTGTGTTTATTTGCCTATAGTTTTATTGACCGGCCTCAGATAGGTGTGACTACTACATTAGTCCACTTACGATTGCTTAACATAGCGCTAAATTGCCTTATGGCACACTAACACTAACTACTAATTACTAACTTTTAATTCAAGCATTTAATTCTTGCAATTTACTTTAATGCAATTTAATTTCTTGCTCATTTATTCATATTGTCTTTTCCCTTTGCTTATTTGAGCTCATGTTTATGTTTATGTTTATGCTATTTGCCTTTTGCTCATTTGAGCATATTATTGTGTAAATCTATTGTTGCCTTGTGATTGTTTTGTCTTTGTTTGTGTGAACCCAGTGCAAAAAGGAGAAAGGACTTAGAATTAGGACCTCACCTATGCTTAATGAAGTTCAAGAGCAACTAGGCCTCATGCCTTTAGAATGCTAATTTTGTTGAAGAGCAACTAGTCCTCATGCCTTTAGAATGCTTAATCTTGAAGTTGTCTACAAAGGACCCCTAATCCTAAACTCTCTCTTTGTCCATTTCTCTTATTGCATTGTGAACCTTTTGATTGTTTGTTCTTGTGTGATAAGGATTCGAAACTTGAGATAGTTAGAAGGACCATTGTCACAAGCATCCAAGCTAAGAGAAAGACAAGCCAAATGGAGATCCTAAGAGCTTGATTGAATATTTGTTTGATTGCTTGAGTTATTTGCTAAGTCCAAAGGAAAGGAGCATCTTGAATCATCTTTATGATATTAAGAAAGGAACTCCAAGGGTTTTTATCTCTTCTCTCATCTTTGCATGTTTAGGACTAGCCCTTCTCTTCTTCTCTCCACTCTAATCCAAGCCAAACTCATTTAAGGCAAACTTTGACTTTGTTTCAAATCATAAACCTAGGCGTTATGCCTTTGATTTTTCAAACTCTTTTCATTAATACTTATTTTGAATTGAATCTTACGTCATGTTTGACTTCATTTTGTGAATACTTCTAATTTTTAAATACAACTCACTCAAAGTTGTTTTTGTGGTTTCAATGACCAGCTTTGTTAAAAACCTTTTCATATACATTAGCCATAGGTTTGAGTTATCATAGTGGTTGATGTAAACCTTACCTTATCCTTAGTGATTGGACTATAAGTCTTCCATACTTATTATAGGGTGGATCCCTCACTAGTATGTTGAAGCTCTCCTCGCATGGTGGGTTGTGGGTTTAGGTTGAGTTTTCTCCCTTTGATAACAAAAGACCTTAAGGCTTTTGATCAAATCAATTCACCCATATTTTGAGATGTTTTTACCCCGAACTAAGAGGTTTTGATCTTAGCTTTGTGATGGTACGTAGGCAATGGGTTTATCAATTCAAACAACAAAAGTGTAAATAATTTGTATATTCTTTTCTCACCTCCCCAATCATGTTTGCACAAATATTTTCACAAATACCAACCTACAATACACTTTGCAAAAAGGGCTCCCTTAGAGTACTAAGGATATTTTGGGTGCTTAAAACCTTCCCATTGCATAACCAACCCCTTTACCCTGATCTCTGACATTTTTATTAGTTTTTGATTTGATAAAACTTCTCAGTTTTTGTTCGCTTTCTAACCTTTCCCATGGATACATAGAAGTGCGGTGGTGATCAGTCACCATTTATGATAGACATTCCACTATTTAACCATAAATAAGTCAGGTAAACTGTGTAAAATGAAGCATTTTTAGTTAGATATAAGCTCAATTCTATAATATTAAGTGTGTTGTTACTTATGAGTTTCTTGAGGATATTTTACACTTTTGGGTATGTTAGCAGGTAAAAAACTAGTTTGGAAGCTCAGGGAATCAAACGTCAGATGTGAAATTGAGCCCGAGCAAGAAAACGGAAGAAAAAAACAATTTTTGGAGAACCTGCTGTCCATACGCGTATGGCCTTACATGATACGTGTATGGACCTTCCCAGTACGCGTAGCATACGCAAATGACCAGAGGGGTTGAAAATCAAGCAAAAAGACAAGCTTCTAGTGATACGCGTACCAAACTGGTGATACGCGTACGAGACTAGGCAATACGCGTACCAGACTGGGCAATACGCGTATCAGAGGTTGTCTTACGTGCAATACGCGTACCAGACTGGGCAATACGCGTATCAAGCCCAGAATCAGGAAAAGCCCAACTGAATAGCTATTTAGAGGGGAGAACACGATTTTCTAGGGGTTGGACGATTTTGGAGAGAAAAAAGACGCGTTTTGAGAGCTGGAGATTCTACGGTTATCAGAGGATTCATATGTTCAAGAGTTTTCCGACGATTGAAGATTGATTCCTCACGAAATTCTGTAATGGCAACAATGTTAATCTTTGTTTTTATTTCGATTATGAGTAGCTAAACCCCCCATTGCTAGGGGGGTGACCCTGATTCTGAATGTGAAAGATTTTATGTTTATGAGTGCATTGACTATTTCTTCTTTTCCATTGATTTGTTCTTATTACCGTTCTTTATGCTTTATTCGTCGGACCAACGAATGATGATTAATATGAATAGTTTAAGCTGGACAGCGATTATTCATTGATCTGGATAAGAACTTTGGATAGTAAAAATAACCTAGGACTAGGGATTTTCTATCTGACCGGTAATTCTTGATATTTGAATGCTTGAGTATGAACTTAATTATTTATGGACATAGTAATTAGGTTACATAATCAAAGGTCTTTTCACTAAGGAATTAGGAATAAATACCCTTGAGGACCGGAATTAATTGGACAGGAATATTGTCTAAACTTTCATAAATTATATCTGTTACAGGAAGTTTCATTCACCGAACCCTAGCAATCGTCTCTCATTTGTATCTCGTTCAACCTTCTTACTTGTTTTATTTATTTGCAATTGGTAGTATAATTACTCACAACACAAAAACCAAAGGCTTTTGTCTAATTGAAACAATCGATAAACTCTGTATCGTCAAGCAGTCCTTGAGATCGACAAACGGGGAATTTCCCTTTTATTACTACAGTGAGAAAAATAGTACACTTGCTATTTTCCCATCAAGTTTTTGGCGCCGTTGCTGGGGACTGCCAAAGATAATAGAGTTTATTAATTTATTTTCAATTAGAATTTTGTTGCTCTGCATCCAAAATTTTATTTATGGCTAATTTTAATTTTTATTGTTATTATAACTAATTTCTGTCTAATCTGTGTATGCGAGGTAAGGCCTCAGTTGATTTTCATTTTTACGCAGAACCAGAGAGAACATTGCGCGCAAAGCTCAGCGAAGCTAGAAGAAAGAAACTGGAAAACTCTGACACTGAAGAACCGGCCACACTTAGCACACCAGTCTCTGTTCACTCCGAAAAATCTGAGTTAGACACAGATTCACATCCAGACACTGTTAACATGGCTGCAGACCCACCCCCAACGGAAAGACTTTTAGGTGACTATGGCAGACAGAATAACCCAGCAGTGCGGTTGACCATTGTTAACCAACCTGTTAATGTTGCTCACTTCCAGTTACACCCCTCAACTATCCGCCAGTTAGAAAGCAAACCTTTTGCAGGAAAGATCAATGAGGATGCAAACAAGCATCTGCAGAGGTTTCTGACTATGACTACATCATTAAAAATTGATGGGCATTCTGAAGAGGCAAAGAGATTGGTCATGTTCCCATTCACGTTATCTGAGGACGCTGAGGAATGGTTCTATTCCCTACCCGCAGGAAGAATTACTACGTGGCAACAAATGGAAACAACATTCTTGAACGAGTATTTTCCTGCTTCTGTATATATCCGTAAGAGGTATGACATTATGAATTTTAAACAGAAAGACGGAGAAACACTTGGAGATGCATACAAAAGATTCAAGAGATGTTTAGTTGCATGTCCTACACATAATCTGGATGAAACTGAACAAATGCAGAATTTTGTAAACGGGCTGAAGATGAGTACTAAGCAACTCATTGATACAGCTGCTGGTGGCTCATCTAATTTTTCAACAGCAACCGGTATCAAAAATATCATCGAAGCTATTGCAGCGAATCAGCATTTGGAATTATATGACCGTACTGTGAATCAGCCGGAGGGAAAAATTGACTTGAAATTAGCAAATCAGGTAGTGAAAATGGAAGACCAGATTGCTGCTGAGGTTGAAAGAAGATTGAAAGCAATGAATTTAGGTACCCAGACTGTTGCTCAAGTTCAACCGGTTCCGACCATGATTTATGATATTTGTAGTGGACCACACTTTACCATGCATTGTGTTGCAACCGCAGAACAAGTGCAAGCTATAAATTACCTGAGGCAGAATAATCCCTACACAAATACATATAATCCGGGGTGGAAAAATCATCCTAATTTCTCTTGGAAAGATCAGCAAGGTAATATTCAGAATCAAGGACCTCCACAACAACAACCACCTTACCAACCACAATATCAATCACAACAGCAACCTTATCAGCAACAAATACCGAAGAAAGCGGATTGGGAGATTGCTATAGAGAAGATGGCAACTCAGAATATGCAATTTCAGGAGGAGACCAGGAATAATCAGAAGAGCACCAATGCATCAATTAAAAATATGGAGATTCAATTGGGTCAGATAGCACAACAGATAACAAATTTTCAAACACCGGGCGCATTACCTAGTGCAACAGTGACAAATCCGAGGGAGCACCATAATGTGAATGCGGTAACAACAAGAAGCGGAAGATATGTTGAAGATCGTAAGAAGAAGGATGAAGAAGAAGATCAGTTGCTTGAAGTGGACCTGGAAATCTTAGAAAACAAGACACCATCTGAGGAAGAAATTGTAATAGCGCCGGTGGTACAAGAAAAGCTCCCTGAACCAAAACCCATCATTAAGCTTCCATTCCCACAAAGAAACAAAAAGAAGAAGCAAGATGAGAAAATTTTTCAGAAATTCATGGAGTTGTTCAGGAAATTAGAAATCAATATTCCATTCTCTGAGGCACTCGAGCAGATGCCTATCTATGCGAAATTCATGAAAGACATCATCTCCAAGAAGCGCACCACTGACACTGACCCTGTTATACTAACTGAAACTTGTAGTGCTATTTTGCAGGGTATGAAAATTCCAGTAAAGAAGCCAGATAGAGGTTCTGTGACCATCCTGTGTACCATTGGAGATAGGTCTTTTAAAAGGGCGCTGATTGATTTGGGGGCTAGTGTTAGCCTTATGCCTTTGTCTATTTACAGGAAGCTATGAATTGGAAATGTTCAAGATACCAAAATGACACTTCAATTTGCTGACCACTCAGTGAAGAGACCCTTTGGGGTAGTTGAGGATGTTCTGGTCAAAGTTGATAAATTTGTTTTTCCTGTTGATTTTGTAATTTTGGAAATGCCAGAAGATGAAGAGATACCTCTGATTCTGTGCAGACCTTTCTTAGAAACAGGGAGATGCAATATAGATATGGAGGAAGGTACCATGACCCTAAAGGTGTATGATGAAGAGCTCAGAATTGATGTCCGAGATACTATGAAACATAAAGAGAGTATGTGTACAAACCACTCTGTGGAAGTGATTGATCAAATTGTAACTAGCACAATTCAAAGAAAGTTTCCTGAATTACCGTTAGAAAGAGTTCTTAACTGTCGGTCAGAGAGATGGAGGAGAAGGATGAGGAAAAAGAAAAAGAAGTGCTTGCTATGCTGGATACACAAACCCCTTGGAGGAAATACAACCCACGCAGGTGGGAGGATCTAAGAGCTTCACCAGAATTAGAAGATGAAAAGGTACTGAAGAAACATAAAAGTGGTATTGGTGTTTTAAATGAGAAGAATGGCGACACCTTCAAGGTTAATGGTTAGAGGTTGAAACCATATGATCCTGGTGAAGGGGGACCAATTGAAACTGTTAAACTCATCTGAGTATGAGGTGTCCCGTCGAGCCATGCGACGTTAAACGAAGCGCTGCTTGGGAGGCAACCCAAGGGAGGTTTGAAATTTCTTTGTGTATTTTTCTTTTTGGTTTATTCAGTTTTTATTTTCTTTTGCTTGGATGTAATCACCTATTATGGGTTGGCTTAATCTAATGAATTTGATTTGGTTTACCTCCATTTTCCTGTTTATTTCGTTAGATATGTGACTATGTCTGGCTATTGGTTTTCTTGATCACTTACACCAAATACTTGGGGGTCCTCTCTTTCAGTCCCCTGACTGTAGATACTGTTGTTTATGATTGGACGCACTAGTTAAGATTAACATCAGAACCACGAGCATGAGCTTTGAACTCAGAGGTATTTATAGAACAAGTCAGCTTAACCCGTCCTGGTGAGATCAGAAAAAGCCAAACACTTATCATCATATGAGAGATATCAGGTATGTCTTTATCAATCTTGGTTTGCGTATGTTCTTTTGTTATTATTAGCTGTACGACTACACACATTGAGGCATGTTTTTGTTTATCACCTAGAGCCTTTCTAGCCATCCCATTATTATTTTTATCCATTGTTTTACCCTATTGAGCCTGTTAATCATTTATTTTTGATATACCCGTTTTTTTTCTAAATCCATGACCTTGTACCTATCCTACCCTGTTCAGAGTATGTGAGGATTGATTTCATCTCTACGTTTCTATCTAAGTTTGGGGTTGCTGTTGGAATAGCAACCTTTAAGTTTGGGGTAGTTTTGCAGTACGTGAATAGTAAGTGAATGTCGTATAAAAGAAGAAAAAAAAGAAGAAAAAAAAAAGAGAAAAAAAAAAAGAAAAACAACAACAACATGAAAAGAAAGAAAGAGAAAAGCGAAAAACAATAAAAGAACAGCTTTTGAAAAATGCTACATTCAATATAGATAAAAGGAAAAGAGGATTGCAAAACCCTACATGAATAATAGGAAAGAAACGTAGTGAGAGAATGATTTCATGTACTCTGAACCAAAAGACCTAAAAACCGTTGTTCCAATTTCATACCCTACCCAAACCAAAGCCCCGTTACAACCCAAAAAGACCTCAAAAAGTGTGTGTGATTTTACATGTTGATAGGATGAGAGAATTTATTCAAACTTCTGATTTGATATTGCATATTGTGATTTGAGAGTGATAACACTTTAACCCAGAGAGACTTGGTGAGAGTGTGATATAAGCTGACAGGTAAAGTCATATCTCTGAGGGAAAAAGTTTCTAGCTCGTTGGCTATGTGGAAGAATCGGAAAACCTGAAAAACATCAAGAGGTCCAGTGCGAAAGATTTCAGCAGTATTGTGGTAAGAACTGTTTTACAGTAAGTTTGGGGTGACATGATCTTTGATGGTAATAAAATGTTACTTGAGGACAAGCAACACGCTAAGTTTGGGGTTGTGATCAGTCACCATTTAGGATAGACATTCCACTATTTAACCGTAAATAAGTCAGGTAAACTGTGTAAACTGAAGCATTTTTAGTTAGATATAAGCTCAATTCTATAATATTAAGTGTGTTGTTACTTATGAGTTTCTTGAGGATATTTTACACTTTTGGGTATGTTAGCAGGTAAAAAACTAGTTTGGAAGCTCAGGGAATCAAACGTCAGATGCGAAATTGAGCCCGAGCAAGAAAACGGAAGAAAAAATCAATTTTTGGAGAACCTGCTGTCCATACGCGTATGGCCTTACATGATACGCGTATGGACCTTCCCAGTACGCGTAGCATACGCAAATGACCAGAGGGGTTGAAAATCAAGCAAAAAGACAAGCTTCTGGTGATACGCGTACCAAACTGGTGATACGCGTACCAGACTAGGCAATACGCGTACCAGACTGGGCAATACGCGTATCAGAGGCTGTTTTACGTGCAATACGCGTACCAGACTCGGTAATACGCGTATAAAGCCCAGAATCAGGAAAAGCCCAACTGAATAGCTATTTAGAGGGGAGAACACGATTTTCCAGGGGTTGGACGATTTTGGAGAGAAAAAAGATGCGTTTTGAGAGCTGGAGACTCTGCGGTTATCAGAGGATTCATATGTTCAAGAGTTTTCCGACGATTGAAGATTGATTCCTCACGAAATTCTGTAATGACAACAATGTTAATCTTTGTTTTTATTTCGATTATGAGTAGTTAAACCCCCCATTGCTAGGGGGGTCACCCTGATTCTGAATGTGAAAGATTTTATGTTTATGAGTGCATTGACTATTTCTTCTTTTCCATTGATTTGTTCTTATTACCGTTCTTTATGCTTTATTCGTCGGACCAACGAATGATGATTAATATGAATAGTTTAAGCTGGACAACGATTATTCATTGATCTGGATAAGAACTTTGGATAGTAAAAATAACCTAGGACTAGGGATTTTCTATCTGACCGGTAATTCTTGATATTTGAATGCTTGAGTATGAACTTAATTATTTATGGTCATAGTAATTAGGTTACATACTCAAAGGTCTTTTCACCAAGGAATTAGGAATAGATACCCTTGAGGACCAAAATTAATTGGATAGGAATATTGTCTAAACTTTCATAAATTATATCTGTTACAGGAAGTTTCATTCACCGAACCCTAGCAATCGTCTCTCATTTGTATCTCGTTCAACCTTCTTACTTGTTTTATTTATTTGCAATTGGTAGTATAATTACTCACAACACAAAAACCAAAGGCTTTTGTCTAATTGAAACAATCGATAAACTCTGTATCGTCAAGCAGTCCTTGAGATCGACAAACGGGGAATTTCCCTTTTATTACTACAGTGAGAAAAATAGTACACTTGCTATTTTCCCATCAGGTGGCGACTCGAATTGTATGACTTACTTCTGATTTAGTCAATAAATCTAAAGGTAACGAATACCCCGCTACTGTCCATAGATACTATGAAAATATTTTTGGATTTTTTCAAAGTCAGAAAGTATTTTAAAATGGATTAAAACCATTAAAAAATCAAATAATCCATGAAAAATATCAAATGAAGTCACAAAAATAATTAAAAATCATAATATGAAACTAGATTTTTGGAATTGGTCTCACATTGTTCTGATTTCAAATGAGTTTTTAATGAGATTTTGAAAATATAATGAATTAACAGAAAATAAAAATAAAATGGAATAAACGAAAAATGCACAACCATCAGATGCGTTTCATTAATTGACGTGGCACAAGGCAATGGTTTAGATCTGAGGAAACACGGTACTCTTGAGTCAAACGCACTACATCATGAATTAAATGAAGTAATCGAAACGGATGTACACGATTAGATCCTAAAATGGAGATCTAATGGCCAAGGAGCAAGACACGTGGTGGTGGTGGCGGAAACTACCGTCTTCTCTAGCGAAGCAACAGAATCCGACCACATTTGCAGAAAAATTAACTTCAATGAAAATGGAAAATAAGGACATGGAAATGAAGCTCGTGTGATATAGATCATCACTATACCAATGGATTTCCCTCACTCTTCCTATATTGAGAGAAAGATGAAGGGGAAAATCATGGTGTCCACACGGATTGCTTATGAAATGAAGAATTGAATGCATCAACAGCTTCCCTCAAGTATGAGGACTTCAGAAAACCACGAAAACACAAGCAAACTACATTGAATTAGAAGATTCAGATCCAAAAAGTTTGAATGGATACCTTTGAATTGATGCACTTCTGGACACGAAGTCTCTAATATTCGTGCTCCTTTTTTATCCTTGAGTGTAAAGTAAGTGATTGGCTAAGGAATCGGGCTATAAAACTCAACTAATGATACTGAATTTCAAGCTCGAAAGTGTAGGAAATTGTGGAGACTATAAAGAGAAAATAAAGAGAAAATGAAATAAAGCGAAAAAAGCTCAGCAGCGTAACATAATGAATTAAAAAAAGTAATTAGAATGGATGCACGAGATTAGATCGTGAGGGAGAGATCCAAGAGCTATGATCAGCACACGTGGTGGTGGTGGTGGAAACCACCATCTTCTCCGGTCAACTAAACAGAATCCAACCATAATTGCAGGAAAACGATTGTCATCAAAAATGAAAAACAAGGGCATGGAAATGAAGCTCATGTGATGTAGATCATCACTGTACCATTAGATTTCTCTCATTCTTCCTTTATTGAGAGAAAGATGAAGGAGAAAATCATGGTGTCCACACAGACTGATCTTAAAATAGAAAATTAAATGCACCAAAACCTTGCCTCAAGTATGAGGACTTCAGAGAACCACAAAAACACAAGAATACTACATTGAATTATGAGTTTCAGATCCAAACAGTTTGAGCTTCTACTTTAAAAAATGGTGAGTTTCTGGCCACAAATCCTTCAAGCTTTTTACTCTTTTTTTATCTCTGACTATAGGGAAGATGATTGGCTAAGGATTATAGCTTTGAAACTCAACTAATGTTGTTGAATTTCTATGACAAAGTTGTGGGCATTTGAAGTTGGGTAGTTTTTCAAATTCAATGAATTAGGTCAAAGATGACGTATAACGTTTTGAAATGGCACATGTATTTCCTTTAGGATTATGAAATTTTATCCAAAATAACATTTGAATTAGACATCTCAAGCTTTCTAATTCATTTGGTACCACCTCAAAATCATAAAAATTGATAAAGTTATGCCCTCGGCAAGTTGACCCAAAGTTAGGGTTTCAATCAAAATGACCTATAATGTTTTGAAATGAATGATGACCTTCCAAGCTTCAAATGGATTTTTGATGAACATAAATATTGTTCATATGTTTCTTAGGAACATTTTATATTTTGGGGTCATCTTATTTGACAAACTCATCAGAAGTTATAACTCATGCAACCTCAGCTTAGTCGGATGACTTGACTAGTCAACTTTTCAAGGTCAAACTTCCAATCTTGATGAATATATGATTGAGGGGCCTCAAATAGGCTCATATATGCATAGAATGATAAATTAACGAACTTAACTTGATTAAATTTGATCAGAGGTTTGTAAGACCCTAATTGTGACCCTAAGATCCCTCATGGCATCTGTAAGACCCTAATTTTGACCCTAAGATCCCTCATGGCATCATAACATTGCATTTACATTGTCTCAAGGATCATAAGCATCTTGGCTCCTTACCTTTGGGTGGGATCCCTTGCGAATTGGTTTGAGATCACCAAGCATGCTTGAATTGTATATTAATGCTTCTCTCATTTTATTTACTAACCAAAAGCACAAAAATATGTCACTAACACCTTTTGTTTGTAGCTTGAGCAGTCAGAAGGTCAAAAGCTTCTAGGAGATCTAATGTGCATTGATATGGCCAAGAGAAGATGAAAGCAAGCATGGCAATGGTTCCCAAAGCTCTCATCCATCAAAACATGCCTCCCAAGTATCTTAATTCATCATTTTGATCAAAGCAAATCAAAGGGTTTGAGGTGTGTTTCCCAAGGAAACCCTAATTCATCTGCTCATCAACTGTGCCTTGTTCATGAAGCAACCTCAACCCATGGTCAAATAAAATCAAGGGAAGTTCTTTAATTCATCATTTCATGCATATTTGAACTTATTTGAGTGTCGTCAATCATCAAATTATCAAGATATGAGTTTAAGACTTGAGAAGTTGATCAGTCAATTCATCTAACTATTTGGAAATCCACTGAGACCTAACTTTTTATGTGTTAGTCAAATTGAGATGACCCCAAGAGAACATATGTTCTTAAGAACCATATGAACAACTTTCATTTTCATCAAAATTTGATTTGAGGCTTGGAAAGTCATCATCCATTCCAAGGCATTATAGGTCAATTTGACTGAAACCCTAATTTTGGGTCAACTTCCCAAAGACATAACTCCTAATTTTTTCATGATTTTGAGGTGAGACTTAATGAATTGGAAAGCTTACTGTGTCTACTTCAAATGTTATGTTGAGAAAAATTACAAAATCTCAAAAGAAATACATGTGATAATGCAAAACATTATAGGTCACTTTGGACCAAATGCATTGAAATGTGAAAAAAGTCCAACTTTAAGTGCCCATAACTTCTTAATCAAAAATCCAAATGATGCAAAATTTAAGTCCAAATTGATTATCTTGAAAATATCTACAACTTTCATGTTGAATATTGTATTTTTTTGTTGCTTTCATCATTGAGACAGAGGGGCTTGAACTTTGGCCAATTTTGAAAATTCCACATATGCATGTTTTGCACCGTACACTTCAAGTTTAATTTTCAGTAATTTCCAAGGCCCAAATGGAGTTTTGATCAACATGGCATTTGTTCCTTATGCAACAAGCTTTCCAACCATTACTCATAAGGTTGCATTTTATTTTTGGACATGCCATTTTCGAAGAGGAGAATGTTTTAGTGCATTTTTGGAAATTCATTGAAAATACATTGCATGAGCTTATGACCTCATTTCTGCACGTCCATTTCATCCTAATTTGGTAATAGCTTACAATTCCAATCAGAATTGGGCCCTCCATGCGCCTGTACAGGCCCATGCATGGAGGCCCTCTTCATCCATGCACACACTTTGTTCATGCATATCAGCTGGCTTTGGCTATAAATACATTGCATGTGAGCTTCATTTCAGCAACCTGAAGGCGTCCTAAATGTTGTGCAATTGAATCCTCACCCTCGCACCAAAGGAACTCACCAATTTTTCTCTCAATTTTCAGATCTAGAATTCAGTTTCCTCGACTGTTTTCTTAGATCTAAAGTTCCTTAGCCTTCATCACTCTGATCCAAGGAACAAACCGCAAGCATCCATAACAAGGAATTGTGACTCCAAGCTCTGCAAATCAGAGGTTTACTTATGATTTTAATTTCTTCGAATCTGCTCATATATTGGGTGTTTCTTGCTGTCGTTGTATGATCTGAAGTCCTCTGCATAAAGGCAACATTCTTGATCATTTAATTTTCAAAATCGAACAAGTTTTAGTTGAACTCCATGAAATTCAAATTCTGATTTCTCTCTCAATAGGAATCTAGAGTGAATTTGGTTGGTACAAGAGTGATGTACATCACTCCACCTTTCGTTTGGTACCTGGATCGTGCATTTTGGTTAACTTTTTATTCTCTGCAAATTTGGACCTTCGCCAGAGCTAGCCGGAGAAGACGGTGGCGCTGGCCACCATCTATTTGCTATTTGCCATATTTGATCCAGGCCGTTGATGATGATTCCCAGATTGAATCAGGGCTCTTGGATCTTATGACTTTTTTTAAATGTTTATGTTGCTTAGTTGACTTAGGTCCATGATGCACGCGCATGTCACAGCCGTCTGATGTGCCTGCTCAATTAATGAGCTTGGATCCAACGCGTGTGGATTTTTCTTATTTTCTAATTTCTGATGTTAATTTCTTTTATTTCTTTTAATTCCATTTTATTTCTAAAATTCATATCTCTCTCATTATTGGTCCAAAAGCTATGGGACCAATTGCATTATTTCTCTTTTAATTTCTACTTTTCCAAAATGATTTTTAATATTTTTTATTTTATCATTTGATATTTTTTAGTAATTTTCTCTTTTCTGGTTATTTTTAATTCATTTTAAATAGTTTTTGATATTCAAAAAATACAAAAATATTTTTCCAACCTCTTTGAATGATGATAGATCTATGAAAATATTCTCATCAATTTATTAATTGATTTGAGATTTATTTGAGATTTTAGTTCAATTAGGTTATTTTTATGCATTTTTAATTGATTTAAAATAGTTTCTGACTTCTAAAAATGCTGAATTTTTTTGTCAAACTTTGTTTGACCTTGTTGAACTTGGGATAATTCACTTGGACTTTTAAAAGTTGATTTGAAGTGAATTTAAAATTTGACCTTTCTTTATTATTTTAATTCAAGTTTTATTTTAAATATTAAAAATTCCAAAAATATTTGACTTGTCTCTTGACTTCTAATATTCATCTTGCTTCTGTTTTCTATTGTTTGACCTTGAACTTTCCTATCTTTGGTCATCATTTGTTGATTAATACATACCATTTCCATTAATGCACTTTAATTTCTTCACCTTCTTCTTCTTTTTCTTTTTCTTTTTGATCAATGAGTTAAAGATTGGTGGTTAGCATTGATACATGGAGGTTTAATCTTCCTTGATTCAAATCTAATTCATCTTGATCATGGATCAAGTGAATGGCTTTGCATTAAGGATATATTGCTTCCTAAATCATGCAAAGAACCTAAATCAATACAAGATCATTTCTCATTTTCTTTTTGGCATGGCAAGTTGTTGGAGTTTGATTCACTAATCAAGACCTCTAACTTGTGTTGTTGCCTACATTATTATTGACCGACCTCAGATAGTTGTGACTTCTACATAAGTCCAATTACGATTGCTTAACATAGCGCTAAATTTGCCTTATGGCACACTAACTACTAACATTAACCATTAACCATTAACATTTAATTCTTGCTCTTTACATTTGTGCAATTTACTATTCTTGTACATATTATTCATTTGCTTTTCCCTTTGCTCATTAGAGCACATGTTTATGTTAATGCAATTTGCCTTTTGCTCACTTGAGCACATAATTGTGTATATATCATCATGCTTGTGTTTTGTTTTGATTGTTGTGGACCAAATGCAAAGAAATGGACAAATGTCCTTAGACTTTAGGACATTCCCTATCCAAATTTGGAGTCAAAGAGCAACTAGGCATTGGGCCTGTAGAGTGCTATAAAAGTCAAAGAGCAACTAGGCATTGGGCCTTTAGAATGCTATAAATGCTAAAGAGGACTTTGAAGAAACCACTTTTCTAAACTCCTTCTTGTTCATTCTTGGTTTGTTCGATAGAACTTTTTAATGTGTGTGTTCTTGTGCTAGGGATTCCAACATTGAGCCTAATTGAGGAACCATTGCCATGAGCTTCTAAGAGAGAGAGAGAGAGAGAGAGAGAGATCTAAGAGCCATTGAGGAACTTTCCAAGAGCTTGGTTGATTGATTGATTGCTTGAACTTAATATTATTGTGATTGCTTATTCCAAAGGATGGGAGCTACTTGGATCTTCAATATGATCTCAAGAGAGAAACTCCATTTGTGGTCTTGCTTCTTATCCCTTATCTCTTGTTTGATTAGGACTTTAGCCATTCTTCTTCTTCCCTCCACTCTAACCCAAGCCAAAACTTTTGTGAAAACATTAACACTTCTTTCCAAACATTAGAAACCTAAGCCTTATGTTTTTGATTTTCAAACTTCCTCTTCATAACACTTATTTTGAATTGAATCTTTAAACCCACTTTGACCATATTTTGTAAATACTTTTCATTGGTAAATATAATTCATTCAAGTAATTTTGTGGTTTCAATGGCCACTTTTCCTAATCAAACTTTTTTCATAACCTTTAGCTATTAGGTTTGAGTTATCCTTAAGGTAGGTATAATACTCACCTATATCCTTAGTGATGGACAATGAGTCTTCCATGCTTATTATAGGGTTAACCCCTCACTAGCATGTTGAACCTATCCTCCCATGGTAGATTTGTGGTTTTAGGTTGAGTTTTCTCCCTTGGATAACAAAAGACCTTAAGGCTTTTAGACCAATCAATTCACCAATTCATTTTGAGATTTTTACCCCGAAATACGAGGTTTTGATCCTAATTTTTTTTAAGATGGTACGTAGGCAATGGGTTCATCCATCCAAACACAAAATGTAAATAACTTGTATATTCTCTTCTCATCTCTTCAATCATGTTTGCACAAACAAATTTTCCCAAAATACCAACCTTACAACAAATATGAAAAGGGCTCCCCAGGAGTACCTAGGATGTTTTGGGTGCTTAAAACCTTCCCATTGCATAACCAACCCCCTTACCCAGATCTCTGACATTTTTACTAGTTTTTTATTCGATAAAACTTTTAGGTTTTTGTTCGCTTTCTAACCATTCCTTTGGATAAATAGAAGTGCGGTGGCGACTCGACTTGTATGATTTACCTTAGATTTAGTCAATATCTCTAATGGTAACGAATACCCCTCTACAGAAAAGTGGTGACTCTGCTGGGGAAACATTTTCCTAGTGGGTTTTGCCTACTTTTCATATTTGTTGTATTGTATTGTATATTATTTTGCGATATATTTTTATGCAATTAGGGATTACTGTATTGTGTATAATGATTGAATTGCTTGAATATTAATTCCTTGTATCCTTGGTGATCTTTGTGAGATGAGTTCTATACCCGAACTCGAGTTCACTTAGGATAGGAGAATGGCATAGTCTTGTTGACTTGTGTGGAGTTATTCCTTAGCAAGTTGACTTGCAAGTCCAATCACTTGGTGGAGGTCATGATGGGATCAATAATCTCACACAAGTAGTTGTGGTTAGACATTACTCTCTCCAATATAGACCTTAGAAGCCAAGGACCTTAGTTTACCAAGCCCATCTTGGCCTATTCTCAGGATGTAGTGCGAAAATCGTTCAAGTGTAAGATTTGATACGATTGTTACGCGATACTACACTCATGAGAGTCTCACTTGAGAATATTTTTGGAATACGAGTAGTCGTTTATCTGATAATATCCGAAAGATGGGATGATGACTATGGGATCCTGTTGTAGAACATGTTTGGCAGGTTTAAACCCTACTACGCTCCCTTTGGGCGGTCCTTAAACCAAGACTCCATACTCGTGACTTGCAACAAACCCTTGATTCATGGTTGATCCGTTCTTGTATCCTTAATATCAATGGAACTTGGGTGTTGATAAGGTGTAAACCATAATCCACCAAAATGGATGATTGATATTTAGGATGTTTGGTGTGCTTTACTTGATCCTTGAGTGTGTTTGTTGCATTCATGTATTCATGCACCCATTTGCATCCATATCATCAATAATGAGAAAATTTTCAAGGAACTTAAGAGGTCTATTTGCAAATATTCAGACATGGAAAGACAAAGAAGGAATACAAAGAAGTACGGTTTCAGACAACCCGACTTGAAAGAGCTAAGGAACTTGACATCCTATGTATTAGATCCCTTGGGTTTCAAGGCTAGTTTCGGGAAGCTTCTATCTGTTCTGACTACTCAAGTGGACGATGGATTGATGAGTGTATTGGTGCAGTTCTATGACCCCTTGTACCGTTGCTTCACATTTCCGGATTTCCAACTTTTGCCCACGCTTGAGGAGTATGCCTACCTTGTGGGTATACCTATTCTAGACCAGTTGTCGTTTAGTGGCTTAGAGAGTGTTCCTACTTCTCAAGAGATAGCTGATATGTTGCATATGGATGAATCTCTGGTTGGTGCTCATATGACTACCAAAGGTGGAATTCAAGGTCTCCCTTCTGAGTTCCTCATTGGTCAAGCTTCTATATATGGGAAGGCCATGAGTGAGGACGCCTTTGAGGCCATACTTGTACTTCTCATCTATGGGCTAGTGTTATTCCCCAACATCGACAAGTTTGTTGATGTGAACGCTATTAGGATTTTCTCTACTCTTAATCCCGTTCTGACTCTGTTGGGTGACACTTACTTTTCTTTGCATATGAGGAATGCAAAGTGTGGTGGTACCATTATGTGCTGCTTGCCTCTATTGTACAAGTGGTTTATTTTGCACTTGCCTTAGACGGTCGCCTTCAAGGAGAACAAAGGATGTCTATAGTGGTCCACGAGACCCATGTCTCTCACCAATTATGATATCTGATGGTACAACCGTGTGTATGATGGTGTGCAGATTATCGGCTCTTGTGGTGAATTCTCCAATGTGCCTCTTCTTGGTACATGTGGTGGGATTAACTACAACCCTATCTTGGCACGTCATCAGCTTGGGTTCCCCCTAAAGGATAAACCCAATAACATTCTGTTAGAGGGTGTTTTCTTTCAGGAGGGTAAAGATCCCTAAGGCTTGAAGGGCAGGATGGTCCGCGCTTGGCGCAAGATCCATAGGAAAGGAAGGAAGGAGCTAGGTCCGAAGATCTGTATCGCTTTGGAACCTTACACTTCTTGGGTTAGGAGGAGAGCTTCCGAGTACCTCATGCCTTACGAGTATCCGAGACCTACACCTTTGGTTGTGGCTGGGCCTTCAACCCTTCCTAACCAAAGAGTAGAGGAGTTGAGACACGAAGACTGTTCACGTGCCTGGATCCGTGAACGAGAGGAGGTTCTTCAGCAGATCAAGGAGAAGGATGCTTTTATAGAGTTTCTCGAGCACCAGGTTATTGATGATCCTGATGATGAATGGACTTCTCTACGTCCTCAGTCTTCCAAGTTTTGGAAGAGGAAGTACGATCGACTCGCCAAAGAGAAGGCAGACATGGAGGCAGCCTACGAGAAGGAGGTGAAGAGGCTTCGTGGGTCTTATCTTCTAGTCTCCATAGCTTTAGATGATTGCTTCTAGGGATCCATAGGATGTTTATTTTCCTTATCTCTTGTATTGTATTCGGTTACCAAGACTGTACTTCTTTGGTGTAAAAATATTTTCCAGATATTATTGATGAGATATTTCCATATATGTGATAAATGCTTAATATTTCCAATATTTGCAAATAGGACTCTAAAGATCCTCTGATATAAAAAATTAAATCATATGCATTGCATGCATCATGTGCATAAGTAGGTTTTGCTCCAGGCTTCTTGTTCTATGGTCTAACTCTGTGTTCTTCATTTATTTTGAAGACAAGCTGACTCACCAGTACTACACCCGAGCCAACGCATCAAGACTAATGGATCATTTGGAACAAGAGAACCGTGAGCTTAAGGAGGAAGTAGCCAGATTGACTGCACTAATGGAGTCATTCACGGCTGCCCAGAGCCAGTCGTCTCCGACGCCTTCAACTCCACCCCAGAGGACAGTCATCTCTGAGATTGTCTCTTCAACCGTGCCTGCGGCCAGCGCCCACTTCGCACCAACAACCATGCTAGTCGGGTTCCCGTGGGGGATGCCTCCCAACTTCATGCCTGAGGGTCCTGCACCCACCTTTGCTTCTCTGCCGGCATCTAGCCCGGTCCTAGCTGTTCCTCCTCCTGTCATGCATAATATGCCCAGAGTAGACGACACCATCTATCATTCTGAGCCGTTTTAGGGCCCAGATGTCTATGAAAAGATGGATGCTATGAATGATCAGTTTTTTGAGCTCCGCAAGGAATTGAAGACTCTTCAAGGAAAAGAAATTTTCGGCAAGTGTGCTGCTGAACTCTATTTGGTGCCTAATGTGAAGATCCCCTTAAAGTTCAAAGTACCTGACTTTGAAAAATACGAGGGAAATACTTGTCCTCTCAGCCACGTGGTCATGTATGCCAGGAAAATGTCGACTCAGACCGACAATGACCGACTTCTCATCCACTACTTTCAGGATAGTTTGTCTGGTGCTGCCCTAATATGGTATATGGGCCTGGACAGTGCGAACATCCGATCCTTCAATGACCTTGGCGAGGCCTTCGTCAAGCAATATAAGTACAATGTGGATATGGCTCCCGATAGGGATCAATTGAGGGCCATGTCCCAGAAGGACAAGGAAACTTTCAAAGAATACGCCCAGAGGTGGCAAGAGCTAGCAGCACAAATTGTGCCCCCGCTGGAAGAGAAAGAGATGACCGAGATCTTTCTGAAGACCTTGAGTTCTTTTTATTACGAGCGGATGATTGCCAGCGCTCCTTCTGACTTCACCGAGATTATGAACATGGGGATGCGACTGGAAGAAGGAGTCCGGGAAGGGCACTTGACCAGAGAAGAAGGCTCTTCTGCCAAACGGTATGGGACGTTTGGAAAGAAGAAAGATGGCGAGGCACCTACTGTGACCTCCCATGCTAAACCAAGAAGACCCTCAGTGAGGAGGAAGACTGTGCGTCCTGCCGGTAATCAGCATCAAGTGGCTCACGTAGCACCTGTTTTCAGAGATAATCAACAGTATCATCATCACCACAATAGTCAACAACAACCACATTCTCAATATCAACAACAACAACACCGTCCTCAACAGCAGGCCTACCAAACTCGAAACAGTAATCAAGCCAGTACAAGCTACAAGAGGAAAAGGCTCACCTTCAATCCTATTCCGATGACATATGAAGAATTATATCCCTCTTTGATAGAGAGGAAGTTGATTACTCCACGAGACCCACCGGTTATACCTACCAACCCTCAGTGGTGGTATAAGCCCGAATTACATTGTGTTTATCATTCCTGTGCTCCCGGACATGACGTGGAAAATTGCTACCCACTGAAGACCAAGGTTCAAGACCTTGTGAGATGTGGTATTTTGTGTTTCGAGGACGTAGGTCCTAATGTGAAGAAGAACCCATTGCCCGAGCATGGGAAATCTGTCAACATGGTCCAGGGCTGCCCTGGTAAATATAAAGTCAAATATGTCAGCCATATTCGACAGTCTCTGGTCGAGATGCATAGACTGCTGTGTGAGTACAGTCATTACGAGCACGACCACAATAGATGCCGAGTTTGCACTGTCAATCGAAGAGGATGTCACCAAGTGCACAAAGATGTTCAAGAAATGCTGGATGAATGAGTTATTGAGATACTTCAAAATATAAATGTTGATGAAGATGCTGATGAAGTCAACGTAATTTCTCCAGTATTTCGGATCCCCGAGCCTGTTATTATCAAGTACGATGGTGGCAAGCAAAAGGCTTCTCCTTCTTTGATCATCAAACCAGTTGGCCCTGTGTCATACACATCTGAGAAGGCGGTTCCCTATCGCTACAATGCTGTAGCATTAGAGGATGGGAAAGAGGTGCCTCTACCCTCTTCATCTGTTGTTAATATTGCCGACGTCAGCGGCCTGACCCGTAGCGGTCGTGTCTTCTCGGTTCCGCCGAAACCCCAAGCTGACATTCGAAGAGCTGATACTGCTGATTATGATGAACGCCCGATTGGGATTGCCGTTAACACTCCGAATCTGGCACTTTTCGTTAAACCTACCTCTGTTGTAAGAGCTTTTGTCTCTGCTGGCCAGAGTGGTAATACGAAAGAAGATTGTGATGAGATACTGAGGCTCATCAAGAGAAGTGAGTACAACGTAGTAGATCAGCTTCTACAAACGCCATCAAAGATTTCTGTACTATCATTGCTGATGAATTCAGAACCACACCGAGAAGCTTTGCAGAGGGTGTTAGATGTGGCGTATGTGGATCATGACGTCACAATAGAACAATTTGACAGTATTGTTGCAAACATCACAGCTTGTAACAATTTAATTTTGTGTGATGCTGATCTCCCCGAGGAGGGAAGAAACCACAACTTGGCATTACACATATCTATGAGCTGCAAAGATGATGCCATGTCCAATGTGCTTGTGGACACTGGGTCATCACTGAATGTGTTGCCAAAGTCCACTCTTGCAAAGTTATCATATCAGGGGCCTCCCATGAGGCAGAGTGGAGTGGTGGTGAAAGCTCTCGTTGGGTCTCGTAAAACTGTGATTGGAGAGGTTGATCTCCCAGTCAAAATTGGACCAAGTGATTTCCAGATTACCTTTCAGGTTATGGACATTCACCCATCGTATAGTTGTCTCTTGGGCAGACCATGGATTCACGAGGCAGGCGTCGTGACATCCACCCAAAACCAGAAACTGAAATTTGTGAAAAACAAGAAGCTAGTGGTGGTAGGGGGAGAAAAGGCTCTCCTGGTTAGCCATTTGTCTTCCTTCTCTTATATAGATACTGAGGATGAAGTTGGAACTCCTTTCCAAGCTTTACCTATTGCTGAACCTATTAAGAAAGGAACTTCTTCATTTGTGTCCTATAAAGATGCTAAGTTGGCCATTGAGCGTGGTGCAACTGCTGGAATGGGGCAAATGATTAAGCTGGAAGACAATAAATCCCGGGCTGGCATAGGGTATTCTTCTGGCGTCTTCAACAAGAAAGGGTTGTTCAAGAGTGGGGGATTCATCCATACCGGTCAAGATGAGAAGGCTGCTGCCATTTTGGAAGAGGATGTAGAAGATTCAGGAAACTTCGTCATCCCTGGAGGGATCTGCAATAATTGGGTCGCTGTTGATATTCCAACAGTTATCCATAAGTTAAAGTAATGTTCATTGTGTTTAAAAACCCTTCTCCCATGCCAAAAGGAGAAGTGATGGCATTGTTGGCGCATAAATACAAGGATATTTTCATTCAATAAATTCATGTTAAATGTTTGTTTTTCCAATTATTTTCCCTTTTTGCTTTTGCATGAAATTGGTGATCACATAAAACCCTAAAAAATAAAAAGATTAAAAATCAATCTTTTCATCTGCATAATGATTTGCCTTGTTTGAATTCTAAAATATCTTTATATTCAAAATCATTATGCAGGTTGATTAGACCCATTGAACATAATGATCCAACACCATCTCCCAACTTTGAATTCCCCGTATTTGAGGCGGAAGAAGATGATGTCGAAGAGATTCCTGATGAGATTACCCGTCTACTTGAGCATGAAGAGAAGATCATTCATCCGCATCTTGAGAATCTGGAAACAATCAACTTGGGGTCTGAAGATTGTGTGCGAGAAGTGAAGATTGGGGCACTTCTGGAAGAATCTGTTAAGAAGGGGTTGATTGAGTTGCTACGAGAATACGTCCACGTTTTTTCCTGGTCGTATGAAGACATGCCTGGTCTAGATACTAATATCGGGCAATATTTCCTGCCTTTGAAGCTTGAGTGTGTGCCTGTGAAGCAGAAGCTCAGAAGAACTCATCCTGACATGGCAGTGAAGATCAAAGAATAAGTTTAGAAGTAAATTGGTGCAGGGTATCTGGTGACTTCTACGTATCCTCAATGGGTGGCCAATATTGTGCCTGTGCCTAAGAAAGATGGAAATGTCCGAATGTGTGTGGACTATAGAGACTTGAATAAAGCTAGCCCAAAAGATGATTTCCCTCTACCACATATTGATATGCTGGTAGATAATACAACTAAATTCAATGTCTTCTCATTTATAGACGGATTTTCCGGATATAATCAGATTAAAATGGCACCCGAGGATATGGAGAAGACAACATTCATCACACCTTGGGAGCATTCTGTTATCGAGTGATGCCCTTCGGTTTGAAGGACGCCGGAGCCACATATCAACGAGCTATGGCTAACTTGTTTCATGATATGATGCACAAGGAGATCGAGGTATATGTTGATAATATGATTGCAAAGTCAAGAACAGAAGTGGAACATGTAGAGCACTTGTTGAAGCTTTTTCAACGTTTGAGGAAGTATAAGCCTCGTCTGAATTCGAACAAGTGTACATTTGGAGTCCGTTCCGGCAAGTTATTGGGCTTTATCGTCAGCAAGAGAGGTATTGAGGTTGATCCTGCAAAGGTCAGAGCAATACAAGAGATGCCTGCGCCCAAAACTGAGAAGCAAGTCCGAGGTTTTCTTGTTCGCTTGAATTATATTTCCAGATTCATATCCCACATGACTGCCACATGTGCGCCGATATTCAAGCTCTTCCAGAAAGATCAGTCTCATGATTGGACCGAGGATTGCCAAAAGGCCTTTGACAGTATTAAAGAGTATTTGTCTGAGCCTCCGGTTCTGTCCCCACCTATGGAAGGGAGACCATTGATTATGTATCTGACGGTTCTTGAAAACTCGATGGGTTGTGTCCTTGGTCAGCAAGACGAATCAGGGAAGAAAGAGTATTCTATATACTACCTGAGTAAGAAGTTCACTGATTGTGAGTCGCGGTACTCGATGCTTGAGAAAACATGTTGTGCTTTGGCTTGGGCTGCCAAGCACTTACTATAATACCCCAAAATTTACCCTTCATTTTTCCTGGAAGCATTGGATATTGTTTTACACTTCATTAGCATCATATTAGGTCATACTCATTGCATACTGCATTAGTGACATGGAGATCAGGTTTTGATCGATCACTCCTTAACAAAAGGAACCCACACAAATCAATATTGAGAATTGGACTTCATTTTCTAAGTATACAAACCTCAAGGGTCTCAGTGGGGTCCAAGTATCTTATTATGGTCCTCAATTCATCAGTGAAGGATTCAAAGCTATCAGAGTGCTCATCTGGATTTAATCAGAAATTAGAGTTTCATGGCTACCTGCAACAGGCAGTGTTTGGTTGGAAGTAGAGGAGCTCATCCATGTCATGATTAGAGAGGCATCTTTGCCTAGGAAGATTCACAATAATCTCAGAAAGATCCATTGGCAATCAGTGCAATCAGTTCCTGATCATTTTGCCCTAAAACTAGGGTTTGGTATAAAATCAGTTTATTTCTGATTCTTTGGGTGAAACTCTTTTCCATGGCCCTCCATATGTCCACAAGGGTCTACATACAAAAAATCAGCTCTTTATTTGAGCTAGAAGTGCTTTAATTGATCAATGGAATCGGGAATCAGACAGTTTGGGAAAAGTCAACTGTGGGGCCAGAAAAGTTAACTCCTGACATTTTGAGAGTGGAATCTCAAAATCCATGCCTAGGGGATCCTACATGTGAAATTTGATCAAGGTTGGATCATGGATTCATCATTTAATCAGGAATTGGAAAAGTTACTTAATTTGGAAATGGTTGACTTTCCATTTAGGACAAGTTTTCATGATCGTTGCACTCACTTTAAGCCCATTTCGCATCAAGATAAAAGCTCTATTTGAAACTTTCTCCAGCATGAACGTTGTTCCTCTTGTTCCAAGCTTTCTAGAGATATAAAGTTTGCTCCATTTGGATTAGAATTGAGAAAGTTATGCTTATTCAAAGTGAGACATTTTTTTAGGACACTTAGAAAAATTTCTAAGTCCAAAATCTTCAAAATTTGTCAAGACTTCTTGGCTAGTTTTCTTGTACTTCAAGGCATTATTTGAAAATACTTTCTTCACAACAATTATACCTCGCCATGTCCTCTTTCACATCCTTTTGGAATCATCTCATTTGGGTCCATGGTTTAAGAGATACATTCATTTAAAGTGGGCACCATGACTTGATTTTCTAGGCAGATTTTGGACCTGGCTGGCCCAATCAGATTTTCTAAGCATGCTGCACAAACCAGTCACGTTTTTTTACCTCTTTTGGCCATGTATTAGACATCCATTCACTTAAGTTTGGCCCAAAATAACAACATTTTACACCTCAGTTCACACTTTTATTCTTATGGATAAATCACTTATTAAAAAGCCCATGAGAACACCTAATCCACCCTATTTAAGAAGCTGAAACCCTAACCCTAAAGGAGCATTGGAATTTCGTGGCAAGGAGGAAAAGCTTCATCACATATCAGATTTCATTCCACTTCTATTTTCCATTAGGTAGTCATCTCTTCCATGGCCATGTTTTGATATATTTACGCTTGCTTACCATGTTCATCACCATTAATCCTTCCATTTTTCATTTTTTTTTTCTTATTTAAAATATTTTCTTCTTCCACAAAATTACCCAAAAATATTTTTCACTTTTCTTAACGTTTTATTTAATTTTATATCATTTTTATTTTCGTATTTGTTTAATATTAATATTTTATTTTTATTATTTATTCTAAATGGTCCATTTTAACACACTTTCTTTATTGATTTTATTTTTATGACTTAAAATTATTGTTAGCATTTGATTTTTGGGATGAAGGTTGACCACTGTCTCATGGTCAACCTGACCTTTTATTGGAATTTTATTACACATTTTCAATTTATTCTTGATTTATTTCTAACCTAGTCTTATTAATTGACTTTTGGTTTGACCTATGTTTTGTTTTAATTAATTCACGTACCAATTTTCATTATTTTTAAAATATTTTTGGGGGATGATGATGTCCTGACCCCACCTTATTTAGTTTAAGTTTTCACAATTTTCTTGATTAATTTGCTATTTATTTGTTATTTTTTAAGTTGACTTGAATTTTCAGTTGACTTCTTTATGATCGGTATTTGACTTAGGGATTGCTTATGGCAATTGAAGAGATCTTTTGATCATCCCTCGTTCATCTCATATGCCATATATTAGAGGCCTTTTACCTTAATTTTATTTGGTCCTTACCTCATTTCCTGATTAAATTATTCAGTGGACACTTCGTGTGTATATTTTCATCTGTTTGATTCATTTGTTATCTTTTATACTTGTTTCTCTCATTCATGCTTTCTGTTGCTTGATTATTTAACATGTTCATACTCCCATGCATTGTTTAAATGCTCCATTATTTGATCCTTTTCTTTGATTATATTGTTTATTTATCCGATCTGATTGATAATTGTTGCCTACTTGTATGATGTATGAGGCATATATTCTTATTGTTTGTTTGCCATGAACAATCCCCATTCATAACAAATGTACCCATCTCCCATAAAGTGTATAATATTTATTTCTTTATTTCTTTAGTCACCTGTTAATACAAAAATTAAAACGAACATCCGATAACCATTTCAAAATAAGATCAAAAGCTCTATCCAACGTCGAGTAATCATTTTCAAAACTTAACAGAACCAACACGCATTCATCCATCGTCTTGTAAGTCGATTGCCTCAGGCATCACCATCTACCTGTAAGTCGATTGCCTCCGGCATCGCCATCTACCCTTATCCGTAACTCCTCTCCGCGCTCCATCCGTCGACTCTTGTTCCTTTTAGGTAGCACCCATTAGGTAGAACCCTTTGTATGATAACATAGGTAGAATTCCCTTATTCTTTGCATGCTAACATTAGGTAGATGTTCCCCTTTGTAAATCCTAACACATAGGTCCATATTGCATGACAACTCTAGAGCAGAGCTTCCCCACTTTTAGACCTTCCGTGCGTCTCCGATCTTGTGGCATGTCAGTCCGTTCTATTGCAAAGAGGTAACTGCCTAAGACTCGATTCAGCGAGCTGCAACACCTACTGCTAGGACGTTGAACACACCGCCCACCCTCCTTTGACACAGCTGGTGTCCTCTTTTGTAAGTCCATGTTCAGATGGCAATCCTTAACCCCTAGTTAGTTGAACTATGTTTTGCTCTATTTCTCATTCTAGATGAGATACTTAGGCAGATGAGATAAACCCTTTAGACTAGAACAACACTTATGAAAAGGGCTCCCTAGGAGTACCTATGATGTTTTTGGTGCTTAAAACCTTCCCATTGCATAACCAACCCCCTTACCCAGATCTCTGACATTTTTACTAGTTTTTGATTCGATAAAACTTTTAGGTTTTGGTTCGCTTTCTAAACATTCTTTTGGATAAATAGAAGTGCGGTGGCGACTCGACTTGAATGGTTTACCTTGGATTTAGTCAATATCTCTAATGGTAACGAATACCTCTCTACAGAAAAGTGGCAACTCTGCTGGGGACTATCACTTGCCTAGTGGGTTTTGCCTACTTTTCATATTTGTTGTATTGTATGGTATATTGCTTTGTGACATATTTTTGTATAATTTGGGATTACTATATTGTATGTAATGATTGAATTGTTTGAATATTAATTCCTTGTATTCTTGGTGATCTTCGTGAGATGAGATCTATACCCGAACTCGAGTGCACTTAGGATAGGAGAATGGTATATTCTTGTTGACTTGTGCGGAGTTATTCCTTAGCAAGTTGACGTGCAAGCCCATTCACTTGGTGGAGGTTATGTTGGGATCAATAATGCCACACAATTAGTCATGCTTAGGCATTACTCTTTCCAATATATGCCTTAGAAGCCAAGGACCTTAGTTTACTGTAGCACCTCAAATTTGCACCCCCCATTCATGCATTCATTTCATTTTTTAGGTCATTGACATTGCACTAACATTACAATAACATTGCATAGTGCATTGCATCTCATCAGTCAAGACTGGCATCAAGAGGATTCATCTGTGCAAGAGACCAAGCATTTCCTTTAAAAGAAGCCACATGAGTATGCTAGAGAGCGTATATGAACCAAGGTTCATTTTGAAGCAACTTGACCAAGTGTTAGAGGCTCAAAGTCATCAGTGCAGTTTCAGGTCATCTGGGGCCCATGAAAGTCAACTGCAAGTTAACTGAGGGCTAGGAGGTGGAGAAATGGTTTGAGACACTTCATTCATGTCTAAAAGAGGTTTATTCATCATGTCAAACACTTGTCTTGAAGGATTTGAAGCCAGATCAGAAGTTTCCAAAAACGGAAAGTGACCTGTAATTTCAAGTTTCCAAAAATGGCAAGTTTTTGGACTAACTTCAACTTGACTTTCCAACATGAAAGAAGCTTCAAATGAAATTTTGTCAAACATGAAAGTTGAAGATCTTTCTCTCCCATTTCCAAAAAGTCCAAGATCAGGAGTATCTGATGAATGGTTGAGAAGATATGATCAAATCATTTCCAAGTGTGCATGGAACTTCCAAAGGACATAACTTTTGACCTAGAACTCCAAATTGAGTGCTCCTTTTTGCATAATTCTTCTCATGACATGTATTTTCCAAACCATTCATCACATTGCATGAAATTTAATCACATGACCATTTGCATATTCATGCTTATTTTGGAGGGAAAATCATGAATTTGAATTTGGTGCATCATATGAGCTTTTTAATCATTCCAACATGTTCATAATATGGTTTTAAGTGAAATTGCATGGCCATGTGGTACTGTTCACGTTCATGTTGCATGCATGGGGGTGAAATTTCCAATTTGCACTACACCTCATTTTTGAATTAAAAATTCATTAGCCAAGTTAAGTGTGATTAGCCAATGGATTAACACAACATATAAAAGGTTAATTGTAACAGAATTTTCATTTTTCACAATTCTAGATCTAGATCCAAGTTTTCCCTCCAAAATTTTCTCTCCACCATAATTCAAAAATTCTTCAAAGGACACTTGATTTTTATTGCATATTCTGCTTTCTTGATCCTCAATTAGTAGAATTCAAGCCATTGATTGAAGAAATCGGTGAAGAATCAAGCAATTCCATACATGAACATGAACATGGAGTCTTGAAGATCTAGATAGATCCAAGCCATTCCAAGAGTTGATTTGTGCTTCAGAAGTGGTAACAAGGTTGATAAAAGAGATTTGGATGCTGCTAACCACCTGAATCCATTACTGCCATTGTTGGAGCTTCAAGAGGTCAGAATTTCGCATCTCCTAATTCTTGTTTTTATTGCCATAGACTTGTAGCTCGTTGCTTGCTGATTCTCCTGATATAAAGATCTTTAAATTTGGTGCAATATCCATGGAGATATATGAGTTTAAAGTTTTGTATGCAAAGATGTTCTTGATCGACTCACATAATCCATGATGTTTTAGGCCAAAATAATGATAGATTTGGATTCCTCATGTTGTAAGCTTTCCATTGGTGTATGCATTTCGAAATTCTGGAAAAAAAAAAATTGGTGTTACTGTTCACCACCGTCTTCATGAGGAAGACGGTGGTTTCCATCGTGCATGGCCGTGCGAGAACAGTCCTCAGCCGCCGCCTGCAAAACCCTAGCCACAAGCCAAAACGACACTGTTTCGATCCTAGCGCGCCCCTCCTTCGATTCCTGCCGAGCGTGTTTCTGTTTTTTTTCATTTCATTTTAATTCCCTGGCCTTGAAACGACGTCGTTTTGGACGCGCGTTGGACCTCACTTCGATCCTGGCCTGTTGTATTTTCCATATTTTCCTAATTCATTTTATTATTTTCATGTTATTTCAATTTTTATTTCATTTTATGCATGATATTCAAAAAATCCTTAAAAATAGCTGGATGATCCAATTAATTCCAGGTTTTTTTCTACATGATCATATGAATGTCTTCTATGCTTTGATGTGGATTTCTGGAATTGTACATGGCTGGAATTTTAATTGTGCTAGACTAATTGAACATGTATGCATATGTACCATGCCTCATTCATCCTAATGTGAAATGCTAAATAATGATCCAATTGCCATGAAATTTTGTGTGCTGACTCTCAACATGTTGTGTGATTTTTGAGGCTTGGTTGTGGATTTTTAGCATTTTCCATTTCTGTTTTAGGCATGTGCTAATATGGTGTGACAATGTGTGTCACACAATTTGATGTTGATCTTCTCCATTTTCATTGCCTTGCCAATTGAGCTCCTCTGTTTATAATTTTTGGCATGATGATTATCTTTGACATGTTGATTGCTCATAAAAATTTCCAGAATTGTTTGAGTCATTTCTGTTTTAATATGGAATTTTGAGTCTTGATGACCAATTGTATGCACCTTTTACTTGCTTTGTCTTCTCTTGCTCACTACATGACTTTGCTTAATGATTTTGACTTGGTCCTTTTTAGGACATGTTCTTGATTGAATGTAGTTGCTTCATGTTGAGTTTTGGTTGCTGTTTTGAATTTTTTCTCCACCTTTGACCCTAGGCTTTGCCCTAGGGGTTTTGAACTCACATTTGAGCTGTGTATTTCAGGATCAAGCGTCTAATCTCCATGGTTGATGTTGCCTCATCACTTGAGCTTTGATATTTGCTTTGCATGCTAACATTTGATTGTGTTGTAGGTCCTTGGGTGGACTCACTTGAGTTGCATTTGACTTGTTTGTTGTGTATATTGGAAATCACTATTGTTTGTCTGTTGACTGTTTGTCTGAATACTATACTGATTGTTTGGTTGTTTACACAAGTGCTTTAGCCGCTTTAACTCATTGCTTGAGTTGCTTTGCTTTGCTTGTGGTTGGCATACCACCTAGGTAACTTCCTATTCTCCATGTAGTCTGGAAGACCTGTCATTTTCTTTTGGCAGGCACCTGTCTGAAGCCCTCCTTAAGAGGCAATGTTTTTGATTGTTTATATTTGTGCCTTTTACTTCAAAGACCTCCTAAGTGAAGAGGCATTGGCAGATAGAAGGGATGTGCAATCCATCCCCTGCTATTTAGTTGAGTCATTCATCTTGCTCGCACTACGTGCTGATGCATTTTGAATAAACACCCAAGATCCTTTGTATATAGAGTCGGTCAAGTGGAGTAGAGTTCCACATTCTGAACTCCCACGTCTTCAGTGATTGAAGCTCACCCAGGCCGGGTTAAGAGCTATGAGGTCTTAACCTCATCTCCCATTTCATCTGCTCACCCTGACGGCCAATGTCAGTGGTTAAGAGGCTCAGACACCCCTTCCAGTTGGCTTGTCTGTCGAGGTTGATATGACCCCTCGACTAAAGCCTAGCCTTGTATGAGCCACTTGTTTGCATATAGTGTGTGTGCTTGCTCTCCTGTGCTTGTGTTTTATTATTTGCTGTTTAGGCTAGCTTGCTTCTTGGGTGGGTTAGGATTAAAGACCTCAACATAGGGATCGTATGCATGACAACTTCTAGGCTCGAGTCGTAGTCTCCCTAGTAGTCTGTTATCTCCCTAGTCTCTGGTTAGGATAGAAGTTTTTTCCCTATTAAGGGGAACTGCGTCGCCCTGATCCTCATACCAGATGAGGTACGTAGGCAGGAGATAAGCTGATCTCTCCGGGCGCCCTTGTCCTTTTTCAACGCTCTTGTGTGTGTTTGGAGTCTGACGTAAGTCTAGCGATTGGCAATCGGTTTCCTGTGTGTGTTTGCTTGTTTGGAGTCTGACGTAAGTCCAGCGATTGGAAGTCGGTTTCCTGTTTGCGTTTCTTTTGTGGAGTCGGATGTAAGCCCAGCAATTGGCATTCCGTTTCTTGTTTGTGTTTGGGCGTTTGCTCTGACGTCTCAGCGTCTCCGCTTAGTGTTTTATTTGGCGTGCGTTAGCCGAGCTACGAGTGCTCTGATTCTTCCTCTGGTTAGAGAAGATACGTATGCATAGGATGCGATATCCTAGCGAGCACGTTCCCCATATCCCTTCTCCCGTCTTCTTCCATCTGTGTTTCCTTCCCGTTCTGTGCACTTTTGAGCAGTTATTTAGCAACCTTTTTCTATCTTTCTGAGCGTGGATCCCGTCGAGTACGACGGATGCGTAGGGGTGCTAATACCTTCCCTTCGCATAACCGACTCCCGATCCTATCAATCTCCGGTCGTAAGACCATCTCCTTTCCAGGTTTACTTCGAGCGTTTCCTTTCCCTCCTTTGGGATAAATAACGCACGGTGGCGGCTCTGTTTCTTTGTCCCGCCGGTTTTTCGTGTAATGCGACATTTACCACACCCATCTTGGCCTATTTGTAGGACGTAGTGCGAAGATCGTTCAAGTGTAAGATTTGATACGATTGTTACGCGATACTACACTCATAAGAGTATCTCTTGAGAATATTTTTGGAATACGAGTAGTCGTTTATCCGAAAATACCCGAAAGATGGGATGATGACTATGGGAACCTCTTGCAGAACATGATTGTCAGGTTTAACCATAGTACACTCCCTTTGGGTGGTTCTTAACCAAGAATCCACGCTCGCGACTCGCAACAAACCCTTGATTCGTGGTTGATCCGTTCTTGTGTATCCTTAATATCAATGGAACTTGGGTGTTGATAAGGTGTAAACCATAATCCACCAAAATGGATGATTGATATTAAGGATGACTTGATCCATCCCATTACCTTTGTGTGGTGTGATTTGCTTGATCCTTGAGTGTGATTTTTGCATCCATGCATTCATGCATTCATACACATCCATATCATCAACAATGAGAAAACTTTCAAGGAAGTTAAGAGGTCTATTTACAAATTTTCAGACATTGATAAGCAAAGAAGGAATACGAAGAAGTACAGTTTCAGACAACCTGACTTGAAAGAGTTAAGGAGTTTGACATCCTATGTATTAGATCCCTTGGAATTCAAGGCTCGTCATGGGAAGCTTCTGTCTACTCTGGCTACTCAAGTGGATGAAGGTCTAATGAGTGTGTTGGTGCAGTTCTATGATCCCTTGTACCGTTGCTTCACTTTTCCGGATTTCCAGCTCTTGCCCACGCTTGAGGATTATGCCTATCTTGTGGGCATACCTATCCTAGACCAGTTCCCGTTCAGTGGCTTGGGGAGAGTTCCTTCTTCTCAAGAGATTGCTGATTTGTTGCGTATAGATGAATCTATTATTGGTGCTCATATGACTACCAAAGGTGGAATTCAAGGTCTCCCGTCTGATTTCCTCATTGATCAAGCTACTATGTTTGGGAAGGCCATGAGTGAGGACGCCTTTGAGGCCATATTTGTACTTCTCATCTATGGGCTAGTGTTATTCGCCAACATCGACAAGTTTGTGGATGTGAACGCCATTAGGATTTTCTCTACTCTTAATCCCGTTCCTACTCTGTTGGGTGAAACTTATTTCTCTTTGCATATGAGGAATGCAAAGGGTGGTGGTACCATTGTGTGTTGTTTGCCTCTGT
The DNA here is from genome assembly GCF_024323335.1 of Lathyrus oleraceus. Lineage (NCBI taxonomy): Eukaryota > Viridiplantae > Streptophyta > Magnoliopsida > Fabales > Fabaceae > Lathyrus > Lathyrus oleraceus. Next base: position 487,800,677 of record NC_066584.1, on the reverse strand, counting down.
TGTACAAGTGGTTTATTTCGGACTTACCTCAGACGCTCACCTTCAAGGAGAACAAAGGAGGTCTACGGTGGTCCACGAGACTTATGTCTCTCACTAATGATGATATCTTTTGGTACAACCGTGTATAAGATGATGTGCAGATTATCGACTCTTGTGGTGAATTTTCCAATGTACCTCTTCTTGGTACATGCGGTGGAATTAACTACAACCCTATTTTGGCACGTCGTCAGCTTGGGTTCCCCCTAAAGCACAAACCCAATAACATTCTTTTAGAGGGTGTGTTCTTTTAGGAGGGTAAAGATCCCCAAGGCTTGAAGGGCAGGATGGTTCGCGCTTGGTGCAAGATCCATAAGAAAGGAAGGAAGGAGCTAGGTCCGAAGAACTGTATCGCTTTGGAACCCTATACCTCTTGGGTTAGGAGGAGAGCTTCCGAGTACCTCATGCCTTATGAGTATCCAAGACCCACACCTTTGGTTGTGGCCGGGCCTTCAACCCTCCCAAGCCAAGGAGTAGAGGAGTTGAGAGACGAAGACCGTTCGCGTGCTTGGATCCGTGAACGAGAGGAGTTGCTTCAACTGATCAGAGAGAATGATGCTTTGATAGAGTTCCTCGAGCACCAGGTTATTGATGATCCTGATGACGCATTGACTTCTCTACTTCCTCAGTCTTCCAAATTTTGGAAGAGGAAGTATGATCGACTCGCCAAAGAGAAGGCAAATATGGAGGCAGCCTATGAGAGGGAGGTGAAGAGGCTTCGTGCAGCTTATCTTTCGGTCTCGAGGGCTTTGGACGATTGCTTCTAGGGATCCATAGGATGTTCATTTTCCTTCTCTCTTGTATTATATTTCGTTACCAAGACTGTACTTCTTTGGCGTAAAAGCATTTCCAAATATTAATTGACGTGATATTTCCGTATGTGATGAACGTTTAATATTTCCAAAATTTGCAAATAAGACTCTAAAGTTCCTCTGATATAAAAATTAAATCAAAAGCATTGCATGCATCATGTTTATCTATTCCTAGGGGTTTATATCTTCTTCTTGATTCTAGTCGGGGTTTTCTTACACTGTTTATCTAATGTGAGACTGGAATCAAGGGGTAGAATACCCTTTGGAATTGATAAACATGTCATTGCATTTGCATATTCATTAGCATGTCTTGCATAACAGGTACCGCCGCAGTGTTCTCATTTTGTTTAGTGTTCCACTAGTAGGATAGCTGACTCAAGCATTCACCGATACGGTACCCGAAGGAATCAACAGAGAGCAATGGAAGGTTTACAAGCAGAGCTCGCTGAGATGAGGATTCACATGAATCAGTTTATGGAAGTGGTCCAAGGAGTGGCTCAGGGACAGCAGGAGCTTAGATTGTTGGTACAGAGGGATCCCCATACTACTCAACCGGAGGTTGTGACTGATCCTCTAGCTGGAGAGGGTGATGGACCCAGTGGACCGGGGCCTATCCCGATCCCACATGGCAACCTTGGTCAACAACCCATCCGTGATGATCCGGAGGATCAATTCCCCCTGCTTCAGGAGGACTTTGGCATGGGCCATGGTATGGACCCTATGTTTCGGAGATTGGAAGAGAGGTTGAAAGCTGTGGAAGGGCAGAATGCTCTTGGTGTGGATGTTGCTGACTTGGGGCTGGTCCCAGGCGTGAGAGTTCCGCCAAAATTCAAAGTCCCCGTGTTTGATAAGTACAATGGCAACTCTTGCCCGAAGACTCATGTACAAGCTTACTTCCGCAAGATGATCGCGTATTCTGATGATGAGAAGCTGCTCATGTACTTCTTCCAGGACAGCCTAGCTAGGGCATCCTTGGAGTGGTATATGAGGTTGGACAGAGCCCATATTCGCTGTTGGAGAGACTTGGCTGAGGCCTTTGTGAAGCAATATCAATACAATGCGGATATGGCACCTGACAGGACTCAGCTCCAGAATCTGTCTCTCAAGAGCAACGAGTGCTTCAAAGAGTATGCTCAACATTGGAGAGAGTTGGCTTCCCGTGTTCAACCTCCGATGTTGGAAAAAGAGATGGTCAACATGTTTATGAACACACTGCCTAGATCTTATTTGGAGCGTCTGGTGGGTTACAACGCCTCGAATTTTGCTGATGTGGTCTCTACTGGTGAGAGGGTGGAGAACTACTTGACGACATGTAAGATCCAAAATGGGGTTGGATCATCTTTGGGGTCAAAGAAGTCGTTCTTAGGAGGACAGAAGAGGAGAGAAGGGGATGCAAATGCCATATCTTCTTATCAGAACAGGGGTAACAAGAGGAATAACATTCAGAATTACCATCAACAACCTTATGTTGCTGCAGTGACCATTCCGGCTGCAGCATCAGTGCAACAACAACAACCTCAACGTCAACAAAATCAATACCAATAACAACAGGGTAACAAACCTACTTATCAATAGAGACAGAGGATGATGGATAGGCGTTTCGACACTCTTTCGATGTCGTATGCCCAGTTGCTTCCCAACCTTCAACATTTGCAACTTGTGCAGTTACGCACTTTGGCTCCTCCCGTGGGCAGGCTTCCAGTGGGTTATAAAGCCAATGCTAGGTGTAATTTCCACTCTGGGGCACCTGGCCACACTATTGAGAACTGCAAAGCTTTTAAGCACGTAGTTTGGGACCTTATTGATTCAAAGGCCATTAACTTTGCGCCGACTCCTAATGTTGTCAACAATCCTATGTCACAGCATGGTAGAGCAAATGTTAACATGGTTGAAGGAGAAGTCAAATTAATCAAGGAGGTGTTGAAGCTGAAGACTCCGCTGTTAGAAATCAAAGAATACTTGCTAAAGGCAGATGTTTTCCCCGGATGTGGGAGCGGTGGTTTGGGTTGTGTTACACAGAGTGAGGGAGGGTGAAGCTGCAGCAGGATATCCAGGCCTTGCTTGACGATGGTATCCTACAAGCTGAAGACTTATCTGCCCAAAGGTCTGTTGAAGGGGTTGTTGAGAATGCAGATGTTGATCCTCTCTTTCCTGAAGATGCTGAAGAATTTACAAATGTTGTTCCTGCTGATTTTGTAATTCCTAATGATGTAATTAATTTTTCTGATGTTGTTGCTGATATTCCAAACATTATGGTTGATTCTGATGTACTTGTTGAACTTAATTCCGATGTTTCAGATGTTTGTGTTTCAATAAATGAGATTTCTGAGTATGACTGGGACGTTGCCACTATCACAAATTTCTTCTCGACCGCTCAGATCAGTGTGCCAGTAGCGCAACCGGTACCACCAGTGCGACCGCGTCAATCCACTATGACCACCACGACCCCTGGTCCTTTACCTTTCACTAGCGAAAGGGCCATTCCTTGGCATTACGGGGGGAGTGTATACACACATGATCATGGAGTGGACCAGCCACTGAAAGTAGAAGAGGTGCAGGATCAGAAGTCTGGACCTAGAATTGAGATAAAAGATCCCGCAATGGACAATGTTGGTGGAATCGGGCAATTCACCCAAAGTGGTAGACTGTTCTCACCACCGGTTATCCAACCTGATAGTGCTGACGCCGCGGTGAAGGCCAAAGGCAAGCAAGTTGTGAATGAGGATACCTCTGCACCACAAGCTAGTTCTGAGCCTGCGTTCGCGAAGGATGTGGACGAACTTTTGAGGATCATAAAGAAAAGCGACTACAAGGTAGTCGATCAGTTGATTCAGACGCCATCCAAGATATCTATTCTCTCACTCCTGCTGTGTTCGGAGGCACACAGGGAGACACTCTTGAAGGTCCGTAATGCTGCATATGTGCCTCAGGAGATCTCAATGAACCAACTAGAAGGGATCGTTGCAAATGTTTATACAAGCAACGTGTTGGGTTTTACTGATTCTGACTTAACGCCAGCTGGACGCGATCATAACAAGGCTTTGCACATCTCGATGGAATGTAAAGACACTGTGCTATCCCATGTTCTGGTGGATACAGGTTCCTCTCTCAATGTGCTACCCAAGAGAGCCCTGTTAAGGTTAGATGTAGAAGGTTTGATCTTGAAGCCTTCCGATCTTGTGGTAAGAGCCTTCGATGGTTCTAAGAGGTCGGTGTTCGGAGAGGTAGAATTGCTAATTCAGATTATTTAAAGTGTTCGGAGAGGTAGAATTGCACTTCAAGGCATTATTTGAAAATACATTCTTCACAACAATTGTACCTTGCCATGTCCTCTTTCACATCCTTTTGGAATCATCTCATTTGGATCCATTGTTTGAGAGATACATTCATTTAATGTGGCACCATGACTTGATTTTCTAGGCAGATTTTGGGCCTCGCTGGCCCAATCAGATTTTCTAAGCATGCTGCACAAACCAGTCACGTTTTTTACCTCTTTTGGCCATGTATTGGATATCCATTCACTTATGTTTGGCCCAAAATAACAACATTTTACACCTCACTTCACACTTTTATTCTTATGGATAAATCACTTATTAAAAAGTCCATGGGAACACCTAATCCACCCTATTTAAGAAGCTGAAATCCTAACCCTAAAGGAGCATTGGAATTTCGTGGTATGGAGGCAAAGCTTCATCACATATCAGATTCCATTCCACTTCTATTTTCCATTAGGTAATCATCTCTTCCATGGCCATGTTTTGATATATCTACGCTTGCTTGCCATGTTCATCACCATTAATCCTTCCATTTTTCATATTTCTTTTTCTTATTTAAAATATTTTCTTCGTCCACAAAATTACCCAAAAATATTTTTCACTTTTCTTAACGTTTTATTTAATTTTATATAATTTTTATTTTCGGATTTTTTTAATATTAATATTTTATTTTAATTATTTATTCTAAATGGTCTATTTTAACACACTTTCTTTATTGATTTTATTTTTATGACTTAAAATTATTTTTAGCATTTGATTTTTGGGATGAAGGTTGACCACTGTCTTATGGTCAACCTGACCTTTTCTTGGAATTTTATTTCTGTAAGACCCCAATTTTGGGCCCTAAGATCCCTCATGGCCCATATCATTCATATCATAGCCTCAAGGATCAGTGCATGCCCTAGTTTCCCTCCTAGTGGGTAGGTTGCCTTGTGAGTTGTTTCTTGATCACCAAGCATGCTTTGCATTTTGTATATCTTTGCTTTCATATGTTTATCATTCAAAAGTACAAAAATATTGTCAGTCTAACCTTGTTGCTTGCAGTTGAAGCAATCATCAGCAATTAGGTCAAAGACAGTCAACAGTCAGTCAAAGCAATGGATGGTGGCCATTCTTGCAGAATTTGGGCACCATGATCAATAATCAAGAGTTAATACATCTTGGGACATCATTTGAAGTCAAGGTCTCAAGGAATTAGGGTTTGGAATTCATCAGAAATGCTTCAGTCATCCAAAACCCTAGAAAAGTCAACCTTGGTCAACTGAGAATTTAATCAGTGATTTGATGGATAGAATTGATTTGAAGGAGATCATTCATGCTTATATAAGCCTCATCTATCATGTCAAACCTCATCATGGAAGAAAATCAAGTAGAATCAGAAATTTCCCAAAATAGAAAGTGGACCTCTAATTTCAACTGCCAAAAATGGAAACTTCTTGATCCTCAACTTACATCATGATACAAGCTTCAAATGAATTTTTGCTCAACATGAAAGTTGAAGATCTTGTTCTCCCATTTTCAAAAAGTCCAAGAACTCTCAAATCCCATGTGTGGTTGTCAAGATATGATCAATTCAATTTCAGAAATTTGTGAACTTCAAAGAGCCATAAATCTCAAACCATAAGGCCAAATTTGGTGGGGTTTTTTCCTACAAACCACATTTTTCATCCTCTTTCCAAAAATATAAATTTCATTCATCAAAACCCTACCAATCAAAATGGCATTTTTGGACCTATTTCATTTAAAATTCAAGTTTGACCAACCATTGACTTTTTGATTCTTTGACTTTTTACACATTTGGCTAATTGGGAAATGTTTTAAATCATATTTGTGACTTGCTCCAAGCCCTAAATCATGTTCATAACACCATTGCACCATCATTTTGTGCAAAGAGGCAAAGTTGGTATTTTTTGCAAATGGTTTGAAAAGAGCAAAACAAAGTGCAGCATTTCATGTACAACCAAAACAGCAAAAACAAAAGTCTGTATACAGCCTGTCCAAGCCCAAAACCGTGCAAGCTTGCACCCTCCATGTTCACTTGTACACATTTAGCAAAAATGCAAAAACTACATTTTAAGCTAAGCAAGATTAGCATTCTCTAAACCAACTCTAAACAGACCCTTATAAGCATTTTTTTGGCTCATTCCAACCCTAGTAGCAGCTGCAACACACAGAAATTCCTGACTTCATTCCTTCTTGCATATTTGCATTTTCGAAATTTCTGCACAAACCATTCAAAGACCACAAGGAGCTTTTGTTTCCTTCATCACTTGGACCATATTGTGAAGCTTTTTGAACCATCATTTCTCAACTGGAACGCCTCTTTTAGCACTGCATCTCCAAGCTATCAACAATGGTGAATTCGAGATTGGGAAGTTCCAAGCAAGTTTGAGCTAAAGATCTTCAAGAGCCTTTCATTTCAGACCAAGAACTTCATCTGTATCAAGCTGAATCCATCAAAACATCATTGCATTTCACATTTCTTCAAAACCAAGTAAGTATTCGAACTTAATCATTTGCCATGCCATAATATGTTTATGAAAGGTCTTTCCATGCTTGTTCCAATACAACTTGAATCATGCTAAATGGTTAACCATATCACAAGAAATCTGGAAATAAGTTTGATGGTCATATGTATTTTTGTTCGATTCTACTTCCATGTTGTGTTACACTGAAAAATAATGATGGATTTGCTTTCACCATGCCCTAATGCTTCTAGTGATATGCTGGTCATCCATTTCTGGGACTTTTTGTTCATGATCAAAACTTGATGATTCATACTTTATCTGCTCGATTCATGCATTTGATTGTGTTTCATGGAAAATGGATGCTGGATTGTTACTCACCATGCCTTGATGAACACATTGCTATGTTTAATTTTAAATTCTGGGCTTGAAAAAAAATTCGAGTTGAATGAAGGTGATGAGTGCCTGCTGCTGTTTTAAACCATTTTTAACCTGCCCAGAAAATGCACTTGTTTCGTGTTTGGTTTATTGTTGTGTGGATGGTGCATGAACATTGTTGTTCCATTACCTGGCTGTTTGCATAATTTTGTTTGAGATTAGTCTTTCCATGGTGATGAATGTGAATATGCCCTGCTGTTCCAAAACCTTGTATTTTTCCAGAAATCCAGTATGCATAGGTATTGATTGTTGTTGTTGCTCACGATGCATGATGTATTTCATTGCTATGATGCTTGGTCGAATTTTATTTATGTTGTTGATTACATGAATGCCCTGCTGTCCATGCCAAACCTTAAACTCTGCCCAGCAAGTTTTCATGTTTGTGTTGGTTTGTTGTTTGTAATGTGGTTACATGAAGAACATTATCACTGACATTGCTGTGTGAATGAGTCCATTTGAAGTTTGTTATTTGATGTCTGAACATGATGAACATGAGCTGCCATGCTGATTAAACCCTGCTGCAGTTTTGAAACCCCATGAACATTGTCCTGAAAATCCATATGACTGTGTTGTATGATGTTGACTGCTTGCTATGTGAACATTGCCAAATGCTATGCTGTTGTGTGTTTGATGTTTGAATTTGTTTGAATGTTGATTGAATGTGTATGAAGTTGCCAAGCCATGCTGTTAAACCCTAGGGTTTATGTTAAACTCAGAAAATTTGAGCTGGTTGGCTGTTCTACTGTTCTATTGGCCATCGGCCAATGAGAACATTCCATTGCCTTGCCCAAAACGCAGCACTTCAATAAGTGACCGCGGGAATTACATTTGTGCCATCGGTTGACCATCGTTTGACCCCATGCCATGCTATCTTGTTCATGCTTCATCCATTATTCATCAAACTTCAACAATTCATTTCTTGCTCATTTCAACTCCAAAAAATTTGAAACTTTTTCCATCATGTTCATGAATGTGTCTAGTATTTAATTATGATTTTTAATTATTTTTTGGCTGACTGGATTTTAATTGGCATGAAGTTTCTTAACAAGTATGCATATTTGACACCCTTTGCCATTTCAATTGTGAAATTATCATGATGTATCCAATGAGCTTGAAATTTTTTGTGGTGAAACTAGACACATTGACCTTTGTTTCCATGTAGAGTTTATACATTTCTCATTTGTGGTTTGCTAGTTGTGAATTTTTGAAGTAGGGTGTGACAATTTGTGTCACACCAATGATATGCAAATGTATGATTTTTGTTCACATGTCTCCTGGCCTCCAAATGACCCCAAATTTTGTGTGAATGATCTCTCACATGTCTAGTTTGTGTATGGATTTTCTTGGAATTAATCTTCCTGTTTTCCATTTATTTTGAGAATTTTCTTCCATGCTTTGTCATTTGTTGACTTTTTGTGCTACACATTGCCATATCCTTTGTGAAATTCTCATATCATATTGTATGTCCATGAAATTGCATATGTGATAACTAGACTTCTCAAGCTTTGCATTGGTGTTAACCTCACTCATTTCTCTTCTGTTTTCAAATTGATATGATTTTTTGAAGTTGACCCATGCTTGTTGACTTTCATTGTGCTTACTTGAAATTGGTTTGACTTCATGATTTTAATTGACTGCCTTCCTCTCATCCAAATGCCATGAAATTTGACATGTCTACCATGATAGATGTTAGGTTTGAATGTGATTTATTTCATAATTTTTGAAATTGTTTGGGTTGGCTTTTGAATGAAGTCTTGTTGTTAACCTATTTGTGCTTCTTATTGCCATGCCTTGCATTCTTTTGTGTATGAAATGACAATGATGCATGATTTGATTGTGAATCCAATTGAGATTGCTTATTAAATGTTTGAACATGAATTGGGTTGACTTTTCTTTGCTGTTTGACTTTTTTCTTTCACCCTTGACCCTAGGCTAGTCCTAGTGGTCTTCTGAGCTTACAATTGAGCTATTGTTTCAGGTTAAGTACCAGTGCTTCAAAGATCATTCAAATTTGTTTGAGTTGAATTATATATTGTGCTAACCTTTGTTTTGTAGGTGTGACTCACATACTTGAGTCTTTGTGCCTTGCACAATTGGTCCCTCTGTGGTTGACTATTGGTTCATTTTCTTTTGCTTTTGATTGTTGAGTTGTTTACTAATGAGTTTGACTTTTTTCAGGTACACTTTAGTTGCTTTAGTTGCTTGCTTTGCTTTTTAGCATTTGCTTTGAGGTATAAGCCTTTTTTCTTCATGTAGTCTGGAGACCCGGTCTGTTATTTGACCGGGCAAACTGTCTGAAGTCCTCCTTAAGAGGCAATGCCTGTGTGTGTTTAAATTTGTCCTAAGCAGGAAAAGTCCTCATTTGAGGCAATTGGTGGAAGGTAGGGATAAGCAATCTATCCCCCACTATTCAGTGTGTCCTCTCTTTGCTCCCATTACATGGTTGAAGCATTGAGATAAAAACCCAAGATCTAATCGAGTCAATAATGGGGAGAGAGTTCCATCTTTCTGAACTCCCCCACTTTCTATTATTTGATGCTCTCTCTGATCTGAGATAGAAGCAATGAGGCACACCCCTCATCTCCTTTTCATCTGCTTCACCTTGGCCTCTCAATGGCAAGGTTAAGAGCGACCTTTACCTATTACAGTGGACTTTCAAAGTCAAACCCTCTTGTGTGAGCCCCCTTTGTCTTGGCTATAGAGTGTGCTGTTTGATATTCATTGATTGATTGATTGCTTCATATGCACTTGCTTGCTTGTATGTTATGCACTCATCATCATCAATTGCCATTAATGCATGATCATCTCATTTGTATTTCTGATGCTATCATTGTTGTTTGCCCATTGAGGACAATTGTAAGTCCATTGCTTTGGCATTTGCTCCTGTGATATGGAAGGATAGAGTGTAAGACCTCATTGGTCACTCATATCTTCTGATCATCGGTTTGTATGTGAGGTTGCAGTTATAAGTCCCTGTAAGTTGGCATCTGCTTTCCTGTGATCATAATTTGGTTTGTCTGATTTTATGAGAGGTTGCAATTATAAGTCCCTGTAAGTTGGCATTTGCATTCCTGTGATCATATTGTTGATATTGTTCTTGTATGTGAGGATCCATTGTAAGTCCCTGTAATGTGGCATTGGATTTCCTAGGACCATACTGTGGAGTTAACCTAAGTCCAGATAGATTGGCAGTTAACTTCCGTTTCTCATCTTTGTTTTTCTTTTGAGGAGATTAGTGTAAGACCATTGAGTGGCATCTGATATCCTGTTCTGTTTTAGGAGACTGGTGTAAATCCATCTATTGGTATCCGGTATCCGCCGTTTATTTCTTTGCCTGTGGAGATTAGTGTAAGACCATTGAGTGGCATCTGATATCCAGTTTTATTTTAGGAGATTGGTATAAGACCATTGATTGGCATCTGATATCCGCTTTTTGCTTTGTTTGTTTGTTGTTATTAATTGCTATTCCAAAGGACACACTTGAATCATCTGCTATATGATTTCAAGAAGTGAACCTTCTAAGAAGTTTTACAATCCATTTCCATCCATCCATCATTCATTATGTCCTAAACCTTTTCACACATCATCTTTTCAAACTTGACATAAGTGTTGTGCAAACATCTTCATGTTTTCCAATTAAAAACCTGGACTCAAGTCCTTGACTTTTTTTCAAACTTCATTTCATAATACTTCTTTGAATTAATCTTAATTATACTTTGACTCCATTTTCCTAATCATAATCAGTAACTTCACTCATTCACTTGTTTTGGCTTTGTCCATTAATCTTTTCATACATGAGCTATAGGTTTGATTTATCTTAGTGGTTGATGTTAATCTCACCTTCTGTCTTTAGTGATTGAATTGTAAGTCTTCCTTGCCTATTATAGGGTTAACCCCTCCCTGGCAAGTTGAAGCTGTTCTCACATGGTGGACGTTGTTGTTTGTATAAGGTTGAGTTTTCTCCCGTGGATAACGTAAGACCTAGGGTTTGTGTTTAAAATTGAACCTAACCCACTTTTGGAAATCTTTTAGCCGAACTACGGCGTTTTGATCCTTACCTTTGATGGAAGGTACGTAGGCAGCGGGTTTATCCGTTCAAACCCAATAAAAAATGTATATTCTTTTCTCATCATCCCAATCATGTTTGCACAATATTTTTGTCATAACAAATAACGATTTAGCATAACAAGTGTGAAAAGGGCTCCCTCGGAGTACCTAGGACGTAGTGGGTGCCTAACACCTTCCCATTGCGTAATTTACCCCTTACCCAGACTCTCTGATCTTTTTATTAGTTTTCTACGTTCAAAACTTCTTAGGCTTTTGTTCGCTTTTTAGCCAGTCCTTTGGATAAATAAAAGTGCGGTGGCGACTCGAAAATTCATTGTATCTCTTAGCTTATGGTTTAATCGATAGATCATATAGCGACGAATACACCGCTACAGAAAAGTGGCGACTCTGCTGGGGACATCTCACCAGAATCCCTGGTTGTATTGCCTACTTTTCACCCTTGTTGTGCTATATTATTGTTTGTCATTTGACATATTTTTGTACAATTTGGGATGACTGTATTGATTGTAATGTGTGAATTGCTTGATATACATTTGCTGTTTGCTTTGGTGATCTGTGAGATGAGTTCTGTACCCGAACTCGAGCGCTCTCTAGGATAGGAGAATGGCATAGTCTTGTCGACTGGTGTGGAGTAGTCCTTAGCCAGTTGACTTGCGAGTCCATTCACTTGGTGGAGGTCATGTTGAACTAATAATGTCACACAAGTTATTTGTGGTTAGGCATTATTCTTTCAATCATGTGCCGCAGAAGCCAAGGACCTTAGTTTACCAAACCCATCTTGGCCTATTTTTAGGACCGTAGTGCGGAGGTCGTTCAGATGTCAGTTCTGATACGATTGTTACGCGATACTACACTCATAAGAGTTTCTCTTGAGAATATTCTTGGAATACGAGTATTCGTTCCTCCGATAATATTCGAAAGATGGAACGATGATTATGGGAACCTCTGATAGAACATGTCTGGCAGGTTTAAACCCTAGTACACTCCCTTTGGGTGGTTCTTAACCGAGACTCCATGCTCGTGACTCTCAACAAACCCATGATTCGTGGTTGAGTCGTTCAAACATTGTTAATATCAATGGATCCCGGATCAGGTGTAAAACCTAAAATCCATCAAAGCGGCTGGTTGATATTAAGAATGTCTGAACCGGTTCATGTACCGTTAATATCAATGGAACTTGGGTGTCGATAAGGTGAAAACCTAAATCCACCAAAATGGATGATTGATATTAGGGATACATAGAGCTTTCCCACGACCTTTGTTTGGTGTGCATTGCTTGATCCTTGAGTGTGTTTGTTGCATTCATGCATTCACGCATCCATCCGCATTCATGTCATCAAAAAAGAAAATTTTCAAGGAACTTAAAGGGTTATTTGCAAAATTTTCAGACATGGAAAGACCGAAAAGGTATACAAAGAAATATAGCTTCAAGCAGCCTGATGTAAAAGAGTTAAGGAATCTGACATCATATGTATTAGATCCCTTGGGTTTCAAAGCTCGATATGGGAAGCTTCTGCCGCTGTTGACTACTCAGGTGGATGAGGGATTGATGAGCACTCTTGCTCAGTTCTATGATCCGCTCTATCATTGCTTCTTATTTCCGGACTTCCAGTTGCTGCCAACTTTGGAAGAATACTCTCACCTTATTGGGATTCCGATTCTGGATCAAGTGCCGTTCAGTGGCTTAGAGAGTATTCCATCTGCTCGAGAGATTTCCAGCTTGTTGCACATAGATGAAGATCTGATTAGAGCTAATCTGACTACCAAAGGCGGAATTCAGGGTTTTCCTTCCGAGTTCCTCATTGCCCAAGCTACCTTTTATGGGAAGGCCATGAGTGAGGATGCCTTTGAGGCTCTGTTTGTGTTACTCATCTATGGATTGGTGTTGTTCCCCAACTTCGACAAGTTCGTCGACATGAATGCCATTAGGATCTTCTCAGTTCTTAATCCGGTTCCGACCTTGTTGGGTGATGCATATGTCTCCATGCATCTGAGGAATATGAAGAATGGAGGAGTCATTGTCTGCTGTTTACCCCTGCTGTACAAGTGGTTCATTTCGCACTTGCCGCAGACAGTTGCTTTCAAGGAAAACAAGGGATGTCTACGGTGGTCTCAGAGACTCATGTCTCTCACCAATGATGATATCACCTGGTATGATCGCGTGTATGATACCGTTCAGATCATCGATTCTTGTGGTGAATTCCCCAATGTGCCTCTTCTTGGTACATGTGGTGGGATCAGCTACAACCCTACGCTTGCACGTCGTCAGCTTGGGTTCCCCCTAAAGGATAAACCCCATAACATTCTGTTAGAAGGTGTATTCTTTCAGGAGGGTAAAGATCCCCAAGGCCTGAAAGCCAGATTTGTCCGCGCTTGGCGCAATATTCGCATAAAGAGTAGGAATGAGTTGGGTCCGAAGAACTGCATTGCTTTGGAGCCCTATACCTCTTGGGTCAGACAGAGGGCTGCTACCTACCTGATGCCGTATGATCATCCGAGACCTACACTGTTGGATGTGGCTGGGCCTTCAACCCTCCCTACCCAACGTGTAGAGGAGTTGAGAGAAGAAGACCTTTCGCGTGCTTGGATCCGTGAAAGGGAGGAATTGCTGCAGCAGCTCAAGGAGAAAGATGCTATGATTGAATTTCTCGAGCACCGAGTGATCGACGATCCGAACGACACTTGGACTTCTCTGCTTCCTCAGTCTTCCAAATTCTGGAAGAGGAAGTATGATCGACTTGCTAAAGAGAAAGCTGATATGGAGGCTGCCTATGAGAGAGAGATCAAGAAGTTGTGCACTTCTCGTCTTCCAGCATCCCGAGCTAATAGGGATCCATAGGATGTCATTTACCTTTTCTCTTTGTATTGAATCAAAAATGCTGTATTTCTTTGTTTTGATATATTAAAAGAAATATTTTTCCATGAGCAATTGAAGTGTTTTAAATATTCAAAATATTGCAAATAATACCCTAAGGGTTCCTTGAAAACAAAGCATTTGCACAAGCATTTCATGCATCATTCCTGCATAAACAGGTACCCATTTTTCTGGTCTTCTGGTTCTAACTCCTGTTCTTCATTTATTTTGAAGACAAGCTGACTCACCGGTGTAGCACCTCAAATTTGCACCTATCATTGTGCATACCATCTCATATTAGGTCATAGCATATCATGATCCATTGCATAGCATTTGCATTGTTCCTCAGTTGCCTCAAGAGCAAGCAAGCAAGAATTAGGTCAAACTGATCAGGAGATCAGTCTACCAATCAAGCAAGGTTGTTTCTCAAGGAATCAAAGCCCTAGGGTTTGTCCAACAAGTTCACATGCCTTGGGGGTCTTTTTGAAGTGTTCAAGTCAAGGGTTGAAGGCTCAGAGGTCAGCAGTCAATGCACAGGCAGGCACAAAACCCTAGATAATCAACAGTCAATCAAAACAGTGGATGGTGGCCATTCTTTTGGAATTTGGGCACCATGATCAATCATCAAGAGTTCATATGTCTTGGGACATCATTTGAAGTCAAGATTTCCAGGAACTAGGGTTTGGAATTCATCAGAAGTGCACAGTCAAGTCCAAAACCCTAGAAAGTCAAAGTTGGTCAACTGTGGTTGATTTTATGGTTTTGATGGATGGAAATGGTTTGAAAGAGCTTATTCATGTCCTAATAGGTCTTATATGTCATGGGAATCAACATCATGGAAGAAAATCAAGTCAATCAGAAATTTTTCCAGAAATAGAAAGGGGACCTGTAATTTTAACTGCCAAAAATAGAAACTTCTTGATCCTCAACTTGCATCATGATACAAGCTCCAAATGAATTTTTGCCCAACATGAAAGTTGAAGATCTTGTTCTCCCATTTTCAAAAAGTCCAAGAACTCCCAAATCCCATGTATGATTGTCAAGATATGATCAATTCATTTTCATCAATTTTTGAACTTCAACTGAGCATATCTCTCAAACCATAAGGCCAAATTTGGTGGGGTTTTTTCCTACAAACCACATTTTTCATCCTCTTTCCAAAAATATAAACTTCATGACCTAAAACCTTACCATTCAAAATGGAATTTTTGGACCTTTTTCATTTAAAATCAAAGTTTGACCAAACTTTGACTTTTTGAATTAAAACTTTTTTCACCATTTGGCCAATTGGGATTCACTTTATACCATATTTGTGACATGTTCCAAGCATAATTTCATGTTCATGACATATCCATACTATCATTCTAGACCAAAATGTCAAATTTCACAAATATGCAAATGGTTGGAAACAAGTGAAGCAAAGTGTAGTAATCATTCAACAGACCAAAAACAGTTGAATTGTAGGCCATTTTGCAGCTGGCCAAAGGCCCAAAACCGTGCAATACATACCCCTCATTTCCACTTAGACAAAATTAGCAAGATGGCATTTTAATTGATTTGGGTTAAACTTGTTTACCATTCACTTAGCACTATCTAAACAGCAAATATAAGTTCAATTTCTGCCATTTTGTAACCCTAGAAACTAACTGCAGCCAAAAGCACAACAGATTTTTTTCTTTGCTCCATTTTCCATTCATGCTCGATTTGGACATTTTGGCTCTAGCCTTCAAACCCTCGAGTTTCTTTTGTTTCTCTTCATCATCCATCATCCTTATGAGCCACTGTCCAAGCGAAAAATCCCAGTTAAATGGTCATCCTCAAGCTCTGTTTTGCAAAGGATCTTCAATGGTGAAGCAAGGTTTGGAAGCTTCAAAGCATCATTGAGCTGGAATACTTCAAGGTTTCATCAGTCCATAGCATTGTAAGCACCTGTTCCAAGCTACATCCTTCAAACAACTGCTGCATCTTGATTTTCTTCACAACCAAGTAATTTTTCGACCATCATCATTCTCTAATCCATGCCATGTATTAGCTAGAGCTTGCTTAACTGAGCTTATTGCAATTTACATCATGTTAATTGGTTGTTTATACTGTGAGAAAAATGAATTTTATTATTTAGGTTCAAACAAGTTTTAGCTCGATTTGTGTTGTGCATGAGGATTTAATAAATTTGGATACCATAATCTTGTTGCTTGAGGTCTAATAATGATGTTTGCATGTTTGATTGTGTTTTCTGGACATTTTGAAAATTCGAATTGCAAGTTGATGATGAATGAATGCGTGCCGTTCTTGTTAAAACTCTGCCCAGAATTTCCACAATTTATTGTTTGTGTGGTTGACAGGTTGATGACTTGATGTTAACAATGCCATGCTGTTATGTTAATTTGTTTGGTTTGGATGTTTATTTGAGGATTGAACATGATTAACACGATGCCCTGCTGCTGTTTACATGAAACCCTAGCTGCTGCATGTGAGCCCAGAAATTCATGGGGTTCGATTGGCTGATGTTGTTTGTTTCCCATGCGTTCACTGTTTCATTAGAATTTAGCCAATCAGGACATTTCCTGTGTTGGCCTAAAACGCTGCAGTTTCGTTTAATGAACCCACTATTTACTGAATTGCCATCCGTTGACCTTGTGTTGACCATATACCTTGCTAGTTTGTTCATGTTTTGCCCAATATTTCATCCCATTTCCACATTTAATTTCTCCTTCATTTTTCATCAAAAAATTATGATTCTTTTTCCATGATGTTCATGATTGAGTTTATTATTTAATGGTGAATTTTAATTATTTTTCCATTGGTTGGTTTTTTATTGGTAATTATTTTCCCAACATGTGTGCATAAATGATACATCTCACCATTTCAATTGTGAAATGCTCATGTCATATCCAATGCCTTTGAAATTTTTTTTAGGGTGAAACTAGACATGTTCGCCTTCATTTTGGTATAAAGTTTGTGGATTTCCCATTTGTGGTTTGTTGGTTATGAATTTTTGAAGTCATGTGTTACATTTGGTGCTATACCATGATCATGTATTTTCCCAATTTTTGTTCACATGCTTCCTCTCATCCAAATGACCCCAAATTTTGCATGAATGATCCCTTGTATGTCTAGTTGATGTATGAATTTTCTTGGAATTAATCTTGCTGTTTTCCATTTGATTGTGAATTTTCTTCCATGCTTGGTCATTTGTTGACTTTTTGTGCCATGCCTTGCCAAATCCTTTGTGAAATTCTCAAATCACATTGTGTATCCATGAAATTTCATATGTGATAACTAAACTCTTTGAGCTTTGCATTGGTGTTAATCTCATTCATTTCTCTTCTGTTTTCAAATTGATATGATTTTTTGAAGTTGACCTATGCTTGTTGACTTTCACCATGCTTACTTGAATTTGGTTTGACTTCATGAATTTCATTGACTGCCTTCCTCTCATCCAAATGCCATGAAATTTTACATGTCTACCATGTTAGATGTTAGGATTGAGTGTGATTTATTTCATATTTTTTGGAATTGTTTGGGTTGACTTTTGATGCAAGTCATTCTGTTGACTTTTGTATGCTATCCTTTGCTTTGTTTTGACTTCAAATGTTCATGAAATGATCATAATGCATGATATGATTGTGGGCCCAATTGTGATTGCTTTCTAATTGGTTGACTTTGACTTTGAGTTGACTTTTCCTTGCTGCCTTGACTTTTTCTTTCATGTTTGACCCTAGGCTAGTCCTAGTGGTCCTTTGGACTTATGTTGAGTTTATCTGTTTCAGGTTGAGCATAGTGCTTCCAAGATCATACCAATTTGATTGATGTTTGTTTGTCTATATTGTGCTAACCTTTTGTTTTGTAGGTGACTCATGTAACTTGAGTCTTGCTTTGCACAGTTGACCTCCTGTGGTTGACTGTTTATCCATTTCTTTTGATTTTGACTGTTGACTTGTTTACTAATGAGTTTGACTTTTTTCAGGTACTTTAGTTGCCTAAGTTCTTTGAACTTGCTTGCTTTGCTTTTTTAGCATTTGCTTTGAGGTATAATTACTTCTTCTTCATGTAGTCTGGAGACCCGGTCTGTTATTTGACCGGGCAAACTGTCTGAAGTCCTCCTTAAGAGGCAATGCCTGTGTTTGTTTAAATTTGTCCTAAGCAGGAAAAGTCCTTCAAGTAAGGCAATTGGTGGAAGGTAGGGATAAGCAATCTATCCCCCACTATTCAGTGTGTCCTCTCTTTGCTCCCAGTACCTGGTTGAAGCATTGAGATAAATACCCAAGATCTAATCGAGTCAATAATGGGGAAAGAGTTCCATCTTTCTGGACTCCCCCACTTTCTATTTGATGTTCTCTCTTACCTGAGATAGAAGCAATGAGGCACACCCCTCATCTCCTATTCATCTGCTTCACCTGAGCCCCTCAATGGCCAGGTTAAGAGCGACCTTCACCCATTACAGTGGACTTTCAAAGTCAAACCCTCTTGTGTGAGCCCCCAATTGTTTGGCTATAGAGTGTGCTGTTTGTTATTCATTGACTGATTGCTTGCTCTATGTGCATTTGCTTGCCTGTATGTTATGCATTTATCATCATCAATTACCATTAATGCATGAGCATCTCTTTTGTCTGTTTGACATCATTATTGTTGTTTACCCATTGAGGACAATTGTAAGTCCCACAAGTTGGCATTTGTTCCTATGATATGGAAGTGAGTATAAGTCCATCACATTGGCCACTCATCTTATCTTTGCTTGTTGTATAGTTTGTATGTGAGGATACAATTGTAAGTCCCACAAGTTGGCAGTTGTTTTCCTAGGATCATACTGTGTGTTAGAGTAAGTCCCACAAGTTGGCATCTGACATCCACTGTTTTATTTTATCTGTTTATGAGAGGATGCAATTATAAGTCCCACAAGTTGGCATTTGCTTTCCTATGATCATGTGTGGGGTTAACCTAAGTCCCACAAGCTGGCAGTTGACTTCCATATTTCTTCATTGTTTTCTTTTTGAGGAGATTAGTGTAAGACCATTGAGTGGCCTCTGATATCCAGTTCTGTTTTAGGAGATTGGTGTAAACCCAGCCATTGGTATCCGATATCCGCTTTTGTTTGTGAGATTGGAGTAAGACCATTGAGTGGCATCCGGTATCATTTGTTTGTTTGCTTTATTACTTACTTTCCATTCCAAAGGACACCCTTGAATCATCCTCTATATGATCTCAAGAAGTGAACCTCCTGAGAAGCTTTACTTTCCATCCTCACTCATTCATCCTCATTGTGTCCTAGAACCTTTTCACACTTCGATCTTAAACTTGACATAGACATTGTGCAAACTTCTTCATGTTTTCAAACTAAAAACCTGGACTCAAGTCCTTGACTTTTTTCAAACTCCATTTCCTAATACTTCTTTTGAATTAATCTTAATCATACTTTGACTTCACTTTCATAATCACAATCAATTAACTTCACTCATTCACTTGTTTTGGCCATGTCCATTAATCTTTTCATGCATTAGCCGTAGGTTTCAATTATCATTGTGGTTGATGTAAACCTCACCTTATCTTTAGTGAGTTGACAGTAAGACTTCCGTACCGAAAATAGGGTTAACCCCTCTCGTACGTCGAAGCTATCCTCGCATGGTGGATGTTGGTTTTGGTCGAGTGTTCTCCCATTGATAATGAAAAGCCTCAGTGCTATTGTTTAAAATTGAATCCAACTCACTTTTGGAAATCTTTTAGCCGAACTACGGCGTTTTGATCCTTACCTTTGATGGAAGGTACGTAGGCAGCGGGTTCATCCGCTCAAACCCAATAAAACTTGTACATTCTTTCCTCATCATCTCACTTATGTTTGCACAATGCATATGTCTTAACAAATAACAATCTTTTACAACAAGTGTGAAAAGGGCTCCCTAGGAGTACCTAGGACGTAGTGGGTGCCTAACACCTTCCCATTGCGTAACTTACCCCTTACCCGGAATCTCTGATCTTTTATTAGTTTTCTACGTGTAAAACTTCTTAGGCTTTTGTTCGCTTTTTAGCCAGTCCTTTGGATAAATAAAAGTGCGGTGGCGACTCGAAACTTCATTGTATTGCTTTGCTTATGGTTTAATCGATAAATCATATGGCGACGAATACACCGCTACAGAAAAGTGGCGACTCTGCTGGGGACTCTAGTTTCCTTGGCGGTAGTGCCTACTTTTCACCTTTGTTGTGATATATTGTTATTTGTTATTTGATTTATTCTTGTACCATTTGGGATCACTGTATTGATTGTAATGTGTGAATTGCTTGATATACAATGCTGTTTGCTTTGGTGGTTTGTGAGATGAGTTCTATACCCGAACTCGAGTGCACTCTAGGATAGGAGAATGGCATAGTCTTGTCGACTGGTGTGGAGTATTCCTTAGCCAGTTGACTTGCGAGCCCATTCACTTGGTGGAGGTCATGTTGAACTAATAATGTCACACAAGTCATTTGTGGTTAGGCATTATTCTTTCAATCATGTGCCGCAGAAGCCAAGGACCTTAGTTTACCAAACCCATCTTGGCCTATTTTTAGGACCGTAGTGCGGAGGTCGTTCAGATGTCAGTTCTGATACGATTGTCACGCGATACTACACTCATAAGAGTTTCTCTTGAGAATATTCTTGGAATACGAGTATTCGTTCCTCCGATAATATTCGAAAGATGGAACGATGATTATGGGAACCTCTGATAGAACATGTCTGGCAGGTTTAAACCCTAGTACACTCCTTTTGGGTGGTTCTTAACCGAGACTCCATGCTCGTGATTCTCAACAAACCCTTGATTCGTGGTTGAGTCGTTCAAACATCGTTAATATCAATGGATCCCGGATCGGGTGCAAAACCTAAAATCCACCAAAGCGGCTGGTTGATATTAGGGATGTTTGAACTGGTTCATGTACCGTTAATATCAATGGAACCTGGGTGTCGATAAGGTGAAAACCTAAATCCACCAAAATGGATGATTGATATTAGGGATACATAGAGCTTTCCCACGACCTTTGTTTGGTGTGACTTGCTTGATTCTTGAGTGTGTTTGTTGCATTCATACATTCATGCACTCATCCGCATACATGTCATCATCAGAAAAAGAAAATGTTCAAGGAACTTAAAGGGTTTATTTGCAAATTTTTCAGACAATGGAAAAACCAAAAAGACATACAAAGAAATACAGCTTCAAGCAGCCTGATGTAAAAGGGTTAAGGAATCTGACATCATATGTATTAGATCCTTTGGGTTTCAAAGCTCGCTATGGGAAGCTTCTGCCTCTGCTCACCACTCAGGTCGACGAAGGGTTGATGAGTACTCTTGCTCAGTTCTACGATCCGTTGCATCGTTGCTTCTTATTCCCAGACTTCCAGCTACTGCCGACTTTGGAAGAATACTCTCACCTCATTGGGATTCCGATTCTGGATCAAGTGCCGTTCAGTGGCCTAGAGAGTATTCCATCTGCTCGAGAGATTGCTAGTCTGTTGCACATAGATGAAGATCTGATTGGAGCTAACCTGACTACCAAAGGCGGAATTCAAGGTTTTCCTTCCGAGTTCCTCATTTCCCAAGCTACTTTTTATGGGAAGGCCATGAGTGAGGACGCCTTTGAGGCTCTGTTTGTGCTACTCATCTATGGGTTGGTGCTGTTCCCCAACTTCGACAAGTTCGTTGACATGAACGCCATTAGGATCTTTGCAGTCCTTAATCCAGTTCCGACCTTGTTGGGTGATACATATGTCTCCATGCACCTGAGGAACATGAAGAATGGAGGAGTCATTGTCTGCTGTTTACCCCTGCTGTACAAGTGGTTTATTTCGCACTTGCCGCAGACAGTCGCTTTCAAGGAGAATAAGGGATGTCTACGGTGGTCTCAGAGACTCATGTCTCTCACCAATGATGATATCACCTGGTATGATCGCGTGTACGATACCGTTCAGATCATCGACTATTGTGGGGAATTCCCTAATGTGCCTCTTCTTGGTACATGTGGTGGGATTACTTACAATCCTATTCTTGCACGACGTCAGCTTGGGTTCCCCCTGAAGGATAAACCTAATAACATTCTGTTAGAAGGCGCGTTCTTTCAGGAGGGTAAAGATCCCCAAGGCCTGAAAGCCAGATTTGTCCGTGCTTGGCGCAGTATTCACAAGAAAAGTAGGAATGAATTGGGTCCAAAGAACTGCATTGCTTTGGAGCCCTATACTTCTTGGGTCAGACAGAGAGCTGCAACTTACCTGATGCCGTACGATCATCCAGGACCTGCACTGTTGGATGTGGCTGGGCCTTCAACCCTCCCTACCCAACGTGTAGAGGAGTTGAGAGAGGAGGACCTTTCGCGTGCCTGGATCCGTGAGAGGGAGGAATTGCTGCAACAGCTCAAGGAGAAGGATGCTATGATTGAGTTTCTCGAGCACCGAGTGATCGACGATCCGAACGACACTTGGACTTCTCTGCTTCCTCAGTCATCCAAATTCTGGAAGAGGAAGTATGATCGACTTGCCAAAGAGAAAGCCGACATGGAGGCTGCCTATGAGAGGGAGATCAAGAAGTTGTGCACTTCCCGTCTTCCAGCATCCCGAGCTTCTAGGGATCCATAGGATATCATTTACCTTTTCTCTTTGTAATGAATCAGAAACGCTGTATTTCTTTGTCTCAAAATATATTGAATGAAATATTTCCGTGAGCAAACAAAAATGTCTAAATATCCAAAATATTGCAAACAATACCCTAAGGGTTCCTTGAAAACAAAGCATTTGCACAAGCATTGCATGCATCATACTCATCTCATTTGCATAACAGGTGTTCTCAGGCCATCTTCTCACTTTGATTCCTGTGTCCAGACAGGATAGCTGACCAAAGGCCGCACCGCTACTCAACGAGGCTCAACCATCAACGCAACATGGATCAAGTGCAAGCCGAGTTGGCAGAGATGAGGGCAAGCATGGCCCAATTTATTCACATGATGCAAGGGGTCGCGCAAGGCCAAGAAGAACTCCGAGCAATGGTCCAGAGGCAAGAAGCTACATTGCCCCCGCCCAACCAGCCTCTGCAAGAAGGAAACCCAGTTCCTGAGGTCCCTGCCGCTGCTATTCCCGTCAACAACTATGCTGTGGGTGAAGAGTTGAGGGGTATCCGAGTCGACGGTCAACCGATTGCTCCGGATGTTGTTAGTCCCAGAGTCATCCATGCTCCGGTCCGTAACAGAATTCCAATTGTTGACAGACAAGAGGATTTATTCACTATGCTCAGCGAAGACGACAATATCTTGGGTAGAAATGATGCGAGAGATCGCAAAGTTGAGGCCCTTGCTGAAAAAATCAGAGCAATGGAATGTCAAAACTCTCTCGGTTTTGACGTTACCAACATGGGATTGGTTGAAGGACTCAGAATCCCGCATAAATTCAAGGCGCCGTCATTCGACAAATACAACGGTACCTCTTGCCCTCGCACCCATGTGCAGGCGTACTACAGAAAGATATCCGCATATACAGACGATGAGAAGATGTGGATGTATTTCTTCCAGGACAGCCTATCTGGGGCGTCCTTGGACTGGTATATGGAGTTGAAGCGGGATTCCATCAGATGCTGGAGAGACCTGGGTGAGGCCTTCCTCAGGCAGTACAAGCACAATATGGACATGGCTCCAACCAGAACTCAGTTACAAAGCTTATGTCAGAAGAACAACGAGAGCTTCAAAGAGTACGCCCAGAGATGGCGCGAACTAGCTGCGAGAGTTCAACCCCCTATGCTGGAAAGGGAGTTGACTGACATGTTCATTAGCACTCTGCAAGGTGTCTACATGGACCGGATGGGAAGCTGCCCATTCGGAAGCTTTTCTGACGTCGTGATCTGCGGCGAAAGAACTGAGAGCTTGATCAAAGCTGGGAGGATCCATGATGCTGGTTCCTCATCTTCTTCGAAGAAACCCTTCTCTGGGGCACCTCGCCGTAGAGAAGGAGAAACCAACGCTGTACAGCACAGAGGGAGTGCTTACAGAGCCAACAACAGGGACCAGTATCGTCCAATCGCCGCAGTGACCATTCCTGCGCCTCAACCGCGTCCACAACAACAAAGGGTTCAGCAACAACAACCGCAACGACCTCAACAACAGCAACAACAACAACGTCCTTTCCAGCCTCAGCAGAGACAGAGGTTGAATCCGGATAGAAGATTTGATCCTTTACCTATGTCTTACGCAGAGCTACTACCCGAACTACTCCGGTTAGGGTTTGTAGAGTTGCGTACGATGGCAACTCCTACCGTGCTGCCGCCCGGCTATGATGCCAATGTAAGATGTGACTTTCATTCTGGGGCACCAGGCCACCATACCGAAAGATGTCGGGCGTTTCAGCACAAGGTTCAGGATCTGATTGATTCCAAGACAATCAACTTCTCTCCGGTTCCGAATGTGGTAAACAATCCTATGCCGCAACATGGGGGGCATAGGGTTAATAACATTGAAGATGGGGAAGCTGAAGACCTGATAGTGAATGTTGAAGATGTTCAGACGTCTCTGTTGGTCGTCAAGGGCCGATTGTTAAAAGGGGGTGTTGACCCAGGTTGTTCAGAAGGTTGTTTGGGCTGTTCAGAAGCCATGGATGGTTGTGACCAGTTGAACACTGGTGTTTAGAGTTTAATGGACGAAGGCTGTCTACAGTTTAGCCGTGCTACCAGAGATAATGGGGCAGTGTCTACTGTCACCATTTTTTATAAGCCGGCTGAAGGAAGAGGACGTGGGGCTGTCAGTACGCCCACCACCAGCAATACTCCGGTTACCATTTCTGCTCCGGTAACCATCAGAGCACCTGCTACTATTGTTGCGCCTGGCAGAAGGCAGAACGAAAATAGTAGAGCTGTGCCCTGGAGTTATGACAATGCCTATCGCCGAGATAGGAGGGCTGGTAACCAGACAAGGTCGGTTGTTCAAACGCCAGTTACGATCAGTGCTCCTGTGAGGATCCCTGCTGTTACAAGTCCTGTGGTGGACAATGTTGGAGGACAGGGAGGTTTCACAAGGAGTGGACGACTGTTTGCTCCTCAGCCTGTGAGAGATGCTGCTGCTGAGTCATCTGCAAGGGCTAAGGGCAAGCAAACAATGGTTGACGAAGAACCGGCTCAGAAGGAGGCCGAGGGTTCTTTTCAGAAGGATGTTGAGGAGTTCATGAAAATCATTAAGAAGAGTGACTACAAGATTGTAGATCAGCTCAATCAGACTCCGTCAAAGATTTCGATACTCTCTTTGCTGATGTGTTCTGAGGCACATCGGGACGCTCTGTTGAAAATGCTGAATATGGCATACGTCCCGCAAGAGATATCTGTCAACCAGCTGGAAGGTGTACTAGCAAATGTGAGTACCAGGCATGGTGTAGGTTTCACTGACCTAGATCTAACGCCTGAGGGCCGCAACCACAACAAAGCCTTGCACATCACTATGGAGTGCAAAGGTGCAGTATTATCACATGTGCTAGTGGACACCGGGTCGTCCCTGAATGTCCTTCCGAAGCAAATACTGAAGAAGATTGATGTCGAGGGAGTTGTGCTCACTCCCAGTGACCTGATAGTTCGTGCATTTGATGGATCCAAGCGTTCTGTCTTTGGTGAAGTCACCTTGCCAGTGAAGATAGGTCCTGAAGTCTTCGACATCGTATTTTATGTGATGGACATTCAGCCTGCTTATAGCTGTTTGTTGGGGCGTCCTTGGATTCACGCCGCTGGGGCAGTCTCGTCGACTCTTCATCAGAAGCTCAAGTATGTCTGGAACGGTCAGATTGTGACTGTCTGCGGTGAAGAGGAGATTCTGGTGAGTCATCTCTCCTCATTCAAATATGTGGAGGTGGATGGCGAGATCCACGAAACCCTGTGCCAGGCATTCGAGACTGTGGCATTAGAAGGTGTAGCTTGTGCAGAGCAGAGGAAGCCAGGTGCTTCAATATCATCGTACAAGCAAGCCAAAGAGGTTGTTGACTCCGGTAAGGCTGAAGGCTGGGGTAAGATGGTTGACTTGCCGGTAAAAGAAGACAAGTTCGGCATTGGATACGAGCCTCTCGCAGCAGGGCAGAGTGTACAAGCAGGTCCGAGCACCTTCACCAGCGCTGGGCTGATGAACCATGGGGACGTCTTTGCTACTGATGGTGAGGACTGTGGTTGTGATTTGGATGTCTGGGTCCGCCCTTGTGCACCAGGCGAGGTCATCAACAACTGGACAGCAGAAGATGTGGTCCAAGTTACTCTACTGACAGAGTAATTTTCTTTTGTTTTTTTCATTTTGCATGAAAACCCTACGTTCTGCCCAGGGCGTAGTGGTTCATTGTAGGGCCACATCATGTTCGCAATGTTTATAAATAAAGGACGTTTTTTCAATCAAATTTTGAGATCTTTGTCTTTCTATTTTCGGTTTTCCACTTTTTCAAAACAATAAAAATGGCAATGTTTTTGTTTTTTGTGACTTTATTGAAATCTTTTTCTAAAAACAAAACATTAAACATGCAGAAGTGATCTTTTGGCACCCACTGTGAACGACTCTGTTATGGCTCAGTATGATTTCAACAATCCCATCTACCAAGCTGAAGAGGAGAGTGAGGAAGACTGTGAACTCCCTGCAGAATTGGTCAGACTACTGAAGCAAGAGGAAAGGGTCATCCAACCTCACCAGGAAGAGTTGGAAATTGTCAATCTGGGTACTGAGGACGCCAGAAGAGAGATCAAGATCGGGGCCGCTTTAGAAGACTCTGTCAAGAGGAGGCTAATCGAGATGCTGAAAGAATATGTGGAAATATTCGCCTGGTCATACCAAGATATGCCGGGTCTGGATACAGACATCGTGGTGCATCGGTTACCTCTCCGAGAAGAGTGTCCGTCGGTCAAGCAGAAGCTTCGCAGAACTAGTCCTGATATGGCTGTCAAGATCAAAGAAGAGGTTCAAAAGCAGTGGGACGCAGGTTTCCTGGCTGTTACCAGTTACCCACCGTGGGTTGCCAACATCGTTCCAGTGCCAAAGAAGGATGGCAAAGTCAGAATGTGTGTCGATTACCGAGATCTGAATAGGGCGAGTCCGAAAGATGATTTCCCATTACCTCACATCGATGTATTGGTGGATAATACGGCTCAATCCTCGGTATTCTCTTTCATGGACGGTTTCTCAGGCTACAATCAGATCAAGATGGCGCCAGAGGACATGGAAAAGACGACATTCATTACACCTTGGGGCACGTTCTGCTACAAAGTGATGCCATTTGGGCTGAAGAATGCCGGTGCTACCTATCAGAGGGCAATGACGACTCTCTTTCATGACATGATGCACAACGAAATCGAAGTGTACGTGGATGATATGATTGCGAAGTCGCAGACGGAAGAGGAGCACCTGGTAAATTTGCAGAAGTTGTTTGACAGACTGGTCAAGTTCAAACTGAGGCTGAATCCGAACAAGTGCACGTTTGGGGTAAGATCCGGGAAGCTCTTAGGCTTCATTGTCAGTGAAAAAGGGATTGAGGTCGATCCAGCTAAAGTCAAAGCTATTCAAGAGATGCCTGAACCGAAGACGGAAAAGCAAGTCCGTGGGTTTTTAGGGAGATTGAACTACATTGCAAGGTTCATATCTCATCTAACTGCTACATGTGAACCAATTTTCAAACTACTCAGAAAGAATCAGGCGATCAAATGGAATGATGACTGTCAGGAAGCTTTTGACAAAATCAAAGAATACTTGCAAAACCCTCCAATCCTTATCCCTCCAGTTCCAGGGAGACCACTGATCATGTACCTATCAGTCACCGAGACTTCGATGGGGTGTGTATTGGGTCAGCATGACGAGTCTGGTCGAAAAGAGCATGCCATATACTACCTGAGCAAAAAGTTTACCGACTGTGAAACAAGATATTCACTGCTCGAGAAAACTTGCTGTGCTTTGGCCTGGGCTGCTCGCCGACTAAGGCAGTATATGTTGAACCATACTACTCTGTTGATTTCTAGGATGGATCCAGTCAAATACATCTTTGAGAAGCCAGCTCTCACCGGACGTGTTGCTCGTTGGCAGATGATCTTAACGGAGTATGACATTCAGTACACGTCGCAGAAGGCCATCAAGGGTAGTATTCTGTCGGACTATCTCGCCGAGCAACCGATCGACGACTATCAGCCTATGATGTTTGAATTCCCTGATGAAGACATCATGTATCTGAAGACGAAAGACTGTGAAGAGCCGATTGTCGAGGAAGGACCGGATCCTGATGACAAGTGGACACTGATGTTCGATGGGGCTGTGAATATGAACGGTAACGGTGTTGGTGCAGTGTTGATCAATCCCAAAGGTGCTCATATACCTTTCTCTGCCAGATTAACATTCGACGTCACCAACAATGAAGCTGAGTACGAGGCTTGTATCATGGGGATAGAAGAAGCCATTGATCTGAGGATCAAAACACTCGACATATTCGGAGATTCTGCTCTGGTGATCAATCAGGTCAATGGAGATTGGAATACAAACCAGCCACATCTGATTCCGTATAGAGATTACACCAGAAGAATACTGACGTTCTTCAAGAAGGTAAAGTTGTATCATGTCCCCCGGGACGAGAATCAGATGGCTGATGCCTTGGCTACTTTATCCTCTATGATAAAGGTTCATTGGTGGAATCATGTGCCACATGTTGCTGTGAATCGACTCGAGAGGCCTGCGTATGTGTTTGCAGCCGAGTCTGTTAATGCTATTGATGATAAGCCGTGGTATTATGACATCAAGAACTTCCTCAAGACTCAAGAGTATCCTGAGGGTGCGTCGAAGAACGATAAGAAGACCCTGAGAAGGCTAGCTGGAAGCTTTTATCTGAATCAGGATGATGTGCTATACAAAAGGAACTTTGACATGGTTCTGCTCAGATGCGTGGATAGACACGAAGCAGACATGTTAATGCAAGAAGTGCACGAGGGTTCGTTTGGTACTCACGCCGGTGGCCATGCAATGTCGAAGAAATTGCTGAGAGCCGGATATTATTGGATGACTATGGAATCCGATTGCTTCAAATATGCTCGGAAATGCCATAAGTGTCAAATCTATGCTGATAAGGTGCATGTACCACCAAGCCCATTGAATGTCATGAACTCGCCTTGGCCGTTCGCCATGTGGGGCATTGACATGATCGGGAGGATAGAGCCAACTGCTTCTAATGGACATCGCTTCATCTTGGTTGCGATTGATTACTTCACCAAATGGGTGGAAGCAGCTTCCTATGCCAACGTCACCAAACAAGTGGTTGCTCGGTTCATCAAGAAAGAAATCATCTGTCGTTATGGAGTTCCTGAGAGAATCATCACTGACAATGGTTCTAATCTTAATAACAAGATGATGAAAGACCTGTGCAGAGATTTCAAGATTGAACATCACAATTCTTCTCCTTACAGACCAAAGATGAATGGTGCTGTAGAGGCAGCTAACAAGAATATCAAGAAGATTGTGCAGAAGATGGTCGTTACGTACAAAGATTGGCACGAGATGTTGCCTTTCGCTTTGCATGGATACCGTACCTCAGTACGTACGTCGACCGGGGCAACCCCCTACTCCCTTGTGTATGGTATGGAAGCAGTCCTACCAGTTGAGGTGGAGATCCCTTCTCTGAGAGTATTATTGGATGTCAAGCTGGACGAAGCCGAGTGGATTCGTACAAGGTTTAATGAGTTAAGCCTTATCGAAGAAAGACGGTTAGCAGCTGTTTGCCATGGGCAGTTGTATCAGAGAAGGATGAAGCGAGCCTTTGATCAGAAAGTGCGTCCTCGGACATTTCAAACTGGCGATCTAGTTTTGAAGAGGATCCTTCCTCCCGGTACAGATAACAGGGGCAAGTGGACTCCTAATTACGAAGGTCCATATGTTGTGAAGAAGGTCTTCTCCGGTGGAGCCTTGATGCTTACAACTATGGACGGTGAAGATTTTCCTTCCCCTGTCAACTCAGATGTAGTCAAAAAATACTTCGCGTAAATTGACCCGCTGGACAAAAAGAACAAAATAGTCCAGGCAAAAATGGGCATCCCGGCGAACCAAAAACAGAAAGAAAAGGTTCGGGCAAAAGTTAGGGATAAAAATTGAAAAAAATTGTACACCCGGTAAGTCGAAAACCCGCAAGGGCGGCTTAGGCAAAAATGGGTATCCCGGTGGATTGAAAACCCGAAAGGGCGATCCAGGCAAAAGAGGGATTAAAGCGAAGACTACATTCTGAGTCATCTGTACTTCGTCATGCTTCGTCAGCTGCCATCTCCAAAGATGTGATCGGTCCAGTCATTCTTCTCAGAAAGCAAGGAATTGGGAGGAAACTGATGATCTATGAGTTATAACAGAGTTGGGAAACAGTGGATGCCGTGTTCACATTGCCATTAGGATAGTTTATTTTTTCCTTTTGTGCGCAATTACCTCTTTCTAGGAATTGCTTCCCAATGTACTTGCCTTTTCAGGCACACTTTCAATCAATAAAAGTCGTTATTCAGATAAATTGCTCTCTTGTTTTTACTTTTACTGTTTTGCTTGCAAAAACGTCCGAATTTTTGATAAACATTGCATATAAAAACATGAAGGCTAAACAATGACGTGCAGAAAGAGTTAAAACATTTGAAAATCATTTTGAATGTTGAGGACACTTGACCGTATCTTGTCCATGTACTCCCTGGGGCATCTGTCGTTCCGATTTGCAGGTCGTCACCTGTGAATATTTTCCCCAGTAAGGTTGTCGCCTGTGAGCATTCTCCAGCAATGCTTTCCCCAGACAGAATCATTCTCCTAACTTTGGATTGTTTAAGCCTTCCCCAGCGAAGCAGTTTTCTCTCCAACAGAGTTTATCCCACCAGAGGATTGGGTGAGTTATCGTGGCAGATCGATATCCGCATCCCCAGCTGAGTGGATTCCTACTTGTGAATTATGTGGGTCGTCCCCGGCAGAGTAACAGATATTCCCCGAAGCAGAGTTCATCATATCTGAGGATTGTCTGAGCCTTATCCCCAGAGAGTTTTCTTGGTTTATCTTCCCCAGCGGAATAGTGATTTCCTCAGCAGAGCGTTTATTTCCCCAAGCGGAATTTTTTGTGGATTGATTGGGCTATCCTCAGCAGGTTTCCCTTTGTTTTCCCCTGGCAGAGTTGCTTTATCACTCCCCAGCGAGTTGCCTTGCCTCCCCTAGTGGATTCGTACTGTCGGCTCCCCAGCAGTCGTGTTGCTTCCCCCAATGGAAGTATCTTGAAGATTCCTCAGCACAGTCATCCTGTGTATCTCTCCCCGCAGAGTTCTCATCATATTGCATTGCATATAGTAATCATTGCATCCTCAAAATTGCGTAGCATTTCCATCCCATATGGAGCATTACGCCATAGAAAAATTCAAACATATGCATTCATGTGTTCGAAGCCACATCAGACCGTATCCCCGGCGGAGGCGGATCATCTCTGTTCCACATCAGCACCAAGTCTGCTACGGTCGCTTCGACAGCATTCAGAATTGTTATCCCCACAGAGGTTTATTTCCTCACCCGATGGTGACAGAGGTTTATTTCCTCACCCGATGATGACAGAAAGTTTGTTTCTCCCCAGTGAGACCCCCAGCAAGTGATCAGCTTTGCTTTGACATATCTAGATGTTCGTTCTTGTAATACCAGTAAGTGTCATGTCAGCACCCGCGTGTGTCTTCATTTCTTGGTGTCGGTAAACACCATTGTTTCGGTGTCGGTAAACATCGAATCTCACCCAGTCATCGGTAAATGTCTGGTCATTTTTGGTGTCGGTAAACGCCATTGTTTCGGTGTCGGTAAACATCGAATCTCACCCAGTCATCGGTAAATGTCTGGTCATTTTTGGTGTCGGTAAACGCCATTGTTTCGGTGTCGGTAAACATCGAGTTTTTCTTTCAGTCATCGGTAAATGTCTGATAATCCCCAACAGAGATCCCCAGTAGAGTCATCCGTAAATGTCCTATCTGGTTTTCAGTTGCGAATATTCGTTTGCCTCTCACCAATAAATTTCTCACCCCAGTCATCGGTAAATGTCTGGTCATTCTTTTTGATGTCGGTAAACATCATCTTTCGATGTCGGTAAACATCGTGTCTCACCCCAGTCATCGGTAAATGTCTGGTTATTCTTTATTCTCCTGTTAATAAATTCAAAATCCCCAGAAGTCGTCGGTAAACGTCTTGTCTGGTATCACCACAAAGATTTTGTTCCTCCCCAAGCGGAGATGCCATCGGTAAATGGTTTTGCTGAAGTTGATATCGGTAAATATCAAGTTTTTAACCATCGGTAAATGGTTCTGTTTTTCTCATTATTTCCCAGCAACCATCGGTAAATGGTCGTGCTGAAGTTGATATCGGTAAATATCAAGATCCCAGTTTTAACCATCGGTAAATGGTTTTGTTTTTCAGAAGTTTGTTTTCCCCAGCCGCCATCGGTAAATGGTCGTGCTGAGGTTGATATCGGTAAATATCAAGTTTCCAGTTCTTCAACCATCGGTAAATGGTTTTCACTTTTCTGAAGTTGTCATGCAGTTTGTCATCGGTAAATGACGTGGTTCTCTTCGTATCTTATCCAGTCGGTGCAAATTTCTACGGTTCTTTTGTATTCAATCCCTGTTTACCCTGAAAGTCTGACAGCCACTGCTATCATCCATTCGGGTTCCCAGCTGATTGAATAGGGGCAGCTGTAGCACCTCAAATTTGCACCTATCATTGTGCATACCATCTCATATTAGGTCATAGCATATCATGATCCATTGCATAGCATTTGCATTGTTCCTCAGTTGCCTCAAGAGCAAGCAAGCAAGAATTAGGTCAAACTGATCAGGAGATCAGTCTACCAATCAAGCAAGGTTGTTTCTCAAGGAATCAAAGCCCTAGGGTTTGTCCAACAAGTTCACATGCCTTGGGGGTCTTTTTGAAGTGTTCAAGTCAAGGGTTGAAGGCTCAGAGGTCAGCAGTCAATGCACAGGCAGGCACAAAACCCTAGATAATCAACAGTCAATCAAAACAGTGGATGGTGGCCATTCTTTTGGAATTTGGGCACCATGATCAATCATCAAGAGTTCATATGTCTTGGGACATCATTTGAAGTCAAGATTTCCAGGAACTAGGGTTTGGAATTCATCAGAAGTGCACAGTCAAGTCCAAAACCCTAGAAAGTCAAAGTTGGTCAACTGTGGTTGATTTTATGGTTTTGATGGATGGAAATGGTTTGAAAGAGCTTATTCATGTCCTAATAGGTCTTATATGTCATGGGAATCAACATCATGGAAGAAAATCAAGTCAATCAGAAATTTTTCCAGAAATAGAAAGGGGACCTGTAATTTTAACTGCCAAAAATAGAAACTTCTTGATCCTCAACTTGCATCATGATACAAGCTCCAAATGAATTTTTGCCCAACATGAAAGTTGAAGATCTTGTTCTCCCATTTTCAAAAAGTCCAAGAACTCCCAAATCCCATGTATGATTGTCAAGATATGATCAATTCATTTTCATCAATTTTTGAACTTCAACTGAGCATATCTCTCAAACCATAAGGCCAAATTTGGTGGGGTTTTTTCCTACAAACCACATTTTTCATCCTCTTTCCAAAAATATAAACTTCATGACCTAAAACCTTACCATTCAAAATGGCATTTTTGGACCTTTTTCATTTAAAATCAAAGTTTGACCAAACTTTGACTTTTTGAATTAAAACTTTTTTCACCATTTGGCCAATTGGGATTCACTTTATACCATATTTGTGACATGTTCCAAGCATAATTTCATGTTCATGACATATCCATACTATCATTCTAGACCAAAATGTCAAATTTCACAAATATGCAAATGGTTGGAAACAAGTGAAGCAAAGTGTAGTAATCATTCAACAGACCAAAAACAGTTGAATTGTAGGCCATTTTGCAGCTGGCCAAAGGCCCAAAACCGTGCAATACATACCCCTCATTTCCACTTAGACAAAATTAGCAAGATGGCATTTTAATTGATTTGGGTTAAACTTGTTTACCATTCACTTAGCACTATCTAAACAGCAAATATAAGTTCAATTTCTGCCATTTTGTAACCCTAGAAACTAACTGCAGCCAAAAGCACAACAGATTTTTTTCTTTGCTCCATTTTCCATTCATGCTCGATTTGGACATTTTGGCTCTAGCCTTCAAACCCTCGAGTTTCTTTTGTTTCTCTTCATCATCCATCATCCTTATGAGCCACTGTCCAAGCGAAAAATCCCAGTTAAATGGTCATCCTCAAGCTCTGTTTTGCAAAGGATCTTCAATGGTGAAGCAAGGTTTGGAAGCTTCAAAGCATCATTGAGCTGGAATACTTCAAGGTTTCATCAGTCCATAGCATTGTAAGCACCTGTTCCAAGCTACATCCTTCAAACAACTGCTGCATCTTGATTTTCTTCACAACCAAGTAATTTTTCGACCATCATCATTCTCTAATCCATGCCATGTATTAGCTAGAGCTTGCTTAACTGAGCTTATTGCAATTTACATCATGTTAATTGGTTGTTTATACTGTGAGAAAAATGAATTTTATTATTTAGGTTCAAACAAGTTTTAGCTCGATTTGTGTTGTGCATGAGGATTTAATAAATTTGGATACCATAATCTTGTTGCTTGAGGTCTAATAATGATGTTTGCATGTTTGATTGTGTTTTCTGGACATTTTGAAAATTCGAATTGCAAGTTGATGATGAATGAATGCGTGCCGTTCTTGTTAAAACTCTGCCCAGAATTTCCACAATTTATTGTTTGTGTGGTTGACAGGTTGATGACTTGATGTTAACAATGCCATGCTGTTATGTTAATTTGTTTGGTTTGGATGTTTATTTGAGGATTGAACATGATTAACACGATGCCCTGCTGCTGTTTACATGAAACCCTAGCTGCTGCATGTGAGCCCAGAAATTCATGGGGTTCGATTGGCTGATGTTGTTTGTTTCCCATGCGTTCACTGTTTCATTAGAATTTAGCCAATCAGGACATTTCCTGTGTTGGCCTAAAACGCTGCAGTTTCGTTTAATGAACCCACTATTTACTGAATTGCCATCCGTTGACCTTGTGTTGACCATATACCTTGCTAGTTTGTTCATGTTTTGCCCAATATTTCATCCCATTTCCACATTTAATTTCTCCTTCATTTTTCATCAAAAAATTATGATTCTTTTTCCATGATGTTCATGATTGAGTTTATTATTTAATGGTGAATTTTAATTATTTTTCCATTGGTTGGTTTTTTATTGGTAATTATTTTCCCAACATGTGTGCATAAATGATACATCTCACCATTTCAATTGTGAAATGCTCATGTCATATCCAATGCCTTTGAAATTTTTTTTAGGGTGAAACTAGACATGTTCGCCTTCATTTTGGTATAAAGTTTGTGGATTTCCCATTTGTGGTTTGTTGGTTATGAATTTTTGAAGTCATGTGTTACATTTGGTGCTATACCATGATCATGTATTTTCCCAATTTTTGTTCACATGCTTCCTCTCATCCAAATGACCCCAAATTTTGCATGAATGATCCCTTGTATGTCTAGTTGATGTATGAATTTTCTTGGAATTAATCTTGCTGTTTTCCATTTGATTGTGAATTTTCTTCCATGCTTGGTCATTTGTTGACTTTTTGTGCCATGCCTTGCCAAATCCTTTGTGAAATTCTCAAATCACATTGTGTATCCATGAAATTTCATATGTGATAACTAGACTCTTTGAGCTTTGCATTGGTGTTAATCTCATTCATTTCTCTTCTGTT
Source organism: Lathyrus oleraceus (assembly GCF_024323335.1). Taxonomy (NCBI): domain Eukaryota; kingdom Viridiplantae; phylum Streptophyta; class Magnoliopsida; order Fabales; family Fabaceae; genus Lathyrus; species Lathyrus oleraceus. The sequence goes on along the minus strand of NC_066584.1, from coordinate 487,764,986 downwards.
TTCAAATTGATATGATTTTTTGAAGTTGACCTATGCTTGTTGACTTTCACCATGCTTACTTGAATTTGGTTTGACTTCATGAATTTCATTGACTGCCTTCCTCTCATCCAAATGCCATGAAATTTTACATGTCTACCATGTTAGATGTTAGGATTGAGTGTGATTTATTTCATATTTTTTGGAATTGTTTGGGTTGACTTTTGATGCAAGTCATTCTGTTGACTTTTGTATGCTATCCTTTGCTTTGTTTTGACTTCAAATGTTCATGAAATGATCATAATGCATGATATGATTGTGGGCCCAATTGTGATTGCTTTCTAATTGGTTGACTTTGACTTTGAGTTGACTTTTCCTTGCTGCCTTGACTTTTTCTTTCATGTTTGACCCTAGGCTAGTCCTAGTGGTCCTTTGGACTTATGTTGAGTTTATCTGTTTCAGGTTGAGCATAGTGCTTCCAAGATCATACCAATTTGATTGATGTTTGTTTGTCTATATTGTGCTAACCTTTTGTTTTGTAGGTGACTCATGTAACTTGAGTCTTGCTTTGCACAGTTGACCTCCTGTGGTTGACTGTTTATCCATTTCTTTTGATTTTGACTGTTGACTTGTTTACTAATGAGTTTGACTTTTTTCAGGTACTTTAGTTGCCTAAGTTCTTTGAACTTGCTTGCTTTGCTTTTTTAGCATTTGCTTTGAGGTATAATTACTTCTTCTTCATGTAGTCTGGAGACCCGGTCTGTTATTTGACCGGGCAAACTGTCTGAAGTCCTCCTTAAGAGGCAATGCCTGTGTTTGTTTAAATTTGTCCTAAGCAGGAAAAGTCCTTCAAGTAAGGCAATTGGTGGAAGGTAGGGATAAGCAATCTATCCCCCACTATTCAGTGTGTCCTCTCTTTGCTCCCAGTACCTGGTTGAAGCATTGAGATAAATACCCAAGATCTAATCGAGTCAATAATGGGGAAAGAGTTCCATCTTTCTGGACTCCCCCACTTTCTATTTGATGTTCTCTCTTACCTGAGATAGAAGCAATGAGGCACACCCCTCATCTCCTATTCATCTGCTTCACCTGAGCCCCTCAATGGCCAGGTTAAGAGCGACCTTCACCCATTACAGTGGACTTTCAAAGTCAAACCCTCTTGTGTGAGCCCCCAATTGTTTGGCTATAGAGTGTGCTGTTTGTTATTCATTGACTGATTGCTTGCTCTATGTGCATTTGCTTGCCTGTATGTTATGCATTTATCATCATCAATTACCATTAATGCATGAGCATCTCTTTTGTCTGTTTGACATCATTATTGTTGTTTACCCATTGAGGACAATTGTAAGTCCCACAAGTTGGCATTTGTTCCTATGATATGGAAGTGAGTATAAGTCCATCACATTGGCCACTCATCTTATCTTTGCTTGTTGTATAGTTTGTATGTGAGGATACAATTGTAAGTCCCACAAGTTGGCAGTTGTTTTCCTAGGATCATACTGTGTGTTAGAGTAAGTCCCACAAGTTGGCATCTGACATCCACTGTTTTATTTTATCTGTTTATGAGAGGATGCAATTATAAGTCCCACAAGTTGGCATTTGCTTTCCTATGATCATGTGTGGGGTTAACCTAAGTCCCACAAGCTGGCAGTTGACTTCCATATTTCTTCATTGTTTTCTTTTTGAGGAGATTAGTGTAAGTCCATTGAGTGGCCTCTGATATCCAGTTCTGTTTTAGGAGATTGGTGTAAACCCAGCCATTGGTATCCGATATCCGCTTTTGTTTGTGAGATTGGAGTAAGACCATTGAGTGGCATCCGGTATCATTTGTTTGTTTGCTTTATTACTTACTTTCCATTCCAAAGGACACCCTTGAATCATCCTCTATATGATCTCAAGAAGTGAACCTCCTGAGAAGCTTTACTTTCCATCCTCACTCATTCATCCTCATTGTGTCCTAGAACCTTTTCACACTTCGATCTTAAACTTGACATAGACATTGTGCAAACTTCTTCATGTTTTCAAACTAAAAACCTGGACTCAAGTCCTTGACTTTTTTCAAACTCCATTTCATAATACTTCTTTTGAATTAATCTTAATCATACTTTGACTTCACTTTCATAATCACAATCAATTAACTTCACTCATTCACTTGTTTTGGCCATGTCCATTAATCTTTTCATGCATTAGCCGTAGGTTTCAATTATCATTGTGGTTGATGTAAACCTCACCTTATCTTTAGTGAGTTGACAGTAAGACTTCCGTACCGAAAATAGGGTTAACCCCTCTCGTACGTCGAAGCTATCCTCGCATGGTGGATGTTGGTTTTGGTCGAGTGTTCTCCCATTGATAATGAAAAGCCTCAGTGCTATTGTTTAAAATTGAATCCAACTCACTTTTGGAAATCTTTTAGCCGAACTACGGCGTTTTGATCCTTACCTTTGATGGAAGGTACGTAGGCAGCGGGTTCATCCGCTCAAACCCAATAAAACTTGTACATTCTTTCCTCATCATCTCACTTATGTTTGCACAATGCATATGTCTTAACAAATAACAATCTTTTACAACAAGTGTGAAAAGGGCTCCCTAGGAGTACCTAGGACGTAGTGGGTGCCTAACACCTTCCCATTGCGTAACTTACCCCTTACCCGGAATCTCTGATCTTTTATTAGTTTTCTACGTGTAAAACTTCTTAGGCTTTTGTTCGCTTTTTAGCCAGTCCTTTGGATAAATAAAAGTGCGGTGGCGACTCGAAACTTCATTGTATTGCTTTGCTTATGGTTTAATCGATAAATCATATGGCGACGAATACACCGCTACAACCGGTATTATACGAGAGTCAACTCTGCAAGGATTATGGAGCAGTTGGAACAAGAGAACCAGAGTCTGAGAGATGAAGTCGCCAGACTTGGCGCTTTGATGGAGCAACTTCTTGCTGCCCAGAATCAGCCTGCTCCTCAGCCAGCAACTCCCGTTCAGCGGACGGTTATTTCTGAAGTGGCTTCATCAACAGTGCCTGTTAGTGCCCATCAGCCCAATGCTATGCCTCCCGGTTTTCCTTGGGGGATGCCTCCTGGCTTCATGCCTGATCTGCCAGCTCCTACATTTGCTCAAATGTCGGCATCTAGCCCGGTCCCTATTCCCGTTCCTCCTGTCGTGCATACCATGCCTAGGGTAGACGACACCATTTATCATTCTGAGGCATCTGAGGGCTCAGATGTTCATGAAAAAATGGATGCAATGAACGATCAATTCCTCGAGCTGAGAAAGGAATTGAGGACTCTCCGTGGCAAAGATCTCTTCGGCAAGTCTGCAGCCGAACTTTGTCTAGTTCCCAGTGTTAAGATACCAATTGAGTTCAAGGTCCCAGACTTTGAAAAATATAAAGGGAACACTTGTCCTTTGGCGCACCTGGTCATGTACGCCAGGAAGATGTCAACGCAGACCGACAACGATCAACTCTTGATCCACTACTTCCAAGACAGTTTGTCTGGTGCCGCTCTCCGTTGGTACATGAGCCTGGACAGCGTCAACATCCGCTCTTTCAACGATCTTGGCGAAGCTTTCGTCAAGCAATATAAATACAATGTTGACATGGCGCCTGACAGAGATCAACTCAGGTCTATGTCACAAAAGGACAAGGAATCGTTCAAGGAGTACGCCCAGAGATGGCGTGAGCTGGCAGCTCAAATCACTCCACCATTAGAAGAGAAAGAGATGACCAAGATCTTTCTGAAGACTCTTGGGTCATTTTACTATGAGAGAATGGTGGCCAGCGCTCCCTCTGATTTCACCGAGATGGTGAACATGGGGATGCGTCTTGAAGAAGGTGTCCGCGAAGGACGGTTGGCTAAAGATGATGGTTCTTCCTCTAAGCGATATGGAGTGTTTAAGAGGAAAGAAGGCGAAGCGCATGCCGTGCAGTCTCAGCCAAAGCAAAGAAGACCCTCTGTTCAGAGGAAGCCTGCACGACATTCCGGTCATCAGCACCAGGTGGCTCACGTAGCACCTGTTTTCAAGGACAATGCTCCTCAACGTCAGCAATATCAACCTCAACAGTATCAACATCAGCAACAATATCAACAACCTCAATATCAACAATCTCGTCCACAGCAACAGGCTTACCAGCCTCGTGGGAATACGAGTAATCAAGCAAACACAGGTTATGAAAGGAAGAAGATCAGTTTCGATCCAATTCCGATGTCGTACGCAGAGTTGTATCCCTCTTTAATAGAGCGGAAGTTGGTGTCTCCGAGAGATCCTCTGGCTATACCTGTCAACCCCCAGTGGTGGTATAAGCCTGACCTGCATTGTGTCTATCATTCTGGCGCTCCGGGCCATGACATCGAAAACTGTTTCCCGCTGAAGAGTAAGGTACAAGACCTCATGAGAAGCGGAATTCTGAGTTTTGAAGACTCCAATCCGAATGTCACCAGGAACCCATTGCCTTCGCATGGGAAATCTGTGAACATGATCCAGGAGGACCTTGGGAAATACAAGGTGAAGTACATCAGTCACATCCGGCAGTCGTTGGTTGATTTACATAAGATGCTGTGTCAGCACAGTTATTTGGAGCATAACCACGATAAGTGCCGCGTCTGTTCTGTTAACCGCTTGGGTTGTGATCAGGTCCGCCGTGAGCTTCAGAAGTTGTTAGACGAAGGTACCATTGAGATTCTCCAGAATCGCAATGTGGATGTTGTTGAGCCCGAAGTGAGTGTCATATCACCAGTGTTCAAGCTGCCAGAACCAGTTGTTATTCGCTACAATAGCAACAAGCCTAAGGCTTCACCTGCTTTGATTATCAAACCAGCTGGCCCTGTGCCCTATTCATCTGATAAAGCTGTACCTTTCAGATATAGTCCTGTTGCTGTCCAGGATGGGGTTGAGGAACCTCTGCCGTCTACTTCTGTGACCACCATTGCTGATGTTAGTGGGTTGACCCGCAGTGGTCGTGTCTTTTCTGCACCGGCAAAAGCTACCACTTCTGACACTGTTGTGCACCCTGTAGGGAATGCTGTGAATGTTCAGAATCCGGCACCTGCTGTTGCCCAGCCTTCCTCCTCCGTACCAAAGACTCCCATTTCTTCAGTTGCTGGCCCGAGTGGCATTATTGATGAAGAATCTGATGAGATGCTGAGGCTCATCAGAAAGAGTGAGTATAATATTGTAGACCAGCTTCTACACACGCCCTCCAAGATTTCTATCCTTTCTTTGTTGCTGAATTCAGAGCCCCATCGGGAATCTCTGCAGAAAGTCTTGGACCTGGCGTATGTCGATCATGACGTCACCTTGGAACAATTTGGTAGCATTGTTGCAAACATTACCGCTTGCAACACGCTGAGTTTTTGTGACGCTGATCTCCCTGAGGAGGGAAGAGACCACAACATGGCCTTACATATCTCAATGAATTGCAAATCTGATGCAATGTCCAATGTACTGGTGGACACTGGATCATCTCTGAATGTATTGCCAAAATCCACACTCTCTCGATTGTCATATCAAGGTCCTCCTATGAGGCAGAGTGGGGTTGTTGTTAAAGCTTTTGATGGGTCGCGCAAGACCGTGATTGGGGAAGTTGATCTCCCAATCAAGATTGGACCAAGTGATTTCCAGATCACTTTTCAAGTAATGGATATCCACCCATCTTACAGCTGTCTCTTGGGCAGACCATGGATTCACGAGGCTGGCGCCGTGACATCCACCCTACACCAAAAGTTGAAGTTTGTGAAAAATAAGAAATTGGTTGTAGTAGGGGGAGAAAAGGCTCTCCTGGTCAGTAATCTGTCTTCTTTCTCGTACATTGATGCAGAGGATGAAGTTGGAACTCAGTTTCAAGCTTTATCTATTGATAAACCAATCGAGAAGAAGTCTCCTTCATTCACTTCCTACCGTGATGCGAAGCTGGCCATTGAATGTGGTGCAGTCGCTGGATTAGGGAAAGTGCTTGAACTTGAAGATAACCGATCCCGGGCTGGCATTGGCTATGGTTCTGGGGCATGCAATGCGCAAGGTCTGTTCACCAGTGGAGGATTCATCCATGCTGATCAACCTGCAGAAGAGGAAGCTGCTGCTATCATTGAAGAAGAAGATGCAGAAGATTTGAACAATTTTGTTATTCCTGGTGGTGTCTGCCACAATTGGGTCGCTGTGGATGTTCCTACAGTTATCCATTGATCAGAGTAAATTGTTCACTTTTGTTTAAAACCCTTCTCCCATGCCAAAAGGAGAAGTGATGACATTGTTGGCAAAGCATATATACAATGATATTTTCATTCAATTTTCGCATTGTCAAAACATTTGTTTTTCCTTTGTTTTCACTTTTTGCTTTCCTTTATGAAATCAGTGATCACAAAAAACCATAAAAACAAAAACAAAAGCAATAAAAGCAACATTTTTCATCTGCATAATGATTTGCTTGTCTAAATTCTGAAGTTTTTCTTAACCAAAATCATTATGCAGGTTGATCCTAAAACCCATTGAACATAATGATCCAACGCCATCTCCCAATTTTGAATTCCCTGTATTTGAGGCAGAGGAAGATGACGTTGAAGAGATTCCTGATGAGATCACCCGTCTCCTTGAGCACGAAGAGAAGATCATTCAACCGCATCTCGAAGACTTGGAAACAGTCAACTTGGGGTCTGAAGATTGTGAGCGCCTGGTGAAGATTGGGGCACTTCTTGAAGAGTCTGTTAAGGAAGATCTGATCAGCTTGCTACGAGAATATTCAGATATCTTTGCTTGGTCCTATGAAGACATGCCGGGTTTAGATACAGATATTGTGCAACATTTCCTGCCTTTGAAGCCTGAGTGCGTGCCAGTGAAGCAGAAGCTCAGAAGAACTCATCCAGATATGGCAATGAAGATCAAAGAGGAAGTTCAGAAGCAAATTGATGCGGGGTTTCTGGTGACTTCGACATATCCTCAATGGGTGGCCAATATTGTGCCTGTTCCTAAGAAGGACGGAAAAGTCCGTATGTGCGTTGATTATAGAGATTTGAATAAAGCTAGCCCAAAAGACGATTTTCCTCTACCACACATTGACATGTTGGTAGACAATACAGCTAAATTCAAAGTCTTTTCCTTTATGGACGGATTTTCCGGATATAATCAAATCAAGATGGCACCAGAGGATATGGAGAAGACAACATTCATCACTGTTATCGAGTGATGCCCTTCGGTTTGAAGAACGCCGGAGCCACGTATCAACGAGCTATGACTACCTTGTTTCACGACATGATGCACAAGGAGATAGAAGTCTATGTTGATGATATGATTGCTAAGTCCCGAACGGAAGTTGAGCATATTGAGCATTTGTTGAAGCTTTTTCAGCGTTTGAGGAAATTCCAGCTTCGTCTGAATCCGAACAAATGTACTTTTGGAGTCCGTTCCGGCAAGTTGTTGGGTTTTGTGGTAAGTGAAAGAGGTATTGAGGTTGATCCTGCAAAGGTCAAAGCAATACAAGAGATGCCCGCACCCAAAACTGAGAAGCAAGTCCGAGGTTTTCTTGGCCGCTTGAACTACATTTCCAGATTTATATCCCACATGACTGCCACATGTGCGCCGATATTCAAGCTCCTCCGGAAAGATCAGTCTCATGATTGGACCGAGGATTGCCAGAAAGCTTTCGACAGTATCAAAGATTATCTGTCCGAACCTCCGATTTTGTCTCCGCCTGTGGAAGGAAGACCTCTGATTATGTACTTGACAGTTCTTGAAGACTCGATGGGTTGTGTACTCGGTCAACAAGATGAATCAGGGAAGAAGGAGTTTGCTATTTACTACCTCAGTAAGAAGTTTACTGATTGTGAGTCTCGGTACTCTATGCTTGAGAAGACGTGCTGTGCTTTGGCTTGGGCAGCTAAGCGTTTGCGCCAGTGCATGATAAATCATACGACTTGGTTGATATCCAGAATGGATCCAATTAAGTATATCTTCGAGAAACCTGCTTTAACTGGGAGGATTGCCCGTTGGCAGATGTTGTTGTCTGAGTATGATATTGAGTATCGAGCTCAGAAAGCTATTAAAGGTAGTATCTTGGCTGACCACTTAGCGCACCAGCCAATTGAAGATCATCAGTCTGTTCAGTTTGACTTCCCTGATGAGGAAATTCTGTATTTGAAGATGAAAGATTGCGATGAGCCTACACTTGATGAAGGTCCAGAACCTGGTTCCAGATGGACGATGGTGTTTGATGGCGCTGTTAATCAATATGGAAATGGAATTGGGGCAGTAATTGTTAATCCCCAGGGATCGCACATTCCGTTTACAGCAAGGCTAACTTTCAAATGCACGAATAATATGGCGGAGTACGAAGCCTGTATTATGGGACTTGAAGAATGCATTGATTTGAGAATCAAGTATCTTGATGTCTATGGTGATTCAGCTTTGGTTGTCAATCAGATCAAAGGTGAATGGGAGACGAATCAGCCAGGTCTCATTCCGTACAGAGATTACGCAAGGAGAATTTCAACTTTCTTCACAGAAGTTGAATTTTATCATATTCCTCGAGAGGATAATCGGATGGCAGATGCCCTTGCAACGCTTGCTTCCATGATTATTGTCAGATGGTGGAATGATGTTCCCAACATTACTGTGATGCGCTTGGACAGACCCGCTCACATATTTGCAATTGAAGACGTGAAAGATGACAAGCCTTGGTATTTTGATATCAAGAATTTCCTCCAGAACCAGGTCTACCCGCCTGGGGCATCTGTGAAAGATAGGAAAACTTTGAGAAGGTTGTCAGGCAGTTTCTACCTCAGTGGTGAAGTGCTGTACAAGAGAAATTTTGATATGGTTTTGCTCAGATGCGTGGATAGACACGAAGCAAACCTGTTGATGACTGAGGTCCATGAGGGTTCATTTGGTACTCATTCCAATGGACATGCCATGGCTAAGAAGATGTTGAGAGCAGGCTACTATTGGCTGACAATGGAGTCTGACTGTTGCAAGTATGTGAAGAAATGTCACAAGTGTCAAATTTATGCGGATAAGATTCATATTCCTCCGACACTTCTGAATGTGATTTCATCACCATGGCCTTTCTCTATGTGGGGAATCGACATGATCGGCACGATTGAGCCGAAAGCGTCCAATGGACATCGGTTTATTCTCGTAGCAATTGATTACTTCACCAAATGGGTTGAAGCCGCTTCATACGCGAATGTAACCAGACAGGTGGTTGTGAAGTTTATCAAGAACCAGCTGATTTGCCGTTATGGTGTGCCAGAGAGGATCATTACTGATAATAGATCCAATCTGAATAACAAGATGATGGATGAGTTGTGCGCTGAATTCAAGATTGCACACCATAATTCCTCTCCCTACAGACCTAAGATGAATGGGGCTGTTGAAGCTGCTAACAAGAATATCAAGAGGATTATCCAGAAGATGACTGTCACGTACAAAGATTGGCATGAGATGCTGCCATTTGCTTTGCATGGATATCGTACGTCTGTACGCACTTCAACGGGGGCAACCCCTTTCTCTCTTGTTTATGGCATGGAAGCCGTTCTCCCAGTAGAGGTGGAGATCCCATCAATGCGAGTCTTGATGGAAGCCAAGTTGACTGATGCTGAATGGATTCAGAGTCGTTATGACCAACTGAATTTGATTGAAGAGAAGCGATTAACTGCCATGTGCCATGGTCAGTTGTATCAGCAGAGAATGAAGAAAGCATTCGACAAGAAGGTCAAGCCTCGTGTGTTCCGAGAAGGTGACCTTGTGCTCAAGAAAGTTTTGTCTTTCGCGCCCGATTCCAGGGGCAAGTGGACTCCAAACTACGAGGGTCCATATGTTGTTAGGAGAGCCTTTTCAGGCGGTGCTTTGATGCTTACAACAATGGATGGGGAGGATTTCACTCGTCCTGTGAATTCAGATGCAGTTAAGAGATACTTTGCCTAGAAAAAAAAGTATATGCAAATGAAAAGAGAATGAAAAAAACAGAATTGCTCGCTAAGTTGAAAACCCGAAAGGGCGGCTTAGGCAAAAATGAGCGTCTCGGCGGAGAACCCGCAAGGGTAATCCAGGCAAAAATTAGAGACTTGAAAAAAAAGATATATTTGCATCCCGCTAGATTGAGTACCTCACTCTGGGGCAATCTAGGCAAAAATTAGGGATTTGGCAAGTAACTGCATCCTGACAAGACTTTCTGGTTCATCAGTCGTCATTTCGTCAGAAGATTCCCGATTCGTCGTCAACCAAAGCTTCGGATACATCGAGATTCAAATTGGTAGAGAAAGGATCATTATGTTCAATGTAGCCCTCTTCCAATATATATCACTGATTTCAAATTTGTACAGATCTATGGAGTCTTGCCATTTGCAGACTACCATTCTATCAAATCAATTTGAGCTTTTTATCCAATTATTTGCACTCTTATTTGTTTCAATTCAACAAATGTTTTGCATGTTTTAAATTGATAAAATGTCTTTGTTTTAAAATCAAATTTTTTCAAAATTTGTTGTTTTATACAAAGTGAACATTCACAAGATTGAAAGGATATTCAAGGATATCTCAGTGCTCTCCCGAGGGTGGCATGATTCCCAACAGGTAAGACATTCGTTCATATCCCTGGTTTGGTGGTATCTTCTTTCTTCAGATCTTTGTTGAGGTTGTTCCTCAAACAAAGTTGTTGTTGGGGTTGTTCCCCAGTACAGTCGCAAGTGATGTGTTGTTGAAGACTTCGTTTTCTCTAGCAGCAGTTTTCCCAGCATGGGTGTTTCTTGCGAAGTTTCGGCGGTTGATGGTTTGTCATCCTGGTGCCCTGTCACTTTCTCCAGTGGGTCATATACCCCAGACTTTATTTGTCTCCTCAGCAGTCATGAGTATAACTGATTGATTGTTACTCCCCTCGGAGTCGCGAGTAGAGCTGTTATTGATATCCCCACCAGGGCTGCAAGTGGAGTTGTTACCGCTTTTCCCCATGCAGTGTGCCAGCAGGAATTGTCTGTTTCCTCAGCACGATCGCTTTCTTTTTGAAGATTCGGTAAGTCAGTGGTTTGATACCCAGTACTTTACCTTTTCCCCGGCGAAGTCGTCTGCGGAATTGTTGCTATCTCTCCATCAGAGTTATTCTCTTCAGCAGAGCAGGATTTATTTTCCTACTCAGTGGTTGATTTGGGTTGACATCCCAGTATTGCAACCATCTTTTCCTCAGCTTAGTCTGCAGAATGTTTGTTGTGGCAGTTTCGCCCGTTGATTACTTCTTTCAATCCCAGTATGGTCGGATGATGGCTCTAGCCTCCAGTGAACGGATTGATTTCCTGACTGTCTGTGATCCCCAGTAGAGTGGCTTATATTGCAGAATCTACTTGTTGTGATCAATTTGCTGTGTATATTCTCCCCGAGCGGAGTGGTTCGTTGCAGAATTTACATGTTTGATCTGTCCTCCCTCAGTGGGTTGTTCCCCAAGAGTGTAGCCGACAATTTTCCCCAGTAGAGTTGCTTATGCAATTAGATTCTATTTGGATGATATCATTCTCCCTCAGCGGGTTGTTCCCCAGTGGAGTTTTGTGGATTTGCTTCTACAGCAGTTCGTGCTTATGCTATGCACCTTTTGTTTCTCAGTTGACACTGGGATCCCCTGCGGATACTTTGGGATTTCTCTTGTTCCCCTACAGATTCGTCTTGGTGGCCGCTTTGCCCGTTGTGACTTTCTGTACCCTGTTTTGGGTTGTTTCCTGATATCTATGATTCTCTGCTTCTTCAGCAGTACCTGCAGATCTTTGCTTTACAGCATATAGATCTCCGCAGATTGGCTCTCCAGTTGGTTTTTCCCCTGGAAGTATAATACCGGACGTTTGTTCCTGAACCTGTTTGTGTTAGAATTGTCTGTTTTGTCAGCATTCATCAAACATAAATCACGCATATTCATGCATATTCATAAAACATTCAGATATTCATGTCGCATTTCTTGCCATATATCTTTTGTTTGTCGTGTCTCCTGCTATGGTGATATAGATCTCTTTACAGATCTCCCCAAGCAGATGTTGGGTGTTTAAGATCTCTCCATATAGAGTCAACCCCATAAGCAGAAAATGTTTGTCTTTCCTTCTGCAGTTCCCCACTGAGATATACCCTCGTGGATGATGGTTTCTTCCGTTTCCTCCCAACACATATATTGGGATGGAAGTTCCTATTTGAGCTATATCCTCATTAGGACGTGTCTTGATTCAGTCTGTCTTTTCGGATCATTCCCGAATTGGTTATTTGTCATGTCTTGTGCTTCCCAGTGGGTTGTTCCCCAGCGGAATGTTTTTTTGGGCCTCTGCCTACAAACCAGCAGTTGTAAGTCCTACTTTTCCTGGCTTTCTTGACAGAATTTGTGGTTATACACCTTTTATTCTCCAGCCAGAGTTTTGGTTTTCTACCCGTATACTGGTAGTTGTAAAATCCTATTTTCCTGCTCTCCAGCAGTTTGCGGTTTGTTATAAACCCTATTTTGGTTTCCCGTGCGGATTTGTGATTTGTTCTATCCCCACGTGGAGTTGTTGGTCTTCTACCCCGTATTCGGTAGATGTAAACCCTAATTTTGTGGTTATCTTCATCTAGTCTTTGATGTTGATTTTCCTTTGCTTGTATAAGTTGCTCAGATCAGCACTTATACCCCCAGCAAGTCTTTTGTGGATAATTGCCGTATGCTAGCAATTTTATCCCCAGCGGGTCTTTTCACCGTATGCTAGTGATTTGTTCCCCGGATCATTGATTATTTACCAATGCATCCCCAGCTAGTCTTCTGTCGATAATTGCCGGATGCTTGCAGTTTATCCTCAGCAGTTCGCCTTTCATTTACCCCTTTGTTGGTAATGTCTGTTGCTCCTTTTGATTGGTTATCATTATATACCTAGTTTGGTATCCCGATACCTTTCTTTTCGGTTGATTTATCCTTTATTAACCCAGTAACCGGTTGTGGATAATCTTCCATGCGAGTATATTATTCACGGTCTGCCGGTAATGAATAATATATCTCATGCACTCTTCAGTCGAAGCCTTTTGTGTTTCCCCAGTCGAGTAAGATTCGTTATTTCCCTTTGCGGAGTCGAATATTTCTTTTATTGTTGGATAATTGCCGGATGCTTGCAATTTATCCTTTGAGTTGTCTTTCGTTTACCCGGATGCTTGGTATCGATCGTCTCTCTTTTTGGTTAGTCACCTATTATATACCCAGTATCCGGTATCTCTGGTGTCTTTTCTTTTCGAGTATATTATTCACGGTCTGCCGGTAATGAATAATATATCTCATGCGCTCTTTAGTTGGAATCCTGTGTTGATTTTCCCCAACTGAGTAAGATTCATATTCTTTGTAGGATCGAATAGCCATCCTTTAACCAGTTTGTGTTTTGGATGATGAGTGTTTTGGAAGTGAAATCCAATTCACGTTTTCGGTAGATCACCTATTATATACCCAGTAACCGGTATCCCTGGTGTTTCTTACCATGCGAGTTTATTATCTACGTTCTGACGGTAATAGATAATATATCTCATGCGAGTATCTTATCCACGGTCTGCCGGTAATGGATATTATATCTCATGCACTCTTTGGGTTTGTGTCCCCAGTTGAGTAAGATTCGTTTTCCCGTTGTGGATTCGAATGTCCATCCTTTAAGTCGATTTGCTTTTTCAAGCCCTCCTTTCGGATGATGAGTGTTTTGGAAGTGAAAACCAATTCACGATTTCGGATTTTATCCTATAAACAACCCAGTAACCGGTTCAGGATAATTTTCCTTTCGAGTATATTATTCACGGTCTGCCGGTAATGAATAATATGTCTCATCTGAGTATTCTATCCACGTTCTGACGGTAATGGATATTATATCTCGTGCGCTCTTGAGTCAATCTTTTGATTGTTTTCCCCTCAGAGTAAGATTCATTTTCCTTGTGGAATTGAATGTCCATCCTATAAACAAGTTTGCTTTTCTAGCTCTCTTCAGGATAATGAGTGTTTTGGAAGTGAAAACCAATTCACGCTTTGGTCGGTCACCTATTATATACCCAGTAACCGGTATCCTTGGTATTCCCTCCTTTCTGCTCCCTATTTTGACCTCGGTCCCCCTGTGGAGTCAGATTTTCCTGAGTTTGTTACCCTTATGCCTGGTAACATCTCATTTTCCTTGTTGCTTTCCCTCAGTGGAACTTTTTGTTGCTTCTCCCCAGGAGTCAGCTTGTATCTCTCCAATGGATTTATTTTCCATTTCGAATTCTTTTCCCAGTGCGAGTCCTTTACTCCCCAGTGAGGTCTTTATGTCTGTTTTCTGTTATTCCCTAATCAGAGTCGTGTTTTGTTCACGTTGTGTCAGTTTTGTTTTTTCCCCAGTTTAGAGTCGTGTCTTGTTCACACATTTCTTTTATTATCCCCAACTAGAGTCTTGTCAGAGTCTCTGTTCCTGGTGAGTGTATTACTCCGATGGATCGTCTTTTCTCCTGTGTGAATCATATTCCCCACAGAGTTTGTGTCTTTTGCATGCATACATTTGCATCATGAGGTCTCTTAGGGACCAAAATTTGTCTCATTACTGTTATTTAAGCCCATTCTACCGCGTCGAGATGAAGATTTCTAAACTTCACTTCTCCGGCTAGAATGACCTTAAAAAGGGGCATCTGTAAGACCCCAATTTTGGGCCCTAAGATCCCTCATGGCCCATATCATTCATATCATAGCCTCAAGGATCAGTGCATGCCCTAGTTTCCCTCCTAGTGGGTAGGTTGCCTTGTGAGTTGTTTCTTGATCACCAAGCATGCTTTGCATTTTGTATATCTTTGCTTTCATATGTTTATCATTCAAAAGTACAAAAATATTGTCAGTCTAACCTTGTTGCTTGCAGTTGAAGCAATCATCAGCAATTAGGTCAAAGACAGTCAACAGTCAGTCAAAGCAATGGATGGTGGCCATTCTTGCAGAATTTGGGCACCATGATCAATAATCAAGAGTTCATACATCTTGGGACATCATTTGAAGTCAAGGTCTCAAGGAATTAGGGTTTGGAATTCATCAGAAATGCTTCAGTCATCCAAAACCCTAGAAAAGTCAACCTTGGTCAACTGAGAATTTAATCAGTGATTTGATGGATAGAATTGATTTGAAGGAGATCATTCATGCTTATATAAGCCTCATCTATCATGTCAAACCTCATCATGGAAGAAAATCAAGTAGAATCAGAAATTTCCCAAAATAGAAAGTGGACCTGTAATTTCAACTGCCAAAAATGGAAACTTCTTGATCCTCAACTTACATCATGATACAAGCTTCAAATGAATTTTTGCTCAACATGAAAGTTGAAGATCTTGTTCTCCCATTTTCAAAAAGTCCAAGAACTCTCAAATCCCATGTGTGGTTGTCAAGATATGATCAATTCAATTTCAGAAATTTGTGAACTTCAAAGAGCCATAAATCTCAAACCATAAGGCCAAATTTGGTGGGGTTTTTCCTACAAACCACATTTTTCATCCTCTTTCCAAAAATATAAATTTCATTCATCAAAACCCTACCAATCAAAATGGCATTTTTGGACCTATTTCATTTAAAATTCAAGTTTGACCAACCATTGACTTTTTGATTCTTTGACTTTTTACACATTTGGCTAATTGGGAAATGTTTTAAATCATATTTGTGACTTGCTCCAAGCCCTAAATCATGTTCATAACACCATTGCACCATCATTTTGTGCAAAGAGGCAAAGTTGGTATTTTTTGCAAATGGTTTGAAAAGAGCAAAACAAAGTGCAGCATTTCATGTACAACCAAAATAGCAAAAACAAAAGTCTGTATACAGCCTGTCCAAGCCCAAAACCGTGCAAGCTTGCACCCTCCATGTTCACTTGTACACATTTAGCAAAAATGCAAAAACTACATTTTAAGCTAAGCAAGATTAGCATTCTCTAAACCAACTCTAAACAGACCCTTATAAGCATTTTTTTGGCTCATTCCAACCCTAGTAGCAGCTGCAACACACAGAAATTCCTGACTTCATTCCTTCTTGCATATTTGCATTTTCGAAATTTCTGCACAAACCATTCAAAGACCACAAGGAGCTTTTGTTTCCTTCATCACTTGGACCATATTGTGAAGCTTTTTGAACCATCATTTCTCAACTGGAACGCCTCTTTTAGCACTGCATCTCCAAGCTATCAACAATGGTGAATTCGAGATTGGGAAGTTCCAAGCAAGTTTGAGCTAAAGATCTTCAAGAGCCTTTCATTTCAGACCAAGAACTTCATCTGTATCAAGCTGAATCCATCAAAACATCACTGCATTTCACATTTCTTCAAAACCAAGTAAGTATTCGAACTTAATCATTTGCCATGCCATAATATGTTTATGAAAGGTCTTTCCATGCTTGTTCCAATACAACTTGAATCATGCTAAATGGTTAACCATATCACAAGAAATCTGGAAATAAGTTTGATGGTCATATGTATTTTTGTTCGATTCTACTTCCATGTTGTGTTACACTGAAAAATAATGATGGATTTGCTTTCACCATGCCCTAATGCTTCTAGTGATATGCTGGTCATCCATTTCTGGGACTTTTTGTTCATGATCAAAACATGATGATTCATACTTTATCTGCTCGATTCATGCATTTGATTGTGTTTCATGGAAAATGGATGCTGGATTGTTACTCACCATGCCTTGATGAACACATTGCTATGTTTAATTTTAAATTCTGGGCTTGAAAAAAAATTCGAGTTGAATGAAGGTGATGAGTGCCTGCTGCTGTTTTAAACCATTTTTAACCTGCCCAGAAAATGCACTTGTTTCGTGTTTGGTTTATTGTTGTGTGGATGGTGCATGAACATTGTTGTTCCATTACCTGGCTGTTTGCATAATTTTGTTTGAGATTAGTCTTTCCATGGTGATGAATGTGAATATGCCCTGCTGTTCCAAAACCTTGTATTTTTCCAGAAATCCAGTATGCATAGGTATTGATTGTTGTTGTTGCTCACGATGCATGATGTATTTCATTGCTATGATGCTTGGTCGAATTTTATTTATGTTGTTGATTACATGAATGCCCTGCTGTCCATGCCAAACCTTAAACTCTGCCCAGCAAGTTTTCATGTTTGTGTTGGTTTGTTGTTTGTAATGTGGTTACATGAAGAACATTATCACTGACATTGCTGTGTGAATGAGTCCATTTGAAGTTTGTTATTTGATGTCTGAACATGATGAACATGAGCTGCCATGCTGATTAAACCCTGCTGCAGTTTTGAAACCCCATGAACATTGTCCTGAAAATCCATATGACTGTGTTGTATGATGTTGACTGCTTGCTATGTGAACATTGCCAAATGCTATGCTGTTGTGTGTTTGATGTTTGAATTTGTTTGAATGTTGATTGAATGTGTATGAAGTTGCCAAGCCATGCTGTTAAACCCTAGGGTTTATGTTAAACTCAGAAAATTTGAGCTGGTTGGCTGTTCTACTGTTCTATTGGCCATCGGCCAATGAGAACATTCCATTGCCTTGCCCAAAACGCAGCACTTCAATAAGTGACCGCGGGAATTACATTTGTGCCATCGGTTGACCATCGTTTGACCCCATGCCATGCTATCTTGTTCATGCTTCATCCATTATTCATCAAACTTCAACAATTCATTTCTTGCTCATTTCAACTCCAAAAAATTTGAAACTTTTTCCATCATCTTCATGAATGTGGCTAGTATTTAATTATGATTTTTAATTATTTTTTGGCTGACTGGATTTTAATTGGCATGGAGTTTCTTAACAAGTATGCATATTTGACACCCTTTGCCATTTCAATTGTGAAATTGTCATGATGTATCCAATGAGCTTGAAATTTTTTGTGGTGAAACTAGACACATTGACCTTTGTTTCCATGTAGAGTTTATACATTTCTCATTTGTGGTTTGCTAGTTGTGAATTTTTGAAGTAGGGTGTGACAATTTGTGTCACACCAATGATATGCAAATGTATGATTTTTGTTCACATGTCTCCTGGCCTCCAAATGACCCCAAATTTTGTGTGAATGATCTCTTACATGTCTAGTTTGTGTATGGAGTTTCTTGGAATTAATCTTGCTGTTTTCCATTTATTTTGAGAATTTTCTTCCATGCTTTGTCATTTGTTGACTTTTTGTGCTACACATTGCCATATCCTTTGTGAAATTCTCATATCATACTGTATGTCCATGAAATTTCATATGTGATAACTAGACTTCTCAAGCTTTGCATTGGTGTTAACCTCACTCATTTCTCTTCTGTTTTCAAATTGATATGATTTTTTGAAGTTGACCCATGCTTGTTGACTTTCATTGTGCTTACTTGAAATTGGTTTGACTTCATGATTTTAATTGACTGCCTTCCTCTCATCCAAATGCCATGAAATTTGACATGTCTACCATGATAGATGTTAGGTTTGAATGTGATTTATTTCATAATTTTTGAAATTGTTTGGGTTGGCTTTTGAATGAAGTCTTGCTGTTAACCTATTTGTGCTTCTTATTGCCATGCCTTGCATTCTTTTGTGTATGAAATGACAATGATGCATGATTTGATTGTGAATCCAATTGAGATTGCTTATTAAATGTTTGAACATGAATTGGGTTGACTTTTCTTTGCTGTTTGACTTTTTTCTTTCACCCTTGACCCTAGGCTAGTCCTAGTGGTCTTCTGAGCTTACAATTGACCTATTGTTTCAGGTTAAGTACCAGTGCTTCAAAGATCATTCAAATTTGTTTGAGTTGAATTATATATTGTGCTAACCTTTGTTTTGTAGGTGTGACTCACATACTTGAGTCTTTGTGCCTTGCACAATTGGTCCCTCTGTGGTTGACTATTGGTTCATTTTCTTTTGCTTTTGATTGTTGACTTGTTTACTAATGAGTTTGACTTTTTTCAGGTACACTTTAGTTGCTTTAGTTGCTTGCTTTGCTTTTTAGCATTTGCTTTGAGGTATAAGCCTTTTTTCTTCATGTAGTCAGGAGACCCGGTCTGTTATTTGACCGGGCAAACTGTCTGAAGTCCTCCTTAAGAGGCAATGCCTGTGTGTGTTTAAATTTGTCCTAAGCAGGAAAAGTCCTCATTTGAGGCAATTGGTGGAAGGTAGGGATAAGCAATCTATCCCCCACTATTCAGTGTGTCCTCTCTTTGCTCCCATTACATGGTTGAAGCATTGAGATAAAAACCCAAGATCTAATCGAGTCAATAATGGGGAGAGAGTTCCATCTTTCTGAACTCCCCCACTTTCTATTATTTGATGCTCTCTCTGATCTGAGATAGAAGCAATGAGGCACACCCCTCATCTCCTTTTCATCTGCTTCACCTTGGCCTCTCAATGGCAAGGTTAAGAGCGACCTTTACCTATTACAGTGGACTTTCAAAGTCAAACCCTCTTGTGTGAGCCCCCTTTGTCTTGGCTATAGAGTGTGCTGTTTGATATTCATTGATTGATTGATTGCTTCATATGCACTTGCTTGCTTGTATGTTATGCACTCATCATCATCAATTGCCATTAATGCATGATCATCTCATTTGTATTTGTGATGCTATCATTGTTGTTTGCCCATTGAGGACAATTGTAAGTCCATTGCTTTGGCATTTGCTCCTGTGATATGGAAGGATAGAGTGTAAGACCTCATTGGTCACTCATATCTCTGATCATCGGTTTGTATGTGAGGTTGCAGTTATAAGTCCCTGTAAGTTGGCATCTGCTTTCCTGTGATCATAATTTGGTTTGTCTGATTTTATGAGAGGTTGCAATTATAAGTCCCTGTAAGTTGGCATTTGCATTCCTGTGATCATATTGTTGATTTTGTTCTTGTATGTGAGGATCCATTGTAAGTCCCTGTAATGTGGCATTGGATTTCCTAGGACCATACTGTGGAGTTAACCTAAGTCCAGATAGATTGGCAGTTAACTTCCGTTTCTCATCTTTGTTTTTCTTTTGAGGAGATTAGTGTAAGACCATTGAGTGGCATCTGATATCCTGTTCTGTTTTAGGAGACTGGTGTAAATCCATCTATTGGTATCCGGTATCCGCCGTTTATTTCTTTGCCTGTGGAGATTAGTGTAAGACCATTGAGTGGCATCTGATATCCAGTTTTATTTTAGGAGATTGTTATAAGACCATTGATTGGCATCTGATATCCGCTTTTTGCTTTGTTTGTTTGTTGTTATTAATTGCTATTCCAAAGGACACACTTGAATCATCTGCTATATGATTTCAAGAAGTGAACCTTCTAAGAAGTTTTACAATCCATTTCCATCCATCCATCATTCATTATGTCCTAAACCTTTTCACACATCATCTTTTCAAACTTGACATAAGTGTTGTGCAAACATCTTCATGTTTTCCAATTAAAAACCTGGACTCAAGTCCTTGACTTTTTTTCAAACTTCATTTCATAATACTTCTTTGAATTAATCTTAATTATACTTTGACTCCATTTTCCTAATCATAATCAGTAACTTCACTCATTCACTTGTTTTGGCTTTGTCCATTAATCTTTTCATACATGAGCTATAGGTTTGATTTATCTTAGTGGTTGATGTTAATCTCACCTTCTGTCTTTAGTGATTGAATTGTAAGTCTTCCTTGCCTATTATAGGGTTAACCCCTCCCTGGCAAGTTGAAGCTGTTCTCACATGGTGGACGTTGTTGTTTGTATAAGGTTGAGTTTTCTCCCGTGGATAACGTAAGACCTAGGGTTTGTGTTTAAAATTGAACCTAACCCACTTTTGGAAATCTTTTAGCCGAACTACGGCGTTTTGATCCTTACCTTTGATGGAAGGTACGTAGGCAGCGGGTTTATCCGTTCAAACCCAATAAAAAATGTATATTCTTTTCTCATCATCCCAATCATGTTTGCACAATATTTTTGTCATAACAAATAACGATTTAGCATAACAAGTGTGAAAAGGGCTCCCTAGGAGTACCTAGGACGTAGTGGGTGCCTAACACCTTCCCATTGCGTAATTTACCCCTTACCCAGACTCTCTGATCTTTTTATTAGTTTTCTACGTGCAAAACTTCTTAGGCTTTTGTTCGCTTTTTAGCCAGTCCTTTGGATAAATAAAAGTGCGGTGGCGACTCGAAAATTCATTGTATCTCTTAGCTTATGGTTTAATCGATAGATCATATAGCGACGAATACACCGCTACAATTTCACATTTTCAATTTATTCTTGATTTATTTCTAACCTAGTCTTATTAATTGACTTTTGGTTTGACCTATGTTTTGGGGGATGACGGTGTCCTGACCCCACCCTATTTAGGTTTATTTTTCATAATTTTCTTGATTAATTTACTATTTATTCTGAATTTATTTCTAACCTAGTCTTATATTAACCGACTTTTGGTTTGACCTATGTTTTGTTTTAATTAATTCACGTCCCAATTTTCATTATTTTAAAAATCTTTTTGGGGGATGATGATTTCCTGACCCCACCGTATTTAGTTTAAAATTTCATAATTTTCTTCATTAATTTGCTATTTATTTGTTATTTTTTAAGCTAACTTGAATTTTCAGTTGACTTCTTTATGATCGATGTTTGACTTAGGGATTACTTATGGCAATTGAAGAGATCTTTTGATCCTCCCTCGTTCATCTCATATGCCATGTATTGGAGGCCTTTTACCTTGATTTTATTTGGTCCTTACCTCATTTCCTGATTAAATTATTCAGTGGACCCTTCGTGTGTATATTTTCATCTGTTTGATTCATCTGTTATCTTTTATACTTGTTTCTCTCATTCATGCTTTCTATTTCTTGATTATTTAACATGTTCATACTCCCATGCATTGTTTAAATGCTCCATTATTTGATCCTTTGGTTTGATTATATATTGTTTATTTATCTGATCTGATTGATAACTATTGCATACTTGTATGATGTATGAGGCATATATTCTTATTATTTGTTTGCCATGAACAATCCCCATTCATAAAAAATGTACCCCTCTCCCATAAAGTGTACAATATCTATTTCTTTATTTCTTTAGTCACCTGTTAATACAAGAGTTAAAACGAACATCTCATAACCATTTCAAAATAAGATCAAAAGCTCGATCCAACGTCGAGTAATGATTTTCAAAACCTAACAGAACCAGCACGCATTCATCCATCCTCTTGTAAGTCAATTGCCTCAGGCATCGCCATCTACCTGTAAGTCGATTGCCTCCGGCATCGCCATCTACCCTTATCCGTAACTCCTCTCCGCGCTCCATCCGTCGACTCTTGTTCCGTTTAGGTAGCACCCATTAGGTAGAACCCTTTGTATGATAACATAGGTAGAATTCCCTTATTCTTTGCATGCTAACATTAGGTAGATGTTCCCCTTTGTAAATCCTAACACATAGGTCCATATTGCATGACAAGTCTAGTGCAGAGCTTCCCCATTTTTAGACCTTCCGTGCGTCTCCGATCTTGTGGCATGTCAGTCCGTTCTATTGCAAAGATGTAACTGCCTAAGACTCGATTCAGCGAGCTGCGACACCTACTGCTAGGACGTTGAACACACTGCCCACCCTCCTTTGACGCAACTGGTGTCCTCTTTGGTAAGTCCATGTTCAGATGGCAATCCTTAACCCCTAGTTAGCCGAACTACATTTTGCTCTGATTCTCATTCCAGATGAGATACGTAGGCATAAGACGCGACGTCTTACCGAGCACACTTCTCTTTAACCCATAGGTAGCCGAGCTATGAAGACTCTGATTCTCATACTCAGATGAGATACGTAGGCAGTGGATGCGACATCCTTGCGAGTCATTTTCTTTTAACCTTCCTTTTAGTAAATAGTACTTTAGATATACCTACACCCTTTAGACTAGAACAACACTTATGAAAAAGGCTCCCTAGGAGTACCTAGGATGTTTTGGGTGCTTAAAACCTTTCCATTGCATAACCAACCCCCTTACCCAGATCTCTAACATTTTTTCTAGTTTTTGATTCGATAAAACTTTTAGGTTTTTGTTCGCTTTCTAACTATCCCTTTGGATAAATAGAAGTGCGGTGGCGACTCGACTTGTATGGTTTACCTTGGATTTAGTCAATATCTCTAATGGTAACGAATACCCCATTACACTTACGCCAGTATATGTTAAATCATACGACTTGGTTGATATCGAAAATGGATCCAATCAAGTATATCTTTGAGAAGCCTGCTTTAACCGGGAGGATTGCCCGTTGGCAGATGTTGGTGTCTGAGTATGATATTGAGTATCAAGCTCAGAAGGCTATTAAAGGTAGTATCTTGGCTGACCACTTGGCGCATCAACCAATTGAGGATTATCACTCAATTCAGAATGACTTCCCGGATGAGGAGATTCTGTATTTAAAAATGAAAGATTATGATGAGCCTACGCTTGATGAAGGGCCAGAACCTGGTTCCCGATGGAGCATGGTGTTTGATGGCGCTGTAAATCAATATGGAAATGGTATTGGGGCAGTGATTATTACTCCTCAGGACACACATTTTCCTTTTACAGCAAGGCTAACTTTCAAATGCACGAATAATATGGCGGAGTATGAGGCCTGTATTATGGGATTGGAAGAGTGTATTGATCTTAGGATCAAACATCTTGGTGTTTATGGTCATTCGGCCCTAGTTGTTAATTAGATTAAGGATGAATGGGAGACGAATCAGCCTGGCCTCATCCCGTATAGAGATTATGCAAGGAGGATTTCAACGTTCTTTACTGAGGTTGACTTCCACCATATTCCTTGAGATGAGAATCGGATGGCAGATGCTCTTGCTACACTTGCTTCAATGATTATGGTTAGACTTTGGAATGAAGTTCCCAATATTACTGTCATATGCTTGGACAAACCAGCTCATGTATTTGCAGTAGAGGAGGTGCAAGATGATAAGCCATGGTATTATGATATCAAGTGTTTTCTTCAGAGCCAGATTTACCCGCCTGGGGCATTTGTGAAAGATAGAAAGACTTTGAGGAGATTATCAGGAAATTTCTACCTCAACGGCGATGTGCTTTATAAAAGGAATTTTGACATGGTTCTGCTTAGATGCGTGGATAGACACGAAGCATACTTGTTAATGACCAAAGTCCATGAGGGTTTGTTTGGTACTCATTCCAATGGACATGCTATGGCTAGAAAGATGTTGAGAGCAGACTACTATTGGCTAACAATGGAGTCTGACTGCTGCAAATATGTGAAGAAATGCCATAAGTGTCATATTTATGCGGATAAGATTCATATTCCCCCGACACTTCTGAATGTGATTTCATCACCATGGCCTTTCTCTATGTGCGGAATTGACATCATTGACATGATAGAGCCGAAAGCGTCTAACGGTGACAGATTTATTCTCGTAGCAATTGATTACTTCACCAAGTGGGTTGAGGCGGCATCATACGCAAATGTGACCAGGCAGGTGGTCGTGAAGTTTATCAAGAATCAACTCATATGCCGTTATGGTGTGCAAGATAAAATCATTACTCATAATGGATCTAACTTGAACAACAAAATGATGAAAGAGTTGTGTAGTGAGTTCAAGATAGCACATCATAATTCTTCTCCTTATAGACCCAAGATGAATGGGGCTTTTGAATCTGCTAATAAGAATATCAAGAAGATTATCCAAAAGATGGTTGTCACGTACAAAGATTGGCATGAGATGCTGCCATTTGCTTTGCATGGATATCGTACATCTGTCCGCACTTCAACAGGGGCAACCCCTTTATCTCTCCTTTATGGCATGGAGGTTGTACTCCCAGTAGAGGTGGAGATCCCATCAATGAGAGTCCTGATGGAAGCCAAGTTGACTGATGTTGAATGGGTTCAAAGTCGCTATGACCAGCTGAATTTGATAGAAGAGAAGAGATTGACTGCCATGTGCCATGGTCAGTTATATCAACAAAGGATGAAGAAAGCCTTTGATAAGAAGGTCAAGCCTCATGTGTTCCGAGAAGGTGACCTTGTGCTCAAGAAAGTCTTGTCTTTCGCGCCCGATTCCAGGGGCAAGTGGACTCCAAACTATGAAGGTCCATATGTTGTTAAGAGAGCCTTTTCAGGCGGTGTTTTGATACTTACAACTATGGATGGGGAGGACTTCACTCATCCTGTGAATTCAGATGCAGTCAAGAAATACTTCGCCAAATAATAAAAATAGAGTAGCTCGCTAAGTTGAAAACCCGAAAGGGCGGCCTAGGCAAAAATAAGCGTCTCGGTGGATTGAAAACCCGAAAGGGCGATCCAGGAAAAAGTTAGAGACATAAAAAATGATTATGTATCCCGCTAGATTGAGTACCTCACCCTGGGGCAATCTAGGAAAAAATTAGGGATTTGGCAAGTAACTGCATCCTAACAAGACTTTGTTCTACAATTTGTCATCTGTCAGAGATTCTCGCTCAGTCATCGTCAATTGAAGCTTCAAATACATCATATTCAGACTTGGTGGAGAAATGGTCTTTATATTCAATGTAGCCCTTTTCCAATATATATCACCAATTTCAAATTTGTAAAGATCTATGGAGTCTCGCCATTTACAGACTACCATTCCGTTAAATAAATTTGAGCCTTTATCCAATTATTTGCACTCTTATTTGTTTCTGTTCAACGAATATTTTGCATGTTTTAATAAAGAAATATCATTGTTTTAAATAATTAAATTTTTCATAAATTGTTTTTAAATAAAGTGAACATTCACGATGACAAAAGAATACTTGGGATATCTTCAGTGCTCTCCCAAAGATGGCATGATTCCCAACAGGGTAAGACATTTGTTCATATCCTCAACGTGTTTGTATCCATTTTCTTCAGAGCCTTTGTGGATTCCTCCCAAGAAGAGTGGTTGATGAAGAGTTTTGTATTTCCTTCAGCGGAATAATGATCCTTCCTCCTTAATAGATGCGATCTCTTTGGAAGTACAGTTTATGGTGGTGACCCTAGTGGCTTCTGACTGGTGGTTGTTCCCCACAGAGTTCCATTATCCCCTCTGATAATTTCCCCGGTAGAGTGCTTCTGTGGCGGATTTCATCTGTATGAGGATCTTGTCCCCGGATGGGATGACTGATGCTCATTCCCCTACAGAGATCTTTTATTTCCTGGTATCTCTGGTCCTCATCAAATAGATTGTTCCCTAGTGGACCTGGCTTTCTCTCTCGAGGTTGTAGTACCAAATGTTTGTCCATCGATCTTTGGACTTGTTTGTGTTAGATATGTCTGTTTTTGTCAGCATTCATCATACATAAACCATGCATATATGCATAGTTTTAACATTTAAATATTCATGTTGCATTATTTGCTATAAATACCTTTGTTTTGTGGTCTCCTGCTATTCGGTGATACATTTTTCACCAAGCACCCGTTCGTGTCTGATCTCCCCATGTAGAGTCAGCCCCATAAGTAGAAAGCGTCTATCCTTTCTTCTATATTCCCCACTGAGTTATGTCCTCGTGGATGATTGTTGTTCCTGTTTTCTCCCAACATATATATTGGGATGAAGTTTTCCTTGAGTTATATCCTCATAGGGATGAAGTTTTGTTTCATTGTGCCCATCTATTTTGTTCCTGGATTGGTTTCTTGAGATTTTCCATGCGTTTCCCCGTAGTTTAGATGAATGATTGCTCAGTAACCAATAATTGTCCATCATTTCCCCGGTGAAGTCTGTGGTTTTCTACCCTCATACCGGTAGTTGTAAATCCTATGTTTATCCCCTTTGCAGATTTAACCTTATTTTTGTTCATCCTAACCGATGACGGTTACTCTTCCGTGGTTTTCTACCCAATATCTGGTAGATGTAATCCCCTCTTTGACGGTTATCTTTATCCAACTTTCGGTATTGATAGTCCTTCCTTTTGAGTATGTCTCCCAGTAATCGGTGACATATCTCCCGGATCATTGCCTTTGACAATGTATCCCCCAGCGAGTCATCTTTCATTTGCCGATTGTTGGTAATGATTGTTTCTCCCTTTGATTTGGTCATCATTTTTATGCCTAGTATTTGGTATCCCGATACCCTTTTCTTTCGGTCGATTTATCCTTCATTAACCCAGTAATCGATTGTGGATAATCTTCCATGCGAGTATATTATCTATGTTCTGACGGTAATAGATAATAGATCTCATGCGCTCTTTGGTCGAAGTCTTTTGTTCTTCCCCAGTCGAGTAAGATTCGTATCCCCTTTTGCGGAGTCGAGTGCCCATCCTGTAATCAAGGTTGCTCTTTAGCCCTCTTTTGGATGATGAGTGTCTTGGAAATATTCCCCAATTCACGCTTGGTCGGTCACCTATTATATGCCCAATAACCGGTATCCTTGGTGTTCCTTCCCTTCTGCTCCCTATTCCTTCTCTTTAGTATTTCTTGACTACATCTGAATTCAAAGGACGAGTGAAATCCTCCCCATCCATAGTTGTAAGTATCAATGCACCGCCTGAAAAGGCTCTCTTAACAACATATGGACCTTCATAGTTTGGAGTTCACTTGCCCCTGGAATCGGGCGCGAAAGACAAGACTTTCTTGAGCACAAGGTCACCTTCTCGGAACACACGAGGCTTGACCTTCTTATCAAAGGCTTTCTTCATTCTTTGCTGATATAACTGACCATGGCACATGGCAGTCAATCTCTTTTCTTCTATCAAATTCAACTGGTCATAACGACTCTGAACCCATTTAGCATCAGTCAACTTGGCCTCCATCAAGACTCTCATTGATGGGATCTCCACCTCTACTAGGAGTACAGCCTCCATGCCATAAACAAGGGAGAAAGGGGTCGCCCCTGTTGAAGTGCGGACAAATGTACGATATCCGTGTAAAGCAAATGGCAGCATCTCATGCCAATCTTTATACGTGACAACCATCTTCTGGATAATCTTCTTGATATTCTTAGTAGCAGCTTCAACAGCCCCATTCATTTTGGGTCTGTAAGGGGAAGAATTATGATGCGCAATCTTGAACTCACTACACAGCTCTTTCATCATCTTGTTGTTCAAGTTAGATCCATTAAAAGTAATGATCTTATCTGGCACACCATATTGGCATATGAGTTGATTCTTGATAAACTTCACGACTACCTGTCTGGTCACATTAGCATATGATGTTCCTTCCACCCACTTGGTGAAGTAATCAATTGCTACGAGAATAAATCTGTGTCCATTGGACGCTTTCGGTTCTATCATGCCAATCATGTCAATTCCCCACATGGAGAAAGGCCATGGTGACGAAATCACATTCAGAAGTGTCGGGGGAATATGAATCTTATCCGCATAAATCTGACACTTATGGCATTTCTTCACGTACTTGCAGCAGTTAGACTCCATTGTCAGCCCATAGTAGCCTGCTCTCAATATCTTTCTAGCCATGGCATGTCCATTGGAATGAGTACCAAATGAACCCTCATGGACCTCAGTCATTAACAGGTTTGCTTCGTGTCTATCCACGAATCTGAGCAACACCATATCAAAATTCCTCTTATAAAGCACATCACCATTGAGGTAGAAACTGCCCGCCAATCTCCTCAAAGTCTTCCTATCTTTCACAGATGCCCCAGGTGGGTAAATATGGCTTTGAAGGAAACATTTGATGTCATAATACCACGGCTTATCATCTTTCACTTCTTCAACCGCGAACACATGAGCTGGTCTGTCCAAGCGCAGCACAGTGATGTTGGGAACTTCATTCCAAAGTCTAACCACAATCAATGAAGCAAGTGTGGCGAGAGCGTCTGCCATCCGATTCTCATCTTGAGGAATATGATGGAATTCAACCTCAGTAAAGAATGTTGAAATCCTCCTCGCATAATCCCTATATGGAATGAGGCCAGGCTGATTCATTTCCCATTCGCCCTTAATCTGATTAACAACGAGGGTCGAATCACCATATACATCAAGGTGCTTGATCCTTAGATCAATGCACTCCTCCAATCCCATAATACAGGCCTCATACTCAGCCATATTATTCGTGCATTTGAAAGTTAGCCTTGCTGTGAAAGGGAAATATGCGCCCTGAGGAGTAATAATCACTGCCACAATACCATTTCCATATTGATTTACAGCGCCATCAAATACCATGCTCCAGCGGGAACCAGGCTTTGGCCCTTCATCGGGCGTAGGCTCATCACAATCTTTCATTTTTAAATACAGAATCTCCTCATCCGGGAAGTCATACTGAACTGATTGATAATCCTCAATTGGTTGATGTGCCAAGTGGTCAGCCAAGATACTACCTTTAATAGCCTTTTGAGCTCGATACTCAATATCATACTCAGATAACAACATCTGCCAACAGGCAATTCTCCCTGTCAAAGCAGGCTTCTCGAAGATATACTTGATTGGATCCATTCTGGATATCAACCAAGTCGTATGATATAACATTTACTAGCGTAAGCGCTTAGCCGCCCAATCCGTGAACTTCTTGCTCAAGTAGTAAATAGCATACTCTTTCTTTCCTGATTCGTCTTGTTGACCGAGGACATAACCCATTGAGTCTTCAAGAACAGTCAGATACATAATCAATGGTCTTCC
The DNA here is from genome assembly GCF_024323335.1 of Lathyrus oleraceus. Lineage (NCBI taxonomy): Eukaryota > Viridiplantae > Streptophyta > Magnoliopsida > Fabales > Fabaceae > Lathyrus > Lathyrus oleraceus. Next base: position 487,735,563 of record NC_066584.1, on the reverse strand, counting down.
ATCCACGGGCGGAGACAGGATCGGAGGCTCACACAGATACTCTTTAATACTGTCAAAAGCTTTCTGGCAATCCTCGGTCCAATCATGGGACTAATCTTTCTAGAGGAGCTTGAATATCGGTGCACATGTGGCAGTCATGTGGGATATGAATCTAGAAATGTAATTCAAGCGGCCAAGAAAACCTCGGACTTGCTTCTCAGTTCTGGGCGCAGGCATCTCTTGTATTGCTTTGACCTTTGCAAGATCAACTTCAATACCTTTTTCACTGACAATAAATCCCAATAACTTCCCGGAACGGACTCCAAATGTACACTTGTTGGGATTCAGACGAAGCTTGTACTTCCTCAAATGCTGAAAAAGTTCTAACAGGTGTTCTACATGTTCAGTTTCCATTCTCGACTTAGCAATCATATCGTCAACATATACCTCAATTTCCTTGTGCATCATATCATGAAACAAGATAGTCATAGCTCGTTGATACATGGCTCCGGCGTTCTTCAAACCGAAGGGCATCACTCGATAACAAAATGTTCCCGAAGGTGTGATGAATGTTGTCTTCTCCATATCCTCGGGTGCCATTTTAATCTGATTATATTCGGAAAATACATCCATAAATGAGAAGACATTGAATTTAGCCGTATTGTCTACCAACATATCGATATGTGGTAGAGGAAAATCATCTTTTGGACTAGCTTTATTCAAGTCTCTATAATCCACACACATACAGACTTTTTCATCTTTCTTAGGCACGGGCACAATATTGGCCACCCACTGAGGATATGTAAAAGTCACCAAAAATCCCGCATCAATTTGCTTTTGAACTTCCTCTTTGATCTTTACTGCCATATCAGGATGAGTTCTTCTGAGCTTCTGCTTCACAGGCACGCACTCAGGTTTCAAAGGTAGAAAATGTTGCACAATATCTGTATCTAGACCAGGCATGTCTTCATATGACCAGGCAAAGACGTCAACGTATTCTTGTAGCAACTCAATCAACCCCTTCTTAACAGACTCCTCCAGGAGTGCTCCAATCTTCACTTCTCGCACACAATCCTCAGACCCCAAGTTGACTGTTTCCATATTCTCAAGATGCGGCTGAATGATTTTCTCTTCATGCTCAAGTAGACGGGTAATCTCGTCAGGAATCTCTTCAACATCATCCTCTTCCGCCTCAAATACAGGGAATTCAAAGTTGGGAGATGGTGTTGGATCATTATGTTCAATGGGTTTGATTAACCTGCATAATGATTTTGGATATAAAGAGCTTTAGAATTCAAACAAGGCAAATCATTATGCAGATGAGAAGATTGATTTTATTCTATTTTTCGGGGTTTTATGTGATCACCAATTTCATGCAAAAGCGAAAAGGGAAATAATTGGAAAAACAAACATTTAACATGAATCTATTGAATGAAAATATCATTGTATTTATGTGCCAACAATGTCATCACTTCTCCTTTTGGCATGGGAGAAGGGTTTTTAAACACAATGAACATTACTTTGACTTATGGATAATTGTTGGAATATCCACAGCGACCCAATTATTGCAGATCCCCCTAGGGATGACGAAGTTTCCAGAATCCTCTTCGTCCTCTTCCAAGATGGCAACGGCCTCCTCGTCTTGACTGGTATGGATGAAACCTCCACTCTTGAATAGCCCTTGCGTATTGGAAACCCGAGAAGAATAACCTATGCCAACCCGGGACTTGTTGTCTTTTAACTCAATCATTTGCCCCAAACCAGCAGTTGCGCCATGCTCAATGGCCAACTTTGCATCTTTGTAGGAAGCAAATGAAGAAGTTCCCTTCTTAATAGGTTCAGCGACATATAAAGCTAGGAACGGAGTTCCGACTTCATCCTTAGCATCTATATAATAGAAGGAAGACAAATGGCTAACCAGGAGAGCCTTTTCTCCCCCTACCACCACCAGCTTCTTATTCTTCACAAATTTCAATTTCTGGTGTAGGGTGGATGTCACGACACCAGCCTTGTGAATCCATGGTCTTCCTAAGAGACAGCTATACGATGGGTGAATGTCCATAACTTGGAAGGTAATCTGGAAATCACTTGGTCCGATTTTGACTGGGAGATCAACCTCACCAATCACAGTTTTGTGAGACCCATCGAAAGCCTTCACAACTACTCCACTCTGCCTCATGGGAGGCCCCTGATATGATAGCTTCGTAAGAGTGGACTTTGGCAATACATTCAATGATGATCCAGTGTCCACCAACACATTGGACATGGCATCGTCTTTGCAACCCATAGAAATGTGTAATGCCAAGTTATGGTCTCTTCCCTTCTCGGGGAGATCAGAGTCACAAAAGCTCAAGTTGTTACAAGCGGTAATGTTTGCAACAATACTGTCAAATTGTTCTATCGTGACATCGTGATCCACGTACGCCATATCCAACACCTTCTACAGAGCCTCTCGGTGTGGTTCTGAATTCAAAAGCAATGATAACACAGATATTTTGGATGGCGTTTGTAGAAGCTGGTCTACAACATTGTACTCGCTTCTCTTGAAGAGCCTCAGCATCTCATCACAGTCTTCTTTCGTATCGCCACTCGGGCCAGCAGAAGAAAGAGTTTTTCACATAGAGGAGGGCTTAACAACAAGTGCCGGATTCGGAGTGCTCCCAGCATTCCCAATCGGGCGCTCAACAAAGTCAGCATCAACACTTCCTCGAGCATCAGCTTGAGGCTTCAAGGGAGCTGAAAATACACGACCGTTGTGGGTCAAACCGCTAACATCAACAATGTTAACAATAGATGAAGAGGGCAAGGATACCTCTTTCCCATTTTCCACTGCCACAGCATTGTAGCGATAGGGAACCGCTTTCTCAGAGGAGTATGGTACAGGTCCGGTTGGTTTGATGATGAGAGTAGGAGAATCCTTTTGCTTGCTACCACCATACTTGATGACAACAGGTTCGGGTATCCGGAATACCGGAGAAATCACATTGACTTCGGGCTCGTCTTCATCAACATTTCTATTCTGAAGGATCTCAATGACACCTTCGTCTAACGTCTCTTGCACATCTTTGCGCACCTGGCGGCAACCTCTCTGATTAATAGAGCATACTCGACATCTATCATGATCATGCTCATAATGGCTATAGTCACACAGCGATCTATGCATCTCAACCAGCAATTGTCGGATATGACTGACATATTTCACCTTGTACTAGCCAGGGCAGCCCTGGACCATATTGATAGACTTCCCATGCTCGGGCAATGGGTTGTTCTTCACATTCGGACCTACGTCCTCGAAAAACAAAATCCCACTTCTCACAAGGTCTTGCACCTTGGTCTTTAGGGGATAACAGTTCTCCACGTTGTGTCTGGGAGCACCGGAATGATACACACAATGAAGCTTGGGCTAGTACCACCACTGGGGGTTTGTAGGTACAGCGGGAGGGTCTCGCGGCGTGATCAGCTTTCTATCGATCAACGATGGATAGAGTTCGGCATAAGTCATCGGAATTGGATCAAAGGTGACCCTCTTCCTCTCATAGCTGGTGCTAGCATTATTGTTGTTATTTCGAGGCTGATAGGCCTGCTGTTGTGGACGCTGTTGTTGTTGACATTGTTGAGTTTGCGGTTACTGATAATGTTGAGCTTCCCTGGAAACAGGTGCTATATGAGCCACCTGATGCTGACTATTGACTGGGCGGGCAATCTTCCTCTGCACAGAGGGTCTTCTCTTGACATGAGAAGACACGGTATGTGCCTCTCCCTCTTTCTTCTTCGCAAAGCTTCCATATCTCTTCGCCGAAGAGCCTTCATCTCTAGTCATGCGTCCTTCACGGACCGCTTCTTCCAATCTCATCCCCATATTCACCATCTCGGTGAAGTCTGAGGGAGCACCGGCTATCATCCTCTCATAGTAAAATGAGCTCAAGGTCTTCAAGAAGATCTTGGTCATCTCTTTTTCCTCTAGGGGAGGTGCTATCTGAGCTGCCAATTCGCGCCACCTTTGGGCGTATTCTTTGAAGGTCTCTTTCTCTTTTTGGGACATCGCCCTTAATTGGTCCCTATTAGGAGCCATATCCACATTGTATTTATATTGCTTGACGAAGGCCTCGCCAAGATCGTTGAAAGATCGGATGTTCGAACTCTCCAAACCCATGTACCATCGGAGAGCGGCACCGGACAGACTGTCTTGGAAATAATGGATAAGCAGTTGGTCATTGTCTGTTTGCGTTGACATCTTGCGAGCATACATCACAAGATGGCTGAGTGGGCATGTGTTTCCCTTATACTTCTCAAAGTCAGGCACTTTGAATTTAATAGGGATCTTCACGTTGGGCACAAGGCACAACTCAGCAGCACTTTTACCAAAGAGGTCCTTCCCCCTCAAAGTTTTCAGTTCCTTGTGAAGCTCAAGGAATTGGTCCTTCATATCATCCATCTTTTCGTAAACGTCTAGGCCCTCAGATGGCTTAGAGTGGTAGATGGTATCTTCGACCCTTGGTAACGTGTGCACAAAGGGAGGTGGCACTGACAGGACCGGGCTAGATGCCTGCATAGAAGCAAGAGTAGGGGCGAACCCCTCTGGTACAAAGTTGGGGGGCATTCCCCAAGGGAACCCGGCTGGCATGGATGGTGCGAAGTGAGCAGTTGCAGCAGGCACAGTAGAGGTCACGATCTCGGAGATGACCGTCCTCTAGGGAGGAGTTGAGGGCGTTGGAGAAGATTGGCTCTGAGCGGCCATGAATGACTCCATCAAGGCAGTCAACCTGGCTACTTCCTCTTTCAGCTCACAGTTTTCTTGTTCTAGATGATCCACCAGTCTCGAAGAATTGGCTCTGGTGTAGTACCGGTGAGTCAGCTTGTCTTCAAAATAAATGAAGAACACAGAGTTAGACCAAAGGACAAGAAGCCGGGAACAAAACCTGTTTATGCACATGATACATGCAATGCTTGTGCATATGATTTATTTTTATTTCAAAGGAACTTTAGGGTTCTATTTGCAAATTTTGGAAATATTAAACACTTATCATATATGAAAGTATCTTTTCACTAATATCTGGAAAATAGTTTTACATCAAAGAAGTATAGCATTGGTAACCACATACAAGAGAAAAGGAAAAATAATCATCCTATGGATCCCTAGAAACAATCATCTAAAGCTCGGGACACAAGAAGATAAGATGCGCGAAGCCTCTTCACCTCTTCCTCATAGGCTGCCTCCATATCTGCGTTCTCTTTGGCGAGTCGATAGTACTTCCTCTTCCAGAACTTGGAAGACTGCGGAAATAGAGAAGTCCATGCATCATAGAATCATCAATAACCTGATGCTCGAGGAACTCAATCAAAGCATCCTTTTCCTAGATTTGCTGAAGCAACTCTTCTTGTTCACGGATCCAGGCACGTGAACGGTCTTCGTCTCTCAACTCCTCTACGCCTTGGTTTAGGAGGGTTGAAGGCCCAGCCATAACCAAAGGTGTAGGTCTTGGATACTCGTAGGGCATGAGATACTCAGACTCTCTCTTCCTAACCATAGCAGTGTAACACTCCATAGCAACACAGTTCTTAGGACCCAACTCCTTCATTCCTTTTTTATGAATCTTGCGCCAAGCGCGAACCATTCTAACTTTTAAACCTTGGGGATCTTTACCCTCCTGAAAGAATACACCCTCTAACAGAAGGTTATTAGGTTTGTCCTTTAGGGGGAACCCAAGCTGACGACGTGGCAAAACAGGGTTGTAGTTAATCCCACCACGTGTACCAAGAAGAGGTACATTAGAGAATTCACCACAAGAGTCGATAATCTGCACACCATCATACACACAGTCGTACCAAAAGATATCATCATTAGTGAGAGACATAAGTCTCGTGGACCACCGTAGACATCCCTTGTTCTCCTTGAAGGAGACCGTCTGTGGCAAGTGAGAAATAAACCACTTATACAACAGAGGCAAACAACACACTATGGCACCACCACCCTTTGCATTCCTCATATGCAAAGAAAAGTAAGTGTCACCCAACAGAGTCGGAATAGGATTAAGAGTAGAGAAGATCCTAATAGCGTTCACATCCACAAACTTGTCGATGTTGGGGAACAACACTAAACCATAAATGAGAAGTACAAATATGGCCTCAAAGGCGTCCTCACTCATGGCCTTCCCATACATAGTAGCTTGAGAAATGAGGAACTTAGAAGGGAGACCTTGAATTCCACCTTTGGTAGTCATATGAGCACCAACCAGAGATTCATCTATATGCAACATCTCAGCTATCTCTTGAGAAGTAGGAATACTCTCCAAGCCACTGAATGGCAACTGGTCTAGAATTGGTATACCCACAAGATAGGCATACTCCTCAAGCGTGGGCAAAAGCTGAAAATCCAGAAATGTGAAGCAACGGTACAAAGGATCATAAAACTGCACCAATACACTCATCAACCCTTCATCCACCTGATTAGTAAGAATAGATATAAGCTTCCCATAACGAGCCTTGAAACCCAAGGGATCTAATACATAGGATGTCAAATTCCATAGCTCTTTCAAGTCGGGTTGTCTGAAACTGTAGTTCTTTGTATTCCTTCTTTGTCTTTCCATGTCTTAAAATTTGCAAATAGACCTCTTAAATTCCTTGAAATATTTCTTCATTATTGATGATATGGATGCAAATGGGTGCATGAAGGCAACAATCACACTCAAGGATCAAGCAAAGCACACCAAACAAAGGTCGTGGGATGGATTATGTTATCCTTAATATCAATCATCCATTTTGGTGGATTATGGTTTACACCTTATCAACACCCAAGTTCCATTGATATTAAGGACACATGAACGAATCAACCACGAATCAAGGGTTTGTTGCGAGTCACGAGCATGGAGTTTCGGTTAAGAACCACCCAAAGGGAGTGTAGTAGGGTTTAAACCTACCAAACATGTTCTACAAGAGGTTCTGATAGTCATCATCCCATCTTTCGGATATTATCGGAGAAACGACTACTCGTATTCCAAAAATATTCTCAAGAGAGACTCTTATGAGTGTAATATCGCGTAACAATCGTATCAAATCTTACACTTGAACGACTTTCGCACTACATCCTAAAAATAGGCCAAGATGGGCTTGGTAAACTAAGGTCCTTGGCTTCTAAGGTCTATATTGGAAAGATTAATGTCTAACCACAACTACTTGTGTGACATTATTGATCCCAACATGACCTCCACCAAGTGAATGGACTTGCAAGTCAACTTGCTAAGGAATAACTCCACACAAGTGAACGAGACTATGCCATTCTCCTATCCTAAGTGCACTAGAGTTCGGGTATAGAACTCATCTCACAAAGATCACCAAGCATACAAGAAATTAATATTCAAGCACTTCAATCATTACATACAATACAGTAATCCCAAATTGCACAAAAATATGTCACAAAGAATAATACAATACAATACAACAAATGTGAAAGTAGGCTAAACCCACTAGGGACACACCTCCCCAGCAGAGTCGCCATATTTCTGTAGCGGGGTATTCGTTACCATTAGAGATATTGGCTAAATCCAAGGTAAATCATACAAGTCGAGTCGCCACCGCACTTCTATTTATCCAAAAGGAATGGTTAGAAAGCGAACAAAAAGTTAAAAGTTTTATCGAATCAAAAACTAGTAAAAGAGAATCAGAGATCTGGGTAAGGGGGTTGGTTATGCAATGGGAAGGTGTTAGGCACCTAAAACATCCTAGGTACTCCCAGGGAGCCCTTTTCATACTTGTTGTAAGGTTGTTGTTTTGTGAAAATTTATTTGTGCAAACATGATTGAAGGGATGAGAAGAGAATGTACAAGTTTATTTACATTTGTGTTTGGATGGATAAACCCATTGCCTACGTACCATCTTAAAAAGATTAGGATCAAAACCTCGTTGTTCGGCGTAAAAATCTCAAAATTAGTGGGTGAATTGATTGGTCCAAAAGCCTTAAGGTCTTTTGTTATCCAAGGGAGAAAACTCAACCTAAAAACCACAAATCCACCATGTGAGGATAGCTTCAACATGCTAGTGAGGGGTTAACCCTATAATAAGCATGGAAGACTCGTTGTCCGTCACTAAGGATATAGGTGAGTATTACATCTACCTCAAGGATAACTCAAACCTAATAGCTAAAGGTTATGAAAATTTTTGATTAAGGAAGTGGCCATTGAAACCACAAAAAGCATTTGAATGGGTTATATTTACCAATGAAAAGTATTTACAAAATATGGTCAAAGTTGACTTAAAAGTTCAATTCAAAATAAGTGTTATGAAAAGAAAGTTTGAAAATAAAAAGCATAAGGCTTAGGTTTTTAATGTTTGAAAACAATTGTTAAATGTTTGCACAAAAAGTTTTGGCTTGGGTTAGAGTGGAGAGAAGAAGAAGAATGGCTAAGATCCTAAGCAAGGCAAAAGTGAGGGATAAGAACAAAACCATAAAAGGAGTTCCTCTCTTGAGATCATATGGATGATCCAAGTATCTCCCATCCTTTGGAATAAGGAATCACATAAGCATAAACTCAAGAAATCAACAATCAAATGAACCCTTGGAAGGCTCTTCAAGGCATCTTGTAACCATTTCTCTTAGAAGCTCAAGGCAATGGTTCCTCAAATTTGAATCATGGTGGAATCCCTAGCACAAAAGCACACACATCAAAGAGTTTTATGAAGCAAATCAAGAATGGACAAGAGTTAGTTTAGAGGTTGGGTCCTTCATGATCATCTTCAACATTAAGGTCCTTTTACTCCAATTTTTGGATAGAGAATATCCTAGAAACTAAGTCCATTTGTCCATTTATTTGCATTTGGTTCACAACAATCAAAACCGGTAATACCTCATTTGTTTCTTCCTCGGCTGAGTCCTTTATGGATATCCTCGTCTGGGTCCCTTTGTGGACATCCCCATCCGAGTCCGGATTTTTATCCAAAGTACCCTTTTTGCGGATAGTTTTGTTGTATTGGTGTATTCCTCAATACATGCATCTTTGCGTCATCTCGAGTTTTTCCATTTCATTTATTTTCGTGGAATCCCTTCGTGTCTCCTAGCAAGTTTTAAGTCGTGACATGCTCACGGATTGTTATCCCCTTTATCCTCCAGTAAAGTCCCTAGAGTCTCTGTCCCATTTATGAGTGTATTACTCATATGGATTTTCAGTTTCTCCTGATTTCTTTTCCCTTTATGGACATATATCCTCACAGAGTATTAACTTTTGCATACATACATTTGCATCATGAGGTCTCTTAGGGACCAAAATTCGTCTCTTTGTTATTATTTAAGCCCATTTTACCTCGTCAAGACGAAGATTTTAACCTTCATATCTCCGGATAGAATGACCTTAAATAGGGGCATCTGTAAGACCCCAATTTTGAACCTAAGATCCCTCATGGCATCATATCATTGCACATTGCATTTGCCTCAAGGATCATAGCATCTTGGCTGCTTCCCGTAGGTTTGGGACTTGTGTGAGTTGGTTTGAGACCACCAAGCATGCTTGAATTGTATATTATTACTTTTCTTGTTTTGTTTACTAACCAAAAGCACAAAAATATGTCACTAACTTTGTTTTTTTGAAGCTCAAGCAAGCATGTAATCCAACGCTCCTAGGAGGCCCCTATGCCCAATGAAGTGGCTAGTTGAAAGTGAAAGCAAGCATGAAAATGGTTGATAAAGCTCTCAATCATCATATATGCCTCCCAAATATCTCAATTTGTCAATTTGATCAAGATAAACCAAAGGGCTTGAGGATTGTTTCCAAAGGAGACCCTAATTCAACTATGCACTGATTGTGCCTTGCTCATGAAGCAACCTCAAACTATGATCAAATACAATCAAGGGAAGTTATTTAATTCAGCATTTTATGCATATATGAGCCTATGTAAGTGTCCTCAATCATCAATTCATCATGGTTTGAAGTTTGGACTTGAGAAGTTGATCAGTCAATTCATCTAACTATTTTGAAATCCACTGAGACCTAACTTTTGATGTGTTTGTCAAATGAATATGACCCCAAGAGGGAAAATGTTCGTAAGAACCATATGAACAACTTTCATGTTCATCAAAAATTGATTTGAAGCTTGGAAAGTCATCATTTATTTCAAGACATTATAGGTCATTTTGATTGAAACCCTAATTTTGGGTCAACTTCCCAAGGACCTAACTCCTTCATTTTTTTTGATTTTGAGGTGGGACCAAGTGAATTGTAAATTTTATGATGTCTGATCCAATTGTTATGTTGGACAAAATTTCATAATCCTAAAAGAAACACATGTGATAATACAAAACATTATAGGTCACTTTGAACCAAAGTCATTGAAATGTGAAAAAGTCCAACTTCAAGTGCCCATAAGTTTCTCATACAAAAATTCAAATGATGCAAAATTTAATTCCAAATTGATTGTATTAAAAATATATACAACTTTGATGTTGAAGGTTTTGTCATTTGCGGCTTGAATCATTGACACAAAAGGGATTGAAGTTGGTCCATTTTTGCAAAATTACCATACACATGTTTTGTACCTTGAACTTCATTTGAGGCTTGCATCTTGGACCTGTTTGTGTTACATATGTCTATTTGTCAGCATTAATCATACATAAACCACGCATATACATGCATATTTCTAACTTTCAGATATTCATGTTGCATTCTTTGCTATATATCGTTGTTTGTTATTGTAGCACCTCAAATTTGCCCTCCTCATGTATGCATTCATTTTAGGTCATTTAACATTTCATATCTCATTTTATCATGTCAATCAGAATTAGCTCCAAGAGTTTGTTTTCCAAGAAGTTTGGATATCATCCAAGTCACTTTGTGGGTTCTATCTGAATGATCAGTCAACACAAGGGAAATTGTGCATCAACTAGGGTTTTTCTCAACACTCAAGGAAGTTTGTATTCATATGGGTATCAAGGGTGCATCACCGTCTTCATGATATTTCTTTCCTCAAATTTTCATTTCTTATCAGCAAAGTTCATTTGAATTAGGGTTTGACCTCTGGTCAACTTTGGTCTACTGAAGCAGTCAAAGTAGGGTTCCTCAAGGATTGAGATGCAATCTTGGTTTGAAGGTCTTATGGATGTTGTGTAGAGCTATTGGGAGCTAGGGTTTCATTTTCAGAGGTTTTCTTGAAAGGATCAACCTTAATGGGCTCAGTATAGTTCAAAATTCAACTGTGAAGTCAAAAGTCAACTGTTGGTCAACTAAGGGTCAAATGGCTAGGGAATGACTTGAGATACTTCTAACACGTTCAAATGGGGTCTATTCATCATTCAAAACATGAATCTTGAAGGAACAAAGGTCTAGTGCACAGGTTACCAAATTTGGAAAGATGACCTGTATTGTGAAGTTTCCAAATTTGGAAGGATTTTGACCTAGATTCAACTTGATTTTTCATCACCAAGGAAGCTCCAAATGAATTTTTTATCAATAATGAAAGATGTAGATCTTTGTCTCCTCTTTCCAAAAAGTCCTATTTCAATGCCATATGATGAATGGTTGAAGAGTTATGGTTCTTGAATGATGAAGTGTGCATGAAGGCTTTAAAAAGGCATAACTTGAGGTTGACAAGTCCAATTGGTGTGGCTATTTTTGCTATGGTATTGTTTTGAGAAGTATTTCAAAATGAAATGGAAAATGACCTATAATTTTGCATGGTTCATCAATGGTGCAAGTCATTTTTCAAGCTTTCTTTCATGAAAAGTCAAATCCACCTTGGAATTTGAGCCCATGCTTTCCCACATGTGTGGAAAAATCATACATGCACAAAAATCCACCTTGGAATTTGAGCCCATGCTTTCCCACATGTGTGGAAAAGTCATACATGCACAAAAGACACAAAATGACATCATGGAATATTCTCACGTGCCAATCATTGGGAATTTATTCAGCATTGTTTTTTGGGCCAAATCCACCTTGGAATTTGAGCCCATGCTTTCCCACATGTGTGGAAAAGTCATACATGCACAAAAATTACACCTTTGTAAAATTGTCATTAAACATCATTTTGTGATATTTCTTTCATATAATCATGATTAATCAAGTCTCAAGAGAGGATTAATGCATTAAACAAGGTTGTTCATGTGCAAATAAGGGGGGAATTTCCAAAAATAACCAAAATAATCATGGACTTGAAACTCCTTCATTTGAGCCCACCAAGCCACAAAAATCAGAGTATAAACTCTAAAAATATCATTGAGCAAAACCCTAATTCGTGCAACCTCCATACACACTGAAAATCTCACTTTCCAAAAATAATATCATACTTTATTCTCATCAAATCTCTCCATACATCCATGGAAAATGAAAACCAATAGCATATTCTTGATCTACACACTCTAAGGATCATAAACCATCCACGATTTGAGCCATTCCAAGCAGTTTCTAAACAGAGCTTTAATGGAGGTTGATTCTTGAATCTCAAGATCTGGACAGTTTCAAGCACAACCAAAGGTAGCAAACATTCATACAAGTTCAAGGGAGGTATTTTGGAACTTATCTCATCACCATACTGAAGTTTCAGAAGGTGCCATTTTTGGTAACTCAAATTTCGACTCTCTTATTTTGCTCATTTTTTATGCCTAAATGAAACTACATGCTATAGTGGTGATGTAGATGTGTTTACTTTTTAAAATGATGCAATATTGAGTGAGAAATCTTAATTTAAAGTTTTGATATACAAACTTGTTGTTTGTGATTTGAGAGATTGGTGAAGATTCATGAAAAACTAATATGATTTTTGAGTTCCTAGCATGTGGTTTAGGGGGGGTAGCCCCATTTTCGTGGAGTTTTGGCCGCGTGTGGGAGGTGGCCGCCGCCGTGGTTGGCCGGAACCCTACCGGCGTCACTATTCATGGCCGGATTGTCTTAAGGAAGAAGACAATCCCATGGTCGTTGGATCGCTTTGATTTTATTTGAAATGGATGCTCAAGATTCATCCATGTGTTTTCTTGCTTGGACCAATCTCATCCATCCATTACATGTTTGACTTGTTGACTATTTTTTGATCCAAAAGCCCATATATTTTCTGATTTTCGTTTTTATTTATTTTTATTAGTCATTTAAGTGACTTGTGTGACCAATTGATATTGTTACATATGTGTCACATGTCATGTACATATTTTACCCTGTTTTATTTTATTTTTTAAAAATAGCAAAGATACTTAAAAAAATCTGAAATTTTTTGTGAGTGATCTCTGTTGAATCCTTGATTCATTTATGTGCATTTTTGCCCATTTGCATTCAAACCTTCATGAAATCCCATATTTTAATCATTCTGACCCAAGCCTTTGCACACACCATCCTCATACATGATACTAAGATGTGGTAACTGGTTTGGTTATTTTCTATGTCATTTTGCTAGGGTTTGACACATAAATTTAAATGTTGCATTTTAGGACATGTTTTTGGATTCTCAATTTCTTAATTTTTGTTTTCATATCAAATGAATCTGGATGCTCCTGATTTTTTGCATGCTGTTTATATATGTGTAGTGGAACCTTGTGTTAAATTCCCATGAATTTAGGATGCATTTTCAATTTGATTTGGATTTTTGAAGTTGATGTTTGCATTTTAGTCCCTATTTTGATGCTTGCTTAGCATGAGGCACTTGTGCCACTTCCTTTCAATGTTGAAACCAATCCTTTTGCACATGTTTTAGTATATATGTCATGTCTTGATGTGTGGAGCCTTGCCCCCTGACTTTGTGTTTTGATACCCTTTTGATGCATTTGTTTGACAAGAGGTTTAGGCCTCCTATCCTTGGTTGTTTTTGTGAACTTTTGTGAACTTTAATAGTATGATTCATGTGGTTACACTTCGATTCTGGTTTGGTGCCTTTGTACATGTGTACTCCCCTGTTCTATGATGCTTCTATCAAGTCTTTGTGCATTTATTCAAAATGAGCTCCTTTTTGCATTCATTTGAGCATGAAAGATGCATTAGGGTTTCATGATACACTTTGTTTGATTTTGATCCAAAAGTGATTCTATGCTTATGATATGAACTTGGAGGTTTGTATATTGATTACATAGCTCATTTTACATGCTTATGATGTTCATACCTTGCTGCCATGTGTAAGATCCCAATTTTGGGCCCTAAGATCCCTCATGGCCCATATCATTCATATCATAACTTCAAGGATCAGTGCATGCCCTAGTTTCCCTCCTAGTGGGTAGGTTGCTTTGTGGGTTGTTTCTTGATCACCAAGCATACTTTGCATTTGTATATCTTTGCTTTCATATGTTTATCATTCAAAAAGTACAAAAATATTGTCAGTCTAACCTTGTTGCTTGCAGTTGAAGCAATCATCAGCAATTAGGTCAAAGACAGTCAACAGTCAGTCAAAGCAATGGATGGTGGCCATTCTTGCAGAATTTGGGCACCATGATCAATAATCAAGAGTTCATATGACTTATGACATCATTTGGAATCAAAATATCAAGGAATTAGGGTTTGGAATTCATCAGAAATGCTTCAGCCATCCAAAACCCTAGAAAAGTCAAACTTGGTCAACTGTTGATTTAATCAGGATTTGATGGATAGAATTGATCTGAAGGAGCTCATTCATGCTTATACAAGCCTCATCTATCATGTCAAACCTCATCATGGAAGAATTTGAAGTAAAATCAGAAATTTCCCAAAATAGGAAGTGGACCTGTAATTTCAACTGCCAAAAATGGAAACTTCTTGATCCTCAACTTACATCATGATACAAGCTTAAAATGAATTTTTGCCCAACATGAAAGTTGAAGATCTTGTTCTCCCATTTTCAAAAAGTCCAAGAACTCTCAAATCCCATGTATGGTTGTCAAGATATGATCAATTCAATTTCAGAAATGTTTGAACTTCAAAGAGCCATATCTCTCAAACCATAAGGCCAAATTTGGTGGGGTTTTTTCCTACAAACCACATTTTTCATCCTCTTTCCAAAAATATAAATTTCATTCATCAAAACCCTACCATTCAAAATGGCATTTTTGGACCTATTTCATTAAAAAGACAAGTTTGACCAAACTTTGACTTTTTGATTCTTTGACTTTTTCTTAATTTGGCCAATTGGGAAATGTGTTAAATCATATTTGTGACTTGCTCCAAGCCCTAAATCATCATCATACCACCATTTTACTACCATTTTGGACCAAGGTACAAAGTTGGTATTTTTTGCAATTGGCTTCACATAAGATAAAACAAGGACAGCATTTCATGTACAACCAAAAACAGCAATTTGTTTGGTCCTTGGCAGTCTGATTCAAAGCCCAATCGTGCCAAATTCACACCTCCACTATCCACTTGACCAAAATTAGCAAATGTGCAATTGTTTTCTTTTGAACTAAGCAAGCTTAGGCATTGGTTTAGCATTGTTAAACAGGCAATATAAAGCTCATTTTCTGTTACATTCCAACCCTAGAGAGACTGCAGCCATCACAGAAAACCCCTCACCCTCTCATTGTGCATTTTGGCAAAAGGTGAATTTCTGCATAAACCATTCAAAGAACTCGAGTAACCCTTGCATCCCTCATTACTTGTACAATCTTTGGAAGCATTTTGCATCCTCAAACCACACCTGTGCAGCCCCTATTTGTTCTGTTTTCCTCAAGCTTCAACAATGGTGAAAGGAGATTTGAAGAGCTCCAAGCTTTGCTGAGCCAAACAACCTCAAGGATTCAACATTCCAAAGTATTATCTTCATCTGTTTGCACCTGAATCACTCAAAGGACCACTGTTTACAACTTGCTTCAAAAACAAGTAGGTTTTCGATTATCTTCTTTCTCCAAACTATGCCATGTGTTAAATAGGTTTTGGTTTGCTGGTTGCTTTAAACTTTGTCCCGTGTAAAATAGTTGAGTATATTGTTAGAAATTTGGAAATGAAGGATGATGCTCATATGATATTTTGCTCGATTCCTGATGCACAGCATGTTTTGTTGAAAATTAATGTTGGATTCTCATTCACCTTGCCATGCTGAGCGTTATTATGTATGTGTTTTAATTTCTGGAAATTTTCTTGAAGATTCGAATTGTTGATGATGAAGATGCATACTGCTGTGTTTAAACCCTTCCCTGTCCAGAATTTCCATGAGTAATGTTTGTTTGGTTGTTGGTTGATGTTGCTTGATGTTCATTATGCCATGCCATTGTGTGTTTTTGCTCGGAACTTGTTTGATGTTGATGAACATTGTTGATGATGAATGCTGCTGTTGTTGAAACCCCAGCTTGTTTCCAGTTTTTGTTTTCCCAGAACTCATATGCCTTTGGTTTGTTGTTGTTTTGCATGAACCGCATCAATGCCATGTTATTTGTGTGCTATGTTGGAAGCTCGATTGCCATGCTTTTGTTTGAAAATGTTGAGAAACAATGCTGTTAAACCCTAGGGTTCTTCCTAAACCCAGAAAATTCATCCATTGGTCGGGTTACTGTTTCATTGGCTGAGAGCCAATCAAAACATTTCATTTCGCAGGGCCAAAACGCACAGCTTCGTTAAGTGGCACGCTAATTACAGTTTTGCCACCGTTGACCCCATGTTTGACTCCATACCATGCTATGTGTTTCATACTTCATTCAATTATTTCACTCAACTTCAACAATCCATTTCTCTTTCAATTTTCATCCAAAAATCATGCAATTTTTTCCATCATGTCCATGAGAGTGTCTAGTATTTGATTGTGATTTTTAATTAATTTTCCATCGGCTGGATTTTAATTGATAATTATTTTCTTGACATGTATGCATAATTGATACATTGTGCCATTCCTTTTGTGAAATACTCATGATGCATCCAATGAGCCTGAAATTTTTTTGTGGTGAAGCTAGACTCACTCATCTTCATTTTGGTATAAAGATTGTGCATTTATCGTTTGTGGTTTGCTAGTTATGATTTTTTGAACTAGGGTGTGACAATTTGTGTCACACCAATGATATGCAAATGTATGATTTTTGTTCACATGCTTCCCTACATCCAATTGACCTCAAATTTTGCATGAATGATCTATCACATGTCTAGTTTGTGTATGAATTTTCCTGGAATTAATTGTTCTGTTTCCAATTTATTTGAGAATTTTCTTCCATGCTTTGTCATTTGTTGACTTTTTGTGCTACACATTGCCATATCCTTTGTGAAATCCTCATACCATATTGTATGACCATGAAATTTCATATGTGATAACTAGACATCTCAAGCTTTGCATTGGTGTTAATCTCATTCATTTCTCTTCTGTTTTCAAATTGATATGATTTTTTGAAGTTGACCCATGCTTGTTGACTTTCATTATGCTTACTTGAATTTGGTTTGACTTCATGATTTTACTTGACTGCCTTCCTCTCATCCAAATGCCATGAAATTTTACATGTCTACCATGCTAGATGTTAGGATTGAGTGTGTTTTATTTCATGATTTTTGAGATTGTTTGGGTTGACTTTTGGATGAAGTCTTGCTGTTGACCTATTTGTGCTTCTTATTGCCATGCTTTGCATTCTTTTGCATATGAAATGACAATGATGCATGATTTGATTATGAATCCAATTGAGATTGCTTCTTAAATGTTTGAACATGAATTGGGTTGACTTTCCTTTGCTGTTTGACTTTTTTCTTTCATCCTTGACCCTAGGCTAGTCCTAGTGGTCTTCTGAGCTTACAATTGAGCTATGGTTTCAGGTTAAGCCCCAATGCCTCAAAGACCATTCAAATTGGTTTGAGTTGAATTATATATTGTGCTAACCCTTGTTTTGTAGGTTGACTCATGTAACTTGAGTCTTTGTGCCTTGCACAATTGGTCCCTCTGTGGTTGACTATTGGTTCATTTTCTTTTGATTTTGATTGTTGACTTGTTTACTAATGAGTTTGACTTTTTCAGGTACACTTTAGTTGCTTTAGTTGCTTGCTTTGCTTTTTAGCATTTGCTTTGAGGTATAGTTACTTCTTCTTCATGTAGTCTGGAGACCTGGTCTGTTATTTGACCGGGCAAACTGTCTGAAGTCCTCCTTAAGAGGCAATGCCTGTGTGTGTTTAAATTTGTCCTAAGCAGGAAAAGTCCTCATTTGAGGCAATTGGTGGAAGGTAGGGATAAGCAATCTATCCCCCACTATTCAGTGTGTCCTCTCTTTGCTCCCATTACATGGTTGAAGCATTGAGATAAAAACCCAAGATCTAATCGAGTCAATAATGTGGAGAGAGTTCCTACTTTCTGAACTCCCACACTTTCTTTGATGCTCTCTCTGATCTGAGATAGAAGCAATGAGGCACACCCCTCATCTCCTTTTCATCTGCTTCACTTTAGCCTCTCAATGGCAAGGTTAAGAGCGACCTTTACCTATTACAGTGGACTTTCAAAGTCAAACCCTCTTGTGTGAGCCCCTTGTTTGGCTATAGAGTGTGCTGTTTGATATTCATTGATTGATTGATTGCTTCATATGCACTTGCTTGCTTGTATGTTATGCATCTATCATCATCATCAATTGCCATTAGTGCATGATCATCTCATTTGCTTTTGTGATGCTATCATTATTGCTTGCCCATTGAGGACAATTGTAAGTCCATCTCTTTTGGCCTTTGCTCCTGTGATATGGAAGGATAGAGTGCAAGACCTCCTTGGTCACTCATATCTCCTGTCATTGCTTTGTGTTTATGTGAGGATACAGCTGTAAGTCCCTGCAAGTTGGCATCTGTTTTCCTGTGATCATAAGTTGATTTGTTTGATTGTATGAGAAATTGCAATTGTAAGTCCCTGCAAGTTGGCTTTTGCTTTCTCATCATCTCATGTTGCATAGTTCTTGTATGTGAGGATCCTTGTAAGTCCCTGCTATGTGGCATTGGTATTCCTATGATCATATGTGTGGGGTTAACCTAAGTCCAGACAGATTGGCAGTTGACTTCCACATTTCATATCCTATTTCTTGTTTTCTTCTGTGGAGATTAGTGTAAGTCCATTGAGTGGCATCTGATATCCCATTCTGTTTTAGGAGATTGGTATAAGCCCAGTGATTGGCATCCGATATCCGCCTTTTGGATTTCATCTTTGTTTGTTTTCTATTATCCATTGCATTCCAAAGGACACACTTGAATCATCTCCCATATGATCTCAAGAAGTGAACCTTCTAAGAAGTTTTACTATCCATCCTCATCCATTCATCATTCATTATGTCCTAGACTTTTCACACTATACCTTTTAAACTTGACATAAGTGTTGTGCAAACTTCTTCATGTTTTTCTAACTAAAAACCTGGACCCCAAGTCCTTGACTTTTTTTCAAAACTTCATTTTCATAATACTTCTTTGAATCAATCCTAATCATACTTTGACCTCATTTTCATAAACACAATCAATTAACTTCACTCATTCACTTGTTTTGGCTTCGTCCATTAATCTTTTCATGCATTAGCCATAGGTTTCAATTATCTTTGTGGTTGATGTAAATCTTGCCTATCCTTAGTGAGTCGACAGTAAGACTTCCGTACTGAAAACAGGGTTAACCCCTCTAGTGCGTCGAAGCTATCCTCGCATGGTGGATGTTGTTTTTGGTCGAGTGTTCTCCCATTGATAATGAAAAGCCTCAGTGCTTGTGTTTAAAACTGAATCCACCAACTTTTGGAAATCTTTTAGCCGAACTACGGCGTTTTGATCCTTACCTTTGATGGAAGGTACGTAGGCAGCGGGTTCATCCGTTCGAACACAAAAATAATAAAAAATGTATATTCTTTTCTCATCATCCCAATCATGTTTGCACAATATTTTTTGTCACAACAAATAACGATTTAACATAACAAGTGTGAAAAGGGCTCCCTAGGAGTACCTAGGACGTAGTGGGTGCCTAACACCTTCCCATTGCGTAATTTACCCCTTACCCAGACTCTCTGATCTTTTTATTAGTTTTCTACGTGTAAAACTTCTTAGGCTTTTGTTCGCTTTTTAGCCAGTCCTTTGGATAAATAAAAGTGCGGTGGCGACTCGAAATTTCAATGTATCTCTTAGCTTATGATTTAATCGATAGATCATATAGCGACGAATACACCGCTACAGAAAAGTGGCGACTCTGCTGGGGATCCCTGGTTGTATTGCCTACTTTTCACCCTTGTTGTGCTATATTGTTATTCTTTATCTGACATATTTTTGTACAATTTGGGATCACTGTATTGATTGTAATGTGTGAATTGCTTGATATACAATTGCTGTTTGCTTTGGTGATCTGTGAGATGAGTTCTATCCCCGAACTCGAGTGCACTCTAGGATAGGAGAATGGCATAGTCTCGTCGACTGGTGTGGAGTAGTCCTTAGCCAGTTGACTTGCGAGACCATTCACTTGGTGGAGGTCATGTTGAACTAATAATGTCACACAAGTTATTTGTGGTTAGGCATTATTCTTTCAATCATGTTCCGCAGAAGCCAAGGACCTTAGTTTACCAAACCCATCTTGGCCTATTTTTAGGACCGTAGTGCGGAGGTCGTTCAGATGTCAGTTCTGATACGATTGCTACGCGATACTACACTCATAAGAGTTTCTCTTGAGAATATTCTTGGAATACGAGTATTCGTTCCTCCGATAATATTCGAAAGATGGAACGATGATTATGGGAACCTCTGATAGAACATGTCTGGCAGGTTTAAACCCTAGTACACTCCCTTTGGGTGGTTCTTAACCGAGACTCCATGCTCGTGACTCTCAACAAACCCGTGATTCGTGGCTGAGTCGTTCAAACATTGTTAATATCAATGGATCCCGGATCAGGTGTAAAACCTAAAATCCATCAAAGCGGCTGGTTGATATTAAGAATGTTTGAACCGGTTCATGTACCGTTAATATCAATGGAACTTGGGTGTCGATAAGGTGAAAACCTAAATCCACCAAAATGGATGATTGATATTAGGGATACATAGAGCTTTCCCACGACCTTTGTTTGGTGTGCTTTGCTTGATCCTTGAGTGTGTTTGTTGCATTCATGCATTCACGCATTCATCCGCATTCATGTCATCAAAAGAGAAAATTTTCAAGGAACTTAAAGGGTTATTTGCAAAATTTTCAGACATGGAAAGACCGAAAAGGTATACAAAGAAGTACAGCTTCAAGCAGCCTGATGTAAAAGAGTTAAGGAATCTGACATCGTATGTATTAGATCCCTTGGGTTTCAAAGCTCGATATGGGAAGCTTCTGCCGTTGTTGACTACTCAGGTGGATGAGGGATTGATGAGCACTCTTGCTCAGTTCTATGATCCGCTCTATCATTGCTTCTTATTTTCGGACTTCCAGTTGTTGCCGACTTTGGAAGAATACTCTCACCTTATTGGGATTCCGATTCTGGATCAAGTGCCGTTCAGTGGCTTAGAGAGTATTCCATCTACTCGAGAGATTTCCAGTTTGTTGCATATAGATGAAGATCTGATTAGAGCTAATCTGACTACCAAAGGCGGAATTCAGGGTTTTCCTTCCGAGTTCCTCATTGCCCAAGCTACCTTTTATGGGAAGGCCATGAGTGAGGATGCCTTTGAGGCTCTATTCGTATTGCTTATCTATGGATTGGTGCTGTTTCCCAACTTCGACAAGTTCGTGGACATGAACGCCATTAGGATCTTTTCAGTTCTTAATCCGGTTCCGACCTTGTTGGGTGATGCATATGTCTCCATGCATCTAAGGAATATGAAGAATGGAGGAGTTATTGTCTGCTGTTTACCCCTGCTGTACAAGTGGTTTATTTCGCACTTGCCGCAGACAGTTGCTTTCAAGGAGAACAAGGGATGTCTACGGTGGTCCCAGAGACTTATGTCTCTCACCAATGATGATATCACCTGGTATGATCGCGTGTATGATACCGTTCAGATCATCGATTCTTGTGGTGAATTCCCCAATGTGCCTCTTCTTGGTACATGTGGTGGGATCAGCTACAACCCTACGCTTGCACGTCGTCAGCTTGGGTTCCCCCTAAAGGATAAACCCCATAACATTCTGTTAGAAGGTGTATTCTTTCAGGAGGGTAAAGATCCCCAAGGCCTGAAAGCCAGATTTGTCCGCGCTTGGCGCAATATTCGCATAAAGAGTAGGAATGAGTTGGGTCCGAAGAACTGCATTGCTTTGGAGCCATACACCTCTTGGGTCAGACAGAGGGCTGCTACCTACCTGATGCCGTATGATCATCCAAGACCTACACCGTTGGATGTGGCTGGGCCTTCAACCCTCCCTACCCAACGTGTAGAGGAGTTGAGAGAAGAAGACCTTTCGCGTGCCTGGATCCGTGAAAGAGAGGAATTGCTGCAGCAGCTCAAGGAGAAAGATGCTATGATTGAATTTCTCGAGCACCGAGTGATCGATGATCCGAATGATGCTTGGACTTCTCTGCTTCCTCAGTCTTCCAAATTCTGGAAGAGGAAGTATGATCGACTTGCGAAGGAGAAAGCTGATATGGAGGCTGCCTATGAGAGAGAGATCAAGAAGTTGTGCACTTCTCGTCTTCCAGCATCCCGAGCTAATAGGGATCCATAGGATGTCATTTACCTTTTCTCTTTGTAATGAATTAAAAGAATGCTGTATTTCTTTGTTTTGATATATTTTGAATGAAATATTTTCCATGAGCAATCAAAATGTTTAATATTCAAAATATTGCAAATAATACCCTAAGGGTTCCTTGAAAACAAAACATTTGCACAAGCATTTCATGCATCATTCTTGCATAAGCAGGTACCTTTGTTTCTGGTCTTCTGGTTCTAACCCCTGTTCTTCATTTATTTTGAAGACAAGCTGACTCACCGGTATTATACGAGAGTCAACTCTGCAAGGATCATGGAGCAGTTGGAACAAGAGAACCAGAGTCTGAGAGATGAAGTCGCCAGACTTGGCGCTCTGATGGAGCAACTCCTTGCTGCCCAGAATCAGCCAGCTCCTCAGCCAGCAACTCCGGTTCAGCGGACTGTTATTTCAGAGATAGCTACTTCAACGGTACCTGTCAGTGCCCAGCAGCCAAATGCTATGCCTCCCGGTTTTCCTTGGGGGATGCCTCCCGGCTTCATGCCTGACCTGCCAGCTCCAACATTTGCTCAAATGCCGGCATCTAGCCCGGTCCTTGTTCCTGTTCCTCCTGTCGTGCATACCATGCCTAGGGTAGACGACACCATCTATCACTCTGAAGCTTCTGAGGGCTCAGATGTTCACGAGAAAATGGATGCAATGAACGACCAATTCCTCGAGCTGAGAAAGGAATTGAGGACTCTCCGTGGCAAAGATCTCTTCGGCAAGTCTGCAGCCGAACTTTGTCTAGTTCCCGGTGTTAAGATACCAGTTAAGTTCAAGGTCCCAGACTTTGAAAAATATAAAGGGAACACTTGTCCTTTGGCACACCTGGTCATGTATGCCAGGAAGATGTCAACGCAGACCGACAACAATCAACTCTTGATCCACTACTTCCAAGACAGTTTGTCTGGTGCTGCTCTCCGTTGGTACATGAGCCTGGACAGCGTCAACATCCGCTCTTTCAACGATCTTGGCGAAGCTTTCGTCAAGCAATACAAATACAACGTTGACATGGCGCCTGACAGAGATCAACTCAGGTCTATGTCACAAAAGGACAAAGAATCGTTCAAGGAGTACGCCCAGAGATGGCGTGAGCTGGCAGCTCAAATCACTCCACCATTAGAAGAGAAGGAGATGACCAAGATCTTTCTGAAGACTCTTGGGTCATTTTACTATGAGAGAATGGTGGCCAGCGCTCCCTCTGATTTCACCAAGATGGTGAACATGGGGATGCGCCTTGAAGAAGGTGTCCGTGAAGGACGATTAGCTAAAGATGATGGTTCTTCCTCTAAACGATATGGAGCGTTTAAGAGGAAAGAAGGAGAAGCCCATGCCGTGCAGTCTCAGCCAAAGCAAAGAAGACCCTCTGTTCAGAGGAAGCCTACACGACATTCCGGTCATCAGCACCAGGTGGCTCACATAGCACCTGTTTTCAAGGACAATGCTCCTCAACGTTAGCAATATCAACCTCAACAGTATCAACATCAGCAACAATATCAACAACCTCAATATCAACAATCTCGTCCACAGCAACAGGCTTACCAGCCTCGTGGGAATACGAGTAATCAGGCAAACGCAGGTTATGAAAGGAAGAAGATCAGTTTCGATCCAATTTCGATGTCGTACGCAGAGTTGTATCCCTCTTTAATAGAGCGGAAGTTGGTGTCTCCGAGAGATCCTCCGGCTATACCTGTCAACCCCCAGTGGTGGTATAAGCCTGACCTGCATTGTGTCTATCATTCTGGCGCTCCGGGCCATGACATCGAAAACTGTTTCCAGCTGAAGACTAAGGTTCAAGACCTTATGAGAAGCGGAATTCTGAGTTTCGAAGACTCCAATCCGAACGTCACCAGGAACCCATTGCCTTCGCATGGGAAGTCTGTGAATATGATCCAGGAAGACCTTGGGAAATACAAGGTGAAGTACATCAGTCATATCCGGCAGTCGTTGGTTGGATTACATAAGATGTTGTGTCAGCACAGCTGTTTGAAGCATAACCATGACCAGTGCCGCGTCTGCTCGGTCAATCGTTTGGGTTGTGACCAGGTTCGCAAGGAATTACAAATGATGTTGAATGAAGGTACCATTGAGATTCTCCAGAATCGCAATGTTGATACAGTTGAACCTGAGGTGAATGTTATATCACCGGTGTTCAAGTTGCCAGAGCCCGTTGTTATTCGCTACAATAGCAACAAGTCGAAGGCTTCACCTGCTTTGATCATCAAACCGGCCGGCCCTGTGCCCTATTCATCTGATAAAGCTGTACCTTTCAGATATAGTCCTGTTGCTGTCCAGGATGGGGTTGAGGTACCTCTGCCGTCTACTTCCGTGACCACTATTGCTGATGTTAGTGGGTTGACCCGCAGTGGTCGTGTATTTTCTGCGCCTGCTAAGGCTGTTCCTTCTGATACTGTTGTGCACCCTGTAGGGAATGCTGTGAATGTTCAGAATCCGGCACCTGCTGTTGCCCAGCCTTCCTCCTCCGTACCAAAGACTCCCATTTCTTCAGTTGTTGGCCCGAGTGGCATTATTGATGAAGAATCTGATGAGATGCTGAGGCTCATCAGAAAGAGTGAGTACAATATTGTAGACTAGCTTCTACACACGCCCTCCAAGATTTCTATTCTTTCTCTTTTACTGAATTCAGAACCCCATCGGGAATCCCTGCAGAAAGTCTTGGACCTGGCGTACGTTGATCACGACGTCACCCTGGAACAATTTGATAGCATTGTTGCAAACATTACCGCTTGCAACACTCTGAGCTTTTGTGACGCTGATCTCCCTGAGGAGGGAAGAGACCACAACATGGCTTTACATATCTCTATGAATTGCAAATCTGATGCAATGTCCAATGTGCTGGTGGACACTGGATCGTCCCTTAATGTATTGCCAAAATCCACACTCTCTCGATTGTCATATCAAGGTCCTCCTATGAGGCAGAGTGGGGTTGTTGTGAAAGCTTTTCATGGGTCGCGCAAGACCGTGATTGGGGAAGTCGATCTCCCAATCAAAATTGGACCAAGTGATTTCCAGATCACTTTTCAAGTAATGGATATTCACCCATCATACAGCTGTCTCTTGGGCAGACCATGGATTCACGAGGCTGGCGCCGTGACATCCACCCTACACCAAAAGCTGAAGTTTGTGAAAAATAAGAAATTGGTTGTAGTAGGGGGAGAAAAGGCTCTCCTGGTCAGTAATCTGTCTTCTTTCTCGTACATTGATGCAGAGGATGAAGTTGGAACTCAGTTTCAAGCTTTATCTATTGATAAACCTATCGAGAAGAAGTCTCCTTCATTCACTTCCTACCGAGATGCAAAACTGGCCATTGAATGTGGTGCAGTTGCTGGTCTAGGGAAAGTGCTTGAACTTGAAGATAATCGATCCCGGGCTGGCATTGGCTATGGTTATGGGGCATTCAACGAGCAAGGTTTGTTCACCAGTGGAGGATTCATCCATGTTGATCAACCTGCAGAAGAGGAAGCTGCTGCTATCATCGAAGAAGAAGACGCAGAAGACTTGAACAATTTTGTTATTCCTAGTGGTGTCTGCCACAATTGGGTCGCTGTAGATGTTCCTACAGTTATCCATAGATCAGAGTAATTGTTCATTTTGTTTAAAACCCTTCTCCCATGCCAAAAGGAGAAGTGATGACATTGTTGGCAAAGCATATATACAATGATGTTTTCATTCAATTTTTCGCATCGTTAAACATTTGTTTTTCCTTTGTTTTCACTTTTTGCTTTTCTTTATGAAATCAGTGATCACAAAAAACCATAAAAACAAAAACAAAAAGCTATAAAAGCAACATTCTTTCATCTGCATAATGATTTGCTTGTTTAAATTCTGAAGTTTTTCTTAACCAAAATCATTATGCAGGTTGATCCTAAAACCCATTGAACATAATGATCCAACGCCATCTCCCAACTTTGAATTCCCTGTATTTGAGGCAGAAGAAGATGACGTTGAAGAGATTCCTGATGAGATCACCCGTCTTCTTGAGCACGAAGAGAAGATCATTCAGCCGCATCTCGAAGACTTGGAAACAATCAACTTGGGATATGAGGATTGTGAGCGCCTGGTGAAGATTGGGGCACTTCTTGAAGGGTCTGTTAAGGAAGATTTGATCAGCTTGCTACGAGAATATTCAGATATCTTTGCTTGGTCCTATGAAGACATGCCGGGTTTAGATACAGATATTGTGCAACATTTCCTGCCTTTGAAGCCTGAGTGCGTGCCGGTGAAGCAGAAGCTCAGAAGAACTCATCCAGATATGGCAGTGAAGATCAAAGAGGAAGTTCAGAAGCAAATTGATGCGGGGTTTCTGGTGACTTCGACATATCCTCAATGGGTGGCCAATATTGTGCCTGTTCCTAAGAAGGACGGAAAAGTCCGTATGTGCGTTGATTACAGAGATTTGAATAAAGCTAGCCCAAAAGACGATTTTCCTCTACCACACATTGACATGTTGGTAGACAATACAGCTAAATTCAAAGTCTTTTCCTTTATGGACGGATTTTCCGGATATAATCAAATCAAGATGGCACCAGAGGATATGGAGAAGACAACATTCATCACACCTTGGGGAACATTCTGTTATCGAGTGATGCCCTTCGGTTTGAAGAACGCCGGAGCCACGTATCAACGAGCTATGACTACCTTGTTTCATGACATGATGCACAAGGAGATAGAAGTCTATGTTGATGATATGATTGCTAAGTCCCGAACGGAAGTTGAGCATATTGAGCATTTGTTGAAGCTTTTCCAGCGTTTGAGGAAGTTCCAGCTTCGTCTGAATCCGAACAAATGTACTTTTGGAGTCCGTTCCGGCAAGTTGTTGGGTTTTGTGGTAAGTGAAAGAGGTATTGAGGTTGATCCTGCAAAGGTCAAAGCAATACAAGAGATGCCCGCACCCAAAACTGAGAAGCAAGTCCGAGGTTTTCTTGGCCGCTTGAACTACATTTCCAGATTTATATCCCACATGACTGCCACATGTGCGCCGATATTCAAGCTTCTCCGGAAAGATCAGTCTCATGATTGGACCGAGGATTGCCAGAAAGCTTTCGACAGTATCAAGGATTATCTGTCTGAACCTCCGATTTTGTCTCCGCCTGTGGAAGGAAGACCTCTGATTATGTACTTAACAGTTCTTGAAGACTCGATGGGTTGTGTACTCGGTCAACAAGATGAATCAGGGAAGAAGGAGTTTGCTATCTACTACCTCAGTAAGAAGTTTACTGATTGTGAGTCTCGGTACTCTATGCTTGAGAAGACGTGCTGTGCTTTAGCTTGGGCTGCTAAGCGTTTGCGCCAGTACATGATAAATCATACAACTTGGTTGATATCCAGAATGGATCCAATTAAGTATATCTTCGAGAAGCCTGCTTTAACTGGGAGGATTGCCCGTTGGCAGATGCTGTTGTCTGAGTATGATATTGAGTATCGAGCTCAGAAAGCTATCAAAGGTAGTATCTTGGCTGACCATTTAGCGCACCAGCCAATTGAAGATCATCAGTCTGTTCAGTATGACTTCCCTGACGAGGAAATTCTGTATTTGAAGATGAAAGATTGCGATGAGCCTACACTTGATGAAGGTCCAAAACCTGGTTCCAGATGGACGATGGTGTTTGATGGCGCTGTTAATCAATATGGAAATGGAATTGGGGCAGTAATCATTAATCCCCAGGGTTCGCACATTCCATTTACAGCAAGACTAACTTTCAAATGCACGAATAATATGGCGGAGTATGAAGCCTGTATAATGGGACTTGAAGAATGCATTGACTTAAGGATCAAGTATCTTGATGTCTATGGTGATTCAGCTTTGGTTGTCAATCAGATCAAAGGTGAATGGGAGACGAATCAACCAGGTCTCATCCCATACAAAGATTACGCAAGACGGATTTCAACTTTCTTTACAGAAGTTGAATTTTATCATATTCCTCGAGAGGATAATCGGATGGCAGATGCCCTTGCAACGCTCGCTTCCATGATTGTTGTCAGATGGTGGAATGATGTTCCCAACATTACTGTGATGCGCTTGGACAGACCCGCTAACATATTTGCAATCGAAGACGTGAAAGATGACAAGCCTTGGTATTTTGATATCAAGAATTTCCTCCAGAACCAGGTCTACCCGCCTGGGGCATCTCTGAAAGATAGGAAAACTTTGAGAAGGTTGTCAGGCAGTTTCTACCTCAGTGGTGAAGTGCTGTACAAGAGAAATTTTGATATGGTTTTGCTCAGATGCGTGGATAGACACGAAGCAAACCTATTGATGACTGAGGTCCATGAAGGTTCATTTGGTACTCATTCCAATGGACATGCCATGGCTAAGAAGATGTTGAGAGCAGGCTACTATTGGCTGACAATGGAGTCTGACTATTGCCAGTATGTGAAGAAATGTCACAAGTGTCAAATTTATGCGGATAAGATTCATATTCCTCCGACACTCCTGAATGTGATTTCATCACCATGGCCTTTCTCTATGTGGGGAATCGACATGATCGGCATGATCGAGCCGAAAGCGTCCAACGGACATCGGTTTATTCTCGTAGCCATTGATTACTTCACAAAATGGGTTGAAGCCGCTTCATACGCGAATGTAACCAGACAGGTGGTTGTGAAGTTTATCAAGAACCAGCTGATCTGCCGTTATGGTGTGCCAGAGAGGATCATTACTGATAATGGATCCAATCTGAATAACAAGATGATGGATGAGTTGTGCGCTGAATTCAAGATTGCACACCATAATTCCTCTCCTTACAGACCTAAGATGAATGGGGCTGTTGAAGCTGCTAACAAAAATATCAAGAAGATTATCCAGAAGATGACTGTCACGTACAAAGATTGGCATGAGATGCTGCCATTTGCTTTGCATGGATATCGTACGTCTGTACGCACTTCAACAGGGGCAACCCCTTTCTCTCTTGTTTATGGCATGGAAGCCGTTCTCCCAGTAGAGGTGGAGATCCCATCAATGCGAGTCTTGATGGAGGCCAAGTTGACAGATGCTGAATGGATTCAGAGTCGTTATGACCAATTGAATTTGATTGAAGAGAAGAGATTAACTGCCATGTGCCATGGTCAGTTATATCAGCAGAGAATGAAGAAAGCATTCGACAAGAAGGTCAAGCCTCGCGTGTTCCGAGAAGGTGACCTTGTGCTCAAGAAAGTTTTGTCTTTCGCGCCCGATTCCAGGGGCAAGTGGACTCCAAACTACGAGGGTCCATATGTTGTTAAGAGAGCCTTTTCAGGCGGAGCTTTGATGCTTACAACAATGGATGGGGAGGATTTCACTCGTCCTGTGAATTCAGATGCAGTCAAGAGATACTTTGCCTAGAAAAAAAAGTATATGCAAATGAAAAAAACAAATGAAAAAACAGAATAGCTCGCTAAGTTGAAAACCCGAAAGGGCGGCTTAGGCAAAAATGAGCGTCTCGGTGGAGAACCCGCAAGGGTAATCCAGGCAAAAATTAGAGACTTGAAAAAAAAAGATATATTTGCATCCCGCTAGATTGAGTACCTCACTCTGGGGCAATCTAGGCAAAAATTAGGGATTTGGCAAGTAACTGCATCCTGACAAGACTTTCTGTTCATCAGTCGTCATTTCGTCAGAAGATTCTCGATTCATCGTCAACCGAAGCTTCGGATACATCGACATTCAAATTGGTAGAGAAAGGATCATTATGTTCAATGTAGCCCTCTTCCAATATATATCACCGATTTCAAATTTGTACAGATCTATGGAGTCTTGCCATTTGCAGACTACCATTCTATCAAATCAATTTGAGCTTTTTATCCAATTATTTGCACTCTTATTTGTTTCAATTCAACAAATGTTTTGCATGTTTTAAATTGATAAAATGTCATTGTTTTAAACAAATCAAAATTTTCAAAATTTGTTGTTTTATACAAAGTGAACATGCACAAGATTGAAAGGATACTCAAGAATATCTCAGTGCTCTCCCGAGGGTGGCATGATTTCCAACAGGTAAGACATTTGTTCATATTCCTGGTTTGGTGGTATCTTCTTTCTTCAGATCTTTGTTGAGGTTGTTCCTCAGACAGAGTTGTTGTTGGGGTTGTTCCCCAGTACAATCGCAAGCAGAGTGTTGTTGAAGACTTTGTATTCTCCAGCAGCAGTTTTCCCCTAGCATGGGTGTTTTATTGTAGAAGTTTCGGCGGGTGATGGTTTGTCACCTGGGTGCCCCGTCACTTTCTCCAGTGGGTCGTATGCCCCAGACTTTATTTGTCTCCTCAGCACAGTCATGGGTATAACTGTTTGATTGATACTCCCCTCGGAGTCGCGAGTAGAGCTGTTATTAATATCCCCACCAGAGTTGCAAGTGGAGTTGTTACCGCTTTTCCCCCCATGCAGTGTGCCAGCGGAACTGTCTGTTTTCCTCAGCACGTTTGTTTTCTTTTGAAGACTTGGTAAGTCAGTGGTTTGATACCCGGTACTTTACCCTTTCCCCGGCGAAGTCGTCTGCGGAATTGTTGTTATCTCTCCATCAGAGTTATTCTCCTCAGTAGAGCAGGATTTATTTTCCTATTCAGTGGTTGATTTGGGTTGACATCCCAGTATTTGCAACCCTCTTTTCCTCAGCTTAGTCTGCAGAATGTTTGCTGTGGCAGTTTCGCCCGTTGATTACTCCTCCAATCCCCAGTATGGTCGGATAATGGCTCTAGCCTCCAGTGAACGGATTTGATTTCTTGACTGTTTGTGATCTCCAGTAGAGGGGCTTATATTGCAGAATCTACTTGTTGTGATCAGTTGGCTGTGTATATTCTCCCCAAGCGGAGTGGTCCGTTGTAGAATATATTTGTTTGATCTGTCCTCCCTCAGTGGTTTGTTCCCAAGAGAGTAGCCGACAGTTTTCCCCAGTAGAGTTGCTTATGCAGTTAAATTCTATTCGGATGATATCATTCTCCCTCAGTGGGTTGTTCCCCAGTGGAGTTGTGTGGAGTTGCTTCTACAGCAGTTCGTGCTTATGCACCCTTTTGTTCCTCAGTCGACACTGGGATCCCTTGCAGATACTTTGGGATTTCTCTTGTTCCCCTACAGATTCGTCTTGGTGGCTGTTTTTCCCGTTGTGACTTTCTGTACCCTGTTTGGGTTGTTTCCTAATATTTCTGATTCTCTGCTTCTTCAACAGTGCTTGCAGATCTTTGCTTTTCAGCATATAGATCTCCGCAGATTGGCTCTCCAGCTGGTTTTTCCCCTGGAAGTATAATACCGGACGTTTGTTCCTGAACCTGTTTGTGTTAGAATTGTCTGTTTTGTCAGCATTCATCAAACATAAATCACGCATATTCATGCATATTCATAAACATTCAGATATTCATGTTGCATTTCTTGCCATATATCTTTTGTTTGTCGTGTCTCCTGCTATGGTGATATAGATCTCTTTACAGATCTCCCCAAGCAGATGTCGGGTGTTATAAATCTCTCCATATAGAGTCAGCCCCATAAGCAGAAAATGTGTCTGTCTTTCCTTCTGCAGTTCCCCACTGAGATATATCCTCGTGGATGACGGTTTCTTCCGTTTCCTCCCAACACATATATTGGGATGGATTTTCCTATTTGAGTTACATCCTCATTAGGACGTGTCTTGATTCAGTCTGCCTTTTCGGATCATTCCCGAATTGGCTATTTGTCAAATGTCTTGTGTTTCCCAGCGGGTTGTTCCCCAGCGGAATGTTTTTGGGCCTCTGCCTACAAACCAGCAGTTGTAAGTCCTACTTTTCCTGGCTTTCTTAACAGAATTTGTGGTTATACACCTTTTATTCTCCAGCCAGAGTTTTTGGTTTTCTACCCGTATACCGGTAGTTGTAAATCCTATTTTTCCTGCTCTCCAGCAGTTTGTGGTTTGTTATAAACCCTATTTTGGTTTCCCGTGCGGATTTGTGATTTATTCTATCCCCATGCGGAGTTTTTGGTCTTCTACCCCGTATTCGGTAGATGTAAACCCTAATTTTTGTGGTTATCTTCATTCAATATTTGATGACGATTTTCCTTTGCTTGTATAAGTTGCTCAGATCAGCACTTATATTCTCAGCAAGTCTTTTGTGGATAATTGCTGTATGCTAGCAATTTTATCCCCAGTGGGTCTTTTCACCGTATGCTAGTGATTTGTTCCCCGGATCATTGGTTGTTTACCAGTGCATCCCCAGCTAGTCTTCTGTCGATAATTGCCGGATGCTTGCAATCTATCCTCAGCAGCTCGCCTTTTATTTACCCTTTTGTCGGTAATGTCTGTTGCTCCTTTTTATTGGTCATCATTATATACCTCTCCTGGTATCCCGATGCCTTCCTTTTCGGATTTTATCCTATAAACAACCCAGTAACCGGTTCGGGATAATTTTCCTTTCGAGTATATTATTCACGTTTTAACGGCTATGAATAATATGTCTCATGCGCTCTTTAGTTGGAATCTTTTGTTGATTTTCCCCAACTGAGCAAGATTCATTCTTTGTAGAATCGAATATCCATCCTATAAACAAGTCTGCTGTTCTAGCTTTCTTCAGGATGATGAGTGTTTTGGAAGTGAAAACCAATTCACGATTTCGGATTTTATCCTATAAACAACCCAGTAACCGGTTCAGGATAATTTTCCTTTCGAGTATATTATTCACGTTTTGACGGCTATGAATAATATGTCTCATGCGCTCTTTGGTTGGAGTCCTTTGTTGATCTTCCCCAGTCGAGTAAGATTCGCATTCCTTGTGGAATCGAATGTCCATCCTATAAACAAGTCTGCTGTTCTAGCTTTCTTCAGGATGATGAGTGTTTTGGAAGTGAAAACCAATTCACGATTTCGGATTTTATCCTATAAACAACCTACAACCCGGTTCAGGATAATCTTCCTTTGTGAGTATTCTATCCACGTTCTGACGGTAATGGATATTATATCTCGTTCACTCTTGGGTCAATCTTTTGTTGTTTTCCCCTCAGAGTAAGATTTGTTTTCCTTGTGGAATCGAATATCCATCCTTTAACCAATTCGTGTTTTGGATGATGAGTGTTTTGGAACACAAACCAATTCACGATTTCGGATCTTATCCTATAAACAACCTACAACCCGGTTCAGGATAACTTTCCATGCGAGTATATTATTCGCGTTTTGACGGCTATGAATAATATATCTCATGCACTCTCTTGTCGAACACTTTGTTTGTTTCCCCAACTGAGTAAGATTTGCATTCTTTACAGAATCAAATGTCCATCCTATAAACAAGTTTGCTTTCGCTCTCTTCAGGATGATGAGTGTTTTGGAACACACACCAATTCAGGTCTTTGGTCGGTCACCTGTTACATACCTACAACCCGGTATCCTTGGTGTTCCTTCCTGAGTTTGTTACCCTTACCGGAAACATCTCATTTTGCTTGTTACTTCCCCAGTGGAGTTTTCTTTTGCTTCTCCTCAGGAATCAGCTTGTGTCTCTCCAATGGATTTATTTTCCATTTGGAAATCTTTTCCCAGTGTGAGTCCTTCACTCCCCAGTGAGTTCTCCAATCTTTTTTCCGTATTCCCTAATCAGAGTCGTGTCTTGTCCACGTTATGTCAGTTTTATCTTCCCCAGTTTGGAGTCGTGTATTGTTCACACATTTCTTTTTCTTTTGTTATCCCCATAGAGTCTTGTTAGAGTCTCTGTTCCTGGTGAGTGTACTACTCCGATGGATCGTCTTTTCTTCTGTGTGAATCATATTCCCCACAGAATTTGTGTCTTTTGCACACATACATTTGCATCATGAGGTCTCTTAGGGACCAAAATTTGTCTCATTACTGTTATTTAAGCCCATTCTACCACGTCGAGACGAAGATTTCTAAACTTCACTTCTCCGGCTAGAATGACCTTAAATAGGGGCATCTGTAAGATCCCAATTTTGGGCCCTAAGATCCCTCATGGCCCATATCATTCATATCATAACTTCAAGGATCAGTGCATGCCCTAGTTTCCCTCCTAGTGGGTAGGTTGCTTTGTGGGTTGTTTCTTGATCACCAAGCATACTTTGCATTTGTATATCTTTGCTTTCATATGTTTATCATTCAAAAAGTACAAAAATATTGTCAGTCTAACCTTGTTGCTTGCAGTTGAAGCAATCATCAGCAATTAGGTCAAAGACAGTCAACAGTCAGTCAAAGCAATGGATGGTGGCCATTCTTGCAGAATTTGGGCACCATCATCAATAATCAAGAGTTCATATGACTTATGACATCATTTGGAATCAAAATATCAAGGAATTAGGGTTTGGAATTCATCAGAAATGCTTCAGCCATCCAAAACCCTAGAAAAGTCAAACTTGGTCAACTGTTGATTTAATCAGGATTTGATGGATAGAATTGATCTGAAGGAGCTCATTCATGCTTATACAAGCCTCATCTATCATGTCAAACCTCATCATGGAAGAATTTGAAGTAAAATCAGAAATTTCCCAAAATAGGAAGTGGACCTGTAATTTCAACTGCCAAAAATGGAAACTTCTTGATCCTCAACTTACATCATGATACAAGCTTCAAATGAATTTTTGCCCAACATGAAAGTTGAAGATCTTGTTCTCCCATTTTCAAAAAGTCCAAGAACTCTCAAATCCCATGTATGGTTGTCAAGATATGATCAATTCAATTTCAGAAATTTTTGAACTTCAAAGAGCCATATCTCTCAAACCATAAGGCCAAATTTGGTGGGGTTTTTTCCTACAAACCACATTTTTCATCCTCTTTCCAAAAATATAAATTTCATTCATCAAAACCCTACCATTCAAAATGGCATTTTTGGACCTATTTCATTAAAAAGACAAGTTTGACCAAACTTTGACTTTTTGATTCTTTGACTTTTTCTTAATTTGGCCAATTGGGAAATGTGTTAAATCATATTTGTGACTTGCTCCAAGCCCTAAATCATCATCATACCACCATTTTACTACCATTTTGGACCAAGGTACAAAGTTGGTATTTTTTGCAATTGGCTTCACATAAGATAAAACAAGGACAACATTTCATGTACAACCAAAAACAGCAATTTGTTTGGTCCTTGGCAGTCTGATTCAAAGCCCAATCGTGCCAAATTCACACCTCCACTATCCACTTGACCAAAATTAGCAAATGTGCAATTGTTTTCTTTTGAACTAAGCAAGCTTAGGCATTGGTTTAGCATTGTTAAACAGGCAATATAAAGCTCATTTTCTGTTACATTCCAACCCTAGAGAGACTGCAGCCATCACAGAAAACCCCTCACCCTCTCATTGTGCATTTTGGCAAAAGGTGAATTTCTGCATAAACCATTCAAAGAACTCGAGTAACCCTTGCATCCCTCATTACTTGTACAATCTTTGGAAGCATTTTGCATCCTCAAACCACACCTGTGCAGCCCCTATTTGTTCTGTTTTCCTCAAGCTTCAACAATGGTGAAAGGAGATTTGAAGAGCTCCAAGCTTTGCTGAGCCAAACAACCTCAAGGATTCAACATTCCAAAGTATTATCTTCATCTGTTTGCACCTGAATCACTCAAAGGACCACTGTTTACAACTTGCTTCAAAAACAAGTAGGTTTTCGATTATCTTCTTTCTCCAAACTATGCCATGTGTTAAATAGGTTTTGGTTTGCTGGTTGCTTTAAACTTTGTCCCGTGTAAAATAGTTGAGTATATTGTTAGAAATCTGGAAATGAAGGATGATGCTCATATGATATTTTGCTCGATTCCTGATGCACAGCATGTTTTGTTGAAAATTAATGTTGGATTCTCATTCACCTTGCCATGCTGAGCATTATTATGTATGTGTTTTAATTTCTGGAAATTTTCTTGAAGATTCGAATTGTTGATGATGAAGATGCATACTGCTGTGTTTAAACCCTTCCCTGTCCAGAATTTCCATGAGTAATGTTTGTTTGGTTGTTGGTTGATGTTGCTTGATGTTCATTATGCCATGCCATTGTGTGTTTTTGCTCGGAACTTGTTTGATGTTGATGAACATTGTTGATGATGAATGCTGCTGTTGTTGAAACCCCAGCTTGTTTCCAGTTTTTGTTTTCCCATAACTTATATGCCTTTGGTTTGTTGTTGTTTTGCATGAACCGCATCAATGCCATGTTATTTGTGTGCTATGTTGGAAGCTCGATTGCCATGCTTTTGTTTGAAAATGTTGAGAAACAATGCTGTTAAACCCTAGGGTTCTTCCTAAACCCAGAAAATTCATCCATTGGCCGGGTTACTGTTTCATTGGCTGAGAGCCAATCAAAACATTTCATTTCGCAGGGCCAAAACGCACAGCTTCGTTAAGTGGCACGCTAATTACAGTTTTGCCACCGTTGACCCCATGTTTGACTCCATACCATGCTATGTGTTTCATACTTCATTCAATTATTTCACTCAACTTCAACAATCCATTTCTCTTTCAATTTTCATCCAAAAATCATGCAATTTTTTCCATCATGTCCATGAGAGTGTCTAGTATTTGATTGTGATTTTTAATTAATTTTCCATCGGCTGGATTTTAATTGATAATTATTTTCTTGACATGTATGCATAATTGATACATTGTGCCATTCCTTTTGTGAAATACTCATGATGCATCCAATGAGCCTGAAATTTTTTTGTGGTGAAGCTAGACTCACTCATCTTCATTTTGGTATAAAGATTGTGCATTTATCATTTGTGGTTTGCTAGTTATGATTTTTTGAACTAGGGTGTGACAATTTGTGTCACACCAATGATATGCAAATGTATGATTTTTGTTCACATGCTTCCCTACATCCAATTGACCTCAAATTTTGCATGAATGATCTATCACATGTCTAGTTTGTGTATGAATTTTCCTGGAATTAATTGTTCTGTTTCCAATTTATTTGAGAATTTTCTTCCATGCTTTGTCATTTGTTGACTTTTTGTGCTACACATTGCCATATCCTTTGTGAAATCCTCATACCATATTGTATGACCATGAAATTTCATATGTGATAACTAGACATCTCAAGCTTTGCATTGGTGTTAATCTCATTCATTTCTCTTCTGTTTTCAAATTGATATGATTTTTTGAAGTTGACCCATGCTTGTTGACTTTCATTATGCTTACTTGAATTTGGTTTGACTTCATGATTTTACTTGACTGCCTTCCTCTCATCCAAATGCCATGAAATTTTACATGTCTACCATGCTAGATGTTAGGATTGAGTGTGTTTTATTTCATGATTTTTGAGATTGTTTGGGTTGACTTTTGGATGAAGTCTTGCTGTTGACCTATTTGTGCTTCTTATTGCCATGCTTTGCATTCTTTTGCATATGAAATGACAATGATGCATGATTTGATTATGAATCCAATTGAGATTGCTTCTTAAATGTTTGAACATGAATTGGGTTGACTTTCCTTTGCTGTTTGACTTTTTTCTTTCATCCTTGACCCTAGGCTAGTCCTAGTGGTCTTCTGAGCTTACAATTGAGCTATTGTTTCAGGTTAAGCCCCAATGCCTCAAAGACCATTCAAATTGGTTTGAGTTGAATTATATATTGTGCTAACCCTTGTTTTGTAGGTTGACTCATGTAACTTGAGTCTTTGTGCCTTGCACAATTGGTCCCTCTGTGGTTGACTATTGGTTCATTTTCTTTTGATTTTGATTGTTGACTTGTTTACTAATGAGTTTGACTTTTTCAGGTACACTTTAGTTGCTTTAGTTGCTTGCTTTGCTTTTTAGCATTTGCTTTGAGGTATAATTACTTCTTCTTCATGTAGTCTAGAGACCCGGTCTGTTATTTGACCGGGCAAACTGTCTGAAGTCCTCCTTAAGAGGCAATGCCTGTGTGTGTTTAAATTTGTCCTAAGCAGGAAAAGTCCTCATTTGAGGCAATTGGTGGAAGGTAGGGATAAGCAATCTATCCCCCACTATTCAGTGTGTCCTCTCTTTGCTCCCATTACATGGTTGAAGCATTGAGATAAAAACCCAAGATCTAATCGAGTCAATAATGTGGAGAGAGTTCCTACTTTCTGAACTCCCACACTTTCTTTGATGCTCTCTCTGATCTGAGATAGAAGCAATGAGGCACACCCCTCATCTCCTTTTCATCTGCTTCACCTTAGCCTCTCAATGGCAAGGTTAAGAGCGACCTTTACCTATTACAGTGGACTTTCAAAGTCAAACCCTCTTGTGTGAGCCCCTTGTTTGGCTATAGAGTGTGCTGTTTGATATTCATTGATTGATTGATTGCTTCATATGCACTTGCTTGCTTGTATGTTATGCATCTATCATCATCATCAATTGCCATTAGTGCATGATCATCTCATTTGCTTTTGTGATGCTATCATTGTTGCTTGCCCATTGAGGACAATTGTAAGTCCATCTCTTTTGGCCTTTGCTCCTGTGATATGGAAGGATAGAGTGCAAGACCTCCTTGGTCACTCATATCTCCTGTCATTGCTTTGTGTTTATGTGAGGATACAGCTGTAAGTCCCTGCAAGTTGGCATCTGTTTTCCTGTGATCATAAGTTGATTTGTTTGATTGTATGAGAAATTGCAATTGTAAGTCCCTGCAAGTTGGCTTTTGCTTTCTCATCATCTCATGTTGCATAGTTCTTGTATGTGAGGATCCTTGTAAGTCCCTGCTATGTGGCATTGGTATTCCTATGATCATATGTGTGGGGTTAACCTAAGTCCAGACAGATTGGCAGTTGACTTCCACATTTCATATCCTATTTCTTGTTTTCTTCTGTGGAGATTAGTGTAAGTCCATTGAGTGGCATCTGATATCCCATTCTGTTTTAGGAGATTGGTATAAGCCCAGTGATTGGCATCCGATATCCGCCTTTTGGATTTCATCTTTGTTTGTTTTCTATTATCCATTGCATTCCAAAGGACACACTTGAATCATCTCCCATATGATCTCAAGAAGTGAACCTTCTAAGAAGTTTTACTATCCATCCTCATCCATTCATCATTCATTATGTCCTAGACTTTTCACACTATACCTTTTAAACTTGACATAAGTGTTGTGCAAACTTCTTCATGTTTTTCTAACTAAAAACCTGGACCCCAAGTCCTTGACTTTTTTTCAAAACTTCATTTTCATAATACTTCTTTGAATCAATCCTAATCATACTTTGACCTCATTTTCATAAACACAATCAATTAACTTCACTCATTCACTTGTTTTGGCTTCGTCCATTAATCTTTTCATGCATTAGCCATAGGTTTCAATTATCTTTGTGGTTGATGTAAATCTTGCCTATCCTTAGTGAGTCGACAGTAAGACTTCCGTACTGAAAACAGGGTTAACCCCTCTAGTGCGTCGAAGCTATCCTCGCATGGTGGATGTTGTTTTTGGTCGAGTGTTCTCCCATTGATAATGAAAAGCCTCAGTGCTTGTGTTTAAAACTGAATCCACCAACTTTTGGAAATCTTTTAGCCGAACTACGGCGTTTTGATCCTTACCTTTGATGGAAGGTACGTAGGCAGCGGGTTCATCCGTTCGAACACAAAAATAATAAAAAATGTATATTCTTTTCTCATCATCCCAATCATGTTTGCACAATATTTTTTGTCACAACAAATAACGATTTAGCATAACAAGTGTGAAAAGGGCTCCCTAGGAGTACCTAGGACGTAGTGGGTGCCTAACACCTTCCCATTGCGTAA
Organism: Lathyrus oleraceus; assembly: GCF_024323335.1. NCBI lineage: Eukaryota > Viridiplantae > Streptophyta > Magnoliopsida > Fabales > Fabaceae > Lathyrus > Lathyrus oleraceus. The sequence goes on along the minus strand of NC_066584.1, from coordinate 487,695,466 downwards.
TTTACCCCTTACCCAGACTCTCTGATCTTTTTATTAGTTTTCTACGTGTAAAACTTCTTAGGCTTTTGTTCGCTTTTTAGCCAGTCCTTTGGATAAATAAAAGTGCGGTGGCGACTCGAAATTTCAATGTATCTCTTAGCTTATGATTTAATCGATAGATCATATAGCGACGAATACACCGCTACACCATGTTCATTTCATCTTGAAACATAATTGCATGAACTTGTCCATAGTGCTTTTGTTGCATTTAGGACATGATTGACTTTCACTTTGCTAAGTTGGATTTAAATGACTTTTGATTGATATTTTAGGAGTCATTTGGTTCTGTTTGTGTGCTTCATTGTCTAATCCTTGACCCTTGCCTCATGCCTTTATCTTTTATGACTCATTGTTGAATTTGAAGCACTTTGAACTTGTATGTTGACTTGTTTGACTTCGATGCATCTTTGGATGTTTAGTGCTTTTGCTTTGATCTTGTTGAGTTGAGTTCTTGAGACACTTATTGAATTGATGTCATTTCTGACTTGGTACTATTGTATCCTCCTTTCATCACTCATGCTTTGTTGTGACATGCTTTCTATTGCATCCGTGCACTGTTTACTTGACACTGTTGTTGCTATGATTCTTTTGTTTGGTGCAACTCTTGATTGCACCCCATCTTGTTATTCTAACTATTTTGTTGAGTTTTTGTGAGGGCTCACATGACTCTTGAAGAGATAGCTTGCTTGGTATTCCACTTTATTTGTGGGATACCATTTGGAGATTTATTCTGATTGTTTTGTTGACTTGCTTTCTTTGCAGGTGCTAGCATGAGAGATCTTTGGGTTTCTTGTTTCTTTAGTTGTTACTTTGGATCTTTATCCGTGTGGTAGATGTATTGATCCCTTTTACATCTGTCCAGAATTTTACCGCTTTCTTAGCTGGAAGACCTCGATAGGAGGCAATGTTTTTGTGTGTTTACTTTTGTGCCCAAAGACCTCCAAGAGGAGGCACCAAAGCTAAAGACCTCCATGAAGAGGCAATTGAGGGATAAAAGGGATTAGTAGTCAATCCCCCGTTATTCAGTGTGTCGTTCTTTATGCTCGCACTACATGTCGATGCTTCAAAACAAAAACCCAAGATCTTTTGTCCGGTCAGTCAGTGGAGAGGGTTCCATCTTTCTGAACCTCCACGCTTTTTCATGAGCTCACCCTGTCCAGGGTTAAGAGCTATGAGGTCTTATCCTCATTACCCTTTTGATCTGCTCACCCAGACGTTCAATGTCAGTGGTTAAGAGCCCATTTGATTACCTTTCCATGGCTTGTTTGTCGAGGTTGATATGACCCCTCTTGACTAAAGCCCTACCCATGTATGTTTGAGCCCCCTTGTTGGTGCGTTTACTTTATATTATATGTTTTTCTGTGGTGTGATCGTCTCCCCATAGGACTGCTAGGCTTCGTATAGTCTCTCGTTTGCATGTCAATTTAAGTAGCACGGTTCCTTCGTCTAGGGCTTCCTTTTTGCATGAGCATTCCTAAAACACAAATAAACTCTTTGATTTTCTTTTCTTAAGAACACGTTAACTCCTTCTACTACAGGTGAGTAAGTCTCCAAAGGTCGAGCATCTGGTAGATTGCGTAGTAACATCGTTCATCTAAAAAACACAAAACAAACAAAAATAGGTTAGCCGAGCTACGGTGCTCAGATTCTCAATCCTTCTTGAGATACGTATGCAGCAGGGTAGGGCCTGTGCGAGCAATAACTCTTTCCTTTCCCTACTTTGATTTTCTCTCTTTCGCATCACATATAGGAATTTTATACACACACTTTAGACATAAATAGCAAGCGTGGATCCTGTGGAGTACCACAGACATGAAGGGGTGCGATAACCTTCCCTTCACGTAACCGGCCCCCTTACTCGGTTTTCTTTGGTTCGAGACTTTGTTTTATCCGTTCCCTCTTGGTTATGCAGTACTACCTTTCCCTCCTCTTAGGACAAAAGTACATAGATGGCGACTCTACTCTTTTTCCGTGCCACTCTTTTTGCATTTGTACTTGGATTCGGGAAATTCGGGGAGCGATAGCTGGCGACTCCGCTGGGGATTTATTTTCCCTAGTGGGCCTTTCCTAACGTTTATTTGTTTATTGTCTATTGTGTGTTATTTATTTATTGCTTTGCATACTTATCTGCTTGCATTGCATCCTATGTGCGCTTTACTGTTTCATGCATATTGTGCTGGCTGTGTATCTGTTTCGCTGTTGGGTGGGAGTGACAAGAGGTAAAAGGCCCAATACACAGGCTACGAGTGAACTTTAGGACACCTAGGAATAGAGTGATTCATGGGAAGCGGGTGGTATGGCGCCACTTAGCGGAACATGGTATCACGAGCAGTTCAGATTCTGATGGGGTATTATCGTTGCATACACCTGGTGTGCATATGATGATATTCTTGAAAGGATTGTTTATCCTGCGTTTCTCTTGACCTTACCCTAGCCTAGATTACACCCGTGAGTGGGGCGGGAATGAATCATTTACAGGTATTGATGGTGACTTGTTCTGATGGTGAGTTGTTCTGATGGTGACTTGTTCTATTGGTGACCGTGTCCTATTGGTGACTTTTGTTTGGTTCTTGTTGGTGACCGTTGGTTCTGAAGTATGGGTTCTAAGTTGATGACTGTGTTCTATGGTTCCCGGTTCCGAATTCATGCTGAAGTTTTGATCCTGTGCCTTGTGATACACAGCCAACCAGCCATTGTTTCATCATTTTGCATCATAGCATGTTTATTTTCAAAAAAAAATAATGCATAAAAAAGAAAAAAAAGTTAACCTGCATATGCATATCATTTTTCAGGTTTATTCAGGAGCCTGTTCACACCGAGAGATGGCTGCCATTCCAGAGTTGAAGAGGAAGACTTGCACCTACATCTTTTACCGTGAGCCGCTGACATCTTTGGAAGAATTGGGTAATCTCGTGACCGACCGTAATCAGAAAGTTTTTGATGATCAATATGGGGATATCTTGGCATTGTTGAAGATAGTGGTTGATCTGGTACCTCTGCAGACTCTCTTACAGTTCTATGATCCGGAGCTTCGTTGCTTTACTTTTCAGGACTACCAGCTAGCTCCCACTCTTGAAGAGTATTCCATCCTTATGAATGTCCGAATCAAAAATCGAGTACCTTTCCTGGATGTGCCAAAGGAGGTGGATTTCAAAGTTGTCGCTAAGGCTCTTTAATTGAGCATCAAGGAAGTGAGCGATAATTGGAAACCAAGCGGTGATGTTGTGGGCTTATCCTTGAAGTTCTTGGTAAGGATGGTTAAGGAAGAAGCAAAGAAAGGAAATTGGGTAGCTTTTAACGCTCAGTTGGCTGTCATGATTTATGGAGTTATTCTGTTCCCATGTATGCCTAGTTTCGTGGACCTGGCAGCAATCACTATTTTCATTGGAGGAAACCCGATGCCTACCTTGTTAGCTGACACCTATTATGCGATACACAGCAGGCATGGTAAGTGTGGAGCTATCAGGTGTTGTCTCCCGTTGCTACTCAAGTGGTTCTTGTCTTTTCTACCAACCAATGGACCGTTTGTGGATACTCAGAATACTCACAAATGGACTCAGAGGATCATGTCGCTCATATTTTATGATATCAAGTGGCAAGCTTATAGGATTAATGTGCACAACATCATTATGAGTTGGGGAGAGTTTCGCAATGTTCCACTCATAGGAACTAGGGGTTACATCAACTACAACCAGGTTCTTTCTCTCCATCAGTTGGGTTTTGTCATGAATGAAAGGCCGCAAGATGTCGAGATAGCTGAAAATGTGTACTTTGAGAAACAGAGCGATCCAGCAAGATTGGAGCAAGTGGGAAAAGCTTGGGAGAATATTGGTATAAAAGATGGATCTGTTTTAGGGAGGAAGTTTGCAATTGCTATGGCTGCTTACACTGAGTGGGTCAAGGAAAGAGTTGGGACTTTGTTGCTACCATATGACCGGATGGAACCATTACAGGAGCAACTGCCTTTCATCCTTTCTGAGAGTGTGCCTGTTGAGTATTACAAACAAGCCTTAATGGAGAATCTCCAGTTGAAAGAAAATGAACAAGAGATCCGAATGGAGTTTTACTAAGCAAAAGCTGATAGGCTGAATTTGGCTCATAAACTCAAAGGAGTGCAAGGTGAAAGTTCTAGTAGATCAAGAAACAAAAAGAGGTCCTATGATGAGATAGAAACAATGTTGGATGAAGAACACCATGAACGCTTGAGATTACAAAAAGCGGAAGCCAATTACAAAGAGAAGATACGAGACTTGGAAAGACAGCTTAAGGAAAAAGATACTCAGTTGAAGAAAAATGTAGATCTAAGGCATGCAGCAGAAAGCCAGCTCAGAGGAAGTGACATCCGTGCATCTCATTTCCGAGTGGAAGTTGTTGAACTCAGGGTGCAACTGAAAGAGAAGTTCACCCCTCTATCTGAGTGTTCAGAGTGTGACCGATTGATGGATCAGTGCCAGTATTTGAAGACTCTCATTCCTAAAGGACGACTTCCCTAGTTTGTCTTGTTGTTTATTTTGAGAATCACCTCCAGGATTGTTGGATGGGATTCCTTGTTCTACACTGATGAACTAAATCTTTGCTTGAACTATGTTTGTATGAACCTTATTTCTTATGTCTATGGATGAGATTATTGATGTTTCACTTTTGCTTTCCGTCCAGTGTATGTTGCTTCTTTGTTGTTTATGTTCCGCTTACGGGTGCAAGTTGCCATTTTTCAAAGGTGGACGAGACCCTTGAATACCTGAGAAATGATAAAACATAGCATACGCATCATACACATATCATTCTTGCATCATTACAGGTGTTCTTGAAGAGGATTTCTCATTCTTGTTCCCGTTTCAGGCAGGATTGCTGAGTATCGTCCGCACCATTACGCAACATGGTAGAATCAACAGAAGATCATGGATCAAGTTCAAGCAGATCTAGCAGAGATGAGGATCAACATGGCCCAGTTCATGAATATGATGCAAGGGGTAGTGCAAGGGCAAGAGGAACTCTGAGCCTTGGCCGAGAGACAAGAAACTGTGATTCCCCTTGTCGGTCAGAATCTGCCAGAAGGAACCCATGTCAATAACACTGCTGCTGCTACCAGCCCTGTCAACAACTATGCTACTGGTGACGAATTGCGTGGTATTAGAATCAATGGACAACCCATCATTACAGAGGCTGCTAATGCTCGAGCGGCACGTGCTCCAGTTCACCATCCTTCTCATTTGGTTGACAAGCAAGAAGATATGTTCACTATTCTCAGTGATGATGATGAATTTGGAAAGGAAGAAGAGAGAGATAGAAAGGTTGACGCCCTTGCTGAAAAGATTCGCGCCATGGAGTGCCAGAATTCTTTGGGCTTTGATGTTACTAACATGGGTTTAGTTGATGGGTTGAGGATCCCGTGCAAGTTCAAAGCGCCATCTTTCGACAAGTACAATGGCACTTCTTGTCCCCGAATTCATGTGCAAGCTTACTACCGGAAGATATCCACTTATACTGATGATGAAAAAATGTGGATGTACTTTTTCCAAGACAGCTTGTCTGGAGCCTCTTTGGATTGGTACATGGACTTGAAAAAAGAATCTGTCAGAAGCTGGAGAGAGTTAGGTGAAGCTTTTCTGAGGCAGTACAAGCATAACATGGACATGGCTCCGAGCAGAACCCAGTTGCAGAGTTTGTTTCAAAAGACCAGTGAGAGTTTCAAGGAATACGCCCAGAGGTGGCGTGAACTAGGTGTGAGAGTACAACCTCCGATGTTGGAGAGAGAATTGACTGATATGTTCATTGGAACCCTGCAAGGTGTATTCATGGATCGTATAGGAAGTTGCCCATTTGGTAGTTTTTCGGATGTTGTGATTTACGGAGAAAGAACTGAAAGTCTTATCAAAGTGGGAAAAATCCAAGACCCTGGTTCTTCAAGTTCTTCAAGTGCTAAGAAACCATTTTCAAGGGCACCCAGAAGGAGAGAGGGTGAGACAAATGCTATACATAATCAGAGAAATGGAAACAGAGGACAACAATACCGTCAAGTTGCTGCTGTGACTATTCCAGCAACCCAACCTCAACAACAACAAAGAGGACAACCACAACAACAACAGCAACGCCAATTCCAACCAAGACAAAGAATGCCAAATCGTCATTTTGATCCGTTGCCAAATCCTCTGCTAAGAGGGGAAGTATTCCCAGGATGTGACAAGAATTGTTCAGATTGAGGTAATCATGAAAGCGGCTGTGTGAAATTGAAAGAAGGTATCCAGGAAATGATGAATGAAGGTTGTTTACAGTTTGATCGAGTAATGAAAGATCGTGAAGAGGTATTGACTGTTATCGTTTACTCTACACCGTCAGAAGGTCCTGTACGTGGTCCAAGAACTATTAGTGCGCCTGTGACTATTGGTACTCCTGTGACCATAGCTGCGCCCGTGACCATATCTGCTCCGGTGACTGTTGGTGTTCCCGTGATTATTAATACTCCAGTAACTATCAGTACTCCTACCACCATTGCTGCTTCTAGTGGAAGAATTTTTTAGAATAGTAGAGCAATTCCGTGGCAATATGACAATGCTTTTTGCAGAAATAGAAGACCAGAGAATCAGACTTTATCAGTAAATCATACTCCAGTGATGATTGGTTCGTCAAATAAGACTTCAGTAATAGTTGGTTCGGCTGTGGGTAATGTGGGAGGACCCGGAGGATTTACGAGAAATGGTCGCTTGTTTGCACCACAGGTTCCGAAGGATAACAATGCTGAGGCTCTTGCTAGAACAAAAGGAAAACAAGTTGTAGTTGAAGAAGAACCAGTGCGAAAGGAAGTGCCCGGGAGTTATTTTGAGAAGGACGTGGAGGAATTTATGAGAATTATCAAGAAGAGTGATTACAAGATCGTGGATCAGTTGAACCAGACACCGTCAAAAATCTCTATTCTCTCTCTGTTGATGTGTTCCGAGGCACATCGTAACGCCTTGTTGAAAATGTTGAATAGGGCTTATGTGCGTCAAGAGATTTCTGTTAACCAGCTTAAAGGTGTTATTGCAAATGTTAACACGAGACATGGTTTGGGATTCACGGATCTAAACTTGACACCTGAGGGTCGCAATAACAATAGAGCTCTGCATATCACGATGGAATGCAAAGGCGAGGTTTTGTCGCATGTTTTGGTTGATATTAGTTCTTCTTTGAATGTGCTGCCCAAAAAGGCTCTGAGTAAGCTTGATGTCGAAGGGGTTGTTCTGACACCAAGGGATCTTGTTGTCCGTGCTTTTGATGGATCCAAGCAATCAGTTTTTGGTGAAGTCACGTTGCCTGTGAAGATCGGCCCAGAAGTGTTTAATATTGTCTTCTATGTGATGGATATTCAACCAGCATATAGTTGTCTATTGAGGCGTCCCTGGATACATGGAGCCGGAGTAGTTTCTTCGACTCTCCACTAAAAGCCAAAATATGTGTGGGATGGTCAAGTTGTGACCGTGTGTGGCGAAGAGGACATCTTTGTGAGCCATTTATCCTCCTTCAAATATGTGGAGATGGATGGCGAAATTCATGAAACTCTATGTCGAGCTTTTGAGATTGTCAGTATTGAGAAGGTGGCTTTTGTTGAACAGAAGAAACCAGGTACCTCGATTACGTCCTATAAACAAGCTCTAGAGGTCATTCATTCAGGTAACGTGGAAGGCTGGGGCAAGGTGATTGATGTGCCCGTAAAAGGAGACATGTTTGGCATTGGTTATCAGCCTTTTTAATCATCAGAGCAGGGTGTCCAGAATCAGAAAGGGCCGTGTACTTTCACTAGTGCTGGATTGATGAATCACGGGGATGTCTTTGCAACAGACAATGAAGATGGTGACAATGATTATGATATGGATAATTGGGTGTGCCCGTGTGCTCCAGGGGAGAAGATCCACAACTGGACTGCTAAAGAAATAGTCCAAGTTACTCTTCAGACAGAGTAATTTTCTTCTGTTTTTCATTTTGCATGAAAGCCCTACGCTCTGCCCAAGGCGTAGTGTTTCATTGTAGGGCCACATCATGTTTTATATTTTCAATGATTATCATCAATAAAGGACATTTTCAATCAAAATTGTGTTCACTATCTTTCTGTTTTTATTACTTTCATTTTCAAAACAATAAAAATGGCAATATTTTTTTTTGTGACTTTCTTGAACTCTTTTCTAAAATAAAGCATGAAACATCATTCGTGCAGAATTGATCTTGCGGATTCCATTGAAAATAGTTCTGTTATGGCTCAGTATGACTTCGATAATCCCATTTACCAAGCCGAAGAGGAGAGTGAAGAAGATTGTGAACTCCCCAAAGAATTGGCCAAACTATTGAAACAGGAGGAAAGGGTCATTCAACCTCATCAAGAAGAGTTGGAAGTCATTAACCTTGGTACTGAGGACGTAAAGAAAGAGATCAAGATAGGGTCTGCTTTAGAGGAAAAGGTCAAGAGAGGGCTGATTGAAATGCTGCAAGAATATGTGGACGTATTCGCATGGTCGTATCAAGATATGCCTGGTTTGGATACAGATATTGTGGTGCACAGGCTACCTCTCATAGAAGATTGTCCTTCGGTAAAGCAGAAGCTTCGCTGAACTAGTCCTGATATGGCTGTCGAGATCAAAGAGGAGGTTAAGAAACAGTTGGATGCAGGTTTTCTAGCAGTTACCTATTATCCCCCTTGGGTGGCCAACATCGTACCCGTGCCGAAGAAGGATGGTAAAGTCAGGATCTGTGTCGATTACCGAGATTTAAACAGAGCCAGTCCGAAAGAAGACTTCCCATTACCTCACATTGATGTATTGGTCGATAAGACTGCTCAGTTCTCGGTTTTCTCTTTCATGGATGGATTTTCTGGCTATAATCAGATCAAGATGGTGCCAGAAGACATGGCAAGACGCCATTTATTACACCTTGGGGCACGTTCTGTTATAAGGTAATGCCATTTGGGTTGAAGAACGCCGGTGCTACCTACCAAAGAGCTATGACGACTCTCTTTCATGACATGATGCACAAAGAAATTTAAGTGTACGTGGATGATATGATTGCGAAGTCTCAGACAGAAGAGGAGCACTTGGTAAACTTGCAAAATTTGTTTGAAAGATTGAGAAAATTCAAACTGAGGCTGAATCCAAACAAGTGTACATTTGGAGTGAGATATGGAAAGCTGTTAGGTTTCATTATCAGTGAGAAAGGGATTGAGGTTGATCCAGCGAAAGTAAAAGCTATTCAAGAAATGCCTGAACCAAGAACGAAAAAGCAGGTTCGTGGGTTTTTAGGGAGGCTGAACTACATTGCACGGTTCATATCTCACCTAACAACTACATGCGAACCGATATTTAAATTGCTAAGAAAAGATCAAGCAATCAGGTGGAACAATGATTGTCAAAAAGCTTTTGATAAGATAAAAGAATATTTGCAGAAACCTCCAATTCTTATACCTCCAGTTCCTGGGAGGCCTATGATAATGTACCTTTCAGTAATAGAGAATTCAATGGGGTGTGTATTGGGATAGCATGACGCGTCTGGTCGAAAAGAGCATGCAATATACTACCTTAGCAAAAAGTTTACCGACTCTGAAATAAGATATTCGCTGCTCGAGAAAACTTGTTGCGCTTTGGCATGGGCTGCTCGCCGACTAAGACAGTATATGTTGAACCATACTACCTTGTTGATTTCTAAGATGGACCCAGTAAAGTATATCTTTGAAAAGCCGGCTCTTACCGGACGAGTGGCTCGTTGGCAGATGGTTTTGACAGAGTATGATATCCAGTACACGTCGCAAAAGGCCATCAAGGGTAGTATTCTGTCTGATTACCTTGCCGAGCAACCAATTGATGACTATCAGCTGATGATGTTTGAATTCCCCGATGAAGATATCATGTACTTAAAGATGAAAGATTGTGAAGAGCCTCTTATCGACGAAGGACCGGATCCCGATGAAAAGTGGACACTGATGTTTGATGGGGCGGTAAATATGAATGGAAATGGTGTTGGGGCAGTACTCATTAATCCTAAAGGTGCACACATACCTTTTTCTGCCAGATTGACTTTTGAAGTAACCAACAACGAAGCTGAGTACGAGGCCTGTATCATGGGGATTGAGGAAGCCATCGATCTAAGGATCAAAACTATGGACATTTATGGAGATTCTGCTCTAGTGATTAACCAAGTCAATGGAGACTGGAATACTCATCAGCCGCATTTGATTCCTTATAGAGATTGCACCAGAAGGATCCTGACTTTCTTCAAGACAATAAAGTTATATCATGTACCCCGAGATGATAATCAAATGGCTGATGCCTTAGCCACATTGTCTTCCATGATTAAAGTTCATTGGCATAATCATGCGCCAGACATTGCTGTGAATCGACTCGAGAGGCCTGCGTATGTGTTTGCAGCTGAGTCTGTTATTGATGAGAAGTCGTGGTTTTATGATATTAAGAATTTCCTCAAAAGCCAAGAGTATCCTGAAGGAGCGTCAAAGAATGACAAGAAGACACTAAGAAGGCTAGCTGGAAGCTTTTACTTGAACATGGATGATGTGTTGTACAAGAGGAACTTTGACATGGTTCTGCTCAGATGCGTGGTTAGACACGAAGCAGACATGTTAATGCAGGAAGTACACGAGGGATCTTTCGGTACCCATGCGGGTGGTCATGCAATGGCCAAGAAGTTGTTAAGAGCCGGTTATTACTGGATAACCATGGAATCTAATTGTTTTAATTACGCTCGGAAGTGCCATAAATGGCAGTTCTATGCAGATAAAGTGCATGTACCACCAAACCCTTTGAATATTATGAATTTTCCTTGGCCATTCGCGATGTGGTGCATCGATATGATTGGAAAGATTGAACCTACTGCTTCTAATGGACATCGCTTCATCCTAGTCGCGATTGATTACTTTACCAAGTGGGTGGAAGCAGCTTCCTATGCCAATGTTACCAGACAAGTGGTTGCTCGATTCATTAAGAAAGAAATTATCTGTCGTTATGGGGTTCGTGAGAGAATCATCACTGATAATGGTTTGAATCTCAATAACAAGATGATGAAAGAGCTTTGCAAAGACTTTAAGATCGAACACCACGATTCTTCTCCTTAAAGACCAAAGATGGATGGTGCTGTAGAGGCGGCAAATAAGAACGTTAAGAAGATTGTGCAAAAGATGGTTGTGACGTACAAGGATGGGCATGATATGTTGCCTTTCGCTTTGCATGGGTATCGTACCTCAGTGCGTACGTCAACCAGGGCCACTCCGTTTTCACTTGTGTATGGCATGGAGGCAGTCTTGCCAGTAGAAGTTGAAATCCCTTCTTTGAGGGTGATGATGGATGTAAACCTTGACGAGGCTGAGTGGGTTCAAGCCAGGTTTGATGAGTTAAATTTAATTGAGGAAAAGCGGTTAGCAGATGTGTGCCATGGACAACTATATAAGAGAAGGATGAAGAAGGCCTTTGATCAGAAAGTGCATCCTCGAAGCTATCAGATAGGTGACTTAGTTTTGAAGAGGATCCTTCCTCCCGGTACAGATAACAGGGGCAAGTGGACTCCGAATTATGAAGGTCCATATGTTGTTAAAAAGGTCTTTTCTGGCGGAGCCTTGATGCTTACAACTATGGATGTTGAAGATTTTACGTCTCCTGTGAATTCAGATGTACTCAAAAAATACTTCGAATAAACTGACCTGCTGGACAAAGAAAGAAAGTCCAGGCAAAAAAGGGAATCCCGGCGAACCAAGAGAGAAAGAAAAGAAAAAGGTTCGGGTAAAAGTTAGGGATAAAGAATAAAAAATAATATGTACACTCGGTAAGTCGAAAACCTGCAAAGGCGGTTTAGGCAAAAATGGGTATCCCGGTGGATTGAAAACCTGAAAAGGCGGTCCAGGCAAAAGAGGGATTAAAGCGAAGACTATAGTCTGAGTTATCTGTACTTCATCGCGTTTCAGTGTCTACCATCTTGAAGGATATGATCGGTCCAATCACTCTTCTCAGAAAGCAAAGAATTTGGGGGAAATTGAAGATCTATGAGTCATAACAGAATTGGAAAATAGTGGAATGCCGTGTTCACATTGCCAATAGGATAGTTTATTTTCTCTTTTGGCGCAATTACCTCTACCTAGGAATTGCTTCCTGATATATTTGCCTTTATAGGCCATTTTCAATCAATAAAAGTCGTTATTCAGTAAATTGCTCTCTTGGTTTTTTTTATTTCTACTGTTTTGTTTGCAAAAAACGTCCGAATTTTTGATAAACATTGCATCTAAAAACATGAAGGCTAGATAATAACATGCGGAAAGATAAAACATCTGAAAATCATTTTGAATGTTGAGTACACTTGAGTATATTTTGTCCATACGATCCCCTGGGGCATGTATGTCTTGCCGTTTTGCAGGTTACTATCTTTGATTGATGGCTAAAGCAGATGAGCCAAAGTTTGTTCGAAGGAAGACCCTGTTGTTTCAACACTGTCCAGTCGTGTAAGAAGTTGGGTCGTCTAAGTCGAGTTCAGAATTTGTTTCCCCAGCATGGTCGAGAGGTTGGTGTTTTCCCAACAAATGACTCCCCAGTTGAGTTGGTTTCTCTACCGTTCCGAGAATGTCAGACCAGTAAGTATCCTCAGCAGAATTGTTGTATGTCCCCACAGAGTTGGAAGATCGAATTAGAAATTGTGTGCTCAGTAAAGTGATCATTTGCTTTCCCAGCAGGAGTTTTCCTCCCTTTGCATCTTGCATGTAGTAATCATCATTTGCATTCGCATTCTCAAATCGCGTAGCATTTCCATTCAGTATGGAGCATTACGCCATGGAAAACTCAAACATATGCATACATGTATTAAACCAGATTTGATCATATCTCCGGAAGAAACAGATCATTTTTCAACATCAGTGTAGCACATTTGCAGCAGTTTCTCTTGGCAACATTCAGAATCGATAATCCCAGTGAGATTTATTTTCTCACCAGTCCGTGAAAGGAAAGCTTGATTCTCTTCCGATTTAGTCACCAGTAAGTGTCTGCCTTATTTTGACATATGTAAATATCATCCTTGCGATACCGGTAAGTGTCATGTTGATCCCTGTAAATGCATGTGCTTTTCTTTGATGTCGGCGAACATCATCTTTCGATGTCGATAAACGTCGAATTCCAATCGTTGGTCATCAATAAATGGCATGTCTCTCATGGTGTCTACAAAAAATCGTTCTATCAACACCCGTGTGTGGCCTTTCCTTTTTTGGTGTCGGTAAACATCATTGATCGATATCGGTAAACATCAGCCGCTTGTTAACCATCGGTAAATGGTTTTGTTGTTTAAATAACTGTGTGTTTTCGCTATCCGTAAATATCGAGTATTTCATTTTCGCCATCGGTAAATGGTTTCGTTTCATAAATGTATTCTTTCCTTGGTGTCTGTAAACATCTTTGTTCGATGTCGGTAAACATCGAGTTCCTTCCCAGTCATCGGTAAATGTCTGGTTTTGTTTCACTTATAAACATCATTGTTCGATGTCGGTAAACATCGAGTTCCTTCCCAGTCATCGATAAATGTCTGGTCTTGTAGCGCTTTCCTTGATATCGGTAAATATCAAATCTGTTTTGATGCCGCCATCGGTAAATGGCCTCGCTTTCTTTGATATCGGTAAATATCAAATTTGTTTTGAAGCCGCCATCGGTAAATGGCCTCGCTTTCTTTGATATCGGAAAATATCAATTTTGTTTTGAAGCCGCCATCGGTAAATGGCCCCGCTTTCCTTGATTCATCACCTACAGAGTGCAAATTCTCCGGTTCTTTTGGTATTCAATCCCTATTTACCTTGAAAGCCTGATAGTCGCTGCTTTCATCCGTTCAGGTTCATAGTTGATTGAATAGGGACAGCTGTAGCACCTCAAATTTGCCCTCCCCATTCATTCATTCAGTTTAGGTCATTTAACATTTCATATCGCATTTCATCATGTCAATCAGAATTAGCTCCAAGAGTTTGTTTTCTAAGAAGTTTGGATATCATCCAAGTCACTTTGTGGGTTCTATCTGAATGATCAGTTAACACAAGGGAAATTGTGCATCAACTAGGGTTTTTCTCAACACTCAAGGAAGTTTGTATTCATCTGGGTATCAAGGGTGCATCACCATCTTCATGATCTTTCTTTCCTCAAAGTTTCATTTCTTATCAGCAAAGTTCATTTGAATTAGGGTTTGACCTCTGGTCAACTTTGGTCTACTGAAGCAATCAAAGTAGGGTTCCTCAAGGATTGAGATGCAATCTTGGTTTGAAGGTCTTATGGATGTTGTGTAGAGCTCTTGGGAGCTAGGGTTTCATTTTCAGAGGTTTTCTTCAAAGGATCAAGCTTAATGGGCTCAGTACAGTTCAAAATTCAACTATGAAGTCAAAAGTTAAGTGTTGGTCAACTGAGGGTCAAATGGCTAGGGAATGACTTGAGATACTTCCAACATGTTCAAATGGGGTCTATTCATCATTCAAAACATTAATCTTGAAGGAACAAAGGTCCAGTGCACAGGTTACCAAATTTGGAAAGATGACCTGTATTGTGAAGTTTCCAAATTTGGAAGGATTTTGACCTAGCTTCAACTTGATTTTTCATCACCAAGGAACCTCTAAATGATTTTTTTCTCAGACATGAAAGTTGTAAATATTTGTCTCCCCTTTCCAAAAAGTCCTATTTCAAGGCCATATGATGAATGGTTGAAAAGTTGTGGTTCTTGAATGACGAAATGTGCATGAAGGCTTTAAAAAGGCATAACTTGAGGTTGACAAGTCCAATTGGTGTGGCTCTTTTTGCTATGCTCTTGTTTTGAGAAGTACTTCAAAATGGCATGCAAAATGACCTATAATTTTGCATGATTCATCAATGGTGAAAGTCATTTTTCAAGCTTTCTTTCATGAAAAGTCAAAAAGACAAAGGATGACATCATGGAATATTCTCACGTGCCAATCATTGGGAATTTATTTAGCATTGTTTTTTGGGCCAAATCCACCTTGGAATTTGAGCCCATGCATTCCCTCATGTGTGGAAAAGTCATACATGCACAAAAATTTCACCTTTGTAAAATTGTCATTAAACATCATTTTGTGTTATTTCTTTCATATAATCATGATTAATCATGTCTCAAGAGAGGATTAATGCATTAAACAAGGTTGTTCATGTGCAAATAAGGGGGGCATTTCCAAAAATAACCAAAATAATCATGGACTTGAAACTCCTTCATTTGAGTCCACCAAGCTACAAAAATCAGAGTATAAACTCTAAAAATATCATTGAGCAAAACCCTAATTCGTGCAACCTCCATACACACTGAAAATCTCACTTTCCAAAAATAATATCATACTTTATTCTCATCAAATCTCTCCATACATCCATGGAAAATGAAAACCAATAGCATATTCTTAATCTACACACTCTAAGGATCATAAACCACCCACGATTTGAACCATTCCAAGCAGTTTCTAAACAGAGCTTTAATCGAGGTTGCTTCTTGGATCTCAAGATCTGGACCGCTTCAAGCACAACCAAAGGTAGCAAACATTCATAGAAGTTCATGGGAGGTATTCTGGAGCTTATCTCATCACCATACTGAAGTTTCAGAAGGTGCCATTTTTGGTAACTAAAATTTCGACTCTCTTATTTTGCTCATTTTTATGCCTAAATGAAACTACATGCTATGGTGGTGATATAGATGTGTTTACTTTTTAAAATGATGCAATATTGAGTGAGAAATTTTGATTTAAAGTTTTGATATTCAAACTTGTTGTTTGTGATTTGAGAGATTGGTGAAGATTCATGAAAAACTAATATGATTTTTGAGTTCCTAGCATGTGGTTTAGGGGGGTAGCCCCATTTTCGTGGAGTTTTGGCCGCGCGTGGGAGGTGGTCGCCGCCGTGGGTGGCCGGAACCCTACCGGCGTCACTATTCATGGCCGAATTGTCTTGAGGAAGAAGACAATCCCATGGCCGTTGGATCGCTTTGACTTTATTTGAAATGGATGCTCAAGATTCATCCATGTGTTTTCTTGCTTGGACCAATCTCATCCATCCATTACATGTTTGACTTGTTGACGTTTTTTTGATCCAAAAGCCCATATATTTCTGATTTTCATTTTTATTTATTTTTATTATTCATTTAAGTGACTTGTGTGACCAATTGATATTGTTACATATGTGTCACATGTCATGTACATATTTTACCCTATTTTATTTTATTTTTTAAAAATAGGAAAAATACTTAAAAAAATCTGAAATTGTTTGTGAGTGATCTCTGATGACTCCTTGATTTTTTGGTACCATTGCCCAATTATTTCATGACACATGGAATTTATTATGAATTTCTGATTCATTTTAGTGCATTTTTGACCATTTGCATTCAAACCTTCATGAAATCTCATATTTTAATTATTATGACCCAAGCCTTTGCACACACTATCCTCATACATGATACTAAGATGTGGTAACTGGTTTGGTTATTTTCTATGTCATTTTGCTAGGGTTTGATAAATGAATTTAAATGTTGCATTTTAGGACATGTTTTTGCATTCTCAATTTCTCAATTTTTGTTTTCGTATCAAATTAATCTGGATGCTCCTATTCTTTTGCATGATGTTTATATATGCTTAGTGGAACCTTGTGTTAAATTCCTATGAATTTAGGATGCATTTTCAATTTGATTTGGATTTTTGAAGTTGATGTTTGCATTTTAGTCCCTATTTTGATGCTTGCTTAGCATGAGGCACTTGTGCCACTTCCTTTGAATGTTGAAACCAATCCTTTTGCACATGTTTTAGTATGTATGTCATGTCTTGATGTGTGGAGCCTTGCCCCATGACTTTCAGTTTTGATACCCTTTTGATGCATTTGTTTGACAAGAGGTTTAGGCCTCATATCCTTGGTTGTTTTTGTGAACTTTTGTGAACTTTAATAGCATGATTCATGTGGTTACGCTTCGATTCTAGTTTGGTGCCTTTGCACATGTGTTCTATTCTTCTATCAAGTCTTTGTGCATTTATTCATAATGAGCTCCTTTTTGCATTCATTTGAGCATGAAAGACGCATTAGGGTTTCATGATACACTTTGTTTTATTTTGATCCAAAAGTGATTCTATGCTTATGATATGAACTTGGAGGTTTGTATATTGATTACATAGCTCATTTTACATGCTTATGATGTTCATACCTTGCTGGCATGTTCATTTCATCTTGACACATAATTGCATGAACTTGTCCATAGTGCTTTTGTTTCATTTTGAGGTGCTTTGGACATGATTGACTTTCACTTTGCTAAGTTGGATTTAAATGACTTTTGATTGATATTTTAGGAGTCATTTGGTTCTGTTTGTGTGCTTGATTGTCTAATCCTTGACCCTTGCCTCATGCCTTTATCTTTTATGACTCATTGTTGAATTTGGAGCACTTTGAACTTGTATGTTGACTTGTTTGACTTCGATGCATCTTTGGATGTTTAGTGCTTTTGCTTTGATCTTGTTGAGTTGAGTTCTTGAGACACTTATTGAATTGATGTCACTTCTGACTTAGTACTATTGTATCCTCCTTTCATCACTCATGCTTTGTTGTGACATGCTTTCTATTGCATCCGTGCACTGTTTACTTGACACTGTTGTTGTTATGATTCTTTTGTTTGGTGCAACTCTTGATTGCACCCCATCTTGTTATTCTAACTTGTTTGTTGAGTTTTTGTGAGGGATCACATGACTCTTGAAGAGATAGCTTGCTTGGTATTCCACTTTATTTGTGGGATACCATTTGGAGATTTATTCTGATTGCTTTGCTGACTTGATTTCTTTGATGGTGCTAGCTTGAGAGATCTTTGGGTTTCTTGTTTCTTTAGTTGTTGTTACATTGGATCTTTATCCGTGTGGTAGATCTCTTGATCCCTTTTACATCTTTCCAGCATTTTACCGCTTTCTTAGCTGGAAGACCTCGATAGGAGGCAATGTTTTTGTGTGTTTACTTTTGTGTCCAAAGACCTCCAAGAGGAGGCATCAGTGCTAAAGACCTCCATGAAGAGGCAATTGACGGATAAAAGGGATTAGTAGTCAATCCCCCGTTATTCAGTGTGTCGTTCTTTATGCTCGCACTACGTGTCGATGCTTCAGAACAAAAGCCCAAGATCTTTTGTCCGGTCTGTCAGTGGAGAGGGTTCCATCTTTCTGAACCTCCACGCTTTGTCATGAGCTCACCCTGTCCAGGGTTAAGAGCTATGAGGTCTTATCCTCATTACCCTTTTGATCTTCTCACCCTGACGTTCAATGTCAGTGGTTAAGAGCCTATTTGATTACCTTCCCATGGCTTGTTTGTCGAGGTTGATATGACCCCTCTTGACTAAAGCCCTACCCATGTATGTTTGAGCCCCCTTGTTGGTGCGTTTACTTTATATTATATGTTTTTGTGTGGTGTGATCGTCTCCCCATAGAACTGTTAGGCTTCGTATAGTCTCTCGTTTGCATGTCAATTTAGGTAGCACGGTTCTTTCGTCTAGGGCTTCCTTTTTGCATGAGCATTCCTAAAACACAAATAAACTCTTTGATTTTCTTTTCTTAAGAACACGTTAACTCCTTCTACTACAGGTGAGTAAGTCTCCAAAGGTCGAGCATCCGGTAGATTGCGTAGTAACGTCGTTCATCGAAAAAACACAAAACAAACAAAAATAGGTTAGCCGAGCTACGGTGCTCTGATTCTCAATCCTTCTTGAGATACGTATGCAGCAGGGTAGGGCCTGTGCGAGCAATAACTCTTTCCTTTCCCTACTTTGATTTTCTCTCTTTCGCATCGTATATAGGACTTTTATACACACACTTTAGACATAAATAGAAAGCGTGGGTCCTATGGAATACCACAGACGTGAAGGGGTGCGATAACCTTCCCTTCACGTAACCGGCCCCCTTACTCAGTTTTCTTTGGTTCGAGACTTTGTTTTATCCATTCCCTCTTGGTTATGTAGTACTACCTTTCCCTCCTCTTGGGACAAAAGTACATAGCTGGCGACTCTACTCTTTTTCCGCGCCACTCTTTTCGCATTTGTACTTGGATTCGGGAAATCCGGGGAGCGAATGTTATCTCCTGCTATTTGGTGATATATATTTCCCCAAGCAGATGATTATGTCTGATCTCTCGATATAGACTCAGCCCCATAGGCAGAAAGCGTCAATCCTTTCTTCCACATCCCCATTGAGTTATGTCCTCGTGGATGATTATTATTTCAGTTTCTTCCCAAAATATGTATTGGGATGGAATTATTTCCCTGAGTTATATCCTCATTGGGTTGAGTCTTGTTTCATTGTGTCTCTCTAGTTTGTTCCTAGACTGACCCCTCACTTGATATTTCCCCTACAGTTCCCTGTGGTTCAGGTGATCAATTGCTCAGTAAACGATGATTGTTCATTCTCTCCACAACGGATGTTGTGGCCTTCTACCCAGTAACCGGTAGTTGTAAGTCCTATTTCCTTGGTTTTCTACCCAGTAACCGATATTCGTAAACCCCATTTTGTCCCCTTGTAGAGTTAACCATTGCGTTTTGTTCATCCTAATCAATGACGGTTACTCTCTTCGGTGGTTTTCTACCCAGTATCCAGTAGATGTAATCCCCTCTTTGTTGGTTATCTTTATCCAATATTCGGTATTGATATTCCTTCACCTTTTGAGTATACCACTCAATAACCGGTGATATATCTCTCTGATCATTTCTTTTGACAATGTATCCCCAGCGAGTCATCTCTTTATTTACCCTTGTTTGGTAATGATTGTTTCTCCCCTTGATTGGTCAACATTTTATACCCGGTAGCCGGTATCTCGATGTCCTTTCTTTTCGTTCGATTTATCCTTTATTACCCCAGTAACGGGTTGTGGATAATATTCCATGCGAGTATGTGTCGCATACGCGAAAAACAACCGGCGGGAAAAGACATAGAGCCGCCACCGTGCGTTATTTATCCCAAATGAGGGAAAGGAAACGCTCGTAGTAAACCTGAAAAAGGGAAAGGAATGGTCTTACGACCAGAGATTGCTAGGGGAAGGTATTAGCACCCCTCACGTCCGCCGTACTCGATGGGATCCGCGCTCAAAAGAAAAGAATAAGGTTGCTGAATAACTGCTCAAAGAATGCACACACACTAGATTAATAAACAGGATGAAAGATGACGGAGAAAGCGGACTCGGCAGGATGTAGCATCCTGGGCCTACGTAGTTTGTTAGACACAAACATCAGAGTCGACGTAGTTCGGGGAAATGGGGAACGTGCTCGCTAGGACATCGCATCCTATGCATACGTATCTTCTCTAACCAGAGTAAGAATCAGAGCACTTGTAGCTCGGCTAACGCACGACAAAACAAAACGCTGAAAAAAGACGTTGCGACGTCAAAAGAAACACACAACAGGAAACGGAATGCCAATCAATGGTCTTACATCCAACTCCGAACAAACAAACGCAAATAGGAAACCGAATGCCAATAGATGGACTTACATCAGACTCCAAACGAAGAAACACAAACGGGAAACCGAATGCCAATAGATGGACTTACATCAGACTCAGAACAAGCAAACGCCAACAGGAAACGGAATGCCAATAAATGGTCTTACATCCGACTCCTAATGCACACATACGAAAAGAAGAAGGGTCTCGATTTCAACTAGGGCAAGAGAACAGGAAGGTCTCGATCGCAACGAGGGCGAGAGAAAAGAATCGCAATGAGGGTGAAAACCAGCAAGGATTAAATGTTAGTCGTCAGTCAAACTCGACAAGACATCACATCTCGTGTCTACGTATCTCATCTGAACATGAGAATCAGAGTTGCCGTAGTTCGGTTAAACTATTTACGTTTGTTTTGTGTTTTTTAGACGGACAACGTTACTACGCAATCTACCGGATGCTCGACCTTTGGAGACTTACTCACCTGTAGTAGAAGGAGTCAACGCGTCCTTAAGAAAAGAAAATCAAAGAGTTTGTTTGTGTTTTAGGATGCTCACGCAAGAACGGAAGTCCTAGACGAAGGAACCGTGCTACCTTAATTGACATGCAAACGAGAGACTATACAAAGTCTAGCAAACCTAGGGGATACAATCACACCACACAAAAACATACAACATGAAGTAAACACACCAACAAGGGGCTCAAACATCCAAGGGTAAGGCTTTAGTCAAGGGGTCATATCAACCTCAACAAACAAGTCGGGCTTTAGTTAAGAGGGGTCATATAAACCTCGACAAACAAGCCAACTGGAAGGGTATCTGAGGGCTCTTAACCACTAACATTGACCGTCAGGGTGAGCAGATGAAAGGTAATGAGGATAAGACCTCATAGCTCTTAACCCGGGCCTGGGTGAGCTTGAAATCAATGAAAACATGGGGATCCAGAATGAGGGACCCTACTCCACTTGACTGACTCTATATACAAGATCTTGGGTGTTTATTTAAAAGCATCAGCACGTAGTGCGAGCATAATGAAAGACTCAACTGAATAGCAGGGGATTGATTGCTAATCCCTTCTATCTGCCAATCGCCTCTTCACTTAGGAGGACTTAACAAATAACATGCCTCGAGAAGGAGGTCTTTAGCACAAATATAAACATACACACTCATTGCCTCTTGAGGAGGACTTCAGCCAAATGATTGCCAAAATAAACGACACGACTTCCAGACTACATGGAGTTAGAGAATGATTACCTAGGTGGTATGCCAACCACAAGCAAATAAAAGCTCAAGCAATGAGCTAAAAGCGACTAATGTACCTGTAAGAAAGTCAAACAAGTCAATATCATATTTAGACAAACCAAACAGACAATCAATAGTGGTTCCTCAATATGTACACATTACAAGTCCTATGTGTAAACAACTCAAGTGAGTTCATCACCAAGGAACCTACAACACAACAAAGGTTAGTGTACAAAATAACTTGCATCTCAAGTCATGAGATCGAGTCAACCACTAGAGCTAATTGCTTGAACCTGAAATACAAAGCTCAAAAGGTGAGTACAAACCACTAGTGCAAAGACTAGGGTCAAAGGTGAAGTAAAAAGTCAAAACAGCAGCCAATATTCAACCTGAAGCACATTTAATCACATAAGAACATGTCCTAAAAAGGATCAAACTCCAATCCTAAGGCAAATCCATCTAATGATCATGCTAAGGCAAAGGCAATCACAATGCACACAATTGGATATCAAACATAAAAAATCCACATTAAAACAGAAATGAATCCAATGGTCATGAAAATTTTTATGTGCATACAACATGTTAAACACAAGCATCATGCAAAAAATTGGAATCAGAAGAGATCAAATGACATGTGTATGAAAATGAACAAGAGCAACATCAAAATGTGTGACACACATTGTCACACCATACATCCATGTGTCTAAAATAGAGGTGGAAAATGCTAAAAATGCCAAAACAATTCTAAAAAATCAGGCAACATGTTAGGAATCAGCATATCAAATTTCATGGAAATTGGACAATGTATGAGCATTTCACATCAATTTGAATGAAGCATGGTAATTTTGCATACATGTTCAAACATAAAATCTCAATTAAAATTCCAGAACCAATCAAATCACACAAATGACATCTAAAAATATTAGACATCAAAACAATTAAGTGGAAAAAATTTGGGAGCAATTTGGATTAACATGCTATTTTTTATGAATTTTACAAGTTGATGAAAATAATGAAATAAAATTGAAAAGCAATGGGAAATATTATTGGTCATGAAATGGAAACATGCATCAGGGAGGATCGAACCAATGCCTATGAGGTCACTACTAGCATGCTCAGGAAAATTAATTGGAATTTGGAAAATAGGCATGTGGAAGGATCGAACAGAGGAGCCTTAAGGTCCAAGCGCGTTCAAAACGCTGCCGTTTTGGCCAAGGCAGGGAAAATAAAAAAAAAGAATTTCCAATGTCGTGCCTGGGAATCGAACGCAAGACTGGTAGGTAACATGAGCGCAAGCCCTAAGCTGAACCAAATGACCGGAACAGTGCTTCCGGTCATCTTCCCCGATCAATCGTCGGCGACTGCAAATGATGAACTCTATAATTTTTCCAGAATTTTGCATGGGATATATCATTGGAACCGTCTCAATGCCAGGAACACGGATCTAACATTATCTAAGCCTAACTCGTCCTAACAAGAGCAAATCAAAGAGAAACATAATGCACATCAAAAATTTAACTCATCGTATCTCACTCAAAATTCATCCATTTCAAATTCTATTTATATCATGATTTTCAGCATTAAAAGTTCTACCTAAACATGGCAATAGAATGAAGAATCATGAGATTCGAAACCCAACCTTTTTGAAGAACATAATGATGAAACAGTGAATTCAAGCTCCAACAATGTCCAGATCTTCTCCTCTACTCTTGTTATGAAGCTTTGTGCACGAAACCTCACTTGAAATGGCTTGGATCTTGATTAATTTGCAACTTCCATGTTCATCTTCATGAGCTTGATGTGCACGAATCTTGGCCAAAATCTTCAATCCAATGCTCAATTCTTCATCAATCACACTCAATAAACACAATTATGCAGTAAAATCAATGAGTTGTATGCAAAAATTTGAAGTTTCAATTGAGAGAAAATTTGGAGGGAAAGAAAAAAGTCTAGATCTAGAAGTTGTAATCTGAGCAAAACAGTTAGGATTATCTATTTATATCACCTATTAATTATGCTGCTAATCACAATTAGGCTTGGCTAATGAAAAGTTAATGTAATATGAGGTGTATGACCAAATTAGCAAATACACCTATGCATGGTAAAAGCACACGTGAACACTGCCATGTGAGAGTGTAAAATCACTTAAAACCAGCTCATGAACAACATAGAATTGGAATTTAGCTCATGTAATGCACCAAATTTGAATTATGCATTTTCCCTCCAAATTATTCATGCACGGACAAATGATCATGTGATATTATTTCATGCAATGCAATGATAGATTTGGAAAATATTGGTCATGACAAGCATTATGCAAAAAGAGTGACTCCATTTGGAGTTTTGAATCAAAAGATATGGCATTTTGAGGTTCCATGCACCCTTGGTGATCCTTTGCTCATATCTTCTCAACCATTCATCAGATGCTCATGATCTTGGACTTTTTGGAAAGGGGAGAGAAAGATCTTCAACTTTCATGTTGACCAAAAAATCATTTGAAGCCTCTTTGATGTTGGAAAGTCAAGTTGAATATGGTCCAAAAACTTGCCATTTTTGGAAACTTGAAATTACGGGTCACTTTCCATTTTGGGAAACTTTTGATTTGGCCTCAAATTCTTCAAGGTATGTGTTTGACATGATGAACAAGCCTCTTTTGGACATGAATGAAGTGTCTCAAACGATTTCTCCACCTCAAAGCCCTTAGTTGACTTTCAGTTGACTTGTATGGGCCTCAGATGACCTGGAAGTGCACTGATGACTTTGGGCTTCTGCCACTTGGTAAAATTGCTTCAAAATGATCCTTGGCTCATATAAGCTCTCTAGAATGATCATGTGGCCTTCATATAAAGGAAAAACTTGTCCTTTTGTACTGATGAATTCTCTTGATGCCAATGCTAACTGCCAAGTGTCGCATTACGCGAAAAACCGGCGGGAAACGAAAACAACAGAGCCGCCACCGTGCGTTATTTATCCCAAAGGAGGGAAAGGAAACGCTCGAAGTAAACCTGGAAAAGACATGGTCTCGCGACCAGAGAGAGATGGGATCGGGAGTCGGTTATGCGAAGGGAAGGTATTAACACCCCTACGCATCTGTCGTACTCGACGGGATCCACGCACAAAAGGAAGGATTAGGTTGCTAAAACTGCTCAAACATCAAACACAGGCTGAAAGAGACACAGGAAAACAAAAGAAACTAACTCGGCAGGATATCGCATCCTGGGCCTACGTAGTTTGTCAGGCACAGACATCAGAGTCGACGTAGTTCGGGACAGGGGGAAACGTGCTCGCTAGGATGTCGCATCCTATGCATACGTATCTTCTCGGACTAAAGAAGAATCAGAGCACTCGTAGCTCGGCTAACGCACGCCAAACAAAACCACACAGGAAACCGACTTCCAATCGCTGGGCTTACGTCAGACTCCACACAAAACCAGCAAACGTGGAGGTCGAATGTCAATCGCTGGACTTACATCATACTCCGAACCAACAAACATGCACGCAGGAAACCAACTGCCAATCGCTGGACTTACGTCAGACTCCAAACAAAACAAACCAGACACAGGAAACCGACTGCCAATCCCTGGACTTACGTCAGCCTCCAACACACACAAAGGGGTACAAAAGAAAAAGGGCGCCCGGAGAGATCAGCTCATCTCCTGCCTACGTACCTCATCTGGTATGAGGATCAGGGCGACGTAGTTCCCCTACGCAGGGAAAGAACTTCTAACCTAACGAGAGACTGGGAAATGACAAACTAGAAGGGAGACTAACTCGAGCCTAATAGTTATCATGCAAATTCACCATGGTCCTAGGTTGAAGTTTCTAGCTAACTTGCAAAGGGAACAAGCTAAACCTAAACAGCACAAGCAAAGCAATCATTCACACAATTAGCACACACTATATACAAACAAAGTGGGCTCTGTAACACCCCAAAATTTGCCCTCTTCATTCATGCATTCATTTCATATTGCATTTCATCATGTCAATCAGAATTAGATCCGAAAAAAAAAAACGAAAAAAAAAAAATTTACAAAAAAAATAAATAAATAAAAATAATAATAAAAAATAAATAAAATATAATAAAAAATTTTGGACTTGGGTCTCTCTCATTTGAGCCCACAAAACCATGAAATTCAGTCTATAAATACCAAGGCTTCACTTGAGAAAAAAGAAAAGAAGCAAAATCACTCTGAGGTTTTCTTGGAACAAAACCCTGGGGGAAAAAGATAGTGAGAGAAGAGCTAACAGAGTTCAGAGCAGCCTCCAAACCCTGAAGGGAACTCAACTGCACAGAATCACCTCTGCCTCACATAAACCCTAAAGATTGTTTTGTAAACCTTACGGGTGCAACTCAATTTCAATCAAGCTCTCCAATCAGGTTTGCCTTTATTCTCATTACCTTTTGCTTTGAAGTTGAATACTCTGAATGTTTGAGGTATGATGAATGAATTTCATTAGGTTTTTGCCCACGAGTTCATAATTATGTATGGATGTATAAATAATGCCTTGAATGTTTAATCACATGATTTCTGAAGTGTATGCCACAGGGTTTGAGGTTTCTGAAACCATACTGTTATCCATGAAAAAAATGCTTATGGTGTTTCACTAACCCTTTTGTTGAGTTTTTGTGAGGACTCACAGACTCTTGCAGAGATGGTTTGCGTGGTTTTCCCACTTTATTTGTGGGATACCCCCTGGAGGTTCATTCTGATTACCTGTACTGACTCACCTTTCTTTGATGGCATTAGCTTGGGAGATCCCTGAGTTTCTTACTCCTTTAATTGCTGTTACTTCGGATCTTCATCCGTGTGGTACTTTTACCTCTTTTCCGCATTTTATCGCTTTCTTAGCTGGAAGACCTCGATAGGAGGCATTTGTTTTCTTTTGTTTATTTACTTCTGAGCCCCTTGTTGGCACATTTACTTTATACATGTTTGTTTTGTATGTGTTCGTATCCCTGCAGGTAGCGCGGTTCCTTCATCAAGGACTGCCTTTTTGCCCTTGAGCATCCCAAACCCTAAAACCCAAAGCAACACGTTAACTCCTTCTACTACAGGCGAGTAAGTCTCCAAAGGTCGAGCATCCGGTAGATTGCGTAATGACGTCGTTCGTCCAAAACCCAATTCATAACCCCATAGTTAGCCGAACTACGTTTTGCTCTGATTCTCAGGCCAGATGAGATACGTAGGCATAAGACGCAATGTCTTAGCGAGCACACATCCCCCTAACCCATAGGTAGCCGAGCTACGAAGACTCTGATTCTCATATTCAGATGAGATACGTATGTAGTGGATGCGACATCCGCGCGAGTCATTTTCATTTAACCCTTTTTTTTTGGCAAACAGCACAAGATAAACCCACCCCCTTTAGACGAAAACTACAAAAGTGGATCCCGTAGAGTACTACGGATGCGTAGGGGTGCTAATACCTTCCCTTCGCATAACCGACTCCCGAACCCAAGATTTGGTTGCGAGACCCCGTCTTGTCCTTTCCTTTTTCAGGTTTACTTCGAGCGTTTCCTTTCCCTCCTTTGGGATGAATAACGCACGATGGTGACTCTTCCATCATTTTCAGGTTGCGACAGCTGGCGACTCTGCCGGGGACTAAGAAGTTGACCTCTTGCTGGTCCATCTTCCCTAAGCGAGTCCCTCCTAGCTTGTGTGATTTCTTGTTTATTGGGTGTTCATGCTTTTGTACATTTATTTGCTTACCTGCTTGTATGCATCTGTTGTATCTGCTGGATCTGTTTGTTTGTTTGTTGGGATGGGATGTTCTATGAGAGATAAGCCCATTACCCAGGCTTGAGTGTACACACAGGTTTTAGAGTGGATGATCATGAGGCTTGCGTGGCATGTTGCTACGTTAAGTCGTTCGTGAAGAACCACACCCAGACGAGGTTTCTTTTGGATATATTATGTCCTACGGATGTTCCGTAACGACATGGTGTTCCTTTAGAAATCGTTGACTCTGGTGACCATTTCCCGAGAACTCAGTCGAGGCCTCTCCTCCGAGACGTGATTATGTTAGCTCTGGTGGGCGCATTCTCGCTGATCAATCTAAGGACCTCGAGACTGGGAACTTGCTTTAGGATGTCCTGTTGAGGGGAGTCAGTGGAGGTCTTTTATCCCATAATAATGCCAAACCTTCAGTGGTAAACGTATTATTCGCGATTGAAGGGCTGAAGCTGACGAACTTCTGTTCTTATAACCTACCAGTGAGGGGTGGGCTAAATTCAGGAAACCTTAACCTCCAACCAACCCGGTTTTCTGGAGCAGAGTTTTTGTCTTGTATTATATTCCTCAGTGAATTTCTCTCCAGGCAGTGCAACCTGACAGATGTTCAAGCGGATCCATCAATTCTGATTGACATGCCTTTGCATTGCATAACATCATTTGCATATTTGCATCCAACATCTCATGCTTATTCATTTGCAGGGTATTCCCTTTCAAAATGGGGGTGCTTTAAAACTGAACAAGCAGTGCATCGCATACCATGCATATTAACCCTTGTCTGTTTTGCAGGTGTCACCGCAGTGTCTAATGTTTGTTCCCTGTATCAGGCAGTTATTGGTCCCAAGCGAGTCCATAGGTACCCGACAAAGGAAAATCGTCCACAGCTAGCGATGGACCAAGTACAGAAAGAGCTGGCTGGTATGCATGAAAGGATGGATCAGTTCATGACATTGATGACTAGTATGGCAGAAGGCCAAGCGAAGCTGAGGGAATTGGTTGAGCAACCGAGACCCGATCCGGAAGTGGAGATACCAAATGCTGAGGGAAACCCTGGTAACCCTGGGAACGCTGATAACCCTGTGAACACTGGTAACGCGGGTAACGCAAATGCTGATGGAAACCCGGGTAATGTTGGCAACACAGGGAATGTTGGGAATGGTATTGGCGGAAGGTACGATGTGAATCAAGGAATTCAGATTAACGGGCGCCCCGTTACTGAAGATTATCAGTGTGATCAATTTTCTTTGCACGACGAGGCCCTCGAGACCACTCGCCGTATGGATGAGCTTGCTGAGAAGCTCAAATCTTTGGAGTCTCAAAATTCCTTAGGCTTTGATGTCACAAATCTTGGTCTGGTTCAGGGAGTAAGGATTCCTCACAAGTTCAAACCCCCTACTTTTGAGAAATACAACGGGGCTTCTTACCCACACACTCATCTCCAATCTTATTTGGGAAGGTTGGGAGCTCACACGGAAGATGAAAAGCTGTGGATGTACTATTTTTAAGACAGTCTAACTGGAGCTTCTCGTGAATGGTATTCTCATTTGTCTCGTACTACCATCAAGAGCTGGAAAGACTTGGCAGAGGCTTTTGTCAAGCAATATCAATACAACTTGGACATGGCTCCGAATCAAACCTTGTTGCAAGGTATGTCCCAGACTGCCAAGGAGACCTTTAGAGAATATGCTCAGCGTTGGAGACAGATTGCTGCGTCCGTCCAACCCCCTATGTCTGAAAGAGAGATGGCGGACATGTTCATGAACACTCTTCAAGGCAATTATATTGAGAGATTGGCTGCTTTCCCGTCAATCAGCTTTGCAAAGATAGTAATTGCTGGAGAAAGAATCGAGAGTCTGTTGAAGATGGGCCGAATTCAAGACAATAGTGTTTCCAACCCATCAGGTCCCAAGACACCGTTTGCTGGTAACGGTCAGCGAAGAAAAGAAGGCGAGGCAAGCGTTGTGTATGCCGGCAGAGGCAGGGGTAGAGGACGCCCTAATTATTATCAAGATCAAGTGGTCGCGGTCATTATTCCAACACCTGTTCCTCAACCGCAATATCATCCGCAACAACAACCCAGGTACAACAATCAACAACAAGGAGGTTATCCGGGTCAGCAGAGACACTATCAACAACGTCCAAGGCAGACGGACCGGGTCATCGAGCCAATCCCAATGCCTTATTCAGTATTACTTCCCAAGCTGATTGACATGAATCTGGTTACGTTGAGAACTCTGGCCCCACCAATCGATCCCAATAATTTGCCTAGAGGTTATGATGTCAACGCCAGATGTGCTTTTCACTCCAACGCACCTAGCCATACTACAGATAATTGCAAGGCTCTCCAGTTAAAGGTACAAGATTTGAGAGATGCCCAGGCTATCAATTTTGCTCCGGTGCCTAATGTTATCCAGAACCCGATGCCGGCTCACGGCGGGCAGAGGATTAATGTTGTTGATAGTGGGGAAACTTTGAATTTGGTTTCTGATGTGACTAAGGTGAAGACTTCGCTATCGGTGGTTAAAGACCGACTTCTGAAGGGACAGATTTTCCCGGGCTGTGGGGAAGAATGCAGAAATTATCAAGCTGCCGAAAACGGATGTGACAGTTTGAGAAGGGGTATTCAGCAACTGATAGATGAAGGTTGTCTTCAGTTCGATCAGGCCCGTCCAGTGAAGAATGATGTATCGATGGTGATGTTTTATTTCACTCCTGAAGAAATATATGTTCCCGAGAGACCCGCTCCGATGACAATTTATTTCCCAGAAAGTCCAACACCAATTTACTCTGACAACCCTCAACCGACTTTGGTTGGTCCAATCACCATCACGGTACCAGGACCTGTTCCGTATGAGAAAGACAGTGCTATCCCATGGCACTATGGGGCTGATATCTACTGCCAGGGGCAGAAAGTTAACGAAGAAGACATTGACATTGGTATCTCCGCTGTAGACAATGTTGGAGGGGTTGGTGGCTTCACTCGCGGTGGACGCCTATTTGCACCATCAACATTACGCGCGAATACTGAAGCCGAGGCAGCTGCCAAGGCTAAAGGGAAACAGGTATCCACCGAAGAGGTTACTACTGAGGAAGATCCTCCTAAGACCGCATTCGAGAAGGAAGTGGATGAGTTTATGAGGATTATCAAGAAAAGTGACTACAAGGTAGTCGACCAGCTAAATCAGACACCCTCAAAGATCTCCATTCTCTCACTATTGCTGTGCTCTGAGGCGCACAGAACAGCCTTGTTGAAAGTACTGAATATGGCCTATGTTCCACCGGAGATAACTGTTAACCAGCTGGAGTCGGTAGTTTCCAATGTAAACGCTAGCCGGGGGCTAGGTTTCACCGATAATGACCTGACGTCTGAGGGCAAGAATCACAACAAAGCCTTGCATATCACAATGGAGTGCAAAGGGGTGATGCTTTCCCATGTTTTGGTTGATACAGGCTCTTCTCTGAATGTTCTTCCAAAGAAAGCCTTAATGAAGTTGGATTGCGATGGCATCATCCCGAGGCCAAGTAACTTAGTTGTGAGGGCTTTTGATGGCTCTAAGAGAGCTGTCTTTGGCGAAGTTGAGTTCCCAGTTAAGATTGGACCGCAGGTGTTCAAGAGCATCTTTTATGTGATGGATATCCAGCCTGCCTACAGCTGTCTGCTAGGTCGGCCTTGGATTCATGTTGTCGGTGCTGTTACTTCTACCCTCGACCAGAAGCTCAAATATGAACTAGAAGGTCAGATCGTCACTGTATGTGGTGAAGAGGATATTTTTGTTAGCCACCTGTCTACATTTAAGTATATAGAGATGGACGGCGAAATGCACGAGATGCTGTGTCAGGGCTTCGAAACTACAAACATCAATGAGGTCACGCCCAAAGCTGTCTTTTCACCTGAGTTTGAGAAGGTCGGGACTTCTATCTCTTCATACAAGCAAGCTTTCGAAGTGGTCAAAGCTGGTAATGCCCAAGGCTGGGGCAAATTTGTGGAGCCAGTCATCAAAGAAGACAAGTTTGGATTGGGGTATGCTCCGGGATCTCAGAAGAATGAAACCGGTACTCTCTCCAGCGGGGGTTTGGTTTCTCCCCACATCGTCAATGCTGCAGATGAAGACAAGGCTGACAGCGACTGTGACTTAGATAACTGGATTCGCCCGTGTGTCCCGGGAGAAAAGCTCGACAATTGGTCGTCTGAAAAAACCGTTCGGGTTACTCTACTGAAAGAGTGATTTTTATTGTTTTCCTTTATTACATGCATAATAAAGTCTTACACTTTGCCCAAGGTGTAACGGCTCATTTGTAGGGCCATCCATTTAGTTACGTTTCGCAATTATTTTTATCATCAATAAAGGAAGGCTTTTGCAAACAATTTTGTGTTCTCTTTCTTTCAGTTTTTTTTACTTTTTACAAAAAAAATGGCAATGTTTCTTTTTTCGTTTTTCCTTTCTTTCAAAAAAAATCTCTCATTCTAAGGTAAAGCATGATCCTCCATCATGCAGAGCCGACCACTCGGATCTCACTGCTAACGACACTGTTATGGCCAAGTATGACTTCGACAATCCTATCTATCAAGCCGAAGAAGGGGCTGAGGAAGATTGTGAATTGCCTGAAGGGTTAGCCAGATTGTTGAAACAGGAGGACCGAGCTATTACACCTTATCAGGAGGTGATTGAGACCGTCAACATCGGTACCGCAGACAACAAGAAAGAAATCAAGATCGAGGCCAGTCTACAGGCCGAGAGAAAAAACCGTTGATCATGTACTTGACTGTGTTAGAAAGGTCAATGGGTTGTGTGCTCGGTCAGCATGACGAGTCAGGTCGAAAAGAGCATGCAATATACTGCCTTAGCAAAAGTTTACCGACTGTGAACAAAGATACTCATTGCTCGAGAAAACTTGCCGCGCTTTGGCATGGGCTGCTCGCCGACTAAGACAGTATATGTTGACACACACGACTCTATTGATATCAAAAATGGATCCAGTCAAGTATATTTTTGAAAAGCCATCACTTACCGGAAAGGTTACTAGGTGACAAATGATACTGACAGAGTATGACATCCAATACACTTCACAAAAAGCCATCAAGGGAAGTGTCTTGTCAGACTATCTTGCAGAGCAACCGATTGATGATTACCAACCTATGAGGTTTGACTTTCCTGATGAGGACATCATGTTTCTCAAATCGAAAGATTGAGAGGAACCACTCCCGGAGGAGGGGCTTGACCCTGAATCCAAATGGGTTATGATGTTTGATGGGGCGGTCCACGTCAATGGTCGCGGAGTTGGTATAGTGTTGATCACACCGGAAGGGGGTTCATATGCCATTTGGTGCCAGAATAACTTTTCCCTGCACCAACAATGAAGTCGAATACGAAGCTTGTATCCTATGACTTGAGGAAGCCGTCAATATATAGATTAAAACCCTGGATGTATACGGGGATTCAGCTTTGGTCATCAATCAAACCAACGGGAAATGGTGCTATGCTGGAACTACGTACCCAGAATTGACGTATCTCGGTCAGAGACGAATGAAGAAAGCATTTGGTCAGAAAGTGCGCCCTCGGGGGTATCAAGTCGGTGAATTGGTACTCAAAATATTTCTTCCTCCCAACACAGATCACAGGGGCAAATGGACACCGAACTATGAGGGTCCGTACGTGGTTAAAAGGATTTTCTATGGCGGAGTTTTAATGCTAACAACCATGGATGGCGAAGGATTCCCGTCCCCTATTAACTCAGACGCAGTTAAAAAAAAAAATACTTCGCATAAAATAGACCCGCTGGACGATAAAAAGAATAGTCCAGGAAAAAAAAGGGCATCCCGACGAACCAAAAAAAAAAGAATAAAGAGGTTCGGGCAAAAATTAGGGATATAAAAAAAGAGTACACCCGGTGAGTCGAAAACCCAAAAGGGCGGCTCAGGCAAAAATGGGTATCCCGGTGGATTGAAAACCCGAAAAGGGGGCGATCCAGGCAAAAGTTAGGGAATAAGCGAATGACTGTGATTTGAGTTCATCAGTGTTATATCACCGTTTCATTCAATCCGTCAATCTTTGAAGGTTAAAGATCGACTAATCATCCACTTCAAAAAGCAAGATGAGCAGAGCGTCTTGAGGACATACGAGCCATAGCAGAGTCGAAACTCGGTGGGACCCCGTATCCCCATTGCCATTAGGATAGTTCTCTTTTTATAGCGATCACCTCTTTTCAGGGATCAGCTTCCTGATACCCTCGCTTATTCCTGGCACAAATTTTCTCCCCATTAAGAGTCGAATAATTCAGTTAAAGAGCCTCTTTATTTTTCATTTATCAGTTTGTTTGCAAAAATGTCCGAATTTTTGATAAAACATATTGCATATGAACATAATGGTGGCTTTTGCAGATGATTTACACAGGAAAACATTTAAAATTGCTTTGAATGTGCTTAATCCCGGACGGTGAATTCAAACAGAGTAATTCCCCCCGAGGCATACGTGTATTTTTGGTTGCAGGTCACAGGAACCGGATGCCAAGTCATGAATCCTCATCCCCAAGCGGTTGACAAAGTCTCTCCTCAGCAGAGCATGTTCCCCAACAGAGTTGACAATATCCAGATTGTCTATCCCTAGTAGAGTTGACAATATCCAGACTATATATCCCCAGCGGAGTTGACAGTGTCAGACTGTATCTTCCTAGCAACAGCGGAGTGGTTGCATACCCAACGGACAAGAGGGTGGTGTTCCCAGGGTTCATTTCATCCCCAGCAGATTATTTCTAACAGATTTGTTCTAATCCCCAGCTTGAGGACGATTAGCAAGTTCATATCCCCAGCAAAGGTCGTTTCCTACGGCATTTCCCCAGGAAGTGTTTTCCCCACAGACTCTCCTCACAGAGCCTCGCCGAGAAAAGTTTCCATAGTTGATACTCCCCCCGCAAGGTCAACTTTTCAAGCAGCCAATTTATTTTTGGTGGCTCATTGGTCCCGGCAGACGGATCATTCCCCACAGAGCATTCAAGGATTGATACAGCGATCTGTTCCCTATCGGAGTTTGCTTCCCCAAGCAGATTTCTTTTTACACCATGCATAACATTTGCATTTGCATGCATATCATATCAAGCATACACATAAGCTGATAAACAGGTTCTTCCAAGCAGACTGAAGAATTACTTTACAACCAAGGTCATGAGATCCAGCCAGAGGATCAAGCGTGAGTGATCCAGCCTGAGGGTCATTTCGAAGATTCAGCCTGAGAATCGTGTTCCAGTGATCCAGCCTGAGGGTCATTTTGAAGATTCCCCAGTGAAGTCTCCTACAAGCTTTATTTCCCCAGCAAGTCTAATTGAGGAGTCGTTACAACATGTTCTAGCCCGAAGAATATGTACGAAGCCCAAAAGTGGAATATGCTCGAAGCTGCATATCTAATATGAAGGTTGGGTGTAGATTTCAAAAGAGGGTCAACCAGCGCATGCCTCAGATGCGGGATCCTAATGATGGGAATTTATCATCAAAACAATCCAGATCTAGTCAGAAGATCGAAATAGATTCAGCCAGAGAATCGAAACAATTAAGATCTAGCCAGAAGATCGAAGTAGATTCAGCCAGAGAATCAAAGGAAATAGATTCAACCAGAGAATCGAAACAAAGGAGATCTAGCCAAAAGATCGAAGAAGATCTAGCCAGAAGATCGAAGTCAGGTCTAGCCCGAAGACCGGAAATAGATTCAGCCAGAGAATCGAAACAATTCAGATCTAGCCAGAAGATCGAAGTAGATTCAGCCAGAGAATCAAAGGAAATAGATTCAGCCAGAGAATCGAAGCGAAGGAGATCTAGCCAGAAGATCGAGGAAGATCTAGCCAGAAGATCAAAATCGTATCCAGCCCGAGGATCAAAATTAATATCCAGCCAGAGGATCGAAACTCCAGATTAAGCCAGAGGATCGGAAGAAAAATAAACAGCACGGTGTATTTCCGCGTTTTTGTGGTGTTCTCGGAGCGTAAATTTTCGGTCTATCTTTGGTATTCAATCACAACTCACCCCGTTTGTCTGATAAGTTGTTCGCTTTCATCCTACTCGGTTTAGCTGATGATTGAATAGGGGCAGCTGTAACACCCCAAAATTTGCCCTCCTCATTCATGCATTCATTTCATATTGCATTTCATCATGTCAATCAGAATTAGATCCGAAAAAAAAAAAAACAAAAAAACAAAAAAAACAAAAAAAACGAAAAAAATAAATAAATAATAATAATAATAATAATTTTTTACAAAAAAATAAATAAATAAAATATAATAAAAAATTTTGGACTTGGGTCTCTCTCATTTGAGCCCACAAAACCATGAAATTCAGTCTATAAATACCAAGGCTTCACTTGAGAAAAAAGAAAAGAAGCAAAATCACTCTGAGGATTCCTTGGAACAAAACCCTGGGGGAAAAAGATAGTGAGAGAAGAGCTAACAGAGTTCAGAGCAGCCTCCAAACCCTGAAGGGAACTCAACTGCACAGAATCACCTCTGCCTCACATAAACCCTAAAGATTGTTTTGTAAACCTCATGGGTGCAACTCAATTTCAATCAAGCTCTCCAATCAGGTTTACCTTTATTCCCATTACCTTTTGCTTTGAAGTTGAATACTCTGAATGTTTGAGGTATGATGAATGAATTTCATTAGGTTTTTGCCCACGAGTTCATAATTATGTATGAATGTATAAATAATGCCTTGAATGTTTAATCACATGATTTCTGAAGTGTATGCCACAGGGTTTGAGGTTTCTGAAACCATACTGTTATCCATGAAAAAAATGCTTATGCGTGGTTTTCCCACTTTATTTGTGGGATACCCCCTGGAGGTTCATTCTGATTACCTGTACTGACTCACCTTTCTTTGATGGCATTAGCTTGGGAGATCCTTGGGTTTCTTACTCCTTTAATTGATGTTACTTCGGATCTTCATCCGTGTGGTACTTTTACCTCTTTTCCGCATTTTATCGCTTTCTTAGCTGGAAGACCTCGATAGGAGGGATTTGTTTTCTTTTGTTTATTTACTTCTGAGCCCTTTGTTGGCACATTTACTTTATACATGTTTGTTTTGTATGTGTTCGTATCCCTGCAGGTAGCGCGGTTCCTTCATCAAGGACTGCCTTTTTTCCCTTGAGCATCCTAAACCCTAAAACCCAAAGCAACACGTTAACTCCTTCTACTACAGGCGAGTAAGTCTCCAAAGGTCGAGCATCCGGTAGATTGCATAATGACGTCGTTCGTCCAAAACCCAATCCATAACCCCATAGTTAGCCGAACTACGTTTTGCTCTGATTCTCAGGCCAGATGAGATACGTAGGCATAAGACGCGATGTCTTAGCGAGCACACATCCCCCCAACCCATAGGTAGCCGAGCTACGAAGACTCTGATTCTCATATTCAGATGAGATACGTATGCAGTGGATGCGACATCCGCGCGAGTCATTTTCATTTAATCCTTCTTTTTTTTGGCAAACAGCACAAGATAAACCCACACCCTTTAGACGAAAACTACAAAAGTGGATCCCGTAGAGTACTACGGATGCGTAGGGGTGCTAATACCTTCCCTTCACATAACCGACTCCCGAACCCAAGATTTGGTTGCGAGACCCCGTCTTGTCCTTTCCTTTTTCAGGTTTACTTCGAGCGTTTCCTTTCCCTCATTTGGGATGAATAACGTACGGTGGCGACTCTTCTGTCATTTTCTTTCGCCGGTTGTTTTTTCGCGCACTGTATTTTTCAAGTTGCGACAGGCTCACACAGGGTTAGGCTTTAGTCAAGGGGTCATGTCCACCTCGATAAACAAGCCATTGTATCAGGGTGAAGTTAGCTCTTAACCCTAACATTGAGAGTTAGGGTGAAGCAGATGAAATGGAGATGAGGGGTGTGCCTCATAGCTCTTATCCCTGGTCAGGGAGAGCTTTGAATAATAGAAGGTGTGGGATTTCAGAAAGTAGGAACTCTTCTCCACAAGGATTAGACTCTATAAGATCTTGGGCTTTTATCCACAATGCATCAACACAAGGTGTGTGAGCAAGGTGGATGACACACTGAATAGCAGGAGATGGACTACACATCTCTTTTGTCTGCCAATTGCCTTATCAAAGGACTTTTCCTGCTTAGCACAAAATTAAACACACAAAGACATTTCCTCTTAAGGAGGGCTTCAGACAGGTGCCTGCCCAAGTAACAGGACAGGTCTTCCAGACTACATGCAGTCAGAAAGTTATACCTCAAGTGGTTAAGCAATCAAGCAACAGCACA
Source organism: Lathyrus oleraceus (assembly GCF_024323335.1). NCBI lineage: Eukaryota > Viridiplantae > Streptophyta > Magnoliopsida > Fabales > Fabaceae > Lathyrus > Lathyrus oleraceus. Next base: position 487,657,787 of record NC_066584.1, on the reverse strand, counting down.
AAGCAAGTTCAAAAGAACTTTAGCAACTAATGTACCTGAAAACAATCTAACTCAGTCAGTACACAACTCACAAAGTCAAACAGACAATCCAAAAGTCAACAGACATAGTCAAACAGACAACAAGTGCAAGCTACAATGTGCAAGGCACAAGCTCAACTCAAATGAGCTAAATCACCTACAAAACAACTCAATGTTAATCAACATTCAACAATCAACCAACTTTAAGCAAATGAATCAATCTCCTCAAGGCCATATGCTTCTTGTCCTGAAAACAAAGCTCAAACATAAGCACCAACCACTAGGACAAGGCCTAGGGTCAAAGGGGGAGAAATAATTCAAAACAGAACATGAAAATTGACATGAATCAATCTCAACCAATTAAGAACATCATCCAAGTGGTCCCATGTCAATAGCATTCACCAAAATCATTTCACAAGTCAAATAAGGCAAAGCATGCAAATAGAAAGCTCAATGAAGCAACAGAATGAACAAATCCACATTAATTCAAAAATGGCTCAATAAATCTCAAGAAACATCATGGCTAAACAGAACACATCACATGATCATCCCACCAAAATTCAGAGCATTTGGACAAGTAGAAGCATGGTAATCAAATTCATCAAGTCAAGGTAAGCAAAACAAGCTCAAATAAGGCACAATTATATGCATTAAGTTCACACAAGCCTAAAACAGAATTGACAAATGATAAATGTCTCAAACCAAAGCCACAAATCATTGAAGTTCATATGATAAACATCAAGCATTTCACAAATCATTGAAGTTCATGACTATTCAAAAGTCCACAAATGGTCATCCAGAAATAAAAATACCAAACAAATCAAAAATCATTCCAAAAAATCCAAACAAATTCATGAGCAATCCTAACATCTAGAAGAAGCATCATGCAAAAAATCACATCATTTAGCATTTATTTGGCATGGCAAAGAAAATCAACAAGTTGAGCAAGAAATGGTGTGACACACATTGTCACACCTTCATTAACCAGATCATAACTCAACAACCAGAAATGAGAAAAATACAAACTCTACACCAAAATGTTCCTAAGGATGTCTAGTTTAAGCATGCAAAGTTTCAAAGGCATTGGATTAAAATTCATCATTTCATGAAGCAAATGGCAAGCAAGGTCAAGAAAAGCACACATGTGAACAATCCCTAAGCAAAATTAAATTCCAACCGTGCACAATTTCTGGAAAAAATCCCATAAAATACTAGACATCATGAGGAACAACATGCAAAAATTCCCAGGTCATTTGGATCATTCATCATTGACTAATGAATTTTTGAATGAATGAAAAAAATAAAAAAACATGAATGAGGCATAGCATGAACATGGATGAGAAAAGGAATAAAAATGCAAAGGCCTAGTTTGAAATTCTCTCGCCCGGATTCGAAGTGTGTGAGAATTTGAACTTGGGCGCGCCATCCATGAAACTCACCGTTTCACTAAAGTCTACATGGCAGTGTGAAGCGCTCTGGACCAATCGTTAGGACACATAGGACACACGTGGTCCAATACATGGCAATTAACACAAATCTCATGCAAAACACACGCTATGAAGATCAAAGGATGCCTGGAAACAGAAACCCTAGGTGTTCATCAACATCCATACGTGTTCTTGAGCTCAAGAACAAAGTTATCCAGAAATTCACAACCAGCACACCATTGGACTCGTCCTTCATCATACAACACTAATCTAAGCTCAATTTGACCTAACTCTCGTTAACATGCACGGATCGAGCAAAAGAAGTTTTATGTATCAAACTTAAAGTCACAATATCTATCTCATTACTGCATGGAAATTGATGAAACAAAGCTCAAATTACTAAGTGTTGAAAGATCTACCACATGCATATCACAATTTCAAGAATTAAGGCACGCGATTTCTAACCTTATTGAAGCTACAAAACTGAATTTGATGGATCTAGGCTTGGCAATGCAGAAACAGATGATCTCCAATGCTTAGATGTATGAATGGATGAAGAATTGGTGCTCAATCGTGCTTGATGTTGCTCAAATCTTCAACTTCCATTAATGGATGCTAGCTTCAACAGTTCCTAAATCTGCATGCAATCCTTCGATTCTTGCTTCCAAAACACTCAATTATGCTCCTATGTGATGGATCAACCAAGAACAAGGCAAGGCTTTTGCAAAAATTTGATGAATATTCAAGAAAAAGTTTGAGAGCATAATGAAGAAATAGTTTCAGATCTGGAAATTATGCAGTGTTCATCCAATTTCTGTTATGATTTTCCTTTTATATGGTCTGTTAATGATGTATGTTAATCACAATTAAGCAATGCCAAAGTAATTAGTGAAAACCAAGTGTTGATGCAAATTTGCAATTCACCTTATGCATGTAATGACCAATGCTACAGTGCTCGAATTTGCTTGGAAATGCACTTGAAATGCTATGTGGAAGCCAAATGCAATGCTTGGGAGTGAAAACAATGCTTAACTTTTGAATTTTAATTTTCCCTCCAAAATTCAAATGAAAATGCCAATATTTTTGTGATCAAAATGCATGGCTTATGATGCATGAATTGGATAGTACATGTCAAAACAAGAATGTTGCAAGAAGAACCATCTCAATTGGCCTTATGGTTCAAAAGTTATGCACTTGTGAAGTTCAAATTTGCTTGACCATGATTGATCCATATCTTCTCAACCATACATGAGAAATTCATGTTCTTGGACATTTTAGAAATGGGAGGGCAAGATCTACAACTTTCATGTTGGACAAAATTCCATTTGAAGCTTTCTTGATGATGTAAACTTGAGGAGAAGACCTTTCCATTTTTGGCAATTTCAAATTACAGGTCACCTACTATTTCTGGAAACTTTTCATCTGACCTCAAATTATTCATTGTTGATGTTTGAAATGTCAAATGAGACTTGTATGGACATGAATGAGGCCTCTCTAACCATCTCCCACCTTTAAATCCATGATTGAATGCACAATTGACTTTGGTTGACTTTCTAGGGTTTCAGATGAATTGCATCTTGACTGATGAGCTTTGAACATCCAACCTTTGGCCAAACCACTTCACATTGATCCCTAGGTCACATGAACTCCATGAACCAACCCTAGGGTTTTTCTTCAATTGGAATTGCACTTGCTTGCTTGCACCACTGGATCTCCTGACTAGTCTTGACTGATGACTTGCATTAGGCAATGGACAATGCAATGTTATGCAGTGGATAATGCTAATGCTAATGACCTAAAATGAAAATGAATGTACAAAATGGGAGGTGCAAATTTGAGGTGCTACAGCTGCCCCTATTCAATCAACTGGGAACCCGAATGGATGAGAGCAATGGCTGTCAGACTTTCAGGGTAAACAGGGATTGAATACCGAAGAACCGTAGAAATTTGCACCCTGCGGGGATCCAAGAAAGGAAAATACACCAACGGATGCTCCCAATTGGATCTGACACTTGTCACTGAACCAGTCAAGATGTCTACCAATGACTCTACTGGGGATTTTGATTTTTATCAAAGGAACAAAACATCCAAACGTCAACGGACGAATGGGAATAGAAATCACAACTAGACGTTAACGGACGACCAGGAAAAACTCGATGTTTATAGAAACCAACGGAGAGGTAAGTAAACAACTAGATGTCAACGGACAACTAGGAAAAACTCGACGTTTATCGAAACCAACGGAGAGGTAACCCTACTGGGGAAGATACATCTAGATGCTAACGGAACACTAGGAAAAATTCGACGTTTATCGAAACCAACAGAGAGGTAACCAGACATCAACGGATGAATGGGAAGACTCGACCAGACATCAACGGACGAACGGGAGAAGCTCGACGTTTATCGACACCAACGGAGAAGGAGAAGCTCGACGTTTATCGACACCAACGGAGAAGGAGACCAGACATCAATGGACGACGGATGAACTGGGAAGACTCGACCAGACGTCAACGGACGAAAGGGAGAAATAAATACATCTAGATGTCAACGGACAACTAGGAAAAACTCGACGTTTATCGAAACCAACGGAGAGGTAACAGACATCAACGGATGACTGGGGAGACTCGACCAGACGTCAACGGACGAACGGGAGAAGCTCGACGTTTATCGACACCAACGGAGAAAGGTGACCAGGCAGGACGTTTACCAACGACTCTACTGGGGAACTCTGACTGGGGATCGACCAGACATTAATGAATGACTGGGGAATAGGATATACAAACAGACGTCAACGGACGAATGAGAAAAACTCGACGTCTATCGAAACCGACGGAGAGGTAACTCTGAGGGGAAGGGTATACGTCGACAGACGAATAGGAAAAACTCAACGTTTATCGAAACCAACGGAGAGGTAACTCTTTGGGGAGAGAAAACTAGACGTCAACGGACGAATAGAAAAAAAAACTCAACGTTTAACCAACAGAGAGGTAAACAAGACATCGATGGATGACCTGTGGGGAATACAACCAGATATCAACGGATAACTAGGAAAAACTCGACGTTTATCGAAACCAACAGAGAGGTAAACAGAACATCAGCGGATGACCTGGAAAGAACAAGAGGATGGGACGAACATCGAAAGATGATGTCTACGGACACCAAAAGAAAGGATCCACGTGGGGACAACCACGACACTTACGGGTACCGCAAGGATGACATTTACATATGTCAAGGCAAGGATGGACACTTGCTGGGGATCTCACTGGGGAGAAACAAGCTTTCCTTTCACACACGGGTGAGGAAATAAACCTCTTTGGGGAATATCAATTCTGAATGCTGTCAGAAGCAACTGTAGCAAACGTGTTATACAGATGTTGAACAAAGATCCGCCTCTGCCGGGGAAATGGTCTGTTGAATTTTTCTATGGCGTAATGCTCCATATTGAATGAAATGCTACGCATTTTTGAGGATGCAATGATTGCTACATGCAAAAATGCAAAAAACGATGAACTCTGGCTGGGGAGCCAAACTGATCAGATACTCCAACTCTGCGGGGAGACTCTGACTGAGGAATACTCTGCGGGGAGAGCACCGACTTCTCACTCATGCTGGAGAAAGAAAACCGTTGCTGGGGACAGGATCTCAATCCACTCGGGGACTCCGCTTGGGGAACAAACCACGCGACCTTGCTGAGGAACACAAGGCGACTTCACTGGGGAGAGCTGCCAACAGGTAGGATAAACTCTGCTTTGGGAAACAAATGCTACTCCGCTGAGGAAAACTCATCCAATCCACAAGTAGGAAAAATCATCCAACTCTGCTGGAGATAACTTCCACCGGACCTGATCTACATGGGGAGCTTGCTGGGGAAAGCCATCGCCACAAACCTCTGCTCGGGCGATCTGCTAGGGAAAGTAACTCTGTTGGGGAATAACACACCACTCTGCTGAGGAGGAGTATAACTCTGGTGGGGAAAGCACATCAGACTCTGTGCTGGAGATAGGCATCCACAACCCTGCTGGGAATAAGCGCTCACGACCACGCTAGGGATAACAATACCTCAAACCAGCGCTCCACTGATACATCCGCTGGGGATACAACATCCTTCCAACTCAGTGGGGATCTAAACTGGGGAAATATTCGCTGGGGAATAAACCCACTTCCAGGCCTGCTGGGGGATAGGCAATTCTTAGATCTGCTGGGGATAGAAGGCACTATCCAAAGGCGTCTCTGCAGGGGAGAATAGCTCTGAAAGCTCTCATACTTGCTTGGGGAAACAACTGTTGTGGAATCGTCCTCACAAATGACAACCTGCAAAACAGCACAACATACAGGCCCCAGGGGTTGCATGGACAAGATACGCTCAAGTGTCCTCGACATTCAAAATGATTTTCAAATGTTTTATCTTTCAGCACGTTATTGTTTAGCCTTCATGTTTTTATATGCAATGTTTATCAAAAATTCGGACGTTTTTGCAAACAAAACAGTAAAAAAAAAAACAAGAGAGCTATTTATCTGAATAACGACTTTTATTGATTGAACATGTGCCTGAAAAGGCGAATACATTGGGAAGCAATTCCTAGAAAGAGGTAATTGCGCACAAAAGGAAAAAATCTATCCTAATGGCAATGTGAACACGACATCCACAATTTCCCAATTCTGTTATAACTCACAGATCATCAGTTTTTCTCCCAACTTCATTGCTTTCTGAGAAGAACGACTGGACCGATCACATCTTTGGAGATGGCAGACGACGAAGCATGATGAAGTACAGATAACTCAGACTGTAGTCTTCGCTTTAATCCCTCTTTTGCCTGGATCTCCCTTTCGGGTTTTCAATCCACCGGGATACCCATTTTTGCCTAAGCCGCCCTTGCGGGTTTTCGACTTAGCGGGTGTACAAATTCTTTTCATTTTTATCCCTAATTTTTGCCCGAACCTTTTCTTTCTGTTTTTGGTTCGCTAGGATGCCTTTTTTTGCCTGGACTCTTTTATTCTTTTTGTCCAGCGGGTCAATTTATGCGAAGTATTTTTTGACTACATCTGAGTTAACAGGGGACGGGAAATCTTCACCATCCATAGTTGTAAGCATCAAGGCTCCACCGGAGAAGACCTTCTTGACAACATACGGACCTTCATAATTAGGAGTCCACTTGCCCCTGTTATCTGTACCGGGAGGAAGGATCCTCTTCAAACCTAGATCACCCGCTTGATAGCTCCGAGAACGCACTTTCTGATCAAAGGCTCTCTTCATCCTTCTCTGATACAACTGCCCATGGCACACAGCTGCAAGCCGTCTCTCTTCAATAAGGCTCAACTCGTTAAACCTTGTTCGAATCCACTCGGCTTCGTCAAGCTTGACATCTAACAAGACCCTCAGAGAAGGGATCTCCACTTCAACAGGTAGGACAACCTCCATACCATACACAAGGGAGTAAGGGGTTGCCGCGGTCGACGTACGTACTGATGTACGGTACCCATGCAAAGCGAAAGCCAACATCTCATGCCCATCTTTGTACGTCACGACCATCTTCTGCACAATCTTCTTGATATTCTTATTTGCCGCCTCTACAGCACCGTTCATCTTCGGTCTGTAAGGAGAAGAATTGTGATGTTCAATCTTGAAATCTCTACAAAGCTCTTTCATCATCTTGTTATTGAGATTCAAACCATTATCAGTAATGATTCTCTCAGGAACCCCATAACGATAGATGATTTCTTTCTTGATAAACCGGGCAACCACTTGTTTGGTAACATTAGCATAGGAAGCTGCTTCCACCCACTTGGTGAAGTAATCAATCGCAACCAGGATGAAGCGATGTCCATTCGAAGCAGTAGGTTCAATCTTCCCAATCATATCAATGCCCCACATGGCGAACGGCCAAGGCGAATTCATGACATTCAGAGGGCTTGGTGGTACATGCACCTTATCAGCATAGATTTGACACTTATGGCATTTCCGAGCATACTTGAAACAATCGGATTCCATAGTCATCCAGTAATAACCGGCTCTCAACAATTTCTTCGACATTACATGACCACCAGCATAGGTACCAAACGATCCTTCATGCACGTCTTGCATTAACATGTCTGCTTCGTGTCTATCCACGCATCTGAGCAGAACCATGTCAAAGTTCCTCTTATACAGCACATCGTCCTGATTCAAATAAAAGCTTCCAGCTAGCCTTCTCAGGGTTTTCTTGTCATTCTTTGACGCACCTTCAGGATACTCCTGGCTCTTGAGGAAGTTCTTAATATCATAGTACCACGGCTTCTCATCAACAACAGACTCGGCTGCAAACACATACGCAGGCCTCTCGAGTCGATTTTCCGCAACATGTGGCACATGATTCCACCAATGAACTTTGATCATAGAAGACAAAGTAGCCAAGGCATCAGCCATCTGATTCTCATCCCGGGGGATGTGATACAACTTCACCTTCTTGAAGAACGTCAGTATTCTTCTGGTGTAATCTCTATACGGAATCAAATGCGGCTGATTGGTATTCCAATCTCCATTGACCTGATTGATCACTAGAGCGGAATCTCCAAAGATGTCAAGAGTCTTGATCCTCAAATCAATGGCTTCCTCTATCCCCATGATACAAGCCTCATACTCAGCTTCATTGTTGGTGACGTCAAAAGTCAATCTAGCAGAGAAAGGTACATGAGCACCTTTGGGATTGATCAGCACTGCACCAACACCGTTACCATTCACATTCACAGCCCCATCGAACACAATGTCCACTTGTCATCAGGATCCAGTCCTTCCTCGACAAGAGGCTCTTCACAATCTTTCATCTTAAGATACATGATGTCTTCATCAGGGAATTCAAACATCATCGGCTGATAATCATCAATCGGTTGCTCGACGAGATAGTCTGACAAAATACTACCTTTGATGGCCTTCTGCGACGTGTACTGGATATCATACTCAGTTAAAATCATCTGCCAACGGGCAACACGTTCGGTGATAGCCGGCTTCTCAAAGATGTACTTCACTAGATCCATCTTAGAAATCAACAAGGTAGTATGGTTCAACATATACTTCCTCAGTCGGCGAGCAACCCAGGCCAAAGCACAACAAGTTTTCTCAAGCTTTGAATATTTGATTTCACAGTCGGTAAACTTTTTGCTAAGGTAGTATATGGCATGCTCTTTTCGACCAGACTCGTCATGCTGTCCCAATACACACCCCATTGAGTTCTCAGTCACTGATAGGTACATTATCAGTGGTCTCCCTGGTACTGGAGGTATCAGGATTGGAGGTTTCTGTAAATACTCTTTTATCTTGTCAAAAGCTTTCTGACAATCATCATTCCACCTGATTGCTTGATTCTTTCTTAGCAATTTTAAATGGGTTCACACGTGGCAGTTAGGTGAGATACAAACCTTGCAATGTAGTTCAATCTCCCTAAAAACCCACGAACCTGCTTTTCTGTTTTCGGTTCAGGCATTTCTCGAATAGCTTTGACTTTTGCTGGATCAACCTCAATCCCTTTCTCACTAACAATGAAGCCTAACAGCTTCCCAGATCTCACACCAAACGTACACTTGTTTGGATTCAGCCTCACTTTGAACTTTCTCAGTCTGTCAAACAACTTCTGCAAGTTAACCAGGTGCTCCTCTTCTGTCTGCGACTTCGCAATCATATCATCCACGTACACTTCAATCTCTTTGTGCATCATGTCATGAAAGAGAGTCGTCATAGCCCTCTGATAGGTAGCACCAGCATTATTCAGCCCAAATGGCATCACCTTATAGCAGAACGTGCCCCAAGGTGTAATGAATGTCGTCTTTTCCATGTCTTCTGGCGCCATCTTAATCTGATTATAGCCCGAGAAACCATCCATGAAAGAGAAAACCGAGGATTGAGCCGTATTATCAACCAATACATCAATGTGAGGTAATGGGAAATCATCTTTCGGACTAGCTCTATTCAGATCCCGGTAATCGACACACATTCTGACTTTGCCATCCTTCTTCGGCACGGGAACGATGTTGGCCACCCACAGTGGATAAGTTGTCACTGACAAGAAACCCGCATCGAATTGCTTCTAAACCTCTTCCTTGATCTTAAAGCCATATCAGGACTCGTTCTACGAAGCTTCTGCTTGACTGAAGGACACTCTTCTCTGAGAGGTAGTCTATGCACCACAATATCGGTATCCAACCCAGGCATATCTTGATAAGACCAGGCGAATATCTCAACATACTCTCTCATCATCTCAATCAACCTGTTCTTGACATCCGCCTTCAAAGCAGCCCCGATCTTGATATCTCTTCTGGCGTCCTCAGTACCAAGATTAATAATCTCCAACTCCTCCTGATGAGGTTGGATGACCCTCTCCTCTTGCTTCAGCAATCTAACCAATTCTTTAGGGAGTTCACAATCTTCATTACTCTCCTCTTCAGCTTGGTAGATGGGATTATTGAAATCATACTGAGCCATAACAGAACTGTTCATAGTGGATGCCATAAGATCACTTCTGCATGTTTAATGCTTTGTTTTAGAAAAAAGAGTTCAAGAAAGTCACAAAAAACAAAAACATTGCCATTTTTATTTTTTTGAAAAATGAAAACAAAAATAGAAAGACAGGGATCACAAAATTTTTTGCTAAACGTCCTTTACTAATGATAATCATTGAAAACATGCTAAGGCCCTACAATGAACCACTACTCCTTGGGCAGAACGTAGGGTTTTGTGCAGAATGAAAAAACAAAAGAAAATTACTCTGTTTGAAGAGTAACTTGGACCACATCTTCTGTTGTCCATTTGTTGATCATCTCCCCTGGTGCACACGGGCGAACCCAATTGTCGAGATCACAATAACTATCTCCATCTTCACTACTGACCGCAAAGACGTCACCGTGATTCATCAGCCCAGCGCTGGTAAAGGTACTCGGACCTGTCTGTACACCCTGCTCCGCCTGCAAGGGTTGATAGCCAATTCCAAACTTATCCTCTTTGACAGGCAAATCCACCATCTTACCCCAGCCTTCAGCTCTACCAGAGTCGACAACCTCCTTGGCCTGCTTGTAAGACGCAATCGAGGCACCCCTCTTCTTCTAATCAGCAAAAGCCACCCTCTCGAGAGCAACAGTCTCAAATGCCTGGCATAAGGTTTTATGGATCTCGCCATCCACCTCTACATACTTGAAAGAGGATAGGTGACTCACCAGAATATCTTCTTCACCGCACACGGTCACGATCTGACCGTTCCAGACATACTTCAACTTCTGGTGGAGAGTTGACGAAACCGCCCCTGCTGCATGAATCCATGGACGCCCCAACAAGCAACTGTACGCGGGCTGAATGTCCATAACATAGAAGATGATGTCAAACACCTCCGGACCTATCTTCACCGGCAAGGTAACTTCACCAAACACAGAACGTTTGGATCCGTCGAATGCACGAACTATCAGGTCACTCGAAGTGAGCACAACCCCTTCAACAGATATCTTCTTCAGAATTTGCTTGGGCAACACATTCAGCGACGAGCCGGTGTCTACCAACACGTGAGACAAAACAGCACCCTTGCATTCCATGGTGATATGCAAGGCCTTATTATGATTACGTCCCTCAGGCGTCAAGTCTAGGTCAGTGAACCCTAAACCATGCCTGGTGCTCACGTTGGCAATCACACCCTCCAGTTGGTTGACAGAAATCTCTTGAGGTACGTAAGCCATATTCAGCATCTTCAACAAAGAATTACGATGTGCCTCAGAGCACAGCAGCAAAGAGAGAATTGAAATCTTGGACGGAGTCTGATTAAGCTGATCTACAATCTTGTAGTCACTTTTCTTGATTATTTTTATGAACTCCTCCACATCCTTCTCGAACGAACCCTCAGGCACCTCCTTCTGAGCCGGTTCCTCATCAACTACGGCCTGTTTGCCCTTAGCCTTGGCGAGAGCCTCAGCATTGTTATCTCTTAACGGTTGTGGAGCAAACAGACGTCCACTGCGAGTAAACCCTCCTGGTCCACCAACATTGTTCACAACGGGACTCACCACCACAGGAGTTCTACCGGGAACACCAATTGACACAGGCACTTGATTTACCGGCATCGTCTGATTCTCAGCCCTCCGATTACTGCGATACGCGTTATCATATTTCCATGGCACAGCCCGAGTATCAACAGCCCTTCTGACTGGCGCAACAATTGTAGTCGGATTACTGGCGGTTACAGGTGCAGAGATGGTAACAGGGGTACCACTTGTTGTAGGCGCACTAACAACCCTTTGACCACGTCCTTCAGACGGTTTGAAGTAGATAGTGACAGTTGACACTGACCCACGATCCTTTACAGCCCGACTGAATTGCAGATATCCCTCATCCATCAAACCCTGGATATCGGCCCTTAACTGATCACAACCATTTTCAGACTCAGCACAAACACCACAGCCCTGATCACAGCCCGGGTAAACATCTCCACTCAGCAAACGACCCTTTACAACCAACAAAGAAGTCTGAACATCCTCCACATTGACAACCAAATCCTCAGCTTCTTCCCCTTCAATGTTGTTCACTCGGTGCGCACCATGCGGCGGCATAGGGTTATTTACAACATTTGGCACATGAGCAAAATTGATAGTTTTAGCATCAATCAGGTCCTGGACTTTATGATGAAAAGCCCTGCAGTTTTCGATATGGTGTCCCGGCGCACCAGAGTGGAAATCACAACGTACGTTGGCATCATACCCAGGTGGTATTTTTGTCAAAGGTGCCATTGTCCTCAATTCAACAAACCCTAGTCTGAGCAACTCAGGTAGTAACTCAGCGTAGGTCATCGGTAATGGGTCAAAACATCGATCAGGCATCTTCTGCCTCGGCTGATACGGACGTTGCTGTTGTTGTTGTTGTGGCGGTTGTTGAACTCTCTGTTGTTGCTGTTGTTGACGAGGCTGAGGTGCTGGGATGGTTACAGCAGCAACCTGGCGATACTGATTTCTATTCGGATTTCTGCGGTGTTGAACAACATTAGTTTCACCCTCTCTCCGACGAGGTGCCCCAGCAAAAGGTTTCTTGGACGACGAGGACCCAACATCATGAATTTTACCAGCTTTGATCAAACTTTTTGTCCTCTCTCCACAGATAACCACATCCGAAAAACTACCGAATGGGCAGCTTCCCATCCGGTCCATAAAAACACCTTGTAGCGTACCAATGAACATGTCAGTTAACTCCCTCTCCAGCATAGGGGGTTGTACTCTAGCAGCCAGTTCATGCCACCTCTGGGCGTACTCCTTGAAGCTCTCTCCGGATTTCTGACAAAGGCTCTGCAGCTGAGTCCGGCTCGGCGCCATGTCCATGTTGTGCTTATATTGCCTCAAGAAGGCCTCACCCAGATCCCTCCAGCAGCGGATAGAATCTCTCTTCAGTTCCATGTACCAATCCAAGGAAGCCCCAGATAAGCTATCTTGGAAAAAATACATCCACATCTTCTCATCATCGGTGTAAGCAGAGATTTTTCGATAATAAGCCTGCACGTGGGTGCGAGGGCAGGAAGTACCGTTATACTTGTCGAAAGAGGGTGCTTTGAATTTATAAGGGATCCTCAACCCTTCCACTAAACTCATATTGGTCACATCGAAACCCAGGGAATTCTGACATTCCATGGCTCTTCTCTTCTCAGCAAGGGCATCCACCTTCCGATCCTTATCCTCAACTCTCCCAACAACTTCCTCATCTTCACTCAGCAGTGTGAACATGTCCTCTTGTCTATCGACAATCGGAGCAGGATGACGAACAGGAGCCCGGGTAGCTCAGGAATTGACAGTCTCTGCACCAAGAGGCTGTCCATTGATTCTGATCCCCCTTAACTCATCACCCTCAGCATAATCATTGGCGGGAGCAACAGCAGCAACATTAACGTTCTCATTAACAGGCACGCCCAACGGCGACGCGCGGTTGGACTGCGGAATCACGGTCTCTTGTCTTTGAACCAGGGCTCGAAGTTCTTCTTGACCTTGCGCAACCCCTTGCATCATTGTCATAAACTGGGCCATGTTTGCCCTCATCTCAGCCAACTCCGTCTAAACTTGATCCATAATTCTCTATTGATTGAGTCTGGTTGAATACCGGTGCGGTCTCTGATCAGTTATCCTGCCTGACACAGGAACCAGAGTGAGAAGTCGCGAACGAGAACACCTGTTATGCACAATGATATGAGTATGATGCTAATGCATATGATGCACATGATATGTTCATTTCTCGGGCATTCAAAGAGCCTAATTCATCTTCGAAAGATGGCAACATGCAACAAGAACATCACAGGAACACAGAAACAACATACACAAAAGCAATGAGTACAGAGTGAAACCAACAACCTCATCTATATATGAGCAACAGGATCATACAACAAAGTTAACAAAGATCCAGAGTAAACCAAAGTACTACAATGAATCCCACCGAACAAGCCTGGGGGTGATTCTCAACATACACATCAGAAATACAAGCTAAGACAAGCGACTTCCAGGAATGAGAGTCTTCAAGTAGTGACACTGGTCTATCAACAGGTCACACTCTGAACATTCTGGCAAGGGAGTGATCTTCTCCTTCAACTGTCTTCTGAGCTCTACAACTTCTGCTCCAAGTTGGTTCTCTGATGCAAGTCTCTGGTCAACTTCCTTCTTCAACTGGATATCTTTGTCTCTGAGTTGCTTCTCCAAGTCTCTGATCTTCTTCTGATAATTGGCCTCAACTCTCTGCAACCTCAAACACTCTCGGTGTTTTGCATTCAGCAAGTTCTCCATCTCTTCATAAGATCTCTTCTTGCTCCTGACTCCACCAACATCAACACTCTGGATATCTCTGAGTTGATGAGTTAGGTTCCACTTGTCAGCTTTGGCTTGGTACAACTCCATCTGGGCATCTTGCTCTTTCTCCTTCAACCTGCGATTCTCCATCAGGGCTTACTTGTACTGCTCAGCAGGTACACTCTCAGCAAGGATCAAAGGTGGTTGCACTTGCAAAGGATTCATCCTATCATAAGGCAACAACAAAGTTTCCACTCTCTTCTTCACCCAATCAGCGTAATCAGGCATAGAAATGGAAAACTTCTTCCCTAAGACAGCTCCATCCTTAAAACTAATAGACTTCCAAGCTCTTCCTATCTGCTCCAATCTAACAGGGTCACTTCGCTTCTCAAAAAATACACTCTCAGCTATCTCAGCATCAAGTGGTCTTCCATTCATCACGAACCCCAACTGGCGAAGAGAAAGAACCGGGTTGTAACTGATGCAACCCCTAGTCCTTACAAGTGGCACATTCCGGAATTCTCCACAACTCATAATAACATCTCGCACATCCATCCGGTAAGATTGCCATCTGATATCATATGAAGTAAGAGACATAACCCTCTGAGTCCACCTATGAGTGCTCTGAGCATCCACAAAAGGTCCACTGACTGGCAGGAGATACAAGAACCATCTGAGCAAAAGTGGCAGGCAACATCTGATAGCTCCACCCTTACCATGCCTATTGTGGATAGCATAGTAAGTGTCAGCTAACAGATTAGGAACCGGGTTTCCTCCACAAAAGATAGTGACTGCAGCATAGTCCACAAAGTTGGGCATACTCGGGAACAAGACAATCCCATAGATCATAACAGCTAACTGAGCATAAAAATCTTCCCAATTCCCCTTCTCTGCTTCTTCTCTGGCAATCCTCAACAGAAACTTCACAGGCAGACCCACGACATCCCCACTGGACCTCCAATTATCACTAACTTCCTTCATACCCAAAGGGAGAGCTCTGGCAACAACTCTGAAATCAACCTCCTTAGGCACGTCTAAGAAAGGAACCTGATACCGGATAGGAACATTCAACAGAATGGAGTACTCCTCAAGAGTAGGCGCCAACTGATAATCCTGAAAGGTGAAGCAACGAAGCTCTGGGTCGTAGAACTGAAGAAGAGTCTGTAACGGCACTGGATCAACTACCATCTTCAACAGTGTCAGAATATCCCCATATTGATCAATGAACCCCTTCTGATTACCACTGGTCACAAGGTTACTCAACTCTATCAGAGACGTCAAAGGCTCACGGTGAAAGTTATAGGAACAAGTCTTCCGCTTCGGCCCTGGGACTGTTGCCATCTCTATCAGTGAATAGACTCTGGAATGTACCTGAGAAATGATATGTATGCAGGGATTAGTTTTTTTTCTCTTTTTTTTTTCAATTCTTTTTCATTGCGTATCTTTTGAAAATAAACATGCTATGATGCAAATGATGCAGACAAGACTGGCAGGCTGTGCATCTCGGAACACAGGATCGATGCTTCGGCTTGAACTCGGAACCACAATTCATCTGAAACCCAAAGTCATCTGATAAACTGTCATCTGAAGAACCAACAGTCACCAACAGGATCACAAGTCACCAACAAGTCACCGACAAGTCACCAACTGTACCTGTAATAATGATCATTCCCTCCCCACTCACGGGTGTCATCTAGGCCAGGGTAAGGTCGAGAGAAACGCGGCATAAATAACCTTTCACAGAATATCATCATATACACACCCGAAGTATGTAACGATAATATCCCATCAGGGTCTGAACTGCTCGTGATATCAATGTTCCGCTAAGTGGCGCATACCACCCGCTTCCCATGAATCACTATATTCCTAAGTATCCTAGGTTTCACTCATAGCCTGGGTATTGGGCCTTTTACCTCATGTAATTCCCACCCCAACAGAGAGACACAGACAACCAGCCAGCCAGATGAATAGATGAATATGAATGAATGCAAACATAAATGCAAACAATAAATGCAAACAATAAATGTAAACAATACATAAATGAATGCAATAAATGAAACAGCAAAAGCAACCAAACCCTAACCTAGAGAGCGCTAGGAGAGACTCGCTTAGGGAAGATGGACCAGCAAGAGGTCAACTTCTGTAAAGTCCCCAGCAGAGTCGCCAGCTGTCGCATTACGCGAAAAACCGGCGGGAAACGAAAACAACAGAGCCGCCACCGTGCGTTATTTATCCCGAAGGAGGGAAAGGAAACGCTCGAAGTAAACCTAGAGAAGACATGGTCTCGCGACCAGAGAGAGATGGGATCGGGAGTCGGTTATGCGAAGGGAAGGTATTAGCACCCCTACGCATCTGTCGTACTCGACGAGATCCACGCACAAAAGGAAGGAATAGGTTGCTAAAATTGCTCAAACATCAAACACAGGCTGAAAGAGACACAGGAAAACAAAAGAAACTAACTCGGCAAGGTATCGCATCCTGGGCCTACGTAGTCTGTCAGGCATAGACATCAGAGTCGACGTAGTTCGGGACAGGGGGAAACGTGCTCGCTAGGATGTCGCATCCTATGCATACATATCTTCTCGAACTAAAGAAGAATCAGAGCACTCGTAGCTCGGCTAACGCACGCCAAACAAAACCACACAGGAAACCGACTGCCAATCGTTGGGCTTACGTCAGACTCCACACAAAACAGGCAAACATGGAGGTCGAATGCCAATCGCTGGACTTACATCATACTCCGAACCAACAAACACGCACGCAGGAAACCAACTGCCAATCGCTGGACTTACGTCAGACTCCAAACAAAACAAACCAGACACAGGAAACCGACTGCCAATTGCTGGACTTACGTCAGCCTCCAACACACACAAAGGAGTTACAAAAGAAAAAGGGCGCTCGGAGAGATCAGCTCATCTCCTGCCTACGTACCTCATCTGGTATGAAGATCAGGGCGACGTAGTTCCCCTACGCAGGGAAAGAACTTCTAACCTAACCAGAGACTGGGAAATGACAAACTAGAAGGGAGACTAACTCGAGCCTAATAGTTATCATGCAAATTCACCATGGTCCTAGGTTGAAGTTTCTAGCTAACTTGCACAGGGAGCAAGCTAAACCTAAACAGCACAAGCAAAGCAATCATTCACACAATTAGCACACGCTATATACAAACAAAGTGGGCTCACACAGGGTTAGGCTTTAGTCAAGGGGTCATGTCAACCTCGACAAACAAGCCACTGTATCAGGGTGAAGTTAGCTCTTAACCCTAACATTGAGAGTTAGGGTGAAGTAGATGAAATAGAGATGAGGGGTGTGCCTCATAGCTCTTATCCCAGATCAGGGAGAGCTTTGAATAATAGAAGGTGTGGGAGTTCAGAAAGTAGGAACTCTTCTTCACAAGGATTAGACTCTATAAGATCTTGGGCTTTTATCCACAATGCATCAACACAAGGTGTGTGAGCAAGGTGGATGACACACTGAATAGCAGGAGATGGACTACACATCTCTTTTCTCTGCCAATTGCCTTATCAAAGGACTTTTCCTGCTTAGCACAAAATTAAACACACAAAGACATTTCCTCTTAAGGAGGGCTTCAGACAGGTGCCTGCCCAAGTAACAGGACAGGTCTTCCAGACTACATGCAGTCAGAAAGTTATACCTCAAGTGGTTAAGCAACCAAGCAACAGCACAAAGCAAGTTCAAAAGAACTTTAGAAACTAATGTACCTGAAAACAATCTAACTCAGTCAGTACACAACTCACAAAGTCAAACAGACAATCCAAAAGTCAACAGACATAGTCAAACAGACAACAAGTGCAATCTACAATGTGCAAGGCACAAGCTCAACTCAAATGAGCTAAATCACCTACAAAACAACTCAATGTTAATCAACATTCAACAATCAACCAACTTTAAGCAAATGAATCAATCTCCTCAAGGCCATATGCTTCTTGTCCTGAAAACAAAGCTCAAACATAAGCACCAACCACTAGGACAAGGCCTAGGGTAAAAGGGGGAGAAATAATACAAACCAGAACATGAAAATTGACATGAATCAATCTCAACCAATTAAGAACATCATCCAAGTGGTCCCATGTCAATAGCATTCACCAAAATCATTTCACAAGTCAAATAAGGCAAAGCATGCAAATAGAAAGCTCAATGAAGCAACAGAATAAACAAATCCACATTAATTCAAAAATGGCTCAATAAATCTCAAGAAAAATCATGGCTAAATAGAACACATCACATGATCATCCCACTAAAATTCAAGGCATTTGGACAAGAAAAAGAATGGTAATCAAATTTATCAAGTCAAGGTAAGCAAAACAAGCTCAAATAAGGCACAATTATATGCATCAAGTTCACACAAGCCTAAAACAGAATTGACAAATGATAAATGTCTCAAACCAAAGCCACAAATCATTGAAGTTCATATGATAAACATCAAGCATTTCACAAATCATTGAAGTTCATGACTATTCAAAAGTCCACAAATGGTCATCCAGAAATAAAAATACCAAACAAATCAAAAATCATTCCAAAAAATCCAAACAAATTCATGAGCAATCCTAACATCTAGAAGAAGCATCATGCAAAAAATCACATCATTTAGCATTTATTTAGCATGGCAAAGAAAATCAACAAGTTGAGCAAGAAATGGTGTGACACACATTGTCACACCTTCATTAACCAGATCATAACTCAACAACCAGAAATGAGAAAAATACAAACTCTACACCAAAATGTTCCTAAGGATGTCTAGTTTAAGCATGCAATGTTTCAAAGGCATTAGATTAAAATTCATCATTTCATGAAGCAAATGGCAAGCAAGGTCAAGAAAAGCACACATGTGAACAATCCCTAAGCAAAATTACATTCTAACCGTGCACAATTTCTGGAAAAAATCCCATAAAATACTAGACATCATGAGGAACAACATGCAAAAATTCCCAGGTCATTTGGATCATTCATCATTGAGTTATGAATTTTTGAATGAATGAAAAAAATAAAAAAACATGAATGAGGCATAGCATGAACATGGATGAGAAAAGGAATAAAAATGCAAAGGCCTAGTTTGAAATGCTCTCGCCCGAATTCGAAGTGTGTGAGAATTTGAACTTGGGTGCGCCATCCATGAAACTCACCGTTTCACTAAAGTCTACATGGCAGTGTGAAGCGCTCTGGACCAATCGTTAGGACACATAGGACACACGTGGTCCAATACATGGAAATTAACACAAATCTCATGCAAAACACACGCTATGAAGATCAAACCATTCCTGGAAACACAAACCCTAAGTGTTCATCTGAAGGTGAGAAAAACAAGAAAGGGGGGGTTTGAATTGTTTGGAAAATAAGCGCTTTTTCAAAATGAAAATCACACAAGGATTTTTATACTGGTTCGCTTATAACACAAAGCTACTCCAGTCCACCCGGCCAAGGTGATTTCGCCTTCAACAAGGACTTAATCCACTAATCTTGAAAGATTGATTACAAACAACGTCTAAGAGAAAGATCTCTTAGTCCTCTCAAGTATACAGACTGCACAGAGTCACTTGAGGAAATACAACAAGGATAAAAACTTATGTAATCTAGAGTGCTTCTAAGATAAGCAAATATTACAACAGTAAGAACAAAGTGTTTCACGTACTAAGCAAAAGCTTCGTGAAGATTGAGAGAATAAAACGTTTTTATGTGTGTTGATGTTTCAGTAAAATCTTGTGATGTTGTTCTTGTGCCTCTCAATGTTGATTTGCAGTCCTTTATATAGAAGAGGAGGATCCGTTGAAAAATCATAGCAGGTAATGAGTCTTGAATAATAATTAGTGCCATAACTTATGTTGCTTGTTGCCAAAGCAACTTTCTCTTCTTGAATGACTACTTTCCAAAAATAGTTCCTTTTCATTTGAATTTGGAGTTAACGTCTCTTTCTGTATTAGGAAGTCCATTTCCATAACTTTATTTGAAGTTAACGTTACTCTTCCTTATTTAGCAATTCCATAATCAGAGTCTTCGTGTTTCTGGAGATCTTGGAATCTTGCTATCTAACTTCTGATGTTGATCTCTTTTGAGTTCTGATGGTTTCTTCAGATAGCGCTGAGAACTTGGAGTTTGACATACCGTTGTTCAGAGTCAGAACTTCTAGAGCGTACTTCTTGTTCAGATGCTTCTGATATGTTGCTGTTTTGCTCAGAGTTAGACTTTCTTGAACGTGTTTCTACTTCAGATGCTTCTGGTCTTCTGATAATTTGTATCTGATATGATTCTGTATCTGATGATTTCTTCCTTCTTTCCTTAGAACCCTGCACACTTAGAAACTTTTTGTTAGGGTACCATTTTTGGTTTCATCCTTTGTTATCATCAAAATCATGGAATCTGTTGTAGAACAATTTTTGTTCTTACAATCTCCCCCTTTTTGATGATGACAAAACAAACTTAATTAGCAGATGAAACATAAACAATATCAGATCAGATAGACAAGAGCTCCCCCTGAGATAGGCTAGGGAGTTCAGAAGTTCTTACCAGAGCTTCCAAGCAATGAGGTTTCTTGATACCTTCTGCAATTTTCTCAAAGTCTAGTGTTAGATTTATTTTTAAGAAAAATATGTTGCAGAGTGCTTAAGGTATTTAGACAGTATTTTCATCAGAGCTATTATTGACTTCTCCCCCTTTTTGTCAGAATCAAAAAGACATAGCAAAAATAATAATAATTCAAGAGAAAAACATTGTATTCAGATAAAAAGCAACAGAGGCAAAAAGAACAAGTAAACATCAGAAACAAAGAAGGCAAAAACAACAAGCAAACAAAAATCCTAAGTGCCTAGGGGTTGGGAGGCGGAGGCATTCTCTGAAGCAATAGAGCCAGCATGTTCTGAATGTTGTCATTGACAGAGTCTTGTTTATCCATTCTGGCACGAAGTTCCTTCTGATCGTTCTTGAGTTCTTCCAGCGTCTGGAGAACCATAGGAACAACTGATGAGGACTCCCCCTGAGTCAGAGCCTGCTGTGCTTCAGCAGCAGCCTTTGCTTCAGCTTCAGCAGCAGCTTGTGCTTCAGCTTCGGCAGCAGCAGCAACATCGGCCAGAGCTTTAACTTCAGCTTCCTTTTCCCTTAGGATTTCAGCTTCCCTTGCCCTTTCTTCCTCTAGCCTTCTGGCTTCTTCTTCAGCCTCTCTTGCTAGTCTCTCTTCCTCAAGCCTTCTGGCTTCAGCTTCTCTTGCAAGTCTTTCCTGGAGTCTTGCCTCAGCATCTCTGATGTAGCCATTTCTGAGTTGCTTAGAGATGTTCTTCAGCTTAAAAGCCTCAGAGGTCATCCAGCCAATGACTCTGTTCTAGTGTGTCCTTACAGAGTCAGGATCATCACTGACTTCAGAGTTAATGGTCAGAGACTTGACCTTTTGTACTGAAGCCCCTACGACCAGCATTATGGCTTCCTCTAGGGTAGGTACGGAAAGGTTAGGTTCAGAGGTTTGAGGTGAAGAGGTTGGAGGGCTGAGATTTAATGTTAGAGGTTCAGGTTCAGCTTCAGGTTCAGCTGAGGTGTTTGGAGGGGTGATATCAGAGGTGTGGAGGTCAGAGGGTTCAGTTTCAGAAGGTTGGTCTTCAGAAGTAATGTTGGTTGTTTGTTCTGGGGGAGGTGAAGTTGCTTCAGATTGTGTTGGTTGTTGTGAAGCAAGGTTTTGAGCCTGAATTTGGGCTAAGGTTGGAGAGTTAGGGTCAGAGTATTCTTGATCAGAGGAGAGGTCAAGGTATGGAGGTGATTCTGGGGCTGAAGATGATGAAGAGGAAGTGGTTTGGTTCATTTCTTCAGCTTCAGAACGTGGTAAAGAGGTATTGGCAATATCGAATTTTGGTAAAGGTTGTGAGGTTCTGGTTGTAGAAGGTGGGGTTTCAGAGGATGTGTATATAGGTGGTGTTGGGAGAGGATTAGAAGAAGCCATAAGTTGTGCAGAGGGAATAGAGGGAGCAGACGTACCAGTAGATATTTGCAGAGGTGCTGGAGATCTTACTTAGGAGGTCTTTACAAATAACATGCCTCGACAAGGAGGTCTTTAGCACAAATAAAAACATACACAGTCATTGCCTCTTAAGGAGGACTTCAGCCAAATGATTGCCAAAAGAAACGACACGGCTTCCAGACTACATGGAGTTAGAGAATGATTACC
Source organism: Lathyrus oleraceus (assembly GCF_024323335.1). Taxonomy (NCBI): domain Eukaryota; kingdom Viridiplantae; phylum Streptophyta; class Magnoliopsida; order Fabales; family Fabaceae; genus Lathyrus; species Lathyrus oleraceus. The sequence goes on along the minus strand of NC_066584.1, from coordinate 487,635,413 downwards.
TAGGTGGTATGCCAACCACAAGCAAAGAAAAGCTCAAGCAATGAGCTAAAAGCGACTAATGTACCTGTAAGAAAGTCAAACAAGTCAATATCATATTCAGACAAACCAAACAGACAATCAACAGTGGTTCCTCAATATGTACACAATACAAGTGCTATGTGTAAACAACTCAAGTGAGTTCATCACCAAGGAACCTACAACATAACAAAGGTTAGTGTACAAAATAACTTGCATCTCAAGTCATGAGATCGAGTCAACCACTAGAGCTAATTGCATGAACCTGAAATACAAAGCTCAAAAGGTGAGTACAAACCACCAGTGCAAAGACTAGGGTCAAAGGCAAAGCAAAAAGTCAAAACAGCAGCCAATATTCAACCTGAAGCATATTTAATCACATAAGAACATGTCCTAAAAAGGATCAAACTCCAATCCTAAGGCAAATCCATCTAATGATAATGCTAAGGCAAAGGCAATCACAATGCACACAATTGGATATCAAACATAAAAAATCCACATTAAAACAGAAATGAATCCAATGGTCATTAAAATTTTTATGTGCATACAACATGTTAAACACAAGCATCATGCAAAAAATTGGAATCATAAGAGATCAAATGACATGTGTATGAAAATGAACAAGAGCAACATCAAAATGTGTGACACACATTGTCACACCATACATCCATGTGTCTAAAACAGAGATCGAAAATGCTAAAAATGCCAAAACAATTCTCAAAAATCAGGCAACATGTTAGGAATCAGCATATCAAATTTCATGGCAATTGGACAATGTATGAGCATTTCACATCAATTTGAATGAAGCATGGTAATTTTGCATACATGTTCAAACATACAATCTCAATTAAAATTCCAGAACCAATCAAATCACACAAATGACATCTAAAAATAATAGACATCAAAACAATTAAGTGGAAAAAAATTGGGAGCAATTTGGATTAACATGCTATTTTTTATGAATTTTACAAGTTGATGAAAATAATGAAATAAAATTGAAAAGCAATGGGAAATATTATTGGTCATGAAATGGAAACATGCAATAAGGAGGATCGAACCAATGCCAATGAGGTCACTACTAGCGCGCTCAGGAAAATTTATTGGAATTTGGAAAATAGGCATGTGGAAGGATCGAACAGAGGAGCCTTAAGGTCCAAGCGCGTTCAAAACGCTGCCGTTTTGGCCAAGGCAGGGAAAATAAAAAAAAAGAATTTCCAATGTCGTGCCTGGGAATCGAATGCAAGACTGGTAGGTAACATGAGCGCAAGCCCTAAGCTGAACCAGATGACTGGAACAGTGCTTCCGGTCATCTTCCCCGATCAATCGCCGGCGACTGCAAATGATGAACTCCATAATTTTTCCAGAATTTTGCATGGCATATATCATTAGAACCGTCTCGATGCCAGGAACACGGATCTAACATTATCTAAGCCTAACTCGTCCTAACAAGAGCGAATCGAAGAGAAACATAATGCACATCAAAAATTTAACTCATCGTATCTCACTCAAAATTCATCCATTTCAAATTCTATTTATATCATGATCATCAGCATTGAAAGTTCTACCTAAACATGGCAATAGAATGAAGAATCATGAGATTCGAAATCCAACCTTCTTGAAGAACAGAATGATGAAACAGTGAATTCAAGCTCCAACAATGTCCAAATCTTCTCCTCTAGTCTTGTTATGAAGCTTTGTGCACGAAACCTCACTTGAAATGGCTTGGATCTTGATTAATTTGCAACTTCCATGTTCATCTTCATGAGCTTGATGTGCACGAATCTTGGCCAAAATCTTCAATCCAATGCTCAATTCTTCATCAATCACACTCAATAAACACAATTATGCAGTAAAATCAATGAGTTGTGTGCAAAAATTTGAAGTTTCAATTGAGAGAAAATTTGGAGTGAAAGAAAAAATTCTAGATCTAGAAGTTGTAATCTGAGCAAAACAGTTAGGATTATCTATTTATATCACCTGTTAATTATGCTGCTAATCACAATTAGGCTTGGCTAATGAAAATTTAATGAAATATGAGGTGTATGACAAAATTAGCAAATACACCTATGCATGGTAAAAGCACACGTGAACACTGCCATGTGAGAGTGTAAAATCACTAAAAATCAGCTCATGAACAACATAGAATTGGAATTTAGCTCATGTAATGCACCAAATTTAAATTATGCATTTTCCCTCCAAATTATTCATGCACGGCAAATGATCATGTGATATTATTTCATGCAATGCAATGATAGATTTGGAAAATATTGGTCATGACAAGCATTATGCAAAAAGAGTGACTCCATTTGGAGTTTTGAATCAAAAGATATGGCATTTTGAAGTTCCATGCACACTTGGTGATCCTTTGCTCATATCTTCTCAACCATTCATCAGATGCTCATGATCTTAGACTTTTTGGAAAGGGGAGAGAAAGATCTTCAACTTTCATGTTGACCAAAAAATCCTTTGAAGCCTCTTTGATGTTGGAAAGTCAAGTTGAATGTGGTCCAAAAACTTGCCAGTTTTGGAAACTTGAAATTACGGGTCACTTTCCATTTTGGGAAACTTTTGATTCGGCTTCAAATTCTTCAAGGTATGTGTTTGACATGATGAATAAGCCTCTTTTGGACATGAATGAAGTGTCTCAAACCATTTCTGCCACATGGTAAAATTGCTTCAAAATGATCCTTGGCTCATATAAGCTCTCTAGAATGATCATGTGGCCTTCATCTCAAGGAAAAACTTGTCCTTTTGTACTGATGAATTCTCTTGATGCCAATGCTAACTGCCAAGATGCAATGCAATATGAAATGAAATAATTTTTGACGGTAATAGATAATATATCTCATACGCTCTTCAGTCGAAGTCTTTTTCTTCCCAAGTCGAGTAAGATTCGTATTTCCTTATGGAATCGAATGTTCATCCTGTAATCGAGTTTGCTTTTTCATCCCTCCTTTTGGATGATGAGTGTTTTGGAAATATTCCCCAATTCACGCCTGGTTGGTCACCTATTATATGCCCAGTAACCGGTATCCTTGGTGTTCCTTCCTTCTGCTCCTTATTGTGACTTTTGTCCCCTGTGGAGTCAAATTTTTTTTCCTGAGTTGAAATATACCTTTTTAGGTTTTCCTCAGATTTTTTGGATAATTGATATCTCTCACCCTTATATCGGTCTTAGATAATCACTCTCCCCGAGCGTGTTGTTCTCTCACCCTTATATCGGTGGTTTGATTACATGTCTCTTTGAGCTTATTACCCAGTAATCGGTAATACCTCATTTGTTTCTTCCTCGGCTGAGACCTTTATGGATATCCTCGTCTGGGTCCCTTTGTGGACATCCCCATCCGAGTCCGTATTTTTATCCGAAGTATCCTTTTTGGATAGTTTGTTGTATTGGCGTATTCCCCAATACATGCATCTTTGCGTCATCTCGAGTTTTTCCATTTGATTTATTTTCGTGGAATCCCTTCGTGTCTCCTAGCAAGTTTTAAGTCGTGACATGCTCACGCATTGTTATATCTCTCGGATCATTACTTTTGACAATGTATCTCCAGCGAGTCATCTTTCATTTACCCTTGTTTGGTAATGATTGTTTCTCCCCTTGATTGGTCATCATTTTATACCCGGTAGCCGGTATCTCGATGTCCTTTCTTTTCGGTCAATTTATCCTTTATTAACGTAGTAACGGGTTGTGGATAATATTCCATGCGAGTATGTTATCTACATTCTGACGGTAATAGATAATATATCTCATGCGTTATTCAGTCGAAGTCTTTTTCTTCCCCAGTCGAGTAAGATTTGTATTTCCTTATGGAATCGAATGTTCATCTTGTAATCGAGTTTGCTTTTTCATCCCTCCTTTCGGATGATGAGTGTTTTGGAAATATTCCCCAATTCACGCCTGGTTGGTCACCTATTATATGCCCAGTAACCGGTATCCTTGGTGTTCCTTCCTTCTGCTCCTTATTGTGACTTTTGTCCCCTGTGGAGTCAAATTTTTTTTCCTGAGTTGAAATATACCTTTTTAGGTTTTCCTCAGATTTTTTGGATAATTGATATCTCTCACCCTTATATCGGTCTTAGATAATCACTCTCCCCGAGCGTGTTGTTCTCTCACCCTTATACCGGTGGTTTGATTACATGTCTCTTTGAGCTTATTACCCAGTAATCGGTAATACCTCATTTGTTTCTTCCTCAGCTGAGACCTTTATGGATATCCTCGTCTGGGTCCCTTTGTGGACATCCCCATCCGAGTCCGTATTTTTATCCGAAGTATCCTTTTTGGATAGTTTGTTGTATTGGCGTATTCCCCAATACATGCATCTTTGCGTCATCTCGAGTTTTTCCATTTGATTTATTTTCGTGGAATCCCTTCGTGTCTCCTAGCAAGTTTTAAGTCGTGACATGCTCACGCATTGTTATATCTCTCGGATCATTACTTTTGACAATGTATCTCCAGCGAGTCATCTTTCATTTACCCTTGTTTGGTAATGATTGTTTCTCCCCTTGATTGGTCATCATTTTATACCCGGTAGCCGGTATCTCGATGTCCTTTCTTTTCGGTCAATTTATCCTTTATTAACGTAGTAACGGGTTGTGGATAATATTCCATGCAAGTATGTTATCTACATTCTGACGGTAATAGATAATATATCTCATGCGTTATTCAGTCGAAGTCTTTTTCTTCCCCAGTCGAGTAAGATTTGTATTTCCTTATGGAATCGAATGTTCATCTTGTAATCGAGTTTGCTTTTTCATCCCTCCTTTCGGATGATGAGTATTTTGGAAATATTCCCCAATTCACGCCTGGTTGGTCACCTATTATATGCCCAGTAACCGGTATCCTCTGTGTTCCTTCCTTCTGCTCCTTATTGTGACTTTTGTCCCTTGTGGAGTCAAATTTTTTTTTCCTGAAGTGAAATATACCTTTTTAGGTTTTCCTCAGATTTTTTGGATAATTGATATCTCTCACCCTTATACCGGCCTTAGATATTTATTCTCCCCGAGCTTGTTGCTCTCTCACCCTTATACTGGTGGTTTGATCACATGTCTCTTTGAGCTTATTACCTAGTAATCGGTAATACCTCATTTGGTTCTACCTCGGCTGAGTCATTTATGGATATCCCCGTCTGGGTGTCTTTGTGGACATCCCCATCCGAGTCCGGATTTTTATCCGAAGTATCCTTTGTGGATAGTTTTGCTGTATTGGCGTATTCCCCAATACATGCATCTCTGCATCATCTCGAGTCTTTCCATTTGATTATTTTCGTGGAACCCCTTCGTGTCTCCCAACAAGTTTTAAGTCGTGAAATGCTCACGCATTGTTATCCCCTTTATCCCCCAGTAAAGTCCCTAGAGTCTCTGTCCCATTTATGAGTGTATTACTCATATGGATTTTCAGTTTCTCCTGATTTCTTTTCCCTTTGTGGACATATATCCTCATAGAGTATTAACTTTTGCAGACATACATTTGCATCATGATGTCTCTTAGGGACCAAAATCCGTGTCTTTGTTATTATTTAAGCCCATTCTACCTCGTCGAGACGAAGATTTTAACCTTCATATCTCCGGCTAGAATGACCTTAAATAGGGGCATCTGTAAGACCCTAATTTTGACCCTAACATCCCTCATGGCATCATATCATTGCACATTGCATTTGCCTCAAGGACCACAACATCTTGGCTCCTTCCCCTAGGGTTGGGACTTGTGTGAGTTGGTTTCAGACCACCAAACATGCTTGAATTGTATATTATTGCTTTTCTTATTTTGTTTACTAACCAAAAGCACAAAAATATGTCACTAACTTTGTTTGTTTTGAAGCTCAAGCAAGCATGTGATCCAAGGCTTCTAGGAGGCCCATATGCCCATTGAAGTGGCCAGATGAAAGTGAAAGCAAGCATGACAATGGTTCACAAAGCTCTCAATTATCATATATGCCTCCCAAGTATCTCAATTTGTCAATTTGATCAAGATAAACCAAAGGGCTTGAGGATTGTTTCCCAAGGAAACCCTAATTCAACTGTGCATTGACTATGCCTTGCTCATGAAGAAAACTCAAACTATGATCAAATACAATCAAGGGAAGTTCTTTCTTTCATTATTTTATGCATATATGAGCCTATGTAAGTGTCCTCAATCATCAATTCATCAAGATTTGAAGTTTGGACTTGAGAAGTTGATCAGTCAATTCATTTGACTATTTTGAAATCCACTGAAGATGACCCCAAGAGAAAAAATGTTCTTAAGAACCATACGAACAACTTTCATGTTCATCAAGAATTGATTTGAATCTTGGAAGTTCATCATTCATTTCAAGACATTATAGGTCATTTTGACTGAAACCCTAATTTTGGTTCAACTTCTCAAGGACCTAACTCCTTCATTTTTTATGATTTTGAGGTGGGACCAGGTGCATTGTAAAGTTTAAGATGTATACTTCAATTGTTATGTTGGACAAAATTTCATATCCTAAAAGAAACACATGTGATAATACAAAACATTATAGGTCACTTTGAACCAAACTCATTAAAATGTGAAAAAGTCCAACTTCAAGTGCCCATTACTTTCTCATCAAAAATCCAAATGAGGCTTTGTCATTTGAGGCTCTACAACTTTGATGTTGAAGGTTTTGTCATTTGAGGCTTGAAAGGCTCTACAACTTTGATGTTGAAGGTTTTGTCATTTGAAAGGCTCTACAACTTTGATGTTGAAGGTTTTGTCATTTGAGGCTTGCATCATTGAAATAGAAGGGCTTGAGGTTGGTCCATTTTGGCAAAATTTCCATACACATGTTTTGTACCTTGAACTTCATGACCAGTTCTCAATATTTTCCCAACTCCAAATGGATTTTTGTTCAACATGACATTTGTTCCTCATGTCAAGACCTTTCCAACCATTACCCACATGCCTATGTTTCAATTTTGCAAATGGAATTTTCGAAGAGGTGAAGTTTTGTGGTCATTTATGGAAACCATGTTGAATCTTTGTGCACAAGCTAATACAATGAAATTTGCACGTCCAAATCATCTCATTTGTATCTCAGCTTGCATTTGCAATGGATTTTGGGCCTCCCATGCGCCTGTACAAGCCCATGCATGGAGGACCCAACTTCACATGCACACGAGTTCCTTCATGCCTTGCATCAGCCCTGCCTATAAATAGAAGCTTGATTTCACTTCAAAATCCAACCCCAAGGCGCCTAAAATTCTGCAGAAGTGAAATCCAAACCCTCACTCAAAGGAATTTTGATTTTTCTCTCAATTTTTCAAGTTCAATTTTCAACTTCAGTGGTTGATCTTTGAACTTTAACTCCTTATCCTAGCTTCTTTGTTACCTCAAGAGCAAGTTGCATCAAAGAATTGGAGTAGATCAAGCCTTGTAAAGCTGCACTTCAAAGGTTGTTATTCAAACTGTTTTCATTCGAATCTCCTTGGATATTGATAATTTTTTGTGTTGGTTGGTACCTTTGAAGTCCTCATGTGAGAGGAAATTGGTTTATGCATTTAATTTTGTGAATTGAGTAAGTTCAGTTTGAACACCACAATTTTCCATCTCAGATTTCTCTCTCTATAGAGATCTTGAGTGGAAACCAAGGGTACAGGGGTGATGTACATCACCCTAGCTTTCTATTGATGTATGGATCGTGCAAAATGATGAAGGTTTGAAAACCTGCAATTCTGGCCGGAATGGTGAGTCTCACCAGAGAAGACAGTGGTTTCCACCACCGTCCCCACGTGGATGAGTTCATGGCCATTGAATCCTTGTTCCCAAATCTAATCCCAGCCTTTGAACAATATGACTTGTTTTAATGCTTGGTGCTTCGCGTTTGACTAATCCGCACCATGAGCGCGTGTTTATCAGCCACTTGATGCGCCACGTCAATTAATGAATCAAGATCTGACGCCTCTGGATTTTTTGTCATTTTTAATTTCTATTTTAATTTTCTTTTATTCCAATTATTTTCAAAAATTCATAACTTCTTTATTTGGAATCACAAAAATATGAGACCAATTGCAAAAAAATTCTCTTGAATTTTAGTTTCTAAAAATGATTTTTCATTATTTTTGTGATTCCATTTAATATTTTTTGTGAATTATTTACTTTCTGATTGTTTTTAATTCATTTAAAATGCTTTTCAATATTCAAAAATGCCAAAAATATTTTCTTAACATCTTTGAATAATGATGAATCTATGAAAAATATTCTCATCAATTTCTTAATTGATTTGAGTTTTATTTGAGATTTTAGTTCAATTATGTTATTTTTCTACATTTTTAATTGTTTAAAATTAGTTTCTGTTTTCAAAAATTGATGAAATTTTTTGTCAAACCTGGTTGACCATGTTGAACTTATGATGATACAATTGGACTTTTCCAAGTTGATTTGAATTGGATTTGAAGTTTGACCTTTATTTGTTTATTTTAATACAAGTATTAATTTAATTCCAAAAATTACCAAAAATATTTTTATTGTTTCTTGATTTCATCTCACTTCTGTTTACCATTGATTGATGTTGATTCCATTCATATTTGATCAATGTGTTTTGCTTATGTCATTTGGATTTCAATTATGTACATTCCATTTCCATCTTCTTCTTATTCTTCTTTTTTCTTTTTGATCAATGAGTTAATGATTGGTGGTTAGCCTTGACATATGAGGGGCTTAACCTTCTTTGATCCAAATCAAATTCATTTTGATCAAAGATCAAGTGAATTGCTTTGCATTAGAGATAGGTTGCCTCTTGGTCAAGCAAAAAACCTAAATCCATACAAGATCATTCTTCTTTTCTTTTGGCATGGCAACTTGTAGGAGCTTGGCTTACTAGTCATGATCTCTAACTTGTGTTTGTTGCCTATAGTTTTATTGACTGGCCTCAGATAGGTGTGACTACTACATTAGTCCACTTAAGATTGCTTAACATAGCACTAAATTTCCTTATGGCACACTAACACTAACTATTAATCACTAACTTTTAATTCAAGCATTTAATTCTTGCAATTTACTTTAATGCAATTTAATTTCTTGCTCATTAATTCATTTGTCTTTTCCCTTTGCTCACTTGGGCTCATGTTTATGTTAATGCAATTTGCCTTTTGCTCACTTGAGCACATTATTGTGTATATACTATTGCCTCGTGCTTGTTTTGTTTTGTTTGTGTGAACCCAGTGCAAAATGGAGAAAGGACTTAGATTTAGGACCTTACCTATGCTAAATGGAGTTTCAAGAGCAACTAGGCCTCATGCCTTTAGAATGCTAAAATATATTGAAGAGCAACTAGGCCTCATGCCTTTAGAATGCTAAAATATATTGAAGAGCAACTAGGCCTCATGCCTTTAGAGTGCTTAATCTTGAAGATGACATTGAAAGGACCCCTAATTCTAAACTCACTCTTGTCCATTCTTTTATTTTATATTGTGGAACTTTTTGATTTGTGTGTTCTTGTGTGATAGGGATCCTAAACTTGAGCCAATTAGAAGAACCATTGTCATGGACATCAAAGATATGAGATACAAAAGCCAATTGGAAGATTCCTAGGAGCTTGATTTGACATTTGCTTGATTGCTTGATTTATTGCTTATTGCTTGCCAATTCCAAAGGAAATGAGCAACTTAAGTCATCTTTATGATCTCAAGAAGGGAACTCCAAGTGGTTTTATTTATCTTCCCTCATCTTTGCATGTTTAGGATCTAGCCCTTCTCTTCTTCTCTCCACTCTAACCCAAGCCAAACCTTTTGTGCAAACATTAACATTGTTTTCAAAACTAGAAACCTAGGCATTATGCCTTTGATTTTTCAAACTCTTTTCATAACACTTATTTTGAATTGAATCTTAAGTCAACCTTGACTTTATTTTGTGAATACTTTTCATTTGTAAATACAACTCACTCAATTGTTTTTTATGGTTCCAATGACCATTTGTGATAAAACTTTTCATAAACATTAGCTATTAGGTTTGAGTTATCCTAGAGGTTGATATAATTCTCACCTGTATCCTTAGTGATGGACTATAAGTCTTCCATGCTTATTATAGGGTTAACCCCTCACTAGCATGTTGAAGCTCTCCTCACATGGTCGACTTGTGTTTTAGGTTGAGTTTTCTCCCTTTGATAACAAAAGACCTTAAGGCTTCTGACCAATAAATTCACCAACTTCTTTTGATATTTTTACCCCGAACTACGAGGTTTTGATCCTACCTTTGTGATGGTACGTAGGCAATGGGTTTATCCATTCAAACACAAAATTGTAAATAACTTGTATATTCTTTTCTCATCTCCCCAATCATGTTTGCACAAATATTTTCACAAATACCAACCTACCTTACAATATTTGTAAAAAGGGCTCCCTTAGAGTACTAAGGATGTTTTGGGTGCTTAAAACCTCCCATTGCATAACCAACCCCCTTACCCAAATCTCTGACATTTGTATTAGTTTTTGATTTGATAAAACTTCTCGATTTTTGTTCGCTTTCTAACCTTTCCTTTGGATAAATAGAAGTGCGGTGGCGACTCAAATTGTATGATATACTTTTTTTTTAGTCAATAAATCTAAAGGTAACGAATACCCCGCTACAAGGTTGAGATTGCTTCATGGGCAAGGCCCAGTCAAAGCACATTGAAATTAGGGTTTCCTTGGGAAACATTCTTCAAGCCCTTTGGGTTATCTTGATCAAATTGGAAAATTTAGATACTTGGGAGACATATATGATGATTAGGAACTTTGTGGACCATTATCATGCTTTTTCTCATCTTCATCTAGCCAGTCTAAAAGATGATTTCCCTCTGCCACACATTGATATGTTGGTAGACAATACTGCTAAATTCAAAATCTTTTCGTTTATGGATGGATTTTCTGGATATAATCAGATCAAAATGGCACCCAAAGATATGGAAAAGACCATATTCATTACACCTTGGGGAACATTCTGTTATAGAGTGATGCCTTTTGGTTTGAAGAATGCTGGTGCAACTTACCAAAGAGCAATGACTACTCTTTTTCATGAAATGATTCATAAAGAGATTGAAGTCTATGTCGATGACATGATTGCTAAATCAAGTGATGAGGAGGAACATGTTGAGCATTTGTTGAAGCTTTTCCAGTGTTTGAGGAAGTATAAACTCCGCTTGAATACCAATAAATGTACATTTGGTGTTCGTTCTGGTAAGTTGTTGGGCTTTATTGTTAGTGAGAAGGGTATTGAAGTTGATCTTGCCAAGGTCAAAGCAATACAAGATATGCCTGCGCCAAAAACTGAGAAGCAAGTCAGAGGTTTTCTCGGCCGATTGAATTATATCTGAAGATTCATTTCACACATGACTGCCACATGTGTGCCTATATTCAAACTTCTTCGGAAAGATCAGTCTTGTGATTGGACCGAAGAATGCCAGAACGCTTTTGACAATATCCGATTTTGTCTCCACCTGTTGTGTTCTAGGTCAGCAAGATGAGACTAGAAAGAAAGAATTTTCAATTTACTACCTCAGTAAGAAGTTCACCGACTGTAAGACTCGGTATTCTAAGCTTGAGAAAACTTGTTGCGCATTGGCTTGGGCTGCTAAGCGTTTGTGTCAGTATATGTTGAATCATACCACTTGGTTGATATCCAAAATGGATCCAATCAAGTATATATTTGAGAAGCCTGCTTTAACTTAGAGGATCGCCCGTTGGGAAATGTTGTTATCAGAATATGATATTGAGTACCGATCGCAGAAAGCAATCAAAGGTAGTGTCTTGGCTGACCATTTAGCTCACCAACCGATTGAATATTACCAGTCAGTACGGTATGACTTTCCTGATGAAGAGATCTTATACTTGAAAATGAAATATTGTGATAAACCATTGCTTGAAGAAGGGCCAGAACCTTTTTTCCCGTTGGGGCATGGCATTTGATGGAGTTGTTAATCAGTATGGTAATTGCATTGGGGCAGTAATTATTACTCCTCAAGGCACAGATTTTCCATTTACAACTAGATTGACTTTCAAGTGTACAAACAATAAGGCAGAATATGAAGCTTGCATTATGGGGCTCGAAGAAGCCATTGATCTAAGAATTAAGCATTTAAATGTCTTTGGAGATTCAGCTTTGATGGTGAATCATATCAAAGGTGAATGGGAGACGAATCAACCCGGTTTGATACCATATAGAGACTATGCGAAGATGATTACAACTTTCTTTACGAATGTTGAGTTTCATCATATCCCTCGAGATGAAAACAGGATGGTAGATGCTCTTGCAATGTTGGCATCAATGATTGTAGTGAAGTATTGGAATGAGGTTCCCAATTTGACTGTGATGCATCTTGATAGGCCAACTCATGTGTTTGTTGTTGAACAGATCAAACGACGAGAAGCCTTGGTATTATGATATCAATTGTTTCCTCCAAAGTCAGATTTACCCGCATGAGGCATCTTTGAAAGATAAGAAGACTTTGAGGAGATTTTCCAGAAATTTCTACTTGAATGGTGAGGTATTGTACAAGAGAAACTTCTATATGGTTTTGCTTAGATGCATGGATAGACACGAAGCAGACATGTTGATGACTGAAGTCCATGAAGGTTCCTTTGGTACTCATTCCAATGGGCATGCTATGGCAAAGAAGATGTTGCGAGCAATTTACTATTGGCTGACAATGGAATCTTACTATTGAAAATTTGTGAAGAAATGCCACAAGTGTCAAATATATGCTGATAAGATTCATGTTCCTTCGACACTGTTGAACGTCATTTCCCTCCTATGGCCCTTCCCCATGTGGGAAATTAATATAATTGGCATGATTGAGCCCAAAGCTTCGAACGGACATCGTTTCATTTTGGTGGCAATTGACTACTTCACAAAACGGGTTGAAGCGACATCGTACGCGAATGTAACCTAGCAAGTTGTTATGGGGTTTATCAAGAATCAGATTATATGTCGTTATGGTGTGCCAAGCAAGATCATTACTGATAATGAATCAAACATGAATAATAATATGGTGGAAGCTCTTTGTAAAGACTTCAAGATTGCACACCATAGTTTTCTCCCTACATACCCAAGATGAATGGGGTTGTTGAAGCTGCGAATAAGAACATCAAGAAAATCATTCAGAAGATGGTTGGAACATATAAGGATTGGTATGAGATGCTGCCATTTGCTTTGCATGGGTATCGAACATCCATCCGCACTTCAACAGGGGCAACCCCTTTCTCTCTTGTATATGGTATGGAAGCAGTGCTCCCCATAGAGGTTGAGATTCCTTCATTGTGTGTGCTCATGGATGCCAAGTTTACTGAGGCTGAATGGTGTCAGACCAGGTTTGACCAACTGAATTTGATTGAAGAGAAGAGATTGACTGCCATGCGTCATGGTCAGTTATATTAGCAGAGGATGAAGAAAGCTTTTGATAAGAAGGTCAGACTTCATGTGTTCAGAGAAGGTGGCCTTGTGCTCAAGAAGATTTTATCATTCAAACCAGAGTCTAGGGGAAAATGGACTCCTAATTATGAAGGCACATATGTTGTTAAGAGAGCCTTTTCAGGTGGTGCTTTGATTCTTACAACTATGGATGGTGAAGAGTTCACTCGTCCTGTGAACGTAGATGCAGTCAAGAAATACTTCGCCTAAAAAGAAAAGAACAACTCGCTAAGTTGAAAACCCGAATGGGCGACTTAGGCAAAAATGAGCGTCTCGGTGGATTGAAAACCCGAAAGGGTGATCCAGGCAAAAATTAGAGACATAAAATAGAAAAACTTTTCCTGTTAAATTGAATACCCCACCTTGGGGCAAGTTATGAAAAAATTAGGGATTATGGCAAGTAACTGCATCCTGCTGATCTTTAGATTTTGAAGACTTCGGTCGACAGTGATTCATCATCCCCAGTAGCATCGAAAAGCACAGTGGACATCAAGAGTTGGTGGAAGGATTAAAGATCATTGTATTAAATGTAATCCTTTTCTGTGTAAATTACCATTTTCAACTTTGTAAAAATCTATGGAGTCTTCTCATTTATGGACTACCATTCCATTAAATAAAGTTGAACTTTTATCCAATTATTTCTACTCTTGTTTACTTCAGCAAATAGTTTTAAATTTTATTATGATCATTTTGAAATTAAATTTTTTTATCAAATTTTTTTTTCTTAAATATATAAAAGCATGAATTTTAAGCAATCGGTCTCATTTAAAAGGAATATCAACAGTGGTTCGAAAGCAGTAAGCCCTAAGTGTGGAGCAGTATTGGTCCTCCCCGAGCAATAGGAGCAATTTCTCTTTCATCCTCAACAGCATTCTAGCATTCAGAAATCGTTGTCCGCTATTCCCCAGTAGGGTAACGAGTTGGTTGATTCAGTCCCCTGCGGAAACTTTATTCTCAGCAGAATATGTGTTTATTCCCCAGGTGAAAACCGGTTTCCTCAGCAATTTGCGTGGTTGACTTTGGTTTCCTCACCAATCGCCATCTGATTTGCTCCCAGACAGAGTTTCCTCCTGGTTTCTGAGCAGCTATTTGTGTTTATCCTCTGCATGGTTGTCTCCCATTTGATATGGTGTGGACCTAAAATTCCCCGCAGACTCGATAACAGTTTTTCTCAGCAGATCTCTTCTTTCCCCGGCTAGGTTTGAGCCTTTGGAATGATGATCTCTCTTTTCTCTAGTAAGTCGTCTCCCTCTAGATCTAAAGTGCAGAATGACCTATGTTCCACGATCTACAAGATGCACCTGATAATTGGAAGAATTAGAGCAATCGAATTTTTACCTTGCTGATGATGCAGAGCTTGAATCGTGTGAATTTGGCTTGAATGAGCTAAAACAGATGCACTATAGTGTTGAGGAAGATGAATGAATGATGTACAACAGGTCAACAATGCTTAAACTCGATGAAATCTCCAATTTCCATGGGAATGCTCAAGCTTCAACAGTCACGATTTGGCCTGGATTATGCACGATCTTGCTTCAATTCACTTCAACAATGCCTGCAGATGATGATTAGAACAAGAAGCAAGCAAAGAAATGAAGAAATTCGATGGAAAAAGTTGAGAGAATTTGAGATGAAAAAGTTTGGATCTGTAATTATGAATGTGTTCTTGATGAATTCTGTTAGGATTAGGAATATATAGCACCTGTTAATCATGTCCATAATCATCATTAGCCAAATGCAAAATGGATTAGTGAAATGAGCATGTTTGTGCAAATTGCCAAAATCACCCTTATGCATATGTGGCCAATGGAACAGTGCGAATTTCATGTGTAGCAAGCTCAAAAATCTGTTTTGATGCAAAGGCAATTGGTTTGAAATGAAAATAATGCACATTTTTCAAATTCACATTTTCCCACCAAAATTCAAAAATGCAATCAAGTGTAAAATGCACTTTTTTTGTGATGAGTTTTAATGAAATGTGATGCATGATTATGATAATAGAGATCAAGAGAAAATTTCTCCAAAAAGAATCACATGATTTGGCCTTTTGATGCAAAAGTTATGCCTTGTTGAAGTTCAAAATTTCTTGACAATGATTTGATCATAACTTGCCAACCATAAATGAGAAATTGATGTTCTTGGACTTTTTGGAAAGGTCAGAGCAAGATCTTCAACTTTCATGTTGGGCAAAATCTCATTTGAAGCCTGATTGGACATGTAAACTTGAGGAGAAGACCTTTCCATTTTTGGCAATTTGAAATTATAGGTCACTTACTATTTTTGGAAACTTTTCATCTGACCTCAAATCCTTCAAGGTTGATGTTTGACATGCTATATGAGACTTGTATGGACATGAATGAGGTCACTCTAACCATCTCCCACCTTCAAATCCATGATTTAATGCACAGTTGACTTGTGTTGACTTTTCTAGGGTTTCAGCTGACCTAGCTATGCTCTGATGAAATCCAAGCCTCTACCACTTGAGATCTTGATTCAAAATGATGTCACAATTCATATGAACTCTTGATGAATGATCATGGTGCCCAAATTCTTCAGAATGGCCACCATCTATGGCTCAAGGAATGCCTTTGACTGTCTTGACCTAGTTTTGCTTCATCTGCAAGTAACAAGGTTAGATGACAATATTTTTGTACTTTTGGTTAGTAAACAAATGAAAAGCAATGATATACATATGCTAAACATGCTTGGTGATCAAGAACCACATTCAAAAGATAACCCACTCACAAGGAAGGAGGCAAGGTGCACAATGATCCTTGAGGCAATGATATGATATGATATGATGCCATGAGGAATCTTAGGGACAAAATTGGGGTCTTACAGATGCCCCTATTTAAGGTCATTCTAGCCGGAGAAGTGAAGTTTAGAAACCTTCATCTCGACGCGGTAGAATGGGCTTAAATAACAGTAATGAGACAAATTTTGGTCCCTAAGAGACCTCATGATGCAAATGTATGCATGCAAAAGAAACAAACTCTGTGGGGATATGGTTCACACAGAAGAAAAGACGATCCAGCGGAGTAATACACTCACCAGGAACAGAGACTCTAACAAGACTCTTATGGAGATAAAAAAAAAGAAATGCGTGAGCAGGGCACGATTCTGAATTAGGGGACAAACTGACACTGCGTGAACACAACACGACTGGACTAGAGACCTCACTGGGAAGTGACGGACTCAAACTGGGGAAAAGAAATTTCCAAAGGAAGACACATCCATTGGAAAGACACAAGCTGACTCAAGCTATCCACAAAGGATACTTCGGATAAAAAATCCAGGCTCGGACCAGGAAAGGATTCACAAAGAACCTCCCTGCCGGGGAAAATTTGCATATATTGGGGAAAACGCCAATACAGCAAAAGGGTAAAATCACAACGGAAGCTCCACTGGAGAATGTCTAACAAAGAGACTCTCACGGGGAAAAGCAACAAGAGGAGGTGTTACCGGTATAAGGGTAACAAACTCAGGAAGAATGAATATCTAAGACCGGTATAAGGGTGAGAGATATCAATCAACCAAACATCTGAGAGAGACCTGAAAAAGGTACATCAACTCAGGAAAATCTGACTCCACAGGGGACCAAGGTCATAATAGGGAGCAGAAAGGAAGGAACACCAGGGATACCGAGGTATATAATAGGTGACCGACCAAAGCGTGAATTGGTTTTTACTGCCAAAACACTCATCATCCGAAAGGAGAGCTTAAAAAGCAAATCGACTTACAGGATGGACATTCGAATCCACAAAGGGAAAATGAATCTTACTCAACTGGGGACACAAACCCAAAGAGCGCATGAGATATAATATCCATTACCGTCAGAACGTGGATAGAATACTCGCAGGAGATATATTATCTATTACCGTCAAAACATAGATAATATACTCGCATGGTAAGAAACACCAAGGATACCGGTTACTGGGTATATAATAGGTGATCTACCGAAAACGTGGATTGGTATTTACTGCCAAAACACTCATCATCCAAAACACAAACTGGTTAAAGGATGGATATTCGATTCTACAAAGAATACGAATCTTACTCTACTGGGGAAGATCAACAAAGGACTCCAACCAAAGAGCGAAAGAGATGTATTATTCATTACCGTCAGAACGTGAATAATACACTCGAAAGGAAGAGACACCAGGGATACCGGTTACTGGGCATATAATAGGTGACCAACCAAAATGAGAGATAATCGATACCAAGCATACGGGTAAACGAAAGACAACTCAAAGGGATAAATTGCAAGCATCCGACAATTATCCAACAACAAAATATATCCGACTCCGCAAAGGGAAATAACGAATCTTACTCGACTAGGGAAACACAAAAGGCTTCGACTGAAGAGTGCATGAGATATATCATCCATTACCGTCAGAACATGGATAACATACTCGCATGGAAGATTATCCACAAACGGTTACTGGGTTAACAAAGGATAAATCGACCGAAAAGAAAGGCATCGGGATACCAAAACTAGGTATATAATGATGACCAATTAAAGGGAGCAACTGACATTACCAAGCAAACGGGTAAGTGAAAGAAGACTCGCTGGGGATAAATTGCAAGCATACGGCAATTACCCACAAGGACTAGCTGGGGATGCATTGATAAACAAACAATGATCCGGGGAACAAATCACTAGCAAACGGTGAAAGGACCCACTGGCGACTTCAAAGGGAATAACATTGCAAGCATACGGCAATGATCCAGAAGACAACTTGCTGGGGATACAATTGCTAGCAAACGGCAATTATCCACAAGCAAAGGAAGGAATATCAACATCGAACAACGAATGAAGATAACCACAAAGAGTAACCATCATCGGTTAGGATGAACAACAAGGTTAACTCTGCAAAGGAGAGAAATTAAGGTTTACAACTACCGAAACGGGGTAGAAAACCAAAACTCTGGTTGGATAAAATTGCTAGCAACCGACAATTATCCATCTGTACCACGAGGCACAAACTCCGCTGGGGAGAAAAACACCACATCAAAAATCCACCATCAACCAGAACGAACCACAAAGGTTACCTCTGCTAGGGGGAAAAGAGATAAGACTTACGACTACCGAATACGGGGTAGTAGCCAACAACTCTGATGAGGATACAAGAATTAGGGTTTACATCCACCGAATACGGGGTAGAAGACCACAACTCCGCGTGGGGAATGAAAGAATCATAAATCCGCACGGGAACAAAAATAGGGTTTATAACAAACCACGAACTGCTGGAGAGCAGGAAAACCTAGGATTTACAACTACCGAACATTAGGTAGAAAACCAAAACGACTCTTGCCGAGGAATAAAAGGTATATAACCACAAATTCCGCCAAGAAGGCAAGAAACATAGGACTTACAACTATCGGTTATTGGGTAGAGGCCCAAAAAGATTCCGCTGGGGATAAAAGAATTAATGCCGGTTACTGGGCAATTCATTCATTTATTCCACAGGGAAGCACAAGAAACAGTTGACAAATGCCAATTCGAGACCAATCCGAACAGACAGACTGAATCAAGACTCATCCTATGAGGATATAACTCAATAGGAAAATCCATCCCAATATATGTTGGGAGGAAGCGGAAGAAACCGTCATCCACGAGGATAATCTCGGTGGGGAACTGCAGAAGGAAAATACAGACACTTTCTGCTTATGGGGCTGACTCTATCTGGAGAGATTTAAACACCCGACATCTGCTTGGGAAGATCTATTGAAGATCTATATCACCCATAGCAAGAGAACAACAAACAAGTGATATATGGCAAAAATGCAACATGAATATCTGAATGTTTATGATTATGCATGAATATGCATGATTTATGTTTGATGAATGCTGACAAAACAGACATATCTAACACAAACAGGCCCAGGAAACAGACACCCGTTGCTATACTTCCAGAGGAAGAACCAACTGGAAAGCCAATCTACCGGAAATCCACATGCTGAAAAGCAAAGATCTGCGGGGAGGCAAAAGGTCAGAGATATCAACAAATCTCTAAGTAATGGATCAACAACCAACCCAACTGGAGTACAGAAAGTCACAACAGGCACAAACAACGGCCACAAAGACAAATCTGTTGGGGAAACAGGAGAAATCCCGAGATATCTACAGGGGATCAAGAACTCACTGCACAAGCAAAGACTGCTATGAAAGCAACTCCACGTAACTCCACTGGGGAACAACCCACTGAGGGAGAACAAATCATCCACGTAAAATCTTCTGCACAAGCAACTCTTCCTAGGGGGAACACAAGTATAGCCATTTCGTCGGGGATACACCCACTGAAGGAAAAACAGATCACACAAGTAGATTCTGCAACAAGCCACTCTACTGAGAATCAAAAGCAATCAGGAAATCAACCCAATCTCAGGATGAGAGACCACCAAACAACCCTACTGGGGAAACAGAGGTTAACAAGCATAAACTGCCACAAAATCAGCTCTGTCGAGGATATCAACTCTGGCGGAGACTCTGAGGGAATTATCACAGATGTAATCCTGACTCTGGCGGGGATTCTGGTTCTGTTGGGGATACCAACTCCAATGGGGATTTTGCATAAATGCAACCCACCAAACCACCAATCTATTGACGGCTCCACTAGGGAGTTCACTGAAGAATCCACTGGGATATGGAAGAGAGCTAGGGATCAACCACTATATGCTAACTCTTCTGAGGGGAACACCCACAACTGCTGAGGAGGAACACAATCACTACTCTGCTGAAAGGATAAGCGCTCTGATAGGGAGATAGCAACTCCGCTGGCAACTCGGCCGGGGAAGGGAGTACTGCTGGAACAAACGAAGTCTTCCACAAGCGCTCTGCCCTGGGGATATATCACAGATTCCACTAGCGACTGTGCTGAGAAAAGACAGCAACAAACCTCCTTGCGACAATGTTGGGGAAAGCGGTAAAGTACCAGGATATCAATCCACCAACCACTGAATCTTCAAAAAGAAAGCAACCACGCTGAGGAGAGAAACAACAACTCTGCTGGCGACTACATTGGGGAGAAACGGAGTACCTGGGTTCAAACCACCAACTACCGAATCTACCACTAGGGGAACACTCATGCTGGGGGAGCATACTGCTAGAGAAGAAAACGAAGTCCTCAACAAGCACTCTGATTGGGGAAAAACCCACAACAACAACTCTGCTTGAGGAACAACCCCAACAACAAAGCAGGAGAAAGAGGATACAACCAAATTCCAGGAATATGAACAAATGTCTTACCTGTTGGAAATCATGCCACCCTTGGGAGAGCACTGAGAAATTCTTGAGTATCCTTTCATCATTGTGAATGTTCACTTTGTTTAAAACAACAATTTTGAAAAAAAAATTATTTGTTTAAAACAATGACATTTTATCAATTAAAACATGCAAAACATTTGTTGAATTGAAACAAATAAGAGTGCAAATAATTGGATAAAAAGCTCAAATTGATTTGATGGAATGGTAGCCTGCAAATGGCAAGACTCCATAGATCTGTACAAATTTGAAATCAGCGATATATATTGGAAGAGGGCTACATTGAACATAATGATCCTTTCTCTACCAATTTGAATCTCGATGTATGCGAAGCTTCAGTCGACGACGAATCGAGAACCTCTGACGGAAAGATAGCTGCGGAACAGAAAGTCTTGTCAGGATGCAGTTACTTGCCAAATCCCTAATTTTTGCCTAGATTGCCCCAGGGTGAGGTACTCAATCTAGCGGGATGCAAATATTCTGTTTTTTCAATGTCTCTTATTTTTGCCTGAATTACCCTTTCGGGTTCTCCACCGAGACGCTCATTTTTGCCTAAGCCGCCCTTTCGGGTTTTCAACTTAGCGAGCTATTCTGGTTTTCATTTGCATATACTTTTTTTTAGGCAAAGTATTTCTTGACTGCATCTGAATTCACAGGACGAGTGAAATCCTCCCCATCCATTGTTGTAAGCATCAAAGCTCCGCCTGAAAAGGCTCTCTTAACAACATATGGACCCTCGTAGTTTGGAGTCCACTTGCCCCTGGAATCGGGCGCGAAAGACAAGACTTTCTTGAGCACGAGGTCACCTTCTCGGAACACACGAGGTTTAACCTTCTTATCGAATGCTTTCTTCATTCTCTGCTGATACAACTGACCATGGCACATGGCAGTTAATCTCTTCTCTTCAATCAAATTCAGTTGGTCATAACGACTCTGAATCCATTCAGCATAAGTCAACTTGGCTTCCATCAAGACTCTCATTGATGGGATCTCCACCTCTACTGGGAGAACAACCTCCATGCCATAAACAAGAGAGAAAGGGGTTGCCCCTGTTGAAGTGCGGACAGATGTACGATAACCATGCAAAGCAAATGGCAGCATCTCATGCCAATCTTTGTACGTAACTGTCATCTTCTGGATAATCTTCTTGATATTCTTATTAGCAGCTTGAACAGCCCCATTCATCTTAGGTCTGTAAGGAGAGGAATTATGGTGTGCAATCTTGAATTCAGCGCACAACTCATCCATCATCTTATTATTCAGATTAGATCCATTATCAGTAATGATCTTATCTGGCACACCATAACGGCAAATCAGCTGGTTCTTGATAAACTTCACAACCACCTGCCTGGTCACATTCGCATACGATGCGGCTTCAACCCATTTGGTGGAGTAGTCAATTACTACGAGAATAAACCGGTGTCCATTGGACGCCTTCGGTTTAATCATGCCGATCATGTCGATTCCCCACATAGAGAAAGGCCATGGTGATGAAATCACATTCAGAAGTGTCGGAGGAATATGAATCTTGTCCGCATAAATCTGACACTTATGGCATTTCTTCACATATTTGCAGCAGTCAGACTCCATTGTCAGCCAATAGTAGCCTGCTCTCAACATCTTTCTAGCCATGGCATGTCCATTGGAATGAGTACCAAATGAACCCTCATGGACCTCAGTCATTAACATGTTTGCTTCGTGTCTATCCACGCATCTGAGCAAAACCATGTCAAAAATTCTCTTGTACAACACTTCACCGCTGAGGTAGAAACTGCCTGACAACCTTCTCAAAGTTTTCCTATCTTTCACAGATGCCCCAGGCGGGTAGACCTGGTTCTGGAGGAAATTCTTGATATCAAAATACCAAGGCTTGTCATCATTGACTTCTTCCACTGCAAACATGTGAGCTGGTCTATCCAAGCGCATCACGGCAATATTGGGGACTTCGTTCCAATACTTCACAACAATCATGGAAGCAAGCGTAGCAAGAGCATCTGCCATCCGATTATCCTCTCGAGGAATATGATGAAAGCCAACTTCTGTAAAGAAAGTTGAAATCCTTCTTGCATAATCTCTATACGGAATGAGGCTAGGTTGATTCGTCTCCCATTCTCCCTTGATCTGATTAACAACCAGGGCCGAATCACCATACACATCAAGATGCTTGATCCTCAGATCAATACATTCTTCCAATCCCATAATACAGGCCTCATACTCAGCCATATTATTCGTGCATTTGAAAGTTAGCCTTGCTGTAAGCGGAATATGTGTGCCATGAGGAGTAATGATTACTGCCCCAATTCCATTTCCGTACTGATTCACAGCGCCATCAAACACCATCGTCCATCTGGAACCAGGTTCTGGACCTTCATCAAGTGTAGGCTCATCACAATCTTTCATTTTCAAATACAGAATCTCCTCATCTGGGAAGTCATACTGCACAGACTGATGATCTTTAATCGGCTGGTGCGCTAAATGGTCAGCCAGGATACTACCTTTGATAGCTTTCTGAGCTCGATACTCAATATCATACTCAGACAACAACATCTGCCAACGGGCAATCCTCCCGGTTAAAGCAGGCTTCTCGAAAATATACTTGATCGGATCCGTTCTGGATATCAACCAAGTTGTATGATTTATCATATACTGGCGCAAACGCTTAGCAGCCCAAGCTAAAGCACAGCACGTCTTCTCAAGCATAGAGTATCGAGACTCACAATCAGTAAACTTCTTACTGAGGTAGTAAATAGCAGATTCTTTCTTCCCTGATTCATCTTGTTGACCGAGTACACAACCCATTGAGTCTTCAAGCACAGTCAAATACATGATCAGAGGTCTTCCTTCTACAGGCGGAGATAAGATCAGAGGTTCAGACAGATATTCTTTGATACTGTCGAAAGCTTTCTGGCAATCCTCGGTCCAAACATGAGACTGATCTTTCTGAAGGAGCTTGAATATCGGCGCACATGTGGCAGTCATGTGGGATATAAATCTGGAAATATAGTTCAAGCGGCCAAGAAAACCTCGGACTTGCTTCTCAGTTTTGGGTGCAGGCATCTCTTGTATTGCTTTGACCTTTGCAGGATCAACCTCAATACCTCTCTCGCTGACAACGAAACCCAACAACTTGCCGGAACGGACTCCAAATGTCCATTTGTTCGGATTCAGACGAAGCCTAAACTTCCTCAAACGCTGAAAAAGCTTCAACAAATGCTCAACATGTTCAACTTCCGTTCGGGACTTAGCAATCATATCATCAACATAGACCTCTATCTCCTTGTGCATCATATCATGAAACAAGGTAGTCATAGCTCGTTGATACGTGGCTCCGGCGTTCTTCAAACCGAAGGGCATTACTCGATAACAGAATGTTCCCCAAGGTGTGATGAATGTTGTCTTCTCCATATCTTCGGGTGCCATCTTGATTTGATTATATCCGGAAAATTCGTCCATAAAGGAAAAGACTTTGAATTTAGCTGTGTTGTCTACCAGCATATCAATGTGTGGTAGAGGGAAATCATCTTTCGGACTAGCTTTATTCAAATCTCTATAATCAACACACATACGGACTTTTCCGTCCTTCTTAGGCACAGGCACAATATTGGCCACCCATTGAGGATATGTAGAAGTCACCAGAAACCCCGCATCAATTTGCTTCTGAACTTCCTCTTTGATCTTTAGTGCCATATCTGGATGAGTTCTTCTGAGCTTCTGCTTCACAGGCACGCACTCAGGCTTCAAAGGCAGGAAATGTTGCACAATATCTGTATCTAGACCCGACATGTCTTCATATGACCAAGCGAAGATATCGGAATATTCTCGTAGCAACTCAATCAATCTTTTCTTGACAGGCTCTTCAAGAAGTGCCCCAATCTTCACCATACGAACACAATCCTCAGACCCCAAGTTGACTGTTTCCAGATCTTCATGGTGCGGCTGAATGATCTTCTTCTCGTGCTGAAGGAGACGGGTAATCTCGTCAGGAATCCCTTCAACGTCATCTTCCTCTGCCTCGAATACAGGGAATTCAAAATTGGGAGATGGCGTTGGATCATTATGTTCAATGGGTTTAAGAATCAACCTGCATAATGATTTCGGTTAATGAAAAACTTTAGAATTTAAACAAGCAAATCATTATGCAGATGAAAAATGTATTGCTTTTATTCTTGTTTTTATGGGTTTTTTGTGATCACTGATTTCATGCAAAAAGCAAAAAGTGAAAACAAATGGAAAAACAAATGTTTGACAATGCATTAATTGAATGAAAACATCATTTTATATATGCTTGCCAACAATGTCATCACTTCTCCTTTTGGCATGGGAGAAGGGTTTTAAACAAAGTGAACAATTACTCTGATCTATGGATGACCGTAGGAACATCTACAGCGACCCAATTGTGGCAGACACCACCAGGTATGATGAAATTGTTCAGATCTTCTGCATCCTCTTCCAAGATAGCAGCAGCCTCTTCAGGTTGATCAGCATGGATGAATCCTGCACTCTTGAACAGCCCAAGCTCATTGAATGCCCCAAAAGAATAGCCAATGCCAGCCCGGGATCTATTGTCTTCAAGCTCAATCATCTTCCCCAAACCAGCAACTGCACCACATTCAATAGCCAGCTTCGCATCACGGTAGGAAGCAAATGAATGAGACTTCTTCTCAATCGGTTCATCAATAGATACAGCTTGGAACGGAGTCCCAACTTCATCCTCGGCATCAATATACGAGAAAGAAGACAAGTGGCTAACCAGGAGAGCCTTTTCTCCCCCTACCACAACCAGTTTCTTGTTCTTGACAAACTTTAGCTTCTGGTGTAGGGTGGATGTCACGGCGCCAGCCTCGTGAATCCATGGTCTACCAAGGAGACAGCTATAAGATGGGTGGATATCCATTACCTGGAAGGTAACTTGGAAATCACTAGGTCCAATCTTGATTGGGAGATCAACTTCCCCAATCACGGTCTTGCGCGACCCATCAAACGCTTTCACAACAACACCATTCTGCCTCATAGGAGGACCTTGATATGACAATCTGGAGAGTGTGGTTTTTGGCAATACATTCAGAGATGATCTAGTGTCCACCAGCACGTTTGACATGGCATCAGACTTGCAATTCATAGAAATGTGTAAAGCCATGTTGTGGTCTCTTCCCTCCTCAGGGAGATCAGCGTCACAGAAACTCAACGTGTTGCAAGCAGTGATGTTTGCAACAATACCATCAAACTGTTCAACAGTGACGTCGTGATCAACATACGCCAGATCCAAAACTTTCTGCAGAGCCTCCCTATGTGGTTTTGAATTCAGAAGCAAAGATAATATGGAGATTTTGGATGGCGTTTGTAGAAGCTGGTCTACAACATTGTACTCACACTTTTTGATGAGCCTCAGCATCTCATCACATTCTTCATTCACAGTGCCACTCGGGCCAACAGAAGAATCAGGAGTCTTTTGTACAGAGGAGGGTTTGGCAATAGCAAGTGCCGGATTCTGAACATTAACAGCCGTCCCAACCGGACACTCAGCAGAATTAGAAGCAACAGCCTTAGCCTGAGGCTTAGGCGCAGAAAATACACGACCACTCCGGGTCAACCCACTTACATCAGCAATATTGGTTACGGAGGTAGAAGGCAACGGCACTTCCTTCCCATCTTCAACAGCAACGGGGTTATATCTGAACGGCACAGCTCGGTCAGAAGAATAAGGCACAGGGCCTGCAGGCTTGATTGTTAGAGAAGGAGAGACCTTCGGCTTGCTGCCATCATAACGAATGACAACGGGCTCGGGTAGCTTGAACACAGGAGATATAACATTGACCTCTGGTTCATCTTTATCAACATTGCGGTTCTGAAGAATCTCTATGGTTCCTTCGTCTAGCAACTCTTGAAGTTCTCTTCGCACTTGGCGATAACCCAAACGGTTAACCGAGCAAATGCGGCACCTGTCATGGTCATGCTCCATATGACTGTACTGACACAGCAAACGATGCAACTCAACCAGTGACTGTCTAATATGACTGACATATTTGACTTTATATTTCCCAGGACACCCCTGGACCATATTCACAGATTTCCCATGCTCGGGCAATAGGTTCTTGGTAACATTGGGGCCTGAGTCCTCAAAGCTCAGAATGCCGCATCTCATAAGGTCTTGCACCTTAGTCTTCAACGGAAATCAATTTTCAATGTTGTGACCCGGAGCACCAGAGTGATAAACACAGTGTTGATCTGGCTTATACCACCACTGAGGATTCGCAGGCACAGCAGGAGGATCCCTGGGAGTAACCAACTTCCTTTCCAACAAGGAAGGATATAGCTCAGCGTATGACATAGGAATTGGATCGAAGCTGATCTTCTTCCTATCATAGTTCAAATTAGCTTGGTTACTAGTGCTTCCACGAGGCTGGTAAGCCTGTTGCTGTGGACGGTGTTGCTGCTGATATTGTTGTTGCTGATGTTGATGTTGATGCTGATGAGGCTGCTGATATTGAGCATTATCCCTGAAAACATGTGCTATATGAGCCACCTTGTGCTGATTATTTGCACGACGTGCAGGCTTCCTCTGAACAGAGGGTCTTCTGGATTTCGCATGGGATTGCACAGCATGTGCCTCCCCATCCTTCTTCTTAAACGCCCCATACCGTTTAGAAGAGCTCTCATCTTTGGCCAAACGTCCTTCACGGACTCCTTCCTCCAGACGTATCCCCATGTTCACCATCTCGGTGAAATCAGAGGGAGCGCTAGCTACCATCTGCTCATAATAAAATGAATTAAGAGTCTTCAAAAAGATCTTAGTCATCTCTTTCTCTTCCAGCGGAGGAGTAATCTGAGCAGCCAACTCTCGCCACCTCTTGGCGTACTCCTTAAATGTCTCTTTATCCTTCTGGGACATGGCCCTGAGTTGATCACGGTCAGGCGCCATATCAACATTGTACTTATATTGCTTGACGAAGGCTTCGCCAAGATCATTGAAGGATCGGATGTTTGCACTATCAAGGCTCATATACCAACGAAGAGCCGCTCCGGACAAACTATCCTGGAAATAATGGATCAGAAGGTGATCATTATCTGTTTGAGTAGACATTTTTCTAGCGTACATGACCAGATGAGCAAGAGGGCAGGTGTTCCCCTTATACTTTTCAAAGTCAGGTACTTTGAATTTGATCGGAATTTTCACACCGGGAACAAGGCAAAGCTCAGCAGCAGACTTGCCAAACATATCCTTCCCTCTGAGGGTCTTCAACTCCTTTCTCAGCTCGAGGAATTGATCATTCATAGCCTCCATCTTCTCATTGACATCTGGACCCTCAGATGGCTCAGAATGATAGATGGTGTCGTCTACCCTGGGAATGGTATGCACGACAGGAGGAGCAGCAGCAAGGACCGGGCTAGATGCCGGCATAGAAGCAAAAGTTGGAGCGGGAATATCTGGCATGAAACCCGGAGGCATTCCCCAAGGAAACCCGGCTGGCATGGTATGAGGCGCAAAGTGAGCACTGGCAGCTGGCACAGTCGGAGCTACAATCTCTGAAATAACCGTCCTCTGGACAGGAGTTGCAGGCGGTTGAGCAGGTTGATTCTGAGCAGCAAGGAGTTGCTCCATCAAAGCGCCAAGTCTGGCGACCTCTTCTTTCAGTTCACGGTTCTCTTGTTCCAACTGATCCATTACTCTGGCAGAATTGGCTCTTGTATAATACCGGTGAGTCAGCTTATCTTCAAAATAAATGAAGAGCACAGAGTTAGGCCACAGACAAGAAGACCAAGAACAACCCGTTTATGCAAAATGATGCATGCAATGTTTGTGCATATGCTTTATTTTTATTTCAAGGAACTTTTAGGGTTCTTTTTGCAAAAAAAAAATTTTTGATATTTAAATCATTTATTGCATATGGAAAATATCTCATCAAATATATTTTGAAACAAAGAAGTACAGCATTTTTGATCATTACAAAGAGAAAAGGAAGATAAACATCCTATGGATCCCTAGAAGCTCGGGATGCTGGAAGACGAGATGCACACAGCTTCTTGATCTCTCTCTCATAGGCTGCTTCCATATCCGCTTTCTCCTTCGCGAGTCGATCATACTTCCTTATCCAGAATTTGGAAGACTGAGGAAGCAGAGAAGTCCAAGTATCATTCGGATCGTCGATAACCTGATGCTCGAGAAACTCAATCAGAGCGTCCTTCTCCTTCAGCTGATGAAACAATTCTTCTCTTTCATGGATCCAAGCACGTGAAAGGTCTTCTTCTCTTAACTTCTCTACGCCTTGGTTAGGGAGGGTTGAAGGCCCAGCCGCAACCAACGGTGTAGGTCTCGGATGATCATAAGGCATCAGATATACGACAGCTCTCTGTCTGACCCAAGAAGTATATGGCTCCAAAGCAATGCAATTCTTCAGACCCAATTCATTCCTGCTCTTCTTGCAGATCTTGCGCCAAGCGCGGACAAATCTGGCTTTCAGGCCTTGGGGATCTTTACCCTCCTGAAAGAATACACCTTCTAACAAAATGTTATGAGGTTTATCCTTTAAGGGGAACCGAAGCTGACGAAGTGCTAAGATATGATTGTAGCTGATCCCACCACATGTACCAAGAAGAGGCACATTAGGGAATTCACCACAATAATCAATGATCTGAACAGTATCATACACGCGATCATACCAAGAGATATCATCATTAGTGAGAGACATGAGTCTCTGAGACCACCGTAGACATCCCTTGTTCTCCTTGAAAGCAACCGTCTGCGGTAAGTGAGAAATAAACCACTTATACAGCAGAGGAAAATAGCACACAATAGCTCCTCCACCCTTTGCATTCCTCAGATGCAAAGAGAAATAGGCATCACCCAACAGAGTCGGAACGGGATTAAGAACAGAAAAGATCCTAATGGCGTTCACATCCACAAATTTGTCGATGTTGGGGAATAATACCAACCCATAGATGAGCAGCACAAGTAAAGCCTCAAAGGCATCCTCACTCATGGCCTTCCCATAGATGGTAGCTTGAGCAATGAGGAACTCGGAAGGAAGACCCTGAATTCCACCTTTGGTAGTCATATTAGCTTTAATCAAAGCTTCATCTATGTGCAACAAGTTTGCAATCTCTCGAGCGGTCGGAATACTCTCCAAGCCACTGAACGGCACCTGATCCAGAATCGGGATCCCAATAAGATGAGAATACTCCTCCAAAGTAGGCAATAGCTGGAATTCCGGAAAAGAGAAGCATAGATACAGAGGATCATAAAACTGTGCCAGAGTACTCATCAGACCCTCATCAACCTTAGTAGTCAACAGAGGCAGAAGCTTCCCATAACGAGCTTTGAAACCTAAGGGATCTAATACATAAGATGTCAGATTCCTTAACTCTTTCACATCGGGCTGTCTAAAGCTGTACTTCTTTGTATGTCTTTTTGGTCTTTCCATGTCTGAAAATTTTGCAAATAAACCCTTTAAGTTCCTTGAAAATTTTCTCATTT
This sequence comes from Lathyrus oleraceus, assembly GCF_024323335.1. Classification (NCBI taxonomy): domain Eukaryota; kingdom Viridiplantae; phylum Streptophyta; class Magnoliopsida; order Fabales; family Fabaceae; genus Lathyrus; species Lathyrus oleraceus. The sequence continues at coordinate 487,605,275 of NC_066584.1, read as the reverse complement.
TTTCTGATGACATGGATGCAGATGAATGCATGAATGCAACAATCACACTCAAGGATCAAGCAAGACACACCAAACAAAGGTCGTGGGAAAGCTCAGTGTATCCCTAATATCAATCATCCATTTTGGTGGATTATGGTTTTCACCTTATCGACACCCAAGTTCCATTGATATTAACGGTACATGAACCGGCTCAATCATCCTTAATATCAATCATCCATTTTGGCGGATTATGGTTTGCACCTTATCAACGCCCAAGTTCCATTGATATTAACGATATTTGAACGACTCAACCACGAATCACGGGTTTGCTGAGAGTCACGAGCATGGAGTCCTGGTTAAGAACCACCCAAAGGGAGTGTACTAGGGTTTAAACCTGCCAGACATGTTCTACCAGAGGTTCCCATAGTCATCATCCCATCTTTTGAATATTATCGGAGGAACGAATACTCGTATTCCAAAAATATTCTCAAGAGAGACTCTTATGAGTGTAGTATCGCGTAACAATCGCGTCAGATCTTACATCTGAACGACCTCCGCACTACGTCCTAAAAATAGGCCAAGATGGGCTTGGTAAACTAAGGTCCTTGGCTTCTAAGGCACATGATTGAAAGAATAATGCCTAACCACAAATAACTTGTGTGACATTATTAATCCAACATGACCTCCACCAAGTGAATGGACTCGCAAGTCAACTGGCTAAGGAATACTCCACACCAGTCAACAAGACTATGCCATTTTCCTATCCTAGAGTGCACTCGAGTTCGGGTATAGAACTCATCTCGCAGAGATCACCAAAGCAAAAAGCAATTGTATATCAAGCAATTCAAACATTATAATCAATACAGTTATCCCAAATTGTACAAAAATATGTCAAATAACACATAAACAAATATCATACAACAAGGGTGAAAAGTAGGCAATACCACCAGGGAAGGTCTAATGTTATCCCCAGCAGAGTCGCCACTTTTCTGTAGCGGTGTATTCGTCGCTATATGATTTATTGATTAAACCATAAGCAAAGCATACAAAGATATCGAGTCGCCACCGCACTTTTATTTATCCAAAGGATTGGCTAAAAAGCGAACAAAAGCCTAAGAAGTTTTACACATAGAAAACTAATGAAAAGATCAAAGAATCTGGGTAAGGGGTATATTACGCAATGGGAAGTTGTTATGCACCCATCACGTCCTAGGTACTCCTAGGGAGCCCTTTTCACACTTGTTGTATAAAAAATGTTTATTTGTTTATAACATATTGTGCAAACATGAATGGGAAGATGAGAAAAGAATGTACAATGTTATTATTTTTGTGTTTGAACGGATGAACCCGTTGCCTACGTACCTTCCATGAAAGGTAAGGATCAAAACGCCGTAGTTCGGCTAAAAGATTTCCAAAATATCAGTGGGTTCATTTTAAAACAAGAGCACTAAGGCTTTTCATTCTCAACGGGAGAAAACTCAACCAATACCAACAATCCACCATGCGAGGATGGCTTCAACATACTAGTGAGGGATTAACCCTATAATAAGTATGGAAGACTTACAATCAACTCACTAAGGATGTGGTGAGATTTACATCAACCACTATGAGAATTGAAACCTATGGCTAATGTATGAAAACATATCAACAATGGACAAAGACACAAAATAATTGAATGAGTGAAGTTAATTGATTATGAGTATTCACAAAAGGATGGTCAAAGTATGATTAGTATTCAATTCAGAGAAGTGTTATGAAAAGTGAAGTTTAAAAAGTCAAGGACTTAAAGTCCAGGTTTCTAATTTGAAAAGCCATGAAAATGTTTGCACAACATGTATTTACAAGTTTTAAAAGTCAACAAGTGAAAAGGGATTTAGAATCAAAAAGGGTATGGATGAAGGAGTGTAAAACTTCCTAGAAGTTCACCTCTTGAAATCATATAGAAGATGATTCAAGTGTGTCCTTTGGAATGAGCAAATGAGCAAGTAATAAATAAAAGGCAAGGTGATACCGGATGCCACTCAATGGACTTACACCAATCTCACAAACAAAAGCGGATACCGGATACCAATAAATGGATTTACACCAATCTCCTAAAACAAAACAAAGATACCGGATGCCAATAAATGGTCTTACTCCAATCTCACAAACAAAACAAAACCCGGATATCAGATGCCAATAAATGGTCTTACTCCAATCTCCCAAAACAAAACAAAACATGGATGTCAGATGCCAATCTATCTGGACTTACTCTAACCTCCACAGGATGATCATAGGAATACAAATGCCAACAACATGGACTTACAATTGTATCCTCACATACAACAAACAAACAGAAGCACGAAGCAAAGAGGACATAAGTGGCCAATGAAATGGTCTCACACTCAATCCCTTCCAAATCATAGGAACAGTGGCCAATAACTGGACTTACAACTGATTCCTCAATGGGCAAACTCAGACAAACCACAAAGATATGAAATGATGATCATGCAATAATGAACAATTAATGATGATAAATGCATAAAGGCAAACAAGCAAACATGTACAGATGAGGCAATCAATCAATGATTCAGTTAGCACACACTATATCCAAGCAATTAGGCTCAAGCAAGGGTTAGACTTTAAAGTCAACTGGAATGGGGTAAGTGGTGCTCTTAACCTTAACATTAAGAGTTAAGGTGAAGCAGATGAAAGGATGTGAGGGGTGTGCCTCATTGCTCTTATCCCTGGTCAGGGAGAGCATCAAATGATAGAAGGTGTGGGAGTTCAGAAAGTGGGAACTCTCTCCACAAGTTAATGACTCTATAGATCTTGGGTTAGGATCCACAATGCTTCAACATGTAATGTGAACAAAGGGAAGACACACAGAATAGTAGGAGATGGACTACACATCTCTTCTATATACCAATTGCCTTATCAAAAGGACTTTTCCTGCTTGGGGACAAAGATAAACAATCACAAACATTGCCTCTTAAGGAGGACTTCAGACAGGTGCCTGGCCAAGTAACAAGCCAGGTCTTCAAGACTACATGAAGAAGAGATGGTATACCTCAATGCTTAAGCTATAAAGCAAAGCAAAAGCAAGTTCACAATGAACTATAGCAACTAAGGTACCTGAAAACAATCCAATACAATCAGTATACAACTCAAAAAAAGAAAGTCAACAGACAATACACAGTCAACTGTACACAAACAATGCATTAAGAAAAACATAAGCCCAACTCAAAGGAGCTCAAAGCATCCTACAAAACAAGTCAAAGTTAGTCCATAACAATCACACAAACCAACTTAAGCCATGTGAACTAATCTCCTTAAAGCCAGATGCTTCTTAACCTGAAAACAAACTCAAACATGAAAAGTAAACCCTTAGGCCAAAGCCTAGGGTCAAAGGAGGAGAAATAGACCAAAACAGAACATGAAAATTTACAAGAATCAATATTAATCAAATAAGAACATCATCCAAGTGTTCCCATATCAAAACTATGCACCAAATCCATTTCACAAAGCAACTAAGGCAAAGCATGCACATTGGAAACTCATAGAGGCAAACAGAATGAACCAAGGCACACCAAATCAAAAATGGCTAAATAAATTCCAAGAAAAATCATTCCTAAACAGAACACATCAAAGGATCATCATACCAAAATTCATGACATTTGGACAAGGGGAAGCATGTCAATTAAATTCATCAAGCCAAGGCATGGCAAAACAAGCTCATACAAGGCACAAATGGATGCATCAACTTCACTTAAGCACAAAACAGAGTAGGAACATGATAAATGCATCCAACCAAAGCCAAGACAAACTTCAAAGTGTTAAGAATCAATGTGCAAAATCTCAAGCTCATCCAATACACATCAAGAATTTCACAAATCATAGAATTCATGACTCTCAAAAGGTCCATAAATGGTCAAACACAATAGAAATTCTCAAACAAATTGGAAATGCACTCAAAAATTCTACAAACATTTACAAGCGAACTAAACATCCAGAAGTATCATCATGCAAAAATTCAGATCATTTGGCATTAAATAAGCATGCTAAATAAAATCAGCAAATTGGACAAGAAATGGTATGACACACATTGTCACACCTCCAATGATCAACTCAGATCTCACAAACCAAAAATGCAAAAATAGCAAACTCAAAGTCAAAATACTCATCAAAGTGTCTAGATCAAGCATGTAAGTTTTCATGTTCATTGGATCAAGCATCATGATTTCATAAAAGAAATGGCAAGCGAAGTGCAAAGGATGACATGCAAGAACAAACCCTAGGCAATTTTTAAATCCAACCGAGCACAAATTCTGGAAAAATCATCAAAAAAAAGAAGACATCATGAAGAACAAAGTGCAAAAAACCTCATGTGAATTGGACAAGTATTTTTGGAGTTATGAATATTTGAAGATGCAAGATGGAAATGCAATAAAAATTGAGAAAGAAAATGAAATTATGGAAATTAAATGGAATAATGGCAAAGTTGTAATTATGTGGAACATTTGAAAATCGGCGCCTATATAAAACGCCGCATTTCATTAAAAAGAAACGCGAGCCAATGAGGAGTTGACATCTGGTCCAACGCATGGCAAAAAAACTGCAAAAACGCATGCAGAACGCGGGGAAGCGGATCAAAAGAAAACTGGAAACAAAAACCCTAGCCTTCTTCACAAATTCATCGTGTTCATCACCTCAAGAATAAAACATCACAGAAACTCATCATACATATACCATTCGATCCGTCTTGCATCACACATCAACAATACAGCATTGATTTCATCTAATTCTAAACATATCAAACAGATCGAGCCATGGAAAGTTTCATCAACCAACATTCAAATCAACATAACTTTCTCAAAACTTAATGAAATCAAGAGATCTAAAGTGCAGAATGACCTATGTTCCACGATCTACAAGATGCACCTGATAATTGGAAGAATTAGAGCAATCGAATTTTTACCTTGCTGATGATGCAGAGCTTGAATCGTGTGAATTTGGCTTGAATGAGCTAAAACAGATGCACTATAGTGTTGAGGAAGATGAATGAATGATGTACAACAGCTCAACAATGCTTAAACTCGATGAAATCTCCAACTGCCATGGGAATGCTCAAGCTTCAACAGTCACGATTTGGCCTGGATTATGCACGATCTTGCTTCAATTCACTTCAACAATGCCTGCAGATGATGATTAGAACAAGAAGCAAGCAAAGAAATGAAGAAATTCGATGGAAAAAGTTGAGAGAATTTGAGAGAATTTGAGATGAAAAAGTTTGGATCTGTAATTATGAATGTGTTCTTGATGAATTCTGTTAGGATTAGGAATATATAGCACCTGTTAATCATGTCCATAATCATCATTAGCCAAATGCAAAATGGATTAGTGAAATGAGCATGTTTGTGCAAATTGCCAAAATCACCCTTATGCATATGTGGCCAATGGAACAATGCGAATTTCATGTGTAGCAAGCTCAAAAATCTGTTTTGATGCAAAGGCAATTGGTTTGAAATGAAAATAATGCACATTTTTCAAATTCACATTTTCCCACCAAAATTCAAAAATGCAATCAAGTGTAAAATGCACTTTTTTTGTGATGAGTTTTAATGAAATGTGATGCATGATTATGATAATAGAGATCAAGACAAAATTCAAAAATGCAATCAAGTGTAAAATGCACTTATGTTGACTTTTCTAGGGTTTCAGCTGACCTAGCTATGCTCTGATGAAATCCAAGCCTCTACCACTTGAGATCTTGATTCAAAATGATGTCACAATTCATATGAACTCTTGATGAATGATCATGGTGCCCAAATTCTTCAGAATGGCCACCTTCTATGGCTCAAGGAATGCCTTTGACTGGCTTGACCTAGTTTTGCTTCATCTGCAAGTAACAAGGTTAGATGACAATATTTTTGTACTTTTGGTTAGTAAACAAATGAAAAGCAATGATATACATATGCTAAACATGCTTGGTGATCAAGAACCACACTCAAATGATAACCCACCCACAAGGAAGGAGGCAAGGTGCACAATGATCCTTGAGGCAATGATATGATATGATTTGATGCCATGAGGGATCTTAGGGACAAAATTGGGGTCTTACAGGGATCCAGAAAGTGGGATCCTATTCCACTTGACAGACTCTGGACAAAGGATATGGGGAACATGTTCAGAAGCATCAGCACGTAGTGCGAGCACAAAGAACGACACACTGAATAACGGGGGATTGGCTGCTAATCCCTTTTATCCGTAAATTGCCTCTTCTCTTGGAGGTCTTATCAAATATCACATGCCTCTCCTTGGAGGTCTTTGGGCACAATGTTAAACAAACACAAACAGAGCCTCTGAAGGAGGACTTGCCAGCAAAATGCCTGCCAAAAAGGTGACAGGACTTCCAGACTACATGAAGTAAGAGGCTAACTACCTGAGTGGTGTGTCAACCACAATCTAATGTTCAAGCAAGAGCAAAAGCAAGCAAGCAACTAAGGTACCTGTACAAAGACTAACCAGTTAGTACTTCAGTTATTAAACCAACAGACAAACAGTGCAACTTTCCAACAGTTACACAATTTAATGAACAATGCTCAAGCACTCAAATGAACTCATGAGCTCAAGCACATCACTTAAAATCCTACAAAACAAACAAAAGTTAGAACTCAAATCATTTGCATCTCACAAAGTGAGAACAAATCAACCATCAATGCTAAATGTCCAAACCTGAAACACAAAACAAGGTTAGTTTATGTACAAAACACTAGTGCAAAGACTAGATTCAAAACTAAACCAAATGATCAAAACAGAACTCAATCTTCCACATAATGCACATTCAAACATTCCACAAAATATCCTCAAAAGGACCAACATCAAATCAAAAACCAAATATCTCAAATGGCCTATGCTATGCAATGATCACAAAATATGCACAAAGTGAACTTCCAATTTATGAAAATTCAAATCAAAACAGAAACACATGCAATGACTTTGAGATTTTTCATACAAGTTCCTTATGTCATGAATAATCATTATGCAAAAGATCAAATCCAGAAAGGTTAAAATGCTATGTGATAAAAAATGCAACAATCCAATGTCAAAAATGTGACACAAATTGTCACATTTATCTCCATGTGTCAAAAGTGATGATAACATATGAGAAAAAATCCAAACCAGTGCTCAAAAATTCACATCATGTATGAATGTCAAGCATGCAAAAAATTGGATCAAGAAGCTCAACATATAGAATTTCACAAAGCATTGAACACAACATATCAATTTAGCACAATGTTCATTAAAAAATTCACAAATAAAAAACCAGACATCAACAAATCATGAAATCAGCACCAAAAAATAGTAGAGATTCATACAATACTAGGAAAAAAATTAGAGTTCATTTGGATCATTTTTCTATTTTTAATGATTTTTCTAAAACAAAAAAAATAAATGGAATATTAAAACAAAATGGAGGGAAATAACACATTCAAATAAAATCAGAAAATATCACAACCATTGGATCTTAGCGCGCGCCAAATCTAACGCTCCACATTCAAACAACCAAAACACTGCGTTTCATTTATCTACATCATCAGCCTAATCACCAGTCAAAGGCACGCGTGGCAAGGTCAAACGTTTCACAGCCAAACAAACACACACACAAGCTCCACATGGCAAACAGTCAGCTAACACGCAAGCAAAACCCTAGCATTTACAGAGACGCCGGAGCTAAGCTCCGGTCGTCTTCTCCGGCCAACTGCACGGCGGCTCAGGCACAAAAATTTCCAGAAATCTACAAATCCTATACCAATCGAAGCGCCTTTCAACAAGGAATCCAAATATGCTAATGATTTCATCTAGTTCTCAACAGGTTTTCCAGATCGAAGCAAAACATTATTGAGATCTAAACTTCCAGTTCATCATACATGCTTAATACTTAATCATCTTCAATTCTGAACACATCTACATAACCTATGCAACAAGATCTACACATCTATATCAAAAAATCATCAAAAAGAGAGGATCGAATTTGCATCACCTGGAAATGGAAGTTGCTGAAATCGAATCCTCAAGCGCTCTACAGCTCCAGATCTACTCCACTATACTTTCCTTGAAGCTTTATGCAAACAGGATCACTTGAAACCACCTGGATCTACTTCAATTTTCATATTCCATTAACATGAGATTACACATGAACTGTATGAAACCTAGCTGAATTGCTCAAAAGAATGGTTGATTCTTGCTCAATGAAGCATGATGATCAAGAATCTATAAGAATTTTTGGTGTTTGTGTGGAGAAAAATGAAATTCGAAGTGAGAGAAAATTGGAGGGAGTTTTGAATTTTCAGATCTGAAATGCTTCTTCTTCAGTTATGATTAGGGTTTGAGCTTTTATATGCCATGCTAATGACCATGCTAATCACACTTTCCATTTGTTAATCATGATTAAGGAGTTTTGGAGCAATTTGCAAAAATGCAAAATTGGCTAGCATGGCCATACTACACGTGATCTTTCCCATGTAAGGCTTGGAATTCACTCAAAATCATCCAATGGTCATGCTTGAAGTGCTTGTTTTGCTTGTATCATAAGCCAAAAATGAATTGTGAAAATTTTCTTCAAAGTGAACATGTGTGAAATAGTGAGAACACAAGCCATGAATCCTTTGCATAATTGAGCCAAATGAGATCATTTTGAGATGTCTTGCACATAAGGAGCATTTTGCAAAAAGAATGAATCAATTTGGAGCATTGTATCAAAAGTTATGCCATTTTGAATTTCCATGTACACCTTGTGATCAAATGATCATAACTCCTTAACCATTCATCATATGAACCTGAATTAGGGCTTTTTAGAAAGGGGAGACAAAGATCTACAACTTTCATGTTCACCAAAAATCCATTTGAAACATCTTTGATATTGAAAAGTCAAGTTGAGAGTAGACCAAAAACTTGCCAAATTTGGAAACTTTGAATTACAGGTCACTTTCCATTTTTAGTAACTTTTGCCATGACCTTTGAATCTTCAAGATGAATGTTTAGAATGATGAATGGACCTATTTTTAACATGATTGAGGTGTCTCAACTCATTTCCCCACCTCATAGCCCTCAGTTGACTGCACAGTTGACTTTTTGGTCCTTAGATGACCTTGAAATGCCTTGATCCACTTGAGCCTCTACCACTTGGGGGAATTGCTCAAAAATGAAACCCTAGCTCATGTAAGCCCCTTATGATAACCATGTGATCCTCATCCCAAGAAAATACCTCATCTCTTTGAGAAACCCTAGTTGGAAGAATGGCATTGATTAAGGTTGACCAGAGGTCACAACCCTAATCCAAAGGAACTTGAGAATGAACTATGAAACCCTTGATGATGATAGAATCATGATGATGGTAATATATCCTTGCAAACAAGATGATGCTCAAGACCTTTTAAGAATCAAGAAACCCTAATTGAAGCTCATACCCTCAGATGGTTGATAATCAATTCATAGAGACCCTCAGGCTTGAATCATGTAACTTCTTCATCTTTTGAAAAGATTTTGAAGGATGACCTTCTTATTTCCATATGATATGCAAAATGCAATGCCTAATGCTCTAAAAATATGAAATGCAATGTGTGAAACTAGTCTCAAGAATAGGAGGGCAAATTTTGAGGTGTTACACCATGATCTCTACATGTTATTTTGATCAAGTTTTCTTCAAGAGTTTGGAGTTGATTTGCCTTGGAAACCCTAGTTGGGTATCCTGAGTAACTTCTTCAACAAGATTCCTCACCAATTGATCAAATTTATCAAGGGACACTCCAAAATTCTTCATCTTATGCATATGTTATCTACCATGAGCCTAAAAAGTCAAGAGAATTGCAAGTTAGTAAGTTGGTTGATGGTCGTTGGCCAGATAAATTCATCTGATCAAAACTGGGTGTCCCTAGACCCTATCTCCTACAATTTTCACTATATGAAAATGATTACAAGAGAAAACTTACTCTAAATGACATTCCAAACAACTTTCATGTTGAAGTCTAGAGCTAACTTGGCTTGTAAAGTCATTTTCTATGTTGAAACATTATAGGTCATTTGGACTAAACCCTAATTTGAACGTCAACTTCCCAAGGCCATAACTTGATCAATTTTTATGACATGAAATATTTCCAAGTTTCAAAATCAAATTCAAGATGTATAATTCAACTTTGATGTTTGTAGTGAAAGCTAAATCAACTTTTATGAGCATATGATATGAGGATACATTATAGGTCATTTTGGACCAATACTATTGAACAAGTGATTTTCCTCCACTTCAAAAATGCATAACTCTATCATTCTAAACCCAAATTATGTCAAATTTATGAACATTTTGAATGTCTTTGAAAGAGATACAACTTTGATGAAGACACGTTTCTCATTTGGGGCTCACATAAAAAGTCTAGTAAGGTGGAACATTGAGGTATATGGCTTGACACTTAGAAAAAATTTCAACATGTTGAAATTTCCAAACTTCTACCTCAAAATTCACCTTTAACCAAGTTCTAAATGGAAAAGTGTTCAACATAGGAGTTTTGCCTCTTGATCTAAGCTTTCCAAATAGTCCTAATTCATTCATTTTAGACCATGTTTGTTAGGGATGAACATGGTTTTAACAGGCCTGCATCATTGGCTAGAATCAAAGTTCAAATGATTACATAACATTGCCTTGCCATTCTAACTTCATTCTAACATCATTTCAGATGCATTTGGACCTAATTGGATTGCTTTATAAGCATGTACACGCCCATGCAAGCTTGTGCATGACATTTCCAAATTTGGAAGAAAATTCAAGTGTGCAAATAACACTTCCAAATGCTATAAATATGGACCCTCTGAGCTCATTTGAAAGGATCTTTGTGCGCCAACTTTTCCCCCTCTCTTCAAACCCTCCCAATTCAAAGGAAAACCTGATAATTTTCACTTGAAAATTGACTTTGAATATCACTGTTTGGAAAATAAAAAACTCCAGGATCCAAAGCTTCTTTCCATTCCTAATCCACTTCTGCAAGTCATTGGAGCAAGATCAAACAAGAATTGAAGCAAGGAAGAGCAAGTTCTGCATAACATTGAAGGTATTTTCCAGAAATTTTCTTCTCTTCTGAAATTATGGTATCAGATATGAGATGTCGAAGGTAATGTCACGACACTAATATCTGAGTAATGCAAACAGAATAAAGATAGAGAATAGTAATGTAAGATACACAAGCAATTGTTAACCCAATTCGGTCCAACTCACCTACATCTGGGGACTACCATGCCAGGAAGGAAATTCACTAAAATAGAATCAGTTCAAAGACTCTCCGTACACTTCAACAAGTTACAGTCTTTCTCACCTAATCTCTACTCGTGTAATTTCTACCTAAGAACTCTTAGATATGAGAACCCACTCACTTCCCTACAATCACACCTGTGATCTTAAACAACAATCCCTTGAGAAAAGAAATCTTTTTTCATTAACACACTCTTGATTTTACTTCACATTTTCAATCAAGAAGACACACTCTTGATCTTGCTTAACAGCTTTGATCAAGAAGACACACACTTGATCTTGCTTCACAACTTTGATCAAGTAGACATACACTCTTGCTTAATAGCTTTAGAGTGACAAATTACAACCACAAATCAGACCAATTCAATCATCAATGGATGACTTGAATGGCTTACAAGTCTTACGACTAAACAAGACACAAACCCTAGCTCTCTCTTTGTATTTCGCTCAGTATTGGTTGTGTGTTCAAACAGGTTTTCCAAGTCCCTTTTTATAGAAGCTTTCAGCTGGGCTTGGACATCTTGAAAACCCTAAATCTATTTTCCAATCAAATCTTCTCATGACAGCTAGTTAGATCTCTTTGGAAAATAAGTAAATCAGGTTGTAATCCATGATTGAATGCGCCTGCAAATCAGATCTTCAATCTTACATAGATTGCCATTAATTGTGCAATCAGAAAACACCAGACACTCATACTGAATGTTCTGTGTACAGGATGTCATGACATCGGGTCTAACATCCTGGAACAATTCCTGCATAACTTCATAATTTCTTTTATAAATTCCAGCAGGTACAACCATATCAGATGCCATGACATTATATATGATATTCTGAAACAATCTTGCATGATCATGTCTTCCATTTGAACTCCAGCAGGTACACATCATCAGATGCCATGTCATTATGACATTCTAATACAATCCTGCCTGATATCATGTTCTTGAATTCCAGCAGGTACATAGGATATCTCATGTTAAGACATCACACATAACATCTTGTGAACACTCTTTGTTTTACCAAAATTGCTGCCAACACTTAGAACCAACATCTTCGATTCTCACTCAATTCTTATCAATTGTCTTGGATCTTTGGTTGTCTAAAGTCCTACCAATATAGGCAAGAAGACTGAGTTGCTTTGAGGTCAAATCGAAGCAACTCGGTTGACATAGGAGTTGTTCCTCTTGATCTACTTGGTTCCCAATGTTAAAATCCCGATGAAATTCAAGGTCCCCGACTTTGAAAAGTACAAAGGAAATACTTTCCCGCTAAGCCATCTTGTGATATACGCCAGAAAAATGTCTACTCGGACTGATAATGATGAGTTGTTGATTCACTATTTTCAAGACAGTTTAATTGGAGCTGCTTTAAGGTGGTATATGGGTCTGGACAATGCAAGCATCCGTACTTTGAATGACTTAGGTGAGGCCTTTGTCAAGCTGTATAAGTACAATGTAGATATGGCGCCTGATAGAGACCATTTGAGGTCTATGTCTCAGAAAGATAAGGAGACATTCAAAGTGTATGCCTAGAGATGGAGAGAGTTTGCTGCCTAGATAAGTCCACCTCTTGAAGAGAAAGAGATGATAAAGATCTTCTTGAAAATGTTGAGTTTATTTTATTACGAACGTATGATTGCGAGTGCCCCCAATGACTTTACCGAAATGGTAAACATGGGGATGAGGCTAGAAGAAGGAGTTTGTGATGGACGTTTGTCTAAAGAAGAAGCATCATCCAACAAGAGATATGGTGGGAGTTTCTCCAAGAGGAAGGAGGGAGAAACTATTTCGGTATTGGTGGGGAGGAAGCGGAGGCCTCATGTCATAAAATGTTCTTAATCTCGTCAACATCAGCATCAAGTTTCCTCAGTAATTCTAGTGTTTTTGAACAATTCCAACAATTAATCAGTTCCAATTCAACAACAACAACATCAACAACAACCACAACAGAGAACCAACAACAACAACAACAACAATAGTCATCAACAAAACTTCGAGAGGAAGAAGGTCTCCTTTGACCCTAATCCAATGACATATACAAAATTGTACCGATAATTGGTCCTCAAAAATCTCATTCGACCAAGAAATCTCTGCAAGTTCCTGAGCCATTACCATGGTGGTTCAAACCTAACCTTCATTTAGCTTTTCACCAGGGAACCCCTGGCCATGATATAGAGAACTTTTATCCATTGAAATATGAGGTTCAAAAGCTTGTGAAGAATGGTATAATGTCCTTTGAGGACGAACATAAAATCCAATTCGTTGCCTACTCATGCTAACGCTTCTGTCAACATGGTTGACGACTATCAAGGGAATTTCCGAGTTATTGATGTAAGACATATCCGAAGATCTCTGGTGGAGATGCATATAACTTTGTGTTTAATTAATGACTGTGAACCTGACCATAATGGTTGTGTCATCTGTAGCCTGAACCCTTGTGGGTGTATGGTTGTCAAAAGGGATATCCAGAAATTGATGGATGAGAATGTAATCCAAATTCAACAGTCAAGGGATATGGGAGATGTGAATATTATTGTACCAGTGTTTAAGACCCCTGAGCGGGTAGTTATCCAGTTTAATAGTAGCAGCAACAATAATGTTAATAGATCAGTATCGCTGTTGGTTATACGGTTAGCAGGCCCTGTCCCGTATGCATCCGATAAATTTGTGCCATATCACTATAATGCTAGCATGATTGAATATGGTCAAGAGGTTCCTCTACTAGTTGTAGACTCTGTGGTGAAAATTGCAGATATGGAAAAGGTAACCCGTAGCGGTCGTGTATTCAATCCAGTGTTTCTAAAGGTTGTGGAAGATGTTTCAACAAGTAAGAAAGCAGAGATTCCAGTAGTGAATCCGATAAGTGCTCCAATGTATTAGTCTGGTGAATCCCGCAAATTGAAGACTAATGATGATGATGAAGTACTAAAGTTGATCAAAAGAAGTGAATTCAATGTTGTGGAGTAGTTGCTCTAGACTTCGTCAAATATCTTCGTACTATCAATCCTTATAAGTTTTGTAGCGCATAGGGAGGCATTGCAGAAAGTGTTGGAATAGGCTTATGTTAAGCATGATGTGACCGTGGATCAGTTTGACCACATAGTTGCCAATATTACTTCTTGTAATAATCTGAGTTTTGTGATGAAGAGCTTCCCGAGGAAGGCCGAAATCACAATTTTGCGTTACATATTTCTATGAATTGCAAGGAGGACGCTCTGTCCAATGTGTTGGTTGACACTAGGTGATATTTGAATGTGTTACAAAAATTAACTTTATCAAGACTCTCTTATCAAGGCGCCCCGATGAGATATAGTCGTGTGGTTGTCAAAGCGTTCGACGGTTCTCGTAAAATTGTCATTGGTGAAGTGGACATTCCAGTGAATATAGGTCTGAGTGATGTCAAGATTACTTTCCAGGTAATGGATATCCACCCGGCCTACAGTTGCTTGTTAGGAAGGCCATGGATTCATGAAGCTGGAGCAGTGACGTCTACTCTACACGAGAAGCTGAAATTTGTGAAGAACAGCAAACTTGTCGTTGTTGGTGGAGAGAAGGCATTGTTAGTGAGCCATCTGTCATCTTTCACGTACGTTAATGCTAAGGAGGAGGTTGGGACATCGTTCCAAGCCTTATCTATTGCTGATGAAATGAAGAAAACTAGGGCACCCATGTATTCTTTAAAAGATACACATGAGGCTATTCAAGCTGGCAGCATTTATAAATGGGGTTGTGTCGTGAAGGTCGCCGAGAACAAGAACCGAGCCGGATTGGGATTTCAACCAGGGCCATTTAATGCCAAAGTCAAAGTTATGCAACCAATTTTTCACAATGGAGGGTTCATTCATGAGAATGATTAACACTCACCTGCCATTATTGAGGACAATAGTGATGAAGACGAAGCTTGCGCCAACTTTGTGACGCATGGCCAGACTTGCAACAACTGGGTTACTGTTGATGTTCCTGTTGTCATTTATCATTCTAAGTAATTTGTTTTATTATTTTAGAGAAAAATCCTTCTCTTATACCTAAGGGGGAAGTGAACATTGTTGCGCATTTTTATTATTATCATCAATAAAATACAATTTTATTCATCCACATCTATGATATTTTATTTTTTACTTTTTGCTTTTTCTAAAAATGGTAATCACAAAAAACATAAATAGTAATTTTCCACTTGCATAATATTTGTTTGCACTCCACCTCTTTAAAATCAAAATATCAAAGCATTATGCAGGGTGGTTCTCAAACCCATTGAATACAATGGTCCTACTCCCTCTCCAAACTTTGATTTCCCTGTGTTTGAAGTTGAGGAAGAGATTGATGATGAAGAAGTATCTGATCTTGTTTGCTTGAGCACGAGGAAAAATCCATTCATCCGTTTGAAGAGCAGATTGAACTTGGGTTCCGAGGATGATGTGAAGGAAGTCAAGATTGGGTCTCAGTTGTGTCCAGAAGCTAAAAAGGGGTTGATTGATCTTCTTCGAGATTATTATGATGTGTTTTCTTGGTCCTATCAAGACATGCCTGGGTTGGATTCTGCCTTTATAAAGATCCATGGAGTCCTGCCTTTTGCAGACCACCATTCTATTAAATAAAGTTGAGCCTTTATCCAATTGATTGTAATTATTATTTGTTTCTATTTAATAAAATTATATTTTTATGATGATAATTTTATTTAATAAGGTATTTACTTTAAGAACATTGAACTCGAAAAAGGAATGTCAACAACAATCTGAGAACGGTAAGTCTTGACATGTGAAGCATTGTTGTCTTCCCCAGGCAGTGTTTGGAGGTGTTTGCTCCCCAAACAGATCGTTATTCATACCTAGTGTGGTTGGTGTGTTGTTCTCTTTGTAGTTCATCATTCTTTCCCCAACTGAGGCCTTCATGGATTTTCATCCTTGATTTGCATTGTATTGTGATTGAACCTTGGATTTCCAGTGAAACCTTTATTTGGTGGTTGCATAATTATGGTGTGGTTTCTCCCGTTATGAGTTCCTGCAAGCTTGGTTGATATTTTTGGCACCTTGGAATTGGTTTATTTCTTAATCTCTAAGAAGAGTCTTGTGACTGTTGTTTTCCCTTTTGAGGAATGTGTTGATGATTGCAGCCTCGTGTGGCGCATGTTTTGTCCTGACGGATTTTTATTCCCCAGTGAGGCCCCTACAGAGTTGATATTTGATATCTAGTGCTGAAGCTGAATACCGTGTTAGGGCAGCAACATCGAAGGAACTTGCGTGGCTTAAGAATTTGCTCTCAAAGCTAAGGTTGGGAGACCTTCAGGCCACAAAACTCATATGCGACAATCAAGCGGCACTTCCATTGCATCCAATCTGTTTTTGGATGAACGGACCAAACACATAAAAATAGATTATCACTATGGAAGAGACAAGGTATTGTCAAGAGAATTAACCCCCAAATTTGTGAAATCTGAAGATCAAATGGCTGATATGTTTACCAAGTCTCCCAAGGGCTCTCGAAGTGAATTATATTTGTAACAAGCTTGGATCATACAATATATACCATTCGGCTTGAGGGGGAGTATTGAGAATTCGTTATCAATCAATTAGTATTGATTAATATTCAATTAGTCATAAGTGTAAATTATACTATTATCTATTATGTGTACCTCTTTTGCATGTAAATATACAACACATGTGATCATATTCGACATATAGAGATACAGTTACAACATGTACCAATACTTTCGGTCATGGAAAATACAATTTTTAGCTACCAATACTCATGTGATAATGCAGGTATACAATCCAGACTTAAGATTTGGTTTGATGATGCACATTCTGATTGAAATTATTTCTCCAAAATTTTATTAGGATCCAATGTTCCTAACTAATAAAACCGTTCAAATGTCTTTTGTATATTTCAAGAGTTTTATGCTGAAATTAAAACCAATTAAACACTTCCATTAAAATTTTACGCACTGATAACACTCGTGAATATATGTCATCGCAGTTTTAATCCATTTTAACATCACAGGAAATTATTCACCAATCATCATGTGCTCATACAACACAACAAAACGGTGTTGCTGAACGAAAGAATCGTCATTTAGTTGAAACCACACAAAATCTTTTACTTCACCATAATGTACCTTCTCATTTTTGGGGGTGATGCTCTCCTCACAGCATGTGACCTTAACAACCAAATGCCTTTATCAGTCCTTCAAGATCAGATTCCATACTCTATCTTGAATCTGCAATATGATCTCTACCCCATTCCTCTTCGCATTTTTGGATGCACATGCTTTATGCATGATCTTAGTCCACGTAAAGACAAACTTTCCGTAAAATCTCTCAAATTTATTTTTCTAGGCTACTCAAGTATACAAAAGGGATATCATTGATTTAGTCCTCAACTTCAACGCTACATTATTTCCTCTGATGTTACATTCTTTGAAGGTTCCCCTTTTTTCTCTGCCTCGCTGTCACTCGATGAGATTTATAATTCAGATGTTCGAGATATCCCTTATTTCATCCCCATGCCCATTAAACCTCCATTGCAGGTCTACCACCGATGGGCACCCCGTCCATTAGAAATTAAGATGATATTGATCCACCAAGACCGCCTCTTGCTCCAACTATTCCTCTAATTATGCCACCTGAACTTGACCTTCCAATAAAATTATGACAAGTTATTCGATCTCATAACCCAAATCTTGAAGATGCATGTGTTTTAACTTATGACTGTTTATCTACTTCCTATGTTTCTTTTATGTCTACAGGTGAAGCTATGACTGACCCCAATTGGCGTCAGACGATGATGGAAGAAACGATTGCATTGCATTCAAATAACACTTGGGACATTATTACTTTACCTTCCGACAATACTATAGTGGGATGTCGATGTGTTTATACAGTGAAAGTTGGACCAAATGGTCAGATTGATCATTTCAAATTTCATTTTGTAGCCAAGGGATACACACAGATATTTGGCCTTGTTATGGTGACACTTTTTCTCCAGTAGCCAAGATTAGTTCAGTCCATCTCTTCCTTGCAATGGTTTCTCTTAATCATTGGTCGCTTCATCAGTTGGATATTAAAAATTCCTTTTTACACAGAGAATTTGAGTAAGGCGTGTATATGGATTAACCTTCAGGTTTTACGGTTCCTGGAAATTCAAAAGTTATTTGTCGGCTTCATCGTTCTCTTTATGGGCTAAAACAGTCTACACGTGCTTGTTATGGTCAATTGATTTCTGCCTTGATAAAGTTTGGTATGACTAGATGTGAGGCAGATCACTATGTTTTCTTCCTTCATTCCTCCACCGGCCATCGCATCTTTCTTGTGGTCTATGTTGATGACATTGTTATCACTAGAGACGATACAAAGGGTATCCAACACTCAAAACTCATCTTTTCAAAATCTTTTAGACAAAATATTTGGGTCCACTCAGATACTTCGTAGGTATTGAAGTTGCGCAGTCCTCATCAGGCATTGCAATCAACTAACGTAAGTATGAAGTAGACATCCTAACTGAAGTTGGTATGCTTGACTGTCGTCTGATTGATACTCTTATGGATCCCAACGTCAAGCTCCTTCCG
Organism: Lathyrus oleraceus; assembly: GCF_024323335.1. Taxonomy (NCBI): domain Eukaryota; kingdom Viridiplantae; phylum Streptophyta; class Magnoliopsida; order Fabales; family Fabaceae; genus Lathyrus; species Lathyrus oleraceus. The sequence goes on along the minus strand of NC_066584.1, from coordinate 487,586,461 downwards.
GGTTAGGCGGAGCTGTTGAAACATCCAGGAAGATATCGATGTTTAGTGGATATACTCAATTATCTTACCATCGTCTAACCAAATATTACTTTTGCAGTGAGCATTATGAGTCAGTTCCTGAGCGCTCCTTGTGATACTCATTGGAATGCAGTTATTCGGATTCTCATATATATAAAGAATGCACCAGGAAAAGGCCTATTATATGAAGATAACGGTGATGCTAAAATTATGTGTTATTCAAATGCAGACTGGACGGGATCATCGTCGAATAGGAAATCCATTTCTGGATACTGTGTTCTTATTGGAGGAAATATGATCTCATGGAGGTGCAAGAAATAAAACACACTTGCATTATCTAGTGTTGAAGATGAATATTGTGATATGGCAACAGTATCGAAGGAACTTGCATGGCTTAAGAGTTTGCTTTCTGAATTTAGGTTGTGAGACCTTCAGGGCACAAAAATCATATGCGACAATCAAACGGCATTTCACATTGCATCTAACCCAGTTTCCCATGAATGGACCATGCACATAGAAATAGATTGTCACTATGTAAGTAACAATGTATTGTCAGGAGAAATAACCACCAAAATTGTCAAATATGAAAATCAACTGACTAATATGTTTACCAAGTCTCTCAAGGGGTCTCGAGTGAATTATATTTGTAACGAAGGAAGGAGGCAAAGATTTTAAACTGTCGGGACAATATATTAATATATGAATTTATTTCCATTTATTTTTAAAATATAAATATATATTATATGTATGTTTTAATGAAATTTATCTCAAAAAATATTTAACAATTTTTTAAATTTCTTATTTTTGTAATTTTTAATTTTTTTTTTATGATTAGTTGTATCTATTTTTATGAGATCATAATATTAATATAATAATCTATAAATCAAATATTTTTTAAAGATTTAGGGAAAGCTCTTTTGAAATTATAAACAAAAAACACAATTCGATTATATTTTGATTTAATTATTGACATTGAAAATAAAAAACTCACGTTAATTTCAAACAATATCCTAAAAAAATATTTATTTACTTTATGATTTTAGTTAAATATAATGTTTTGATTATATATATATATATATATATATATATATATATATATATATATATATATATATATATATATATATATATATATATATATATATATATATATATATATATTTGTTTTTTAAAAAAATATAGTGGGGGCACAAACCCCTATATCATACATGTGCCTCCGTCCCTGTTTTCAGCCATGACAAATTCAATTTTTGACCCCAATTATCATGTGTTAATGCAGATATACGAATTCACACTTGAGTGTTGGTTTGATGATGCACATTCTGATTGAAATTCTTGCTCCAAGTGAACAACATAGGAGTTGGTTGGTATTCCAATAATGAAGTGATTGTACCCTATTAACTTCTTTCATAGTTGAAAACGATTGTTAATAGAATTCCACGCATCCAAAAGTTTACTCTGAATCTCTTCCACATTTGTCAGTTTAGTTTCTTCCACATTTGTCGGTTTAGTTTCTATTAGCCATATCATTGTATTCTCATTGTCATAAATACAAACAAATAATAATAATAATAATAATAATAGTAATAATAATAATAATAATAATAATAATAATAATAATAATAATAATAATAATAATAATAATAATAATAATAATAATAATAATTTAAAGTTGAAGTTTGTAATATTTAATTTAATGGTTGAAATTAAAAGTGACAATCATTGTATGATAATCATGAAATCTAGGGTAAATATGTTTGTATATTTTAGTGTTATATTATACTACTAAGTGGGAATACATAACCTTCAACTTCCTTATAACTCTACCTGTATTTTACATCCCCTAACAAAACCAGTATTATATTTTGATTTTTAACTGTATTCATTGAAGAATGGAAGAAAAAAAAAGAGTCTAATTTGTCTCTTGCTTGTTTATGGGAAATATTGAAATTGAAAGGAGAGAGGTAAGGTGACACACGGCATATGCAGTGAGGGTTGAATGTTGGGCCGGTCATCATTCATTCATGCATAAATATAAGTGTGTCTGTGAAGCCACTTTCCTCTTACCATCAACCACAGTGTAGGCCATGCAATAATACTTCTATATAGTAGTTCCAATAGTCGATGCAATCGATATCATAGCTTACATTTCAAATTTTTATTATACATGGTGGACCATACTATTGAACTAACTTACCTAAAACAGAAAAGAGAAAACAATCAACACACTACGCATGATTCTTTTTCCCATGCAGATAAAAATAGAGTAGGCATGCATTGCAATATTGCACCAACAAAAATTATAGTCATAAATGATTCCAACCTCTATACCCTGGGGCCTCCCTTTACATTTTGCATGGAATTTATTTGATCATCATAGTCAGGACTCAGAAAAGTTTACTTGTCTGTTCGATCTGATCCATTCATTGTACTATGAATTTTTGCCACAGTTACGCACTGTTTAAATTTTACAACTGTTTAGTCTCATTCGTGAAGCTGAAACTATTTTGTATTATCTTCTCAAGGTATATATGATAACACAGACAAGATTCATATTACTTTTATCTTCACCAGTAACACATCTATCATTTAAAGTGCTTGTTTTTTGTTCGTACACTACTAGTTTAAACTTTCTCTCAATAATTGCAAGAAATTACTTTTATCTATCAACACCGTTAGTTCTTAAAAAAAACAATATTAATTTTTAAACAAATATAATAGTCGTTTCTAGTTTCATTAAAAATGTTAGACTCAAAATCGGAAGATCAATTTTATTTTTTACGACTTTATTTCTTCTTGTTAATTTAACTTATTTTTAGTAGCGATATATGATAATTGCAAACATCTTTATTCATGTTAGTCTTCGAAACACACATGTGTTGTTTGCTAGCATGACATGCCATTATCTTTTTAAGAGAGACTGAGTATACTTTGCGATATGTGGTTCTCATGCCTAAAATGGAGGAACTTTATATTCAATAAAAATGAGGATATTACAAAAATTAGATAATGAGTATTGCTAACACTTTTATATAGAACTATCTATATCAAATTGTTTACCACGAACGATAATGTTAATATGCTATTGTTTACGGCGGCCGATAATGTTAAATAAGGTATTGGATAAGGGAATCAAGTTTTCAATGTCGATCTATGTGTTTGTAGGTATAAAGCTCACAATTCTAGAAAATATTATCTCTGAAATTTTGATGACGATGACTTCAACAATTGTGGTGAAGTCGGTGGCAATAATCTCTAATGTTGGTGAGCTAACAAGACAAATATCATGTGCCTCATCAACGAAAAGAGACTCAAGGTTAAAGGGTTTATATGATCATTGTATCTGAAAAAGTCTTGGGAGCCTCATAGTAATAAAAGAGAGGAAATGTAAACGTTCGACAAGTCGTGTCTGTCTGTTTGAGTAACCAGATTATTGAAAAGTAATGGAGTAGTCTAAAATTACTAAGGCAATACAGACACACCTACAAATATTTTGTCAAATGTGTCCAGAGTTAAAAATCATTTTCTAAACCAAATCAAGTGATTAAAAAGTTGTCCACATCTTTTAAACCATTTTTTCAACTAACCAATCGATTAGTCAATTATGCTAATCAATTGGAAAAACCTTTTTAAACCATCAAATCGATTAGAGCATCAAGTTAATCGATTATAAGAATGATAATTGATTAATAAAATGATATGGTCAACACATTAATGATTTGCAACGATTATATATCCAAAACTTCCTATGTAAGCATGGTAATTTATTAAAAGTGAGTTGTCTAATCGATTAGATAATTAATTCGGCCTATGAATCATTTTCATTTCTACATTTTTCTACTATTATACAAAGGAGGCACGTTTCTGCTTTAAATTAGGCCAGATTCCAACGTTTTAATATCTCTTTGGAATTTATCATTCTCTCTCTTTCTATAAAATATTTTTTTTCACTTCATATTACCTTAGTGCTAGTAAGTGAAGCGTTGCTTGAGAGGAAATTTTTTTTGTAAGTGGTCGTAATGGTCGTTTATATTCTTAAGGATGTGATACTATTGAGAGATTGTTTGGTTCTTGAGATAAATCTTGCATAAAATCTATACATTTGATTTTTTAAGTTTTTGGAAAAAATCTTTTTTTTGGTTACAGAGATAAGCCATAAATCTCTAAATGGTTTGTTAGCTTAGCTTGGGGTAAAAGTGTTCATTGGTAAGGGATAAGCCTCTTCAAAATCTCAAGATCATATTGAATTAACGTTCGTGGGCATAACCTTCAAAAGCTCAAACGTTTTCAGTCATAACTCTCAAGAAGACCTCTTGAAGATAGGATTATGCCAACATTCGAACTAACCTATATAAATATCTGGTGCAATCTTTCTAACTAACTAACTAATTAACTAACTAACTAACTAACTAACTAACTATATATATATATATATATATATATATATATATATATATATATATATATATATACATTACTAGTATTTGATTTTTTTAGTTTGATTTAATTATATAATAATAATAATAAGATTTAAAAATAAGGGATTTAGTTAGTCTGTTTATAAGAAGGTGAGGAGAGAACAAAGAGTGGGGAACATACGTGAAAGAATTGAAATGAGAGACCTGGGGCAAGAGGCAAGGGTAGGAAGAAGAAGAATACCACCATTATAGAAGAGTTTGAAGCTTAAAATTATAAGGAAGGGGGAACTATTCCTATAAGGGTGTCTAATCATGAGAGGGTAGTGAGTGGTCCTTCCTCTCTTAGGTTGGTCTTATATCATGTTATGATTATTGTTGATTTGTGATCATGATTGTGAGGAATGAATTCTAATTGTATTGCCTATAGTAATTGATATTTGTTGATGATGAATTTTGAATTGTTGCTAAATTTTATGTTTGTTGTATGCTAAGAGTTTGAGATTATGATTATGATGATGGTAGGGTATGAAATTGTGAAATTATTAGTGTGATTGTATGAATAAAAGCAGTGATTGATATTAGTATGTTTAAGGTTGAGTTTAAAATCATGGAATATTATTTATGATGATTTCATTGATATTTTGGAGTTGGAGAAGATGAAAATTATGCTTGAAATTTCAAAAAAACAACAACATTTTGGTAACGCCTTTATGTATAATTTTGATCATAACTATCAACTCGTAAATCTTTTAGGGACAGGGTTTGAAGCATTGGGTAGCTGAAATAGAGACCTATAACTTTGTTTCAGGGATAATATATTTTTAAAGATTTTATCAACAGTCGGTAGCAGGTGAAAAAGAAGTGTATGATAAGACAAATATGAACAAGATAGGTATTAACAAATTATTTAATGATTTGTGAATGATTTGGAAGGTGTATCATATATCATGTATCTTCTAGAGTCTCTACAATGGAGAATTAGAATTTTGATAGTGTATGTTATCGGCATATGATGAGTTAAATAAGCTATATTGAAGGTTAAAAACTTATTCACAGAGTTATGTTACCTTTGGTGATGGAATCTATAAGAGAGGTAAAAAGGATAGGAAAAATGGATTATCCAGGTCACCCTAGCCTTGATAAAGTGTTTCTAGTCTACGGTCTAGCTAAAAACATGATTAGCATAACTCAACTATGTGGTTAGAAGATACGTGGGTCAAACGTTATCCTTTAACCAGCTTGGAAGATAAAACCAAAATGATGGAGAACAAGATGTGCCACATGATGCTCCAACATCATACCACTCTAATGAGCCTAAAGTCAATGCACATGGGAACCATAGGTGGAATAAATAAAAATATATGTGTAAATGAAGAACTCATGATAGCCAAGAGTTATGGAAAGTCAGAACATATGTTTGGACATTTTGTCCAACAATGGAAGCCTAAATTTAAGATAAGATTGAGAGATAAAGTCTATGAATTTATTAAGTCTCAAATAATCCCACAAAGCAAGTATGGGTCTAAAAATAAAAAGGGCACTATTGAAATTTGCATGTGTGAAATCTTATGGCTATTAACTCAAGGAAGCCGCGAAAATATAAAAGGAAATTTTATTTCTCATGTATTCATTACAACGCTTAAATTAAGAAAAATCTCTTCAAATTCAAACTTTTCCCTCAAACACTCTTTCGTCACAGGCAATTGGTTTCTCTCTATCTATTGTGCCATTACATCTGTTCCATTTCATCCTTTTCAAAATCCTCAAAATTGTCCCAAAATGAGCGAGAAATGGTCATCAATGAAAACTAGGGTTTCAAATACCCGCGACTCTGATGATGATATTATTATGTACTTGTCACACCCCGATTTTGACCCTGATATTCATATCATTATTTCATTCATTTTCTTTGTTTCCTCAGAAAGATCCATTGGCAAGCAGTGCAATCAGTTCCCGGTCAATTTTGCCCTAAAATTAAGGTTTGGTATAAAATCAGTTTATTTTTTATTCTTTGGGTGAAACTCTTTTCCATCGCCTTCCATATGTCCACAAGGGTCTACATACAAAAAATCAGCTTTTTATTTGAGCGAGAAGTGTTTTAATTGATCACTGGAATCGGGAATCAGACAGTTTGGGAAAAGTCAACTGTGGGGCCAGAAAAGTCAACTCCTGACTTTTTGAGAGTGGAATCTCAAAATTCATGCCTAGGGGAGCCTACATGTGAAATTTGATCAAGGTTGGATCATGGATTCATCATTTAATCAGGAATTGGAAAAGTTACTTAATTTGGAATTGGTTGACTTTCCATTTAGGGCAATTTTTTTATGATTTTTGCACTCACTTTAAGCCCATTTTCTATCAAGATAAAAGCTCCATTTGAAAGTTTCTCCAACATGAAAGTTGTTCCTCTTGTTCCAAGCTTTCCAGAAATATAAAGTTTGCTCCATTTGAATCAAAATTGAGAAAGTTATGTTTGGTCAAAGTGAGGCTTATTTTTAGGACACTTAGAAAAATTTCTAAGTCTAAAAATCTTCAAGTTTGTCAAAACTTATTGGCCAGTTTTCTTGCACTTCAAAGCATCATTAGAAATTATTTTCTTCACAACAATTATACCTTGCCTCCCTTTGGGACCATCTCATTTGGATCCATGGTTTGAGAGATACATTCACCTAAAATGGACACCATGACTTGATTTTCTAGGCAGATTTTAGGCCAAAGTTGCCCAACCGTTTTGCAATTGGTGTGACATGATTTTGAGACCATTTTTCACCTTCTTCCACTCATCATTTTCACTCATGCTCAACATGAAACATGCTATGCTCTAAGAGGTCTTGCTACTGTTTGCATTATTTCATCATTTGGTGACTTGATCATCAAGTTACATGGCCTCAAAGTCACCCCTTTGAACTGTTTTCTTGCCTAACCAAACCAACCAAACTATGCTGCATAAATCCAGTCCATGTTTGTTTCCTCATTTGGCCATGCACCTTTATTTCATTCACTTATGTTTTTCCTAAAATAACAACATTTCACATGCCCTCTTTCTACACCTCACTTTGCTTCATTTTTGCTCATGGCCAAATCACATTATTTTGAGCCCATTAAGATTATTTGACCCACATATTTAAGAGACATAAACCCTAAATCTGAAGGGAGGCTGTGTTTTTTTCGAGCAAAGCAAGGCAGGAGCATTAGAGATCTGTTTTCATTTCTCATCAAGGTCTCAAGTTGAAGCTTTGAAGCACCAAGAAGGAAGCATCATCTTCTTCCATTCTCTCCATAATCAAGAGGTAGTGGACCTAACTTCCACTAGGTAACTTTCTTACACCTCTTCCATGGCCATGTATTGATATACCATGCTTGCTTCATGTCATTACCATGCTTGCTTCATGCTGATTTCCATGATAACCATATGCTTATGCCTGTTTCTGAAGCCCTCAGCATGAGGCATTGTCATTTTGTTGATTTGTGTTTTTGATTTCTGCTCATATCCGTGGCCATGTGGACGTCTTGTTGACAATATTTCTCCATGATTAAGCCATCATTTAACCTAAAACAAGTCACCACGTTACTCTTCACACTTCATACTTGATATTTGGGCTTTATTTCGTATTGTTTGGTGCACTATGGCATGCGCATTTTTGTGTTGAAGATTGAAGAAAACCACTGCATTTTCGCGTTTCTGTTTGCATGGCACTAGGGTTTCAGGTCCCATGAGGAAGACAACCACGTGTCGTCTTGAAGACCGCTGGATCGAGCGCGCATCTTTTAATCCTGGCCATTTATTTGCTTTGGTCTTTTAGTCACTTAAACATATGTGACCAATTGATGTCATGTTTACATATTTTATTTTAATAAAACGTTCATTTAATGTGTCACGCTGGATTTAAATAATTGGTTGGACCATGGGGCTTCGCCTGTTACTTTTAGCACCCCACATTTTTTGGCCCATCAGCGCCCTTTAATTTTTCTGTTCAATCAAAATAATAATGCACCTCCCCTTTTCATGTTATTTTATTTTTCTAATTTATTTTCTGTTTTGATTTTAATTCTTTAAAATATTTTCTTTGTCCATAAAATTACCCAACAATATTTTCCATTTTTCTTAATGCCTTATTTAATTTTATTTAATTTTTATTTTCGAATTTATTTAATGTTAATATTTTATTTTAATTATTCATTCCAAGTGGTTCATTTTAGCATACATTTTTTTATTGATTTTATTTTTATAACTTAAAATTATTTTCAGCCTTTGATTTTTGGGATGAAGGTTGATCACTGTCCCATGCTCAACTTGACTTTTGCTTGGATTTTTATTTCACATTTTTTATTTATTCTTGATTTACTTTTAACCTAGTCCTGTTGGTTGACTTTTGGTTTGACCTTTGTTTTATTTCAATTAATTCATGCACTAATTTTCATTATTTTTGAAATCTCTTTGGGGATGATGATGTCCTGACCCCACCTTACTTAGTTTAATTTTTCATAATTTTCTTGAGTAATTTACTATTTATTTGATATTATTTAAGTTGACTTAAATTTTCAGTTGACTTCTTTATGATTGATGTTTGACTTAGGGATTGCTTATGGCAATTGAAGAGATCTTTTGATCCTCCCTTGTTCATCTCATAGGCCATGTATTAGAGGTATTTTATCTTGATTTTATTTGATCCTTACCTCATTTCTTGATTTAATCATTTCAGTGGACCCTTTTTGTGCACCTTTTCATCTGTCTGGTTCATCTGTTATCTGTTATACTTGTTTCTTTCATCCATGCTTACTATTGCTTGATTGTTTAACATGTTCATACTTACCATTCCTTGTTTAGTGCTCCATTATTTCATTCTTTGATTCTTTGATTCTTTGATTTGATTATATACTTGTTTACTTATCTGATTTGATTGATAACTGTTGCCCACTTGTATGATGATTGAGGCATATATTCTTATTGTTTGATTGCCATGAACCATCCCCATTCATAACAAATGTACCCCCACTCCCCTGGCATGTAATAATTTTACTGCTTTCTATTTCTTTATTTGTTTGACTGTTTAGTTAGCTACTAACACAAGAATAAAATCAACCATTTCCAAAAGATCAAAAATATGACTCGATCCAACGTCGAGTATTTTCTCAATAAACAAACCAAATCCTTTTCTTCCTCCCATTCTATTCCATTTCTTTCAAACCTTCATCAAATGCTTGATCCAACGTCAAGCCATTTTTCATAATAAAAACTCAAAAATATTAATTCATATTCAAGACCTTTTCAACAAAGATGGAAATGGAACGTGGTGGATACCACGCACTCCTGGGATTAAGGTTCGAGGTGGATGCCTCGCCTATCTTAGCTCTCGCCATCATCCAAATTTATCTATTCTGTTTTTCTCTCAAACACTCATTCAAATCTTTCTCAATCGCTCATCAAATGCTTGATCCAATGTCAAGTCATTTTCATAACAAAACTCAAAATACTTAATTCCTATCTAAACACTTTTCAATAAAGATGGAAATGGAACATGGTGGATACCTCACACTCCTGGGATTAAGATTCGAGGTGGATGCCTCGCCTATCTTAGGTCTCGCCATCGTCCAAAATTGTCAATGCGGTTTCTTCAAACCCTTTCTCAATCAAACCTCAAAAACACTGAATTCTTATTAAACATTGTTTGCAAATAAGAAGGAAATGGAACGTGGTGGATACCACGCACTCCTGAGACTAGGATTCGAGATGGATATCTCACTCATCCAAGTTCTCGCCATTATTCAAAACACATCAAACCAATCAATTCCTTTTCTCGCCGCCGTGCGATTGACTCTTAAACCTTTTCACAAACGAAAGGTACTTTGTTTCAAAACAATGCAAGGCAATGTTTTTCCACCTGTTCTGGGTAGTCCAACAATGTTTTCGTCAATTTGACACAAAGTAGCTTTCGCTAAAATCGACCAACAAACAAACATTTTTCTACCCATAACTACGTAAGCCTTGATTTCTCTATTGAGATACGTAGGAGCAGGATTTGTAAATCTTGTCAGGCTCACTAATAAAAAACTTAGGTTTAGTCCTTCGTCAAAAATCCAAAAACATTCTCCTCTCTTCTATTCTTTCTTTCCCACTTAATAACTTAAAGCCTAACATTTCAACTAACATTAACGCGCACAATTAGCCTAATGGTTCCCGCTGAGTACAACGGACGTGAGGGGTGCTAATACCTTCCCCTTGCGTAATCGACTCCCGAACCCTGATTTGGTTGCGACGACCATAATCATTGTCGTTCTTTCTTGGGTTTTATCAATATTTCCCCTTTCCTTTTTAGGAATAAATAAAGTTCGGTGTCGACTCTGTTTAGTCCATCATGCGAGCGTGTGATTTTCGCTTCGCTTAGGTCGTATTCCCATTTTTTGAGGTGCGACAGATGGCGACTCTGCTGGGGACTGTAGTTCCCTAAGTGAGTCAAGCCTAGTTAGGATGTTTGTGTGCCTTTGTTTATTTAATTGTGTGGCTTTTCCTTATTTATTGCTTTTATTATCTTTATTGTTATATTGATATTTTTGTTATATATTGGTTCCACTGTGTTGGGTACTTGGATATTTGATTGCAAACCATGTGGGTGGACTCTACACCCGAGTCTAGAGTGAAAAAACATAAGATAGGACGATGGTTGAGTAGTACAGACTCCCGAGGTGAATACTTCGTAAGAGTCAGTACGAGAACCTCACTTAGAGTAGATCCTTTTGCAAATATTGTCGCCCGAGGTGTATGCCTCGTAAGCTTCAATGTTTCAAAGGGGTCCATGACTCTAAGAACCTTTTAGAACATTGAACCTTTTGCCAACTAGAAATGATGGTTGCGTAGTATGGATTCCCGAGGTGAATACTTCGTAAGAATCGATACGAGAACCTTGCTCAGAATAGATTCTCTAGATGGAGTTGACGATCGGAAAGTATTTTTCGTAAGCGTCAAACACTCTTTTGAATCCATGACTCTGAGTACCCTGTCTAGAACCAAGTCGATGGTTGCGTAGTGCGAACTCCCGAGGTGAATACTTCGTAAGAGTCGGTACGAGAACCTCACCCAGAATAGATTCCCTTGATGGAGTTGACGACCGGAAAGTATTTCCCGTAAGCGTCAAACATTCTTGTGAATCAATGACTCTGGGGATCCTTTGTAACAAAGCCCTAGATCATACCCGGTGAGAACCCCTGTTTTGGAAAGCAATCAAATTTATCCATACCTCGGACCTTTGAACCTGTACCAAAAAAAAAACATTGCATCCATCCATTCATTGCATACGCATAAAAAGCAAAACTCTTAGTTTGTTTCGCATTATTTCAGGAATCCAAGACTTGTTAGCAAAATGAATCCTGAGAGAAGAAGCACTTTTCAGTTCAAATACAAGAACGTGGACCTTACCAGCCTGCAGAAGTTGAGTGCCAAAGTAACACCAATCAAACTCAACAGCTTCATGCAAAACTATGGAAGAATTCTGGACATCCTAAATGAGAAGATGGACATGATGACCACAGTGACTATTGCTCAGTTCTATGATCCACCACTACGTTGTTTCACGTTTTCTGACTTCCAATTGGCTCCTACCTTGGAAGAATTTGAGAGGATCATAGGCCGGAATTTGAAGGATCATAACCCATTTCCTAAGTTCGATGAAGATATTCCTCCCAAGAGGATAGCTTTAGCTTTGGGTCTAAAAGTTTCTGAAGTCGTGGACAAGTGGGATGTGAAGGGAGCTTTCAATGGTTTTTCTAGGAAGTTCTTGGAGGATCAAGCTAAGAAGATGGAGAAAGAAGGGAATTGGGAAGCCTTCTATGGTACTCAAGCCTTCTATGCTGTGTTAGAAGCTAAAAGTTTCCTCTTTGGTAACCCTGTACCGTTCCTCTTGGCAGATCTACTACACTCCCCACGATCATCATGAGAAGAAGGAAGGAACCATCTTGTGTTGTGCGCAGTTGTTACATGCCTGGTTTAGATCCCATATGCCCGAAGAAGGCCCTTTTGTCTCAAAGGAACTCAAGCCTTCCCAGAAGTTAGCTTCCCTCACCTCCAATCATGTTAAGTGGTATATCAGGGATTGGGAAACCGAGGATGTGATTGTCAGCATTGGAGACTTCCCCAATGTGTCGTTGATAGGAACCAATGGTTGCATCAACTATAACCCCGTGTTATCTCTGAGGCAGCATGGTTACCCTTTGAATGGCCCTCCAAAAGCTAAAGCTCTAGAGCCTTTCGTCTTACACAGTGCTGAAGCAGATCATCCCATGGTGAAAAAGATCAAGAGGTCTTGGCAAGCAGTTATCAGAAAGGGTAAGGAGTTGGGTAAGAGAAATGTCATTGCTCAAGAGCCTTACACTTGTTGGGTTAGAGAGAGGGTTCAGATGGTTAAACTCCCTTTTCCATTTGATCCTTCTATCTATCCATCGGTTCTTGACCCAGAACCCATATTACCTGAAGATGTAGAGAAACTCAATGCCCGTACCAAGGAGTTGGAGTTAGAAAATGCTGATTTGAGAATTAAGCTTGGCCGAGTCTCGATAGAGAATGGGAACTTGAAAGACGATCAACAAAAGAAGGACAAAGAGCTTGAAATCTCCAACAAAAGAGCTAGGGAGTCTGAAGCAAGGAGAGAAAAGTTCGGACAAGCGCTCTACAACACTAAATCTGTATTCAAGTCAAAGGAAGAGGAGTTGGATAGAGCTTTACCCTGGATTCAAAAACTCAACAAGACTCTGGAATTGACCCTTGAAATAAAAAGGGAAGCACGACTGATTTCCGAGATTCATACTCGTGGACTGGAGAATACCATTCAGAAATACAAGGATACTCTGGAACGCGAGAAGCTGAGGACTGAAGAGTCAGAAAGAGTTTGCACACGGCTGAAATTTCAGTTGGAACAAGCCGATGCTAGAATCCAGGCACTTGAAGGCGGGGATCAGGATGTTGCCTATATGATGTTGCGAGGTGAGTGCAGATATTGGAGAAACCTCTATAGGGACATAGAGGTGACCAAGGCTGAAGATTTGCGCATCATCCAAGACCTCTAAGGGCTTTACACTAAGTGGAAGGGCAAATTTCTGAGGCTGTCCAGATTTGCGAATTCCGTCATGCGAGAGCTACTTGAGAAGCTGCAAGAAGCTGATTGGTGCATGTTGATCACACTAAAATTTACGTATTTTCGACTCCGATTTCACATGCATTCTAGTTGTTTTATTATCATTTTATTGTGTTATTGCTATGTTTTCCTTTGTTTTCAGGTTTTTACTTTAATCGGAGCCCCGATCGAGAAAAGGAGGGAAAAAGAGCCAAAAACCCTAAAATTCAGCTTTTTGCTCTAATGGCCTACCCAATGGCGGGCGCCACAGACCAAGCCATGACGTGTCAAATTCAACTTCCATCAACTCCCACGTTTTCCCACTACTTCCACTAAGGCGCCCCATATTGTGCTTGTGGCGGGCGCCATGGCCTTGTGGCGGGCGCCACAAGAGCAAAAACGGTTCCCTTCTATTTTCAAGTGAAGGGCATCCAAGTCATTTCCATCTTTTTACTTGCTTATAAATAGAAACACGAATTCACTTTTACAACCATCCAAACTTAGAGCAGACGAAGATCCAAACTTAGAACAGTGGCAAACTCAGAAGCAACTTTTTTTCACTTAGGCATATATTCAGTATTTTATAGTGGTAATCGCTTCGCATTGGAGTGTTACCACAATTGTGTAATCAAGTCTGTGATAGAGTCTGTAATCGAGTTTGGAGCACTTTGGAAGGAAGTTAATCTTGCCGCCATTTTCTTTTCCGCATTGCAATTTACTCAGCCCTCCGATTGGAGCAGGTTTTTATTACTCGCCTTTACTTTATTTATTTTCCGCACTCGCCTTTAATTTATTTATTTCCTCGCACTCGCTTTTACTTTGTTTATTTCCCGCACTCGCTTTTACTTTGTTTATTTCCCGCACTCGTTTTTACTTTATTTATTTCCTCGCACTCGCTTTACTTTTATTTATTTCCTCGCACTCGCTTTAAATTATTTACTTTCCGCACTCGTACTACTTTTATTTACTTTCCACACTCACACTACTTTTATTTATTTTAATGCACTTTTACTTTACCATGTCTAGCTAAATTTATAAGGCTAGAATGTAAGGATCATAATTAAACCAGTAATCCGTACAATTGTTCGTAGAAACACTTAAGGGCTATTTTAACTTTCAACTTAAGTTTTCCCGCACTTCAACTCCGTTGGGTAAGATCGAAAGCCGTCCAACGTCTTTATAAACTTAATTGTTTTTAACTATTTCAAAAACAGCGAAAGCGCTTTGTCTAGTTCATTAGGAGTTTTTAACATTAAGAAGAAAAGAGATTTTGAAACTATTTTCGGACGCGTTTATAAGTTTAGAGTCTGGTTCGCGAAAACCTCTTTTGGTTAAGAAATCCAGGTTATAATACTTTCCAACTTAGTCAAGATACTATATTTCTTTAAAATAGGTTTACTACTCTAACGCAATGCGCACCTTTTTATAAGTGACAATAAGAGGGTTTGATTAGGGAGTACAACTCGGTTCTGAATACGCGAAAGCGACAGTTCCTGTTAAATTAGTTCTTTTCAAAGTAGGAAACATCGCCCATAAGTAGTTCTATTAGCAAGTACTTGGATTATTAATTGATTACGTGAATTACATTCGATCCTGTCTTTATTAACTATATTCTATTTCAATACTTTACTTTTCATTGCACAGTACAAAAACACCTATTTTGATTGCCTTTGATAAACACCATAACAACAGTTAACGATAGATTGACACTTGGTCTCTGTGGATTCGACAATCTTTTATATTACTCTGACGCGTTCGTATACTTGCGAAAAGCAAACGCATCACATGTGTCCAGAGAACACCCCGCATCAAGTCTTTAATTTCATTAAGTTTTGTAAGGCAATGCTAGAAGGGTTGACTACCGACCTTGCTACGGTTCGGAAAGCCCATAAGCCATAAGCACGTTGTTTGTATTTGAACTTTGCTATGAGATTAATGAAAAATCACTTATGAGCTTCATTTTGTTGTGTTTCATTTCCTTATTATTTTTAATATTTGCGAACAAGTGTTGTGGCATTTTTGAAATGAATGACTGAAACTAACCAAGAGTTTTGCAAACAAGATGCATCCATACATGCATTCATACATTTTCCAAATAGAGTCTCACTCCGCCCTTTCTTCCACTAGTTCCACACTGAGTCCTCAACACCACTACAACACCAGAGCCAGCGCTCGTCAAAGAATGGCAGATCAAGAACAAGAATTGGAGAGAGTAAGCTCAGAACTTGAAGACCTACGAAGAAACATGGGTCAAGTCATGGAGATACTACAAGTCATTAAGGCCAAGTTGGACACCCAAACGACGGTCGTTTCAGAAATCACCGGTCCTACGATTGAACCCCAACCTACGAGGACAGTACCGACCACTTGGCCAGTCTATGGTTTACCTCCTGGTTTCACACCTCCAGTTGAAGGCGCCCCTGGTTTTGTATAATCCACTCAACAGACGGTTCCTCTACCAACTATCAATGAAACTCATCCAGTGGTACACACGTTTGCACCACCTCTCGTCCGTGCACACGTGCAACCTTATTTTGAAGATCAACAACATGCTCCAGACATTTCGGACGAAGATGATGAAAGGCATGAAGACATAAGAGGGATAAAAGAGAATTTCCATATTCTTGAGAAAAGGTTAAGGGCTATGGAAGGTGACCAAGTCTTTGGTACTGCTGCTAAGGAGATGTGCTTAGTGTCAGGACTCGTGATTCCTGCGAAATTCAAGACCCCATATTTTGATAGGTACGAGGGCCACTCATGTCCTAAAAGTCACCTTATTATGTACTATTGACAAATGGCTGCGCACGTAGAGGACGATAAACTTATGATACATTGCTTCCAAGACAGCTTGAGGGGTGCTCCCTCTAAGTGGTACTTAAGCCTTGATCAAAGTAGAATTCGTTGTTTCCAAGACTTATCTGATGCTTTCATCCAACATTATAAGTATAACATGGATATGGCCCCAGATAGGAGGCAATTTCTCAGCATGTCCCAGAAAGATAACGAGTCTTTTAAGGAATATGCACAACGATGGAGGGAAGTGTCCTCGCAAGTCGAACCACCCCTTGTTGAGAAGGAGATAGCAGATTGGTTCATGGATACGGTAAAACCTATGTTTTATGAAAGGATGGTGAGTAGTGTATCGACAAGCTTTTCTGACTTGGTTGCCGTGGGCATAAAGGGCGAGCTTGGATTGAAGAATGGAAAAATGATAACCACCTCTGAAACATCTGGTAATAATGTCAAAAAGTTTCCCGGAAGTTTCCAAAGGAAGAAAGAGGGTGAAACAAACACAGTGTCAACCAGTCAAAGAAGGAGTCATTCATGGAAGAAGCAACATCAATTTGCTCAGCAACAACCAACTTATCTAGTTGAGTATGTTCAACAACCGTATGTGGCAGCAGTCACACCAAATTTAAACCAACCACAAGCTCCTGTCTATCAACCTATTCAACAAGCACCAGTATACCAGCAAACACCCATGCCACCCGCTTATCAACAACCAAGGGCACAAGCTCCACGTCCACAAAATCTTCCAAATCAAAATAGGGTACAAAGAGGTAGATCTCCTTTCGCCTCAATCCCTATGACGTACACTGAGTTATACCCATCGTTACTGCAGAAAGGGTTGGTGACTCCCAGACCTTTGGGTCCTCCACCAAATCCCTTACCTCCATGGTACAATCAAGATGCCCATTGTCCTTTCCATGAGGGTGCCCCTGGGCATGATTTAGAGGTATGTTATGCTTTGAAGAACTCGCAGCACCGGAAGTTTAAGCCTAGTATATCCTCTGGCGGAACCTGAACGTTACGCTCGCGCACGTTTATTCTTTCATCGAATTAAGAGAGCTATGACCGAAGATCAAAACCAAAGACCTCTTAAGGACTTCGCTCAACCATCTAATGAAGAACCTAGTTCTAGTATAGTAAACCCAATAATCCCAGCCAATAATTTTGAACTTAAACCATCCTTGTTGCAACTAGTGCAACAGAGACAATTCGCGGGTCTCGCTACTGAGAACCCTAACCAACATTTAAAAATATTTCTTCAATTAGCAGATACTTTTAAAACCAATGGAGCTTCTCCTGAGGCAATACGTTTAAGATTATTTCCTTTTTCCCTCAAAGATAAAGCCCTATCATGGTTAGATTCCCTTCCACCCAATTCCATTACGACTTGGGATAACCTTAGAAGAGTTTTTCTTGCTAGATATTTTCCCCCGAGTAAGACCGCCGTTCTTCAAAGCCATATAACTAGATTTACCGAAAACCATGGAGAATCGTTGTTCGAAGCTTGGGAGAGATATAAAGAGTTGTTACGAGCATGCCCACATCATGGTTTAGAAAATTGGTTAATCATTCAAACCTTCTATAATGGACTTCATTATAACACAAAGATGACCATCGACGCTGCCGCAGGCGGTGCTCTGATGAACAAACCTTACCCTGAAGCCAGTGCCCTCATCGAAGATATGGCTCAAAACCATCAATCATGGGGAGTCGAACGAGCGACAGTTGAAAAGAAGGAAGCCCAAGGAGGAGTGCATGAACTAAGCTCTATAGACATGATGCAAGCTAAAATGAACGCATTAGCCCTTAAAGTCGAGCATATGTACACGAACCCGAATACTGTAGCCGCAGTTTCGTCGGATTATGAGATATGTGGAACCCAAGGACACCAATCCGCAGAATGCAGTCTATTGACGAAACCCACTCCGAGCAAGTGAACTACACCCAAGGGAACCCATATTCGAATACCTATAATCCTGGATGGAGGAATCACCCTAACTTCTCCTATAAAAACAATAACCCTATTCAAAATAATGCACCTCCGAGACCTAGTTATCAAGCCCCTATATCAAATCAACCTATGCAACCTGTACCACCGAAGCCGAGCCTTGAGAAAATTATGGAAAATTTTATCACCGCTCAAACCCAACAAAACAAGGAGTTCATGAATCAAAACATTCATGTTAACAAATTGATTACTCAGTTAGGAACCAAGGTTGACCAAATAGTTACTCATACCAAGATGCTTGAAACCCAGATCTCTCAGGTAGCCTTAAACCAAGCCCCTCAGACTACACCTGGAGGACAATTCCCTGGACAACCTCAACAAAATCCGAGAGGACAAGCCAATGCCATTAACCTACGAAGTGGGAACGCTTATGATGAGCCACCAAACCCTAGATTGACTAAACCCGAAACTTCTAAGGAATGTACCAAACCCACGGACGAAGTAAAGGAACCAGAGGAATCTGAAAACCAGGAAGGTCGAGATAAAGGAGAAGAACCTAAAGATAAAATTTACGTACCACCCCCGCCATATAAACCACCTATACCATATCCCCAAAGACTCAAACAAACCCAGATCAATAAACAGTATCAGAAATTTATTAAAGTTATAGAAAAACTTCATGTAGAAATCCCTTTCACATAAGCCATCACCCAAATACCTTCTTATGCAAAGTTTCTCAAAGACATCCTTACCAACAAACGTAGACTTGACGATCCGAAGCCTTTGGAATGTAATGCTATTTCCGAGGACAAATTAGCAAAGAAAGATAAAGATCCTGGAAATTTCTCCATTCCTTGCCTTTTGGGTAATCATGTCATCGAAAAAGCTTTTCTAGACTTAGGAGCTAGTGTGAGCTTAATGCCCTTAGCAGTTTGTGAGAGGTTAAACTTAGGAGAATTACAACCCACTAAGATGTCACTTCAGTTAGCCGATAGATCTGTTAAATATCCGATAGGCATTTTAGAAGATGTTCCTGTTAGGATAGGTCAACTATTTATCCCTACTGATTTTGTTGTCATGGACATCAAAGAGGACAATGATATACCAATCCTTCTAGGTAGACCATTCTTATCGACTGTAGGAGCCATAATAGATGTCAAGAAAGGAAAGTTAACATTTGAGGTAGGTGACGAGAAAATAGAATTTATACTTTCAAAATTTCTTATGGCACCTGTGATGGGAGACTCGTGTTATGCCTTAGATATCATTGATGAATGTGTTAGAGAATTAGAACAAAAAGAAATTATAAAAACAATTAAGTTACCATCAACCCCCATAAAGGAAGAGGATGACTTTAAAGAACCTTACATCGATGATCACCTTTACGAATGTTTATCCCTTACTCCAGATCCTATGCCATGCCCTGAGAAACCAACCTTAGAACTTAAGGAACTGCCTAAGAACCTGAGATATGAGTTCCTCGATGAAAAGATGAACCTCCCAGTTATAGTCAGTGCTACCTTGAGCCAAGAGGAGACGAACCAACTTTTAGACGTTTTACGAAGACATCCCTCAGCCTTAGGATATAATATCTCTGACCTAAATGGTATAAGCCCATCCGTATGCATGCATCGGATTTCGTTAGAAGAAGATTCAAAACCCTCTAGGGAGCATCAGAGAAGAATAAACCCTATAATGAGTGATGTTGTTAAGAAGGAAGTTCTTAAGTTGCTTGAGGCAGGTATAATCTACCAGATCTCTGATAGTAAGTGGGTGAGCCCTGTGCATGTAGTACCTAAAAAGGGAGGCATCACAGTCGTGCAAAACGATAAAGGCGAACATGTAGCAAAATGTTTAGAAGGAGGATGGCGGATGTGTATAGATTATAGAAAATTAAATAAAGCAACTAGGAAGGATCATTTCCCTTTACCATTTATAGACCAAATGTTGGAGCGTCTAGCCAGACACTCTTACTTCTGTTATCTAGATGGATACTCTGGATTCTTCCAAATACCTATTCACCCCGAAGATCAAACTACCTTTACATGCCCTTATGGAACTTTTGCCTACAGACGAATGCCGTTTGGCCTCTGTAACGCCCCAGCTACTTTCCAACGCTGCATGATGTCAATATTCGCAGATTACCTAGATGGTATCATGGAAGTGTTTATGGATGATTTCTCGGTTTGTGGATTCGATTTCCACAATTGTCTTGCTAACCTTGAGAAAATCCTGGAGAGATGCGTGGAGGTGAACCTCGTGCTAAATTGGGAAAAATGTCATTTCATGGTGACCGAAGGAATAGTTTTAGGACATATAGTTTCCGAAAAAGGTATAGAGGTAGATAAAGCTAAAATAGAAGTTATAGAAAACTTAAAACCACCAAAAACCATCAGAGAAGTCCGAAGCTTTCTTGGACACGCTGGATTCTACCGGCTTTTTATTAAGGACTTCCCCAAAATAACCAAACCGTTAACCGGACTTTTAATGAAAGATGCCGAATTCATTTTCGATGAAAAATGTAATGACGCATTTAATCTTTTAAAGCAAGCATTAGTATCTGCACCCATTATGAAACCACTTGATTGGTCAGAACCTTTCGAGATAATGTGCGATGCTAGTGATTATGCAGTTGGAGCTGTTCTAGGACAAAGGAAAGATAAAAAATTACATGCTATTTATTATGCCAATAGAACCCCAGATGCTGCCCAGCTTAACTAGGCAACAACCGAAAAAGAATTAGTCGCTGTAGTTTTTGCTATAGACAAATTTAGATCTTATCTAGTAGGAGCAAAAATTATTGTTTACACCGATCATGCTGCCATTCGTTACCTATTAAGTAAAAAAGATGCAAGGCCCAGGTTACTCTGATGGATTCTATTACTACAAGAGTTTGATTTAGATATAAGAGATAAAAAAGGCACTGAAAATGTAGTAGCCGAACACCTTTCTAGGCTAGAACATCTAAAACCTGAACTAGTACCCATAAATGATGATTTCGCCTATGATAGACTGATAGCTAAAGTAGAAACCATTGAAGATAATAACCTAGATCCTTATGAGCATCCCCAAAATTCCCTAGCAATAAGTAACGTACCCTGGTATGCAGATTTCGTTAATTACCTAGCTGCTGATATAGTACCCCCTGATCTTGACTACCACCGCAAGAAGAAACTCTTCCACGATGTGAGAAACTTCTATTGGGATGAACCGCTCCTCTTCAAAAGGGGTAAAGATGGCATTTTTCGCCACTGCGTTCCAGAAGAAGAGGTAAATAGTATTACCGAGCATTGTCATTCTGCACCTTATGGTGGACATGCAAGCACCTCTAAGACATACGCCAAGATTCTTCAAGCTGGCCTATTCTGGCCTACCATGTGGCGTGATGTCTATGCTTTCATTGTCAAGTGTGATAGATGCCAATGCACTGGGAACATTTCAAGACGTGATGAAATGCCCTTAAGAAACATTCAGGAAGTAGAACTCTTTGACGTATGGGGTATAGATTTCATGGGACCCTTTCCACCATCCTTAGGAAACAGGTATATCTTAGTAGCTGTAGACTATGTGTCTAAGTGGATTGAAGTTATAGCTGCACCCACAAATGACACTAGGATAGTAATCAAACTATTTAAAAACTATATATTCCCTAGATTTGGAACACCACGTTTAGTCATAAGTGATGGAGGATCACACTTTATATCGAGAATATTTGACAAACTTTTAAGAAAATATGGAGTTAGGCATATAGTAGCAACACCATACCACCCACAAACTAGTGGCCAAGTAGAAGTATCTAATAGGGAGATAAAACAAATCCTAGAGAAAATTGTTTCTATTTTTAGGAGAGACTGGTCTCAGAAGCTTCAAGAAGCATTATGGGCCTATAGAACCGCTTTCAAAACCCCTATAGG
Source organism: Lathyrus oleraceus (assembly GCF_024323335.1). Classification (NCBI taxonomy): domain Eukaryota; kingdom Viridiplantae; phylum Streptophyta; class Magnoliopsida; order Fabales; family Fabaceae; genus Lathyrus; species Lathyrus oleraceus. The sequence continues at coordinate 487,564,269 of NC_066584.1, read as the reverse complement.
AACTACTCCTTATCAACTAGTTTATGGAAAATCATGTCACTTACCATTCGAGTTAGAGCATAAAGCCTATTGGGCCATTAAAACTTTGAATTTAGACTACCTAGTGTTAGGGACCAATTAGTACTACTTTTTATACCATTTTATTGGTCCCTTTTACCAAGTTTTGATGTAATTACACACTTTTATCCTCACTATTTTGTATAAATGCAATTAGGTTTAATTTATTTTGTTTTGAATAGTTATTTCACATTTTTTGTTAGTTGTGTAGAATTGTGGATAAGAAAGACCTTGGATTGCAACACTACATTTTGGAAGAAGCTTGCCAAACAAGGAAGCTGGAGAAGCAACAGTTCGCGCCGCGAAGGCTGCGAATCCAGCAAGCTGACTGAGGGTCAAAAGTGCTGTTGTGTAGGAAAAGTTAATTGCCATTTTGATGTCTGCCTGGGAATTGCTTTTCTGCTTTAGATGACAATGTCCAATTAGGGAAATGTCAACCTTTTTTGTTAGAGACAAAATACATTAACCTAGGGATTGAAATATGGATTTGATTATCATTTTTTACACATTGTTCTTGAGAGCTTTTGAAGAGAAAAAAAAACAGAGTTTTTCTGCTTGAACTTTCTACTTTGTAACAATGATGATGAGGAGCTAAACTCCCTTTTGTCAAGATTGGAGGTAGTAGCTATTCTCATATGTTTATGTATTCCATTTGATTTATATGTATGATAAAGATTGTTGATGTATTGAATACTGTTTTTGCCCTAAGTTGAAAACCAGATTTGAGTAGTTGTCGAGAGAGATTATTTGAGTCTTGACATAAAACAGATTTTCAAGTAGTGAATAAGTTGTAGAGATAGATTTATTCATTACTCTTCTTTGGTATTAAGCATTAAAGATTGCTATATTGATAGTTAGGTGGAGAGATCGTCTAAGGATCAATATAGTGATTATCACAATATCATTTAGACATAAATGACTTTGAGAGGATACTTGAACATCATCAATAATCTTGAATCTATTTATTTATCATAAGGAATCATAAGCATTTGAAATAGTGAACTCCAATCTTGCCAAGCTTTTATACTTGACTAAAACCATTTTACAGTTTTTGTTAACATTTACTCACAAGATAATTTTACAAACAAAACAACCGTGTTACTTTCTAAACTTATAACATTTGGATTATAGAACGGCGGTAATATCAACCAATCTCTGTGGATACGATATAAAAATATTTGCCGAAGATATACTTTTCAACAAATTGGCGCCGTTGCCGGGGATTGGTGTCGATATTACAAGCATTGCAATAATTCTTTGTTTTAAGTTGTGTTACATTTATTACTATCCCTCTTTTGTTTCACTTGGTTTGTTAGTTTTGTAGATTCTAGTGCATGCGAGGAAAAGCAACCGAGGAGCAACTTCAATTTGATCCTGAAATCGAAAGAACACTTCGGAAGCTCAATAGCAAAACACGAAGAAGAAGGAAACTAGCCGAAGAGAGGAACCGGAGAGAAGAAGCATCTACTTCCGCACTTGTCCCGATTGAAGAAGTGGTTGTAGAGGCTTGTGAAGGAAACATGGCGGAGGATAATTGTACCGAAATGTCCGCTAATAGTCCAAGAAGGAATGCTCAATTTTCCCGTGGAGGAAGAAATACGGAGATGAAGACCGGAATCCTCCAACTTCTCTATGCAAATCCATTCACCGGAATGGATCATGAAGATCCGTATACCCATCTCATCAAATTCTATGAGATTGCGGGTTCTACGGGAATAGACGAAGCGGGTGAAGAAACATTATTCAAGAGGATGTTCCCACACTCCTTAGTGGGAAAGGCAAAAGAGTGGTACCTTGATCAAGAATCAAGAGTGATGACGGATTGGAATTTGTTAGAAGAAAAGTTCTTAGAAAGATACTTCCCTCAATCCCGATTCATGGAAGCCAAAACGGCTATTGCGGTATTCACTCAAGGAGGCAACGAGTCTCTAAATGAAGCTTGGGAAAGATTCAAATCAATGTTGAGGAAATGTAAGGGACATGGTTTTGATGAGCTCACTCAAATCCATATTTTTTTAAATGGTCTCCAATCAACTCATAAGACACTTCTGGATGCAACCGCGGGTGGGTTGCTTATATCAAAAACTGCGGAAGAAGCTAAAGTCATTATTGAACGGATGGCCCTCAATGATCATCAAGGTCAACATAATCGTAGCCCTTCACAACGTAAGCCTGGAGTTCTTGAGTTGAATACCAATGATGCCATCCTTGCTCAAAACAAGCTACTCTCTCAACAAGTGGAGCTTCTTACTCAACAAATGGCCAAGCTTCCACAGCAAATAAAAGAGATTCAAGGGTTTCAAGTTCAGCATCAGGTAGCATGTTGCGAATTATGTCAAGGGGATCACCCTACTGGTTTTTGTCCTCCACCCCAAGAAGAAGTGAGTTATGTGAACAATCAAAATCAGGGCTATCAAAGACAACAACCTAACAATCAAGGCTACCAACCAAGAAACAATCAAGGCTATCAACCGTCAAGGTTCAACAATCAGAATTTTCAGCAGCAAAGTCCTTACCAACATCCAAACTCTCAAGGACAACAGTCGCAAGGGGGAAATTCCAAGCTAGAAGACACTCTTCAACAATTCATGCAAGCTTCCATGACAAATCAGAAGAGTAACGAAGCAGCAATTAGGAATCTGGAAAATCAAGTAGGCCAACTCGCGAAGCAACTGTCGGAGCAAAACGCAGGGCCGTCTTTCTCTGCTAACACTCAACCGAATCCCAAGGAGCACTGCAAAGCAATTGTCACAAGGAGTGGTAAAGAGTTGGTAAGTGAAAAAGGTGAAGAAATTATAGAAGAGAACATCACTGATGGGATGCTGGAAGAAAAAGACATAGTTGGTGAAAGGGAAAATGCTTCTGGAAATGCTCAGTTCGCGCCACGAACCATCTTCGCGCCGCGAAAAGAGCAAGTTTTGCCAAATGATCAGCAGACTGACTTAGAGGGGAAAAAGGATACTGAATCAAAGAAGAAGAAGAAATCTGAGAAAGGGGTGAGCATCATTCCAAACCAACATCTACCCTACCCACATGCTCCATCAAGGAAGGACAATGCTAGGCATTATGCACGGTTCATGGACATCTTCAAGCAACTCCAAATCAACATTCCATTTGCTGATGCATTAGAACAAATGCCACAGTATGCTAAATTTATGAAGGACATTCTTACCAAGAAAAGGCGACACGTGGAAGATGAGACCATATTTCTTGATGCACGGTGTAGCGCCATCATCCAGAAGACTCTACCAAGGAAGGAGTCCGACCCGGGCCGGGTTGTTCTACCGGTAACCATTGGAAGCACCTACGTTGGAAATGGGTTGATTGACTTGGGTTCTAGTATAAATTTAATCCCCCTCTCCATTGTAAAAAGATTGGGGAACGTTGAGATTAAATCGACGAGAATGACTCTGCAACTGGCCGACAAGTCCACCACCTCACCATACGGAATTGCTCAAGACATGCTTGTGAAGGTGGACAAATTTTTGTTTCCAGTGGATTTTGTAATAGTAGAGATGGATGAGGACCGTGATGTACCCCTAATTCTTGGAAGACCTTTTATGAAAACAGCTCGGATGATGATCGACATAGATGATGGGCTAATGAAGGTACGAGTGCAAGATGAAGAGGTGACTTTTAATCTTTTCGAAGCTATGAAGCATCCAACCGATAAGCATGACTCTTTCCGAATCGATGCAATTGAAGAGGAAGTAGTGGAAGTCGCGAACCAAATTCATATCTCTAATCCTCTAGAAAGATCCCTTATCGGAGCATACAACGTGTTAACCGACAATGAGGAACGAGAGATTGAAGCAATGTTGCATGAGCTAGAATCTTGTGGTGAGCTGGCCTATCAAGAAGAATTAAAGGAAGATTTGGATACAAAGAAGAAAACGGAAGAGCAAAAGTTAGAGTTGAAAATGCTTCCGTCGCACTTGAAGTATGTGTTTCTTGGAAACGAGTGTACTAAACCCGTGATTATAAGCAACACATTGTCCATGCAAGAGGAAGACAAGTTGATTCAAGTATTGAAAAAGAACCAAGGTGCGATAGGGTGGGTGTTATCCGATTTGAAGGGTATTAGTCCGGCCTATTGCATGCACAAGATCATGATGGAGGAAAATTTCAAACCAGTTGCGCAACCTCAGAGGCGTCTGAATCCATCAATGAAAGAGGTGGTCCGGAAAGAAGTTGTCAAACTTTTAGAAGCCGGAATGATTTATCCTATATCTGATAGTGCATGGGTGAGTCCGGTACAAGTGGTCCCCAAGAAAGGCGGAATGATGGTGATTAAAAATGATAAAAATGAGTTGATTCCGACGAGAACAGTGACAGGGTGGAGAATGTGTATCGACTATAGAAGGTTGAACCAAGCCACAAGGAAAGATCATTTCCCACTACCCTTCATGGATCAAATGTTGGAGAGGCTCGCCGGCAAAAATTTCTACTGTTTCTTGGACGGATATTCGGGGTATAATCAAATTTCAGTAAACCCGGCAGATCATGAGAAGACAGCTTTTACGTGTCCTTTTGGCATCTTTGCCTACCGAAGAATGCCTTTTGGATTATGTAATGCACCGGCCACATTTCAACGGTGTATGCAAGCTATATTTTCAGACTTGATAGAAGAATGCATTGAGGTGTTCATGGAAGATTTTTCTGTTTATGGATCATCTTTTGAAATGTGCTTAAAGCACCTTGATGTAGTTCTGGGGAGATGCATGGAGACCAACCTAGTGCTCAACTGGGAAAAATGCAATTTTATGGTCACTGAGGGGATAATACTTGGTCACAAGATTTCTTCTGAAGGGTTAGAGGTGGACAAGGCCAAGGTGGAGGTTATTGAGAAATTGCCACCTCCAACTAACATTAAAGGGATAAGAAGCTTTCTAGGACATGCCGGTTTCTACCGGAGATTCATACAAGATTTTTCAAATATCGCAAAGCCATTGAGCAATTTGCTCAACAAAGGTACGCCTTTTCTTTTTGATGAGTCATGTCTTAAAGCCTTCTTAGATTTGAAAGAAAAGTTGGTCACCACACCAATAATCGTAGCACCAAACTGGAACCTTGATTTTGAACTCATGTGTGATGCTAGCGATTATGCAGTTGGTGCGGTGTTAGGACAAAGAAGCGATAAAGTTTTCCATGCCATACACTATGTTAGTAAAGTGTTGAATGACGCACAAGTTAATTATGCAACAACTGAAAAGGAATTACTAGCCATAGTATATGCATTGGAAAAATTTAGAGCTTACTTGATTGGTTCAAAAGTTGTAATCTACACTGACCACTCGGCAATAAAATATCTGCTTACCAAGCCGGATTCAAAACAAAGGCTTATTCGTTGGGTCCTTTTATTACAAGAGTTTGATTTAGAGATTCGGGATAAAAAAGGTTCCGAGAACTTGGTGGCAGATCATTTGTCTCGTTTGGTCAATGTAGAAATTACAAACAAAGAAGAAGAGGTGAGAGAAGAATTTCCAGACGAAAAACTCTATGCAATTCAAGTGAGGCCTTGGTTTGCTGATTTTGCTAACTACAAAGCAACTGGTTTAACACCGGAAGACCTCACTTGCAATCAAAGAAGGAAATTCTTAGCTGATTCAAAATATTATGTCTGGGATGACCCTTATCTGTTTAAAGTAGGAGCAGATAATATTTTGAGAAGGTGTGTGACCATTGAGGAGTCAAGAGACATTCTTTGGCACTGTCACAACTCTCCGTATGGAGGTCACTATAGTGGTTTGAGAACAGCCACTAAAGTACTCCAATCGGGTTTTTATTGGCCATCTTTATTCAAAGATGCGCACGAACATACGAAGAGTTGTGATACATGCCAACGGAGTGGAGGAATAGGAAAACGGGATGAAATGCCTCTAACCAACATGCTCGAAGTGGAAGTTTTTGATTGTTGGGGTATTGATTTCGTTGGCCCATTCCCCTCCTCTTTCTCCAATGAGTACATACTAGTAGCTGTCGATTATGTTTCGAAGTGGGTGGAAGCAATTGCCTCACCTAAGGCCGATGCCAAAACTGTGATTAAATTTTTAAAGAAGAACATATTTTTACGTTTTGGTGTACCTAGAGTGTTGGTAAGTGATGGAGGCTCACACTTTTGCAATACACCCTTAGAAAAAGTTCTGCAACATTATGGTGTAAAGCACAAGGTGACCACTCCCTACCACCCACAAGCGAACGGTCAAACTGAGGTTTCAAACCGAGAAGTCAAACGGATCCTTGAGAAGACAGTATCGAATTCAAGAAAAGATTGGTCCTTAAAACTAGATGAAGCTTTGTGGGTGTACCGTACTGCCTACAAAGCACCTATTGGGCTGACTCCGTTTCAAATGGTGTATGGAAAGACTTGTCATCTTCCAGTGGAAATGGAGCATAGAGCATTATGGGCTCTTAAGTTCTTGAACTTCGACTCCACTCTAGTTGGAGAAAGAAGGAAAGGTCAACTCCATGAATTGGAGGAACTAAGGAACGATGCATACCATTCCAATAAGCTGTACAAGGAAAAGATCAAAGCATACCATGATGGAAAGGTCCGCCATAAGGAGTTTCATGTTGGACAGATGGTACTGCTCTTTAACTCAAGGTTGAAGTTGTTTCCGGGTAAGTTGAAGTCAAAATGGTCAGGACCATTTGTTGTCAAGGAAGTACGGAATTATGGAGCCATTGTGATAGAGGACCCAAAGTCTCAAGAAAGCTGGACCGTCAATGGTCAAAGACTGAAAGTCTATCATAGCAGTGACATAAACCGTGATGTGTGTGTCCTGTCATTATCTGGATCAAGCTAATCGAGGTACCGTCGAGCTCTTAACGACGTTAAACAAAGCGCTGGTTGGGAGGCAACCCAACGTTGTTAGTTTGCATTCTAATTTTCTCTGTTCTGTGATTTTTAGCTCTGTTAAAGTTTTAGAATTTTTAAGTTCTGGTTTTTGCAGTTCGCGCCGCGACCTCCTGTTCGCGCCGCGAACTGAATAAAAAATTTTTAAGTGTTCTGTTTTCTGCTGTTCGCGCCGCGAACACTGTTCGCCTCGCGAACTTTGCGTGACAGAATCACTTAAATTCTGTTTAGGTCATTTCTCTTTCATTTCAAACATTCCTCATTTCAAACCACTTTGCCGCGCTTTCACCCCACTCTCAAAATCTCACCAAATCTTAAGATTCTTTCATTTCCATTATGCAAAATCTTCATCTTTTGGCAAGCATTAGCGATTCATAAGGTATTTGCTCTTCAATTTATCTTTTCCAATCCCTCTTTAAGTTTTTCATTAGGGTTGGTTAGAAATCCAATTTTTCTGTTGATTACCACTTGAATTAGTTTTGCATGCTTGATTTAGAAGAGGATTAGGGTAGAATTGAGAATTTTGGCTGATTGGGAGTAGTTTAATCCCTCAATGGTGGAACCATAGGAAGCTTTGGGGATTTCCTGAATTCGCAGAGTTCGCGCCGCGAACTTGCCTTCGCGCCGCGAACTTGCCTTCGCGCCGCGAACTTGCCTTCGCGCCGCGAACTGTGAATTCCAACACCATTTTTTTGTTTTAATTGTTGCTAATGCTGTCCATATTTGTTCTGTGGTTGTTCTGGTGTTGATTGCAGATGTCCAAAAGAACTAAAACCATGGCACCTCCTCAAGCACGTTCATTCAGGAAGTTCATTAGTGATGAACACGAGGCACGATTTGAGAGCCTCGTCAAGAGAACCATTTTGCCTGAAAGGTTTATTCGGCTAGCTCCAACCGGGGTGTATCACAGCGTGGTTGCGGCCTTTGAGCAACGAAAGTGGATGAAGTTATGCGAGCCGGAAGCCGCAATCAACTACGACATTGTTCGAGAATTTTATGCGAATGCTATGCATCGCGAGGAGGGTACGGCTTTCATTTACCGATCCAGGGTAAGGGGGAAGATCGTCTCCTTTGGAAGGGATGATATTAATGCTTATCTGGGTAATCCCTTAATTCTCGGAGAGGGTGAGCGTTGTGAGTACAGTATCATGGAGGCAGCTAACAGATGGAATTTGGAAGCGGTTAATGCTACCCTATGTCTCAGCGGAAAATCTTATGAAATGAATGATCAAGGACACCCGAAATTATGGAAAAGGGAGAATTTAAATTTGGACGCTAGGGCTTTTCTGGTGCTACTGTTGTCTAATATCCGACCAAGAAGCCACACCACTACAATTCCTATGGACGTAGGGTGTTTATTGTACTGCATCATGGTCGGGAAGTCTGTGGATGTTGCAGCCCTCATTGCAGGTGAATTGAGAAAGATAGTGCTAAGCGGAACCAATTTCGGGGGCAAAGCTGGTGTGTTAGCCTATCCAGGACTTATCATGGGACTGTGCCGTAAGGCAAATGTTCCCATCCCTGAGGAAGTACACTTCTCGATCACCAGTGTGATCAGTGACTCTTATTTGAACAGGTTTCTGCAAACCCAAAATGATAAAACTGCTGCACCCGGTACTTCTTCATCCAGAGCCCAAGCCAGACCCCGACCTCAACCTCAACCTCACACCACCCCAGGTTTTGATCAGATGGCGTTTGCCAACTACTGCTGCGAGAACTTTGAGGCCTCCAGGAGGTCTCAATCATTTCTTTTCGATGCCATGCAGCAGTAGTTCCAGAACATGTTTCTGGCGCCAGAGGCCCGAACTTTTCCTTCGCAAGCTGACTATGCAGCTTATGCTAATTGGCCTGAGGGCAGGCCAAATTTTATGGGGGGTGCAGGAGGTAGTGCTGACCCAAATGAGGAGATGGAGGATGTTCTTGGAAACGTAGGTGGTGACGAAGAGGAGGAGGATTGAGAATGTGGAGATTTGAGAGTTGTGTTATTTTTTGAGTTTCTTTTTTACTAATTCTGTTTTGTTTTTGGGAATTTGTAATGTACTTTTGGGGTGGCTCTAGTTCACCATAACTTTATTTTGGCACTTTATTTTTGTTAGTATTTTGACAATTGCATGAATGCTAGTTGAGATTTAAGTGTGTTTTGATTAAATTGTGGTTTACCAACATTTTTGTTTAATTGTTCTTATTCTTAAGTTAAGCTTTAAACAACCGAGAAATGATCGCAAAGAGAGAAGCATAGGACACTTCGAGTGGTGATGATAAGAATTAGTGTCGGCATTTCAAGGTACACTTTATCGCTTTCTAGACTTAAAATGAGTAGTTTGATGGTGTGTGCAAATTTTAATTCATAATTTCATTGAAGTATATGTCAGTTTTGAATCAAAATAGGACTTAACCATTTTTGAGGAGACTTTCCATTGTACACGAAAAAGCGGGAAACCGAGCATTATTTTAACTCATTCTTATCATGCTAAATCATGTGTCAATCTATTTTTGTGTGAAAATTTTGAAAATGATAGAGGCATTGTTTGTGAGAAAAACCACTTGACCAAAAAGTTTGAATCAACTAACCTTGTGAGGAATAATCCTTAGTTAACCCCCTTTGAGCTTATTCTAGGATTCATTTGATTGATCATTGTAAAATCAATTGAAAATTGTGGAATAAATGAATCCTAATTTCCTTCGTATCAGTTGAAACCTCAAACCGAGTTGTTTGAAATTTTTTGCCTTTTGCTTATGTCTAAGTAGGGAGCATTATTGAATAAATTTGGGTTTGGAATCTAAAGTTGGGGAGAGTAAAGTGAAAGGTTGATTAGAAACTTGGAAAAGTGAGTTTCTATGAAAGGGTAAATATATAAAAAGAAACAAGAAAAAGAAATCACCCTTGAAACCATAGAGCAAAAAAAAAAAATGCTCATGGTTGTGTGGATTTGAAAAGAGAAAGAAAAAAAAAAGGTAGGGATCAAAGAAAGGGAAATTGTGTAGAGTGAATCATTGGGAATGCTCCCTTAGGATAGGCAATTTGGTTGAATTCTCTTAATCATATCCTTTCTTGTAACCTAAGCCACATTACAACCTTTGAAAGACCTCTTGATTATCATTTTTCACATAATTTGGTATTTGTTGTGATAACCGCATGATTTGAGTTGTTGTTGATTTAATTGCTTGGATGAGTGAAAGTAACCCTTCATGTTATTCATCATTATCATGATGTGTGTGTAAGCTTGATTCAATTTTGACATATATGGCTTTGAATTCCTTGGAATGATTTTTGCACCTTACCATCTTCCTTATTCATGTTTTGTCTAGAATTGAGATAGGTGAATTGAGAAGAGGCCAAACACTTTTGAACCATTTGAATGTCCTTGATAAATTCTTGTTTAAATCTTTTGTATCATGACTTTGGTTGTAAGGGTGGAAACCTTTGTTTAGGGACAAACAAAATGCTAAGTTGAGGAGAGTTGTTAGGGACCAATTAGTACTACTTTTTATACCATTTTATTGGTCCCTTTTACCAAGTTTTGATGTAATTACACACTTTTATCCTCACTATTTTGTATAAATGCAATTAGGTTTAATTTATTTTGTTTTGAATAGTTATTTCACATTTTTTGTTAGTTGTGTAGAATTGTGGATAAGAAAGACCTTGGATTGCAACACTACATTTTGGAAGAAGCTTGCCAAACAAGGAAGCTGGAGAAGCAACAGTTCGCGCCGCGAAGGCTGCGAATCCAGCAAGCTGACTGAGGGTCAAAAGTGCTGTTGTGTAGGAAAAGTTAATTGCCATTTTGATGTCTGCCTGGGAATTGCTTTTCTACTTTAGATGACAATGTCCAATTAGGGAAATGTCAACCTTTTTTGTTAGAGACAAAATACATTAACCTAGGGATTGAAATATGGATTTGATTATCATTTTTTACACATTGTTCTTGAGAGCTTTTGAAGAGAAAAAAAAACAGAGTTTTTCTGCTTGAACTTTCTGCTTTGTAACAATGATGATGAGGAGCTAAACTCCCTTTTGTCAAGATTGGAGGTAGTAGCTATTTTCATATGTTTATGTACTTCATTTGATTTATATGTATGATAAAGATTGTTGATGTATTGAATACTGTTTTTGCCCTAAGTTGAAAACCAGATTTGAGTAGTTGTCGAGAGAGATTATTTGAGTCTTGACATAAAACAGATTTTCAAGTAGTGAATAAGTTGTAGAGATAGATTTATTCATTACTCTTCTTTGGTATTAAGCATTAAAGATTGCTATATTGATAGTTAGGTGGAGAGATCGTCTAAGGATCAATATAGTGATTATCACAATATCATTTAGACATAAATGACTTTGAGAGGATACTTGAACATCATCAATAATCTTGAATCTATTTATTTATCATAAGGAATCATAAGCATTTGAAATAGTGAACTCCAATCTTGCCAAGCTTTTATACTTGACTAAAACCATTTTACAGTTTTTGTTAACATTTACTCACAAGATAATTTTACAAACAAAACAACCGTGTTACTTTCTAAACTTATAACATTTGGATTATAGAACGGCGGTAATATCAACCAATCTCTGTGGATACGATATAAAAATATTTGCCGAAGATATACTTTTCATTTAGAAATAAAAATAATGACGTTAAACAAGCGCTGCGTGGGAGGCAACCCATGGTTTTTCTTTTCATTTTATTTTTCTCGCATTTATTTACATTTATTTTTATTTTTATTTTATTTTATCTTATTTTGCATTGAGACTAAGATTTGAATGGTTTGTATTTTTTCAGGATCACTTTCCTAACTTTTATAGGATGCAGGGTTTTGATGACATGCATGTTGCCTATAGAAACAATGCTCAGAGGGAGCGTTACATTGCTTTGTATCAGCGCCCTATGGCACCCACACGTTACCCTGATCAGCATTGTATGGAGGCACTGGGTATCGAGCCTAGTATCTGATTCCTTAGACACCAGCTCCACTGGGACGAATTTGCTGATGGCCTGAGTAACACATATAGGAACCTGACTTTGGAGTTCCTGAGTTCATTCGACTATGACCCATATTCTGGACCAGATGGGTATGTTGCTTTCAGGCTTTTTGGAGTTGAGTACTCCTTCAGCCAGAAAGAGTTCGGCGACTTATTGGGTTTCCAGACTACTCCTGATGCTATCCCGGAGACACCTTTGGGATATTTCCTGGGTAAGGAAGTGGAGAAGTTTTGGAGTGATATATCAGGTGGCGGAAGCCATGATCCATCTACGCAGTTATCTTATGTCATATATAACCCAACCTTCAGATATTTTCAGATGATATTAGCACATTCCTTCTTGGGAAGACAGGATGCAGAGACACTACTGAGTGAAGAGGAGATCTTCCTATTATTTTGCGCATCCCAGTCTCGCCCAGTAGCATGTGGGAACTTTTTATTGAATAATCTCAGCGGTATCTCTAGATCTACCGAAGGAGTCATCCATGTTGGTGGAATCATCACACAGATTGCTGTCGCTTTAGGTCTGTCTCGCAAGCTGTCACATCTTCGGATCTACTGTGGATACACTACCATGGACATCGACTTCTGTTTGACCAGAGGATTAATGAGGAGAGCCTCTTTCCACCCATGTCAGTTCCGATTGCTAGTCGACAGTGAGGCTATCCATTACTTCACATTGCCAGACCCTATGATGACCAGTGTGCATGATCCAGCGAATTGGAGTTATGCTCTAGAGGGCCAGGGAGAGACCGTCGAGGCACCGAGATCGCCACCCGTTGCTGAATACATGCCTACACCACCATCTCCTAGAATCACTGTTTTCTCTAATAATCATTCATTGCAGACACCCGACATACGCACCCAGATTGCTGAGTGCCGTAGAGAGATTGCAGAGCTTAGACAGGAAGTGGCGGACCTAACTTTACAGATAGGAGTGTCTGATCTCACCCATGCTACTGAAGCCGATTGTCTATATCAGGAGATCGCAGAGCTTAGGCAGGAGATAATCGTGCTCCGTGGATCCACTCAGGCATACGACACCCCTAATACCTGATCTCACCATTTCATTTTATTTCTCTTTTATCTATTTATCGTATTTGCATTACTCATTTTATATTATCGCATTTAGAATATTATATAAACTACTACTATACATTAGTATTTCTATTTTTATCAATATATGTTTTATCTATATTTTATTTGCATTTTAATTTTTCAGTTATTTATTTATTTATATTTAATTTATGTTTTTGTTTTTGTTTTTGTTTCAGTTTCACTTTTTATTTTCGTTCTTACTTTTATAAAATTATGCAAGTCAAAGAAACTAGGAGAATCACAAGACAAATGCTATCCAGACCCCTCAAAGCCAAAAGACAAGCGAAGCCCAAACCAAAGGACCAAAATCTGGCCCAGCCAGATTTTGCCTTGTGGTGCCCGCCATAGGACCTGTGGCGCCCGCCACAGCGTCTGTAAATGGTCGGGGTAGACCCCTTTTCTTCACCATTTTTGCAACTTACAACCTCCAAAACCCATTTTTTTACCTTGGAAAAAAGTCCTTGAACCCCTAAAAAGCTCATACTTTCCTAACCATCATACCACATATATCATTGTTCCACTTTCCGTTTTTGATTTCATCCGCCGGATTTGGTAAAAATCCAACCTTTTCACCAACCACTTCATCTTCTTCATCCACATTTCAAGAGCATTCAAATGAAGTTCAACGGATTCATTCTTCGAGGAGGGAAACCGGGGGAGAGACAAAGAAAAATCATTGAACGGTTGCAAAATCGGGAAATCCTCCCGACAAGGTATGTTGACGAAAATTGTCTCTACACTTTAGGTATCTACCATAGCATTTTCCATTTATTAGACAACTTAGGTTTGCATAATTTCTTTATCAACAAAGAACCCACCTATGAGCGGCTGACAATCGAATTTTTAAGTTCCTTAATTTATATTGTCAGCCCTAACACTGCTAGCACAGTCGATACTGTCAAATTTAGAATGTTTGCTGTTGAATACCAATTCTGTACCGATGAACTAGCCAGCCTGTTAGGGATCCCTCATGGGGAAGGTGCTATTTGTGAGGCCCCTTTGGATTCCGAATGGTCTGTTGAGGTATTTTCCTTCTGAGAGCGTTTATCAAACACTTCCATTAACTCTTTTGAAGGAGTTCTTGCCTCAACTATCCATAACCCGGCCATCAGAGTTTTTAGATATCTGTTGGCATGCACTATTTTTGGCCGGGAGAATCCAAATAAGGTTAATGCTAGAGATCTTCTATATTTGCAAGGAAGCCTCACAAATAGGCGAATTAATTCGGTTCCGTTCATGCTCGCCCATATGATTTTAACTCTGAATAAGGCGGGACCGATTTCTTTTGGTGGATTGATTACGTCTATTGCTCGGGCACTTAACCTGAACAATGAGATGGCTACCCTAGACCCCTTACCTCCTCGCACAATTAACTTAAAATTTCTGAGAGACATGAAATTGTGCCGTTCAAGGAGAGAAGGAGGTTATACCCTTATGGTTCATGGTTTAGCCATCCCATCTGTTATTCTACCTTGCACTAGACGTACAGATATACGAGATGTGAGGAATTGGACCTACGATTTAGATGCTCCACCTGTTTTAGGTCCTCTTCCTCCTAACATTCCTGATGAGGCGGGACATGACACCGATGATGAATATGATCGGAGAGAGAGATCTCCCGTACCACATGTGTCCCCCCATCATCCTTCACCACCACACACCGCACCATCTTCTTCTTCTACAGGTACCACTCCTGGCTTCTATATTACAGAGGAGATGTGGCGTGACCACCTGGCTAGAGAGCAAAGGCGTGACGACCTACTCTCTACCCTCCAGCAACAAATGGCGGACAACATGAGCTTTATGCAAGAGTCACAACGGAGGACAGACAGGTCCTACGACACTGTTCTACAGTCCCTGCAAGTGATCACCGATACACAAGCCCGTCAACAACACTATAACCAGAGACACATGACACTAATTGAAGACACTCAAGGTTCCATTATAGGTAACCTTCGAGAGGTGAGGATCGCTCAGGATGCCCTGCAAGCGAGGATGGATCAGAGAGACCGTCGTCGTACCCGATCCCGTCGTCCACCTCAGGATGGCGAGGGCACTAGTGGTCAACAATAGGTTGCCAGGTAACTCTTCCTTATCTTATTTCGAAACATCGGGGACAATGTTCGATCTGAGTGTGGGAGGAGACTCTATCGTCTTTCCTTTATTGTTTTTCACGCTTTTCCTTTATCGTTTTTTCTTTGCTGTTTTTAGATAGTTTATTTCCTTTTAGTTGTTTATTTTGTTTTTTTAGTATAATGCATGAGTCTGACGAGTCACCAAATATAGTAGATCTTTAGTACAATCCTACCTCCCCATACCTTTAGCCCCACCAAAAAATTTTTGCAAATGAAAATAGTGTTATTTCGAAAGTTTTCAGGTTTTAAGGACATGTTTTGAGTAAGGATGCGGTGACTTGGGAGAACTTTGCGAAACATCAGTATCTGTTTTAGCACCATAAGCTTCGTAAATATAGGAATCATTCCCGAAACCCCTTATACCATGGCCTTAATCATCATTTCCGTATAAGTCCTCGGTAGTTTATCTCAGCAGTCAGCTCCGGCCTACGCATCCTCTACGTAGGGGACCGATGCAAATAAGTGAATGATCCAAAAAAAAAACAAATAAATAAAAGAAAGCAAAAAGGCAACTCCGGTATAGGTGACCCTCACAAAGTCATTTAAACCAAAGAATTGTAAAAAATTGCTACAAAAAGAAAAAGAAAAAGAAAAGCAGTACCCACTGCTAGTTGGTTCAGAGGTATCTGGCAATGAACACGGTAGGGAGGATTACGATTCGATCCCCCACAACTACAGTTGGGCCCAATAAAAGGATTTACACATATTTTATGTGCCAGAAATCCCAAGCTCTGATCATAATCACTAACAGGCCACTCTACTATGAAGTATGTACGGATAACGGGCTTAATGTGATTGCGCCTGAATGAAAAGGACACAAAAGAGATGAAGAGGCAGGCCTAGGTATTGTGGGATAATATGGGTTGGTTAATATACGAATGAAGTTTATGTCCGTATTTGCGGATTAGTGTCATCATGATACCCGTAGTTCACTCAGTTAGTACCTATCACTGCATCCCGACTTGAACTTGGAATTTTTACCTGAAGCACTCGTTTACACAAATTTTCTTTTATGAGCTTTTCAATGTTTTGCTTGAGGACAAGCAAAGGTTTAAGTGTGGGAGAGTTTGATCACACTAAAATTTACGTATTTTCGACTCCGATTTCACATGCATTCTAGTTGTTTTATTATCATTTTATTGTGTTATTGCTATGTTTTCCTTTGTTTCTAGGTTTTTACTTTAATCGGAGCCCCGATCGAGAAAAGGAGCGAAAAAGAGCCAAAAACCCTAAAATTCAGCTTTTTGCTCTTATGGCCTACCCAATGGCGGGCGCCACAGACCAAGCCATGACGTGTCAAATTCAACTTCCATCAACTCCCACGTTTTCCCACTACTTCCACTAAGGCGCCCCATATTGTGCTTGTGGCGGGCGCCATGGCCTTGTGGCGGACGCCACAAGAGGAAAAACGGTTCCCTCCTATTTTCAAGTGAAGGGCATCCAAGTCATTTCCATCTTTTTACTTGCTTATAAATAGAAACGCGAATTCACTTTTACAACCATCCAAACTTAGAGCAGACAAAGATCCAAACTTAGAACAGAGGCAAACTCAGAAGCAACTTTGTTTCACTTAGGCATATTTTCAGTATTTTATAGTGGTAATCGCGTCGCATTGGAGTGTTACCACAATTGTGTAATCAAGTCTGTGATAGAGTCTGTAATCGAGTTTGGAGCACTGTAGGTGTTTAATTGGCTGCATTATATGGTAAAACACTAGCTGGATTCTAATGTCTTGACTGATGTCATGACATGGTGTGGATGTGTGACTGCAGTGTAGGTTAGAATATCTAACTGTACTCTGATGTCTTGACTGATGTCATGACATGGTGTGGATGTGTGACTGCAGTGTAGGTTAGAATATCTAACTGTACTCTGATGTCTTGACTGATGTCATGACACACTTGAGTAGTTACTGCAGGATTAGCTAATACAGGATTTATTGAATGTCAAACTGGAGACTGTGACATTCATCCCTGTCAGCAGCTACTGAGGAATAGAACAGTTGGTGTTCTGTTAGAGCTCAGTATTCATTTGCAGTTTGGTTATCAAGGAAGAACCAGACCTGGCATAAGGCCTACTGTGTGAATGTCAAACTGGATGTTATGACATTCATCATGGACAGTATATACTGAATAATAGAGAGTGGTATTCTGCTACACTTCAGTATGTCTCTTAGTTTGTTCTTCAAGAGGATAACAAAACTAACTTAAGGCCAAATGTGTAAATGTCAAATTGGATACTTTGACATTTATTAATGTAAGCTGTTACTGTAGTATGGTCTCTTTGGTCATGTACAGGTCAGCAAAATTGTACAGTCTGTTTTCTGGAAAAACAGACTCAGCATATGATCCTTGATGTCAAGTTGAATGTCGTGACATTCATTCCTGACAGCATATGCTAGATTGTAGGTTGTTCAGTTTTCTGTTTCAGCTTTTCTTGGGCTATTCTTCAGGAAGTCAACAGCTTAGAGAAAAACCAGGAAATCAACAACCAAGTTACATTTAATGAACCTAACAAATAGCCTATTTGTTAGTAACCTAAAAGTTGAATTTATGGGAACTCGTGTGACCTTAAATTCAGGAGAATACAGGTGCAAAAGCCCAGGTGCTGCTGTCGCATCACGCGAAAAACCGGCGGGAAAACAAGAACAACAGAGCCGCCACCGTGCGTTATTTATCCCAAAAGAGGGAAAGGAAACGCTCAGAGTAAACCTGGAAAGAACATGGTCTCGCGACCAAAGAGAATGGGATCGGGAGTCGGTTATGCGAAAGGAAGGTATTAGCACCCCTACGCATCCGTCGTACTCGACGGGATCCACGCACAAAAGGAAGGAAAATGGTTGCTAAAACACTGCTCATAAACAAACACACACTGGCTGAAAGAGACACAGGAAAACAGACTGAAACTGACTCGGCAGGATTCCGCATCCTGGGCCTACTTAGTCTATCAGGCATAGACATCAGAGTCGAAGTAGTTCGGACTGGGGAAAACACATGCTCGCTAGGATATCGCATCCTATGCATACGTATCTCCTCGGACGAAGGAGAATCAGAGCATTCGTAGCTCGGCTGACACGCACACAAACAAACACAGGCAAAGGCAAACGTGGAGCCTGAATGCCAATCACTGGACTTACATCAGCATCCGAACCAAAAAAACCCACACTGGAACCCGAATGCCACTCGATGGACTTACATCAGCTTCCAAGCACACAACAACACACACAGAGGGGTTGAAGACAAAAGGGTTGGAAAAGAAAAAAGGGCGCCCGGAGAGATCAGCTCATCTCCTGCCTACGTACCTCATCTGGTATGAGGATCAGGGCGACGTAGTTCCCCTACGGAGGGACAAAGGACTAGTCTAACCAGATAACAGAGGGAGACACAACTAGGGAGACTACGACTCGAGCCTAGATGTTATCATGCAAAATCATCCCTAAGTTAAGGTTTCTAGCTAACTTGCACAGGAAGCAAGCATATCCTAAACATGACTTGCACAGGAAGCAAGCCACACCAAACCTATCTTGCACTGGAAGCAAGCTAAAGCAAACCTAACTTGCACAGGAAGCAAGCTAAAGCAAACACACAAACACAAGTAGCACACACTATATGCAAGCAATGGGCTCAAACAAGGTTAGGTTTTAGTCGAGGGGTCATATCAACCTCAACAAACAAACCACTGGAACTGGGTAGTGTTAGCTCTTAACCTTGCCATTGAGGGGCTAAGGTGAAGCTGATGAAAGGTGAGTGAAGATGAGACTTCACAGCTCTTATCCCTGGCCTGGGAGAGCTTAAGACAAGAATGTGTGGGTTCAGAAAGGAGGAACCCTTCTACACATTTGAAACTGACTCAACTGTACAATTGTACAAGATCTTGGGTTTGCATCTGCAATGCATCAACACAGTGGTGTGAGCAAAGCAGATGACACACAGAATAGCAGGGGATAGGTTGCATATCCCTTGGGTTCTGCCAATTGCCTCTTCACTTAGGAGGTCTTTGACTCTATACAAGGACAAATGTAAACAGTCACAAACATTGCCTCTTAAGGAGGACTTCAGACAGTTGCCTGGCCAAGTAACAGGCCAGGTCTTCCAGACTACATGAAGATGAGAAGTTATACCTCAATGCAAATTGCTATTAAGCAAAGCAAAGCAAAGTTCTTAAAGAACTATAAGCAACTAAAGGTACCTGAAACCAGTCATACAACATCAGTATTCAATTCAAAGTTAAATCAAAATGAGATAGAAATCAACAGTCCACAGTCAGTTAAATGTGTAATGTATAAGGCTCAAAGCATGTGAGACAAGCAACCTACAAAACAAACAAGTTAGTCATGATAATCAATCAAACTCATTCAACTTGTATAAGTTTCTTTAAGGCAATTGCTTTTCAACCTGAAAAAATGAACTCAAACATGAGCAACAAGACCACTAGGACAAGCCTAGGGTCAAAAGGGGATGAGAAAGTCAAAACAGCAAGTGAAATTCAATCAAAATCATATTCAAACAATCAAGAAGCAAACTCAAGTGGTCCCATGTTCATATCATTCATCATCATGATTTCATAAGCAAATTAGGTCAAAGCATGGCATATGGAAGCTCATAGAAGTCAACAGCAAGACTCAACTCAAAACCAATCATAAACAATTCAAGAAATCATCAAATAATTCATGATCAACCATAATCCATAGAATGATATTCATATCAAATTTCAGCTCATTTGGATAAAGGGAAGTTGGTCAATGAAAATCAGAAAGGCAAGGCAAGTTCAAACATGCTCAAAGAAGTCAACCCAACATACACCAACTTCAATAAATCATAAATCAGTGACAACATATGAGAAATGAATGGGACTAAAACCATGACAAATCTTAAGATGTCTACTAATCACATGTCAAATTTCAAGTCCATCCAATTAAGTATGAGAATTTCACAAATCAAATGAGATGATGTGTCACAAAAAAGTCAACATATGACCAAACAGGGGAGAAAATCCCAAACAATTAGGAAATGCCATCAATAATTCCAAGAAAATTCACATGTAAACTAGACATCCATAAGTGCATTCATGCAAAAATTCAAGCCAATTTGAGTTCAAGAAGTATGGTAATGAAAATCATGAAGTTGGACATCAATGGTGTGACACAAATTGTCACACCCTAATTCAAAAACTCATAACTCACAAACCAGCAATGATAAATTCACAAACTCTACACCAAAATCACCATGAATGTGTCTAGTTTAAGCACAAAAAATTTGGGGGTCATTGGATAATGCATCATCATTTCACAATTGATTTGGCAAAGTATACAAAAAATGGACACATGAACAAAACCCTAGCACAATTAAAAATCCACTCATGCCAAAAATCTGGAAATTGATACTACTAATAGTGGATTTCCTCCCTGGCTTGGTAGCCCCCAGATGTAGGTCATGTTGGACTGAACTGGGTAAACAATTACTTGTGTTATTTACTGCACTTACGTTTAAGTTCTGCATAATCTCTGTCTGTGCAGAATTGGATGTCATAACAACCCGTGTGACATCCAAAGTCTGATAACTAGAATTTCAAGCACTTTGGAAGGAAGTTAATCCTGCCTCCATTTTCTTTTCCGCATTGCAATTTACTCAGCCCTCCGATTGGAGCAGGTTTTTATTACTCGCCTTTACTTTATTTATTTCCCGCACTCGCCTTTACTTTATTTATTTCCTCGCACTCGCTTTTACTTTGTTTATTTCCCGCACTCGCTTTTACTTTGTTTATTTCCCGCACTCGCTTTTACTTTATTTATTTCCTCGCACTCGCTTTACTTTTATTTATTTCCTCGCACTCGCTTTAAATTATTTACTTTCCGCACTCGTACTACTTTTATTTACTTTCCGCACTCGCACTACTTTTATTTATTTTAATGCACTTTTACTTTACCATGTCTAGCTAAATTTATAAGGCTAGAATGTAAGGATCATAATTAAACCAGTAATCCGTACAATTTTTCGTAGAAACACTTAAGGGCTATTTTAACTTTCAACTTAAGTTTTCCCGCACTTCAACTCCGTTGGGTAAGATCGAAAGCCGTCCAACGTCTTTATAAACTTAATTGTTTTTAACTATTTCAAAAATAGCGAAAGCGCTTTGTCTAGTTCATTAGGAGTTTTTAACATTAAGAAGAAAAGAGATTTTGAAACTATTTTCGGACGCGTTTATAAGTTTAGAGTCTGGTTCGCGAGAACCTCTTTTGGTTAAGAAATCCAGGTTATAATACTTTCCAACTTAGTCAAGATACTATATTTCTTAAAAATAGGTTTACTACTCTAACGCAATGCGCGCCTTTTTATAAGTGACAATAAGAGGGTTTGATTAGGGAGTACAACTCGGTTCTGAATACGCGAAAGCGACAGTTCCTGTTAAATTAGTTCTTTTCAAAGTAGGAAACATCGCCCATAAGTAGTTCTTTTAGCAAGTACTTGGATTATTAATTGATTACGTGAATTACATTCGATCCTGTCTTTATTAACTATATTCTATTTCAACACTTTACTTTTCATTGCACACTACAAAAACACCTATTTTGATTGCCTTTGATAAACACCATAACAACAGTTAACGATAGATTGACACTTGGTCTCTGTGGATTCGACAATCTTTTATATTACTCTGACGCGTTCGTATACTTGCGAGAAGCAAACGCATCACATGTGTCCAGAGAACACCCCGCATCAAGTCTTTAATTTCATTAAGTTTTGTAAGGCAATGCTAGAAGGGTTGACTACCGACCTTGCTACGGTTCGGAAAGCCCATAAGCCATAAGCACGTTGTTTGTATTTGAACTTTGCTATGAGATTAATGAAAAATCACTTTTGAGCTTCATTTTGTTGTGTTTCATTTCCTTATTATTTTTAATATTTGCGAACAAGTGTTGTGGCATTTTTGAAATGAATGACTGAAACTAACCAAGAGTTTTGCAAACAAGATGCATCCATACATGCATTCATACATTTTCCAAATAGAGTCTCACTCCGCCCTTTCTTCCACTAGTTCCACACTGAGTCCTCAACACCACTACAACACCAGAGCCAACGCTCGTCAAAGAATGGCAGATCAAGAACAAGAATTGGAGAGAGTAAGCTCAGAACTTGAAGACTTACGAAGAAACATGGGTCAAGTCATGGAGATACTACAAGTCATTAAGGCCAAGTTGGACACCCAAACGACGGTCGTTTCAGAAATCATCGGTCCTACGATTGAACCCCAACCTGCGAGGACAGTACCGACCAGTTGGCCAGTCTATGGTTTACCTCCTGGTTTCACACCTCCAGTTGAAGGCGCCCCTGGTTTTGTATAATCCACTCAACAGACGGTTCCTCTACCAACTATCAATGAAACTCATCCCGTGGTACACACGTTTGCACCACCTCTCGTCCGTGCACACGTGCAACCTAATTTTGAAGATCAACAACATGCTCCAGACTTTTTGGATGAAGATGATGAAAGGCATGAAGACATAAGAGGGATAAAAGAGAATTTTCATATTCTTGAGAAAAGGTTAAGGGCTATGGAAGGTGACCAATTCTTTGGTACTGCTGCTAAGGAGATGTGCTTAGTGTCAGGACTCGTGATTTCTGCGAAATTCAAGACCCCAGATTTTGATAGGTATGAGGGCCACTCATGTCCTAAAAGTCACCTTATTGTGTACTATCGACAAATGGCTGCGCACGTAGAGGACGATAAACTTATGATACATTGCTTCCAAGACAGCTTGAGGGGTGCTCCCTCTAAGTGGTACTTAAGCCTTGATCAAAGTAGAATTCGTTATTTCCAAGACTTATCTGATGCTTTCATCCAACATTATAAGTATAACATGGATATGGCCCCAGATAGGAGGCAATTTCTCAGCATGTCCCAGAAAGATAACGAGTCTTTTAAGGAATATGCACAACGATGGAGGGAAGTGGCCTCGCAAGTCAAACCACCCCTTGTTGAGAAGGAGATAGCAGATTGGTTCATGGATACGGTAAAACCTATGTTTTATGAAAGGATGGTGAGTAGTGTATCGACAAGCTTTTCTGACTTGGTTGCCGTGGGCATAAAGGGCGAGCTTGGATTGAAGAATGGAAAAATGATAACCACCTCTGAAACATCTGGTAATAATGTCAAAAAGTTTCCCGGAAGTTTCCAAAGGAAGAAAGAGGGTGAAACAAACACAGTGTCAACCAGTCAAAGAAGGAGTCATTCATGGAAGAAGCAACATCAATTTGCTCAGCAACAACCAACTTATCTAGTTGAGTATGTTCAACAACCGTATGTGGCAGCAGTCACACCAAATTTCAACCAACCACAAGCTCCTGTCTATCAACCTATTCAACAAGCACCAGTATACCAGCAAACACCCATGCCACCCGCTTATCAATGGCCAAGGGCACAAGCTCCACGTCCATAAAATCTTCCAAATCAAAATAGGGTACAAAGAGGTAGATCTCCTTTCGCCTCAATCCCTATGACGTACACTGAGTTATACCCATCGTTACTGCAGAAAGGGTTGGTGACTCCCAGACCTTTGGATCCTCCACCAAATCCCTTACCTCCAAGGTACAATCAAGATGCCCATTGTCCTTTCCATGAGGGTGCCCCTGGGCATGATTTAGAAGGATGTTATGCTTTGAAGCATATTGTGCGAGAGCTGTTGAGAAGAAGATTCTTTCATTTTGAGATGTCGGACCCAACGTAAAAAGTAACCCTCTGCGGGCGCATGGTGATGTTAATGCCATTGAGGATGCTTCTGATATTTGTATAATCAAAAATGTTGAAAATGTTAAAACTCTGTTGCTAGCACTTCATGCAAGTTTGATTGATACGTGTCACGACAACTGTGAAGAATGTGCCGTTCATCCAAGGGGATGTAAAGTGGTACGAACTGATATTCAAAACTTGATGGATCAAGGTGTTTTACAAGTTTGTGGTCCTACAACAAACAAGGAAATTTCAGTCATTGAACCATTTTTCAATCTACCAGAACCTGTTGAGATAACTTATCAAAGAAAAGATGTTGTTCATCCGTCACCCGTGGTAGTTTGTATGCCTACCCCCTTTCCTTTTGAATGCACCAAAGCGGTACTCTGGAAATATGACATAACTGTGGTAGATGGAGTGGTAGATAAAGAACCCAAAGGTGTTGAAGGCGAGGAGAGCTTGGAGAATGTTGACACCAATATCACTAACATCGCAGGGACGAGCAGAATGACCTGCAGCGGTCGGATTTATACTCCCAATGTTAATACAATCCCTCAAGAACCAACAAGGGAAGCTTCAACTGCAAATCCTTCCCCAAAGTATGGAAGGGCAAAGCCGGCAGTGCAAGCAGATAAAGTGATTGAATTTCTAAAAATGATAAAGAAAAGTGACTACAATATAGTTGATCAGTTACATCCGACACCGCCAAAAATATATATCTTGTCCTTGCTTCTGAATTCCCAAGCTCATAGGGAGGCTCTACTGAAAGTGCTTGCTCAAGCTCATGTTACCCAAGATATAACGGTTGGCCAATTCGATGGGGTGGTCGCCAATATCACAGCCTGCAACATTCTAAGTTTCAGCAATGAAGAGCTACCCAAAGAAGGGGAGAATCACAATCGTGCCTTACATGTATCCATAAAGTGCCAAGAAGATGCTCTAGCCAGGGTTATAGTTGACACTGGATCGTCCCTCAATGTTCTACCAAAGAGGGCATTAGCTAAATTATCTTACCAAGGTTCGGAAATGAAACCTAGTGCACTTGTGGTAAAAGCATTTGATGGTTCTCAGAGGACAGTAGTTGGGGAGATAGAGCTACCAATCCAAATCGGACCGCACGTATTCCCTATCAATTTCCAAGTCATGGACATAAATCCTGCTTATAGTTGCCTTTTGGGACGTCCATGGATACATGCTGTTGGGGCAACGACTTCTACTTTGCATCTGAAAACGAAGTTTGTCGTCGATGACAAGCTCGTCATTGTCTCAGGTGAAGAATATTTTATCATTAGTCAACTCTCCTCTTTCTGTTATATCGAGGCTGATGAGGATGCCTTAGAGACCTCTTTCCAAGCACTCGAAATATCCAATGCCACACTAGTAGAGATAAAGGATCCTATTGAGAAAACCAGTTTGTCATTCGCCTCTTTGAATAGTGCAAGGTCAGCAGTTGAGAGTGGAGGTCCTACAGGTTGGGGGAAAGTCATCAATGTCAGTGAGAAAAATGATCGGTTTGGTTTGGGGTACAAGCCTTCTTCTAAGGAAGGAGCCTTGGTCCCTGCAAAGGACCGCGTGCGGAGCATACAAGAAGTTTTCCTAAGCACAGGATTTATCCATGGAGATCAAGTTGGTGTAGTTGAAGATGACACTGAAGATGGAGAAGCATCAAATCTGATATACCGGTGTGAAGCAGCCTTAACGAATTGGGAAGTAGTTGAGATTCCAGAAGTTTTTCCTGTGTTAAAGTAATTGTGTTTTCCTTTGTTTTGTGAAAATCCTTAGCTCTGCCCAAGGCTAATGGATCATTTGTAGGGCCACTTTAAATTTCAAAATCATTATGACAAATAAAGAGCATTTTGTTCAAATTCTTATCGTTCATTCATTTGTTTTTCTTTTCTTAAAATGGCAATCCTTTCAAAAACTACAAAAATATTTTTAATTCTTTTGCATTTTATTTCCACTTTTCTAAAAAACCATCATTTAAAAAACATGCAGAATAATCAATAAACTAGTTGAATTCGATGACCCCACTACTTCCTATAATTTTGAACTTCCCATCTACCAAGCGGAAGAGGATAGTGAGGAAGATTGTGATTTCCCTGAAGAATTGGAAAGGCTGCTCGAGCACGAGTCAAAGGCCCTTCAGCCACCTCAAGAACCAGTGGAAACAATCAACCTTGGCACTGAGGAAGACAAGAAAGAGGTCAAAGTTGGGACTACACTTGGGGCAAGCATCGAAGAAAGATTGATCGAGTTGCTACAAGAATATGTAGATGTATTTGCTTGGTCATATCAGAATATGCCAGGTTTAGATACTGATATTGTTGTCCACAAGCTACCACTACAGCCAGATTACCCGCCAGTGAAGCAGAAGCTCCGAAGAGCGAGACCCGACATGGCTCTAAAGATTTGTGACGAGGTGAAACGTCAATTTGATGCCGGTTTTCTAGCAGTTGCGAAGTACCCCCAATGGGTAGCTAATATTGTACCAGTACCCAAAAAGGATGGCAAGGTCAGGATGTGTGTTGATTACAGGGATCTAAACAAAGCTAGTCCAAAGGATGATTTCCCCCTGCCACATATTGACACTCTGGTAGACAACACTGCTAAGTTCGCGGTCTTCTCCTTTATGGATGGATTCTCGGGTTATAATCAAATTAAGATGGATCCAGAAGACATGGAAAAAACCACATTCATCACCCCTTGGGGAACATTTTGCTACAAGGTAATGCCATTTGGTCTCAAAAATGTTGGGGCCACTTACCAAAGAGCAATGATCACTCTTTTCCATGATATGATGCATAAGGAAATTGAGGTTTATGTAAATGATATGATTGCAAAATCCCAAAGTGAAGAGGATCATATAGATCACTTGCAAAATCTATTTAAGCGTCTTCAGAAATTTCAACTACGGCTGAATCCTGCTAAATGCACCTTCGGTGTCCGATCTGGAAAGTTGCTTGGTTTCATTGTTAGTCAACAAGGAATCGAGGTAGATCCAGACAAGGTTAGGGAAATACAAGAAATGCCTGCTCCATGTACAGATAAAGAAGTTAGAGGATTCTTGGTGTCGCATTACGCGAAAAACCGGCGGGAAAAGACACAGAGCCACCACCGTGTGTTATTTATCCCAAAGGAGGGAAAGGAAACGCTCGAAGTAAACCTGGAAAGGAATGGTCTCACGACTAGAGATGCAAGGATTGGGAGTCGGTTATGCGAAGGGAAGGTATTAGCACCCCTACGCTTCCATCGTACTCGACGGGATCCACGCTCAGAAAGAATAGAATAAGGTTGCTAAATAACTGCTCAAAAATTGCACAAAACTGGAATGGAATAACGCAGGTGAAAGACGGAAGGAAGAGGATATGGTGAACGTGCTTGCTAGAACATCGCATCCTATGCATACATATCTTCTCTAACCAGAGGAAGAATCAGAGCACTCGTAGCTCGGCTAACGCACGCAGAAACAAAACGCCAAACGGAGACGCTGAGACGTCAGAGCAAACACCCAAATACAAACTGGAAACGGAATGCCAATCGCTGGGCTTACATCCGACTCCACAAAAGAAACGCAAACAGGTGTAGCACCTCAAATTTGCACCCCCCATTTGTACATTCATTTCATTTTTTAGGTCATTTGACATCACATTAACATTGCATAGTACCTTGCATCTTATCAGTCAAGACTGGTATCAGGAGAATTCATCTGTGCAAGAGACCAGGCATTTCCATGAGATAAAGGCCCTATGGTTGTTCTAGAGAGCTTACATGAATCAAGGTTCATTTTGAGACACTTCATTCATGTCCAAGAGAGGTTTATTCATCATGTCAAACACTTATCTTGAAGGATTTGAAGTCAGATCAAAAGTTTCCAAAAATGGAAAGTGACTTGTAATTTCAAGTTTCCAAAAATGGCAAGTTTTTGAACCAAATTCAACTTGATTTTACAACAGGAAAGAAGCTTCAAATGAAATTGTGTCCAACATGAAAGTTGAAGATCTTTCTCTCCCATTTCCAAAAAGTCCAAGATCATGAGGATCTGATGAATGGTTGAGGAGATATGATCCAATCATTGCCAAGGGTGCATGGAACTTCAAAAGGACATAACTTTTGATCTAGAACTCCAAATTGAGTGCCTCTTTTTGCATATTTCTCCTCATGACATGAATTTTCCAAATCATTCATCACATTGCATGAAATTTAATCACATGACCATTTGCATATTCATGCTTATTTTGGAGGGAAAATCATGAATTTGAAATTGGTGCATCACATGAGCCTTTTGATCATTCCAACATGTTCATAAAATGGTTTTAAGTGAAATTGCATGGCCATATGCACTGTTCACGTGGGATTGCATGCATGGGGTGGAAAAACCAATTTTTGCATAACACCTTATTTCTCACTAATCTCCAATTAACCAAAGCTTAATTAATTTTTCAGCATGATTAGGCAAGCATATAAAAGGTTAGTCCTAACAGAATTCTCATAATTCACAATTCTAGATCTAGATCCAAGTTTTCCCTCCAAATTTTTTCTCCACCATAATTCAAAAATTCTTCAAAGGACACTCGATTTTTATTGCATATTCTGCTTTCTTGATCCTCAATTGATAGAATTCAAGCCATTGATTGAAGAAATTGGTGAAGAATCAAGCAATTCCAATCATGAACATGAACATGGAGTTTTGAAGATCTAGCTAGATCCAAGCCATTCCAAGAGTTGATTTGTGCTTCAGAAGTGGTAACAAGGTTGATAGAAGAGATTTGGATGCTGCTAACCACCTGAATCCATCACTGCCATTGTTGGAGCTTCAAGAGGTCAGAATTTCGCATCTTCTAATTCTTGTTTTTATTGCCATAGACTTGTAGTTCGTTGCTTGCTGATTCCACTGATATAAAAATCTTGAAAAACGGTTGAGTATTCATGGAGATAGGTTGAATTGAAAGTTTGAATGTAAATATGTTCTTCATCGATTCGCTTTATTTATGAGGAATTAGGCCAAAATATTAGTGGATTTGGATTGTACACATTGAGAGCTTTCATTTGGTATAGGTTTTATAAAAAATTGGAAAAAAGTTTCATGAATGTCACTGTTCATCCACCGTCTTCATGAAGAAGACGGTGGTTTCCACCCTAACACCGCCGTCGTGAACAGTACATGCGCCATGTGGTTATAAATGCTAGGGTTTGTTACGTCATTTGCCACGCGTGCGTCTCGTTGGCGTAGTGATTAGCTTGGATTCGTTGACTGTGTCCACGCGTGCTGGACCTCGCTGACTGGGCACCAGCTAGTTTAATGAAACTACAACGTTTCACCATTCCACGCTTCGATTCCTGGCCATGGACATTTTGGAATTATTTTTTCAGCACTCCTTTTTTTTCCCATACTTGGTTCGATCCTGTTTGGTGACATTTTTCAAATTAATCATCATTTCCTCTTTCCCTCCATTATCATGTTTTCACATTTTTCTTCAATATTTTCCTTAACTTCCAAAAATCACCAAAAATAGTATAATGATCCAATTAATTCCAGGTTTTTTCCTATATGATCATATGATTGTCTTCTATTTTTTATATGGATTTCTGGAATTGTGCATGGCTGGAATTTTAATTGTGCTAGACTAATTGAACATGTATGCTTTTGTGACATTGCCCCATTCAAACTAATGTGAAAGGCTCAATAATGATCCAATTGTCATGAAATTTTGTGTGCTGATTCTAAACATGTTGTGTGATTTTTGAGGCTTAGTTGTGCATTTTTAGTATTTTCCATTTCTGTTTTAGGCATGTGCTAATATGGTGTGAAATGTATGTCACACAATTTGATGTTGATCTTCTCCATTTTCATTGCCTTGCCAATTGAGCTCCTCTGTTTATAATTTTTGGCATGATGATTATGTTTGACATGTTGATTGCTCATAAAAATTTCCAGAATTGTTTGAGTCATTTCTATTTTAATATGGAATTTTGATTCTTGATGACCACTTGTATGCACCTTTTGCTTGCCTTGCCTTCTCTTGGTTGAATGATGACCTTGCTTAATGCTTTTGACTTGGTCATTTTTAGGACATGTTCATGATAGATTAAATGTGCTCCATGTTGAGATTTGGTTGCTGTTTTGACTTTTTGCCTTACCTTTGACCCTAGCCTTGGTGCTAGTGGTTTGTACTCATCTTTTGAGTTATGCATTTTAGGTTCAAGCATCTAGTCTTGATGGATGATGTTGATCTCATAAATTGAGATGCAAAATGATGTGTTCCACTAACATTTGTTGTATTGTAGGTTCCTTGGAGATGAAATCATTTGAGTTGTTTACTTGTTGGCTTGGCTTGTTGTGTCTATTGGAACCACTGTTTGTTTGTCTGTTAATAGTTTGTCTGAATACCATACTGATTGATTGGTTGTTTACACAGGTACTTTAGCCGCTTTAACTTATTGCTTGAGTTGCTTTGCTTTGCTTGTGGTTGGCATACTGTAGTGGTGTATTCGTCGCTATATGATCTATCGATTAAACCATAAGCAAAGCATACAATGAAATTTCGAGTCGCCACCGCACTTTTATTTATCCAAAGGATTGGCTAAAAAGCGAACAAAAGCCTAAGAAGTTTTACACGTAGAAAACTAATAAAAAGATCAGAGAGTCTGGGTAAGGGGTAAATTACGCAATGGGAAGGTGTTAGGCACCCACTACGTCCTAGGTACTCCTAGGGAGCCCTTTTCACACTTGTTGTAAAAATTGTTATTTGTTATGACATAAAGATTGTGCAAACATGATTGGGATGATGAGAAAAGAATATATAATTTTTATTGGGTTTGAACGGATGAACCTGTTGCCTACGTACCTCCCATCAAAGGTAAGGATCAAAACGCCGTAGTTCGGCTAAAAGATTTCCAAAAGTTGGTGGATTCAATTTTAAACAATAGCACTGAGGCTTTTCATTATCAATGGGAGAAAACTCGACCAAGACCAACATCCACCATGTGAGGATAGCTTCGACGTACTAGAGGGGTTAGCCCTGTTTTCAGTACGGAAGTCTTATAGTCGACTCACTAAGGATAGGCAAGATTTACATCAACCACAATGATAATTGAAACCTATGGCTAATGCATGAAAAGATTAACAATGGACAAAGCCAAAACAAGTGAATGGGTGAAGTTAATTGATTATGATTATGAAAATGGAGTCAAAGTATGATTAAGATTAATTCAAAGAAGTATTATGAAATGGGGTTTGAAAAAAAAGTCAAGGACTTGGGGTCCAGGTTTTTAGTTTGAAAACATGAAGATGTTTGCACAATATCTATGTCAAGTTTGAAATCAAAGTGTGAAAAGGTTTAGGACACAATGGGGATGAATGGATGAAGATGGATTGTAAAACTTCTTAGAAGGTTCACTTCTTGAAATCATATAGGGGATGATTCAAGTGTGTCCTTTGGAATAGCAATGGATAATAATAAACAAACAAGAAAGTCAACAAAAGCGGATATCGGATGCCAATCACTGGGCTTATACCAATCTCCTAAAACAGAACGGGATATCAGAAGCCACTCAATGGTCTTACACTAATCTCCTCAAACAAAGAAATAAAAGGTGGATACCGGATACCAATAGATGGATTTACACCAGTCTCCTAAAACAGAAATGGATATCAGAGGCCACTCAATGGACTTACACTAATCTCCTCAAAAGTAAAACAAAGATGAGATATGGAAGTCAACTGCCAATCTATCTGGACTTAGGTTAACTCCACATATGATCATAGGAAATCCAATGCCACATTACTGGGACTTACAATGGATCCTCACATACAAGAACAAAAGCAACAATATGATCACAGGAAAGCAAATGCCAACTTACAGGGACTTACAATTGCAACCTCACATAAACAAAGAAAAGCAAAACATGGACGTCAGATGCCAATCTATCTGGGCTTACTCTAACCTCCACAGTATGGTCCTAGGAATACAAATGCCAACTTACAGGGACTTACAATTGCATCCTCACATACAAAGAAACAGCAAAACATGGACGTCAGATGCCAATCTATCTGGGCTTACTCTAACCTCCACAGTATGGTCCTAGGAATACAAATGCCAACTTACAGGGACTTACAATTGCATCCTCACATACAAAGAAACAAGCATCAAACAAAGAGATGAGTGGCCAATGAAATGGTCTTACAACTCACTTCCATATCATAGGAACAATAGCCAATGAATGGTCTTACAATTGTCCTCAATGGGCAAACAACAATAATAATGTCACACAGACAAATGAGATGATCATGCACTAATGGGCAATTAATGATGATAAATGCATAGAGCAAACAAGCAAACATGTGCATATGAGATAAACAATCAATCCAATGAAGTCAATCAGCACACACTATAACCATACAATGAGGCTCACACAAAGGGTTAGGCATTGAAGCCAACTGGAATAGGGTCAAAGATTTGCTCTTAACCTTGCCATTGAGGGGCTAAGGTGAAGCAGATGAAAGGAGATGAGGGGTGTGCCTCATTGCTCTTATCCCTGGTCAGGGAGAGCATTGAATATCAGAAAGTGTGGGAGTTCAGAAAGTAGGAACTCTCTCCACAGATTATTGACTCGATAGATCTTGGGTTTTGATCTCAATGCTACAACCATGTAATGGGAGCAAGGAGAAGACTCATTGAATAGTAGGGGATAGGTTGCTTATCCCTATGATCTACCAATTGCCTTACTTGAAGGACTTTTCCTGCTTGGGACAAAATTAAACACACACAAGCATTGCCTCTTAAGGAGGACTTCAGACAGTTGCCTGGCCAAATAACAGGCCAGGTCTTCCAGACTACATGAAGAACAAGGGATTATACCTCAAAGCAAATTGCTAAATAGCAAAGCAAAGCAAGTTCAAAGAACTAAGCAACTAATGGTACCTGAAATAGTCAAACAAATCATTACACAGTTCAACAGTTTAAATCAAAAGGAAAGGAATCAACAGTCAACACAGAGAGACAAATGTGCAAAGTACAAGACTCAAATCATATGAGTCAAGCCACCTACAAAACAAAGGTTAGCTCATGATAAACAGATAAAGCTCAAACAAATTGGATTTTTCTCTTTGAAGCATTTGTGCTTAACCTGAAACAATGAACTCAAACATAAGCCACAGGACCACTAGGACAAGCCTAGGGTCAAAAATGAATGAGAAAGTCAAAACAGCAAATGAAAGTCAACCAAAATCAAGTTCAAACATATCAAGAAGCAAACTCAATTGGTCCCACATGCATATCATTCATCATCATGATTTTATAGACATGAGAAGGCAAAGCATGGCAAATTGGTGCACATAGAAGTCAACAGAAAGACTTGCATCAAAAGTCAACTCAAACATTTTCAAAAATCACCAAATAATTCATGATCAATCCTAACACCTAGCATGGTAAGCATGTAAAATTTCATCATAATTGGACAAGTGGAAGGCAGTCAATGAAAATCATGAAGTCAAAGCAAATTTGAATATGCTCAATGAAGTCAACAGCAAGACTTAGCTCAAAACCCAACATAGTCAATTCCAAAAATCATCAAATAATTCATGGTCAATCACAATCCATAACATGGCATACATATGAAATTTCAGCTCAATTGGATCATGGGAAGATGGTCAATTAAAATTAGGAAGTCAAAACAATTTCAAGCATGCACAAAGAAGTCAAACATTCATGGGTCAACTTCAAAAAATCATAACTCAATTCCAACAGATGAGAAATGAATGGGATCAACACCAATGCAAAGCTTAAGATGTCTAGTATGCACATGTAAAATTTCATGATCATCCAATGAAGTATGAGAATTTCCCAAATGAAATGGCAAGATGTATCACACAAAGTCAACAATTGACTAGGCAGAGAAGACAAATCTCAAACAAATAGGAAATGGCATAATTAATTCCAGGAAAATTCACACATAAACTAGACATATAAGAGAAGGTTCATGCAAAAATTCACATCAATTGAAGGCCAGGAAGCATGTAAACAAAAATCATGAAATTGCATATCATTGGTGTGACACAAATTGTCACACCCTACTTCCAAAATTCATATCTCACAAACCACATATGATAAATTCAAGAACTCTACATCAAAACAAACATGAATGAGTGTAGATTAACCACAAAAGATTTCAGGGGCATTGGATACATCATCACAATTTCACAAAAGAAATGGCAAAAGGTGTCAAATGTGCATACATGTCAAGAAAACTAATACCATTTAAAATCCAGCCAACCAAAAATTCAGCAAAAATCATGATAAAATAATAGACATTCAACAGGACATGATGCAAAAAATTCCATGATTTTTGGAGTTGAAATGAGTGAATTGTGAATTTTGGAAGATGAGTAACAATTTGGAACAAACATGAACAAAGAACATGAATTAGTGAGTCAAACAAGTTGACCAGTGGCACGGTGGTAAATACCACCCTCACTAATTGAAACGGTGCGCATCAGACCATGGCCATGAAATGTTTTAATTGGTTAATACCAATGGAACAGTAAGCAAGCAGGCAACACGTGAAAGAAAAACAAGTTCTGGAAATGGTTAGGGTTTTGAACAGTGACCGTGTGTGTTCATCAACTTCATTCAAATCATGAAAAATTAAATCGCCCAGAAACATGAATCGATCATACCATTCTCATCAGCACTCCATATACATTAAGAATCCAAGCATCATTTTCCTTAAAACACACTAACCATCATGAATCGAAGATAAACATATTTCAAACTCAAACTTAAAACCTAGATTTCTCCTAACTCAAGCAATCAATTAACACGATTCCAAGTCCATAACACTCAGCAAGGTAAAGTCTACACATGGCATAGCAAAATTTTGAGAAAAGAAGTGGTCGAAACCTTACTTGATTTGGAAGAAATGGAGGAAACAGCTGTTGTTTTGATGATACAAGCTCGAACAGGTGTCCAGCAAGCTTCCCAAAGTTGAATGGAGGAGAGACTTTGGCTCAGTGGTGCTTGGAAATGCCCGAATCATGATCTGCCATTGTTGGTAGCTTGAAGAAACAGATCACGAAAACGGCTGTGCAGTTGGTGTTATATGCTTGCAAAGGGCTCACAAAGATGGTCAGGTGATGAAACAATGAAAGCTAGCTCGAGTGGTTTTGGAGTTTGAGCAGAAATTGCAAAATGTGAAAAATGCCAAAATGAGAGAATGAAAGTTTTCTGTCCGTTTTCAGGCTGCTGCTAGGTTTAGATTTGCAGAAAAGTTGATTTTATACTTCTGTTTAATATTGCTAATGAAGGTACTAATCAAAGTTAACTTAAATGAAGCCAATTTGCATTTTGCTAACTTTCCAACATATGTACATGGAGGTGTATGGTTCTGGCCGAGTTTGGGCCTTTGGGCAAGTCACAAATGATGTTTCTGAACATTTCCAATTGGCCAAAGTGTTTAAAAGATGCTAAATCAAAAAGTCAACTTTTGGTCCACACTTGAATTTAAATGAAACAAGTCCAAAAATGCCATTTTGATCCATAGATTTTTGGTATATGAAATTTATATTTTTGGAAAGAGGAGATGAAATGTGGTTTGTAGGAAAAAACCCCACCAAAATTGGCCAAATGGTTCATGAGATATGGCCCTTTGAAGTTCACAAATTTTTGAAATTGAATTGATCATATCTTGCCAACCATACATGGGATTTTAGAGTTCTTGGACTTTTTGAAAATGGGAGAACAAGATCTTCAACTTTCATGTTGGGCAAAAATTCATTTGAAGCTTGTATCATGATGTAAGTTGAGGATCAAGAAGTTTCCATTTTTGGCAGTTAAAATTACAGGTCCACTTTCTATTTTGGGAAATTTCTGATTTTGCTCCAAATTCTTCCATGATGGTATTTGACATGATATGTGAGGCTTGTATAGACATGAATGAGACCTCTCAGACCAAATCCCATCACCAAATCACTGATTAAATCCACAGTTGACCAAGTTTGACTTTCTGTTGACTTTTCTAGGGTTTTGCATGATTGAACCACTTCTGATGAATTCCAAACCCTGATTCCTTGAGAACTTGATT
Organism: Lathyrus oleraceus; assembly: GCF_024323335.1. Classification (NCBI taxonomy): domain Eukaryota; kingdom Viridiplantae; phylum Streptophyta; class Magnoliopsida; order Fabales; family Fabaceae; genus Lathyrus; species Lathyrus oleraceus. The sequence continues at coordinate 487,528,337 of NC_066584.1, read as the reverse complement.
TCAAATGATGTCCCAAGTCATATGAACTCTTGATTATTGATCATGGTGCCCAAATTCTGCAAGAATGGCCACCATCCATTGCTTTGACTGACTATTGACTGATTTTGACCTAATTGCTGATGATTGCTTCAACTGCAAGCAACAAGGTTAGACTGACAATATTTTTGTACTTTTTGGTCAGTAAACATATGAAAAGCAAAGATATACAAATGCAAGGCATGCTTGGTGATCAAGAATCAACTCACAAGGCACCCTACCCACTAGGAGGGAAGTTAAGGCATGCAATGATCCTTGAGGCCATGATATGATATGATATGGGCCATGAGGGATCTTAGGGCCCAAAATTGGGGTCTTACAGATGCCCCTATTTAAGGTCATTCTAGCCGGAGAAGTGAAGTTTAGAAATCTTCATCTCGACGCGGTAGAATGGGCTTAAATAATAGTAATGAGACAAATTTTGGTCCCTAAGAGGCCTCATGATGCAAATGTATGCATGCAAAAGACACAAATTCTGTGGGGAATATGGTTCACACAAAAGAAAAGACGATCCATCGGAGTAATACACTCACCAGGAACAGAGACTCTAACAAAATTTGTTGGGGATAAATAAAACTGACACAGCGTGAACAAGACACGACTCTGATTAGGGAAACAGAAAACAGACTGGAGACCTCACTGGGGAGTGAAGGACTCACACTGGGGAAAAGAATTCCAAAGGAAAATAAATCCATTGGAGAGACACAAGCTGACTCCTGGGAAGACGCAACAAGAAAAACTTCACTGAGGAAGCACCAAAGAAATGAGATGTCACCGGCATAAGGGTAACAAACTCAGGAAAATCTGACTCCACAGGGGGACCGAGGTCATAATAGGGAGCAGAAAGGAAGGAACACCAGGGATACCGGTTACTGGGTATATAATAGGTGACCGACCAAAGCGTGAATTGGATTTCACTTCCAAAACACTCATCATCCTGAAGAGAGCTAGAAAAGCAAACTTGTTTATAGGATGGATATTCGATTCTACAAAGAATACGAATCTTACTCTGAGGGGAAAGCAACAAAGGATTGACCTAAGAGTGAACGAGATATAATACCCATTACCGGCATACCGTGGATAGTATACTCAAAAGGAAAATTATCCTGAACCGGTTACTGGGTTGTTTATAGGATAAGATCCGAAGACGTGAATTGGTTTTCACTTCCAAAACACTCATCATCCTGAAGAAAGCTAGAACAGCAGACTTGTTTATAGGATGGATATTCGATTCCACAACGGGAAAACGAATCTTACTCAACTGGGGACACAAACCCAAAGAGTGCATGAGATATAATATCCATTACCGGCAGACCGTGGATAAGATACTCGCATGAGATATATTATCTATTACCGTCAGAACGTAGATAATAAACTCGCATGGTAAGAAACACCAGAGATACCGGTTACTGGGTATATAATAGGTGATCTACCGAAACGTGAATTGGATTCCACTTCCAAAACACTCATCATCCAAAACACAAACTGGTTAAAGGATGGATATTCGATTCTACAAAGAATACGAATCTTGCTCAGCTGGGAAAATCAACAAAGGATTCCAACTAAAGAGCGCATGAGACATATTATTCATTACCGGCAGACCGTGAATAATACACTCGCATGGTAAGAAACACCAGGGATACCGGTTACTGGGTATATAATAGGTGATCTACCGAAAACGTGAATTGGATTTCACTTCCAAAACACTCATCATCCAAAACACAAATTGGTTAGAGGATGGACATTCGAATCCACAACGGGAAAACGAATCTTACTCGACCGGGGAAACGCAAAAGGCTTCGACTGAAGAGTGCATGAGATATATTATTCATTACCGGCAGACCGTGAATAATATACTCGCATGGAAGATTATCCACAACCGGTTACTGGGTTAATAAAGGATAAATCAACCGAAAAGAAAGGCATCGGGATACCAAACTAGGTATATAATGATAACCAATCAAAAGGGAATAACAGACATTACCAACAAAAGGGTAAATGAAAGGCGATCTGCTGAGGATAATTTGCAAGCATCCAGCAATTATCCACAGGGACTAGCTGGGGATGTATTGGTATACAACCAATGATCCGGGGAACAAATCACTAGCAAACGGTGAAAGGACCCACTGGGGATAAAATTGCTAGCATACGACAATTATCCACAAAAGACTTGCTAGGGATATAAGTGCCGATCTGAGCAACTTATCCAAGCAAAGGAAAATCAACATCAAAGACTAGATGAAGATAACCACAAAATTAGGGTTTACATCTACCGAATACGGGGTAGAAGACCAAAAACTCTGCGTGGGGATAGAACAAATCACCAATCCGCACGGGAAACCAAAATAGGGTTGATAACAAACCACAAACTGCTGGAGAGCAGGAAAATAGGATTTACAACCACCGGTATGAGGGTAGAAAACCAAAATTCTGGCTGGAGAATAAAAGGTGTATAACCACAAATTCTGTCAAGAAAGCCAGGAAAAGTAGGACTTATAGCTACCGGTTATGAGGGTAGAGGCCCAAAAACTACTCCACTGGGGAACAACCCACTGGGAAGCACAAGACTTTTGACAAATAGCCAATTCGGGAATAATCCGAAAAGACAGACTGAATAAAGACACGTCCTAATGAGGATGTAACTCAAATAGGAAAATCCATCCCAATATATGTGTTGGGAGGAAACGGAAGAAACCGTCATCCACGAGGATATATCTCGGTGGGGAACTGCAGAAGGAAAGACAACGTTTTCTGCTTATGGGGCTGACTCTATATGGAGAGATTTTAAGCACCCAACATCTGCTTGGGGAGATCTGTAAAGAGATCTATATCACCATAGCAGGAGACACGACAAACAAAAGATATATGGCGAGAAATGCAACATGAATATCTGAATGTTTATGAATATGCATGAATATGCGTGATTTATGTTTGATGAATGCTGACAAAACAGACAATTCTAACACAAACAGGTTCAGGAATCGAACGTCCGGTATTATACTTCCAGGGGAAAAACCAGCTGGAGAGCCAATCTGCGGAGATCTACATGCTGTAAAGCAAAGATCTGCGGGTACTGCTGAAGAAGCAGAGAATCAGAGATATCAGGAAACAGCCCAATCAGGGTACAGAAAGTCACAACGGGCAAAACAGCCACCAAGACGAATCTGTAGGGGAACAAAAGAAGTCCCAAAGATATCTGCAGGGGATCCCAGTGTCAACTGAGAAACAAAAAATGCATAAACACAAGCACGAACCGCTGAAGAAGCAAATCCACAAAACTCCACTGGGGAACAACCCACTGAGGGAGAATGATATCATCCAGATAGAATCTAACTGCATAAGCAACTCTACTGGGGAAAAACTGTTGGCTACTCACTTGGGGAACAAACCACTGAGGGAGGACAGATCGAACAAGTAGATTCTGCGACAAACCACTCCACTTGGGGAGAGTACACATAGCAATCTGATCACAACAAGTAGATTCTGCAACATAAGCCACTCTACTGGGGATCACAAACAGTCAGGAAATTAATCCGTTCTCTGGATGCTAGAGCCATCATCCGACCATACTGGGGATTGAAGGAGTATTCAACAGGCGAAACTGCCACAACAAACGTTCTGCAGACTATGCTGAGGAAAAGATGGTTGCAATATACCGGGATATCAACCCAAATCAATCATCGAGTAGGAAAATAAATCCTGCCCTGCTGAAGGGAAAAAACTCTGATGGAGAGATAGCAACAATTCCGCAAACGACTTCGCCGGGGAAAAGGTAAAGTACCGGGTATCAAACCGCTGACTTACCGAGTCTTTAAAAAGAAAGCGATCGTGCTGAGGAAACAGACAGATCCGCTGGCAACTGCACTGGGAAGAGTGATAACAAACTCTGCTCGCGAATCCGATGGGGATATCAATAACAGCTCTACTCATGACTGTGTTGAGGAGACAAATAAAGTCTGGGAATATCGACCCATTGGAGAAAGTGACGGGGCACCAAGATGACAAACCATCAACCATCGAAACTTCACAAGAAAACACCCATGCTGGGAAAACTGCTGCTAGAGAAAACGAAGTCTTCAACAACACTCTGCTTGCGACTATACTGGGGAACAACCCCAACAACAACTCTGTTTGAGGAACAACCTCAACAAAGATCTGAAGAAAGAAGATACAACCAAACCAGGAATATGAACGAATGTCTTACCTGTTGGAGATCATGCCACCCTCGGGAGAGCACTGAGATATTCTTGAGTATCCTTTCAATCTTGTGAATGTTCACTTTGTTTAAAAACAAAAATTTTGAAAAATTTGATTTGTTTAAAACAATGATATTTTATCAATTTAAAACATGCAAAACATTTGTTGAATTTGAACAAATAAGAGTGCAAATAATTGGATAAAAAGCTCAAATTGATTTGATAGAATGGTAGTCTGCAAATGGCAAGACTCCATAGATCTGTACAAGTTTGAAATCAGTGATATATATTGGAAGAGGGCTACATTGAACATAATGATCCTTTCTCTACCAATTTGAATCTCGATGTATCCGAAGCTTCAGTTGACGACGAATCGAGAATCTTCTGACGAAATGACGACTGATGAACCAGAAAGTCTTGTCAGGATGCAATTACTTGCCAAATCCCTAATTTTTGCCTAGATTGCCCCAGGGTGAGGTACTCAATCTAGCGGGATGCAAATATATTCTTTTTTCAAGTCTCTAATTTTTGCCTGAATTACCCTTGCGGGTTCTCCACCGAGACGCTCATTTTTGCCTAAGCCGCCCTTTCGGGTTTTCAACTTAGCGAGCTATTCTGTTTTTTTTCATTCTTTTTTCATTTGCATATACTCTTTTTTCTAGGCAAAGTATCTCTTGACTGCATCTGAATTCACAGGACGAGTGAAATCCTCCCCATCCATTGTTGTAAGCATCAAAGCTCCGCCTGAAAAGGCTCTCTTGACAACATATGGACCCTCGTAGTTTGGAGTCCACTTGCCCCTGGAATCGTGCGCGAAAGACAAAACTTTCTTGAGCACGAGGTCACCTTCTCTGAACACACGAGGCTTGACCTTCTTGTCGAATGCTTTCTTCATTCTTTGCTGATATAGCTGACCATGACACATGGCAGTTAAACGCTTCTCTTCGATCAAATTCAACTGGTCATAACGACTCTGAATCCATTCAGCATCAGTCAACTTGGCTTCCATCAAGACTCGCATTGATGGGATCTCCACCTCTACTGGGAGAACAGCTTCCATGCCATAAACAAGAGAGAAAGGGGTTGCCCGTGTTGAAGTGCGTACAGACGTACGATATCCATGCAAAGCGAATGGCAGCATCTCATGCCAATCTTTGTACGTGACAGTCATCTTCTGGATAATCTTCTTGATATTCTTATTAGCAGCTTCAACAGCCCCATTCATCTTAGGTCTGTAGGGAGAGGAATTATGGTGTGCAATCTTGAATTCAGCGCACAACTCATCCATCATCTTGTTATTCAGATTAGATCCATTATCAGTAATGATCCTCTCTGGCACACCATAACGGCAAATCAGCTGGTTCTTGATAAACTTCACAACCACCTGTCTGGTTACATTCGCGTACGAAGCGGCTTCAACCCATTTGGTGAAGTAATCAATTGCTACGAGAATAAACCGATGTCCGTTGGACGCTTTCGGCTCAATCATGCCGATCATGTCGATTCCCCACATAGAGAAAGGCCATGGTGATGAAATCACATTCAGGAGTGTCGGAGGAATATGAATCTTATCTGCATAAATTTGACACTTGTGACATTTCTTCACATATTTGCAACAGTCAGACTCCATTGTCAGCCAATAGTAGTGTCATACGGTGAACTGGACCTTATTGGATTTGTAATCGCAATGTCGCGGTTAGCAAGAGTCGCCACCGACTTTTCTTTTATCCCATAAGGAAAGGCGGAAAAGAACAGGAAAGACCTTAATTTTAAATTCTTAGGTTCGGGAGGTACTTTATACAAAGGGAAGGTATTAGCACCCTTTGTATCCATGGTTATCCATGGGCTCTTAATTGCTCAATCATTTATGTTTTCCTTGTTTGAAAAAAGTGGTTGAGAAATGTATGAAAAATGTTTTGAAAACGAGAATTTAACTTTGTAATGATTCCTGCATGAATGTATACAAAGTGGTTATCTCGTATAGTTTTTTGAAAGTAGTTTAGAAAAATATAACTCGGCAATGATCCTAGTACGGATGTATGCTAAGTGGTGATTTTCTAAAAAAAGATGTTTGAAAGGTGTGAGGTGTGAAAAGCATTTTTTTTGTTATGAATGAGCAATTAAGGTTATACCTGTCCGAGGTCTTTCCGGGCATTTCCTATCCTTATGAGGGTAAAACTGTCCTTACTATTGAGAAGTAAGTAGTTTTATCCTTGGGATGTAGAAGGGTCATCGTAGGGTCATTGATAGGTCATTGAAGGCAACAGTTGTGAGGATACCTTAGCATTCGAAGGGACTATCATCATTTAACCGTAGGCTATACCGAAGGGTCATCGAGGGACGAAATCGTATTTCCGAAGGCAACATCCGAGGGACCATGATTTATGTTATGATGATTTAATCGAAGGGCCATTGCTAAGTGTATCCCCACATTCGCGGGACATGACCATTATACCGTAATACCGTAAGGCAGCAAAGAGAGGTCCAAGATCACTTATTTAAAGGTCATATTTTAAAGTCAATTAAGTAATTAAGTCCATACTGAAATCAATGCATTAAAATTAATACATTAAAATTAATACATTAAAATTAAGACATTAAAATGAACACATTAAAATTAATTAGGCCACTTAGGGTGAGTCTCCACAAGGGTATCCCACAAATAAAGTGGGAGACCTAAACAGCAATCTTTTCCTGGGACATATGAACCTTTGCAAAATTCAGCAAACGGGTTAGAATACCAAATCAGGGTGCAATCGAGAGTTGCACCAAAGTAATAGGTAAACAAAGCATGGTTATGATAAAATAGGTCAGATGGGCAAAGATCAAAATAGGACGAAGAACAGCGGCATCCATTACAACAATTCAAAGTATCCAGGCATACTTAAGTTACATGCAAAGCCTCAAATATATTTATGAATCTCAATTATGATATCACATGTGAATTAGGAACATAAAGCGATAATAGTAACGCAAACCTGTTTGCAATTGAGTCGCAACCTTGAATTGGCCGATCGGATAGAATTGAGCGGAGGTGACCTTGCTGCCGCCGTAAGATTAGATTCGGTAAAAAGGCACACAATAGTTTCCGTTGTAGAAACTATTGTGCGAAAAGAATTAACTAAATACCAAAAGGGAATCCGGAATTGCAAAAGAAATAGTGTAGCACTTGTAAAACACAATGCCTAAGCTACTGGAAAAGAAGAAAAAATGCAAAGGCGAAAACGGCAAAGGAAAAAGAATCTCGGAAAAAGCTCCCCCTTTTAGGTTTTCAAGGCGGCTATTTATATTGTTGTCATTAGGTCATGCCTGCTGCCAAAAAAAAGTCTTCAACACGTACGTGGATATAGGGCCCAACGGATCTTCAAGTCTCCGAAGCGTTGCCTGCGCCCACAAAGTAGGGGAATGGTGTGACGTTCGTCACACCATGTGTGACGCCCGTCACAGGGGTGTGCGAGGCGTGACGCTCGTCACAGCCTCTGTGACGCTCGTCACAGATGCCACACCCGTGTTCTTGTACTTTGGGTTGGGCTTTGCTGTTTGGTTCGTTTTCTTTCCTTTTTGCACCCCTTTTCCTCCGCTTCCAAATAAACCACTTTCATATTATCACTAGGTGAGCGTGTAGCGAGTAGGCCATTTTGGGTCATTCGCGAGCTGGGCCTTTGATCCTTTAAGTGTCATAAAAATGAGTCGGAGTGCCCTGAAATGTCTTGAAATATTAATGGGCAAATTTTGGGGTATGACAGCTGCCCCTGTTCAATATTCTTGAACCGAGAGAGTAGAATGGTATGTGCACCATTCGTGGTCTGGAGGTGGAAGATTATTGAACACTAGAATGCCCCGAAAATTTGCGCTTGTCAATTGGTCTTGATGGAGATGGGCTTAAAGATGCCATCCAGGAAGTTTGATGATGGGAGCTTCAGACTGTGTCGTACGTTAGACGATATCTGAAGACATGGATGTCATACCGGGTCATACGCTAGATCGTATAGTGAATCATCCATCATGCTGTTGACTTTGCTGGGGAGTCAGAGTATGCTATATACTGCTGGGGATAAGGGATCAGAATGGGTCATACACTGGACCGTATCTGAATACCAGAGTGAGTTGTTCGTTAGGCAGATGACTTTGATGGGGATGAAAGATCAGAATGGATCGTACGCTAGATCGGTTCTGAGTTGCAGAATGAGCCGTCCGTTAGGCTGAATCTGCTTGAAGAGGGAGTAGTCGTATACCAGACTACCATTCAGGAATGTACCTGTCCGACGGTAGCACCTGAGCAAGGGAATAGCCGTATACTAGACTACCATTCCGAAATGTACCTGTCCGAAGGTAGCATCTGAGTAAGGGGAGTAGCCGTATACCAGACTACCATTCAGGAATGTACCTGTCCGCAGGTAGCACCTGAGCAAGGGGAGTAGCCGTATACCAGACTACCATTCAGGAATGTACCTGTCCGAAGGTAGCACCTGAGCAAGGGGAGTAGCCGTATACCAGACTACCATTCAGGAATGTACCTGTCCGAAGGTAGCACCTGAGCAAGGAAGTAGTCGTATACCAGACTACCATTCAGGAATGTACCTGTCCGAAGGTAGCACCTGAGCAAGGAAGTAGTCGTATACCAGACTACCATTCAGGAATGTACCTGTCCGAAGGTAGCACCTGAGCAGATAAAGGTCTAGCTTGGTCGTACATTAAACCTTATCTGAGTTGTCCGAGGACTTGACGGTCTAACTTGGTCGTACATTAGACTGTATTTGAGTGGTATTTGAAGATTTGAAGAAGGTCAGAATGGATCGTACGCTAGATCGTATCTGAGTTGTTGAAGGTCATAGGTTGAGCTGAATCAGAGTGAACCGTACGCTAGGCTGTATCTGATAGTATTTGCAACAATTTACTGGGGATGGGCTTATAGATGCCATCGTTAGGAGGATGTCAGAATGAATGGTGACATGGAGTATATCCAAAAGATGTAGTTGAATCCTGAATGTAATTGATAAGGATGCCCGTCTGAATGGACCTTTGTTTTGATTGTATCAAGAGGATAATTAACCTGAAAAATAAAGTTAGCTTCATGCCATGTCATGATGCATGAGATGCAAATGTTGTATGCATGCGTGGGCTATGAAATGATGTAATGAGTGAATTATGCGTCTGAAATAAATGCGAACATTGTATGCATGTATATGTTATGAAATGATGTAATGTATATGATGCGGAATGGACATTGTATGTAGGTATGTGATGTGAAGTGATGTAATGAATGCACTATGTATCTGAAACGTTCTTCCAGGGGACTCTACTGGGGAAACAAATCTCAGTCTTCGGGTCGGAGATATTTGTATTGATGGCCCTTCCTTAGCTGGGGATTTGGGTTCTGTCCAACGGGGCCTGGCTGGGGATGGAAGGGATGACCTTTCGGTAGGGCGGTGCCGACCTCTTCTGGGGAGTAGTTGGCGTTGCCGGGGAATCGAATTAGTAACAGCCTCCTTGGAAAGCGTGGTTAGACCTTCTCCTCGATCCCGAAGTCGTGTAGTAATTGCTATTGCTATTTTAGGCATGCATTTTTGTAAACATTGGTCATATTCAAGTGCATAAGTCAATTCAAGTTAAATCAATGGACGTTTACGTAAACAAAACAGAAAAGGTAAAAACAAAAGCATCTTTTTGGAAATGAAATTGTATTGATTTTGAAAGAGGGCCTATAAATAGGCAATTTGAGTACAAGGAGACGGAAATCCTAGTAAGAGGAAATTGTCAAGAAAAAGAGAAAGCTATGCAGAAAAAGTCCTATTGATTTTAATTCCACTACTGTCATCATGTCTTCAAGCATCTCATCTTCTGCTGTCGGATAGAGGTGATTGGCTTGTTCAGTCCCTTGAACTTGGTTGAAGCTGACAGAGAACGGGACATAGTCATACGCTTGAATCCCTAATTTTTGCCTGGACCGCCTTTTCAGGTTTTCAGTCCACCAGGATACCCGTTTTTGCCCAAGCCGCCTTTTCAGGTTTTCGACTTGCCGGGTGTACATTTTTATATGTTTATCCCTAATTTTTGCCCGAACCCTTTTGGTTCGCCGGGATGCCCTTACTTTTGCCTAGGTACGTCGACCTAGCGGGTCTCTGTTATGCGTAGTATTTTTTAACTATGTCCGCGTTCACAGGATGCGGGAAGTCTTCGCCATCCATTGTAGCAAGTATCATGGCTCCACCAGAGAATACCTTCTTAACCACAAATGGCCCTTCGTATGTGGGAGTCCACTTGCCTCTGGGATCCCCTTGTGGTAGAATGATACGCTTGATCACCAAGTCGCCAACTTGATACATCTGTCTCTTGACTCTTTTGTTAAATGATTGGGTCATGCGCTTCTGATATATCTGCCCGTGACAAACAGCCGCAAGTCTCTTCTCATCAATCAAGTTTATCTGATCGAGTCGAGTCTGAATCCATTCATCTTCATCTAAGCCCGCCTCTTTCATGATTCTTAGAGAGGGAATCTGAACTTCCACCGGTAAAACGGCCTCCGTTCCGTAGACTAAAGAGAAAGGAGTTGCCCCTGTCGAAGTGCGTACTGAAGTGCGATAACCATGGAGAGCAAATGGTAACATCTCGTGCCAGTCTTTGTACGTTACTGTCATCTTTTGTATGATCTTCTTAATGTTCTTATTAGCAGCCTCCACGGCGCCATTCATCTTTGGCCGGTACGGAGAAGAGTTATGGTGCTTAATTTTGAACTGCGTGCAGAGTTCAGTAATCATCTTGTTGTTCAAATTAGTACCATTGTCAGTGATAATCCTTTCAGGGATGCCGTATCGACAAATAAGGCTATTCTTGATGAACCGTGCCACCACATTCTTGGTGACAGAAGCGAATGAGGCTGCCTCTACCCACTTGGTGAAGTAATCAATAGCGACGAGAATGAAGCGATGTCCATTAGAAGCCGTAGGTTTAATCTCCCCGATCATATCGATGCCCCACATTGCAAAGGGCCAAGGAGCTGTCAACACGTTCAATGGAGCAGGAGGCACATGTACTTTGTCCGCATAGATCTGACACTTGTGACAGGTTCTGGAGTGATGGTGGCAATCAGCTTCCATGGTAGACCAATAATACCCTGACCTCAGAATCTTCTTGGCCATTGTATGTCCATTAGAATGAGTCCCAAAAATACCGTCATGCATGTCTTCCATAATCTTTTCTGCTTCCTTTTTATCCACACAGCGAAGCAGAGTCAAGTCATGATTACGTTTGTATAACACTCCATTACTCAGAAAGAATTTAGCGGAGAACTTCCTCAGGAATTTTCTGTCATTGATGGATGCCCCTTCAGGGTATTCCTGAGCTTCTAAGTATCTTTTTACGTCGTGGAACCAAGGTTTTTCCCGTACTCCCTCAGTGTTAAGTTCATAACAGTATGCTGGTTCATCTAGTCGCTCAATGGTAATCCTGGGAGCTTCACCGTCCCATCTGACTCTGAACATAGATGACATGGTAGCTAATGCGTCTGCCAACTGATTCTCTTCTCGTGGAATATGTTCAAATGTAATCTCTTCAAAGTATGGAAGTAATGTCATTACCTGCTCTCGATAAGGGATGAGATTTGGATGTTTAGTATCCCATTCTCCTTTGATCTGACTGATTACCAAGGCCGAATCTCCGTACACACTCAAGAACTTGATTCGCCAATCTATAGCAGCTTTGAGTCCAAAAATACATGCTTCATACTCAGCCATATTATTGGTACAATGAAAACATAGTCTAGCTGTGAAAGGCGTATGGTAACCCTCGGGAGAAATGAGTACAACCCCAACACCATGGCCCAATGCATTAGAAGATCCATCAAAGACCATAGTCCATCGGGATCCCCATTCGGATCCCTCATCTGGTTTAGGTTTTTCGTAATCCGTAACAAGCATGACATCCTCATCTGGGAACTCAAAATTCATAGATTGGTAATCGTCCACCGCTTGATGAGCCAAATGATCAGCCAGCACGCTTCCTTTGATTGCTTTCTGGGTAGTATACTGGATGTCGTACTCTGTTAAGATCATCTGCCATCTCGCTATTCTTCCGGAGAGGGCAGGCTTCTCGAACATGTATTTGATGGGATCCATCCTAGAAATCAACAAAGTGGTATGATTCAACATATACTGTCTTAGTCGGCGAGCAGCCCAGGCCAAAGCACAGCAAGTTCTCTCGAGCAGTGAGTATCTTGTTTCACAGTCGGTAAACTTTTTGCTCAGGTAGTATATGGCATGCTCTTTTCGACCAGACTCGTCATGTTGCCCCAATACGCACCCCATTGAATTTTCTAATACGGTCAAATACATGATTAGAGGTCTTCCTTCAACTGGTGGTATCAGAATTGGAGGTTCCTGGAGGTAGTTCTTGATTTTGTCAAAAGCTTCTTGGCATTCATCATTCCATGTCATCTCTTGATTTTTCCTCAGTAATTTGAAGATGGGTTTGCAGGTAGCGGTCAAGTGGGAGATAAATCGAGCAATGTAGTTCAAGCGTCCCAAGAAACCTCTGACTTCTTTCTCCGTACGGGGAACTGGCATTTCTTGAATAGCTCTCACTTTAGCCGGGTCAACCTCAATTCCTTTACCACTGACAATAAAGCCTAAGAGTTTACCGGATCTTACTCCAAAAGTGCATTTGTTCGGATTCAATCTCAACTTGTACCTCTTCAGCCTCTCGAACAGTTTGTATAAATGATCGAGATGCTCTTCTTCAGTATGAGATCTAGCTATCATGTCATCCACATATACTTCTATCTCATGATGAATCATATCATGGAACAAAACCACCATAGCACGCTGGTATGTTGCCCCGGCGTTCTTTAGACCGAACGGCATTACTTTGTAACAGAAAGTGCCCCATTGCGTCACAAACGTAGTTTTCTCCATGTCCTCAGGTGCCATCTTAATCTGATTGTAACCTGAGAAACCATCCATGAATGAGAATAATTTGTGTTGAGCGGTGTTATCTACCAGAACATCAATGTGTGGGAGTGGAAAGTCATCTTTGGGACTCGCTTTATTCAAATCTCTGTAATCCACGCACATTCGCACCTTACCATCTTTCTTTGGCACTGGCACCACATTAGCAACCCATTGAGGATAAGAAGTAACAGCTAAGAAACCGGCATTGAATTGTTTCATAACCTCGGCTTTGATTTTCTCAGACATTTCAGGACACATGCGGCGAACCTTTTGCTTGACAGGACGGCAGTCTTCCTTCGTAGGCAGCCGATGCACCACTATATCAGTATCCAACCCGGGCATGTCTTCATAAGACCACGCGAAAACCTCCACATAGTCATGTAACATCCGAATCAATCTTTCCTTGACACTGCTTTCCAATCCTGCTCCTATTTTGACTTCTCTTCTGTCTACCTCAGTACCCAGATTTACAATTTCGAGGGACTCTTCATGCGGCTGTATAGTCCTTTCCTCTTGCAATAACAATCTGGCAAGCTCTCCAGGGACTTCACAATCTTCCTCACTTCCATCTTCGGCTTGGTAGATTGGATTTTCAAAGTCATAATGAACAGTAGCGGAATTATTATCAATAGGATCCAGAGTGAGTACGGATCTGCAATTTGTTACGTGAGTGTGTGTAAGAAAGCATAGCTTGTTTGAAAGACGACAGGAAAAATAAAGAGCGCAACATTTGAATGCGAAAATGTCCATTGATTTATTGAATATGAAAATATGCTTATGAAATGACAAAACCCTTAACAAATTAGCTATTGTGCCCCGGGTATAGACACAATGCTTTAAGAAGTTCAATTAGAATTTGCAATGCTAAATAGACAATAACAATTACTCCTGACTAAAGGAGATCGGGATAGTGTCTTCAGCCTTCCAATTATTGAGTCCGTCGCCAATTGTTGGGTAGATCCACCTATCCAGGTCGCAATCACTGTCAGCATCTCTTACAACATTGATTTGATCTTTGACCGTCTTCTCAGAGTTGAATCCCAGACCAGCTTTGTCAGACTTGTACGGTACGTTGATCAGTTGACCCCAGCCAGTACAACCACCATCTTCAACCACAGCTTGAGCATCTTTCAGAGAAATCATAGCAGGAGGAGCACGAGTAACCTTGGGCACACAGGGAGTTGGCTTAAGGACGGGATCGGGCGGAGAAACCACTTCAAATGACTGAGTTGGAGTCTCGACGAATTCACCATCCATCTCAACGTATCTGAAGGTATGCACACTACTGACAATGTATTCTTCCTCCCCACACACAGTGACGATCTTGCCCTCTATTGGATACCTCAGCTTTTGATGGAGGGACGAAGCCACGGCACCTGCCTCATGAATCCAAGGGCGCCCCAGTAGGCAGGAGTAAGCAGGTCGAATGTTCATTACAAAAAAGGTAGTGTTGAAAACTTGAGGTCCTATCTTGATAGGGAGAACAACTTCACCATGGACAACACTCTTTGCACCATCGTAAGCCCGCACCACAATGTCACTAGGCTTCAGTTCAACGCTCTTGCAGTCAAGTTTCTCAAGCACGGCTTTCGGTAACACATTCAAAGAAGAGCCATTATCGATCAGCACATGAGACAGGGTGATCCCTTTACACTCAATGGAGATATGCAGGGCCTTATTATGGTTCTTTCCCGCTGGTGTCAGATCAGCGTCGGAAAATCCTAGGCCATTGTCAACAGCCAAGTGAGCCACATAATGTTCGAACTGATCGACAGATGTTTCCTGAGGCACATGAGCAGTCTTCAAGAATTTTATCAACGCATTGGCATGAGATTCAGAAGATAACAGCAATGATAACATTGAGATCTTAGATGGGGTATGCCCCAACTGCTCTACAACATCAAAGTCACTCTTGCGGATGATTTTCAACACTTCTTCCATTTCTCGTTTGGCAACGTCTTCAGTAGTATCTTCGACCGGTGTCTCTGACTGAGAGGGATTGACTGGTTCCTTTCCTCGAGTCTCAGAAGCTGGGGGTGAGATCTCTGGAGAGAAGATTCTACCGCTTCGAGTAATTTTACTAGTCCCAACGATGTCATTAGGATTAGCAGAATCACCAACTTGCTTTACGCCATGGATATAAACCTCACCTCCGTAATTCCACGGAATGGCCTTGCTTGAGGAGTACGGTATTGGGCCAGGAGCAGTAATGATCAGGGGAACTACCCTGGGCTCAACAATAATCTTCACAGGTATTCTGGGAGCAGTAATCTTCACTGGAACCTTGGGCCTTGCAATCACAGATACTTCTTCAACAGGGTTTTCCGTCTTAGAAACCCTTTCAAAGAGAATTGTACGATCGTCCATCAGCTGTTGAATACCATTCCTCAACTTCAGACAGTCCTCGGGCCGGAGTATGCAGAGATTGCAATCTTCAGTACAACCTGGAAATAAACCAGCTCGCAATAAATTCCCCTTTATGATCGGGAGAGGAGATGTTAAGTCCGCTACAGTAGTGATGAGAGAATCGTCATTGAGAGCATTAACAGCCTTGTCATGATTAGGCATAGGTGCATTGATGACATTAGGAGTCTCCGGAGGCTCGAACTCAATTTCCCCAGCATCGATCATGTCCTGAATCTTGTTCTTCAACAGCCAACAATCATTTGTATCATGCCCGGGGCTATCGGAGTGATATGCACACCTGGCATCGGGATTGTAACGAGGCGAAGCAGTGTTGACATTTGCAGGAGGACCTCTGAGGGTGATTAGGTTTACCTTCAGCATACTTTGCAGTGCTTGTGCTAAAGTCATATTGAGCTTGGTAAACTGCCTTCTTGGTCTGTCTTGTCTTTGCTGGAAGTTTTGAGCTGGCGGGGCTGCGATCGTCACTGCTCCAATGGCATGGTCACCGATTTTCTTATTATGATTCCTGTGACCATACACAGCATTCGATTCGTTCTTCCCATGGTAGGACTTTTTACTGCTTGTAGAAGTAGCGGCCTGTAATTTTCCACTTCGAATGCCGCTCTCCACCCGTTCACCTGTCAGTATAAGTTCAGTGAAACCTGATGAAGAACTCCCCAGTAGGTGGCTGTAGAATGGGCCAGTCAGGGTACCCATGAACAGGTCTACTAATTCTCGGTCAGTCATAGGGGGTTTGACTCTGCCGGCCAAATCTCTCCATTTCTGAGCGTACTCTTTGAAGCTGTCTTTAGATCCCATGGCCATATTCTGCAACTGCAGCCGAGTAGGTGCTAATTCAGAATTGTACTGGTACTGCTTGTAGAAAGCCGTTGCTAAATCAGTCCAGGTGCGGATGTCAGAGCTCTCGAGCTGATAATACCATTCCAACTGAGTGCCAGATAGACTCTCTTGGAAGAAATGGATCCACAGTTTCTTATCAGTGGTATGCGGCTGGATCTTTCTCACATAAGCCCTTAGATGCATCTGAGGACAAGACGCACCATCGTACTTAGTGAAAGTGGGGATTTTGAATTTGCGAGGAATGGTCACATCGGAGACCAGACCCAAACTTTCGAAATCCAGACCAGGTGTCTTCTGACCCTCCATGGCTAGCATGCGTTCTTCCAGCAATTGGTACTTATCATCTCTTGGAGAGTACTGTTCATTTTCATACTCCTCATCATCATCCTCAGGGTTAGAGAAATCAGCATTCTCCTCCTCTGAATCATCCTCCGCCCCCTCTTCTGGACCATTCGGGATTCCAAATTTGATTCCCGTAGCCTGTCCTTTACGCCTTCTGCCCGGGTTAATGAAGCTCACAGCTTTCTTGTCCTTCTTCTTTTTGGCCAAAAGAGCCTTCAGTTCCTCCTGCCCCTTGGATAAGCTTAACATCATCTCCTTGAATTGAGCATTCTGAGTCTGGAGATCTTTGACAGTCTGTTCGAGATCCATTTTTTTGTTTAAGAGGCAGACCGTGAGAATATGGTCCTTTAGAACACCTGTTATGCAATGTTATGTTATGCGATGCAATGTACGAAATGTTTTCAAGGACTTTTGGAATTTAACTCTGCATAAATCCCCAACAAGAGGGAAATGTTTTATTGCTACTTTTTTTCAATGTTCATTACAAAAGGAATAATAGTAAAAATACAAAGCTCAAGTCTCCCAGGGGCGACTTCTTTTCGGGCGAAGATATGCATTGAGTCTTCGTTCCTCATTAAGCTGACTGGTGAGCTCTAACACTTTCTTCCTTTCTGCATTGAACTGAGCTTCGAAAGTATCTCTCTCTTCTCTCAACAGGATCCAGGATCTCTTTAGTTCCTCAATGTTGGTAGGCATATCTGGATAAGGAATGATCTGAGGAGCACCTCCTTCAGCTTCAGGTTCGACAATCTGAGGTCCGATTGCAAGATATGGCATGACAAGTTCACGAGCTCTGGCGCGTACCCATCTGAGATAAGGTTCCATAGGAATAGAATTTTTCTGTCCTACCGTACCTCTCTTCACCATGCCCCAAGCTCGTACAAATCTTTGACAGTGGCCTTGGGAATCGTTGTCATAGTCGAACACAATGCCCTCGATGATCATTTCATGTGGGCCATCTCTTCGAGCACAACCAAACTGTCGCAGAGCTAAAGCAGGATTGTAAGTAATACCTCCTCTTATTCCTAGGAGTGGTACATTAGGGAACTCGCCACAACGATCAATGATGGTAACATTTTCCTTGAACTGAGGACACCAACAGATGTCTGAATGGGAGAGTGACATTATCTTTTGAGACCATCTCAGATTTTGCTCATTCTTCAAGACTGATTGAGGAAGGTGTGAAATAAACCACCTAGACAATAGAGGTATGCAGCACATGAGAGTCCCTTGCCTTTTCATGGTACGAGTGTGGAGGGAATGCAGAATGTCTCCCAGCAAGGTAGGTACAGGGTTATGAGTGAGAAATATCTTAATAGCATTCATGTCTATGAATTGGTCTGGATTAGGGAATAACACCAAGCCATAGATTAGCAATGCCAGGATGTCTTCGAAAGCACGGACGTTCATAACTTTTAAGAATTCTCGGGCCTTATTTGTCAGGAATTTGGCAAGTAAACCCTTAACTCCACTCCTTGTTACCCAATTAGCTTCGATGTCGGACTTCGTCATGTGTAAAGCTGCGGCAACTTCTTCAGATTTTGGCCTCTTTTCTAAACCACTGAAAGGTATTTGATCCATGATAGGTATCCCAAGCAGCTGGGAGAATTCTTCTAATGTGGGTACCAACTGATAATCTGGGAAAGTGAAGCAATGATGTTTGGGATCGAAGAACTGGAATAGGACTCTCATCATATCTTCTTTGAAACCAATGGTAACCAAATTGAGGAGATGACCGTGTTTCTTGCTGAACTGAGCATGATCGGGAAGTTCTGACACTAAATCCTTGAGTTGAGGAGAGATTGCTACAAAATTGATCCGGATGGTCTTCCTGGAAGCCATAACCTGTTCAACAGAGCAAAGCTAAATTCCTAAGTCCTTGAAATGGTTAGTATGATGATGTTATGATGTTATGATGTTATGATGTTATGCAAGCACAAGCATGTCACACAACAATTATTCCTAGGTTTTAAGGCTTGCATGAGTTCCATAGGTAAGTACCCTCCCCACTGAAGTTTGGTTGGTTCAACCTGTCCTAGAATAGTAACCGGGTTCTAGAAGGATCTCAGATCATCGATCTTTCTTTAGGCCCACTTCAGTGCAACACCAAGTGGTTGACCGAAGCTTCCCTAAAGTCCAATCTCAAAGAGTGTAGTATCGAGTATCAACCAACCTCAGTCGGAACCGAAGCCAGTTATCTCACTACTTTCTAATGGCTAGGATGAGTCAATTAGGGTTCTAAAGGTCTGGTTAATGCTTTGATGACACCACGCGGAAGCCAAATTTTTCCTCAAATAACATGAGGACCATCAGGACAACCAAAGTGTCACATTAACCGTAGCTATCATTTTGACCATTCCAGTATACGCCGGATAGTCGCGATGATCTATTGCTACTTACCTAAGGTACACTAGATCCGGGTGTAGGATCTTTCACTCAAAGCCCCCTTAAAAGAAGGAATAATAAAACATAAATGATTTTTTTTTTAAGATGGACCTCTCTTTGTAGTCCCCAGCAGAGTCGCCAGTTCTGTCATACGGTGAACTGGACCTTATTGGATTTGTAATCGCAATGTCGCGGTTAGCAAGAGTCGCCACCGACTTTTCTTTTATCCCATAAGGAAAGGCGGAAAAGAACAGGAAAGACCTTAATTTTAAATTCTTAGGTTCGGGAGGTACTTTATACAAAGGGAAGGTATTAGCACCCTTTGTATCCATGGTTATCCATGGGCTCTTAATTGCTCAATCATTTATGTTTTCCTTGTTTGAAAAAAGTGGTTGAGAAATGTATGAAAAATGTTTTGAAAACGAGAATTTAACTTTGTAATGATTCCTGCATGAATGTATACAAAGTGGTTATCTCGTATAGTTTTTTGAAAGTAGTTTAGAAAAATATAACTCGGCAATGATCCTAGTACGGATGTATGCTAAGTGGTGATTTTCTAAAAAAAGATGTTTGAAAGGTGTGAGGTGTGAAAAGCATTTTTTTGTTATGAATGAGCAATTAAGGTTATACCTGTCCGAGGTCTTTCCGGGCATTTCCTATCCTTATGAGGGTAAAACTGTCCTTACTATTGAGAAGTAAGTAGTTTTATCCTTGGGATGTAGAAGGGTCATCGTAGGGTCATTGATAGGTCATTGAAGGCAACAGTTGTGAGGATACCTTAGCATTCGAAGGGACTATCATCATTTAACCGTAGGCTATACCGAAGGGTCATCGAGGGACGAAATCGTATTTCCGAAGGCAACATCCGAGGGACCATGATTTATTTTATGATGATTTAATCGAAGGGCCATTGCTAAGTGTATCCCCACATTCGCGGGACATGACCATTATACCGTAATACCGTAAGGCAGCAAAGAGAGGTCCAAGATCACTTATTTAAAGGTCATATTTTAAAGTCAATTAAGTAATTAAGTCCATACTGAAATCAATGCATTAAAATTAATACATTAAAATTAATACATTAAAATTAAGACATTAAAATGAACACATTAAAATTAATTAGGCCACTTAGGGTGAGTCTCCACAAGGGTATCCCACAAATAAAGTGGGAGACCTAAACAGCAATCTTTTCCTGGGACATATGAACCTTTGCAAAATTCAGCAAACGGGTTAGAATACCAAATCAGGGTGCAATCGAGAGTTGCACCAAAGTAATAGGTAAACAAAGCATGGTTATGATAAAACAGGTCAGATGGGCAAAGATCAAAATAGGACGAAGAACAGCGGCATCCATTACAACAATTCAAAGTATCCAGGCATACTTAAGTTACATGCAAAGCCTCAAATATATTTATGAATCTCAATTATGATATCACATGTGAATTAGGAACATAAAGCGATAATAGTAACGCAAACCTGTTTGCAATTGAGTCGCAACCTTGAATTGGCCGATCGGATAGAATTGAGCGGAGGTGACCTTGCTGCCGCCGTAAGATTAGATTCGGTAAAAAGGCACACAATAGTTTCCGTTGTAGAAACTATTGTGCGAAAAGAATTAACTAAATACCAAAAGGGAATCCGGAATTGCAAAAGAAATAGTGTAGCACTTGTAAAACACAATGCCTAAGCTGCTGGAAAAGAAGAAAAAATGCAAAGGCGAAAACGGCAAAGGAAAAAGAATCTCGGAAAAAGCTCCCCCTTTTAGGTTTTCAAGGCGGCTATTTATATTGTTGTCATTAGGTCATGCCTGCTGCCAAAAAAAAGTCTTCAACACGTACGTGGATATAGGGCCCAACGGATCTTCAAGTCTCCGAAGCGTTGCCTGCGCCCACAAAGTAGGGGAATGGTGTGACGTTCGTCACACCATGTGTGACGCCCGTCACAGGGGTGTGCGAGGCGTGACGCTCGTCACAGATGCCACACCCGTGTTCTTGTACTTTGGGTTGGGCTTTGCTGTTTGGTTCGTTTTCTTTCCTTTTTGCACCCCTTTTCCTCCGCTTCCAAATAAACCACTTTCATATTATCACTAGGTGAGCGTGTAGCGAGTAGGCCATTTTGGGTCATTCGCGAGCTGGGCCTTTGATCCTTTAAGTGTCATAAAAATGAGTCGGAGTGCCCTGAAATGTCTTGAAATATTAATGGGCAAATTTTGGGGTATGACAAGTAGCCTGCTCTCAACATTTTCTTAGCCATGGCATGTCCATTGGAATGAGTACCAAATGAACCCTCATGGATCTCAGTCATCAACAGGTTTGCTTCGTGTCTATCCACGCATCTGAGCAAAACCATATCAAAATTTCTCTTGTACAACACTTCACCACTGAGGTAGAAACTGCCTGACAACCTTCTCAAAGTTTTCCTATCTTTCACAGATGCCCCAGGCGGGTAGACCTGGTTCTGGAGGAAATTCTTGATATCAAAATACCAAGATTTGTCATCTTTCACGTCTTCGATTGCAAATATGTGAGCGGGTCTGTCCAAGCGCATCACAGTAATGTTGGGGACATCATTCCACCATCTGACTACAATCATGGAAGCAAGCGTTGCAAGGGCATCTGCCATCCGATTATCCTCTCGAGGAATATGATAAAACTCAACTTCTGTGAAGAAAGTTGAAATTCTCCTTGCATAATCTCTGTATGGGATGAGACCTGGCTGATTCGTCTCCCATTCACCCTTGATCTGATTGACAACCAAGGCCGAATCACCATAGACATCAAGATACTTGATTCTCAAGTCAATGCATTCTTCAAGTCCCATGATACAGGCTTCATACTCCGCCATGTTATTCGTGCATTTGAAAGTTAGCCTTGCTGTAAACGGAATGTGTGAACCTTGAGGAGTAATGATCACTGCCCCAATTCCATTTCCATATTGATTAACAGCGCCATCAAACACCATCGTCCATCTGGAACCAGGTTCCGGACCTTCATCAAGTGTAGGCTCATCGCAATCTTTCATCTTCAAATACAGAATTTCCTCGTCCGGGAAGTCAAACTGAACAGACTGATGATCTTCAATTGGCTGGTGCGCTAGATGGTCAGCCAAGATACTACCTTTGATAGCTTTTTGAGCTCGATACTCAATATCATACTCAGACAACAGCATCTGCCAACGGGCAATCCTCCCAGTTAAAGCAGGCTTCTCGAAGATATACTTAATCGGATCCATTCTGGATATCAACCAAGTTGTATGATTTATCATGTAGTGGCGCAAACGCTTAGCAGCCCAAGCCAAAGCACAGCACGTCTTCTCAAGCGTAGAGTACCGAGACTCACAATCAGTAAACTTCTTACTGAGGTAGTATATAGCAAACTCCTTCTTCCCTGATTCATCTTGTTGACCGAGTACACAACCCATCGAGTCTTCAAGAACTGTCAAGTACATAATCAGAGGTCTTCCTTCCACAGGCGGAGACAAAATCGGAGGTTCAGACAGATAATCTTTGATACTGTCGAAAGCTTTCTGGCAATCCTCGGTCCAATCATGAGACTGATCTTTCCGGAGGAGCTTGAATATCGGCGCACATGTGGCAGTCATGTGGGATATAAACCTGGAAATGTAATTCAAGCGGCCAAGAAAACCTCGGACTTGCTTCTCAGTTTTGGGTGCGGGCATCTCTTGTATTGCTTTGACCTTTGCAGGATCAACCTCAATACCTCTTTCACTTACCACAAAACCCAACAACTTGCCGGAACGGACTCCAAAAGTACATTTGTTCGGATTCAGGCGAAGTTTGAACTTCCTCAAACGCTGAAAAAGCTTCAACAAATGCTCAATATGCTCAACTTCCGTTCGGGACTTAGCAATCATATCATCAACATAGACTTCTATCTCCTTGTGCATCATGTCATGAAACAAGGTAGTCATAGCTCGTTGATACGTGGCTCCGGCGTTCTTCAAACCGAAGGGCATCACTCGATAACAGAATGTTCCCCAAGCTGTGATGAATGTTGTCTTCTCCATATCCTCTGGTGCCATCTTGATTTGATTATATCCGGAAAATCCGTCCATAAAGGAAAAGACTTTGAATTTAGCTGTATTGTCTACCAACATGTCAATGTGTGGTAGAGGAAAATCGTCTTTTGGACTAGCTTTATTCAAATCTCTGTAATCAACGCACATACGGACTTTTCCATCCTTCTTAGGAACAGGCACAATATTGGCCACCCATAGAGGATATGTCGAAGTCACCAGAAACCCCGCATCAATTTGCTTCTGAACTTCCTCTTTGATCTTCACTGCCATATCTGGATGAGTTCTTCTGAGCTTCTGCTTCACAGGCACGCACTCAGGCTTTAAAGGCAGGAAATGTTGCACAATATCTGTATCTAAACCCGGCATGTCTTCATAGGACCAAGCAAAGATATCTGAATATTCTCGTAGCAAGCTGATCAAATCTTCCTTGACAGATTCTTCAAGAAGTGCCCCAATCTTCACCAGACGAACACAATCCTCAGACCCCAAGTTGACTGTTTCCAAGTCTTCGAGATGCGGCTGAATGATCTTCTCTTCGTGCTCAAGGAGACGGGTGATCTCATCAGGAATCTCTTCAACGTCATCTTCCTCTGCCTCAAATACAGGGAATTCAAAATTGGGAGATGGCGTTGGATCATTATGTTCAATGGGTTTTAGGATCAACCTGCATAATGATTTTGGTTAAGAAAAACTTCAGAATTTAGACAAACAAATCATTATGCAGATGAAAAATGTTTGCTTTTATTTTTTGTTTTTATGGTTTTTTGTGATCACTGATTTCATTACGAAAAGCAAAAAGTGAAAACAAAGGAAAAACAAATGTTTAACAATGCGAAAATTGAATGAAAACATCATTGTATATATGCTTTGCCAACAATGTCATCACTTCTCCTTTTGGCATGGGAGAAGGGTTTTAAACAAAGTGAACAATTTACTCTGATCTATGGATAACTGTAGGAACATCCACAGCGACCCAATTGTGGCAGACACCACCAGGAATAACAAAATTGTTCAAGTCTTCTGCATCTTCTTCTTCAATGATAGCAGCAGCTTCCTCTTCTGCAGGTTGATCAGCATGGATGAATCCTCCACTTGTGAACAAACCTTGCTCATTGCATGCCCCAGAACCATAACCAATGCCAGCCCGGGATCGATTATCTTCAAGTTCAAGCACTTTCCCTAATCCAGCAACTGCACCACATTCAATGGCCAGCTTCGCATCTCGGTAGGAAGTGAATGAAGGAGACTTCTTCTCGATTGGTTCATCAATAGATAAAGCTTGGAACTGAGTTCCAACTTCATCCTCTGCGTCAATGTACGAGAAAGAAGACAGATGGCTAACCAGGAGAGCCTTTTCTCCCCCTACTACAACCAGTTTCTTGTTTTTGACAAACTTCAACTTCTGGTGTAGGGTGGATGTCACGGCGCCTGCCTCATGAATCCATGGTCTGCCTAAGAGACAACTGTATGATGGGTGGATGTCCATTACTTGAAAAGTAACCTGGAAATCACTTGGTCCTATCTTGATTGGGAGATCAACTTCCCCAATCACGGCCTTGCGCGACCCATCAAAAGCTTTTACAACAACCCCACTCTGCCTCATAGGAGGACCTTGATATGACAGACGAGAGAGTGTGGATTTTGGCAATACATTAAGAGATGATCTAGTGTCCACCAACACATTGGACATCGCATCTGATTTGCAGTTCATGGAGATATGTAAAGCCATGTTGTGGTCTCTTCCCTCCTCAGGGAGATCAGCGTCACAAAAGCTCAAAGTGTTGCAAGCGGTAATGTTTGCAACAATACTATCAAATTGTTCCAGGGTGACGTCGTGATCAACGTATGCTAGGTCCAAGACTTTCTGCAGAGACTCCCTATGGGGTTCTGAATTCAGCAATAGAGAAAGAATAGAAATCTTGGAGGGCGTGTGTAGAAGCTGGTCTACAATGTTGTACTCACTCTTTCTGATGAGCCTCAGCATCTCATCAGATTCTTCATCAACAATGCCACTTGGGCCAACTGAAGAAACAGGAGTCTTTTGCACGGAGGAGGATGGTTGGGCAACATCAAGTGCCGGATTCTGGATATTCACAGCGGTCCCCACAGGGCGCTCAACAGATTCAGAAACAGCAGCCTTAGTAGGTGCGGAAAACACACGACCGCTTCGGGTCAACCCACTCACGTCAGCAATACTAGTTACGGAAGTTGAAGGCAAAGGAACCTCTACTCCATCCTGAACAGCAACAGGGCTATATCTGAAAGGTACAGCTCGATCGGACGAGTAAGGCACAGGGCCTGCAGGCTTGATGATCAAAGAAGGTGGAGCCTTCGACTTGTTGCTATTGTAGCGAATAACAACCGGCTCGGGCAGCTTGAATACTGGTGATATGACATTCACTTCAGGCTCAACTGTATCGACATTGCGATTCTGGAGAATCTCAATGGTACCTTCATTCAACATCTTCTGAAGCTCACGGCGGACCTGGTCGCAACCCAAGCGGTTAACCGAGCAGACGCGGCACTGGTCGTGGTTATGCTCCAAATAGCTGTACTGACACAGCATCTTATGCAAATCAACCAACGACTGCCTGATGTGGCTGACATACTTAACCTTGTACTTCCCAAGGCATTCCTGAATCATGTTCACAGACTTCCCATGCGCAGGCAATGGGTTCTTGGTGACGTTCGGGCTTGAGTCCTCGAAACTCAGGATTCCACTTCTCATAAGGTCTTGCACCTTATTCTTCAATGGAAAGCAGTTTTCTACATTGTGGCCCGGAGCACCGGAATGGTAGACACAATGCTGGTCTGGTCTGTACCACCATTGTGGATTTGCAGGAATGGCAGGAGGATCCTTGGGAGAAACCAATTTCCTTTCCAACAGGGAAGGATAAAGCTCTGCATATGTCATAGGAATTGGATCGAAGCTGACCCTCTTCCTATCATAATTCATGCTAGCTTGATTGGTTGTACTTCCACGAGGCTGGTAAGCCTGTTGCTGTGGGCGTTGCTGTTGCTGATACTGTGGTTGCTGATATTGCTGCTGATGCTGATACTGTTGATGCTGATACTGTTGAGGTTGAGGAGTATTGTCTTTGAAAACAGGCGTTACGTGAGCCACCTGGTGCTGATGACTGGTATGTCGTGCAGGCTTCCTCTGAACAGAGGGTCTTCTATGCTTCGGCTGAGACTGCACCGCATGCGCTTCGCCTTCTTTCCTCTTAAACGCTCCATATCGTTTAGAGGAAGAACCATCATCTTTGGCCAACCGTCCTTCACGGACACCTTCTTCAAGACGCATCCCCATATTCACCATCTCGGTGAAATCAGAGGGAGCGCTTGCTACCATCCGCTCATAATAAAATGAACCAAGAGTCTTCAGAAAGATCTTGGTCATTTCTTTCTCTTCCAGCGGTGGAGTGATTTGAGCTTCCAGCTCACGCCATCTCTGGGCGTACTCCTTGAACGATTCCTTATCTTTCTGAGACATGGACCTGAGTTGATCTCGGTCAGGCGCCATATCAACATTGTACTTGTATTGCTTGACGAAAGCTTCGCCAAGGTCATTGAAAGATCGGATGTTGACACTGTCCAGGCTCATGTACCATCTGAGCGCGGCACCAGACAAACGTTCTTGAAAATAATGGATCAAGAGTTGATCATTATCAGTCTGCGTTGACATCTTCCTGGCGTACATGACCAGGTGAGCTAGTGGACATGTGTTCCCCTTATACTTTTCAAAGTCTGGGACCTTGAACTTGATTGGTATCTTGACACCGGGAACCAGGCAGAGTTCGGCTGCAGACTTGCCGAAGAGATCTTTGCCTCGAAGAGTCCTCAATTCCTTTCTCAGCTTAAGGAATTGATCGTTCATTGCGTCCATCTTCTCATGAACATATGAGCCCTCAGACGCCTCAGAGTGATAGATGGTGTCGTCTACCCTAGGCATGGTATGCACGACAGGAGGAGCGGGAACAGGGACCGGGCTAGATGCCGGCATTTGAGCAAATGTTGGAGCTGGCAGATCAGGCATGAAGCCTGAAGGCATCCCCCAAGGAAAACCGGGAGGCATGGCATTGGGCTGATGGGCACTGACTGGCACCGTTGAAGTAGCCACTTCTGAAATAACCGTCCTCTGAACAGGAGTTGCTGGCTGTTGAGCAGGCTGGTTCTGAGCAGCAAGGAGTTGCTCCATCAAAGCGCCAAGTCTGGCGACTTCTTCCTTTAGTTCTCTGTTCTCTTGTTCCAATTGCTCCATTAGCCTTGCTGAATTGACCCGCGTATAATACCGGTGAGTCAACTTGTCTTCAAAATAAATGAAGAACAGAGGTTAGGACAAGAAGACCAGAAAAAGGGGTACCTGTTTATGCAAGAATGATGCATGAAATGCTCGTGCAAATGCTTTGTTTTTCAAGGAACCCTGAGGGTATTTTTTTGCAATATTTTGAATATTTAAACATTTTAATTGCTCATGGAAAATATTTCATTCAATATATTGAGACAAAGAAGTACAACATTTTTGATTCATTATAAAGAGAAAAGGTAAATGACATCCTATGGATCCCTATTAGCTCGGGATGCTGGAAGACGAGAAGTGCACAACTTCTTGATCTCTCTCTCATAGGCAGCCTCCATATCAGCTTTCTCATTTGCAAGTCGATCATACCTCCTCTTCCAGAATTTGGATGACTGAGGAAGCAGAGAAGTCCAAGTGTCGTTCGGATCGTCGATCACTCGGTGCTCGAGAAATTCAATCCTAGCATCCTTCTCCTTGAGCTGCTGCAGCAATTCCTCTCTTTCGCGGATCCAAGCACGCGAAAGGTCTTCTTCTCTCAACTCCTTTACGCGTTGGGTAGGGAGGGTTGAAGGCCCAGCCACATCCAACAGTGTAGGTCTCAGATGATCATATGGCATCAGGTAGGTGGCAGCTCTCTGTCTGACCCAAGAGGTGTATGGCTCCAAAGCAATGCAGTTCTTTGGACCCAACTCATTCCTACTCTTCTTATGAATACTGCGCCAAGCACGGACAAATCTGGCTTTCAGGCCTTGGGGATCTTTACCCTCCTGGAAGAACACACCTTCTAACAGAATGCTATTAGGTTTATCCTTCAGGGGGAACCCAAGCTGACGTCGTGCAAGAATAGGATTGTAGGTAACCCCACCACATGTGCCAAGAAGAGGCACATTAGGGAATTCACCACAATAGTCGATGATCTGGACGGTGTCATACACGCGATCATACCAGGTGATATCATCATTGGTGAGAGACATGAGTCTCTGAGACCACCGTAGACATCCCTTGTTCTCCTTGAAAGCAACTGTCTGCGGCAAGTGCGAAATAAACCACTTGTACAGCAGGGGTAGACAGCAGACAATAACTCCTCCATTCTTCATATTCCTCAGGTGCAAGGAGACATATGTATCGCCCAACAAAGTCGGAACTGGATTAAGAACTGAGAAGATCCTAATGGCGTTCATGTCTACGAACTTGTCGAAGTTGGGAAATAGCACCAATCCATAGATGAGCAGCACAAATAGAGCCTCAAAGGCATCCTCACTCATGGCCTTCCCATAGAAGGTAGCTTGGGCAATGAGGAACTCGGAAGGAAAACCCTGAATTCCGCCTTTGGTAGTCAGATTAGCTCTAATCAGATCTTCATCTATATGCAACAGACTAGCAATCTCTCGAGCAGATGGAATACTCTCTAGGCCACTGAACGACACTTGATCCAGAATCGGAATCCCAATGAGGTGAGAGTATTCTTCCAAAGTCGGCAACAACTGGAAGTCCGGAAATAAGAAGCAATGATGCAACGGATCGTAGAACTGAGCCAAGGTACTCATCAACCCTTTGTCAACCTGAGTGGTGAGCAGAGGCAGAAGCTTCCCATAGCGAGCTTTGAAACCCAAGGGATCTAATACATACGATGTCAGATTCCTTAACTCTTTTACATCGGGCTGTTTGAAGCTGTACTTCTTTGTATGCCTTTTTGGTCTTTCCATGTCTGAAAATTTTGCAAATAACCCTTTAAGTTCCTTGAAGCTTTTCTTTTTCTGATGACATGAATGCGGATGAATGCATGAATGTATGAATGCAACAAGCACACTCAAGGATCAAGCAAAGCACACCAAACAAAGGTCGTGGGAAAGCTCTATGTATCCCTAATATCAATCATCCATTTTGGTGGATTTAGGTTTTCACCTTATCGACACCCAAGTTCCATTGATATTAACGGTACATGAACCGGTTCAGACATTCTTAATATCAACCAGCCGCTTTGGTGGATTTTAGGTTTTACACCTGATCCGGGATCCATTGATATTAACAATGTTTGAACGACTCAACCACGAACCACGGGTTTGTTGAGAGTCACGAGCATGGAGTCTCGGTTAAAAACCACCCAAAGGGAGTGTACTAGGGTTTAAACCTGCCAGACATGTTCTACCAGAGGTTCCCATAATCATCGTCCCATCTTTCGAATATTATCGGAGGAACGAATACTCGTATTCCAAGAATATTCTCAAGAGAAACTCTTATGAGTGTAGTATCGCGTGACAATCGTATCAGAACTGACATCTGAACGACCTCCGCACTACGGTCCTACAAATAGGCCAAGATGGGTTTGGTAAACTATGGTTCTTGGCTTCTGCGGAACATGATTGAAAGAATAATGCCTAACCACAAATAACTTGTGTGACATTATTAGTTCAACATGACCTCCACCAAGTGAATGGGCTCGCAAGTCAACTGGCTAAGGAATACTCCACACCAGTCAACAAGACTATGCCATTCTCCTATCCTAGAGTGCACTCGAGTTCGGGTATAGAACTCATCTCACAGATCACCAAAGCAAACAGCAATTGTATATCAAGCAATTCACACATTACAATCAATACAGTTATCCCAAATTATACAAAAATATGTCATATAACAAATAACAATATAGCACAACAAGGGTGAAAAGTAGGCAATACCACCAAGGATCGATGTATTCCCCAGTGGAGTCGCCACTTTTTCTGTAGCGGTGTATTCGTCGCTATATGATCTATCGATTAAACCATAAGCAAAGCATACAATGAAATTTCGAGTCGCCACCGCACTTTTATTTATCCAAAGGATTGGCTAAAAAGCGAACAAAAGCCTAAGAAGTTTTACACGTAGAAAACTAATAAAAAGATCAGAGAGTCTGGGTAAGGGGTAAATTACGCAATGGGAAGGTGTTAGGCACCCACTACGTCCTAGGTACTCCTAGGGAGCCCTTTTCACACTTGTTGTAAAAATTGTTATTTGTTATGACATAAAGATTGTGCAAACATGATTGGGATGATGAGAAAAGAATATATAATTTTTATTGGGTTTGAACGGATGAACCCGTTGCCTACGTACCTCCCATCAAAGGTAAGGATCAAAACGCCGTAGTTCGGCTAAAAGATTTCCAAAAGTTGGTGGATTCAATTTTAAACAATAGCACTGAGGCTTTTCATTATCAATGGGAGAAAACTCGACCAAGACCAACATCCACCATGTGAGGATAGCTTCGACGTACTAGAGGGGTTAGCCCTGTTTTCAGTACGGAAGTCTTATAGTCGACTCACTAAGGATAGGCAAGATTTACATCAACCACAATGATAATTGAAACCTATGGCTAATGCATGAAAAGATTAACAATGGACAAAGCCAAAACAAGTGAATGGGTGAAGTTAATTGATTATGATTATGAAAATGGAGTCAAAGTATGATTAAGATTAATTCAAAGAAGTATTATGAAATGGGGTTTGAAAAAAAAGTCAAGGACTTGGGGTCCAGGTTTTTAGTTTGAAAACATGAAGATGTTTGCACAATATCTATGTCAAGTTTGAAATCAAAGTGTGAAAAGGTTTAGGACACAATGGGGATGAATGGATGAAGATGGATTGTAAAACTTCTTAGAAGGTTCACTTCTTGAAATCATATAGGGGATGATTCAAGTGTGTCCTTTGGAATAGCAATGGATAATAATAAACAAACAAGAAAGTCAACAAAAGCGGATATCGGATGCCAATCACTGGGCTTATACCAATCTCCTAAAACAGAACGGGATATCAGAAGCCACTCAATGGTCTTACACTAATCTCCTCAAACAAAGAAATAAAAGGTGGATACCGGATACCAATAGATGGATTTACACCAGTCTCCTAAAACAGAAATGGATATCAGAGGCCACTCAATGGACTTACACTAATCTCCTCAAAAGTAAAACAAAGATGAGATATGGAAGTCAACTGCCAATCTATCTGGACTTAGGTTAACTCCACATATGATCATAGGAAATCCAATGCCACATTACTGGGACTTACAATGGATCCTCACATACAAGAACAAAAGCAACAATATGATCACAGGAAAGCAAATGCCAACTTACAGGGACTTACAATTGCAACCTCACATAAACAAAGAAAAGAAAAACATGGACGTCAGATGCCAATCTATCTGGGCTTACTCTAACCTCCACAGTATGGTCCTAGGAATACAAATGCCAACTTACAGGGACTTACAATTGCATCCTCACATACAAAGAAACAGCAAAACATGGACGTCAGATGCCAATCTATCTGGGCTTACTCTAACCTCCACAGTATGGTCCTAGGAATACAAATGCCAACTTACAGGGACTTACAATTGCATCCTCACATACAAAGAAACAAGCATCAAACAAAGAGATGAGTGGCCAATGAAATGGTCTTACAACTCACTTCCATATCATAGGAACAATAGCCAATGAATGGTCTTACAATTGTCCTCAATGGGCAAACAACAATAATAATGTCACACAGACAAATGAGATGATCATGCACTAATGGGCAATTAATGATGTTAAATGCATAGAGCAAACAAGCAAACATGTGCATATGAGATAAACAATCAATCCAATGAAGTCAATCAGCACACACTATAACCATACAATGAGGCTCACACAAAGGGTTAGGCATTGAAGCCAACTGGAATAGGGTCAAAGATTTGCTCTTAACCTTGCCATTGAGGGGCTAAGGTGAAGCAGATGAAAGGAGATGAGGGGTGTGCCTCATTGCTCTTATCCCTGGTCAGGGAGAGCATTGAATATCAGAAAGTGTGGGAGTTCAGAAAGTAGGAACTCTCTCCACAGATTATTGACTCGATAGATCTTGGGTTTTGATCTCAATGCTACAACCATGTAATGGGAGCAAGGAGAAGACTCATTGAATAGTAGGGGATAGGTTGCTTATCCCTATGATCTACCAATTGCCTTACTTGAAGGACTTTTCCTGCTTGGGACAAAATTAAACACACACAAGCATTGCCTCTTAAGGAGGACTTCAGACAGTTGCCTGGCCAAATAACAGGCCAGGTCTTCCAGACTACATGAAGAACAAGGGATTATACCTCAAAGCAAATTGCTAAATAGCAAAGCAAAGCAAGTTCAAATAACTAAGCAACTAATGGTACCTGAAATAGTCAAACAAATCATTACACAGTTCAACAGTTTAAATCAAAAGGAAAGGAATCAACAGTCAACACAGAGAGACAAATGTGCAAAGTACAAGACTCAAATCATATGAGTCAAGCCACCTACAAAACAAAGGTTAGCTCATGATAAACAGATAAAGCTCAAACAAATTGGATTTTTCTCTTTGAAGCATTTGTGCTTAACCTGAAACAATGAACTCAAACATAAGCCACAGGACCACTAGGACAAGCCTAGGGTCAAAAATGAATGAGAAAGTCAAAACAGCAAATGAAAGTCAACCAAAATCAAGTTCAAATATATCAAGAAGCAAACTCAATTGGTCCCACATGCATATCATTCATCATCATGATTTTATAGACATGAGAAGGCAAAGCATGGCAAATTGGTGCACATAGAAGTCAACAGAAAGACTTGCATCAAAAGTCAACTCAAACATTTTCAAAAATCACCAAATAATTCATGCTCAATCCTAACACCTAGCATGGTAAGCATATAAAATTTCATCATAATTGGACAAGTGGAAGGCAATCAATGAAAATCATGAAGTCAAAGTAAATTTGAATATGCTCAATGAAGTCAACAGCAAGACTTAGCTCAAAACCCAACATAGTCAATTCCAAAAATCATCAAATAATTCATGGTCAATCACAATCCATAACATGGCATACATATGAAATTTCAGCTCAATTGGATCATGGGAAGATGGTCAATTAAAATCAGGAAGTCAAAACAATTTCAAGCATGCACAAAGAAGTCAAACATTCATGGGTCAACTTCAAAAAATCATAACTCAATGCCAACAGATGAGAAATGAATGGGATCAACACCAATGCAAAGCTTAAGATGTCTAGTATGCACATGTAAAATTTCATGATCATCCAATGAAGTATGAGAATTTCCCAAATGAAATGGCAAGATGTATCACACAAAGTCAACAATTGACTAGGCAGAGAAGAAAAATCTCAAACAAATAGGAAATGGCATAATTAATTCCAGGAAAATTCACACATAAACTAGACATATAAGAGAAGGTTCATGCAAAAATTCAAATCAATTGAAGGCCAGGAAGCATGTAAACAAAATCATGAAATTGCATATCATTGGTGTGACACAAATTGTCACACCCTACTTCCAAAATTCATATCTCACAAACCACATATGATAAATTCAAGAACTCTACATCAAAACAAACATGAATGAGTGTAGATTAACCACAAAAAATTTCAGGGGCATTCGATACATCATCACAATTTCACAAAAGAAATGGCAAAAGGTGTCAAATGTGCATACATGTCAAGAAAACTAATACCATTTAAAATCCAGCCAACCAAAAATTCAGCAAAAATCATGATAAAATAATAGACATTCAACAGGACATGATGCAAAAAATTCCATGATTTTTGGAGTTGAAATGAGTGAATTGTGAATTTTGGAAGATGAGTAACAATTTGGAACAAACATGAACAAAGAACATGAATTAGTGAGTCAAACAAGTTGACCAGTGGCACGGTGGTAAATACCACCCTCACTAATTGAAACGGTGCGCATCAGACCATGGCCATGAAATGTTTTAATTGGTTAATACCAATGGAACAGTAAGCAAGCAGGCAACACGTGAAAGAAAAACAAGTTCTGGAAATGGTTAGGGTTTTGAACAGTGACCGTGTGTGTTCATCAACTTCATTCAAATCATGAAAAATTAAATCGCCCAGAAACATGAATCGATCATACCATTCTCATCAGCACTCCATATACATTAAGAATCCAAGCATCATTTTCCTTAAAACACACTAACCATCATGAATCGAAGATAAACATATTTCAAACTCAAACTTAAAACCTAGATTTCTCCTAACTCAAGCAATCAATTAACACGATTCCAAGTCCATAACACTCAGCAAGGTAAAGTCTACACATGGCATAGCAAAATTTTGAGAAAAGAAGTGGTCGAAACCTTACTTGATTTGGAAGAAATGGAGGAAACAGCTGTTGTTTTGATGATACAAGCTCGAACAGGTGTCCAGCAAGCTTCCCAAAGTTGAATGGAGGAGAGACTTTGGCTCAGTGGTGCTTGGAAATGCCCGAATCATGATCTGCCATTGTTGGTAGCTTGAAGAAACAGATCACGAAAACGGCTGTGCAGTTGGTGTTATATGCTTGCAAAGGGCTCACAAAGATGGTCAGGTGATGAAACAATGAAAGCTAGCTCGAGTGGTTTTGGAGTTTGAGCAGAAATTGCAAAATGTGAAAAATGCCAAAATGAGAGAATGAAAGTTTTCTGTCCGTTTTCAGGCTGCTGCTAGGTTTAGATTTGCAGAAAAGTTGATTTTATACTTCTGTTTAATATTGCTAATGAAGGTACTAATCAAAGTTAACTTAAATGAAGCCAATTTGCATTTTGCTAACTTTCCAACATATGTACATGGAGGTGTATGGTTCTGGCCGAGTTTGGGCCTTTGGGCAAGTCACAAATGATGTTTCTGAACATTTCCAATTGGCCAAAGTGTTTAAAAGATGCTAAATCAAAAAGTCAACTTTTGGTCCACACTTGAATTTAAATGAAACAAGTCCAAAAATGCCATTTTGATCCATAGATTTTTGGTATATGAAATTTATATTTTTGGAAAGAGGAGATGAAATGTGGTTTGTAGGAAAAAACCCCACCAAAATTGGCCAAATGGTTCATGAGATATGGCCCTTTGAAGTTCACAAATTTTTGAAATTGAATTGATCATATCTTGCCAACCATACATGGGATTTTAGAGTTCTTGGACTTTTTGAAAATGGGAGAACAAGATCTTCAACTTTCATGTTGGGCAAAAATTCATTTGAAGCTTGTATCATGATGTAAGTTGAGGATCAAGAAGTTTCCATTTTTGGCAGTTAAAATTACAGGTCCACTTTCTATTTTGGGAAATTTCTGATTTTGCTCCAAATTCTTCCATGATGGTATTTGACATGATATATGAGGCTTGTATAGACATGAATGAGACCTCTCAGACCAAATCCCATCACCAAATCACTGATTAAATCCACAGTTGACCAAGTTTGACTTTCTGTTGACTTTTCTAGGGTTTTGCATGATTGAACCACTTCTGATGAATTCCAAACCCTGATTCCTTGAGAACTTGATTTCAAATGATGTCCCAAGTCATATGAACTCTTGATTATTGATCATGGTGCCCAAATTCTGCAAGAATGGCCACCATCCATTGCTTTGACTGACTGTTGACTGATTTTGACCTAATTGCTGATGATTGCTTCAACTGCAAGCAACAAGGTTAGACTGACAATATTTTTGTACTTTTTGGTCAGTAAACATATGAAAAGCAAAGATATACAAATGCAAGGCATGCTTGGTGATCAAGAATCAACTCACAAGGCACCCTACCCACTAGGAGGGAAGTTAAGGCATGCAATGATCCTTGAGGCCATGATATGATATGATATGGGCCATGAGGGATCTTAGTGTAAGAACAAAAATAGTTCTACAATAGATTCCATGATTTTGATGATAACAAAGGATGAAACCAAAAGTGGTACCCTAACGAAAAGTTTCTAAGTGTGCAGGGTTCTAAAGAAAGAAGAAACAAATCTGATGATGTCATCAGATGCAAAACAAGATCAGATGCAAAATCTCAAGTATCAGAAGCATCTAAAGAGGAATCTCATTCAAGAAGCTCTGACTCTGGACAAAACTGCAAGTATCAGAAGCATCTGAACATGAAGTAAAGTCTAGAAGCTCTGACTCTGAAGAAATGCCTTCTGTAAATTCTGAAGTTATCAGCGATTTCTGAACCTTCAAGAGATAACATCAGAAGCCAGTTTCTCCAGATACACAAAGACTCTAATCAGAATTGTTAATCATGATGAAGTAACGTTTAAGCCAAGTTAAAGTTCTGCAAATAGATTTCCTCAGTTAGAAAGAGACGTTAATCTCCACTTCCAAGAGAGAAGATACTAATTGTGGTAAGTAGTCACTTCTAAGAGAAAAAGTCTACTGCAGAAGCTATAAATGGAATGGCGTAATTACATCTCAATATCCAACAGATTCAACGCTATTTCAACTCTACTTCAACTCCTATAAATAGAGAAGAAATCTCATTCAGTATATACGAAGAAATCACTAGCCAAAACTATACTGAAATCATATCACGCTCAAGAAAAACATCTTTGTTCTTCAAAGATTTTCACTAAGCTGTTGCTTATCAAGTGAAAAATTTGTTCTTAAGTTTGTAATATTTGCTTTCTTAGAAGCACTCTAGATTACACATCTAGTATCTATTTTTATTTGATTTCCTCAAGTGACTCTTTGTAGTCTGTAGACTTGAGAGGACTAAGAGATTTTCTTCTCTCTTAGGGGTTGTTTGTAATCTTTCAAGATTAGTGGATTAAGTCCTTGTTGAAGGCGAAATCACCTTGGCCGGGTGGACTGGAGTAGCTTTGTGTTATAAGCGAACCAGTATAAAATCATTGTGTGATTTCATTTTGCAAAAGCGCTTATTTTTCAAACAATTCAAACCCCCCCTTTCTTGTTTTTCTCACCTTCACTTAGGGCCCAAAATTGGGGTCTTACACATACCACCTAGGTAACTTCCTATTCTCCATGTAGTCTGGAAGACCTGTCATGTTCTTTTGGCAGGCACCTGTCTGAAGCCCTCCTTAACAGGCAATGTTTGTGCTTGTTTATCTTTGTGCCTTGTACTTCAAAGACCTCCTAAGTGAAGAGTAATTGGCAGATAGAAGGGATGTGCAATTTATCCCCTGCTATTCAGTTGAGTCTTTCATCTTGCTCGCACAATATGCTGATGCATTTTGAATAAACACCCAAGATCCTTTGTATATAGAGTCGGTCAAGTGGAGTAGAGTCCCACATTCTGGACTCCCACGTTTTCATTGATTGAAGCTCACCCAGGCCCGGGTTAAGAGCTATGAGGACCAATCCTCATCACATTTCATCTGCTCACCCTGACGGTCAATGTCAGTGGTTAAGAGCCCTCAGATATCCTTCCAGCCGGCTTGTTTGTCGAGGTTGATATGACCCCTTGACTAAAGCCCAACCTTGATGTTTGAGCCCCTTGTTGGTGTGTTTACTTCATATTAAATGTTTGTGTGTGGTGTGGTTGTATCCCCATAGGATTGCTAGACTTCGCATAGTCTCTCGTTTGCATGTCAATTAAGGTAGCACGGTTCCTTCGTCTAGGACTTCCTTTCTTGTGTGAGCATCCTAAAACACAAACAAACATTATCCCCACTTAAGAACACGTTGACTCCTTCTACTACAGGTGAGTAAGTCTCCCAAGGTCAAGCATCCGGTAGATTGCGTAGTAATGTTGATCACATAAAAAACACAAAACAAATAGAAATAGTTTAGCCGAACTACGGCAACTCTGATTCTCATGTCCAGATGAGATACGTAGGCACGAGATGCGATGTCTTGTCGAGTTTGACTAACAACTAACTTTAATCCTTTTCTCTCGCCCCCGTTGCAATTGAGACCTTCCCTTTCTCTTGCCCTAGTGGCAATCGAGACCCTTCAATTGGTATCAGAGCACCGGCTCTGTTATTGATTTTCAAATCAAACACTTAACCGTGTAGAGAGATCCAGTGCGAGAAAAACAAATGGCCCACTCAAATGAGAAAGATTCTTACAATGCCAAGCCTCCTGTTTTTGATGGAGAAAAGTTTGATTACTGGAAAGATAGAATCGAAAGTTTCTTTCTGGGTTATGATGCTGACCTCTGGGACATTGTCACAGATGTATACAAACCTCCAACCTTAAATAGAGCTGAAGTTCCCAGAAGCAAAATGTCAGAAGATCAGAAACGTGAGTTCAAAAATCATCACAAGGCCAGAACAATACTTCTAAATGCTATATCATACAACGAATACGAAAAGATCACCAACAGAGAGACGGCTAAAGATATACTTGACTCTCTGAAGATGACCCATGAAGGAAACTCCCAAGTCAAGGAGACGAAGGCTCTGGCGTTGATCCAGAAGTATGAAGCCTTCAAGATGGAAGATGACGAAGCTATAGAAGCTATGTTTTCCAGATTCCAAACTCTTATTGCAGGTCTTAAAGTGCTAGACAAAGGATACACGACTACAGATCATGTTAAGAAGATTGTCAGAAGTCTGCCAAAGAAATGGAGACCTATGGTTACTGCTCTGAAGTTATCAAAGGATCTGAACAGTATCAGCCTTGAAGAACTTGTTAGTTCTCTCAGAAGCCATGAGATAGAACTAGAGGAGGATGAGCCTCAGAAAAGGAACAAGTCAGTGGCGCTGAAGTCCAGACCTGAAAGACGGAAGTCAGACAGAACCAAAGCTCTCCAGGCAGAAACTGCAGATACTGACGACTCTGAACCTGAAGACTCTGATGATGAAGAAGAACTGTCCTTACTAACCAGAAGAGTTAAGCAACTCTGGAAAAGAAGGAACAACAACAACTTCAGAAGATCAAGACCCAGAGGGGATAGATCAGAGTCAACTTCAAAAGGTAAACCTAATAAAGATATTACCTGTTTTGAATGTAAAGAAACAGGTCATTATAGAAATGAATGCCCCAAGCTGAAGAAAGATAACTCCAAGAAAGAAAGCTTCAAGAAAAATGCCTTCAGAACAAAGAAGGGATTAATGGCCACCTGGGACGATAGTGAATCAGGATCATCAGAATCTGACTCTGATGAACAAGCCAACGTAGCATTTATGGCTACCACATCCAGCAGCTCAGATGAAGAATCTGAAGAGGTATTTTCTGAACTTTCTAGATCTGACTTAGAATCATGTTTATCAGAAACTCTTACCTCTCTTCAGAAATTAAAACAAAAAGTTAAAAGCATTAAAGGTCTTCTTAAAGCAAAATCTGAAGAATGTAGTGAACTTGAGACAACAATTCTAGCACATGAAGATACAATCAAATCTTTAACGTTAGAAAGAGATGGAGCTAAAACAAAAAGCTTAAAATTAGAAGAAGTGTTGTCTCAAGCACCACAAACTTCAAATGAAATTATTTATAAATATGAAGAAGCCTTTCAACAATTTCTGAAGAATGGGATAAATAGGAGTATTATGGCATCCATGATTTATGGAGTAGGTCAGAATAATAAAAGGGGAATTGGGTATGATTCTGATAAAACTTCTACCAGTAACCAGCTTAAATCTCCTTTTTCATATCATTACACACACACACAAGAACAAAAATTTGAGAATGCTAGAAGACCCAAAGTTGTAAGAAACTCTGGGAAAACTAATCTAAAAGGACCCAAGAGATTCTGGGTACCGAAAGATAAGATTATCTATGTTGCAGATATCCTATGCAGCAAAGTTCAGACACCAGTCATGGTACCTGGACTCTGGATGCTCGCGACATATGACGGGAAGAAAGTCTATGTTCCAAAGCCTGGAACTTAAAGACGCTGGCTTCGTAGGCTTCGGAGGAGATCAGAAAGGAAGGATCAGAGGCTCCGGAACTATTGGTAATGGTACTCTTCCCTCTATATCTGATGTTCTTTATGTAGAAGGATTAATGCATAACTTGTTATCCATAAGTCAATTAAGTGATAACGGTTATGATGTAATCTTTAATCAAAAAACGTGTAAAGCCATTAATCAGAACGATGGCTCTGTCCTTTTCACAGGCAAGAGGAAAAACAACATTTATAAAATAAATCTTTCTGATTTAAAAGATCAAAATGTTAAATGTTTAATGTCAGTTCACGAAGAGCAATGGGTATGGCATAGACGCTTAGGCCACATTAGCATGAGAAAACTTTCTCAGCTAACTAAACTTGAGTTAGTCAGAGGCTTACCTAAACTGAAGTTTTCTTCAGATGCTCTGTGTGAAGCGTGTCAGAAAGGAAAGTTTTCAAAAACATCTTTTAAAAAGAAAAATGTTGTTTCTACCTCCAAGCCTCTGGAGCTTCTTCACATTGACTTATTTGGTCCTGTGAAAACAGCATCAGTCAATGGAAAGAAGTATGGACTTGTAATCGTTGATGATTACAGCCGCTGGACATGGGTAAAATTCCTAAAGCACAAGAGTGAGTCTCACTCTGTATTCACCAGTTTCTGTTCTAAAGTGCAAAAAGAATTTGACTCTAAAATTGTTAGAGTCAGAAGTGATCATGGTGGAGAATTTGAAAATAAAGATTTCGAAGAACTATTTGATTCTAATGGAATATCCCATGATTTCTCCTGCCCTAGAACTCCACAACAAAATGGAGTTGTAGAGAGGAAGAATAGGACACTCCAAGAAATGGCCAGAACCATGATCAATGAAACAAATGTAGCAAAGCACTTTTGGGCAGAAGCTGTAAATACAGCGTGTTACATTCAGAATAGAATTTCTATTAGACCTATTCTGGATAAGACTCCCTATGAACTGTGTAAGGGAAGAAAACCCAACATTTCATATTTTCATCCTTTTGGATGCATTTGCTTTATATTAAATACTAAAGAACATCTGAACAAGTTTGATTCCAAAGCACAGAAAGGTATTATGTTAGGATACTCAGAACGCTCTAAAGGCTACAGAGTATACAACACAGAAACCAAAATTGTGGAGGAATCAATTCATGTTAGATTTGATGATAAGCTTGACCCTGAAAAGTCAAAGCTAGTTGAAAAGTTTGCAGATTTAGAGATCACTCTGGTAGAATCTGAGAAAACTCCAGAAGCTACTGTCACTCCAGACTCTGAAGAAATTAAATCTCCAGAAATTCCAAGGAAAGTCAAGAGTCGTAGCAACGTTTCTGAAGATTTGATTCTGGGAAACAAAGATGAACCTGTTAGAACCAGATCTACCTTCAGAACTTCTGAAGATATTCCTCTGGGACTAGTGTCTCTGATTGAGCCTACGTCCTGTGATGAAGCTCTT
This sequence comes from Lathyrus oleraceus, assembly GCF_024323335.1. Lineage (NCBI taxonomy): Eukaryota > Viridiplantae > Streptophyta > Magnoliopsida > Fabales > Fabaceae > Lathyrus > Lathyrus oleraceus. Next base: position 487,486,759 of record NC_066584.1, on the reverse strand, counting down.
CAAGATAATGATTGGGTGGCAGCTATGCAAGAAGAGTTAGATCAATTCTCCAAGAATGATGTCTGGGATCTTGTTCCTAAACCCAGAGGCACTCATGTCATTGGAACCAGATGGGTTTTCAGAAACAAACTGAACGAGAAAGGAGAAGTTGTCAGAAACAAAGCACGACTGGTAGCTCAAGGTTATAGTCAACAAGAAGGTATTGATTATAATGAAACTTTTGCTCCAGTCGCAAGGTTAGAGTCTATTCGTCTTCTTGTATCTTTTGCTATTAATCATTCTATCAAATTATACCAAATGGATGTCAAGAGCGCATTTCTAAATGGTTATATTTCAGAAGAAGTGTATGTTAATCAACCTCCTGGTTTTGAAAACTCAAATTTTCCAGAACATGTCTTCAAACTTAAGAAATCCTTATATGGACTTAAACAAGCTCCCAGAGCTTGGTATGAACGCTTAAGTAATTTTCTTCTAGAACAAAATTTTATCAGAGGGAAGGTTGATTCTACACTCTTCTGTAAAAATCATGAAAATGATCTCATGATATGCCAAATTTATGTTGATGACATTATTTTTGGTTCTGCTAATATCTCTGTTTGCCAAGAATTTTCTAAGTTAATGCAGGCAGAATTTGAAATGAGTCTAATGCAAGAACTAAAGTTCTTTCTGGGAATTCAAATCAATCAAACTCCAGAAGTCACGTACATTCATCAAAGCAAGTACATTAAAGACGTTCTGAAGAAGTTTGACATGACTGAATGCAACTCTGCAAAGACTCCTATGCACCCAACTTGCATTCTAGAAAAGGAAGAGGTAAGCAACAAGGTTTGTCAGAAGCTCTATCGAGGTATGATAGGCTCTCTTCTCTATCTGACTGCTACTCGTCCTGATATTCTCTTTAGCGTTTGTCTTTGTGCCAGATTCCAATCAGATCCTAGAGAATCTCATTTAACAGCTGTTAAGAGAATTCTTAAGTATCTGAAAGGAACTCCTAACCTGGGCCTGATGTATGAGAAAACATCAGAGTATAGGCTTTCTGGTTATTGTGATGCAGATTATGCAGGAGATAGAATAGAACGTAAAAGCACATCTGGAAATTGCCAGCTTCTGGGAAACAACTTAATCTCCTGGGCTAGCAAAAGACAGTCAACAATTGCTCTATCAACTGCAGAAGCAGAATATATCTCAGCATCATTGTGCACAACTCAGATGCTCTGGATGAAGCATCAGCTGGAAGATCTCCAGATATTTGAGAGTAACATTCCTATCCTTTGTGATAATACTGCTGCTATTTGTTTAAGTAAGAATCCCATTCTACATTCCAGAGCCAAACACATAGAAATTAAACATCATTTTATTAGAGACTATGTTCAGAAAGGGATAGTAACGCTGAAGTTCATTGATACAGAACATCAATGGGCAGATATCTTTACTAAGCCTCTAGCTGAAGATAGATTTCGTTTCATCTTAGAAAATCTGAACATTAAAAATTGTCCTGAGTAAAATTTGGCTCTGAACATGTAAAATGAGACTCTGATAAAAACAAATACACTTCTGCCTCTGACTCTGATACTTCTACCAAGTTAAGAAGATATCTGAGTTAGAAATCTTCAGAAATCCTTTGGTATTCCTGAAGATCAGAAACATCAACACGTGGGGAACATGCGTCTAACCCTAGAACTTCTAGACAGCTGTCAAAAGAAATCAAAGGTCAGAACGCTTGAAATCTCCTTGAGCAGTGTGCTTACTGTTGGGATTAGACATTCATTAATGAGCTGTAATCATTTTTCCCCCAAACGTGCTATTTTGGTTTTTGTGCTAACGCTGGTATGTGTGTCGTTTTGCATGTGTTTTACCCTTAGTATATAAACACTTTTCTCACATTTCACACACTTATCACTCTCACTCACTCTTAAACCCTAAACCCTCTCTCGAAGTTTTCTCTGCAACCTTCTCAGTTCTTCATCTTCTTCATCAATCTTCATCATGAATCCTCAAGAACAAGCTGTTTTTAACTTCTCCCAACAAATGGAAGCTGCTTCTAACCCCCAAACCTCAAACACTCAAACACCCATGGTTGTAGATGTTACCACAACCCCAGTTTACAAAGAACCTCACATTTTGGAACGTGAACAACACATTCATCTTTCTACTCCCTTTGAAGGTTTGGATGTACTGTGTGAATCACTTGTGGATTTTGAGAATTTGAAAAGAAATGGCGTTGATTTAACTGAAGATCTTCGCAAGCAAGGTTGGGAAACCTACTTCAACAGATTGTATGGTCCAATCTATCCTCTTCTGGTGAAGGAATTCTGGAGATGTGCAGATGCTGATGATGAGTTCATCGTTTCTTTTGTTCTGGGCGTGAAGATCATTATCACAGAAGCGTCTATTGCTTCTTTGCTAAATATGGAAAAAGCTGGAGGTAAAAGGATTTACAACATTCCTCCAAGGTCCAAGCGCATTACAGAAGTCATTAACCCTACAATCTTCAAGGCAAATGTTGAAGGAAACCCATCTAAGAACAAGGAGCTTCATCAGAACCTCCGAGTTTGGCTGAAGATTATTCTGGGAACAATCCATCACCGTCCAGCCTCCAACTCTTCAGATTATATTAATGCTGATCAGAAGTGCATCCTCTACTGTATTCAGAAGGGTATTCCAATCAACCTCCCTGTTCTTCTCTTCAGATATCTGAGGGATTCAGTCAGAGAAACAAGGAATAATATGAAGCCCAGATCCTACATTCCTCTGGGAAGATTGCTCTCTGACATCTTCATTGAGCATGGGCTGGTAGATGCTCTGGAGAAGACCAGATGTATGGATGATCTGGCAATTGACGTTGGAAAACCTCTGAATGCCAGAAATCTGAGGAGTATGGGAATCATCAAAGACATCAGAGTCAAGCCCACTATGAATGTGACCTGGGAAGCTCTGAAGGATCAGAGGAAGATGCCTCATGGCCTTGAAAGGTTCTTCAAAAATGAACCCAGAGATGCCATTGCCATCTACCTTCAGGATCGTCTGGATGAAGGCATTGACATTTCTGATTTTCGCCTAGAAGACTGTCTGGACTCTGTAGAAGATCTGGTCAGATACAAAAGAGGCCTTTCAGAGAAGAAGATAGCTGAGGAAGCAAGGAAGGCAAAGAAAGCCAGAATTGGAGAAACCTCTGGCACCAAAGCTTCAGCACCTCTGAATGTCTCCTCTGGTAAGTCCATTCCTCCTGTCTCTTCTGAAGCTGTAATGGCTTCCTCTAACCCTCTCTCCTCTCAACCAATATATACCACCGCTGAAATACCACCTTCTACCATCAGAACCTCTCAACCTCCACCTGTTCTAAAAATTGCCCGTACTTTTACAACAACCTCTGACCCTAATCAACTATATCACCACAGCTCCTCCTCATCCTCTGAATATGAATCACCACCTTACCTTTCCCCTTCTTCTAACCAAGAGTCCTCTGATCATGAGTCCTCTGATCAAGAACACTCTGACCCAAACTCCCCAACAATAGCTGAAATTTATGCTAAAAATTTCGCCCCACAAACTCAAACACAAACTGAAGTAACCTCTCCCCTCAGAACTTCTATTCCACAACAAACAACCACCATCTCCTCTGAAAATCAAACCTCACTTCCACCACAAACAACCACCACACCCTCTGAAACTCAACCATCTGTAATTCGCCCATCTGAACCTTATATCACTCCACCATTAATTCCCGCTGTACCTAGCCCAGACTCTGACCCATTAGATGTAAATCCACTCTATGCTTCATCCCCCAGTCTTCAGCCAGATCCAGATTCTGAACTTCAACCAGAAGCAGAATCTGAACCCCAGCCAGAACCAGAAACTGAACCTCAACCTCTAAATCTCAGCCCTCAAACCTCTCCACCTCATTCACCTGAACCTGAACCTAAAATTATCATACCTACCCTTGAGGAGGCCATTATACAGGTTGCAGAATCCTCAGTCCAGAAGATCAAGTCTCTGGCTAAAAATTCTGAAGTCAGTGATGATCCTAAATCTGTTAGGACACACTGGAACAGAGTTATTAGTTGGATGACCTCTGAGTCTTATAGGCTGAAGAGTATCTCTGAACAAGTCAGAAATGGCTACATCAGAGACTCTGAGGAAAGACTCCAAGAGAGATTGGCTAGAGAAGCTGAGGCCAGAAGGTTAGAGGAAGAAAGACTGGCTAGAGAAGCTGAGGCCAAAAGATTAGAAGAAGAAAGGTTGGCTAAGGAAGCTGAAGAAGAAGCTAAGAGGTTGGAAGAAGAACGCCTGGCAAAGGAAGCAGAACTTCTGAGAATTCAGGAAGCTGAAGCCAAGGCTAAGGCAGATGCAGAAGCCCAAGCTGCTGCTGAAGCTGAAGCTCAGCAGGCTCTGATTCAGGGGGAGTCTTCCTCTGCGATCCCTCTGATTCTTAACACTCTGAAGGAGATCAAGCAAGATCAGCAAGAGATCAAGCAAGATCAGAGTGAGCTCCGGGCAAGGATGGACAAGCAAGACGCTCTGAATGAAAACCTCCAGAATATGTTTGCTATGCTACTACAGAGACTTCCTCCTCCTCCAAACCCTTAGGCACTTAGGATTTCTTTTGTTTGCCTAGTGTTTTTGCTTCTGTCTTTTTCTTTTTTAGCTCTGATATTTCTGTTGAATCTGATGTTTTGACTTCTGCTTGCCTTTGTGCTTTTGTTTAATGAAGTGTTTTTCTCTCTATTATTCTTTTTATATTTTATGCCTTTTTGATTATGCCAAAAAGGGGGAGAAATTATTAAATAACTCTGATGAAAACTATGTCTAAAAACCTTAAGCATTCTGCAACAATTATAGAAATAGTTCTGATATAAATAGCTCTGATTAAATAATAGCTCTGATTAAATAACTCTAACTTTAAAGTTAAGCATTTGCAGAAAGTTTTCAGAAATCTTATTGCTTGGAAAGCTCTGGTAAGAATTTCTGAACTCCCTAGTACTAACTCAGGGGGAGCTTTTGTCTATCTGATCTAATATTTTTTCATGTTTCATCTGATAATTTTATGTGTTTTGTCATCATCAAAAAGGGGGAGATTGTAAGAACAAAAATAGTTCTACAATAGATTCCATGATTTTGATGATAACAAAGGATGAAACCAAAAGTGGTACCCTAACGAAAAGTTTCTAAGTGTGCAGGGTTCTAAAGAAAGAAGAAACAAATCTGATGATGTCATCAGATGCAAAACAAGATCAGATGCAAAATCTCAAGTATCAGAAGCATCTAAAGAGGAATCTCATTCAAGAAGCTCTGACTCTGGACAAAACTGCAAGTATCAGAAGCATCTGAACATGAAGTAAAGTCTAGAAGCTCTGACTCTGAAGAAATGCCTTCTGTAAATTCTGAAGTTATCAGCGATTTCTGAACCTTCAAGAGATAACATCAGAAGCCAGTTTCTCCAGATACACAAAGACTCTAATCAGAATTGTTAATCATGATGAAGTAACGTTTAAGCCAAGTTAAAGTTCTGCAAATAGATTTCCTCAGTTAGAAAGAGACGTTAATCTCCACTTCCAAGAGAGAAGATACTAATTGTGGTAAGTAGTCACTTCTAAGAGAAAAAGTCTACTGCAGAAGCTATAAATGGAATGGCGTAATTACATCTCAATATCCAACAGATTCAACGCTATTTCAACTCTACTTCAACTCCTATAAATAGAGAAGAAATCTCATTCAGTATATACGAAGAAATCACTAGCCAAAACTATACTGAAATCATATCACGCTCAAGAAAAACATCTTTGTTCTTCAAAGATTTTCACTAAGCTGTTGCTTATCAAGTGAAAAATTTGTTCTTAAGTTTGTAATATTTGCTTTCTTAGAAGCACTCTAGATTACACATCTAGTATCTATTTTTATTTGATTTCCTCAAGTGACTCTTTGTAGTCTGTAGACTTGAGAGGACTAAGAGATTTTCTTCTCTCTTAGGGGTTGTTTGTAATCTTTCAAGATTAGTGGATTAAGTCCTTGTTGAAGGCGAAATCACCTTGGCCGGGTGGACTGGAGTAGCTTTGTGTTATAAGCGAACCAGTATAAAATCATTGTGTGATTTCATTTTGCAAAAGCGCTTATTTTTCAAACAATTCAAACCCCCCCTTTCTTGTTTTTCTCACCTTCACTTAGGGCCCAAAATTGGGGTCTTACACATACCACCTAGGTAACTTCCTATTCTCCATGTAGTCTGGAAGACCTGTCATGTTCTTTTGGCAGGCACCTGTCTGAAGCCCTCCTTAACAGGCAATGTTTGTGCTTGTTTATCTTTGTGCCTTGTACTTCAAAGACCTCCTAAGTGAAGAGTAATTGGCAGATAGAAGGGATGTGCAATTTATCCCCTGCTATTCAGTTGAGTCTTTCATCTTGCTCGCACAATATGCTGATGCATTTTGAATAAACACCCAAGATCCTTTGTATATAGAGTCGGTCAAGTGGAGTAGAGTCCCACATTCTGGACTCCCACGTTTTCATTGATTGAAGCTCACCCAGGCCCGGGTTAAGAGCTATGAGGACCAATCCTCATCACATTTCATCTGCTCACCCTGACGGTCAATGTCAGTGGTTAAGAGCCCTCAGATATCCTTCCAGCCGGCTTGTTTGTCGAGGTTGATATGACCCCTTGACTAAAGCCCAACCTTGATGTTTGAGCCCCTTGTTGGTGTGTTTACTTCATATTAAATGTTTGTGTGTGGTGTGGTTGTATCCCCATAGGATTGCTAGACTTCGCATAGTCTCTCGTTTGCATGTCAATTAAGGTAGCACGGTTCCTTCGTCTAGGACTTCCTTTCTTGTGTGAGCATCCTAAAACACAAACAAACATTATCCCCACTTAAGAACACGTTGACTCCTTCTACTACAGGTGAGTAAGTCTCCCAAGGTCAAGCATCCGGTAGATTGCGTAGTAATGTTGATCACATAAAAAACACAAAACAAATAGAAATAGTTTAGCCGAACTACGGCAACTCTGATTCTCATGTCCAGATGAGATACGTAGGCACGAGATGCGATGTCTTGTCGAGTTTGACTAACAACTAACTTTAATCCTTTTCTCTCGCCCCCGTTGCAATTGAGACCTTCCCTTTCTCTTGCCCTAGTGGCAATCGAGACCCTTCTGTTTTGTGTGCGTGTTTGGAGTATGATGTAAGTCTAGCGATTGGCATTCAGTTTCCTATTTGCGTTTCTTTTGTGGAGTTGGATGTAGGCCCAACGGTTGGCATTCCGTTTCCAGTTGTGTGTTTCGTTTGACGTCTCAGCGTCTCTGTTTCAGTGTTTTGTTTCAGCATGCGTTAGCCAAGCTACGAGTGCTCTGATTCTTACTCTAGTTAGAGAAGATACGTCTGCATAGGATGCAAGGTCCTAGCGAGCACGTTCCCCGTATCCCTTCTCCCGTCTTCTTTCATCTGTGTTCTATTCCAGTTTGTGCAGTTTTGAGCAGTTATTTAGCAACCTTTCTTCTATTTTTTCTGAACGTGGATCCCGTCGAGTACGACAGATGCGTAGGGGTGCTAATACCTTCCCTTCGCATAACCGACTCCCGATCCTATCAATCTCTAGTCGCAAGACCATTTCCTTTTCAGGTTTACTTCGAGCGTTTCCTTTCCCTCCTTTGGGATAAATAACGCACGGTGGCGGCTTTGTGTCTTTTTCCCGCCAGTTTTTCGCATAATGCGACAGCTGGCGACTCATCTGGGGATATAGAAGTTGACCTCTTGCTGGTCCATCTTCCCTAAGCGAGTCAATCCTAGCACTCTTTAGGGTAGTGTTGGTTGCTTTTACTGCTTTATTTATTGCATTTATGATTATGATGTGATTGTATATATGTGCATGATGTGATTGCATGCATCATATTATCATTGTGCTGGCTGTGTATCTGTTTCTCTGTGGGGTGGGAGTTACAAGAGGTAAAAGGCCCAATACCCAGGCTATGAGTGAACTTTAGGACACCTAGGAATAGAGTGATTCATGGGAAGCGGGTGGTATAGCGCCACTTAGCGGAACATGGTATCACGAGCAGTTCAGATCCTGATGGGGTATTATCGATACATACATTTGGTGTGTACATGATGATATTCTTGAAAGGGTTGTTTATCCTGCGTTTCTCTTGACCTTACCCTGGCCTAGATGACACCCGTGAGTGGGGAGGGAATGAATCATTACAGGTATAGTTGGTGATTTGATCTGTTGGTGACCGTATTTTGTTGGTGACCGTATCCTGTTGGTGACTTGGTTCTGAAGCATGGGTTCCAGATGACTTTGATCTGTGGTTTCCGGTTCCGAATTCATGCCGAAGCTCTGATCCTGTGTCTTGAGATACACAGCCAACCAGTCATAGTTGCATCATTTGCATCATAGCATGTTTATTTTCAAAAAATAATGCAATAAAAAAATGATGAAAAAAAAGAAAAGAGAAAAGAAAAAAGCTAATTTGCTCATGCATATCATTTCTCAGGTTCATTACAGGCTTAATGTGCGTAATGTCATTATGAGTTGTGGAGAGTTTCGTAATGTTCCACTCATAGGGACTAAGGGTAGCATCAATTACAATCCGATTCTTTCTCTTCGTCAGTTGGGGTTTGTTATGAATGAAAGACCACTAGATGAGGAGATAGTTGAGAGTGTGTACTTTGAGAAGCGGAGTGACCCAGTTAGGTTGGAGCAAGTGGGAAGAGCTTGGAAGAACATTGGTGTCAAAGATGGATCTGTGCTAGGGAAGAAGTTTGCCATTACTATGCCTGCTTACATTGAGTGGGTCAAGGATAGAGTGGGAACTCTATTGCTACCATATGATAGGATGGAACCATTGCAAGAACAACCACCTTTGATACATTCTGAGAATGTGCCTGCTGAGTATTACAAACGAGCTTTAATGGAGAATTGCCAGTTGAAAGAGAAGGAACAAGATATCCAGATGGAGCTTTACAAAGCCAAAGCTGATAAGTTGAACTTGGCTCATAAACTCAAAGGAGTGCAGGGTGAAGATGCTAGCAGATTGAAGAGCAAGAAGAGGTCTTATGAGGAGATAGAGACAATGCTGAATGAAGAACACCATGAGCGTTTGAGGTTGCAAAAAGCGGAAGCTAATTACCAAAAGAAGATACGGGACTTGGAAAAGCAGCTTAGGGACAAAGATGTTCAGTTGAAGAAGGAAGTGGACCTAAGACATACATCAGAGAGCCAGCTAAGAGAAGAAGTTGTGGAACTCAGAAAGCAATTGAAGGAGAAGCTCACTCCTTTGCCTGAGTGTTCAGAGTGTGACCTGTTGATAGACCAGTGCGAGTACCTGAAGACTCTCATTCCTGGAGGACGACCGCCTTAGTTTGTTTCGTTGTTTGTTTTGAGAATCACCTCCATTATTGTTGGATGGGATTCATTGTTGTACTCTGATGTTTGAATCTTTGATTGAACTAGCTTTGTATGATCCTTGTTGCTCATGTTTATAGATGAGATTGTTGATGTTTCACTTGTGCTCATCATCCTGTGTAGGTTGCTTCTTTCTTGTTCATATTGCAGGTTTCCATTTTTCAAAAGATGGATAAGACTCTTGGACGTCTGAGAAATGTACATATCATGTGCATCATACGCATCATATGCATCATATACATATCATTCTTGCATTACAGGTGTTCTTGAACAAGACTTCTCACTCTGGTTCCTGTTTTAGGCAGGATTGTTGATCTTCGTCCGCACCGCTACGCTACAAGACTGAATCAACAGAGAAGTATGGACCAAGTTCAAGCTGAGTTGGCAGAGATGAGGGCTAACATGGCCCAGTTTATGACCATGATGTAAGGGGTAGTGCAAGGGCAAGAGGAGCTGCGTGCCTTAGCCCAGAGACAGGAAGCTGTGATTCCACCGGTTAACCGTGCTTCACCAGAGGGGGTCCCTGTTAATGACCAAGTTGTTGCTGCTACTATTCCCATCAACAACTATGTCGTGGGTGATGAGTTGAGGGGTATCAGAATCAATGGACAACCTATTGATGCTGAGACTGCTAATGTTAGAGCAACCCCTGCTCCGGTTCGCCATCCTGCTTCCCTGGTTGACAGACAAGAGGACATGTTTACTCTCCTTAGTGATGAAGACGAAGTTGTGAGAACTGAAGAGAGGGATATGAAGGTTGATGCCCTAGCTGAGAAGATCCGGGCCATGGAGTGTCAGAAGTCTTTGGGGTTTGATGTGACCAACATGGGATTGGTTGATGGGCTGAGGATCCCTTACAAATTCAAGGCGCCATCCTTTGACAAATATAATGGCACTTCTTGTCCTCGCACCCACGTGCAGGCTTACTACAGAAAAATCTTAGCATATACAGATGATGAGAAGATGTGGATGTATTTTTTCCAAGACAGCTTATCTGGAGCTTCCTTGGACTGGTACATGGAGTTGAAGAGAGAGTCTGTTAGAAGCTGGAGAGACTTGGGGGAATCCTTCTTGAGGCAATATAAGCACAATATGGATATGGCTCCGAGCAGAACCCAACTGCAGAGCCTGTTCTAGAAGTCTGGTGAAAGTTTCAAGGAGTACGGCCAGAGGTGGCGTGAGTTAGCTGCAAGAGTGCAACCTGTAACACCCTTCTAAAATACCCCAAATATTTAATTAAAATAATAAAAATATCAATCAGAGTAATTATGCCCTGAAGGGTGTCACACAATCATTTCACACCAATCATCAATATATCCTGTCATGCTCATTTATTCAATCAAAATAGGACACTTTTGCATAATTCGCAGCGGATACAAAATAACAACATTCAAATCATGTACTACATTACATGTAAAGTTGTTCAACAACCAAAAGAAAACATAGTAAAACATCCCATCCCAATGTTACATCTACCAGAGCATGACCCACTAAGGACTACACTAGACTCCCAGGACTAGCTTCTATTCAATCACTGCTCGTTACCTGAAAACATAGTAGTAAGGGTGAGTCCTTCAATCGATATAATAAGCATTATAAAATATCATGTAATGCTAAGTAATATAACACATATCATTACCCTAATCAGATTACACATATTCAGCAACGGCAATATCAACTCATAATCATCACCATCATCATACTCAAACTCAAAACAACCATAAAACACACGTATAATATTGGAATACATCCATTCATATTATACGCCATACATACATATATTATGCAATGAGACTCCATGCATGCGGTACCGACTACTCGTGAACATATAGTTCAACCTCACCGACCAAATCCAGGTACGGCTACCAAGCTCACTAGTCCCACTCATTTGAGACCTAGTGACTCACATCACTAATTCCTCACCATGGGAATTAGCTACCACCCCAAGGGCTATGCTATGCATGCTAAATCACCTAGCATGCAAACATCAACAACAATCCACAATAACTCATCACTAATTCCTCACCATGGGAATTAGCTACCACCATAAAGGCCACAACATGCATGCTAATCACCTAGCAATGCTACATCATCAACAAAAATTCAAGAATAGATATATGCTCACACTCTAAGCCATAAAACAGTCTATTCACAAATGCACACATAACAAATTCATTCACAGCATCACGCATACTATCACACATCAACAGTATTTTATCACATAAGCATATCATATCATGCCAAATAACAACCACAGTATTAGCACACTCTACTGATACCTATACTACTCAAAACAACGGGAAATGATCCCTAATATATCATACATCATCTGCATTACGTTACTCAGCTGAACAGTTAAAACTGCACAACAACAGCTCAGGAAAATCACAATCCTGCCCATACGCGTATTGCCTAACCCCATACGCGTATGGCCCATCTCCTGACAAAATCCCATACGCGTAACACCATCTCATACGCGTATGCTACGCGTACCACTTCTCCATACGCGTACCAACAGAGACCAATCTACGTTCAAAACATCATCTTCCTCATCCATACGCGTATTGCCTAGTGCCATACGCGTACCATGCCATCTCATACGCGTATTGCCTGGTGCCATACGCGTATGACCAGAAACCAGACTTCCAGATCTGCTATGGCTTTCTCTGCTACGAGATCTATCCAATTCAACCTTCCACAGTCCAATTTTTCACAATAATTGTTCATATCATCTAACACGAATCATACCCTATTCGATTTCACAAAAATCTAACATTTTTACATCTAATTCCTACGAATTCCTCTCAATCATAACCCAATTTCGTTCATCCAATATTTCACAATTTCATCATAATCATCCAATTCAGAGATCAATCAATGGTTTATCACTACCCATGACATATTATCCCATAATACCCATTAAACGATGATAAACCCCCCTTACCTGAGTTAATCCGGCAAATCTCTGAGCTTCAAGCTTTTTCCCTCTTCAACCCTTGTTCTCTGACTCTCTTTGCCCTTTCCACTTTTCTGTCTCCTTTTTCCTTTTCACGTGAAAAATAAACCCTTTTACTAAATGGGACCTTTTTCTAACTTCCAATTTTTATTCCAATAAAATAATAACCCAATAATAGTAATTCCAATAATATAAAAATTCCAATTATTTAATTAAATTAATAAATATATTATTAACTCAATTTAAATAATTATCTTATTTTATCGGGGTGTTACAACTCTCCCCCACTAAAAGAGTTTTCGTCCTCGAAAACATACCTCAAGTGAATAACTCAGGATAAGACTCCTTCATCTGACTCTCAAGTTCCCAAGTTACATTGCCACCTGCTGGTCCTCCCCAAGCTACCTTTACCAAATCAATCTCTTTACCCCGCAACTGCTTCAACTCTCGATCCTCGATCCTCATAGGTGATGTTTCAACAGTCAGGTTATCTCTCACCTGTACATCATCTACTTGGACCACATGCGACGGATCATGAATGTACCTCCTCAACTGAGACACATGAAAAACCTCATGCAAATTCGCAAGTGACGGCGGTAAAGCGATACGATAGGCTACCTCTCCTATCCTCTCCAAAATCTGATAAGGACCAATAAATCGAGGTGTCAACTTCTTCGACTTCAAAGCTCGACCAACCCCAGTTATCGGAGTAACACGAAGAAACACATGATCTCCCTCTTGGAACTCAAGTGACTTCCTCCTCTTGTCGTGATAACTCTTCTGACGACTCTGAGCAATTCTCATCTTCTCCTGAATCATCTTAATCTTTTCCGTAGTTTGTTGAACAATCTCCGGTCCAACCACAGCACTCTCACCGGATTCATACCAACATAAAGGTGTCCGACATCTCCTACCATACAAAGCTTCAAACGGTGCCATACCAATGCTCGAATGAAAACTATTGTTGTAGGTAAACTCAATCAAAGGTAAGTAACAATCCCAAGCACCTCCCTTTTCCAAAACACAAGCTCTCAAAAGATCCTCTAGTGACTGAATCGTCCTCTCAGTCTGACCATCAGTCTGCGGATGATATGCAGAACTCAATCTCAACTTGGTTCCCAAAGCCCTCTGCAAACCTTCCCAGAACTTCGATGTAAATCTAGGATCTCTGTCCGAAACAATACTCGACGGAATACCATGCAAACTTACAATCTTCTCAATATACAACTTGGCTAATCTCTCTAACGGATAATCCATTCTGATCGGAATGAAATGAGCCGATTTCGTCAATCTATCAACAATCACCCAAATGGCTTCAAAATTCTTAGTTGTCCTCGGTAAACCAGAAACAAAATCCATACTGATACTATCCCACTTCCACTCTGGAATAGCCAACGGTTGCATTAGTCCAGACGGCTTCTGATGCTCAATCTTCGACTTCTGACAAGTCAAACAAGAATAAACAAAACTCACAATTTCTCTTTTCATTCCCGGCCACCAAAATAACTTTTTCAAATCATGATACATCTTCGTAGCCCCAGGATGAATACTCAGGCCACTACGATGTCCTTCCTCAAGAATACTCTTCTTAAGTTCGGTAACATCCGGAATACACACCCGATTACCAAATTTCAAAACACCATTCTCATCCACTCTAAATTCACCACCTTGACCTTGATTCACTAGAGTCAACTTATCAACCAAAAACACATCGGATTTCTGACCTTCTCTAATCTCATCCAGAATACTACTTGTTAACTTCAACATTCCCAATTTAACACTATTGTGAGTACTCTCACACACCAAACTCAAGTCTCTAAACTGTTCAATTAAATCCAATTCCTTAACCATTAACATAGACATATGTAATGATTTCCGACTCAGTGCATCAGCCACTATGTTTGCTTTACCCGGATGGTAATTCAAACCAAAGTCATAATCCTTCAGAAACTCTAACCATCTCCTCTGTCTCATATTCAGCTCTTTCTGATCAAACAAATACTTTAAACTTTTATGGTCACTGAAAACCTCAAATCTTGACCCATATAAGTAATGCCTCCATAACTTCAGAACAAATACCACAGCTGCCAACTCTAGATCGTGTGTCGGGTAGTTCCTCTCATGAACCCTCAGCTGTCTCGAAGCATAGGCTATAACCTGTTTATTCTGCATCAACACACCACCCAAACCCAACAATGAAGCATCACAGAAAACCTCAAATAGTTCTGACGGACTTGGTAATATCAAAATAGGAGCAGTAGTTAACCTTCTCTTTAACTCTTGGAAACCTTCTTCACATTTCGAGTCCCAAACAAACGCTTGCCCTTTTCTAGTCAACATCGTCAACGGTAACGCCAACTTAGAAAATCCTTCAATGAACTTCCTATAATAACCTGCAAGTCCAAGAAAACTTCTTATCTCAGAAACCGACTTCGGAGCTTCCCACTTAGATACCGCTTCTATCTTAGAAGGATCAACAGCAACACCACCTCTTGAAATCACATGTCCAAGAAAACTAACCTCTTCTAACCAAAATTCACACTTAGACAGTTTAGCAAATAACTTCTTTTCTCGTAGAATTCCTAACACTACTCTCACATGCTCCGCATGCTCTTCTTCAGATTTCGAATACACCAAAATATCGTCAATAAACACCACAACAAACTTGTCTAGGTACGGATGGAAAATCCTATTCATATACTCCATAAATACTCCAGGCGCATTAGTCACACCAAAAGGCATTACAGAATACTCATAATGTCCATACCTTGTTCTGAAAGCAGTCTTCTGAATATCCTCAGTTTTCACACGTATCTGATGATAACCCGATCTCAAATCTATTTTGCTGAACACACTCGCACCAACCAACTGATCCATCAAATCATCAATCCTCGGCAAAGGATACCGATTCTTGATCGTTACTTTATTCAGTTGTCTGTAGTCCACACACAACCTCATAGTACCTTCTTTCTTCTTAACTAATAACACTGGTGCACCCCACGGTGACACACTCGGACGAATAAATTTCTTATCCAACAGATCTTCCAACTGACTCTTCAATTCAGTTAACTCAACAGCAGACATACGGTACGGAGCCATCGATATCGGCCTAGTACCAGGTACCAAATCAATCAAGAACTCAACCTCACGCTCTGGCGGTAATTCATTCACTTCTTCAGGAAACACATCAGGAAAATCACACACCACAGCTAGATCGTAAATCACCAGTTTATCTTTAGCCTCCAAAGTCGCTAACAGCATAAACAACTCTGCCCCATCTGCTACTGCCTCATTCACCTGCCTCGCTGATAGAAACAAACTCTTTCCTTCCTCAATCTCAGGAAAGATCACAGTCTTATCAAAACAGTTGATAGAAACTCGGTTAAACACCAACCAGTTCATACCCAAGATAACATCGATCTGCACTAGTGGAAGACACACTAGGTCCACTCCAAAGTCTCTACCAAAAATACTCAAAGGGCAATTTAAACAAACTGAAGTAGTAGTCACTGAACCCTTCGCAGGAGTATCAATCACCATACTTCCAAGCATCTCAGATATCTCTAACTTAAGTTTCACAGCACAATCCAAAGATATAAAGGAATGAGTCGCACCTGTGTCAATAATAGCTACAAGAGGAAAGCCATTAATATAACACGTACCTCGGATCAACCGATCATCTGCAGCAGTCTCAGAACCCGATAAAGCAAAGACCTTGCCTCCCGACTGATTCTCTTTCTTCGGCTTAGGACACTGCGGACTGATATGACCCACCTCTCCACAGTTGAAACAAGTCATAGTCTTCAACCGGCACTCTGCAGCCAAGTGACCACCCTTGCCACACTTGAAACACTTCTTCTCAGCACTGGTACACTCATGGAAACGATGTCCAGCCTGACCACATCTGTAACACTTGGCAGGGGCACTGGAGTCTCCCCCACTAGGCCTCTTCATCCCACTCTGTCTCTGGAAACCTTTGCCAGCTGCATACGGTTTCCCACGATCAATCTGATTCTTGCCTTTCCTATCAACCCTTTGCTGATAGCTCTCTGCTCTAGCCTTGGAATCCTGTTCAAAAATCCTGCAACAGTCAACCAAATCAGAAAACACTCTAATCCGCTGATACCCAATAGCCTGCTTAATCTCGGGACGCAACCCATTCTCAAACTTCACACATTTCGAAAATTCCCCAGTAGCATCGTTATAGGGAGTATAATACTTTGACAGCTCTGTGAACTTAGCAGCATACTCAGTAACAGACCTGTTACCCTGTTTCAATTCCAAGAATTCTATCTCTTTCTTTCCTCTGACATCCTCTGGAAAATACTTCCTCAGGAATCTCTCTCTGAACACTGCCCAAGTAATCTCAGCATTCCCAGCAGATTCCAACTCAGCGCGGGTAGCAACCCACCAATCATCTGCTTCCTCTGACAGCATATGCGTACCGAACCTGACCTTCTGGTTATCGGCACACTCAATCACTCGGAAGATCCTCTCGATCTCCTTCAACCACTTCTGAGCACCATCTGGATCGTATGCTCCCTTGAACATTGGAGGATTGTTCTTCTGGAACTCACTCAGTTGACGAGCAGCTCCCATTCCCACAACATTCGGATTTCCCCCAAGTACTCCAGCTAACATACCCAGAGCCTCAGCAATTGCAGCATCATCTCTACCTCTTCCAGCCATCTCTATTCTGAAAACCCAACAAGCTAAACAATAAGTACTGATAGGGTTACACAACACCTATCCCGTACAGGGAAAACAGAATAATTACGACTCGACTCGACCGACTATGCTCTGATACCACTAATGTAACACCCTTCTAAAATACCCCAAATATTTAATTAAAATAATAAAATATCAATCAGAGTAATTATGCCCTGAAGGGTGTCACACAATCATTTCACACCAATCATCAATATATCCTGTCATGCTCATTTATTCAATCAAAATAGGACACTTTTGCATAATTCGCAGCGGATACAAAATAACAACATTCAAATCATGTACTACATTACATGTAAAGTTGTTCAACAACCAAAAGAAAACATAGTAAAACATCCCATCCCGATGTTACATCTACCAGAGCATGACCCACTAAGGACTACACTAGACTCCCAGGACTAGCTTCTATTCAATCACTGCTCGTTACCTGAAAACATAGTAGTAAGGGTGAGTCCTTCAATCGATATAATAAGCATTATAAAATATCATGTAATGCTAAGTAATATAACACATATCATTACCCTAATCAGATTACACATATTCAGCAACGGCAATATCAACTCATAATCATCACCATCATCATACTCAAACTCAAAACAACCATAAAACACACGTATAATATTGGAATACATCCATTCATATTATACGCCATACATACATATATTATGCAATGAGACTCCATGCATGCGGTACCGACTACTCGTGAACATATAGTTCAACCTCACCGACCAAATCCAGGTACGGCTACCAAGCTCACTAGTCCCACTCATTTGAGACCTAGTGACTCACATCACTAATTCCTCACCATGGGAATTAGCTACCACCCCAAGGGCTATGCTATGCACGCTAAATCACCTAGCATGCAAACATCAACAACAATCCACAATAACTCATCACTAATTCCTCACCATGGGAATTAGCTACCACCATAAAGGCCACAACATGCATGCTAATCACCTAGCAATGCTACATCATCAACAACAATTCAAGAATAGATATATGCTCACACTCTAAGCCATAAAACAGTCTATTCACAAATGCACACATAACTGATTCATTCACAGCATCACGCATACTATCACACATCAACAGTATTTTATCACATAAGCATATCATATCATGCCAAATAACAACCACAGTATTAGCACACTCTACTAATACCTATACTACTCAAAACAACGGGAAATGATCCCTAATATATCATACATCATCTGCATTACGTTACTCAGCTGAACAGTTAAAACTGCACAACAACAGCTCAGGAAAATCACAATCCTGCCCATACGCGTATTGCCTAACCCCATACGCGTATGGCCCATCTCCTGACAAAATCCCATACGCGTAACACCATCTCATACGCGTATGCTACGCGTACCACTTCTCCATACGTGTACCAACAGAGACCAATCTACGTTCAAAACATCATCTTCCTCATCCATACGCGTATTGCCTAGTGCCATACGCGTACCATGCCATCTCATACGCGTATTGCCTGGTGCCATACGCGTATGACCAGAAACCAGACTTCCAGATCTGCTATGGCTTTCTCTGCTACGAGATCTATCCAATTCAACCTTCCACAGTCCAATTTTTCACAATAATTGTTCATATCATCTAACACGAATCATACCCTATTCGATTTCACAAAAATCTAACATTTTTACATCTAATTCCTACGAATTCCTCTCAATCATAACCCAATTTCGTTCATCCAATATTTCACAATTTCATCATAATCATCCAATTCAGAGATCAATCAATGGTTTATCACTACCCATGACATATTATCCCATAATACCCATTAAACGATGATAAACCCCCCTTACCTGAGTTAATCCGGCAAATCTCTGAGCTTCAAGCTTTTTCCCTCTTCAACCCTTGTTCTCTGACTCTCTTTGCCCTTTCCACTTTTCTGTCTCCTTTTTCCTTTTCACGTGAAAAATAAACCCTTTTACTAAATGGGACCTTTTTCTAACTTCCAATTTTTATTCCAATAAAATAATAACCCAATAATAGTAATTCCAATAATATAAAAATTCCAATTATTTAATTAAATTAATAAATATATTATTAACTCAATTTAAATAATTATCTTATTTTATCGGGGTGTTACATAACCTCCTATGTTGGAGAGAGAGCTGACTGACATGTTCATAGGAACCCTACAGGGGGTGTTTATGGACCATATGGGAAGTTGCCCATTCGGTAGCTTTTCTGATGTGGTTATCTGTGGAGAGAGGACTGAGAGCCTTATTAAAGCAGGGAAGATTCAAGATGCTGGTTCTTCATCTTCCAGTTCTAAGAAGCCATTTTCTGGGGCACCCCGAAGGAGGGAGGGGGAGACTAATGTTGTGCATCACAGAAGGAATACAAATAGAGGACAGTATCGTCAGGTTGCTGCTGTGACCATCCCAACTCAACCTCAGAAACAACAACAAAGAGCTCCACAACAACAACAACAACAACGCCCGTTTCAACCAAGGCAGAGAATGCCAGAGCGTCAGTTTGACCCGTTGCCCATGACATATGCTGAATTGCTTCCTGAACTGCTCAGGTTGAAATTTGTTGAGCTTCACACCATGGCTCCGTTGACAAGGATTCCTGCTGGATATGATGCCAACGCTCATTGTGATTTTCATTCCGGTGCACCGGGGCATCATATTGAGAATTGTCGGGCTTTCCATCATAAAGTCAAGGATTTGATTGATGCTAAAACAATCAACTTTGCTCCTGTTCCGAATGTTGTGAACAACCCTATGCCTCAACATGGTGGGCCCAGGGTGAATAATGTGGAAGGTGAGGAGGCCCTAGATTTGGTAGTCAGTGTTGATGAGGTTCAGACGTCGCTGATTGTGGTAAAAGAGCGTCTGCTGAAAGGGGGAGTGTTCCCGGGCTGTGACGAGGGCTGTTCAAATTGTGTTGACCAAGAGAATGGCTGCGGAAAACTGAGGAACGGTATCCAGGGTTTGATGGATGATGGTTGCCTACAGTTTAGTCGGGCTGTAAAAGATCGTGGGGTGGTGTCAACTGTCACCATTTACTTCAAACCGTCTGAGGGTCCTGGACGTGCTCCAACTGTCAATGCACCCGTAACTATCAGTACGCCAGTGATCATATCTGCGCCAGTAACTATTGGTGCTCCTACTACTATTGTTGCTTCTGATAGAAGACCTGTTGAGAACAGTAGGGTCGTTCCTTGGAGGTATGACAATGCTTTTCACAACAACAGAAGGTCAGGAAATCAGACCAGACCAGTGAATCAGGCTCCAGTGACCATTGGTGTACCGGTTAAAGCTCCTGTAACTGTTGGTCCGGCTGTGGACAATGTAGGTGGACCTGGAGGGTTTACTAGAAGTGGTCGTCTGTTTGCACCACAGACTTTGAGAGATAACAATGCTGAGGCTCTTGCCAAAGCAAAGGGAAAGCAAGCTGTGGTTGAGGAAGGACCTGTGCAGAAGGAAGCGCCTGAGGGTTCATTTGAGAAGGATGTGGAGGAGTTCATGAAGATCATTAAGAAGGGTGATTATAAGATCGTGGACCAACTGAACCAAACTCCGTCCAAAATCTCTATCCTGTCGCTGTTGTTGTGTTCTGAGGCACACCGTAACGCCTTGCTGAAAATGTTGAATTTGGCTTACGTGCCTCAAGAGATTTCGGTCAACCAACTCGAGGGTGTCATTGCGAATGTGAGCATAAGACACGGTTTGGGGTTCACGGACCTGGATTTGACACCTGAAGGTCGCAATCATAACAAAGCCCTGCATATAACCATGGAATGCAAAGGCACAGTGTTGTCGCATGTGTTGGTGGATACTGGCTCTTCTTTGAATATGTTGCCCAAGAAGATTTTGAGCAAGATTGATGTTGAAGGGGTTGTCCTCACTCCGAGTGATCTCATCGTCCGTGCTTTTGATGGATCCAAACGATCAGTTTTTGGTGAAGTCACATTGCCCGTGAAGATTGGCCCATAAGTGTTTGATATTGTCTTCTATGTGATGGATATTCAACCAGCATATAGTTGTTTATTGGGGCGTCCCTGGATACACGGGGCTGGAGCAGTGTCGTCAACTCTCCATCAGAAGCTAAAGTATGTATGGAATGGTCAGGTTGTGACTGTGTGTGGCGAGGAGGACATTCTTGTGAGTCATCTATCTTCCTTCAAGTATGTGGAGATGGATGGTGAGATTCATGAAACTTTGTGCCAAGCGTTTGAGACCATTGCTATTGAGAAGGTGGCTTTCGTCGAGCAGAAGAAGCCAAGTGCCTCAATTGCATCATACAAACAGGCCGTGGAGGTTGTTACTTCTGGTAATGCAGAAGGCTGGGGCAAGATGGTTGACCTGCCCGTCAAAGAAGACAAGTTCGGTATTGGTTACCAGCCGCTTCAGTCAGAGCAGGGTGTTCAGAAAGGGCCGAGTACCTTCACCAGCGCTGGGTTGATGAATCATGGTGACGTCTTTGCAGCCAGTAGTGAAGACGGGGACAGTGATTGTGATGTGGACAACTGGGTGCGCCCGTGTGCTCCAGGAGAGATGGTGAATAATTGGACAGCCGAAGAAATAGTCCAAGTTACTCTTCAGACAGAGTAATTTTTATTTGTTTTTCATTCTGCACAAAAACCCTGCGCTTTGCCC
Source organism: Lathyrus oleraceus (assembly GCF_024323335.1). Lineage (NCBI taxonomy): Eukaryota > Viridiplantae > Streptophyta > Magnoliopsida > Fabales > Fabaceae > Lathyrus > Lathyrus oleraceus. Next base: position 487,465,048 of record NC_066584.1, on the reverse strand, counting down.
GAGGCGTAGTGGTTCATTGTAGGGCCACATCATGTTTGAAATGATTATCATTAATAAAGGACGTTTTGCAAACAAATTTGTGCTCACTGCCTTTCTGTTTTTATATTCATTTTTTCAAACAATAAAAATGGCAATGTTTTTGTTTTTGTGACTTTCTTGAATTCCTTTCTAAAATAAAGCATTAAACATGCAGAATCGATCTCGCGGACTCCATTAAAAACAGTTCTGTTATGGGTCAGTATGATTTCGATAATCCCATTTACCAAGCTGAAGAGGAGAGTGAAGAAGATTGTGAACTCCCCAAAGAACTAGTCAGATTATTGAAGTAGGAGGAAAGGGTCATCCAACCTCATCAGGAAGAGTTGGAAATTATTAACCTTGGTACTGAGGACGCCAAGAAAGAGATCAAGATCGGGGCTGCTTTGAAGGAAAATGTCAAGAGAGGGCTGATTGAAATGCTGCAAGAGTATGTGGAGATATTCACATGATCGTATCAAGATATGCCTGGATTGGATACAGATATTGTGGTGCACAAGCTACCTCTCAGAGAAGATTGTCCTTCGGTAAAGCAGAAGCTTCGCAGAACTAGTCCTGATATGGCTGTCAAAATCAAAGAAGAGGTTCAGAAGCAGTTGGATGCGGGTTTTCTGGCAGTTACCAACTACCCCCCGTGGGTGGCCAACATCGTACCCGTGCCGAAGAAGGATGGCAAAGTCAGGATGTGTGTCGATTACCGGGATTTAAATTGAGCCAGTCTGAAAGATGACTTCCCATTACCTCACATTGATGTATTGGTTGATAACACTGCTCAATCCTTGGTTTTCTCTTTCATGGATGGTTTCTCTGGCTAAAATCAGATCAAGATGGCGCCAGAAGACATGGAAAAGACGACATTCATTACACCTTGGGGCACGTTCTGCTATAAGGTGATGCCATTTGGGTTGAAGAATGCCGGTGCTACCTATCAGAGGGCTATGACGACTCTCTTTCATGACATGATGCACAAAGAGATTGAAGTGTACGTGGATGATATGATTCCGAAGTCTCAGACAGAAGCGGAGCACTTGGTAAACTTGCAGAAGTTGTTTGAAAGACTGAGAAAGTTCAAACTGAGGCTGAATCCAAACAAGTGTACGTTTGGGGTGAGATACGGTAAGCTGTTGGGATTCATTGTCAGTGAGAAAGGGATTGAGGTTGATCCAGCGAAAGTAAAAGCTATTCAAGAAATGCCTGAACCGAGAACGGAAAAGCAGGTTCGTGGGTTTTTAGGGAGATTGAACTACATTGCACGGTTCGTATCTCACCTAACTGCCACGTGTGAACCGATATTCAAATTGCTAAGAAAAGATCAAGCAATCCGGTGGAACAGTGACTGTCAAAAAGCTTTTGATAAGATAAAAGAGTATTTGCAGAAACCTCCAATCCTTATACCTCCAGTTCTTGGGAGACCTCTGATAATGTACCTTTCAGTGACTGAGAATTCGATGGGGTGTGTATTGGGACAGCATGACGAGTCTGGTCGAAAAGAGCATGTTATATACTACCTTAGCAAAAAGTTTACCGACTGTGAAATAAGATATTCGCAGCTCGAGAAAACTTGCTGCGCTTTGGCATGGGCTGCTCGCCGACAGAGACAGTATATACTGAACCATACTACCTTGTTGATTTCTAAGATGGATCCAGTGAAGTATATCTTTGAAAAGCCGGCTCTCACTGGACGTGTGGCTCGTTGGCAGATGATTTTAACTGAGTATGATATCCAGTACACGTCGCAGAAGGCCATCAAAGGTAGTGTTCTGTCAGACTACCTCGCCGAGCAACCGATTGATGACTATCAACCGATGATGTTTGAATTCCCTAATGAAGACATCATGTACTTAAAGATGAAAGATTGTGAAGAGCCTCTCGTCGAGGAAGGACCGGATCCTGATGACAAGTGGACACTGATGTTTGATGGGGCGGTTAATGTGAATGGCAACGATGTTGGGGCAGTACTTATCAATCCTAAAGGTGCACACTTGCCTTTTGCTGCCAGTTTGACTTTTGAGGTAACCAACAATTAAGCGGAGTATGAGGCTTGTATCATGGGGATTGAAGAAGCCATCGATCTAAGGATCAAAACTCTGGATATCTATGGAGATTCCGCTCTAGTGATTAACCAAGTCAATGGAGACTGGAATACTCATCAGCCGCATTTGATTCCTTATCGAGATTACACCAGAAGGATCCTGACTTTCTTCAAGACGGTGAAGTTGTATCATGTCCCCCGTGATGAAAATCAGATGGCTGACGCCTTGGCTACTTTGTCTTCTATGATCAAAGTACATTGGCATAATCATGTACCATATGTTGTTGTGAATCGACTCGAGAGGCCTGCGTATGTGTTTGCAGCCGAGTCTGTTGTGGATGAAAAGCCGTGGTACTACGACATTAAGAATTTCCTCAAGAGTCAGGAGTATCCTGAAGGAGCGTCAAAGAATGACAAGAAAACCCTGAGAAGGCTAGCTGGAAGCTTTTATTTGAATCAGGATGATGTGTTGTACAAGAGGAACTTTGACATGGTTCTGCTCAGATGCGTGGATAGACAGGAAGCAGACATGTTGATGCAAGAAGTACACGAAGGATCGTTCGGTACCCATGCTGGTGGTCATGCAATGTCAAAGAAGTTGTTGAGAGTCGGTTATTACTGGATGACTATGGAATCCGATTGTTTCAAATACGCTCGGAAATGCCACAAATGCCAGATCTATGCTGATAAAGTGCATGTACCACCAAGCCCTCTGAATGTCATGAATTCGCCTTGGCCATTCGCGATGTGGGGCATCGATGTGATTGGGAAGATTGAACCTACTGCTTCTAATGGACATCGCTTCATCCTGGTCGCGATTGATTACTTCACCAAGTGGGTGGAAGCAGCTTCCTATGCTAACGTTACCAAGCAAGTGGTTGCCCGGTTCATTAGGAAAGAGATTATCTATCGTTATGGGGTTCCCGAGAGGATCATTACTGATAATGGTTCGAATCTCAATAACAAGATGATGAAAGAGCTTTGCAAAGATTTTAAGATTGAACATCACAATTCTTCTCCTTACAGACCAAAGATGAATGGTGCTGTAGAGGCGGCAAACAAGAACATCAAGAAGATTGTGCAAAAGATGGTAGTTACGTACAAGGATTGGCATTAGATGTTGCCTTTCGCTTTGCATGGGTACCGTACCTCAGTACGTACGTCGACCGGGGCAACCCCTTACTCCCTTGTGTATGGTATGGAAGCAGTCCTACCTATTGAAGTGGAGATTCCTTCTCTGAGAGTCCTGTTGGATGTCAAGCTGGACGAAGCTGAATGGATTCGGACGAGGTTTAATGAGTTGAGCCTTATTGAGGAGAGGCGGTTAGCAGCTGTGTGCCATGGGCAACTGTATTAGAGAAGGATGAAGAAAGCCTTTGATCAGAAAGTGCGTCCTCGAAGCTATCAGACAGGTGATTTGGTTTTGAAGAGGATCCTTCCTCCCGGTACAGATAACAGGGGCAAGTGGACCCCGAATTATGAAGGTCCATATGTTGTTAAAAAGGTTTTCTCCGGTGGAGCCTTGATGCTGACAACTATGGATGGTGAAGATTTTCCGTCCCATGTGAACTCAGATGTAGTCAAAAAATACTTCGCATAAATTGACCCGCTGGACGAAAAGAATAAAAGAGTCCAGGCAAAAAAGGGCATCCCGGCGAACCAAGAAAAAAGAAAAAGGTTCAGGCAAAAGTTAGGGATAAAGAATGAAAAGAATATGTACACCCGGTAAGTCGAAAACCCGCAAGGGCGGCTTAGGCAAAAATGGGTATCAAGGTGGATTGAAAACCCGAAAGGGCGATCCAGGCAAAAGAGGGATTAGAGCGAAGACTACAGTCTAAGTTATCTGTACTTCGTCGCGCTTCGTCGTCTACCATCTTGAAGGATATGATCGGTCCAATCGTTCTTCTTAGAAGGCAAGGGATTTGGGAGGAAATTGATGATCTGTGAGTCATAACAGAATTGGAAAATAGTGGATGCCGTGTTCACATTGCCAATAGGATAGTTTATTTCCTTTTGTACGCAATTACCTCTTCCTAGGAATTGCTTCCTGATGTATTTGCCTTTTCAGGCCCATTTTCAATCAATAAAAGTCGTTATTCAGTTAAATTGCTCTCTTGTTTTTATTTTTACTGTGTTGTTTGCAAAAACGTCCGAATTTTTGATAAACATTGCATCTAAAAACATGAAGGCTAGTCAATAACGTGAAGAAAGATAAAACATTTGAAAATCATTTTGAATGTTGAGTACACTTCAGTGTATTTTGTCCATACAATCCCCTGGGGCATGTATGTCTTGCTGTTTTGCAGGTTATTATCTTTGATTGCTGGCTAGAGCAGATAAGCCACAGTTTGTTCAGAGATGTTTCAACACTATCCGTTGGTGTGAGGAGTTGGGTTGTCTAAAACAAGTTCAGGACTTGTCTCCCCAACCTATTCGAGATCAGGGATTTCCCAGCAGGGTTGAGGATGCCTCCCCAGCAGGCTTGAAAGTGGCTCTTTCCCTAGCAAGTCTGAAAGCTTTTAGAACTGTTTTTCCCCAGCGGAGGTGTCTGTGGGTAGTTTGTCCCTCAACAGCAGGCTTGAAAGTGGCTTTTTCCCTAGCAAGTCTGAAGACTGTTAGTCCCCACTGAGTCTGAAGGTTGCTATTTCCCCAGCGGTGGTGCCTGTGGGTAGTTTTGTTCCTCAGCCGTCGGGTCTGAAGTACTGTAATCCCCAGCAGGGTCGTGAATGCCTTTCCCCAGCAGGGTTGTGATTGTTTCCCCTAGCAAGTCTCCCCAGCAGAGGTTTGCGTTGATGGTTTTCCCCGGCGAAGTCCCCAAGCGGATCAAATTCGGTGGAAATTATCCCCAGTAGAGTTAATTCTTCCCGTGGGTTGGTAGTTATCCCCAGTGTAGATAAGCATTGGTGTTGTTTCCCCCAGCGGAGTCCCCAAGTGGATTGGATTCAGTGAGAGTTGTCCCCGGTGGGATTATTCTTTCCCAGCAGCAGTGTCATTCCCCAGCACGTTGGAGAAGGGTGTGTTCCCTAGCCAGAGATTCCCTAGTTGAGTTGGTTCCTCTACCACGCCCAGAGTGTCAGATCAGAAAAGCATCCGCCGCAGGTTTGTTCTGTCTCCCCACGGAGTTGGAGGATCAGATCAGAATTGTGTGCTCAGCAGAGCAACCAGTTCTCCCCAGCAGGAGTTTTCTTCATTTCCATCTTGCATGTAGTAATCATTGCATCCTCAAATCGCGTATTACGCCATAGAAAAGCTCAAACATATGCATACATGTGTTAAACCTGATTGGACCATATCCCCACCAGAGGCGGATCATTGTTCAACAATATGCATGGCACGTTTGCTACAGTTGCTCTGGGCAGCATTCAGGATTGGTAACCCACAGAGAGGTTTATTTCCTCCCCCCGCTCGTGGAAGGAAAGCTTGACTCCCCAGTGTAGTCCCCGGCAGGTGTCTGCCTGGTCTTGGCATATGTAGGTGTCATCCTTGTGATACTAGTAGGTGTCGTGTTGATCCCCGTGTGGGTCCTTCTTCTTTTGGTGTCCGTAGACATCATCTTTCGATGTCCGTCAACATCGAGTCCTTCCTATTCGTCCGTTGGCGTCTAGTCGTGGTTTCTTTCTCCCAGTCATCCGTTGATGTCTGGTTGAGTTTTTTCCCATTCATCTGTTGATGTCTGGTTGAGCCTTTCCTATTCGTCCGTTGGCGTCTAGTCGTGGTTTCTCTTCCCATTCATCGTCTTTCGATGTCTGGTCGTGGTTTCTTTCTCCCATTCATCCGTTGATGTCTGGTTGAGCCTTTCCTATTCGTCCGTTGGCGTCTAGTCGTGGTTTCTCTTCCCATTCATCGTCTTTCGATGACTGGTCGTGGTTTCTTTCTCCCATTCATCCGTTGATGTCTGGTTGAGCCTTTCCTATTCATTCGTTGGCGTCTAATCATGGTTTCTCTTCCCATTCATCGTCTTTCAATGTCTGGTCATGGTTTCTTTCTCCCATTCATCCGTTGATGTCTGGTTGAGCCTTTCCTATTCGTCAGTTGGCGTCTAGTCGTGGTTTCTCTTCCCATTCATCGTCTTTCGATGACTGGTCGTGGTTTCTCTTCCCATTCATCATCTTTCGATGACTGGTCGTGGTTTCTTTCCCCCATTCATCCGTTGATGTCTGGTTGAGCCTTTCCTATTCGTCCGTTGGCGTCTAGTCGTGGTTTCTCTTCCCATTCACCGTCTTTCGATGTCTGGTCGTGGTTTCTATTCCCATTCATCTGGTGATGTATGGTAGTGGTTTCTGTCTCCGATAAATATCAAAATCCCTAGTAGAGTCGTCGGTAGACGTCTTGTCTGGTCCAGTGGTCCATATCAAATCCCCAGGGGAAGTTGCCATTGGTGAACATTCTTTTCTTTGATCATCCCTCGCAGAGTGCAAATTTCTACGATTCTTTGGTATTCAATCCTTGTGTACCTTAAAGGTCTGACAGCCGTTGCTCTCATCCGTTCAGGTTCCCAGCTGATTAAATAGGGACAGCTGTAGCACCTCAAATTTGCACCCCCCCATTTGTACATTCATTTCATTTTTTAGGTCATTTGACATCACATTAACATTGCATAGTACCTTCATTTCATTTTTTAGGCCATTTGTACATTCCTTTCATTTTTTAGGCCATTTGTACATTCATTTCATTTTTTAGTCAAGACTGGTATCAGGAGAATTCATCTGTGCAAGAGACCAGGCATTTCCATGAGATAAAGGCCCTAAGGTTGTTCTAGAGAGCTTACATGAATCAAGGTTCATTTTGAAGCCGTTGTACCAAGTGCTAGAGGCTCAAAAGTCATCAGTGCAGTTTCAGGTCATCTAGGGCCCATAAAAGTCAACAGAAAGTCAACTGAGGGCTAGGAGGTGGAGAAATGGTTTGAGACACTTCATTCATGTCCAAGAGAGGTTTATTCATCATGTCAAACACTTATCTTGAAGGATTTGAAGTCAGATCAAAAGTTTCCAAAAATGGAAAGTGACTTGTAATTTCAAGTTTCCAAAAATGGCAAGTTTTTGAACCAAATTCAAATTGATTTTCCAACAGGAAAGATGCTTCAAATGAAATTTCGTCCAACATGAAAGTTGAAGATATTTCTCTCCCATTTCCAAAAAGTCTAAGATCATGAGCATCTGATGAATGGTTGAGGAGATATGATCCAATCATTGCCAAGGGTGCATGGAACTTCAAAAGGACATAACTTCTGATCTAGAACTCCAAATTGAGTGCCTCTTTTTGCATATTTCTCCTCATGACATGAATTTTCCAAATCATTCATCACATTGCATGAAATTTAATCACATGACCATTTTCATATTCATGCTTATTTTGGAGGGAAAATCATGAATTTGAAATTGGTGCATCACATGAGCATTTTGATCATTCAAACATGTTCATAAAATGGTTTTAAGTGAAATTGCATGGCCATATGCACTGTTCACGTGGGATTGCATGCATGGGGTGGAAAAACCAATTTTTGCATAACACCTTATTTCTCACTAATCTCCAATTAACCAAAGCTTAATTAATTTTTTAGCATGATTAGGCAAGCATATAAAAGGTTAGTCCTAACAGAATTCTCATAATTCACAATTCTAGATCTAGATCCAAGTTTTCCCTCCAAATTTTCTCTCCACCATAATTCAAAAATTCTTCAAAGGACACTTGATTTTTATTACATATTCTGCTTTCTTGATCCTCAATTGATAGAATTCAAGCCATTGATTGAAGAAATTGGTGAAGAATCAAGAAATTCCAATCATGAACATGAACATGAAGTTTTGAAGATCTAGCTAGATCCAAGCCATTCCAAGAGTTGATTTGTGCTTCAGAAGTGGTAACAAGGTTGATAGAAGAGATTTGGATGCTGCTAACCACCTGAATCCATCACTGCCATTGTTGGAGCTTCAAGAGGTCAGAATTTTGCATCTCCTAATTCTTGTTTTTATTGCCATAAACTTGTAGTTCGTTGCTTGTTGATTCCACTGATATAAAAATCTTGAAAAACGGTTGAGTATTCATGGAGATAGGTTGAATTGAAAGTTTGAATGTAAATATGTTCTTCATCGATTCGCTTTATTTATGAGGAATTAGGCCAAAATATTAGTGGATTTGGATTGTACACATTGAGAGCTTTCATTTGGTATAGGTTTTATAAAAAACTGGAAAAAAATTCATGAATGTCACTGTTCATCCACCGTCTTCATGAAGAAGACGGTGGTTTCCACCCTAACACCGCTGTCGTTGTAACACCCCAAAATTTGCCCTCCTCATTCATGCATTCATTTAGCATTTCATATTGCATTTCATCATGTCAACCAGAATTAGATCCAAGAAACTTAAAAACAAAAAAAAACAAAAAAAACAAAAAAAAAAACAAAAAAAATAATAATAATAATAATTTTTTACAAAAATAAATAAATAAATAAAAATAGTAATAAAAAAATAAATAAAATATAATAGAAAAAAACTTGGACTTGGACCTCTCTCATTTGAGCCCACAAAGCCATGAAAATCAGGTTATAAAAGAGGGAAATCAGACAGAAGAAGGAAGAGAAGCAAAACACTCTGAGGTTTCCTTGGAACAAAACCCTGGGGGGAAAAAGATAGTGAGAGAAGAGCTAACAGAGTTCAAAGCAGCCTCCAAACCCTGAAGGGAACTCAACTGCACAGAATCACCTCTGCCTCACATAAACCCTAAAGATTATTTTGTAAACCTCACGGGTGCAACTCAATTTCAATCAAGCTCTCCAATCAGGTTTGCCTTTATTCCCATTACCTTTTGCTTTGAAGTTGAATACTCTGAATGTTTGAGGTATGATGGATGAATTTCATTAGGTTTTTGCCCACGGGGTCATAATTATGTATGAATGTATAAATAATGCCTTGAATGCTTAATCGTTTAATTTCTGAAGTGTATGCCACAGGGTTTGAGGTTTCTGAAACCATACTATTATCCATGAAAAAAATGCTTATGGTGTTTCACTAACCCTTTTGTTGAGTTTTTGTGAGGGCTCACATGACTTTTACCGGGATAACTTGTGTGGTTTTCCACTTTATTTGTGGGATACCCCCTGGAGGTTTCGTTCCGATTACCTGTACTGACTCACCTTTCTTTGATGGCATTAGCTTGGGAGATCCCTGGGTTTCTTACTCCTTTAATTGATGTTACTTCGGATCTTTATCCGTGTGGTACTTTTACCTCATTTCCGCATTTTATCGCTTTCTTAGCTGGAAGACCTCGATAGGAGGCATTTGTTTTCTTTTGTTTATTTACTTCTGAGCCCCTTGTTGGCACATTTACTTTATACATGTTTGTTTTGTATGTGTTCGTATCCCTGCAGGTAGCGCGGTTTCTTCGTCAAGGACTGCCTTTTTGCCCTTGAGCATCCCAAACCCTAAAACCCAAAGCAACACGTTCACTCCTTCTACTACAGGCGAGTAAGTCTCCAAAGGTCGAGCATCCGGTAGATTGCGTAGTGACGTCGTTCGTCCAAAACCCACTCCATAACCCCGTAGTTAGCCGAACTACGGCTTGCTCTGATTCTCATTTCAGATGAGATACGTAGGCATAAGACGTGATGTCTTAGCGAGCAAACATCCCCCCAACCCATAGGTCAGCCGAGCTACGAAGACTCTGATTCTCATATTCAGATGAGATACGTATGCAGTGGATACGACATCCGCGCGAGTCATTTTCATTTAACCCTTTTTTTTTGGTAAACAGCACAAGATAAACTCACACCCTTTAGACAAGAACTACAAAAGTGGATCCCGTAGAGTACTACGGATGCGTAGGGGTGCTAATACCTTCCCTTCCCATAATCGACTCCCGAACCCGAGATTTGGTTGCGAGACCCCGTCTTGTCCTTTCCTTTTTCAGATTTACTTCGAGCGTTTCCTTTCCCTCATTTGGGATGAATAACGCACGGTGGCGACTCTTCTGTCATTTTCTTTCGCCGGTTGTTTTTTTGCGCACTGTATTTTTTAGGTTGCGACAGCTGGCGACTCTGCTGGGGAGTGAAAGAAGTTGACCTCTTGCTGGTCCATCTTCCCTAAGCGAGTCCCTCCTAGCTTGTCTGATTTCTTATTTATTGGGTGTTCATTGCTTTTGTACATTTATTTACTTACCTGCTTGCATTCATCTGCTGTATCTGTTGGATCTGTTGGTTTGTTTGTTGGGATGGGATGTTCTATGAGAGATAAGCCCATTACCCAGGCTTGAGTGTACACACAGGTTTTAGAGTGGATAATCATGAGGCTTGCGTGGCGTGTTGCTACGTTAAGTTGTTCGTGAAGAAGCACACCCAGACAAGGTTTCTTTTGGATATATTATGTCTTACGGGTGTTCCGTAACGGCAGGATGTTCCTCTAGAAATCGTCGACTCTGGTGACCATTTCCCGAGAACTCAGTCAAGGCCTCTCCTCCGAGACGTGATTATGTTAGCTCTGGTGGGCGCATTCTCGCTGCTCAATCCGAGGATCCCGAGACTGGGAACTTGCTATTAGGATGTCCATTTGAGGGGAGTCAATGGTGGTCTTTTGTCCCGTAATAATACCAAACCTTCAGTGGTAAACGTATTATTCACGACTGAAGGGCTGAAGCTGACGAACTTCTGTTCTTAGAACCTACCAGTGAGGGGCGGGCTAAATTCAGGAAACCTTAACCTCCAACCAACCCGGTTTTCTAGAGCAGAGTTTTGGTCTTGTATTATATTCCTTAGTGAATTTCTCTCCAGGCAGTGCAACCTGACAGATGTTCAAGCGGATCCATCAATTCTGATTGACATGCCTTTGCATTGCATAACATCATCTGCATATTTGCATCCAACATCTCATGCTTATTCATTTGCAGGGTATTCCCTTTCAAAACGGGGGTGCCTTAAAACTGAACAAGCAGTGCATCGCATACCATGCATATTAACCCTTGTCTGTTTTGCAGGTGTCACCGCAGTGTCTAATGTTTGTTCCCTGTATCAGGCAGTTATTGGTCCCAAGCGAGTCCACAGGTACCCGACAAAGGAAAATCGTCCACAGCTAGCGATGGACCAAGTACTGAAAGAGCTGGCTGATATGCGTGAAAGGATGGATCAGTTCATGACATTGATGACTGGTATGGCAGAAGGCCAGGAAAAGCTGAGGGAATTGGTTGAGCAACCGAGACCCGATCCGGAGGTGGAGATACCAAATGCTGAGGGAAACCCTGGTAACCCTGGGAACGCTGACAACCCTGTGAGCACTGGTAACGCGGGTAACACAAATGCTGATGGAAACCCGGATGATGTTGGCAACACGGGCAATGTCGGAAATGGTATTGGCAGAAGGTACAATGTGAATCAAGGAATTCGGATTAACGGGCGCCCTGTTACTGAGGATTATCAGTATGATCAATTTTCTTTGCATGACGAGACCCTCGAGACCACTCGCCGTATGAATGAGCTTGCTGAGAAGCTCAAATCTTTGGAGTCTCAAAATTCCTTAGGCTTTGATGTCACAAATCTTGGTCTGGTTCAGGGAGTAAGGATTCCTCACAAGTTCAAACCCCCTACTTTTGAGAAATACAATGGGGCTTCTTGCCCACGCAGTCATCTCGAATCTTATTTGGGAAGGTTGGGAGCTCACACGGAAGATGAAAAGTTGTGGATGTACTATTTTGAAGACAGTCTAACTGGAGCTTCTCGTGAATGGTATTCTCATTTGTCTCGTACTACCATCAAGAGCTGGAAAGACTTGGCAGAGGTTTTTGTCAAGCAATATCAATACAACTTGGACATGGCTCCAAATCGGACCTTGTTGCAAGGTATGTCTTAGACTGCCAAGGAAACCTTTAGAGAGTATGCTCAGCGTTGGAGACAGATTGTTGCATCCGTCCAACCCCCTATGTCTGAAAGGGAGATGGCGGACATGTTCATGGACACTCTTTAAGGCAATTATATTGAGAGATTGGCTGCTTGCCCGTCAATCAGCTTTGCAGAGATAGTAATTGCTGGAGAAAGAATCGAGAGTCTGTTGAAGATGGGCCGAATTCAAGATAATAGTGCTTCCAACTCATCAGGTCCCAAGAGACCGTTTGCTGGTAACGGTCAGCGAAGAAAAGAAGGCGAGGCAAGTGTTGTGTATGCAGGCAGAGGCAGGGGTAGAGGACGCTCTAATTATTATCAAGATAAAGTGGCCGCCGTCACTATTCCAACACCTGTTCCTGAACCGCAATATCATCCGCAACAACAACCCAGGTACAACAATCAACAACAAGGAGGTAATCCGGGTCAGCAGAGACACTATCAACAACGTCCAAGGCAGACGGACCGGGTCATCGAGCCAATCCCAATGCCTTATTCAGTATTACTTCCCAAGCTGATTGACATGAATCTGGTTACGTTGAGAACTCTGGCCTCACCAGTCGATCCCAACAATCTGCCTAGAGGTTATGATGTCAACGCCAGATGTGCTTTTCACTCCAACGCACCTGGCCATACTACAGATAATTGCAAGGCTCTCCAGTTAAAGGTACAAGATTTGAGAGATGCCCAAGCTATCAATTTTGCTCCAGTGCCTAATGTTATCCAGAACCCGATGCCGGCTCACGGCGGGCAGAGGATTAATGCTGTTGATAGTGGGGAAACTTTGAATTTGGTTTCTGATGTGACTAAGGTGAAGACTTCGCTATCGGTGGTTAAAGACCGACTTCTGAAAGGACATATTTTCCCGGGCTGTGGGGAAGAATGCAGAAATTGTCAAGCTGCTGAAAACGGATGTGACAGTTTGAGAAGGGGTATTCAACAACTGATAGATGAAGGTTGTCTTCAGTTCGATCAGGCCCGTCCAGTGAAGAATGATGTATCGACGGTGACGTTTTATTTCACTCTTGAAGAAATATATGTTCCCGAGAGACTCGCTCCGACAATAATATATTTCCCAGAAAGTACAGAACCAGCAGCGGTGAACGTCGAAAGTTCAGCACCAGTTGCAATTTACTCTGACAGCCCTCAACCGACTTTGGTTGGTCCGATCACCATCACAATACCAGGACCCATTCCGTATGAGAAAGACAGTGCTATCCCGTGGCACTATGGGGCTGATATCTACTGCCAGGAGCAGAGAGTTAACGAAGAAGACATTGACATTGGTATCTCCGCTGTAGACAATGTTGGAGGAATTGGTGGCTTCACTCGCAGTGGATGCCTATTCGCACCATCAACATTACGCGCGAATACTGAAGCCGAGGCAGCTGCCAAGGCTAAAGGGAAACAGATGGCCGCCGAAGAGGTTACTACTGAGGAAGATCCTCCTAAGACCGCATTCGAGAAGGAAGTGGATGAGTTTATGAGGATTATCAAGAAAAGTGACTACAAGGTAGTCGACCAGCTAAATCAGACACCCTCAAAGATCTCCATTCTCTCACTATTGCTGTGCTCTGAGGCGCACAGAGCAGCCTTGTTGAAAGTACTGAATATGGCCTATGTTCCACCAGAGATAATTGTTAACCAGCTGGAGTCAGTAGTTTCCAATGTAAACGCTAGCCGGGGACTAGGTTTCACCGATAATGACCTGACATCTGAGGGCAGGAATCACAACAAAGCCTTGCATATCACAATGGAGTGCAAAGGGGTGATGCTTTCCCATGTTTTGGTTGATACAGGCTCTTCTCTGAATGTTCTTCCAAAGAAAGCCTTAATGAAGTTGGATTGCGATGACACCATCCTGAGGCCAAGTAACTTAGTTGTGAGGGCTTTTGATGGCTCTAAGAGAGCTGTCTTTGGCGAAGTTGAGTTGCCAGTTAAGATTGGACCGCAGGTATTCAAGAGTACCTTTTATGTGATGGATATCCAGCCTGCCTACAGCTGTCTGCTAGGTCGGCCTTGAATTCATGTTGCCGGTGTTGTTACTTCTACCCTCCACCAGAAGCTCAAATATGAACTAGAAGGTCAGGTCGTCACTGTCTGTGGTGAAGAGAATATTTTTGTTAGCCACCTGTCTACATTTAAGTATGTAGAGATGGATGGCGAGATGCACGAGATGCTGTGTCAGGGCTTCGAAGCCATAAACATCAATGAGGTCGCGCCCGAAGCTGTCTTTTCACCTGAGTTTGAGAAGGTCGGGACTTCTATCTCTTCATACAAGCAAGTTGTCGAAGTGGTTAAAGTTGGTAATGCCCAAGGCTGGGGCAAATTTGTGGAGCCAGTCATCAAAGAAGATAAGTTTGGATTGGGGTATGCTCCGGGATCTCAGAAGAAGGAAACCGGTACTCTCTCCAGCGGGGGTTTGGTTTCTCCCCACATCGTCAATGCTGCAGATGAAGACAAGGCTGACAGCGACTGTGACTTAGATAGCTGGATTCGCCTGTGTGTCCCGGGAGAAAAGCTCGACAATTGGTCGTCTGAAAAAGCCGTCCGGGTTACTCTACTGAAAGAGTGATTTTTATTGTTTTCCTTTATTACATGCATAATAAAGTCTTACACTTTGCCCAAGGTGTAACGGCTCATTTGTAGGGCCATCCATTTAGTTACATTTCGCAATTATTTTTATCATCAATAAAGGACGGCTTTTGCAAACATTTTGTGTTCTCTTTCTTTCAGTTTTTTTTTTACTTTTACAAAAAAAATGGCAATGTTTTTTTTTTCGTTTTTTTTCTTTCTTTCCAAAAAAAAAAATCTCTCATTCTAAGGTAAAGCATGATCCTCCATCATGCAGAGCAGACCACCCGGATCTCACTACTAACGACACTGCTATGGCCAAGTATGACTTCGACAATCCTATCTATTAAGCTGAAGAAGGGGTTGAGGAAGATTGTGAATTGCCTGAAGGGTTAGCCAGATTGTTGAAACAGGAGGACCAAGCCATTACACCTTATCAGGAGGTGATTGAGACCGTCAACATCGGTACCGCAGACGACAAGAAAGAGATCAAGATCGGGGCAAGTCTACAGGCCGAGAGGAAAGACCGTTGATCATGTACTTGACTGTGTTAGAAAGGTCAATGGATTGTGTGCTCGGTCAGAATGACGAGTCCGGTCGAAAAGAGCATGCAATATACTACCTTAGCAAAAAGTTTACCGACTGTGAACAAAGATACTCACTGCTCGAGAAAACTTGCCGCGCTTTGGCATGGGCTGCTCGCCGACTAAGACAGTATATGTTGACTCACACGACTCTATTGATATCAAAAATGGATCCAGTCAAGTATATTTTTGAAAATCCAGCACTTACCGGAAAGGTTACAAGGTGACAAATGATACTGACAGAGTATGACATCCAATACACTTCACAAAAAGCCATCAAGGGAAGTGTCTTGTCAGACTATCTTGCAGAGCAACCGATTGATGATTACCAACCTATGAGGTTTGACTTTCCTGATGAGGACATCATGTTTCTCAAATCGAAAGATTGAGAGGAACCACTCCCGGAGGAGAGGCCTGACCCTGAATCCAAATGGGTTATGATGTTTGATGGGGAGGTCCTCGTCAATGGTCGCGGAGTTGGTGTAGTGTTGATCACGCCGGAAGGGGGTTCATATGCCATTTAGTGCCAGAATAACTTTTCCCTGCACCAACAATGAAGCCGAATACGAAGCTTGTATCCTAAGACTTGAGGAAGCCATCAATATACAGATTAAGACCCTGGATGTATACGGGGATTCAGCTTTGGTCATCAATCAAACCAACGGGAAATGGTGCTATGCTGGAACTACGTACCCAGAATTGACGTATCTCGGTCAGAGACGAATGAAGAAAGTATTTGGTCAGAAAGTGCGCCCTCGGGGGTATCAAGTCGGTGAATTGGTACTCAAAAGATTTCTTCCTCCCAACACAGATCACAGGGGCAAATGGACACCGAACAACGAGGGTCCATACGTGGTTAAAAGGATTTTCTGTGGCGGAGCTTTGATGCTAACAACCATGGATGGCGAAGACTTCCCGTCCCCTGTCAACTCAGACGCAGTTAAAAAATACTTCGCATAAAATAGACCCGCTGGACAGTAAAAAGAAAAGTCCAGGCAAAAAAGGGGCATCCCGACGAACAAAAAAAAAAGAATAAAGAGGTTCGGGCAAAAATTAGGGATATAAAAAAGAGTACACCCGGTGAGTCGAAAACCCAAAAGGGCGGCTCAGGCAAAAATGGGTATCCCGGTGGATTGAAAACCCGAAAAGGGGGCGATCCAGGCAAATGTTAGGGAATAAGTGAATGACTGTGATCTGAGTTCATCAGTGTTATATCACCGTTTCATTCAATCCGGCAATCTTCGAAGGTTAAAGATCGACTAATCATCCACTTCAGAAAGCAAGATGAGCAGAGCGTCTTGAGGATATACGAGCCATAGCAGAGTCGAAACTCGGTGGGACCCCGTATCCCCATTGCCATTAGGATAGTTCTCTTTTTATAGCGATCACCTCTTTTCAGAGATCAGCTTCCTGATACCCTCGCCTATTCCTGGCACAAATTTTCTCCCCAGTAAGAGTCGAATAATTCAGTTAAAGAGCCTCTTTATTTTTCATTTATCAGTTTGTTTGCAAAAATGTCCGAATTTTTGATAAAACATATTGCATATGAACATAATGGTGGCTTTTGCAGATGATTTGCACAGGAAAACATTTAACATTGCTTTGAATGTGCTTAATCCCGGACGGTGAATTCAAACCGAGTAATTCCCCCGAGGCATACGTGTATTTTTGGTTGCAGGTCACAGGAACCGGATGCCAAGTCATGAATCCTCATCCCCAAGCGATTGACAAAGTCTCTCCTCAGCAGAACATGTTCCCCAGCAGAGTTGACAGTATCCAGACTATATATCCCCAGCGGAGTTGACAGTGTCGGACTGTATCTTCCCGGCAACAGCGAAGTGGTTGCATACCCAGCAGATGAGAGGGTGGTGTTCACAGTGTTCATCTCATTCCCCAGCAGATTATTTTTAACAGATTTGTTAATCCCCAGCTTGAGGGCGATTAGCAAGTTCATATCCCCAGCAAAGGTCGTTTCCTACGACATTTCCTCAGGAAGTGTTTTCCCCATAGACTCTCCTCACAGAGCCTCGCTGAACAAAGTTTCCATAGTTGATATTCCCCCCGCAAGGTCAACTTTTCAAGCAGCCGATTTATTTTTGGTGGCTCATTGGTCCCGGCAGACGGATCATTCCCCACAGAGCATTCAAGGATTGATACAGCGATCTGTTCCCTACCGGAGTTTGCTTCCCCAAGCAGATTTCTTTTTACACCATGCATAACATTTGCATTTGCATGCATATCATATCAAGCATACACATAAGCTGATAAACAGGTTCTTCCAAGCAGACTGAAGAATTACTTTACAACCAAGGTCACGAGATCCATCCAGAGGATCAAGCGTAAGTGATCCAGCCTGAGGGTCGTTTTGAAGATTCAGCCTGAGAATCGTTTTCCAGTGATCCGGCCTGAGGTTCATTTTGAAGATTCAGCCTGAGAGTCGTGTTCCAGTGATCCAGCCTGAGGGTCATTTCGAAGATTCAGCCTGAGAATCGTGTTCCAGTGTTCCAGCCTGAGGTTCATTTGGAAGATTCAGCCTGAGAATCGTGTTCTAGTGTTCCAGCCTGAGGTTCATTTTGAAGATTCTGCCTGAGAATCGTGTTCCAGTGATCCAGCCTGAGGGTCATTTCGAAGATTCAGCCTGAGAATCGTGTTCCAGTGTTCCAGCCTGAGGGTTATTTTGAAGATTCAGCCTGAGAATCGTGTTCCAGTAAGCCAGCCTAAGGCTCAATTTGAAGATTCCCCAGTGAAGTCGCCTACAAGCTTTATTTCCCCAGCAAGCCCAATTGAGGAGTCGTTACAACATGTTCTAGCCCGAAGAATATGTACGAAGCCCAAAAGTGGAATATTCTCGAAGCTGCATATCTAATATGAAGGTTGGGTGTAGATTTCAAAAGAGGGTCAACCAGCGCATGCCTCAGATGCGAGATCTTGATGATGGGAATTTATCATCAAAACAATCCAGATCTAGCCAGAAGATCGAAGTAGATTCAGCCAGAGAATCAAAACAAAGAAGATCTAGCCAAAAGATCGAAAATCGCAACAATTCAGATCTAGCCAGAAGATCGAAGTAGATTCAGCCAGAGAATCAAAGGAATAGATTCAGCCAGAGAATCGAAACGACGGAGATCTAGCCAGAAGATCGAAGAAGATCTAGCCAGAAGATCAAAATCGTATCCAGCCCGAGGATCAAAATTAATATCCAACCAGAGGACTAAATTTAGTATAGGTTCAGCCAGAGGATCGAAACTCCAGATTAAGCCAGAAGACTGATTCAGATCCAGCCAGAGGATCGGAAGAAAAATAAACAGCGCGGTGTATTTCCGCGTTTTTGTGGTGTTCTCGGAGCGCAAATTTTCGGTCTGTCTTTGGTATTCAATCACAGCTCACCCCGTTTGTCTGATAAGCTGTTCGCTTTCATCCTACTCGGGTTGCTGATGATTGAATAGGGGCAGCTGTAACACCCAAAAATTTGTCCTCCTATTTCATGCATTCATTTAGCATTTCATATTGCATTTCATCATGTCAATCAGAATTAGATCCAAGAAACTTTAAAAAAATAAAATAATAAAAAAAACGAAAAAAATAAAAAAACGAAAAAAAAAATAAAAAAAAATAAAACGAAAAAAATAAAATAAAACGAAAAATAAAATGAAAAAAATAAAATAAAATAATTTTTTACAAAAATAAATAAATAAATAAAAATAATAATAAAAAAATAAATAAAATATAATAGAAAAAAACTTGGACTTTGACCTCTCTCATTTGAGCCCACAAAGCCATGAAAATCAGGTTATAAAAGAGGGAGATCAGACAGATGAAGGAAGAGAAGCAAAACACTCTGAGGTTTCCTTGGAACAAAACCCTGGGGGAAAAAGATAGTGAGAGAAGAGCTAACAGAGTTCAGAGCAGCCTCCAAACCCTGAAGGGAACTCAACTGCACAGAATCACCTCTGCCTCACATAAACCCTAAAGATTGTTTTGTAAACCTCACGGGTGCAACTCAATTTCAATCAAGCTCCTCAATCAGGTTTGCCTTTATTCCCATTACCTTTTGCTTTGAAGTTGAATACTCTGAATGTTTGAGGTATGATGGATGAATTTCATTAGGTTTTTGCCCACGGGGTCATAATTATGTATGAATGTATAAATAATGCCTTGAATGCTTAATCGTTTAATTTCTGAAGTGTATGCCACAGGGTTTGAGGTTTCTGAAACCATACTGTTATCCATGAAAAAAATGCTTATGGTGTTTCACTAACCCTTTTGTTGAGTTTTTGTGAGGGCTCACATGACTTTTGTAGGGATAACTTGCGTGGTTTTCCACTTTATTTGTGGGATACCCCCTGGAGGTTTCATTCCAATTACCTGTACTGACTCACCTTTCTTTGATGGCATTAGCTTGGGAGATCCCTGGGTTTCTTACTCCTTTAATTGCTGTTACTTCGGATCTTTATCCGTGTGGTACTTTTACCTCTTTTCCGCATTTTATCGCTTTCTTAGCTGGAAGACCTCGATAGCAGGCATTTGTTTTCTTTTGTTTATTTACTTCTGAGCCCCTTGTTGGCACATTTACTTTATACATGTTTGTTTTGTATGTGTTCGTATCCCTGCAGGTAGCGCGGTTCCTTCGTCAAGAACTGCCTTTTTGCCCTTGAGCATCCCAAACCCTAAAACCCAAAGCAACACGTTTACTCCTTCTACTACAGGCGAGTAAGTCTCCAAAGGTCGAGCATCCGGTAGATTGCGTAGTGACGTCGTTCGTCCAAAACCCACTCCATAACCCCGTAGTTAGCCGAACTACGGCTTGCTCTGATTCTCATTTCAGATGAGATACGTAGGCATAAGACGCGATGTCTTAGCGAGCACACATCCCCCCAACCCATAGGTCAGCCGGGCTACGAAGACTCTGATTCTCATATTCAGATGAGATACGTATGCAGTGGATGCGACATCCGCACGAGTCATTTTCATTTAACCCTTTTTTTTTGGTAAACAACACAAGATAAATTCACACCCTTTAGACAAGAACTACAAAAGTGGATCCCGTAGAGTACTACGGATGCGTAGGGGTGCTAATACCTTCCCTTCGCATAATCGACTCCCGAACCCGAGATTTGGTTGCGAGACCCCGTCTTGTCCTTTCCTTTTTCAGGTTTACTTCAAGAGTTTCCTTTCCCTCCTTTGGGATGAATAACGCACGGTGGCGACTCTTCTGTCATTTTCTTTCGCCGGTTGTTTTTTCCCGCACTATATTTTTCAGGTTGCGACAGTCGTGAACAATACATGCGCCATCTGGTTATAAATTCTAGGGTTTGCTGCCTCATTTTCCACGCGTGCGTCTCGTTGGGGTAGTGATTGGCTTGGATTCGTTGACTGTGTCCACGCGTGCTGGACCTCGCTGACTGGGCGCCAGCTAGTTTAATGAAACTACAGCGTTTCACCATTCCACGCTTCGATTCCTGGCCATGGACATTTTGGAATTATTTGTTCAGCGCTCCATTCTTTTCCCATACCTGGTTCGATCCTGTTTGGTGACATTTTTCAAATTAATCATCATTTCCTCTTTCCCTCCATTATCATGTTTTCACATTTTTCTTCAATATTTTCCTTAACTTCCAAAAATCACCAAAAATAGTATAATGATCCAATTAATTCCAGATTTCTTCCTATATGATCATATGATTATCTTCTATTTTTTGATGTGGATTTCTGGAATTGTACATGGCTGGAATTTTAATTATGCTAGACTAATTGAACATGTATGCTTTTGTGACATTGCCTCATTCAAACTAATGTGAAATGCTCAATAATGATCCAATTGTCATGAAATTTTGTGTGCTGATTCTCAACATGTTGTGTGATTTTTGAGGCTTGGTTGTGCATTTTTAGCATTTTCCATTTCTGTTTTAGGCATGTGCTAATATGGTGTGACAATGTATGTCACACAATTTGATGTTGATCTTCTCCATTTTCATTGCCTTGCCAATTGAGCTCCTATGTTTATAATTTTTGGCATGACGATTATGTCTGACATGTTGATTGCTCATAAAAATTTCCAGAATTGTTTGAGTCATTTCTGTTTTAATATGGAATTTTGATTCTTGATGACCACTTGTATGCACCTTTTGCTTGCCTTGCCTTCTCTTGGTTGAATGATGACCTTGCTTAATGCTTTTGACTTGATCCTTTTTAGGACATGTTCATGATAGATTAAATGTGCTCCATGTTGAGAATTGGTTGCTGTTTTGACTTTTTGCCTTACCTTTGACCCTAGCCTTGGTGCTAGTGGTTTGTACTCATCTTTTGAGTTGTGCATTTCAGGTTCAAGCTTCTAGTCTTGATGGATGATGTTGATCTCATAAATTGAGATGCAAAATGATGTGTTCCACTAACATTTGTTGTGTTGTAGGTTCCTTGGAGATGAAATCATTTGAGTTGTTTACTTGTTGGTTTGGCTTGTTGTGTGTATTGGAACCACTGTCTGTTTGTCTGTTAATAGTTTGTCTGAATACCATACTGATTGATTGGTTGTTTACACATGTACTTTAGCC
The DNA here is from genome assembly GCF_024323335.1 of Lathyrus oleraceus. Taxonomy (NCBI): domain Eukaryota; kingdom Viridiplantae; phylum Streptophyta; class Magnoliopsida; order Fabales; family Fabaceae; genus Lathyrus; species Lathyrus oleraceus. The sequence goes on along the minus strand of NC_066584.1, from coordinate 487,443,408 downwards.
GCTTTAACTCATTGCTTGAGTTGCTTTGCTTTGCTTGTGGTTGGCATACCACCTAGGTAACTTCCTATTCTCCATGTAGTCTGGAAGACCTGTCATGTTCTTTTGGCAGGCACCTGTATGAAGCCCTCCTTAAGAGGCAATGTTTGTGCTTGTTTATCTTTGTGCCTTGTACTTCAAAGACCTCCTAAGTGAAGAGGCATTGGCAGATAGAAGGGATGTGCAATCTATCCCCTGCTATTCAGTTGAGTCTTTCATCTTGCTCGCACAATGTGCTGATGCATTTTGAATAAACACCCAAGATCCTTTGTATATAGAGTCGGTCAAGTGGAGTAGAGTCCCACATTCTGGACTCCCATGTTTTCATTGATTGAAGCTCACCCAGGCCCGGGTTAAGAGCTATGACGACCAATCCTCATCACATTTCATCTGCTCACCCTGACGGTCAATGTCAGTGGTTAAGAGCCCTTAGATACCCTTCCAGCCGGCTTGTTTGTCGAGGTTGATATGACCCACTGACTAAAGCCCAGCCTTGATGTTTGAGCCCCTTGTTGGTGTGTTTACTTCATGTTAAATGTTTGTGTGTGGTGTGGTTGTATCCCCATAGGATTGCTAGACTTCGCATAGTCTCTCGTTTGCATGTCAATTAAGGTAGCACGGTTCCTTCGTCTAGGACTTCCTTTCTTGCGTGAGCATCCTAAAACACAAACAAACATTATCCCCACTTAAGAACACGTTGACTCCTTCTACTACAGGTGAGTAAGTCTCCCAAGGTCGAGCATCCGGTAGATTGCGTAGTAATGTTGTTCACATAAAAAACACAAAACAAATAGAAATAGTTTAGCCGAACTACGGCAACTCTGATTCTCATGTCCAGATGAGATACGTAGGCACGAGATGTGATGTCTTGTCGAGTTTGACTAACAACTAACTTTAATCCTTTTCTCTCGCCCCCGTTGTGATTGAGACCTTCCCTTTCTCTTGCCCTAGTGGCAATCGAGACCCTTCTGTTTTGTGTGCGTGTTTGGAGTCTGATGTAAGTCCAGCGATTGGCATTCAGTTTCCTGTTTGCGTTTCTTTTGTGGAGTTGGATGTAAGCCCAGTGGTTGGCATTCCGTTTCCAGTTGTGTGTTTCATTTGACGTCTCAGCGTCTCTGTTTCAGTGTTTTGTTTCAGCGTGCGTTAGCCGAGCTACGAGTGCTCTGATTCTTACTCTGGTTAGAGAAGATACGTATGCATAGGATGCGAGGTCCTAGCGAGCACGTTCCCCGTATCCCTTCTCCCGTCTTCTTTCATCTGTGTTCTATTCCAGTTTGTGCAGTTTTGAGCAGTTATTTAGTAACCTTTCTTCTATTCTTTCTGAACATGGATCCCGTCGAGTACGACGGATGCGTAGGGGTGCTAATACCTTCCCTTCGCATAACCGACTCCCGATCCTATCAATCTCTGGTCGCAAGACCATTTCCTTTCCAGGTTTACTTCGAGCGTTTCCTTTCCCTCCTTTGGGATAAATAACGCACGGTGGCGGCTTTGTGTCTTTTTCCCGCCGGTTTTTCGCGTAATGCGACAACAGGAATCCGAATGCCAATCGCTGGACTTACATCAGACTCCAAACAAACAAACACACACGGGAAACCGACTGCCAATCGCTGGACTTACGTCAGACTGCAAGCACACACACAAAACAGAAGGGTCTCGATTGCAACTAGGGAAAGAGTAAGGGAAGGTCTCAATCGCAACGAGGGCGAGAGAAAAGAATCAAAGTTAGTTGTTAGTCAAACTCGACAAGACATCGCATCTCGTGCCTACATATCTCATCTAGACATGAGAATCAGAGTTGCCGTAGTTCGGCTAAACTATTTCTGTTTGTTTTGTGTTTTTTATGTGAACAACGTTACTACGCAATCTACCGGATGCTCGACCTTGGGAGACTTGCTCACCTGTAGTAGAAGGAGTTAACGTGTCCTTAAGAGGGGATAAAGTTGGTTTGTGTTTTAGGAAAGCTCACGCAAGAAAGGAAGTCCTAGACGAAGGAACCGTGCTACCTTAATTGACATGCAAACGAGAGACTATGCGAAGTCTAGCAATCCTATGGGGATACAACAAACGAGTCTCAAGAGAGAACAAAAACTGGAAATGGAATGCCAATCGTTGGGCTTACATCCAACTCCAAAAACAGATGGGAAACAGAAAGCCAATCGTTGGTCTTACATCTGACTCCTCAAGCAAACAAACATGATAAGTAAACAAGCAATCAACAACACACGCTATATGCAAACAAGCGGCTCATACAAGGCTAGGCTTTAGTCGAGGGGTCATATCAACCTCGACAGACAGCCAACTGGAAGGGGTTGCCTAAGGAGCTCTTAACCACTGACATTGACCGTCAGGGTGAGCAGATGAAATAGGGGATGAGGGTAAGACCTCATAGCTCTTAACCCGGGCCTGGGTGAGCTTCAATCAATGAAAGCGTGGGAGTCCAGAATGTGGGACTCTACTCCACTTGACTGACTCTATATACAAAGGATCTTGGGTGTTTATTCAAAATGCATCAGCACGTAGTGCGAGCAAGATGAAAGACTCAACTGAATAGCAGGGGATGGATTGCACATCCCTTCTATCTGCCAATTGCCTCTTCACTTAGGAGGTCTTTGAAGTACATGGCACAAATATAAACAATCACAAACATTGCCTCTTAAGGAGGGCTTCAGGAAGGTGCCTGCCAAACAGAAACGACAGGGCTTCCAGACTACATGGAGAATAGAGGGATTACCTAAGTGGTATGCCAACCATAAGCAAAGCAAAGCAACTCAAGCAATGAGTTAAAGCGGCTAAAGTACCTGTAAGAAAAGCTAACCAATCAGTATTATGTTCAGACAAACAACCAACAGTCAATAGTGTTACAACTCAATATGCCACACAAGTCAAGCTTTATGACTCAAGAATTCAAGTGACTCCACCACATTCCATTAACCTACAACACAAAGGATTAGTGCACAAAGTAGTTTGCATCTCATGAAGTGAAATTACATCAATCATTAGGATTAGAAGCTTGAACCTGAAATACAAAGCTTAAAAAGTGAGTACAAACCACTAGCACCAAGGCTAGGGTCAAAGGTAAGGCAAAAAGTCAAAACAGCAACCAAAACTCAACATAAAGCACATTTATTCAATCATGAACATGTCCTAAAAAGGACCAAGTCAAAAGCATTAAGCAAAGTCACCACATGAACAAAATATGGCAAAGACAATTTCAAGGCACACAATTGGTCATCAAGAATCAAAATTCCATATTAAATCAGAAATGACTCAAACAATTCTGGAAATTTTTATGAGCATACAACATGTCCAACACAATTACCATGCCAAAAATTATAAACAGAGGAGCTCAATTGATAAGGCAATGAAAATGAATAAGATCAACATCAAATTGTGTGACACACATTGTCACACCATACAACCATGTGTCCCAGACAGAGAAGGAAATTGCTAAAAGTTCCAAATAAAATCTCAAACATCCTACAACATGTTAGGAATTAACATATAAAATTTCATGGCAATTGGTCAAGTATTGAGCATTTCACAATAGAAAGAATGAAGCAATGTCACATTTTCATACATGTTCAAAGGATCCAACACATTTAAAAATCCAGAAGTGGTAAAATCATGAAATCACACCCCAAAAATACTAGACATCTCAAGGATTATGTAGAAAAAAATCTGGAATTATTTGGATGCATTTTCAATTTATTATGATTTTTTGAATGTGGAAAAAAAATGAAAAAAAATGGATCATGTACATGGTAAAATGGAGGGAAAGGTAAAATGATGAATTAATTTGAAAACATGGCTCAAGCTGGAATCGAACTCGGTGTGAGAAAAAATGCGCTGGAAAAAAAGAAATAAAACACAAAACACATCCAGTGGGAATCGAAGCCTGTACGCACGCTGGGACCTGAAACACGGTCGTTTCATTAATGCGTTGGCGTGCAAACACAGCATTCCAAGTACATGTGGACTTGGTCAAAAGAACGTACGCCAATCAAAAGGCCAAATGGACGCATGCATGGCCTCAAGTGTGGACAAAACCCTAGCCAGCAGTGCACGGCGGCGCAAGGGGCGGAAACCACCGTCTTCTTCATGAAGACGGTGGATGAACAGTAATGAACAACAATTTTTTTTCCAGTTTTTCATGAAACTTACATCAATAGAAAGCTTGTTCCATGTAGGTTCCAAATCTATCATCAATTACTCCTAACAAGCCATGAATAAGGAGAATCGAGGAGAAACATTTCTACATCTAAAACTTTAAATCATCATAACACAACCCATTCTCAACCAAATTGCACGAAATTTAGATCAGAATGCTCAGCAATCAAAGCTCTACAACATTATGCACATAAAATCATGAATTAAGAGACTCGAAAATCTCACCTCTTGAAGATCCATCAATGGCAGCAACGTGTTCAAGGCCTTGCAAGTGTGTAGATCACCTCTTGGAAAGGCTTGGATCTAGCTAAATCTTCAAAACTCTATGTTCATGTTCATGTATGGAATTGCTTGATTCTTCACCAATTTCTTCAATCAATAGCTTGAATTCTACCAAATGATAATCAAGAAACCAGAACATGCAATAAAAATCAAGTGTTACTTGAAGAATTTTTGAATTATGGTGGAGAGAAATTTTGGAGGGAAGGTTTGAATCTAGATCTAGAATGATGAAATCTGAGAAATTCTGTTACAATTAACCTTTTATATGCTGTGTTAATCCATTTGCTAATTAGAATTAAGCATGGTTAATGAAATTTTAGTGAGAAATAAGGTGTAGTGCAAAAATTGATTTTTCACCCCATGCATGCAACATGCACGTGAACAGTACCACATGGCCATGCAATTTCACTTAAAATCATCTTATGAACATGTTGGAATGGTTAAAAAGCTCATATGATGCACCAAATTCAAATTCATGATTTTCCCTCCAAAATGAGCATGAATGAGCAAATGGTCATGTGATGAAATTTCATGCAATGCCTTGATGGATTTGGAAAATATGATTCATGACAAGCATTATGCAAAAAGAGGCACTCAATTTGGAGTTCTAGATCAAAAGTTATGGCTTCTTGAAGTTCCATGCACACTTGGCAATGATTTGATCATATCTCCTCAACCATCCATCAGATGCTCATGATCTTGGACTTTTTGGAAATGGGAGAAAAGATCTTCAACTTTCATGTTGGACAAAATTTCATTTGAAGCTTCTTTGATGTTGGAAAGTCAAGTTGAAAGTGGTCCAAAAACTTGCCATTTTTGGAAACTTGAAATTACAGGTCACTTTCCATTTTGGGAAACTTTTGATCTGGCTTCAAATCTTCAAGGTAGATGTTTGACAAGATGAATAAACCTCTTTTGGACATGAATGAAGTGTCTCAAACCATTTCTCCACCTCCTAGCCCTCAGTTGACTTGCAGTTGACTTTCTGTTGACTTTTATGGGCCCCAGATGACCTGAAACTGCACTGTGGACTTTGAGCCTCTAACACTTGGTCAAGTTGCTTCAAAATGAACCTTGGTTCACATAAGCTCTCTAGAACAACCATAGGGCTTTCATCTCAAGGAAAAACCTTGCTCTTTTGCACAGATGAATTCTCCCGACGCCAGTCTTGACTGATAAGATGCAATGTACTATGCAATGTTAATGTAATGTTAATGTAATGTCAATGACCTAAAAAATGAAATGAATGCATGAATGGGGGGTGCAAATTTGAGGTGCTACAGCTGCCCCTATTCAATCAACTGGGAACCTGAAAGGATGAGAGCAACGGCTGTCAGACTTTCAAGGTAAACAGGGATTGAATACCAACAGAACCTGGAATTTGCACTATGCGGGGGATGAAGTAAAGAAACAACGACCCGACGTTAACGGACTAATGGGAAAGATCTGAACAAGATATCCCTGCCGGGAACATGCATGTATTGGGGAAGACGCCAACGCAGCAACAATTGTCTAGAAAAGACTCTCTTGGGGAAGCAAGAAAGGGGGAGGTGTTACCGGTTAGTAGGTAACAAGCTCGGGGAGAATGAATATCAAATACTGGTGTACGGGTGAGAGATATCAATCCACCAACAAACATCTGAGGAAAACCTGGAAAAGGCATATTTCGACTCAGGAAGATCTGACTCCACAGGGGACCAAGGTCGCAATAGGGAGCAGACAGGAAGGAACACCAAGGATACCGGGTTGTAGGCATATAACAGGTGACCGACCAAGGCGTGAATTGGTTTGTGTTCCAAAACACTCATCATCCTGAAGAGAGCGAAAGCAAACTTGTTAAAGGATGGACATCCGATTCCATAAGGAATACGAATCTTACTCAGATGGGGAAACAAACAAAGGGTTCAACCAAAGAGTGCATGAGATATATTATCTATAGCCGTCAAAACATAGATAATATACTCGCAAGGAAGATTATCCATAACCGGGTTGTGGGTTGTCAAAGGATAAATCGACCGAAATCGTGAATTGGTGTGGGTTCCAAAACACTCATCATCCTGAAGAGAGCAAAAGCAAACTTGTTAAAGAATGGACATTCGATTCCACAAGGACTACGAATCTTACTCAACTGGGAAGGACAAAACCTCGACTGAAGAGCGCACGAGATGTATTATCTATAGCCGTCAAAACGTAGATAATATACTCGCATGGAAGATTATCCATAACCGAGTTGTAGGTTGTCAAAGGGTAAATCGACTAAAAAGAGAAACAATCGTTACCAACAACAACAGGGTAGACGAGAGATGACTCACTGGGGATAAATTGCGCGAACAAGGCAATTATCCAAACAACTGGGGTAGAATGAATATTCGATTCCGCGAAGGGACAACGAATCTTACTCGACTGGGGAAACACGAAGGGCTTTGACCGAAGAGTGCATGAGATGTATTATCTATAGCCGTCAAAACATAGATAATATACTCGCATGGAAGATCATCCATAACCGGGTTGTAGGTTGTCAAAGGATAAATCAACCGAAAAGAAAGGCATCGGGATACCAGACTAAGTATGTAAAGATGACCAATCAAAAGGGGAAACCACAAACATTACCGGCAAACCGTGAATGAAAGAGGACCCACTGAGGATAAAATGGCTTACTCAGAGCAATTATCCAAAAGGAAGGGGAAGACCCGCTGGGGATAAGATTGCTTAATCAAAGCAAATATCCAAAAGGGAAAAGGATTATCAATACCGAAAACTGGATAATGATAACCGCAGAGAGGGGATTACATCTACCGGTTCGTAGGTAGAAAACCACGGAAAAGCAACCGTCATCGACTAGGATGAGCACAAAGGTTGACTCCACAAAGGAGAGAAAAGAGGGTTCACATCTACCAGTTAGTAGGTAGAAGACCACTCTGAGGAACAGAATGGGAGAAAATAGGATTTACAACTATCGGGTAGTAGGTAGAAAACCGTAAAGATAGGACTTACAACTACCGGTTAGTAGGTAGAAGCCAACAACTTCCGCTGAGGATAAGATGAATAAGTGTCGGTTAGTGAGTAACTATTCATTTATACCACAGGGAGGCACAAGAGACGGCCAATAGGAAGCCAATTTAGGATCGATAAGGCAAACTGAATCAAGACTCATCTTAATGAGGAAAGAACTCAATAGGGAAAACCCATCCCGTTATGTGTGTAGGGAGGGAACGGAAACAACCGTCATCCACGAGGATATAACTCAGTGGGGAGTGCAGAAGGAAATGGTAAACACTTTCTGCTTAAGGGGCTGACTCTATATGGAGAGATCAGACACACCAACATCTGCTTGGGGAGATCTACTAGAGAGATCTGTATCACCAATTAGCAAGAGACAACAATCAACAAATATATGGCAAAAGATGCAACATGAATATCTGAATGTTATGATTATGTGTATATGCATTATGCATGATGAATGCTGATAAACAGACATGTCTAACACACATAGGTCCCGGAATCAACCACTCGGTACTACCCTTCCAGAGGGAAAGCTAAAAGATCACCCGAGAGCAAAAGAGATCTGCCGGAGACTGGGATATCAGGGGACAACACCATCCTGCAGGGGAGGAAGGCCACAAGAGGCTGCCGGAGGGATCGTCAGTCACAACCGGAGAAAAGAGTTCTTAGCACAGGAAGACACTGCCACAACAGCAACTCATGTTGTGGGTCAAAGATACCAAGAAGCAACCAGATCTCTGGTGGGGATAGATAGGCATCGATAAAGGTCATCATGCCAACAACTCCGTTGGGGATCTATTTGAGGAAATGATGGAGTACTGGGATGTCAATCCACCAAATACCGAATCTTCAAAGAAAAGCACCCATGCTAGGGAGAGGAGAAAACTGCTCTGCTGGAGAGAAGAAAGTTGAAGTCTTCAACAAACACCCTACTTGGGAACTGGCCCACAAAAGTGTTCAAACAGCAACCTACTGGGGATGACCCACCATAGGGCTCAAACAGTACTCTACTGGGGATGACCCACAATAGGGCTCAAACAGCACTCTACTGGGGATGACCCACCATAGGGCTCAAACAGTACTCTATTGGGGATGACCCACAATAGGGCTCAAACAGCACTCTACTGGGGATGTACCACAATAGGGGATAATAGGGCTTGGAGGAAGAATGTTGCACTACCGGGGAAATGAAGACGAACAACTTCGAACAACACTGCACTGAACACCCTCGCTGAGGAGAAACCATGAAAGGTTCTACAGGAAAAAGATACAGTTATGTCAGAGATATGAACAAAAGTCTTACCCTGTTGGGAATCATACCACCCTTGGGAGAGTACTGCAGATCTCCTAAGTATCCTTCCATCATCGTCAATGTTCACTTTGTTTAAGAACAATTTTGTGAAAGATTTGTTTATTTTGAAAACAATGATATTTTATCAATTAAGACATGCAAAACATTTGTTGAGTTGAAACAAATAAGAGTGCAAATAATTGGATAAAAGCTCAAATTGATTTGATGGAATGGTAGTCTGCCAATGGCAAGACTCCATAGATCTGTATAAGTTTGAAATTGGTGATATATATTGGAAAGGGCTACATTGAACATAATGACCATTTCTCCGCCAATTTCGAATTTCGATGTATTCGAAGCTTCAGTCGACGAAGAATCAAGAATTTTCTGGCGGATGACAGATGTAGAACACAGTCTTGTCAGGATGCAGTTACTTGCCAAATCCCTAATTTTTGCCTAGATTGCCCCAGTGTGAGGTACTCAATCTAGCGGGATGCAAATTCTTTTTTTCAATGTCTCTAACTTTTGCCTGGATCGCCCTTTCGGGTTTTCAATCCACCGAGACGCTCCTTTTTGCCTAAGCCGCCCTTTCGGGTGTTCAACTTAGCGAGCTATTCTGTTTTTATTTTAGGCGAAGTATTTCTTGACTGCATCTGAATTCACAGGACGAGTGAAATCCTCCTCGTCCATTGTTGTAAGTGTCAAAGCACCGCCTGAAAAGGCTCTCTTGACAACATATGGACCTTCATAGTTTGGAGTCCACTTGCCCCTGGAATCGGGCGCGAAAGACAAGACTTTCTTAAGCACGAGGTCACCTTCTCAGAGCACACGAGGCTTGACCTTCTTATCGAATGCTTTCTTCATTCTCTGCTGATATAACTGACCATGACACATGGCAGTTAATCTCTTCTTTTCCATTAGATTCACTTGGTCATAACGACTCTGAATCCATTCAGCATCAGTCAACTTGGGATTTGAGGGTGCTATTATTCTTTTGTTTCTTTCTTTCTTTTTTCTTTCTTTTGATTTTGATTTTGATTATGATTTTGATTTTTCACCCCCCCTCTCCTTTTTTTTATTACATTTGTAGTGCCCGAGTTGGAAAGTTTTGCTGATTCTCGAGATGCAGCTGAATGATCTTCTTTTCTTGCTCAAGAAGTCGGGAAATCTCGTCAGGAATCCTTTCAACATCATCTTCCTCTGCTTCGAATACAGGGAATTCAAAATTGGGAGATGGCGTTGGATCATTATGTTCAATGGGTTTTAGAATTAACCTTCATAATGATTTTGATATGAAAAGCTTTTTGGAAATCAAACAAGGCAATCATTATGAAGATGAAAAGATTGCTTTTATTCTTGTTTTTAGGGTTTTTTGTGATCACCAATTTCATGCAAAAAGCGAAAAGGGAAAACAAATGGAAAAAAAATGTTTTAACACGAATTTATTTGAATGAAAATATCATTGCACAAATGTTGCCAACAATGTCATCACTTCTCCTTTTGGCATGGGAGAAGGGTTTTTAAACAAAGTGATTATTACTCTGACTTATGCATGACTGTAGGAACATCCACAGCGACCCAAATGTGGCAGATCCTGCCAGGGATGACAAATGTCAGTATATTCTGCATCTTCTTCCAGAATAGCAGCAGCTTCTTCACTCTGATCGGCGTGGATAAAACCTCCACTTCTGAACAACCCTTTTCGTTGAAGACCCCAGAAGAAAAGCCAATGCCAGCCCGGGACTTGCTGTCTTCAAGCTCGCTTAACATTGGGACCTACGTCCTCAAAGCTCAGAATACCTGATCTCATAAGGTCTTGAACCTTATTCTTCAACTGAAAGCAGTTGTCCACATCATGGCCAGGAGCACCCGAATGATACACACAATGCTGATCAGGCTTATACCACCACCCAGGGTTGACGGGTATATCCGGTGGGTCTCTGGGAGTAATTAAGTTCCGCTCTATCAAAGAGGGATACAGTTCTGCGTATGACATAGGAATCAGATCAAAAGTGATCTTCTTCCTCTCATTACTCGTACTAGCTTGATTACCATTGCGAGGCTGGTTAGCCTGCTATTGAGGACGATGTTGTTGATGTTGATATTGCTGAGTTGGTCTTCTTTGCTGTTGTTGAGGTTGAGTTGCTGGAATAGTCACAACAGCGACTTGACGATATTGTCTTCTGTTCACATTCCTCTGATGGTGTACAACATTTGTTCCACCCTCTCCCCTTCCGGGTGCCCCAGAAAATGGCTTCTTAGAACTGGAAGAGCTTGAAGAGCCAGGATCTCGGATCTTTCCTGCTTTGATAAGACTCTCCGTTCTTTCTCCACAGATTACGACATCTGAAAAGCTACCAAACGGGCAACTTCCCATACGATCCATGAACACACCCTGCAGGGTTCCAATGAACATATCGGTCAGCTCTGTCTCCAACATCGGAGGTTGCACTCTTGCGGCTAGTTCACGCCACCTCTGGGCGTACTCTTTGAAGCTTTCACCAGATTTCTGACACAAACTCTGCAGCTGAGTTCTGCTCAGAGCCATATCCATGTTATGCTTATACTGCCTTAGAAAGGCTTCACCCAAATCCCTCCAACTTCTAATGGATTCTCTCCTCAGGTCCATATACCAGTCCAAGGACGCTCCAGACAAGTTGTCTTGGAAAAAGTATATCCACATCTTCTCGTCGTCAGTATTGTAGCACCTCAAATTTGCACCTATCATTGTACATACCATCTCATATTAGGTCATAGCATATCATGATCCATTGCATAGCATTGCATTGTCCCCAGTTGCCTCAAGAGCAAGCAAGTCAAGATTTAGGTCAAACTGATCAGGAGATCAGTCAACCAATCAAGCAAGGGTGTTTCTCAAGGAGTCAAGGCCCTAGGGTTTGTCCAACAAGTTCACATGATTTGGGAGTCCTTTTGAAGTGTTTAAGTCAAGGGTTGGATGTTCAGAAGCCATCAGTTCATGCACAGACAGTCAAAAACCCTAGAAAGTCAAACTTGGTCAACTGTGGATTTAATCAGTGATTTGATGGATGGAATTGATTTGAAGGAGTTCATTCATGTCCCAATAGGCCTCATATATCATGGCAATCAACATCATTGAAGAATTTGAAGCCAATCAGAAAATTTCCAAAAAATAGAAAGTGGACCTGTAATTTTAACTGCCAAAAATGGAAACTTCTTGATCCTCAACTTGCATCATGATACAAGCTTCAAATGAATTTTTGCCCAACATGAAAGTTGAAGATCTTGTTCTCCCATTTTCAAAAAGTCCAAGAACACCCAAATCCCATGAATGGTTTGCAAGATATGGTCAAATCATTTTCACATTTTCATGAACTTCAAATGGCCATATCTCATGATTCCTTTGGCCAAATTTGATGGGGTTTTTTCCTACAAACTCCATTTAATCCCCTCTTTCCAAAAATTCATTCATCATTCACCAAAACCTTGCCAATCAAAATGGCATTTTTTGAGTTATCTCATTTAAAATTCAAGTTTGACCAATGGTTGACTTTTTTGATTTATCCATTTTCAGCATAATTGGCCATTTGGAAATTGTTTTAATTGTCATTTGAGACTTGCCAAGGCCCAGAATTCGTGCAGCTTGCTACCACATACCACCCTTTTGGCCAAAAGTGCAAACTTAGCAAATTGGTTAAAATGAGCAAAGTTTGGTTAGTACATGATTAGCATTGCCTAAACAGATGTATATAAGATATTTTCTGTCCATTCTCCAACCCTAGAAGCAGCTGCAAACAGATAGAAATTCTCTCTTTTCTCAAATCACCATTTACACACCTTTGCATTTTTCTGCCAAAATTCTCAAAGAGCTCGAACCACACTTGTTTCCATCATCACTTGGCCAGCATTTGAAAGCATTTTAAAGCATCAAAACTCAACTGGAAGCGGTTTTCATCCAACTGTTATTCCAAAGCTCAGCCATGGCAGATGGAGTTTCGAGCAAAGACAAGCTACACTGAGCCAAGGCATCTTCACCAGTCATCCTTTGGAGAACTTTTGCTCATCTGTTTAAGCTCATAACAGCCAAAACATCACTGCATATCAGATTTCTTCAAGAATAAGTAAGTTTTCGATTCACTTGTTTCTCAAATCCATGCCATGCTTAGTGTAGATCTATCCATGCTGAGCTTCATGATGTGTTTGTTTTCGAAAATGGTCAAGTATTCGAGAAGTTATGCTGCTTTCAAGTTTGATGATGCTTATTTGTTTTGCTCGATTCATGATTGTTAATGTGTTTTAAGGAAAATGAATGATGGATTCTTGATGTGTGTGATATACTGATTCGAATGCCATGTCTAATTTCCATTTCTGGGCACATTTTGATTTTCACGATTTGAACATGATGAAGTTGATGAACACACACACGGTCACTGTTCAAAACCCTAGCCATTTTTCCAGAAACTTGTTTTCACGTGTATTTCCTGGCTTTGGTACTGTTTCATTGGATGCGGACCAATCACAACATTTCCTGGTCACCCCTTAAACACGGTCGTTTTGCTAAATGAGCTTCAAAATTACCAATGTGCCATCCGCTTCCTAATTATTTCAATTTAATCCATTTAATTTCAATAAACATTTCATTTGATCATCAATATTTGCAAAAATCACAACTTGCTCATTTCAATTCCAAATCCAGTGGGGTTTTCTGCATCATGATCATGAGATTGTCTAGTTTTTTATCATTATTTTTAATAATTTTTTGGATCATTGGTTTTTAAATGGCCTTAGGGTTTGTATTATGTGACCAAAAATGATACATGTTGCCAAAACCATTGTGAAATGACCATGTTACATCCATTTGAGTTGAATTTTTTTGTGCATAATCTACACTCGTTCATGTTTATTTTGGTGTAAATTTCATGATTTTATCATATGTGGATTGAGAGCTTTGAATTTTTGAAGTAGGGTGTGACAACTTGTGTCACACCATGGATGTGCAATTTGCTGAATTTTGTTGACATGCTTCCTGGCCTCCAATTGACCCCAAATTTTGCATGACCCCTCTCTCATATGTATAGTTTGTGTATGAATTTTCTTGGATTTAATGATGCCATTTATTATTTGTTTGTGAATTTTCTTCCCTGCCTAGTCAAATGTTGACTTTATGTGACACACCTTGCCATTTCATTTGGGAAATTCTCATACCTTATTGAATGATCATGAAACTTTGCATGTGCATACTAGACATCTTGAGCTTTGTATTGGTGTTAATCCCATTCATTTCTCATCTGTTTTCATTTAGTTATGATTTTTTGAAGTTGACCCATGATTGTTTGACTTCTTTGTGCTTACTTGAAATTGTGTTGACTTCTTGATTTTCATTGACTGCCTTCCACTTATCCAAATGCAATGAAATTTGACATGCTTACCATGCTAGGTGTTAGGATTGAACTTGAATTATTTGGTGATTTTTGAAATTGTTTGAGTTGACTTTTGATGCAAGTCATTCTGTTGACTTCTTTGTGCTTTCATTTGCCATGCCTTGCCTTCTTTGGTTTGTGAAATGATGATGATGCATGATATGAACATGAATCCAATTATGTTTGCTTCCTAAATGTTTGAGCTTGATTATGGTTGACTTTCCTTTGCTGTTTTGACTTTTTTATTTGTCTTTGACCCTAGGCTGGTCCTAGGGGTCTCCTGGCTTATGTTTGAGCTCATTGTTTCAGGTTAAGCACCAATGCTTCAAAGATCATACAAATGTGATTGAGTGTGGTTACATATCATATGCTAACCTTTGTTTTGTAGGTTTGACTCATGTGTTTGAGTCTTGTGCTTTGCACAATTGATCATCTGTTTTGTCTGTGGATTCATTTCCTTTTGCTTTGACTTGTGAAATGTTTACTGATTAGTTTGACTATTTCAGGTACCCTTAGTTGCTTAAGTTCTTTGAACTTGCTTTGCTTTGCTATTTAGCAACTTGCTTGAGGTATAATTCCTTTTTCTTCATGTAGTCTGGAGACCCGGCCTGTTATTTGGCCGGGCAAACTGTCTGAAGTCCTCCTTAAGAGGCAATGTTTGTGTATGTTTAATTTGTCCTTGTACAGAGTCAAAGACCTCCTAAGTGAAGAGGCAATCGGAAGAACCAAGGGATAAGCAACCTATCCCCTGCTATTCAGTGTGTCTTCTGTTTTGCTCACACCACTGTGTTGATGCATTACAGATAAAAACCCAAGATCTTGTGCAATTGCACAGTTGAGTCAGTATCAAATGTGTAGAAGGGTTCCCACTTTCTGAACCCACACATTCTTGTCAAATGCTCTCCCAGGCCAGGGATAGAAGCAATGAGGCACACCCCTCATCTCCTTTCATCTGCTTCACCTTAGCCCCTCAATGGCAAGGTTAAGAGCACACTTCACCCCATTCCAGAGGTTTGTTTGTTGAGGTTGATATGACCCCTCAACTAAAACCTAACCCTTGTGTGAGCCTCTTGTGTGTATATAGTGTGTGCTATCTGTGATTGTGATTGCTTTGCTTCTTAGGCTAGCTTAGACTTGCTTCCTGTGCAAGTTAGGTTTAGTTTAGACTAATCTTTGTTTGCTTTCGCCCTCGTTGCGATCCTTTCTCTCGCCCTCGTTGCGATCGAGCCTTTTCCTTTCTCTCGCCCTCGTTGCGATCGAGACCTCCCCTTGCTCTTGCCCTAGTTGCAATCGAGTCCTTTGTCCCTCCGTAGCCGAACTACGGCAACTCTGATTCTCATGTTCAGATGAGATACGTAGGCACGAGATGCGATGTCTTGCCGAGTTTGACTAACCACTAACACTAATTCTCTTCTCTCGCCCTCGTTGCGATTGAGACTTTCTCTTCTCTCGCCCTCGTTGCGGTTGAGACTTTCTCTTCTCTCGCCCTCGTTGCGATTGAGACCTCCCCTTTCTCTTGCCCTAGTTGCAATCGAGACCCTTGCTTCCTGTGCAAGCCGTGTCTAGGATAGGTTGGCCCTTGTGCCATTTAGCTAGAAACCTTAACTTAGGGTTGACTTTTACATGACGACATCTAGGCTCGAGTCGTAGTCTCCCTAGAGTTGTGTCTCCCTCTGTTATCTGGTTAGGCTAGATCCTTTGTCCCTGCGTAGGGGAACTACATCGCCCTGATCTTCACACCAGATGAAGTATGTAGGCAGGAGATTGAGCTGATCTCTCCGGGCGCCTTTTCTTTTCTTTTGTGTGTGTTGTTTGACAGTTATAGGCTGAGTCCCCGACTCCCTATTAACCTGTTGTGTTGTTGTGTGCTTGGAAGCCGATGTAAGTCCATCGAGTGGCATTTGGGTTCCAGTGTGCGTGTGTTCTGGTTCGGATGCTGATGTAAGTCCAGCGATTGGCATTCAGGCTCCACGTTTGCCTGTGTGTGCCTTGTTTGTGTTTGTGTGTGTGTCAGCCGAGCTACGAATGCTCTGATTCTTCTCTCATCCGAGAAGATACGTATGCATAGGATGCGACATCCTAGCGAGCATGTGTCGTCTCCCCAGTCCGAACTACTTCGACTCTGATGTCTATGCCTGATAGACTAAGTAGGCCCAGGATACGATATCCTGCCGAGTCAGTTTCAGTCAGTTTCTTTTGTCTCTTTTCAGCCAGTGTGTGTGAGTTTGAGCAGCGTTTAGCAACCAATATTCCTTCCTTTTGTGCGTGGATCCCGTAGAGTACTACGGATGCGTAGGGGTGCTAATACCTTCCCTTCGCATAACCGACTCCCGAACCCATTCTCTTTGGTCGCGAGACCATGTTCTTTCCCAGGTTTACTTCGAGCGTTTCCTTTCCCTCTTTTGGGATAAATAACGCACGGTGGCGGCTCTGTTGTTTCTTTCTTTTCCCGCCGGTTTTTCGCGTAATGCGACAGCTGGCGACTCTGCTGGGGAAAATAGAGAAGTTGACCTATGCTGGTCCATCTTCCCTGAGCGAGTCTCTCCTAGCGCTCTCTAGGTTAGGGCTTTGGTTGCTTTGCACTGTTTTATTGCATTCTTTGTATATATTTGCATTTACTGTTTGCATTTATTATTTGCATTAATGTTTGCATTCATTCATATTCATCTGTTCATCTGGCTGTGTTTCTCTGTTTGGGGTGGGAGTTACTCGAGGTAAAAGGCCCAATACCCAGGCTATGAGTGAAATCTAGGAAACCTAGGAATAGAGTGATTCATGGGAAGCGGGTGGTGTACGCCACTTAGCGGAACATTGACATCACGAGCAGTTCAGACCCTGGTGGGATATTATCGGTGCATACATCGGGTGTGCACAGGATGATATTCTGCGAAAGGTTATTTATGCTGCGTTTCTCTCGACCTTACCCTGGCCTAGATGACACCCGTGAGTGGGGGGGAATGATCATTTTAACAGGTACAGTTGGTGACTCCTGGTACTGATAGTGACTACGAGTTATATTTCTGGACGCCGGAGGTTTGACCCTGGTATCGATCAGAGGGTTCCGTTTATTTCGGATCCCTGGGCTGAATTTGAGGGTACTCGCTCAGATGGTGACTCAGTTCTCCAGATTTAGGTTCAAATGCCAGCTCCTCAGATGACTTTGGGGTTTCAGATGGTTCCTCAGATGCACAACCTGACCAGTCATGTTCACATCATTTGCATCATAGCATGTTTATTTTCAAAAAAATAATAATGCATGAAAAAACAGAAAAAGTTAACTCGCATACGCATATCCTTTATCAGGATCATTCATAACAAAATAATACCCATATCATGCATATCATGCACATAGCATCCTTACATTACAGACATGTTTGGGGGCAAGATTTCTCACTTCGGTTCTTGACTGAGATAGGATTGTTGATCACCGTCCGCACCGCGACCAGACTCAATCATCAGAGAATTATGAACCAGGTTCAGACAGAGTTAGTTGAGATGAGGGCAAACATGGCCCAGTTCATGACAACGATGCAAGGAGTTGTTCAGGGGCAAGAGGAGCTGCGTGCCTTAGCCCAGAGACTGGAAGCCATGATTCCACCAGTCCACCGTGCTCCACCAGTGGATGTACCCGTTCATGAGAATGCTGCTGTCGCTATTCTCGTCAATGATTATGCCGTGGGTGATGAATTGAGGGGGATCAGAATCAGTGAACCGCCTCTTGCTGCAGAGACTGTTAATATCAGAGCAACCCGCACTCCGGTTCGCCATCCTGGCTCTTCAAGTTCTTCCGGTTCTAAGAAGACATACTCTGGGGCACCCAAAAGGGGAGAGATTGAAACAAATGCTGTGCAC
This sequence comes from Lathyrus oleraceus, assembly GCF_024323335.1. Lineage (NCBI taxonomy): Eukaryota > Viridiplantae > Streptophyta > Magnoliopsida > Fabales > Fabaceae > Lathyrus > Lathyrus oleraceus. The sequence goes on along the minus strand of NC_066584.1, from coordinate 487,425,375 downwards.
CGTCGGAGGAGTGCAAACAGAGGACAGAATCGTCAGGCTGCTGCTGTGACTATTCCAGCAACTCAACCTCAACAGCAACAGAGGAGACCAGCTCAGCAGCATCAGCGTCAGCAACATCGTCCTCAGCAGCAGGCTTCTCAACCTCACAATGGTAATCAAGCTGGTACAAGTAATGAGAGGAAGGAGATCATTTTTGATCCAATCCCCACGTCCTACGCCGAACTGTATCCCTCTCTGTTAGAGCGGAACTTGATTACGCCCAGAGACCCGCCGCCCATACCTGTCAACCCTCGGTGGTGGTATAGGCCTGAACAACATTGTGTGTATCATTCGGGTGCTCCCGGTCATGATGTGGATAGTTGTTTCCAGCTGAAGATGAAGGTTCAAGACCTTGTGAGGTCAGGTATTCTGATCTTGGAGGATTTAGGTCCCCGTGTTAATCAAGCCTGAAGATAACAAGTCCTGGGCTGGCGCCGACTTTTTCTTCAGAAGGGTTGTTCAGAAAACAGAAGCTGCTGATGCAAGAGATACTGACAGTTGTCATCCCCGGCGGGATCTATCACAATTGGGTCACTGTGGGCTTTCCTACGGTTGTTCATAAGTCTTTGTAATGATCACTTTGTTTAAAAACCCTTCTCCCATGCCAAAAGGAGAAGTGATGACATTGTTGGCAACATTTTGTGCAATGATATTTTCATTCAAATAAATTCATGTTAAACATTTGTTTTTCCATTTGTTTTCCCTTTTCGCTTTTTGCATGAAATTGGTGATCACAAAAAACCTTAAAAAACAAGAATAAAAGCAATCTTTTCATCTGCATAACGATTGTCTTGTTTGATTTTCAAAAAGCTTTTCATATCAAAATCTTTATGCAGGTTGTTTCTCAAACCCATTGAACATGAGGATCGGACGTCATCTCCCAATTTTGAATTCCCTGTATTCGAAGCAGAAGGAGATGATGTTGAAGGGATTCCTGACGAGATTTCCCGACTTCTTGAGCAAGAAAAGAAGATCACGCTCAGCTGCATCTCGAGAATCAGCAGAACAGCCAACTGGGGCATTATCAAACAAAAAAAAAAAAAAAAAAAAAAAAAAAAAAAAAAAGAAGAAAAAAGAAGAAAAAAAAAAAGAAAAAAAAGAAAGAGGAGGGTGCAAAATCAAAAGAAATCAAAAGAAAACAAAAGAAAAAATAGCACCCTCAAAGTCCCAAGTTGACTGATGCTGAATTCGATCGAAAAGAAGAGATCAACTGCCATGTAGCATGGTCAGTTACATCAGCAGAGAGTGACGAAAGCACGCGATAAGAGGGTCAAGCCTCGTGTGCTCCGAGGGACCTTGTGCTCAAGAAAGTCTTGTCTTTCGTGCCCAAGTCCAGGGGCAAGTGGACTCCAAGCTATGAACGTCCAGCCTCTTCAGGCAATGTTTCGACACTTACAACAATGGATGGAGAAGTTCACTCGTCCTGTGAATTCCAGATGCAGTCAAGAAATACTTCGCCTAAAAACAAAAAAAAGAAGCAAAAGCTCGATAAGTCGAACACCCCAAAGGGCGACTTAGGCAAAAAGGAGCGTCTCGGTGGATTGAAAACCCGAAAGGGCGATCCAGGCAAAAGTTAGAGACATTGAAAAAAAAGAATTTGCATCCCGCTAGATTGAACACCTCACACTGGGGCAATCTAGGCAAAAATTAGGGATTTGGCAAGTAACTGCATCTTGACAAGACTGTGCTGTACATCTGTCATCCGTCAGGAATTCTCGATTCGTCGTCGACTGAAGCTTTGAATACATCGAAAATTCAGAATGGTAGAGGAAAGGTCATTATGTTCAATGTAGCCCTCTCCAATATATATCACCGATTTCAAACTTGTACAGATCTATGGAGTCTCGCCCTTTGCAGACTACCATTCCATCACATCAATTTGAGCTTTTACCCAATTATTTGCACTCTTATTTGTTTCAACTCAACAAACGTTTTGCATGTTTTAATTGATAAAGTATCATTGTTTTCAAAATAAACAAATTTTTCAAAAATTGTTCTTAAACAAAGTGAACATTCACAATGATGGAAGAATACTTAGGAGACCCACAGTGCTCTCCCGGGGGTGGTATGATTACCAACAGGTAAGACAATTGTTCGTATCTCGAGCATGACTGTATCTTTGTCCTGCAGAACCTCGTATGGTCTCTCCTCAGTGAAGTTGCCCGATGCAGTGTCGTTTGAAGTTATTCATCTTCATGTTCCCGGCAGTACAGATTCTTCCTCCAAATCCCAGTTAGCTCTATTATGGGGCATCCCCAGTAGAGTGCTGTTTGAGCCCTATCGTGGGGCATCCCCAGCAAGTTTGCTGTTTCGGACATTATTGTGGGGCAGCTCCCCTAGCAGAGTGTTTACTGAAGACTTCAACTTTCCTCTCTCCAACAGAGTAGTCTTCCTCTCTTCTCCAACGTGGGTGTTTTTCTTTGAAGATTCAGTATTTGGTGGATTGACAATCCAGTAATCCATCATGTCCTCAGATTGATCCCCGAGCGGAGTTGTTGGCATGATGAGCTTTCTCTATGCCTATCTATCCTCATCAGAGATCGAGTTTGCTTCTGAGTATCTCTGATTTCCAGCACGAGTTGTTGTGGCGCGTCCGCCAGTATGTTGAACTCTGTTCTCCGGTTGCGACTGACGATCCCTCCGGAAGCCTCTTGTGGCTCTTCCTCCCCTGCAGGATGAGGACTTTGGTTTCTCTCCGGATGGTTGATTCCTGGACCTATGCGATGAGCATGTCTGTTTGTCAGCATTCATCATACATTTTAGATATAATGCATACATGCATAATCATAGCATTCAGATACTCATGTTGCAGCGGTTGCCGTGTATCTGTTGATGGTTGTCTCCTGCTATTTGTTGATACAAATCTCCCCAGTAGATTTTCCTTAAGCAGATATGGGTGTGTCTGATCTCTCCATGTAGAGTCTACCCCTTAAGCAGAAAGTGTCTACCATTTCCTTCTGCACTCCCCACTGAGATACATCCTCGTGGATGACGGTTGCTTCCGTTCCCTCCCTACACGGGATGGGTTTTCCCTATTGAGTTCTTTCCTCATTAGGATGAGTCTTGTTTCAGTCTGCCTTTTTGGATCGATCCTAAATGGCTACCCGTTGACTGTCTCTTGTGCTTCCCTGGGGCATAAATGAATAGTCGCTCACTAACCGGCACTCATTCATTTCACCCTCAGCGGAATTTTTGGCTTCTACCTACAAACCGGTAGCTGTAAGTCCTATCTTTGTGGTTTTCTACCCACAAGCTGGTAGTTGTAAAATCCCACTTTTATCCCCTTGTTGGAGTTAACCCTTTGTGCTCATCCCAATGATGACTGGTTACTTTTCCGTGGTTTTCTGCCTACAAACCGGTAGATGTAATCCCCTCTTTGTGGTATTAATGGTCTTGTCCCCTTTGGATACTTGCCTTGATCAAGCAGTATTGTCCCCAGTGGGTCTTCCCCTTCCTTTTGGATACTTGCTCCGAGTAAACAACTTTATCCTCTTTTGATTGGTCATCTTTTGCATACCTAGTCTGGTACCCAGATGCCTTTCTTTTCGGTCGTTTATCCATCTAACAACCTACAACCCGGTTATGGATAATCTGCCATGCGAGGTTATTATCTACGTTCTGACGGCTATAGATAATATATCTCATGCACTCTTTGGTCAATCTTTTGATTGTTTTATCCAGCTGAGTAAGATTTGTATTCCCTATGGAATCAGTGTCCATCCTTTAACAAGATCGCTTTTCTAGCCCTCTTCAGGATGTTGAGTGTTTTGGAAAACAAACCAATTCACGCTTTGGTCGGTCACCCGTTTCATACATACAACCCGGTATCCTTGGTGTTCCTTCCTGTTTGCTCGCTGTCGTGACCTTGATCCCCGAGTGGAGCGGGTTTCACGAAATATTTCTCCAGCAGAGTTCATCCCACCAGTGGATTGGACGAGTTTCTATGGCAGGTCGATACCTGCATCCCCAGCTGAGTTGATTCTACCTGTGAATTATGTGGGTCGTCCTCGGCGGAGTAACAGTTATTCCCCAAAGCAGAGTTTATCGTATCTGAGGTTTGTACAAGCCTTATCCCCAGAGAGTTGCCTGGTTTAGCTTCCCCAGCGGAGCTTTTATTTCCCCAAGCGGAATTTTTGTGGATTGATTGGGCTATCCCCAGCAGTTTACCTTTGTTTTCCCCTAACAGAGTTGTTTTATTACTCCCCAGCGAGTTGCCTTGTCTTCCCCTAGTGGATTCGTATGGTTGGTTCCCCAGCAGTTGCCTTGTCCTACTCCCCCAGCGGATTTGTCTTGAAGATTCCTCAACACAGTCGTCCTGTGTATCTTCCCCGCAGAGTTCTTATCATATTGCATTGCATATAGTGATCATTGCATCCTCAAACTGCGTAGCATTTCCATTCCATATGGAGCATTACGCCATAGAAAAATTCAAACATATGCATTCATCAGACTGTATTCCCAGCAGAGACGGATCATTTTTATTCAACATCAGCATAGCACGTCTGCTACAGTGGCTTTGACAGTATTCAGTTTTGATACCCCCACAGAGGTTTATTTCCTCACCCGATGGTGACAGAAAGTTTGTTTCTCCCCAGTGAGACCCCCAGCAAGTGATCAGCCTTGCCTTGACATATCTAAGATGTCGTTCTTGTGATACCAGTAAGTGTCATATCGACACCCGCGTATGTCTTCTTTTTTGGTGTCGGTAAACGCCATTGTTTCGGTGTCGGTAAACATCGAGTTTCACCCAGTCATCGGTAAATGTCTGGTCGTTTTTTGGTGTCGGTAAACGCCATTGTTTCGCTGTCGGTAAACATCGAGTCTCACCCAGTCATCGGTAAATGTCTGGTCGTTTTTTGGTGTCGGTAAACGCCATTGTTTCGGTGTCGGTAAACATCGAGTCTCACCCAGTCATCGGTAAATGTCTGGTCGTTTTTTGGTGTCGGTAAACGCCATTGTTTCGGTGTCGGTAAACATCGAGTCTCACCCAGTCATCGGTAAATGTCTGGTCATTCTTTGTTCTCTTGTTAATAAAATCAAAATCCCCAGAAGTCGTCCGTAAACGTCTTGTCTGGTATCACCACAAAGATTTTGCTCCTCCCCAAGCGGAGATGCCATCGGTAAATGGCCCAGTTTTCTTCGATATCGGTAAATATCGAGTTCCCAGTTGCAGCAACCATCGGTAAATGGTCTTGCTAAGTTTGACATCGGTAAATGTCAAGTTTCTTTGAAGCCACCATCGGTAAATGGTTTTGCTTCCTTTTCAACATCAAATTATTTCCCAGCAGCCATCGGTAAATGGTCTGGCTGAAGTTGATATCGGTAAATATCAAAGTTTTAACCATCGGTAAATGGTTGTGATTTTCAGAAGTTGTTTTCCCAGCAACCATCGGTAAATGGTCTGGCTGAAGTTGATATCGGTAAATATCAAAGTTTTAACCATCGGTAAATGGTTGTGATTTTCAGAAGTTGTTTTCCCAGCAGCCATCGGTAAATGGTTCTTGCTGAAATTGATATCGGTAAATATCAAGTCTCCAGTTGTCCAACCATCGGTAAGTGGTTTTGCTTTTCTGAAGTTGTCATGCAGTTTGTCATCGGTAAATGACGTGGTTACTTTGTATTATATCCAGTCGGTGCAAATTTCTACGGTTCTTTTGTATTCAATCCCTGTTTACCCTGAAAGTCTGACAGCCGTTGCTATCATCCGTTCGGGTTCCCAGCTGATTGAATAGGGGCAGCTGTAGCACCTCAAATTTGCACCTATCATTGTACATACCATCTCATATTAGGTCATAGCATATCATGATCCATTGCATAGCATTGCATTGTCCCCAGTTGCCTCAAGAGCAAGCAAGTCAAGATTTAGGTCAAACTGATCAGGAGATCAGTCAACCAATCAAGCAAGGGTGTTTCTCATGATCCATTGCATAGCATTGCATTGTCCCCATCATCACTTGGCCAGCATTTGAAAGCATTTTAAAGCATCAAAACTCAACTGGAAGCGGTTTTCATCCAACTGTTATTCCAAAGCTCAGCCATGGCAGATGGAGTTTCGAGCAAAGACAAGCTACACTGAGCCAAGGCATCTTCACCAGTCATCCTTTGGAGAACTTTTGCTCATCTGTTTAAGCTCATAACAGCCAAAACATCACTGCATATCAGATTTCTTCAAGAATAAGTAAGTTTTCGATTCACTTGTTTCTCAAATCCATGCCATGCTTAGTGTAGATCTATCCATGCTGAGCTTCATGATGTGTTTGTTTTCGAAAATGGTCAAGTATTCGAGAAGTTATGCTGCTTTCAAGTTTGATGATGCTTATTTGTTTTGCTCGATTCATGATTGTTAATGTGTTTTAAGGAAAATGAATGATGGATTCTTGATGTGTGTGATATACTGATTCGAATGCCATGTCTAATTTCCATTTCTGGGCACATTTTGATTTTCACGATTTGAACATGATGAAGTTGATGAACACACACACGGTCACTGTTCAAAACCCTAGCCATTTTTCCAGAAACTTGTTTTCACGTGTATTTCCTGGCTTTGGTACTGTTTCATTGGATGCGGACCAATCACAACATTTCCTGGTCACCCCTTAAACACGGTCGTTTTGCTAAATGAGCTTCAAAATTACCAATGTGCCATCCGCTTCCTAATTATTTCAATTTAATCCATTTAATTTCAATAAACATTTCATTTGATCATCAATATTTGCAAAAATCACAACTTGCTCATTTCAATTCCAAATCCAGTGGGGTTTTCTGCATCATGATCATGAGATTGTCTAGTTTTTTATCATTATTTTTAATAATTTTTTGGATCATTGGTTTTTAAATGGCCTTAGGGTTTGTATTATGTGACCAAAAATGATACATGTTGCCAAAACCATTGTGAAATGACCATGTTACATCCATTTGAGTTGAATTTTTTTGTGCATAATCTACACTCGTTCATGTTTATTTTGGTGTAAATTTCATGATTTTATCATATGTGGATTGAGAGCTTTGAATTTTTGAAGTAGGGTGTGACAACTTGTGTCACACCATGGATGTGCAATTTGCTGAATTTTGTTGACATGCTTCCTGGCCTCCAATTGACCCCAAATTTTGCATGACCCCTCTCTCATATGTATAGTTTGTGTATGAATTTTCTTGGATTTAATGATGCCATTTATTATTTGTTTGTGAATTTTCTTCCCTGCCTAGTCAAATGTTGACTTTATGTGACACACCTTGCCATTTCATTTGGGAAATTCTCATACCTTATTGAATGATCATGAAACTTTGCATGTGCATACTAGACATCTTGAGCTTTGCATTGGTCTTAATCCCATTCATTTCTCATCTGTTTTCATTTAGTTATGATTTTTTGAAGTTGACCCATGATTGTTTGACTTCTTTGTGCTTACTTGAAATTGTGTTGACTTCTTGATTTTCATTGACTGCCTTCCACTTATCCAAATGCAATGAAATTTGACATGCTTACCATGCTAGGTGTTAGGATTGAACTTGAATTATTTGGTGATTTTTGAAATTGTTTGAGTTGACTTTTGATGCAAGTCATTCTGTTGACTTCTTTGTGCTTTCATTTGCCATGCCTTGCCTTCTTTGGTTTGTGAAATGATGATGATGCATGATATGAACATGAATCCAATTATGTTTGCTTCCTAAATGTTTGAGCTTGATTATGGTTGACTTTCCTTTGCTGTTTTGACTTTTTTATTTGTCTTTGACCCTAGGCTTGTCCTAGGGGTCTCCTGGCTTATGTTTGAGCTCATTGTTTCAGGTTAAGCACCAATGCTTCAAAGATCATACAAATGTGATTGAGTGTGGTTACATATCATATGCTAACCTTTGTTTTGTAGGTTTGACTCATGTGTTTGAGTCTTGTGCTTTGCACAATTGATCATCTGTTTTGTCTGTGGATTCATTTCCTTTTGCTTTGACTTGTGAAATGTTTACTGATTAGTTTGACTATTTCAGGTACCCTTAGTTGCTTAAGTTCTTTGAACTTGCTTTGCTTTGCTATTTAGCAACTTGCTTGAGGTATAATTCCTTTTTCTTCATGTAGTCTGGAGACCCGGCCTGTTATTTGGCCGGGCAAACTGTCTGAAGTCCTCCTTAAGAGGCAATGTTTGTGTATGTTTAATTTGTCCTTGTACAGAGTCAAAGACCTCCTAAGTGAAGAGGCAATTGGCAGAACCAAGGGATAAGCAACCTATCCCCTGCTATTCAGTGTGTCTTTTGTTTTGCTCACACCACTGTGTTGATGCATTACAGATAAAAACCCAAGATCTTGTGCAATTGCACAGTTGAGTCAGTATCAAATGTGTAGAAGGGTTCCCACTTTCTGAACCCACACATTCTTGTCAAATGCTCTCCCAGGCCAGGGATAGAAGCAATGAGGCACACCCCTCATCTCCTTTCATCTGCTTCACCTTAGCCCCTCAATGGCAAGGTTAAGAGCACACTTCACCCCATTCCAGAGGTTTGTTTGTTGAGGTTGATATGACCCCTCAACTAAAACCTAACCCTTGTGTGAGCCTCTTGTGTGTATATAGTGTGTGCTATCTGTGATTGTGATTGCTTTGCTTCTTAGGCTAGCTTAGACTTGCTTCCTGTGCAAGTTAGGTTTAGTTTAGACTAATCTTTGTTTGCTTTCGCCCTCGTTGCGATCCTTTCTCTCGCCCTCGTTGCGATCGAGCCTTTTCCTTTCTCTCGCCCTCGTTGCGATCGAGACCTCCCCTTGCTCTTGCCCTAGTTGCAATCGAGTCCTTTGTCCCTCCGTAGCCGAACTACGGCAACTCTGATTCTCATGTTCAGATGAGATACGTAGGCACGAGATGCGATGTCTTGCCGAGTTTGACTAACCACTAACACTAATTCTCTTCTCTCGCCCTCGTTGCGATTGAGACTTTCTCTTCTCTCGCCCTCGTTGCGGTTGAGACTTTCTCTTCTCTCGCCCTCGTTGCGATTGAGACCTCCCCTTTCTCTTGCCCTAGTTGCAATCGAGACCCTTGCTTCCTGTGCAAGCCGTGTCTAGGATAGGTTGGCCCTTGTGCCATTTAGCTAGAAACCTTAACTTAGGGTTGACTTTTACATGACGACATCTAGGCTCGAGTCGTAGTCTCCCTAGAGTTGTGTCTCCCTCTGTTATCTGGTTAGGCTAGATCCTTTGTCCCTGCGTAGGGGAACTACATCGCCCTGATCTTCACACCAGATGAAGTATGTAGGCAGGAGATTGAGCTGTTCTCTCCGGGCGCCTTTTCTTTTCTTTTGTGTGTGTTGTTTGACAGTTATAGGCTGAGTCCCCGACTCCCTATTAACCTGTTGTGTTGTTGTGTGCTTGGAAGCCGATGTAAGTCCATCGAGTGGCATTTGGGTTCCAGTGTGCGTGTGTTCTGGTTCGGATGCTGATGTAAGTCCAGCGATTGGCATTCAGGCTCCACGTTTGCCTGTGTGTGCCTTGTTTGTGTTTGTGTGTGTGTCAGCCGAGCTACGAATGCTCTGATTCTTCTCTCATCCGAGAAGATACGTATGCATAGGATGCGACATCCTAGCGAGCATGTGTCGTCTCCCCAGTCCGAACTACTTCGACTCTGATGTCTATCCCTCTCTTCAATCCTACCCACATCATCATCCTCACTGAGAACGGTGAGCATATCCTCTTGTCTGTCAACCAACGGAGCAGGATGACGAACTGGAGCACGGGTTGCTCAAACATTAACAGTCTCAGCAGCAATAGGTTGTCCGTTGATCCTGATACCCGTCAATTCATCACCCACAACATAGTTAGGGACGGGGATGGTGGCAGCAACATTGTCATTAATAGGGACTCCCTCTGGTGAAGCACGGTTGACCGGTGGAATCACAGCTTCCTGTCTCTGGGCCAAGGCTCGCAGCTCCTCTTGCCCTTGTACAACCCCTTGCATCATGCTCATAAATTGGGCCATGTTAGCCCTCATCTCTGCCAACTCAGCCTGAACTTGATCCATACTTCTCTGTTGATTCAGTCTTGTAGCGTAGCGGTGCGGACGACGATCAGCAATCCTACCTGAAACATGAACCAGAATGAGAAGTCTTGTCAAGAACACCTGTAATGCAAGAATGATATGTGGATGATGCGTATGATGCTTATGATGCATATTCTATGTTCATTTCTCAGGCATTCAAGAGTCTCGCCCATCTTTCGAAAAATGGCAACCTGCAACACAAACAACAAAGAAGCAACCTACACAGGATGATGAGCACAAGGGAAACATCAACAATCTCATCTATAAATCTGAGCAACAAGGATCATACAACAAAGATTCAATTCATCAGAGTAGAATAAGAGATCCCATCCAACAATCCTGGAGGTGATTCTCAAAATAAACAACAAGACAAACTAAGAAAGTCATCCTCCAGGAATGAGAGTCTTCAGATACTGGCACTGATCAATCAACAAGTCACACTCTGAACACTCAGGTAAAGGAGTGAGCTTCTCCTTCAGGTGCACCTTGAGTTCCACAACTTCTTCTCTGAACTGGTTCTCTGATGCATGCCTTAGGTCCACTTCCTTCTTCAATTGAGCGTCTTTGTCCCTAAGCTGCTTTTCCAAGTCTCGTATCTTCTTCTGGTAGCTGGCTTCCGCTTTTTGCAACCTCAAGCGTTCATGGTGTTCTTCATTCAACATCGTCTCTATCTCCTCATAGGACCTCTTTTTACTCTTCAATCTATTAGCACTTTCACCTTGCACTCCTTTGAGTTGATGAGCCAAATTCAACTTATCAGCTTTGGCTTTGTTAAGCTCCATCTGGACCTCTTGTTCCTTCTCTTTCAACCGACGATTTTCCATTAAGGCTTGTTTGTACTGCTCAGTAGGCACATTCTCAGAATGTATCAAAGGTGGTTGTTCTTGCAATGGTTCCATCCTATCATAGGGTAACAACAAAGTTTCAACTCTATCCTTGACCCACTCAAGGTAGGCAGGCATAGCAACTGCAAACTTCTTCCCTAGCACAGACCCATCCTTGACACCAATGGTCTCCCAAGCTTTTCCCACTTGCTCCAATCTAGCTGGGTCACTCCGTTTCTCAAAGTACACACTCTCAACTATTTCAGCATCTAGTGGCTTTTCACTCATGACAAAACCCAACTGACGGAGAGAAAGAACCGGATTGTAGTTGATGCAACTCTTAGTTCGTATGAGTGGAACATTACGGAACCCTCCACAACTCATAATGACATTACGCACATTCATCCTGTAAGCTTGCCACTTGATATCATAGGAGGTGAGTGACATAATCCTCTGAGTCCACTTATGAGTGCTCTGAGTATCCACAAAAGGTCCACTAGTCGGCAGAAAGGACAAGAACCACTTGAGTAGCAACGGGAGACAACACCTGATAGCTCCACCCTTACCATGCCTGCGGTGTATAGCATAGTAAGTGTCAGCTAACAAGGTAGGAACCGGGTTTCCTCCAATGAAAATAGTGATCGCTGCAAGGTCCACAAAATTAGGCATACTCGGGAGCAAAACAACTCCATAAATCATGACAGCCAACTGAGCGTTGAAAGTTACCCAATTTCCTTTCTTTGCTTCTTCCTTAGCCATTCTCATCAGGTACTTCAAAGGCAAACCCACAACATCACCACTTGGTTTCCAATTGTCACTCACTTCTTTGATACTCAAATAAAGAGCCTTAGCAACAACTCTGAAATCAACCTCCTTTGGCACATCCAGGAAAGGCACTTGGTATCTAATTCGGACGTTCATAAGGATAGAAGACTCTTCAAGAGTGGGTGCTAACTGATAGTCCTGAAAGGTGAAGCAACGGAGCCCTGGATCATAGAACTGTAAGAGAGTCTGCAAAGGTACCGGATCAACTACCATCTTCAACAGTGTCAGAATATCCCCATACTGATCATCAAACACCTTCTGATTACAGCCGGTCACAAGATTACCCAACTCTGCCAGAGATGTCAACGGCTCACGGTAAAAACTGTAGGTGCAAGTCTTCCTCTTCAACTCTGGAATGGCTGCCATCTCTCCACGTGAACAGACTCCTGAATGAACTTGAGAAATGATATGCATGAGCAGATTAGCTTTTTTTTCTTTTTCTTTTTTCATCATTCATTTTTTCATTTTTTTGCATTACTTTCTTTTGAAAATAAACATGCTATGATGCAAATGATGCAACTATGACTGGCTGGCTGTGCATCACAAGGCACAAGATCAGAGCTTCGGCATGAATTCGGAACCGGAAACCACATATCAAGGTCATCTGGAACCCAAGGTCATCTGGAACCCATACTTCAGAATCAAGTCACCAACAGGACCCAAGAGTCACCAACAAGACAAAGTCACCAACAAATCAAGTCACCAACGGTACCTGTAAATGATTCATTCCCTCCCCACTCACGGGTGTCATCTAGGCCAGGGTAAAGTCAAGAGAAACGCAGGATAAATAACCCTTTCAAGAATATCATCATATACACACCCGATGTATGCAACGATAATACCCCATCAGGATCTGAACTGCTCGTGATACCATGTTCCGCTAAGTGGCGCTATACCACCTGCTTCCCATGAATCACTCTATTCCTAGGTGTCCTAGAGTTCACTCATAGCCTGGGTATTGGGCCTTCTACCTCTTGTGAATCCCACCCAACAGAGAAACAGATACACAGCCAGCATAATGATAATATGATGCATGCAAACATATATACACATATATACAATCACAGCATAATCATAAATGCAATAAATAAAATAGTAAAAGCAACCAAAACTATCCTAGAGAGCGCTAGGATTCACTTGCTTAGGGAAGATGGACCAGCAAGAGGTCAACTTCTCTAATGTCCCCAGCAGAGTCGCCAGCTGTGGCATTACGCGAAAAACCGGCGGGAAAAGACACAGAGCCGCCACCGTGCATTATTTATCCCAAAGGAAGGAAAGGAAACGCTCGAAGTAAACCTGGAAAGGAATGGTCTCACGACCAGAGATGCAAGGATCGGGAGTCGGTTATGCGAAGGGAAGGTATTAGCACCCCTACGCATCCATCGTACTCGACGGGATCCACGCTCAGAAAGAATAGAATAAGGTTGCTAAATAACTGCTCAAAAACTGCACAAAACTGGAATGGAATAACGCAGGTGAAAGACGGAAGGAAGAGGATATGGGGAACGTGCTCGCTAGGACATCGCATCCTATGCATACGTACCTTCTCTAACCAGAGGAAGAATCAGAGCACTCGTAGCTCGGCTAACGCACGCCGAAACAAAACGCCAAACGGAGACACTGAGACGTCAGAGCAAACACCCAAACACAAATTGGAAACAGAATGCCAATCGCTGGGCTTACATCCGACTCCACAAAAGAAATGCAAACAGGAATCCGAATGCCAATCGCTAGACTTACATCAGACTCCAAACAAACAAACACACACGGGAAACCGACTGCCAATCGCTGGACTTACGTCAGACTCCAAGCAAACAAACACACACGGGAAACCGACTGCCAATCGCTGGACTTACGTCAGACTCCAAGCACACACACAAAACAGAAGGGTCTCGATTGCAACTAGGGCAAGAGAAAGGGAAGGTCTCAATCGCAACGAGGGCGAGAGAAAAGAATCAAAGTTAGTTGTTAGTCAAACTCGACAAGACATCGCATCTCGTGCCTACGTATCTCATCTGGACATGAGAATCAGAGTTGCCGTAGTTCGGCTAAACTATTTCTGTTTGTTTTGTGTTTTTTAAGTGAACAACGTTACTACGCAATCTACCGGATGCTCGACCTTGGGAGACTTACTCACCTGTAGTAGAAGGAGTTAACGTGTCCTTAAGAGTGGATAAAGTTGGTTTTTGTTTTAGGAAAGCTCACGCAAGAAAGGAAGTCCTAGACGAAGGAACCGTGCTACCTTAATTGACATGCAAACGAGAGATTATGCGAAGTCTAGCAATCCTATGGGGATACAAAAAACGAGTCTCAAGAGAGAACAAAAACTGGAAATGGAATGCCAATCGCTGGGCTTACATCCAACTCCAAAAACAGATGGGAAACAGAAAGCCAATTGTTGGTCTTACATCTGACTCCTCAAGCAAACAAACATGATAAGTAAACAAGCAATCAACAACACACGCTATATGCAAACAAGCGGATCATACAAGGCTAGGCTTTAGTCGAGGGGTCATATCAACCTCGACAGACAACCAACTGGAAGGGGTTGCCTAAGGAGCTCTTAACCACTGACATTGACCGTCAGGGTGAGCAGATGAAATAGGGGATGAGGGTAAGACCTCATAGCTCTTAACCCGGGCCTGGGTGAGCTTCAATCAATGAAAGCGTGGGAGTCCAGAATGTGGGACTCTACTCCACTTGACGAACTCTATATACAAAGGATCTTGGGTGTTTATTCAAAATGCATCAGCACGTAGTGCGAGCAAGATGAAAGACTCAACTGAATAGCAGGGGATGGATTGCACATCCCTTCTATCTACCAATTGCCTCTTCACGTAGGAGGTCTTTGAAGTACATGGCACAAATATAAACAATCACAAACATTGCCTCTTAAGGAGGGCTTCAGACAGGTGCCTGCCAAACAGAAATTATAGGGCTTCCAGACTACATGGAGAATAGACGGATTACCTAAGTTGCATGCCAACCATAAGAAAAGCAAAGCAACTCAAGCAATGAGTTAAAGCAGCTAAAGTACCTATAAGAAAGGCTAACCAATCAGTACTATGTTCAGACAAACAACCAACAGTCGATAGTGTTACAACTCAATATGCCACACAAGTCAAGCTTTATGACTCAAGAATTCAAGTGACTCCACCACATTCCATTAACCTACAACACAAAGGATTAGTGCACAAAGTAGTTTGCATCTCATGAAGTGAGATTACATCAATCTTTAGGATTAGAAGCTTGAACCTGAAATACAAAGCTTAAAAAGTGAGTACAAACCACTAGCACCAAGGCTAGGGTCAAAGGTAAGGCAAAAAGTCAAAACAACAACCAAAACTCAACATAAAGCACATTTATTCAATCATGAACATGTCCTAAAAAGGACCAAGTCAAAAGCATTAAGCAAAGTCACCACATGAACAAAATATGGCAAAGACAATTTCAAGGCACACAATTGGTCATCAAGAATCAAAATTCCATATTAAATCAGAAATGACTCAAACAATTCTGGAAATGTTTATGAGCATACAACATGTCCAACACAATTACCATGCCAAAAGTTATAAACAGAGGAGCTCAATTGATAAGGCAATGAAAATGAATAAGATCAACATCAAATTGTGTGACACACATTGTCACACCATACAATCATGTGTCCCAGACAGAGAAGGAAAATGCTAAAAATGCCAAATAAAATCTCAAATATCCTACAACATGTTAGGAACATATAAAATTTCATGGCAATTGGTCAAGTATTGAGCATTTCACAATAGAAAGAATGAAGCAATGTCACATTTGCATACATGTTCAAAGGATCCAACACATTTAAAAATCCAGAAGTGGTAAAATCATGAAATCACACCACAAAAATACTAGACATCTCAAGGATTATGTAGAAAAAAATCTGGAATTATTTGGATGCATTTTCAATTTATTATGATTTTTTGAATGTGGAAAAAAAATATGAAATAAAATGGATCATGTACATGGTAAAATGGAGGGAAAGGTAAAATGATGAATTAATTTGAAAACATGGCTCAGGCTGGAATCGAACTCGGTGTGAGAAAAATGTGTTGGAAAAAAAGAAATAAAACACAAAACGCATCCAGTGGGAATCGAAGCCTGTACGCACGCTGGGACCTGAAACACGGTCATTTCATTAATGCGTTGGCGTGCCAACACAGCAGTCCAAGTACATGTGGACTTGGTCAAAAGAACGTAGGCCAATCAAAAGGCCAAATGGACGCATGCGTGGCCTCAAGTGTGGACAAAACCTTAGCCAGCAGTGCACGGCGGCGCAAGGGCGGAAACCACCGTCTTCTTCATGAAGACGGTGGATGAACAATAACGAACAACAATTTTTTTTTCCAGTTTTTCATGAAACTTATATCAATAGAAAGCTTGTTCCATGTAGGTTCCAAATCTATCATCAATTACTCCTAACAAGCCATGAATAAGGAGAATCGAGGAGAAACATTTCTACATCTAAAACTTTAAATCATCATAACACAGCCAATTCTCAACCAAATTGCACGAAATTTAGATCAGAATGCTCAGCAATCAAAGCTCTACAACATTATGCACATAAAATCATGAATTAAGAGACTCGAAAATCTCACCTCTTGAAGATCCATCAATGGCAGCAACGTGTTCAAGGCCTTGCAAGTGTGTAGATCAGCTCTAGCAACCTTGTTATGACTTCTGAAGCACGAATCAACTCTTGGAAAGGCTTGGATCTAGCTAAATCTTCAAAACTCCATATTCATGTTCATGTATGGAATTGCTTGATTCTTCACCAATTTCTTCAATCAATAGCTTGAATTCTACCTAATGATGATCAAGAAACCAGAACATGCAATAAAAATCAAGTGTTACTTGAAGAATTTTTGAATTATGGTGGAGAGAAATTTTGGAGGGAAGGTTTGAATCTAGATCTAGAATGATGAAATCTGAGAAATTCTGTTACAATTAACCTTTTATATGTTGTGTTAATCCATTTGCTAAATAGAATTAAGCATGGTTAATGAAATTTTAGTGAGAAATAAGGTGTAGTGCAAAAATTGATTTTTCACCCCATGCATGCAACATGCACGTGAACAGTACCACATGGCCATGCAATTTCACTTAAAATCATCTTATGAACATGTTGGAATGGTTAAAAAGCTCATATGATGCACCAAATTCAAATTCATGATTTTCCCTCCAAAATGAGCATGAATGAGCAAATGGTCATGTGATGAAATTTCATGCAATTCCTTGATGGATTTGGAAAATATGAGTCATGACAAGCATTATGCAAAAAGAGGCACTCAATTTGGAGTTCTAGATCAAAAGTTATGGCTTGTTGAAGTTCCATGCACACTTGGCAATGATTTGATCATATCTCCTCAACCATCCATCAGATGCTCATGATCTTGGACTTTTTGGAAATGGGAGAGAAAGATCTTCAACTTTCATGTTGGACAAAATTTCATTTGAAGCTTCTTTGATGTTGGGAAACTTTTGATCTGGCTTCAAATCTTCAAGGTTGATGTTTGACAAGATGAATAAACCTATTTTGGACATGAATGAAGTGTCTCAAACCATTTCTCCACCTCCTAGCCCTCAGTTGACTTGCAGTTGACTTTTTGTTGACTTTTATGGGCCCCAGATGACCTGAAACTGCACTGTGGACTTTGAGCCTCTAACACTTGGTCAAGTTGCTTCAAAATGAACCTTGGTTCACATAAGCTCTCTAGAACAACCATAGGGATTTCATCTCAAGGAAAAACCTTGCTCTTTTGCACAGATGAATTCTCCTGACGCCAGTCTTGACTGATAAGATGCAATGTACTATGCAATGTTAATGTAATGTTAATGTAATGTCAATGACCTAAAAAATGAAATGAATGCATGAATTGGGGGGGGGGGGGTGCAAATTTGAGGTGCTACACCTGGGACGTTTGAACTATATCTCTAGGTTTATATCTCATATGACTGCTACGTGTGAACCTATATTCAAGTTGCTGAGAAAAGATCAAGCAGTTGAATGGAACTCTGACTGCCAAATGGCTTTTGAGAAGATCGGACAATACCTGCAAGATCCCCCTATTCTAATTCCACCTGTTCAGGGGAAACCACTCTTTATGTACTTAACTGTGCTTGAAAAGTCAATGGGATGTGTGTTGGGACAACATGACGAAACCGGCCGAAAAGAGCATGCCATCTACTATCTGAGTAAGAGATTTACCGATTGTGAAACCCGATATTCACTCTTGGAGAAAACTTGTTGTGCTTTGGCATAGGCCGCTCGTCGTCTAAGACAATACATGATTTGCCATACTACTTTGTTGATCTCAAAAATGGATCCAATAAAGTATATCTTTGAAAAGCCTGCTTTAACTGGAAGACTCGCCCGTTGGCAGATGTTACTATCTGAGTATGACATCCAATATGTGTCTCAGAAAGCCATCAAAGGAAGCGTATTATCTGATTACTTGGCAAACCAGCCCGTTGAAGACTACCAGCCGTTGAAATTTGACTTCCCTGATGAAAACATTATGGTAGTAAAAGATTGTGAAATCCCAGGACTTGATGAAGGACCTGAAACCGGATCTCGATGGAAGCTCAAGTTTGATGGTTCCTCCAATTACATGGGGCATGGCGTATGAGCTGTTTTATTAAATCCGAATGGTGGATACACTCCTTTCACAACAAGGTTGTGTTTTGATTGCACAAACAATATAGCAGAATATGAGGCGTGCATCCTAGGCATCGAAGCAGCAATTGACCTCCGAATCAAAAACATCGAAGTATGTGGAGACTCAGCCTTGGTGATATACCAAGTCAAAGGCGAATGGGAAACCCGTGATACCAAGTTGATCCCATATCGTGCCTATGTCATGGAACTAATAAAATACTTTGACGAAATCACTTTCCATCATATCCCGAGAACTGAGAATCAGATTGTTGATGCTCTGGCTATGTTGGCTTCAATGTACCAAGTTAGATTCCATAATGAAGCGCCTCTCATTCAGATCGAGCAGAAAGTTGAGCCTGCCTACTGCCAGTCGGTTGAAGAGGAAGACGATGGTAAACCTTGGTTTCACGACATCAAATGCTTTTTGCAAAATCAAGAATATCCAACAGATGCAACAACCCTTGACAAGAAGACGTTGAGGAAGTTAGCATCCAAATTCTTCTTAAGCAATGGTGTGTTATACAACAGAAACCACAACATGGTTCTGCTCAGGTGCGTGAATGGACATGTGTAGCACCTCAAATTTGCACCTCCCATTTTGTACATTCATTTTCATATTAGATCATTAACATTACATTGTCTACTGCATAACATTGCATTGTCCATTGCCCAAGTGCAAGTCATTAGTCAAGACTGGTCAGGAGATCCAGTTGTGCAAGCAAGCAAGTGCATTTCCTATTGAAGCAAAGCCCTAAGGTTGGTTCAACAAGTTAATATGATCTATGGATCATTTTGAAGTGGTTTGGCCAAAGGTTGGATGCTCAGAAGTCATCAGTCAAGATGCAATTCATCTGAAACCCTAGAAAGTCAACCAAAGTCAATTGTGCATGAAATCATGGATTTGAAGGTGGGAGATGGTTAGAGGGGCCTCATTCATGTCCATACAAGTCTCATTTGGCATTGCAAACATCATCATTGAAGAATTTGAGGTCAGATGAAAAGTTTCCAAAAATAGTAAGTGACCTGTAATTTCAAATTGCCAAAAATGGAAAGGTCTTCTCCTCACTTTTACACCATCAAGAAAGCTTCAAATGGAATTTTGTCCAACATGAAAGTTGAAGATCTTGTTCTCACCTTTCCAAAAACTCCAAGAACATCCATTTCTCATGTATGGTTGGCAAGTTATGGATCAATCTTGGTCAAGCAAATTTGAAGTTCAAAAACTTTCACATCATAAGGCCAATTGAAGTGGGGTTTTTTGCAACATTCTTGTTGTGATATGCTCTATCCAAATCATGCATTACATTTCATCAATTCTCATCACAAAAATATTGGATTTTTCATTTGAATTGAATTTGAAATTTGGAGGGAAAAATCTCATTTGAAAATTAAGCATTTTCCACACATAGTATCACTTGCATTTGGCTCCAATTGATATTTTGAGGTGAATTAAGTCATAAACCGTGCACTGTAGCAATCATTCCATGCACATGAGGGGTGAATGGAAAATTTGCATAACACTTGCATTTCATTAATCTCTTTGGCTTAGCTTAATCTTGATTAGCAAAGATCATTAACAGATGGTATATAGCTCTAATCCTAACAGAATCCATAATGAACATTTTCTTTCAAACCAGATCTAGATCCAATTCTCCAAGTTTCACAAATTTTTGCTCTCACTTTTTCTGCAAAATTCTTCAAGACCTTTTCTATTTCTTCATTGATTCATCATCCACAAGTGTTATTGGATCTTCTACAAGCAAGAAATCATCATTTTCAAAGCTGAATCAAGAACTGTTGAAGCTAGCATCATCCATGGCAACTATAGATTTGAGCAAGATCAAGCAAGAATGAGCGTTGGATCTTCATGCATTCATCCATTTAAGAGTTGTAGATCATCTGTTTCAACATTACAAAGCCTGAATTGCACAAATCCCGCTCTGCATCTTCATAGAGGTCAGATCTCAAATTCTATAATTCTTGAAATGTTGATGTGCTTTTGATAGATCTTTCCATGTGGAGTATGCTGAGCTTTGTATCGTGTATTTTCATCAAGAATTGAGTGAATTATGCTGATTTTAAGTTTGAGACGTGAATCTTCTTCTGCTCGATTTGTGCATGATAGTAAGAATTATGTTTAATTGATGGTAGCATGTTAATGTATATTAGAAGACGAGTGTAATGATGTATCGTTTGTGAATTTCTGTGCAACTTTGTTCTTGAGCCATGAATGTTGATGAACGCGTGAAGAACATTAGGGTTTCTTTCCCAGAATACGCGTTTGATCTATTTTAGCCTGGCCTGCATGCGTTTTGATGTTAGAAGCCGTGTATTGGTTGCATGGATCTGGTGTGGCTGATTCATTGGTCCAGATTTATTCTCAGCGCCACATGTACTTAAGTGAAACGCAGCGTTTCACTTAAGTAGCGCTTCATTTAAAAACCAACGTGGTTCGATTCCGGGCGAGGGATTTTTCACAATAGGCCTTCGCCTTGGCATTTTTCACATAAGTCCAGTGATTGGCAGTCGGTTTCCTTTGTGTGTGTTTGTTGGTTCGGAGTATGATGTAAGTCCAGCGATTGGCATTCGACCTCCATGTTCGCCTGTTTGTGTGGAGTCTGACGTAAGTCCAGCGATTGGCAGTCGGTTTCCTGTGTGGTTTTGTTTGGCGTGTGTTAGCCGAGCTACGAGTGCTCTGATTCTTCTTTAGTTAGAGAAGATACGTATGCATAGGATACGACATCCTAGCGAGCACGTTTCCCCCTGTCTCGAACTACGTCGACTCTGATGTCTGTGCCTGACAGACTACGTAGGCCCAGGATGCGATATC
This sequence comes from Lathyrus oleraceus, assembly GCF_024323335.1. Taxonomy (NCBI): domain Eukaryota; kingdom Viridiplantae; phylum Streptophyta; class Magnoliopsida; order Fabales; family Fabaceae; genus Lathyrus; species Lathyrus oleraceus. The sequence continues at coordinate 487,404,156 of NC_066584.1, read as the reverse complement.
CTGCCGAGTTAGTTTCTTTTGTTTTCTGTGTCTCTTTCAGCCAGTGTTTGATGTTTGAGCAGCGTTTAGCAACCATTTTCCTTCCTTTTGTGCGTGGATCCCATTGAGTACGACGGATGCGTAGGGGTGCTGATACCTTCTCTTCGCATAACCGACTCCCGATCCCATCTCTCTCTGGTCGCGAGACCATGTCTTTCCCAGGTTTACTTCGAGCGTTTCCTTTCCCTCTTTTGGGATAAATAACGCACGGTGGCGGCTCTGTTGTTTTCATTTCCCGCCGGTTTTTCGCGTAATGCGACAGCTGGCGACTCTGCTGGGGACATAGAGAAGTTGACCTCTTGCTGGTCCATCTTCCCTAAGAGAGTCTCTCCTAGCGCTCTCTAGGTTAGGGTTTTGGTTGCTGTTTGCTGCTTTATTTATTGCATTCATTTATTTATTGTTTGCATTTATGTGTGCATTAATGTTTGCATTCATTCATATTCATCTGTGCTGGCTGTGCTGTGTTTCTCTGTTTGGGGTGGGAGTTACTCGAGGTAAAAGGCCCAATACCCAGGCTATGAGTGAAATCTAGGAAACCTAGGAATAGAGTGATTCATGGGAAGCGGGTGGTATGCGCCACTTAGCGGAACATTGATATCACGAGCAGTTCAGACCCTGGTGGGATATTATCGTTGCATACTTCGGGTGTGTATATGATGATATTCTGCGAAAGATTATTTATGCTGCGTTTCTCTTGACCTTACCCTGGCCTAGATGACACCCGTGAGTGGGGAGGGAATGATCATTATTACAGGTACAGTTGGTGACTTGTCGGTGACTTGTTGGTGACGTGTGGTCCTGTTGGTGACTTGGTTCCTCAGATTGGGTTCAGATGACGGTTTATCAGATGACTTTGGGTTTCAGATGAATTGTGGTTCTGAGTTCGAGCCGAAGCTTCGATCTTTTGTTCTGAGATGCACAACCTGCCAGTATTGTCTGCATCATTTACATCATAGCATGTTTATTTTCAAAAGAAACGCAAAAAAAAAAACAATTGAAAAAAAGAAAAGGAAAAAAAGAAAAACTAATATCTGCATGCATATCATTTCTCAGGTACATTCCAGAGTCTGTTCACTGATAGAGATGGCAACAGTCCCAGAGCCGAAGCGGAAGACTTGTTCCTATAGCTTTCACCGTGAGCCTTTGACGTCTCTGATAGAGTTGAGTAACCTTGTGATCAGTGGTAATCAGAAGGGGTTTGTCGATCAGTATGGGGATATTCTGACACTGTTGAAGATGGTAGTTGATCCAGTGCCGTTACAGACTCTTCTTCAGTTCTACGACCCAGAGCTTCGCTGCTTCACTTTTCAGGATTATCAGTTGGCGCCTACTCTCGAGGAGTACTCCATTCTGTTGAATGTTCCTATCTTGCATCAGGTGCCTTTCTTGGACGTGCCTAAGGAAGTTGATTTCAGAGTTGTTGCCAGAGCTCTCCATTTGGGTATCAAAGAAGTCAGTGATAGTTGGAAGTCCAGTGGGGACGTTGTGGGTTTGCCTTTGAAGTTTCTGCTGAGAGTTGCTAGAGGAGAAGCAGAGAAGGGGAATTGGGAAGCTTTTCATGCCCAGCTAGCTGTTATGATCTATGGGATCGTCTTGTTCCCGAGTATGCCCAACTTTGTGGACTATGCTGCAGTCATTATCTTCATTGGAGGAAACCCGGTTCCTACTTTGTTAGCTGACACTTACTATGCTATCCACAGTAGGCATGGTAGGGGTGGAGCTATCAGATGTTGTCTCCCACTGTTGCTCAGATGGTTCTTGTCTCTCCTGCCAGTCAGTGGACCTTTTGTGGATGCTCAGAGCACTCATAGGTGGACTCAGAGGGTCATGTCTCTTACTTCATATGATATCAGATGGCAATCTTACCGGATGGATGTGCGTGATGTTATTATGAGTTGTGGAGAATTCCGTAATGTGCCACTTGTAGGGGCTAAGGGTTGCATCAACTACAACCCAGTTCTTTCTCTTCGCCAGTTGGGGTTCGTTATGAGTGGAAGACCACTTGATGCTGAGATAGCTGAGAGTGTGTATTTTGAGAAGCGAAGCGACCCTGCTAGATTAGAGCAGATAGGAAGAGCTTGGAAGTCTATTGGTGTCCAAGATGGAGCTGTCTTAGGGAAGAAGTTTGCCATTGCTATGCCTGATTACACTGATTGGGTCAAAAAGAGAGTGGAGACCTTGTTGTTGCCCTATGATAGGATGAATCCTTTGCGAGTGCAACCACCTTTGATCCTTGCTGAAAGTGTACCTGCTGAGCAGTACAAACAAGCCCTGATGGAGAATCGCAGGTTGAAGGAGAAAGAGCAAGATGCCCAGATAGAGTTGTATCAAGCCAAAGCTGATAGGTTGAACCTGACTCATCAACTCAGAGACATCCAGAGTGTAGATGTTGGTGGAGTGAGGAGCAAGAAGAGATCTTATGAAGAAATGGAGAACTTGCTGAATGCAGAGCACAGAGAGTGTTTGAGATTGTAGAGAGCTGAAGCCAGTTATCAGAAGAAGATCAGAGACTTGGAGAAGCAACTCAGAGACAAAAATATCCAGTTGAAGAAAGAAGTCGACCAGAGACTTGCATCAGAGAACCAACTTGGAGGAGAAGTTGTAGAGCTTAGAAGACAGTTGAGGGAGAAGATTACTCCCTTGCCAGAATGTTCAGAGTGTGAACTGTTGATAGACCAGTGTCACTACTTGAAGACGCTCATTCCTGGAAGTCGTTTGTCTTAGCTTGTATTCCTGATGTTTATGTTGAGAATCACCCCCAGGCTTGTTGGGTGGGATTCATTGTTATACTTTGGTTTACTCTGGATCTTTGTTGACATTGTTGTATGATCCATGTTGATCATTTATAGATGAGGTTGTTGGTTTCACTCTGTACTCATTGATCTTTTGTATGTTGTCTCTGTGTTCCTGTGTTGTTCTTGCTGCAGGTTGCCATCTTTCGAAGATGAATCGGGCTCTTTGAATGCCTGAGAAATGAACATATCATGTGAATCATATGCATTAGCATCATACATATCATATTGCATAACAGGGGTTCTTGCGCACGACTTCTCACTCTGGTTCCTGTGTCAGGCAGGATAGCTGATCGAAGACCGCATCGTTATTCAACCAGACTCAATCAACAAAGAAGTATGGATCAGGTTCAAACCGAGTTGGCTGAGATGAGGGCGAACATGGCCCAGTTTATGACAATGATGCAAGGGGTTGCGCAAGGTCAGGAGGAGCTTCGAGCCCTGGTTCAGAGACAAGAGACCGTGATTCAAACGTCCAACCGTGCTTCGCCTGTTGTTGCACCTGCTCATGAGAATGTCAATGTTGCTGCTCCCGCTAACGACTATGCCGTCGGGGATGAGTTGAGGGGGATAAGGATTAATGGACAACCTCTTGCTGCTGAGACTGTCAATGTCAGAGCTACCCGGGCTCCGATTCGTCATCCTGCTCCGATTGTCGACAGACAAGAGGACATGTTCACGCTGCTGAGTGAGGATGATGAGGTGGTCAGAGTCGAGGATAGGGACCGTAAGGTGGATGCCCTTGCTGAAAAGATAAGAGCCATGGAATGTCAGAATTCCCTGGATTTTGATGTGACCAACATGGGGCTGGTCGAAGGGTTGAGGATCCCTTATAAATTCAAGGCACTTTCTTTTGATAAGTACAATGGCACTTCCTGCCCTCGCACCCACGTGCAGGCTTATTATCGGAAAATCTCTACTTACACCGATGATGAAAAGATGTGGATGTATTTTTTCCAGGATAGTCTATCTGGGGCTTCTTTGGACTGGTACATGGAGCTAAAGAGAGATTCTATCCGATGCTGGAGAGACCTGGGTGAGGCCTTCTTGAGGCAATACAAGCACAACATGGACATGGCGCCGAGCCGGACTCAGCTGCAGAGTCTATGTCAGAAGTCAGGAGAAAGCTTCAAGGAGTACGCTCAGAGGTGGCGTGAATTGGCTGCGAGAGTTCAACCCCCTATGCTGGAAAGGGAGTTAACTGATATGTTCATTGGTACTCTTCAAGGTGTTTTTATGGACCGGATGGGAAGCTGCCCATTCGGTAGTTTTTCGGATGTAGTGATCTGCGGAGGGAGGACTGAGAGCTTGATCAAGGCTGGTAAGATTCAAGATGTTGGGTCCTCGTCTTCAAAGAAACCTTTTGCTGGGGCACCTCGCCGGAGAGAGGGTGAAACTAATACTGTTCAACACCGCAGAAATCAGAACAGAAATCAGTATCGCCAGGTGGCTGCAGTGACCATTCCTGCACCTCAACAACGTCAACAACCGCAACAACTGAGAGTTCAACAACCTCAACAACAACAACAACAGCAACGTCCGTATCAGCCGAGGCAGAGGATACCTGATAGACGTTTTGATCCCTTGCCGATGACCTACGCTGAGTTGCTCAGACTAGGATTTGTGGAACTGAGGACCATGGCACCGTTGACAAATATACCACCTGGGTATGATGCCAACATGCGTTGTGACTTTCATTCTGGTGCGCCGGGACACCATATAGAGAACTGCAGGGCTTTTCATCATAAAGTCCAGGACTTGATCGATGTCAAGACTATCAATTTCGCTCCTGTACCGAATGTTGTAAACAACCTTATGCCGCCGCATGGTGCACACCGAGTGAACAACATTGAGGGGGAAGAAGCTGAAGATATGGTTGTCAGTGTTGACGATGTTCAGACTTCTCTGTCAGTTGTGAAGGGCCGTTTGCTGAATGGGGGTGTCTACCCGGGCTGTGATGAGGGCTGTGCAGTTTGTGCTGAATCTGAGAATGGTTGCGGACGATTAAGGGACGGTATCCAGGGTATGATGGATGAGGGTTGTTTGCAGTTCAGTAGGGCTGTGAGAGATCGTGGGACAGTGTCAACTGTCACTATCTACTTTAAACCGTCTGAAGGACGTGGTCAGAGGGTTAGTGCGCCTACAACGAGTGGTACTTCTGTTACCATCTCTGCACCTGTAACTGCCAGTAATCCAACTACAATTGTCGCTCCGGTCAGAAGGGATGTTGACAGTCGGGCTGTTCCGTGGAAATATGACAACGCCTACCGTAATAATAGAAGGGCGGAGAATCAGACAAGACCAGTTAGTCAAGCGCCCGTGACAATTGGTATACCCAGTAGAGCTCCTGTTGTGAGTGCAAGTCCCGTTGTGGACAACGTGGGTGGACCAGGAGGCTTTACTCGCAGTGGACATCTGTTTGCTCCGCAACCGTTAAGAGACAACAATGTCGAGGCTCTCGCCAAGGCTAAGGGCAAACAGGCTGTGGTTGACGAAGAACCGGCTCAGAAGGAGGTGGCTGAAGGTTCATTTGAAAAGGATGTGGAGGAGTTTATGAAAATCATAAAGAAAAGTGACTACAAGATTGTAGATCAGCTTAATCAGACTCCGTCCAAGATTTCGATTCTTTCTTTGCTGCTGTGCTCTGAGGCACATCGTAACGCCTTATTGAAGATGTTGAATATGGCGTATGTACCTCAAGAGATTTTCGTCAACCAACTGGAGGGTGTGATTGCCAACGTGAGCACCAGGCATGGTTTGGGGTTCACTGACCTAGACTTGACGCCTGAGGGTCGTAATCATAACAAGGCCTTGCATATCACTATGGAGTGCAAGGGTGCTGTGTTATCTCACGTGTTGGTCGACATCGGCACGTCGCTGAATGTCTTGCCCAAGCAAATTCTGAAGAAGATATCTGTTGAAGGGGTTGTGCTTACTCCGAGTGACTTGATCGTTCGTGCATTCGACGGACCCAAACGTTCTGTGTTTGGTGAAGTTACCTTGCCGGTGAAGATAGGTCCGGAGGTTTTCGACATTATCTTCTATGTGATGGACATTCAGCCCGCTTACAATTGTTTGTTGGGGCGTCTGTGGATTCACGCAACTGGGGCAGTCTCGTCAACTCTCCACCAGAAGCTCAAGTATGTCTGGAACGGTCAGATTGTGACCGTGTGTGGCGAAGAAGATATTCTGGTGAGTCACTTGTCCTCGTTCAAATATGTAGAGGTGGATGGCGAGATCCACGAAACCTTATGCCAGGCATTCGAGACTGTTGCTCTCGAGAGAGTGGCGTTTGCTGATCAGAAAAAGCCGGGTGCTTCGATTGCTTCGTACAAGCAGGCCAAGGAGGTTGTTGACTCTGGCAAAGCTGAAGGCTGGGGCAAGATGGTGGATTTGCCTTTCAAGGAGGACAAATTCGGTATTGGCTATCAACCTTTGCAAGCGGAGCAGGGTGTGCCAGCAGATCCGAGTACCTTTACCAGCGTTGGGCTGATGAATCACGGTGACGTCTTTGCGGTCATTAGTGAAGATGGTGACAGTGATTGTGATCTCGACAACTGGGTCGGCCCGAGTGCACCAGGGGAGAAGATCAACAATTGGATGGCAGAAGTTGTGGTCCAAGTTACTCTTCAAACAAAGTAATTTTCTTTTTGTTTTTTCATTCTGCACAAAACCCTACGTTCTGCCCAAGGCGTAGTGGTTCATTGTAGGGCCTCATCATGTGTTTTCAATGATTATCATTAATAAAGGACGTTTTGCAAACAATTTTGTGATCCCTGTCTTTCTATTTTTGTTTTTCATTTTCCAAAAATAAAAATGGCAATGTTTTTGTTTTTGTGACTTTCTTGAACTCTTTTTCTAAAATAAAGCATTAAACATGCAGAAGTGATCTTATGGCATCCACTATGAGCAGTTCTGTTATGGCTCAGTATGATTTCAATAATCCCATCTACCAAGCTGAAGAGGAGAGTGATGAAGACTGTGAACTCCCTAAAGAATTGGTTAGATTGTTGAAGCAAGAGGAAAGGGTCATCCAACCTCATCAGGAGGAATTGGAGATTGTGAATCTTGGTACTGAGGACGCCAGAAGAGATATTAATATCGGGGCTGCTTTGAAGATAGAGGTCAAGAGCAGGTTGATTGAGATGTTGAGAGAGTATGTGGAGATATTCGCCTGGTCTTACCAAGATATGCCTGGGTTGGATACCGATATTGTGGTGCATAGACTACCTCTCAGAGAAGATTGTCCTTCGGTCAAGCAGAAGCTTCGTAGAATGAGTCCTGATATGGCAGTGAAAATCAAGGAAGAGGTTCAGAAGCAGTTCGATGTTGGTTTCTTGTCAGTAACCACTTATCCCCCGTGGGTTGACAACATCGTTCCTGTGCCGAAGAAGGATGGCAAAGTCAGAATGTGTGTCGATTACCGGGATTTGAATAGAGCGAGTCCGAAAGATGATTTCCCATTACCTCACATTGATGTATTGGTTGATAATACGGCTCAATCCTCGGTATTCTCTTTCATGGATGGTTTTTCTGGATATAATCAGATTAAGATGGCGCCAGAAGACATGGAAAAGACAACATTCATTACACCTTGGGGCACGTTTTGCTATAAGGTGGTGCCATTTGGGCTGAAGAATGTCGGTGCTACCTACCAGAGGGCTATGACGACTCTCTTTCATGACATGATGCACAAAGAGATTGAAGTGTACGTGGATGATATGGTTGCGAAGTCGCAGACAGAAGAGGAGCACCTGGTTAACTTGCAGAAGTTGTTTGACAGATTGAGAAAGTTCAAACTGAGGCTGAATCCGAACAAATGTACGTTTGGAGTGCGATCCGGGAAGTTGTTAGGCTTCATTGTCAGTGAGAAAGGGATTGAGGTTGATCCAGCAAAAGTCAAAGCTATTCAAGAAATGCCTGAACCGAAAACAGAGAAGCAGGTTCGTGGGTTTTTAGGGAGATTGAACTACATTGCAAGGTTTGTATCTCACCTAACTGCCACGTGTGAACCTATATTCAAGTTGCTAAGAAAGAATCAAGCAATCAGATGGAATGATGACTGTCAGAAAGCTTTTGACAAGATAAAAGAATATTTACAGAAACCTCCAATCCTAATCCCTCCAGTTCCAGGGAGACCTCTGATAATGTACCTATCAGTGACTGAGAACTCAATGGGGTGTGTATTGGGACAGCATGACGAGTCTGGTCGAAAAGACCATGCCATATACTACCTTAGCAAAAAGTTTACCGACTGTGAAATCAAATATTCACAGCTTGAGAAAACTTGCTGTGCTTTGGCCTGGGCTGCTCGCCGACTGAGGCAGTATATGTTGAACCATACTACCTTGTTGATTTCTAAGATGGATCCAGTGAAGTACATCTTTGAGAAGCCGGCTCTCACCGGACGTGTTGCCCGTTGGCAGATGATTTTAACAGAATATGATATCCAGTACACATCGCAAAAGGCCATCAAAGGTAGTATTCTGTCAGACTATCTCGCCGAGCAACCGATTGACGATTATAAGCCGATGATGTTTGAATTCCCTGATGAAGACATCATGTATCTTAAGATGAAAGATTGCGAAGAGCCTCTTGTCGAGGAAGGACCGGATCCTGATGACAAGTGGACATTGATGTTTGATGGGGCTGTGAATGTGAACGGTAATGGTGTTGGTGCAGTGCTTATCAATCCAAAAGGGGCTCATATTCCTTTTTCTGCTAGATTGACTTTTGATGTCACCAACAACGAAGCTGAGTATGATGCTTGTATCATGGGGATAGAAGAAGCCATTGATTTGAGGATCAAAACGCTTGACATCTATGGAGATTCCGCTCTAGTGATTAATCAGGTCAATGGAGATTGGAATATGAACCAGCCGCATTTGATTCCTTATAGAGATTACACCAGAAGAATACTAACGTTCTTCAAAAAGGTGAAGTTGTATCATGTCCCTCGGGATGAGAATCAGATGGCTGATGCCTTGGCTACTTTGTCTTCTATGATCAAAGTTCATTGGTGGAATCATGTGCCACATGTTGCGGTGAATCGACTCGAGAGGCCTGCGTATGTGTTTGCAGCCGAGTCTGTTGTGATTGATGAGAAGCCGTGGTATTATGATATCAAGAACTTCCTCAAGAGTCAGGAGTATCCTGAAGGTGCGTCAAAGAATGACAAGAAAACCCTGAGAAGGCTAGCTGGAAGTTTTTACTTGAATCAGGATGATGTGTTGTATAAGAGAAACTTTGACATGGTCTTGCTCAGATGCGTGGATAGACACGAAGCAGACATGTTGATGCAAGAAGTGCATAAGGGTTCGTTTGGTACCCATGCTAGTGGTCATGCAATGTCGAAGAAATTGTTGAGAGCCGGTTATTACTGGATGACTATGGAATCCGATTGTTTCAAGTACGCTCGGAAGTGCCATAAGTGTCAAATTTATGCTGATAAGGTGCATGTACCACCAAGCCCTCTGAATGTCATGAACTCGCCTTGGCCGTTTGCCATGTGGGGCATTGATATGATAGGGAAGATTGAGCCTACTGCTTCGAATGGACATCGCTTCATCTTGGTTGCGATTGACTACTTCACCAAGTGGGTGGAAGCAGCTTCCTATGCTAACATTACCAAACAAGTGGTTGCCCGGTTCATTAAGAAAGAAATCATCTGTCGTTATGGAGTTCCTGAGAGAATCATTACTGATAATGGTTTGAATCTCAATAACAAGATGATGAAAGAGCTTTGCAAAGATTTCAAGATTGAACACCACAATTCTTCTCCTTACAGACCGAAGATGAATGGTGTTGTAGAGGCGGCAAACAAGAATATCAAGAAGATTGTGCCGAAGATGGTCGTGACGTACAAGGATTGGCATGAGATGCCGCCTTTCGCTTTGCATGGGTACCGTACCTCAGTACGTATGTCGACCGAGGCAACCCCGTACTCCCTTGTGTATGGTATGGAAGCAGTCCTACCAGTTGAAGTGGAGATTCCTTCTCTGAGAGTCTTGCTAGATGTAAAGCTTGATGAAGCCGAGTGGATTCGGACAAGGTTTAATGAGTTAAGCCTTATTGAAGAGAGGCGGCTAGCAGCTGTGTGCCATGGGCAGTTGTATTAGAGAAGGATGAAGAGAGCCTTTGATCAGAAAGTGCGTCCTCGAAGCTATCAGACTGGTGATCTAGTTTTGAAGAGGATCCTTCCTCCCGGTACAGATAACAGGGGCAAGTGGACTCCTAATTATGAAGGTCTGTATGTTGTGAAGAAGGTTTTCTCCGGTGGAGCCTTGATGCTTACAACTATGGATGGTGAAGATTTCCCGTCCCCTGTTAATTCAGATGTAGTCAAAATATACTTCGCATAATTTGACCCGCTGGACAAAAAGAATAAAAGAGTCCAGGCAAAAAAGGGCATCCCGGCGAACCAAAAAACAAAAAGAAAAGGTTCGGGCAAAAATTAGGGATAAAAATGAAAAGAATTTGTACACCCGGTAAGTCGAAAACCCGCAAGGGCGGCTTAGGCAAAATGGGTATCCCGGTGGATTGAAAACCCGAAAGGGCGATCCAGCCAAAAGAGGGATTAAAGCGAAGACTACAGTCTGAGTTATCTGTACTTCATCGTGCTTCGTCGTCTGCCATCTCGAAAGATGTGATCGGTCCAGTCATTCTTCTCAGAAAGCAAGGAAGTTGGGAGGAAAACTGATGATCTGTGAGTTATAACAAAATTGGGAAATGGTGGATGCCGTGTTCACATTGCCATTAGGATAGATTTTTTCCTTTTGTGCGCAATTACCTCTTTCTAGGAATTGCTTCCCAATGTATTCACCTTTTCAGGCCCATTTTCAATCAATAAAAGTCGTTATTCAGATAAAAAGCTCTTGTTTTTATTTTACTGTTTTGCTTGCAGAAACGTCCGAATTTTTTATAAACATTGCATATAGAAACATGAAGGCTAAACAATAATGTGCTGAAAGATGAAACATTTGAAAATCATTTTGAATGTTGAAGACACTTGAGCGTATCTTGTCCATGCAACCCCTGGGGGAATGTTATTGTACTGTTTTGCAGGTTGTCACCTGTGCAGACGATTCCAAATCAGATATTTCCCAAGCAAGTATGAGAGCTTTCAGAGCTATTCTCCCTTGTAGAGACGCCTTTGGATGGTGCCTTCTATCCCTAGCAGATCTAAAATTGCCTATTCCCAGCAGGCCTATTTGCCTGCTTCCCCCAGCTGAGTCCCCACTAAGTTGGAAGGATGTTGTATCCCCAGCGGAGGTGTCGGTTGGAATGGTGTTATTCCCCAGCAGTCGGGTTTGAAGTATTGTTATCCCCAGCATGGTCGTGAGCACTCATCCCCAGCAGGGTTGTGGATGTCTTTCTCCAGCGTGGTTTGGTGTACTACTTTCCTCACCAGAGGATGCGTTTCCCCAGCAGGGTCGTGGATGCGTTTCCCCAGCAGGGTCTTGGATGCTTTTCCCCAGCACAGAGTCTGGTATGTTATCCCCAACAGAGTTGCTTTCCATAGCAGATCTCCCGAGCAGAGGTTTGTGTTGATAATTTTCCTCGGCAAGTCCCCGAGTGGAGCGGGTTCAAAGAAATTTATCTCCAGCAGAGTTTATCCCACCTGTGGGTGGGATGAGTTTTCCGTAGCAGAATGGTATCTGCATCCCCAAGCTGAGTTTATCCTACTTGTGGATTGGTTGGGTCGTCCCCAGTGAAGTCGCCTTATGGTTCCCCTAGTGGAGTTGTATTGATGGTTCCTCAGCACAATCACCTTGTTTATTCCCCAGCGGAGTAGCATTCATTTCCCAAAGTAGAGTTTATCCTACTTGTTGGCAATTCTCCCCAGCGAGTCGTATTGATTGGTTCCCCAAGTGGAGTTCCCGAGTGGATTGGGTCATATGAAGGATGTCCTTAGCGGAGTCTATCCTTTCTCCAGCAACAGTATTATTTTCTCCAGCATGAGTGAGAAGTCGGTGCTCTCCCCGCAGAGTATTCCTCAAGCAGAGTCTCCCCGCAGAGTCGGAGTATCTGATCATTTGGCCCCAGCCAGAGTTCATCATTTTGCATTTGGCATGTAGTAATCATTGCATCCCGAAATCGCGTAGCATTTCCATTCGATATGGAGCATTACGCCATAGAAAAATTCAAACATATGCATTCATGTGTTGGAACCTAATCAAACCATATCCCCGGCAGAGGCGGATCATTGTTCAACATATGTACATCACGGTTGCTACAGTTGCTCCTGACAGCATTCAGGATTGATATTCCCCAGAGAGGTTTATTTCCGCACCCGTCCGCGAACGGAAACCTTGTTTCTCCCCAGTGGGATCCCCGACAAGTGTTTAGCCTTGCCCTGACATATGTAGATGTCGTACTCGTGATACCAATAAGTGTCATGTCAGCACCCGCGTGTGTCTTTTCTTTGGTGTCGGTAAACACCATCTTTCGGTGTCGGTAAACATCGAGTCCTACCCCCAGTCATCGGGTAATGTAGGGTCTCCTTCTCTGTTGGTGTCGATAAACGTCGAGCTTCTCCCTTTCGTCCGTTGACGTCTGGTCGAGTTTTTCCTGGTCGTCCCCAGTAGAGTTACCTCGCCGTTGGTCTCGATAAACGTCGAGTTTTTCCTATTCGTCCATTGACGTATAGTGATACCTTTCCCCTCAGAGTTTGACCTCTCCGTTGGTTTCGATAAACGTCAAGTTTTTCCTAGTTGTCCGTTGACATCTAGATGTATTTGGCTCCCCAGTAGGGTCTCCTTCTCCGTTGGTGTCGATAAACGTCGAGCTTCTCCCTTTCGTCCGTTGACGTCTGGTCGAGTTTTTCCTGGTCATCCCCAGTAGAGTTACCTCTCCGTTGGTCTCGATAAACGTCGAGTTTTCCTATTCGTCTGTTGACGTATAGTGATACCTTTCCCCTCAGAGTTCGACCTCTCCGTTGGTTTCGATAAATGTCGAGTTTTTCCTAGTTATCCGTTGATATCTAGTTGCATCTCTGCCACAGGTCATCCGTTGATGTCTTGTTCTGTCTCTCCGTTGGTTTCGATAAACGTCGAGTTTTTCCTAGTTATCCATTGATATCTAGTTGTATCCTCCCCACAGGTCATCCGTTGATGTCTGTTCACCTCTCCGTTGGTTTCGATAAACGTTGAGTTTTTCCCAATCGTCCGTTGACGTTTGGTTGTATTTAGCTTTTTCCCCAGAGAGCTTCTCCTTCTCCGTTGGTGTCGATAAACGTTGAGTTTCTCCTTCTCCGTTGGTGTCGATAAACGTCGAGCTTCTCCTTCTCTGTTGGTGTCGATAAACGTCGAGCTTCTCCCGTTCGTCCGTTGACGTCTGGTCGAGTCTTCCCAGTTCATCCGTCGTCCGTTGATGTCTGGTCACCTCTCTGTTGGTTTCGATAAACGTCGAGTCTTTCCTGGTCGTCCCCAGTAGAGTTACCTCTCTGTTGGTTTTGGTAAACGTCGAGTTTTTCCCATGTCGTCCATTGACGTATGATTGTATCTCTTTCCCAGTCATTCATTAATGACTGGTCACCTCTCCGTTGGTTTCGATAAACGTTGAGTTTTTCTTAGTTGTCCATTGGCATCTAGTGGTGATTTCTATTCCCATTCATCGTCCGTTGACATCTGGATGTGGTGCCTGTACCTTTGAAAAAAATCAAAATCCCCGGTAATAAACATCAGATCCCATTGGAAGCATTCGTTGGGGTATTTTCCTTTCTTGGATCCCCTCAGAGTGCAAATTTTCCGGTTCTTTCGGTATTCAATCCCTGTTTACCCTGAAAGTCTGACAGCCGTTGCTCTCATCCATTCGGGTTCCCAGCTGATTGAATAGGGGAAGCTGTAGCACCTCAAATTTGCACCTCCCATTTTGTACATTCATTTTCATATTAGGTCATTAACATTACATTGTCCACTGCATAGCATTGCATTGTCCATTGCCCAAGTGCAAGTCATCAGTCAAGACTGGTCAGGAGATCCAGTTGTTCAAGCAAGCAAGTGCATTTCCTATTGAAGCAATGCCCTAAGGTTGGTTCAACAAGTTCATATGATCTATGGATCATTTTGAAGTGGTTTGGCCAAAGGTTGGATGCTCAGAAGTCATCAGTCAAGATGCAATTCATCTGAAACCCTAGAAAGTCAACCAAAGTCAACTGTGCATGAAATCATGGATTTGAAGGTGGGAGATGGTTAGAGGGGCCTCATTCATGTCCATACAAGTCTCATTTGGCATTGCAAACATCATCATTGAAGAATTTGAGGTCAGATTAAAAGTTTCCAAAAATAGTAAGTGACCTGTAATTTCAAATTGCCAAAAATGGAAAGGTCTTCTCCTCAAGTTTACACCATCAAGAAAGCTTCAAATGGAATTTTGTCCAACATGAAAGTTGAAGATCTTGTTCTCACCTTTCCAAAAAGTCCAAGAACATCCATTTCTCATATATGGTTGGCAAGTTATGGATTAATCTTGGTCAAGCAAATTTGAAGTTCAAAAGGGGATAACTTTCACATCATAAGGCCAATTGAAGTGGGGTTTTTTGCAACATTCTTGTTGTGATATGCTCTATAAAAATCATGCATTACATTTCATCAATTCTCATCACAAAAATATTGGATTTTTCATTTGAATTGAATTTGAAATTTGGAGGGAAAAATCTCATTTGAAAATTAAGCATTTTCCACACATAGTATCACTTGCATTTGGCTCCAATTGATATTTTGAGGTGAATTAAGTCATAAACCGTGCACTGTAGCAATCATTCCATGCACATGAGGGGTGAATGGCAAATTTGCATAACACTTGCATTTCATTAATCTCTTTGGCTTGGCTTAATCTTGATTAGCAAAGATCATTAACAGATGGTATATAGCTCTAATCCTAACAGAATCCACAATGAACATTTTCATTCAAACCAGATCTAGATCCAATTCTCCAAGTTTCACAAAATTTTGCTCTCACTTTTTCTGCAAAATTCTTCAAGACCTTTGCTATTTCTTCATTAATTCATCATCCACAAGTGTTATTGGATCTTCTGCAAGCAAGAAATCATCATTTTCAAAGCTGAATCAAGAACTGTTGAAGCTAGCATCATCCATGGCAGCTATAGATTTGAGCAAGATCAAGCAAGAATGAGCGTTGGATCTTCATGCATTCATCCATTTAAGAGTTGTAGATCATCTGTTTCAACATTACAAAGCCTGAATTGCACAAATCCCGCTCTGCATCTTCATAGAGGTCGGATCTCGAATTCTATAATTCTTGAAATGTTGATGTGCTTTTGATAGATCTTTCCATGTGGAGTATGCTGAGCTTTGTATCGTGTATTTTCATCAAGAATTGAGTGAATTATGCTGATTTTAAGTTTGAGACGTGAATCTTCTTCTGCTCGATTTGTGCATGATAGTAAGAATTAGGTTTAATTGATGATAGCATGTTAATGTATATTAGAAGACGAGTGTAATGATGTATCGTTTGTGAATTTCTGTGCAACTTTGTTCTTGAGCCATGAATGTTGATGAACGCGTGAAGAACATTAGGGTTTCTTTCCCAGAATACGCGTTTGATCTATTTTAGCCTGGCCTGCATGTGTTTTGATGTTAGAAGCCGTGTATTGGTTGCATGGATCTGGTGTGGCTGATTCATTGGTCCAGATTTATTCTCAGCGCCACATGTACTTAAGTGAAACGCAGCGTTTCACTTAAGTAGCGCTTCATTTAAAAACCAACGTGGTTCGATTCCGGGCGAGGGATTTTTCACAATAGGCCTTGGCATTTTCTTTCATTCATCCATATGTATGTTCATGCCATTTCACATGTTTTTTTAATTTTTTCTCCATTTCAAAAATTCATAACTTCATGATGGATTGTCCTCATGATCTCTTCTATTTTATGATGATTTTTCCAGAAATTGTGCCTGGAGGGAATTTGTTTTGGCTTAGGGATTGTTCATGTGTGTATTTCTTTGACATGTCTTGCCATTTTGATTGTGAAATGATGAGTTTTGATCATATGCTCTTGAAATTTTGTGTGCTTAAAATAGACATCCTAATGGTCATTTTGGTATATAGTTTGTATTTTTAGCATGTCTGGATGTTGAGATATGATGTGTTGAATGTAGGTGTGACAATTTGTGTCACACCTTTGCTTGATTGACTAGTTGATTTTATTTGCCATGACAATTAAATGCCAATTGATGTGAATTTTTGCATGATGCTACTTCTGGATGTTAGGTTTGCTTGTGAAAGTTTATAGAATTTTTGAGTGCATTTCCAATTTGTTTGAGATTTTCTTTGCTGGTTAGTCATTTGTGGACTTTTGGATAATCATGAATTTAGATGATTTGTGAAATTCTTGATGTTTATTGGATGAGCTTGAAATTTTGCACATTGATCCTAGAGTCTTTGAAGTTAATTGTGGCTTTAGTTTGATACATTTATCATGTATGGATTCTGTTTTATGCTTGTGAGAAGTTGATGCATCTATTTGTGCCTTGTTTGAGCTTGTTTTGCCTTACCTTGACTTGATGAATTTAATTGTCATGCTTCTGCTTATCTAAATGCATTGAGTTTTGGTATGCTGATCATGTTATGTGTGCTGTTTAGCCATGATTTTTCTTGGGATTTATTGAATTGTTTTTGAGTTGATGTGGATTGGTTCATTCTGTTTGGTTCTATGAGCTTTGAACTTGCATGCTTTGCACTAAATGCCTTGTGAAATGAAATTGGTTGATGATATGGATATGAGACCACTTGGATGATGTTCTTATTTTATTGAACTTGATTCTTGCCAATTTTCATGTTCTGTTTTGAATTATTTCTCCCTCTTTGACCCTAGGCCATGTCCTAGTGGTTAGTGCTTATGTTTGAGTTGTGTTTTCAGGACAAGAAGCATATGGCCTTGAGGAGTGTGATTCATTTTCTCATTTGGATTGATATTGGATTGATGTTGATTAACATTAAGTTGTTTTGTAGGTGGATTAGCTCCTTTGAGTTGAGCTTGTGCTTTGCTTGTATACTGTTGACTGCTAGTCTGTTTGTTTGACTTTTGTTTGAGTTGTGTACTGATTATGTTGGATTGTTTTCAGGTACCTTAGTTGCTATAGTTCCTTTGTGAACTTGCTTTTGCTTTGCTTGATAGCTTGAGCACTGAGGTATAACTTTCTAACTGCATGTAGTCTGGAAGACCTGGCCTGTTATTTGGCCAGGCACCTGTCTGAAGTCCTCCTTAAGAGGCAATGCTTGTGCTTGTTTATATTTGTCCCCTGTACATATCAAAGACCTCCTAAGTGAAGAGGCATTGGAAGACACAAGAGATGTGTAGTCCATCTCCTGCTATTCAGTGTGTCATCCCTTGGCTCACATCACATGTTGATGCCTTGTGGATCTTAACCCAAGATCTATGTTGAGTCAGTCATAAGTGTAGAAGGGTTCCAACTTTCTGAACCCACACTTTCATTTGTCTAAAAGCTCTCCCAGGCCAGGGATAAGAGCTGTGAGGCACACCCCTCACTTCCTATTTCATCTGCTTCACCCTAACTCTCAATGTTAGGGTTAAGAGCTAACATCACCCTGATACAGTGGCTTGTTTGTCGAGGTTGACATGACCCCTTGACTAAAGCCTAACCCTTGTATGAGCCCACTTTGTTTGTATATAGTGTGTGCTATTTGTGATTGTTTGCTTTGTCTGTTTGTGCTGCTTAGGATAACTTGCTCCCTGTGCAAGTTAGATAGCAACCTTAACTTAGGGATGATTTGCATGATAACATCTAGGCTCGAGTCGTAGTCTCCCTAGTTGTGTCTCCCTTTGTATCTGGTTAGGCTAGTCCTTTTTCCCTGCATAGGGGAACTACGTCGCCCTGATCCTCATACCAGATGAGGTACATAGGCAGGAGATGAGCTGATCTCTCCGGGCGCCCTTTTTCTTTTGTAACCCCTTTGTGTGTGTTTGGAGACTGACCTAAGTCTAGCGATTGGCAGTTGGTTTCCTGTGTCTGGTTTGTTTTGTTTGGAGTCTGACATAAGTCCAGTGATTGGCAGTCGGTTTCCTTTGTGTGTATTTGTTGGTTCCCAGTATGATGTAAGTCCAGCGATTGGCATTCGACCTCCATGTTCGCCTGTTTGTGTGGAGTCTGACGTAAGTCCAGCGATTGGCAGTCGGTTTCCTGTGTGGTTTTGTTTGGCGTGCGTTAGCCAAGCTACGAGTGCTCTGATTCTTCTTTAGTCAGAGAAGATACGCATGCATAGGATGCGACATCCTAGCGAGCACGTTTCCCCCTGTCCCGAACTACGTCGACTCTGATGTCTGTGCCTGACAGACTACGTAGGCCCAGGATGCGATATCCTGCCGAGTTAGTTTCTTTTGTTTTCTGTGTCTCTTTCAGCCAGTGTTTGATGTTTGAGCAGCGTTTAGCAACCATTTTCCTTCCTTTTGTGCGTGGATCCCATCGAGTACGACGGATGCGTAGGGGTGCTGATACCTTCCCTTCACATAACCGACTCCCGATCCCATCTCTCTCTGGTCGCGAGACCATGTCTTTCCCAGGTTTACTTCGAGCGTTTCCTTTCCCTCTTTTGGGATAAATAACGCACGGTGGCGGCTCTGTTGTTTTCATTTCCCGCCGGTTTTTCGCGTAATGCGACAACGTGAAGCGGACCTGTTGATCAAGGAGATTCATGAAGGATCCTTTAGAACTCATGCTAATGTCCATGCCATGGCCAAGAAGATTTTGAGATCAGGTTATTACTGGTTGACCATGGAATCCGATTGCTTCAATTATGCTAGAAAATGTCATAAATGCCAAATCTACGCAGATAAGGTACACGTGCCTCCAACCCTACTAAACGTTTTAACATCACCTTGGTCGTTCTCAATGTGGGGCATTGACATGATTGGCGCCATCGAGCCTAAAGCTTCCAACGGTCACCGCTTCATCCTGGTTGCTATTGATTACTTTACCAAATGGGTAGAAGCCGCCTCTTACGCTAACCTGACAAAACAAGTGGTTGCACGGTTCCTAAAGAAAGAGATCATTTGCCGTTATGGAGTTCCAAGCCGGATCATCACAGATAATGGGACGAATCTGAACAATAAGACCATGAAGGAACTGTGCGAAAGCTTCAAGATTGAGAACATAACTCTTCAACATATCGTCCTAAGATGAATGGCGTTGTTGAAGCCGCTAATAAAAACATCAAGAAGATCCTGCAGAAAATGGTGAAAACCTATAAGGATTGGCACGAAATGCTACACTTTGCACTGCATGGATATCGGACTTCCGTCCGCACTTCAACAGAGGCAACCCCATTCTCTTTGGTATATGGGATGGAAGCGGTTCTTCCAATTGAAGTGGAGATACCTTCAATGAGAATCTTGATGGAGACCAAGCTAGAAGATGCGGAATGGATTCAAAATAGATTTGTTCAGTTAAACCTCATAGATGAGAAGCGGATGATTTCTTTGTGCCACGGACAGTTATACCAGAAATGGCTCAAGAGGGCTTTTGACAAGAAAGTACGTGTTCGGGAATTCAGAGAAGGAGACCTCGTGCTCAAGAAGATCTTGCCAATACACAAGGACTCACGTGGGAAGTGGGCTCCCAATTATGAAGGCCCGTATGTTGTGAAGAAAGCCTTCTCCGGAGGTGCCTTGATTCTCACAACTATGGATGATGAAGAGCTCTCACACCCCGTGAACTCTGATGCAGTTAAAAAATACTATGCCTGATAAAAACCCGCTAAGTCGAAAACCTGAAAGGGCGATTTAGGCAAAAAAAGGGTATCCCGGTGGATCAAAAAACCCGAAAGGGTGATCCAGGCAGAAGTTAGGGATGAATAAAAAAAATGATAGCTCGCTAAGTTGAAAACCTGAAAGGGAAACTTAGGCAAAAAAGGAGCGTCCCGATGGATTGAAAACCCGAAAGGGCGATCCAGGCAAAAGTTAGGGGCAAAAAGCATGAACTGCATCAGTTGTTACTGATTGAGACAGAAGAATCCGAGGTGGAAGATCAATCCAGTTACTCCCCTTAGAAGCAAGGTTTTGGGGAATGATATCTATTAGGGATATTAGTGGCCACTGAATTCAATGTAAACCTTTCCTTATTGCCATTTTTAATATTGTAACATTCCATGGAGCTACGCCATTTGTGTGCTACCATTCTTGAATGAAATACAAGTTTTTCCTATCAATCATTGTTAATTATGTTCTTTTATGTTTTTCTTTGTTATGCAATGTGTCATTTATTTGTTAATAATGAAATTTTGAAACTTGAAAAGAATTTGAAATTTAGTGAAAGGAACAAAATTACTTTGATATATGTGAAAATCAAGAGAAAATCATTTGTTTTTCCGAAAGTCTCAAGATTGCATAAATATTCCTGGATCACCAACAAAAATCTCCATGGAATACAACTTATTAATCCTCTGGAAGGGTGGACCTTTGGTTATTTTTAATTGTCAATCTTAATAGATTCCCCTCTGAGTACGCCTATTACTTGTACGGGTTTGGGTTATTGGTGTTGAGGAATCAGAATCTCTATAAACAGTCCATACAAACTCCCAGTCTGCCTATTGTCAGCATTGCATATCATGATCATGCATATATCATGCATAAAACAAAAATTAAATCATGCATGGTTCAAAATGCACTTTGTACTCATGTGTGTGGCCCCTTCGGTCCCGTTATTGATTGTTATCTCTTGACCCAAAGACCAGTTGTCACTAGTTTCGTTTCAGAAGTTCAAATCGTCATTGGCATCTCCAAATTTCAGTCATTACTGGCATTATCCTCAAAAATCCAGTGGTTACTAGTATCTCTTTTTGAAAAAAATCCCATAGTCCTTGGGATTTATTTCAAGTCCAGTTGTTGCTGGGAAACTCTAGTGTGATAATGAATATTTTACTATTTCCTTTGGTCAAGTCCAATTGTTGTTGGCACCTACCTGTTAAAAGTTGGTTGTAATCCATTGCTTACAATCAAAGTCCAATTGTTATTGGCGCCTACCTGTTAAAAGCTAGTTGTCATCCATTGCTTATGCTCAAAGTCCAATTGTTGTTGGCAAAATCCGTTAAAAGTTGGTTGTAATCCATTACTTACGGTTAAAAGTCCAATTGTTGTTGGCACGTACAAAGAGTTTGATTACCCTGTCTTTCCTGATGGTTCCGTGAAAGTCATGTATGACTCATCATCTTGAGGAATTCCTAGAAGCTTGGAGGTTTTCCGTGTTAGAAAACTCCAATGGTGTTGGTTTTGTTTGATTTCTTTGTAAAGAATCATCGTAGCCTTTTGCGTGGATGATCTACTTATAAGAAGACTCCCGTTTATCTTTATTTTGCATAAATTCCCTATTAGGAATCTCCAAAATCTTTGATTGGATATATTTCTTGTGAGAAATCTCCAGAATTGTCAGATGTATTCTAAAGTGTCAGGTCATGTATGAACCTATTGATGAAACTTGATATGTATGTTCTTCAGTATTTCCAGGTCATGTATGAACCTATGGTTGAAGTTTCCTTTGTGTTTTCTGGTTTGTCAGGTCACGTCTGAACCTGTTAATAAATTCTTTGACTTTCTCCAGAATCGTCAGGTCATGTCTGAACCTGTGAGTGAAACTTCTTTGAATATCCAAATGTTGAGGTTACATATGAACCTGTTGAGTAAAAATACCTTGGTTTTCTAATATTCTTAGGTCATGTATGAACCCGTTGTTGTTGAGCTTTTATTCCATTATTACCAGGTCATGTTTGAACCTGTTTTGAAGAATCTTTCTCTATGATTATTTCAGTATTGTTAGGTCATGTATGAACTTGTTGATACACTCTTTTTGATTTTTCTATTTGTTGCCAAGTCATGTTTGAACGTGCTGTCAGAACCGTTCTTGGTATTCCCCAGCATTGTTAGGTCATGTATGAATCCGTTGCTGTTGAGCTTTTATTCCATTATTACCAGGTCATGTCTGAACCTGTTTTAAAGAATCTTTCTCTATGATCGTTTCAGTGTTATCAGGTCATGTATGAATCTGTTGTAGAAATTTTTCTTATTCGGGTTTAGTAAGTCATGTGTGAACTTACTACCGAAATCTCTTGTATTCTAAGTGTCGTTCATCGAATTTCACTTTGAGTACTCTCTAGTGTGTGTCAGATTCTCCAGCAGGATTGTTTTCCCCAGCGAGTTGGTTTTTACCATTTGTCTGTCTCTTTGTGGACCATCAGCATTCCCCACAGATTGGTCTGTCTAGTAGCATCTCCTGTTAAGGGTTCACCATATCCCTAGCAGATAAAAATTACAAAAAAAGAGAATCTTGCATCCATGCATATCATATCATAGCATTTTCATTTCAGGATTAAAATCAGGGTTTTCTTAGTATTTAAATATCTTCTCCTATGATCATATGAAGGTCGTCCTACTTCATATTCTCTGGTTGAAGATACTTAAGTAGGGGAAACTGTCACACCCCGATTTTGACCCTAATATTCATATCATTATTTCATTCATTTTCTTTGTTTCCTCAGAAAGATCCATTGGCAAGCAGTGCAATCAGTTCCCGGTCAATTTTGCCCTAAAATTAGGGTTTGATATAAAATCAGTTTATTTCTGATTCTTTGGGTGAAAATCTTTTCCATGGCCTTCCATATGTCCACAAGGGTCTACATACAAAAAATTAGCTTTTTATTTGAGCCAGAAGTGTTTCAATTGATCATTGGAATCGGGAATCAGACAGTTTGGGAAAAGTCAATTGTGGGGCCAGAAAAGTCAACTCCTGACTTTTTGAGAGTGGAATCTCAAAATTCATGCCTAGAGGAGCCTACATGTGAAATTTGATCAAGGTTGGATCATGGATTCATCATTTAATCAGGAATTGGAAAAGTTACTTAATTTGGAATTGGTTGACTTTCCATTTAGGGCAAGTTTTTATGATTTTTGCACTCACTTTAAGCCCATTTTCTATCAAGATAAAAGATCCATTTGAAAATTTCTCCAACCTGAAAGTTGTTCCTCTTGTTCCAAGCTTTCTATAAATATAAAGTTTGCTCCGTTTGGATCATAATTGAGAAAGTTATGCTTGGTCAAAGTGAGGCTTATTTTTAGGACACTTAGAAAAATTTCTAAGTCTAAAAATTCAAGTTTGTCAAAACTTATTGGCCAGTTTTCTTGCATTATAAGGCATCATTTGAAATTATTTTCTTCACAACAATTATACCTTGCCTCCCTTTGGAATCATCTCATTTGAATCCATGGTTTGAGAGATACATTCACCTAAAGTGGACACCATGACTTGATTTTCTAGGCAGATTTTAGGCTAAACTTGCCCAACCATTTTGCAATTGGTGTGACATGATTTTGAGACCATTTTTCACCTTATTCCACTCATCATTTCCACTCATGCTCAACATGAAACATGTTATGCTCCATGAGGTCTTGCTACTGTTTGCATTATTTTATCATTTGTGACTTGATCATCAAGTTACATGGCCTCAAAGTCACCCCTTTGGACTGTTTTCTTGCCAAACCAAACCAACCACTCTATGCTGCATAAATCCAACCCATGTTTGTTTCCTCATTTGGCCATGCACCTTTATTTCATTCAATTAAGTTTTGCCTAAAATAACAACATTTCACATGCCCTCTTTCTACACCTCACTTTGCTTCATTTTTGCTCATGGCCAAATCACATTATTCTGAGCCCATTAAGATTATTTGACCCACATATTTAAGAGACATAAACCCTAAATCTGAAGGGAGGCTGTGTTTTTTTCGAGCAAAGCAAGGCAGGAGCATTAGAGATTTGTTTTCATTTCTCATCAAGGTCTCAAGTTGAAGCTTTGAAGCACCAAGAAGGAAGCATCATCTTCTTCCATTTTCTCCATAATCAAGAGGCAGTGGACCTAACTTCCACTAGGTAACTTTCTTACACCTCTTCCATGGCCATGTATTGATATACCATGCTTGCTTCATGCCATTACCATGCTTGCTTCATGCTGATTTCCATGTTAACCATATGCATATGCTTGTTTCTAAAGCCCTCAGCATGAGGCATTGTCATTTTGTTGATTTGTGTTTTTGATTTTTACTCATATCCGTGGCCATGTGGACGTCTTGTTGACAATATTTCTCCATGATTAAGCTATCATTTAACCTAAAACAAGTCACCACGTTACTCTTCACAGTTCATACTTGATATTTGGGATTTATTTCGTATTGTTTGGTGCACTATGGCATGCGCATTTTTGTGTTGAAGATTGAAGAAAACCACTGCATTTTCGCGTTTCTGTTTGCATGGCACTAGGGTTTTAGGTCCCATGAGGAAGACAACCACGTGTCGTCTTGAGGACCGCTGGATCGAGCGCGCATCTTTTAATCCAGCCCATTTATTTGCTTTTGTCTTTTAGTCACTTAAACATATGTGACCAATTGATGTCATGTTTACATAGTTTATTTTAATAAAACGTTCATTTAATGTGTCACGCTGGATTTAAATAATTGGTTGGACCATGGGCCTTCGCCTGTTACTTTTAGCACCCCACGTTTTTTGGCCCATCAGCGCCCTTTAATTTTCCTGTTCAATCAAAATAATAATGCACCTCCCCTTTTCATGTTATTTTATTTTCCTAATTTATTTTCTGTTTTTATTTTAATTCTTTAAAATATTTTCTTTGTCCATAAAATTACCCAAAAATATTTTCCATTTTTCTTAATGCCTTATTTAATTTTATTTAATTTTTATTTTCGAATTTATTTAATGTTAATATTTTATTTTAATTATTCATTCCAAGTGGTTCAATTTAGCATACATTTTTTTATTGATTTTATTTTTATAACTTAAAATTATTTTCAGCCTTTGATTTTTGGGATGAAGGTTGGTCACTATCCCATGCTCAACTTGACTTTTGCTTGGATTTTTATTTCACATTTTTGATTTATTCTTGATTTATTTTTAACCTAGTCCTGTTGGTTGACTTTTGGTTTGACCTTTGTTTTATTTCAATTAATTCATGCACTAATTTTCATTATTTTTGAAATCTCTTTGGGGGATGATGATGTCCTGACCCCACCTTACTTAGTTTAATTTTTCATAATTTTCTTGATTAATTTACTATTTATTTGATATTATTTAAGTTGACTTGAATTTTCAGTTGACTTCTTTATGATTGATGTTTGACTTAGGGATTGCTTATGGCAATTGAAGAGATCTTTTGATCCTCTCTTGTTCATCTCATAGGCCATGTATTAGAGGCCTTTTATCTTGATTTTATTTGATCCTTACCTCATTTCTTGATTTAATCATTTCAGTGGACCCTTTTTGTGCACCTTTTGATCTGTCTGGTTCATCTGTTATCTGTTATACTTGTTTCTTTCATCCATGCTTACTATTGCTTTATTGTTTAACATGTTCATACTTACCATGCCTTGTTTAGTGCTCGATTATTTCATTCTTTGATTCTTTGATTTGATTATATACTTGTTTACTTATCTGATTTGATTGATAACTGTTGCCCACTTGTATGATGATTGAGGCATATATTCTTATTCTTTGATTGCCATGAACCATCCCCATTCATAAAAAATGTACCCCCACTCCCCTGGCATGTAATAATTTTACTGCTTTTTATTTCTTTATTTTTTTGACTGTTTAGTTAGCTACTAACACAAGAATAAAATCAACCATTTCCAAAAGATAAAAAATATGACTCGAGCCAACGTCGAGTATTTTCTCAATAAACAAACCAAATCCTTTTCTTCCTCCCATTCTATTCCATTTCTTTCAAACCTTCATCAAATGCTTGATCCAACGTCAAGCCATTTTTCATAATAAAAACTCAAAAATATTAATTCATATTCAAGACCTTTTCAATAAAGATGGAAATGGAACGTGGTGGATACCACGCACTCCTGGGATTAAGGTTCGAGGTGGATGCCTCGCCTATCTTAGCTCTCGCCATCATCCAAATTTATCTATTTTGTTTTTCTCTCAAACACTCATTCAAATATTTCTCAATCGCTCATCAAATGCTTGATCCAATGTCAAGTCATTTTCATAACAAAACTCAAAATACTTAATTCCTATCTAAACACTTTTTAATAAAGATGGAAATGGAACGTGGTGGATACCACGCACTCCTGGGATTAAGATTCGAGGTGGATGCCTCGCCTATCTTAGCTCTCGCCATCGTACAAAATTTTCAATGTGGTTTCTTCAAACCCTTTCTCAATCAAACCTCAAAAACACTTAATTCTTATTAAACATTTTTTGCAAATAAGATGGAAATGGAACGTGGTGGATACCACGCACTCCTGAGACTAGGATTCGAGATGGATATCTCGCTCATCCAAGTTCTCGCCATTATTCAAAACACATCAAACCAATCAATTCCTTTTCTCGCCGCCGTGCGATTGACTCTTAAACCTTTTCACAAACGAAAGGTACTTTGTTTCAAAACATGCAAGGCAATGTTTTTCCACCTATTTTGGGTAGTCCAACAATGTTTTCGTCGATTTGACACAAAGTAGCTTTCGCTAAAATCGACCAACAAACAAACATTTTTCTACCCAGAACTACGTAAGCCTTGATTTCTCTGTTGAGATACGTAGGAGCAGGATTTGTAAATCTTGTCAGGCTCACTAATAAAAAACTTAGGTTTAGTCCTTCGTCAAAAATCCAAAAACATTCTCCTCTCTTCTATTCTTTCTTTCCCACTTAATAAGTTAAAGCCTAACATTTCAACTAACATTAACACGCACAATTAACCTAATGGTTCCCGTTGAGTACAACGGACGTGAGGGGTGCTAATACCTTCCCCTTGCGTAATCGACTCCCGAACCCTGATTTGGTTGCGACGACCATAATCATTATCGTTCTTTCTTGGGTTTTATCGATATTTCCCCTTTCCTTTTTAGGAATAAATAAAGTTCGGTGGCGACTCTGTTTAGTCCATCATGCGAGCGTGTGATTTGCGCTTCGCTTAGGTCATATTCCCATTTTTCGAGGTGCGACAGTACTTAAACCCAAAACCTATGAAGTTGATTATTCTAGATGACATTTCAACAGAGGAATCAAAGAGTGCTAGCGTGAAGAAGAAAACTTCTGAAAGGTTAGTAACTTTGAAACAAAACCTCTTGAGCATTTAGAACTTTTGATAGAGATACGAATTATGTCCCCAATCCACTAAGAAAGGTATTGGACATGCTGAAAATTTTATTGAAGAGCCTCATGTAGAACCACATGTTGAATAACATTTTGATTCACATGTTGAACCAAATGATAAAGTATTTAATCCAACTTATGTTTTCTCCCAGGTTGACCCCACCTTTGTACGTGATGGTGAACTATCTGAATCCACTGATAAGCCATTGAAAAAATCAAAAAATAATGATAATCCTATTCTGATTGATGACCACCTTGTTGATACACCTGTCTTTGATAAATTATTTGATGACATTATCAATGATAACTATGTATCCTCTTAAGGTTCTGGTGATGATGTCCTTAATGATAAACATTAAAATGTGGAGGTTAAAGTTCTCAGTGGGACATCTTATGAAAATAATGAGTTCAATAAAAAAGTGAGTAATAAGGATTCTCCTTGGGAAAAAGACAAGAGAGAAGAGGAAAGGAATGTTGAAACAAATGAGAATGATCACATACATATTTTCCACTTAATGAAGAGCTTCATTAAACTTTGACCAAACCTCAAGACAAAGCCTCTTAAGTGAATGATAAAGAGGTGGGTGAGGTTGATGAAGAACCTATTAGGAAAAGAATGGTTAGAACTTTAGATGATGAAGTAATAGAGAATAGGAAAAAGGTTTATCACAAAACCTCCAAGAGGAACACTGAATTTCAGAAAAAAAGACTCCTAAATAGAAAAAGGTTAAAGATAATGCTTCTAAAAGGAAATCTCTTAAAATGAAACTTTTGGTATCATGTGACTCAGAAACAGATGTTGAAGTAGATGTCCTAGACATTGTGCCCAATTCCACAAACAAGATTGGAGGAAAAAAGGTCCTTATGAATACTCATGTTTCTCCTTTAGACAATGCGTCTTTCCACTATGAAGAAAGTGTAAATAAGTGGAAGTTTGTGTTCCAAAGAAGTGTTTCTTTTGAAAAAAAATATATGATTAAGGATACTCTTGAATGTCCAGAAATATAGGATCTTCTAAAGGAAGTTGGGTTGTTGAAAACCATGACAAACATTAGACCTTGTTACGAGAAGCTTGTCGAGGAATTTATTGTTAATTTTTCATGTGATTGTATTAAGAAAGTGAGTAAAGAATTTTGGAAATTTTATATTAGAGGATGTTGTGTGAAGTTCTCAATTGAAGTCTTCAAAATTCTTATCTAGGTAGAAGCAAGACTGCTAAATTTGATCTTGTACCCTCTCTGGACAAGATTGCTAGAGAAATCACAGTTAATCAAGTCCAACAATGGCCAAATAAGAGCTTAATTTATTTTGGAAATCTTAGTGTGAAGTATGCAATGTCGAATAGAATAGGTGAAACAAATTGGGAACTGTAGCGGTACAACTTTTGATATTAAGTTATTGATTAACTTAACTCACAAAGAAAGAGTTGCCACCACGCTTTTATTGTTTCCAAAGGAAAAGGAACAAGTACAAAAAAAACCCGAAGAAGTTTTAAAATAAAACTAATAAAATAGAACAAGGGTATAGGGTTTAGTTATACAAAGGGAAGGTATTAGCACCCTAAACATCCATGGTACTCCATGGGAACCTCTTTTAAAATACGTACATTTTGGTTTGAAAAAGGTGTTGTTTGTTAAAAGAATGGAGAGATGGGAAAAGAAGCATTTTTCATTACTTTTTTGTTTGCCAAGACTTTTGAAGTCTTATGCCTACGTACCAATAAAGTGCAATGGAGGATCAAAACATCGTAGTTCGTGGTAAAAATAACAAAAGGAGTTTGTTTTGATTCAATTTTTATGGAAAAGACATTTTGTCATTTTAAGGAGGATACTCAACTATTCACCCACAATTATGAGAGCTTTGCATCATCATGAGAAGGGCTCCAACTTGGATAAGGATTAACAAGTTTTCCACTAGCTCTCACAGATGGAAAATAATTATCATCAATACTATGGAGATAGGAGAATTATATCTCAACTATGGAAATGACTCATGTATAATCCCTTGGTGAAACTATTGCCAACATGTAAATGAGATTTACACATCTTTTTAATAGATTGAATGCTCTTGGTAATATTATCCCCAGTGTTATTGCTACTAACAAGGTTTTAAGATGTCTTAATAAGGAATGACAACCCAAGGTCACTGCGATTAAAGATGTGAATGATCTTAAAGCACTTGGTCTTACTACCTTATTTGGAAAATTGGAAGAACATGAGAAAGAACTCACTTGCTTGGAAAAACATGAAAAGAGTATGAAAAGAAGATGAATAAAGAGAAAGGTAAAGACAAGGTGGAAGAGAAGAAGTCCATTGCTCTAAAGATTTCTAGTTTAAAGTCCTCAATGAATGAGCTTAGTGATTATCAAACTAAAGAATACGAAGACTCCGATGAAGAAGATACGGGGTTGTTCATCAAAAGGGACAATAAATATATGTGGAAACAAGTAAATAAGTACTCCGAAAAGAAGGATCATAGAAAATCCAAAAGGTTGTCGAATTTCTTAAAGGAAGATGAGAAGAAGAAAAGTAAGGGTAGAAGTACATGCTATAATTATGGCAAAGAAGGTCACATTAGGTCAGAGTGTCCTAAGATCATGAAAGAAAAGGAGACAGGTCAACACAAAAGGTCCCCAACGCAACTCGTCAATGGTTTCCTAAATGCAACCAAGGTTTCACTAATCATTAAGGACCCAATGAAGATTGGGTACCTAGAATTAGTCGTTAATCTTGCAGGATAAATGTCTTGGAACTATGAAGAGTGTATGGGATCTCGTTCGTGGAAGCTCAACACATAATACTTGTAACACTTCTATATGTCCTGACCTTGTAACAAGGAAAATAGAACGTGTTACTAAATATGTTAACGTTTAGTGTTCTTTTAATTGGTAAAAATGTATTGCTTATTATAATGTTTTCTATCCAAAATGCGTCTGAAACAATATTGTTAATTAATGATGTAGGTTATCTTCGATAAGACATGCTCAAGTTTATTAAATTAAGGAGTGTTCAACCTAAGATGAGAAAACATAAGGAGGAGCGAGATTACTGTCATGATTGAAAGTCCAAGTATTAGGACAATCATCAAGTCAATGATTCACTTGGGTATATTATTAATATCTGAAATTCTGGTATCAGATATGAGATGTCGAAGGTAATGTCACGATACTAATATCTGAACAACAGATGAAATATAAACAGAATAAAAATCATTAAACAATTGAAAAACGACACAGGGAATTGTTAACCTAGTTCGGTGCAAACACACCTACGTCTGGGGGCTACCAAGCCAGGAAGGAGATCCACTAAACAGAATTAGTTCAAAGACTCTCAGTAAACAACTTCAAGTTACAGTATTTTCACCTAATCTCTACCCGTGTGACTTCTATCTAAGAACTCTTAGATATGAGACCCTACTCACCCCCCCCCCCCCCCCCCCCCCCCCCCCCAATCACAACAGTGACACTAGAACAAATACCACAAAGAAAGAAGACACACTTCAAGGACACACACTTGATCTTGCATAAAAGCTTCAATCAAGTAAACAAATACACTTGTACTTCAAAGCTTAGAGTGGACAAATTACAACTCAAAACTCAGTCCAATTCACACATCAACAAGATGAATGAATGGCTCACAATTCACAAATGTACATTATGCTAAAACCCTAATACTCACTCATTTCAACATTCGTATTTTCTGTACAATGACACAGGGTTCACATGGTCTTTAAATAGAAGCTTTCTGAATGGGCCTGGGCAACATGAAACCCTAATTCTATTTAACGTGTATTCCCTAGGAATTAGTAACAAATCATTCCTCTTTGGGAAACAAAATATTTTGGCTTTAAATAGAATTACTCCTGGAATAACGCATGCAATCACCACATATAAGCACACAAAGACTTGCATGAAAAGCGCAATAACAAAATACATAACATTCAGACTGAATGTTTTGTATGCACATGTCGTAACATCGGGTCTGACATCTTGAATAAATCCTGCACAACGATATCAAACAACCTGCAGAAAGCTGATATCACATGTCAAGACAACAAGCGTGACTTCTTGTGATAACACTTAAGTTTTACCAAAATTATTGCCAATACATAGAACAAACAAACTCCCCCTTACTAGCAAAAAGTAACAACAGATTACACGTTCAAAAGAAATCAATCAAATTATCAGTTCAGCAGCAAAAGTAAACATACACACATTACTAGCAAAAATAACAACTAGTAAACACACAAGAGCTAGTACTCTCCCTCAAGTCCATGCAACATCCCATAACACAACAGATCCCCCTTAAACCAGTCCATAACCAGCAACAACCACACTGCTTCACACACACAAACCCCATAGACTTCTCCCCCTGTGCAAAATAAACAAACACCAGAATGCTCCCCCTGTATCGGACAAACAGAGCAACAACAATAACGACAACTACATCTACAACTACTTCTCCCCCTTTTCACCCTCAACATGCTAATGTCTCCTTAAGCTCAGGAATTGCTCCAACTTTTGAGGTGGACCTCTTCATGGCTGATGTCAGGATAATATCCTCGACATGACTTCCTTCAAACAGTTTGTAGTGCACAGACATAGTAGGTTTTCTTCTACTAGGTAAGTCATTAGAGCACATAATACCAGGATGTTGATTCAATATAATTCCATAAATCATAGAGGGAAAAGCAATTGGCAGCTTAACTGCATTAGTAGTTGCATGCTTGATGATTTGTTCAAACATAAATCTACCATAGTCAAATTTCACTTTTGTTCCAACAGCAAAAATAAACCTCCCAAGGGTATTTGCAATGGTGGAGATATGGTTAGTAGGGACCCAATTAGGAGCTCCTATTTTATGCAGGATAGCATACTTGACAGTCAACTTCTCAGCAGGAAGATGCTTTTTAACAGGCCAAACTTTCACCTGCCTAGCTGTAATCTCCCGACAGACCTGATTGTCTATAACTTCTAGTTCTCCTGCACCCTCATTATCTCTGCTTATAAAATTATTAATAATAGTAGGAGAAAATGTTATACACTTACCCCTCAGATACACCTTGTAGAACTCATTGTTGTTCTTATCAGAAATATCCTCAGGAATGTTAACAATAAATTCCTTGACTAAACCTTCGTAGCATTGAGAGAACCCGACAACAGCCTTTAACAACCCATCAACTTTTATCAGGTTCATGACCTCCTTGACATCAACAACATGTTTTCCCAACTTCCTTTCCACAGCTACCCTTCTCTGAATCACAAATTTCCACTTAGCTGTTCCATCCTCAAGATGGAAAGAGATTTTATCCAAATGAACAACAGGAACTTTAACAGGAGACTTCCTAACAGTAGTTTTCTTTGCAGGCAAGATGTCAGGGACATCTTCCTCAACATCCTCTACAGGCTCAGAATCATCTTTAACCTTCCTCTTCTTTACTTCAACCTTGCTCCATGGTTTGGAGGGACCAATACCAGCAGTCTTCTTGGCTTTTCTAGCTGACATAAGTTCAGCCACATATTTTCCTTTGTGAGTCTTCATGCGTTTAACCACACTTGGCTTCATGTGATGGATCAAGATTTCCTCTTGATCATCAAAGCTACCATCCTCTAGATCAATCACAACATTTGCATCATCATGCTTCTCAGAGTGGGAAGCATTAGCAGTGTGAGAAGCCACATATTTCTCTTTTTCAGACATGGTCTGCCCTAGAGAGCACAACCCTTCAGCCGCCAAGTCCTTGTAGAACTGGAAGAATTGTCATCCTTACCACTATGTTGTTCAACCTCAGGAGAGGGGTACATTTGAGAAAGGGGAGGAGAAACTCCCTTCACAGGGTGGTCTTAATTAAGAATTCTAGTGACTAGGTCTCTTATAACATGATTAGTATAGTGTGTTCCTTCCTTAGAGTTAGTGGCAGGAGTTGAACTAGAAGGAATACTAGAGGGATTACATTGATTGGAACATGCAAAAGCGGAGGCATCAATGGAGATGGGTTGGTTGAAATCAATGTCCGCGCCAGGAATAACAGAGAGATGAGCAATATCCAGAATCTCATCATCAGGGACGCCCATGGGAGGAGCACTAACGTTTGGAGTAGACTTAGTAATTTTTGAAGCAGAAGTATCTTGATGTTGTGACATTTTGGAGTTTTTCTGGAAAAAAGTAATGTTTCCCTAGCAGAGGTTTGTGGAAAAGAAAAAGGACGATGGAAGAGTTGGAGTAGGTAATGATTTTATGGGGGTAGCGTGTGAAGATGGAATAGATGGTATTTCCAAAACAAGGTGATGATTTACCATAATGGGGGAACTTTATTTTAGGAAAATAGACAATAACTTGATTACTTCTTCCACTCCATATTAATTGCTACAAATTTTCAGAAATACAAATCCCTAATTTTTCTCTTAGGAATTCAAATTGATTTGCATCCAAAGCCTTTGTAAAAATATCAACTAACTGCATCTCAGTAGCAACATGTTCTAAGACTACAATCTTCTCCTCCACAAGTTTTCTAATAAAATGGTGACGAATATCAATATGTTTGGTCCTGCTGTGCTGAATAGGGTTCTTTGAGATGTTTATAGCACTCAGGTTGTCACAGTACAATGTCATGACATCTTGTTTGACATTGTATTCAGTCAACATTTGTTTCATCCACACCAGTTGAGAACAACTACTTCTAGCTGCTATGTATTCAACTTCAGCAATAGACAGAGAAACACAATTTTGCTTCTTACTAAACCATGATATTAAATTGTTCCCCAAGAAGAAACATCCTCCTGATGTGCTTTCCTTATCATCAGCACTTCTAGCCCAATCAGCATCACAATATCCAGACAACACAGATTCAGATCCATGAGTGTATAGCATCCCATAGTCACAAGTGCCATTGACATATTTCAGGATCCTTTTCACTTGGTTTATATGGCTCACCTTTGGTTCAGCTTGATATCTAGCACATACACCTACAATAAAAGCAATGTCAGGTCTGCTTGCTATAAGATATAGTAGACTCCTTGTCATGCTTTTGTAGAGACTTTGATCCACACTGACACCATTTTCATCTTTAGACACCTTCAGATGAGTAGGAGCAGGTGTCCTCTTGTGGCTTGCATTCTCCATGCCAAACTTCTTAACAATATTCTTGGCATATTTACTTTGAGATAGAAAGATAGAATCTTCCATCTGCTTGACTTGCAGGCCAAGAAAATAGGTTAGTTCTCCACCAAGACTCATTTCAAATTCAGAATGCATTTGCTCAACAAAATGTTGAACCATCTTACTTGACATCCCACCAAACACAATATCATCCACATAGATCTGAGCAACCATGAGCTTTCCTCCTTCATCTTTGACAAATAAAGTCTTATCAATGCCTCCCTTTTTGTATCCATTGTCAATGAGAAACACTGTGAGTCTCTCATACCAAGCTCTAGGAGCTTGTTTCAACCTATAAAGAGCTTTCCTCAACTTATACACATGCTTTGGAAGATTTGGGTCTGTGAGTCCCTTTGGTTGTTCAACATATACTTCCTCATTCAAGTAGCCATTTAAGAAGGCACTTTTCACATCCATTTGGAACAGTTTGAACTTCAGAATACATGCCACTCCTAGCAATAATCTAATGGACTCCAGGCGAGCTACATGAGCAAATGTTTCATCAAAGTCAACTCCTTCAACTTGAGTGTATCCTTGTGCTACCAATCTTGATTTATTTCTAGTAACCACACATTTTTCATCGGATTTATTCTTGTAAACCCACTTTCTTCCAATAACATTTATTCCTTCAGGTCTTGGAACCAATTCCCATACTTCATTTCTCTTGAATTGGGCTTACTCTTCCTGCATGACATTGATCCAAAATTCATCAGTTAAGGCTTCTTTAACATTCTTAGGCTCAATCTTTGACACAAAAGAGGCATGTGAGATCACTTCCCTTGATCTAGTGGTGACCCCTTTATTTGGATCTCCTATAATGAGATCTTTAGGATGATCCTTCTGAATTCTGATAGAGGGTCCCTTATTTACTTGATCAGCTTCAGGTTCAGCTTGAGTGGAGTCACTCTCACTACATTTATCAGGGAGTTCAGCTGGGGCATCATTCAGAAATGTTTCAACATCATCTGTGACATCAGTCTCTTGATCATCAACAACAACATTGATATATTCCATCATAACTTTAGTTCTGGAATTAAAAACTCTAAAGGCTCTGCTATTTGTTGAGTAGCCAAGAAATATTCCTTCATCACTCTTGGGGTCCATTTTCCTTCTTTGTTTACGATCAGCCAGGATATAGCATTTACTACCAAACACATGGAAGTATTGGACAATAGGTCTTCTTCCTTTCCAGACTTCATATAAAGTGATTGAGGTCCCTTTTCTCAAGGTTACTCTGTTTTGAACATAACAAGCAGTGCTCATAGCTTTAGCCCAAAAGTGGTAAGCCAACTTCTTAGCATGAATCATAACTCTAGCAGATTCTTGGAGAGTTCTATTTTTCCTTTCCACCACACCATTTTGCTGTGGGGTAATGGGAGAAGAGAACTCATGTCCAATCCCTTCAGATGAACAGAATTCAACAAATTTACTATTCTCAAATTATTTCCCATGATCACTTCTGATTCTGATAACATGACTCTCTCTCTTTCTCTTTGAAGTCTTTGGCAAAGGTCTTTGAACACATCAAACACATCAAATTTTCCCTTATAAAATTCACCCAAGTATATTTGGAGAAGTCGTCCACCACAACATAAGCATACCTTTTTCCACCAAGACTTTCCACCTACATAGGCCCCATCAAGTCCATGTGGAGAAGTTCCAGTAGTTTAGATGAGGTGTCATGTTTAATCTTCTAATGTGACATCTTTGTCTGCTTTCCAATCTGACATTCACCACATACTCTTCCTTCTTCAATCATTAATTTTGGGATTCCTCTGACAACTTCAACAAATATGATCCTCTTCATTCCTTTAAGATGCAGATGACCCAGTTTTTGATGTCATAGTTTCACTTCTTCTTCTTTAGCTAGAGCATATATTGATGAATATCTAGTTTCTTGAGGAATCCACATATAACAGTTGTCCTTAGATCTGACTCCTCTCATGATTACCTCATTTTTCGCATTAGTAATCAAGCATTCAGTATTTGTCAAGTTCACATTGAGACCTTGATCGCATAGTTGACTGATGCTAATTAGGTTTGCAGTCAATCCTTTAACAAGCAACACATTATCAAGGTTAGGAAGTCCAGAGCAGTTCAGCTTTCCAATCCCCTTGATTTCACCCTTTGCTCCATCACCAAAAGTTACATAGTTGGTGACATGAGATTCAAGGTCAACCAGCAGATTTTTGCTTCCAGTCATGTGTTTGGAGCATCCACTGTCAAAGTACCAATCTTCTTTGGCTGAGACTCAGAAGGAAGTGTGAGATATCAAGTTAGTAGCACCAACCCTAGGAACCCGTTGTTTTCTGTTAGAAGAGATGTGTTGTTTGGGTCTAGGTTGATGAGTAAGACTAGGATAACCATACAGCCTGAAGCAGAATGGTTTTATGTGACCAAATTTCCCACAGTAATGACATCTCCATCTTTGGTGTTTTCCTTTATGTTGTCTTCCCTTGTGATGTTGAGACACC
Organism: Lathyrus oleraceus; assembly: GCF_024323335.1. Classification (NCBI taxonomy): domain Eukaryota; kingdom Viridiplantae; phylum Streptophyta; class Magnoliopsida; order Fabales; family Fabaceae; genus Lathyrus; species Lathyrus oleraceus. The sequence continues at coordinate 487,367,556 of NC_066584.1, read as the reverse complement.
TGATGTGACATCTTTGGTTTGCTATCAGAGGGATTACAATCAGGAGAAGATTCATTAAACCCAAGGCCAATCATGTCTCCTGTCATCTTTCCAGCCTGGAGGATTTTGTCTAAGGTGTCAGATCCACTGTTTAGCATTCTGACATACTTCGTCATCTCATCCAGTTTAGAATTCAGGAACAAGGCTTCGATCTTTAACTTAGAGATGGTTTCTAAGTGTTATGTCTTCTCAGCCTCTAGGTGGGTTATCAGTTTCTTCTGATTCTCCACTTGGTGACACACTTCTTCACTTCTGAAACACAACTTCCTATAAGACTTAGCTAATTCATCAAAGGTTAATTCATCATCGCTAGAGTCTTCATCAGGATCCCATTTCCCAGTCAAGGCAATCACAAGATTGGCAGATTCTCCTTCTCTTTCACTTTCAGAATCATCATCAGACCAAGTAGCAGCAAGACTCTTCTTCTGTTTCTGGAAATAGGTCCCACATTCAGCTATAATGTGACCATACCCTTCACATTCATGGCACTGAATTCCTTTGCCTTGTTTGGATTCTTCTTCAGTTTTTGTTCTTCTTCCAGCATCATTGGGCCTACTGATGTCAAATGAGTTATTCTTGACATTAGACTTTTACCTCACATTCATCCTCTTCAGGATTTTGTTGAATTATCTTCCAAGTAACGCTAAGTCATTTGACATACCTTCATTAGTATCCTGACTACTTTCTTCCTTTTTATCTTCGGTCTTTGACACAAAGGCTATGCTTTTGACTTTCTTTTCAGATCCATCACTCATTCCCAACTCGAATGTTTGGAGGGATCCAATTAGCTCATCGACTCTCATCTTGCAGATATCTTGAGATTCTTCTATGGTTGTCACCTTCATGGCAAATCTTTTAGGAAGTGATCTGAGAATTTTCCTCACAAGCTTTTCATCTGACATCTTCTTACCCATGGCTCCTGAGGAATTAGCAATCTCAAGAATATTCATATGGAAATCATGAATACTTTCATCTTCTTTCATCCTCAAATTTTCAAACTTAGTAGTAAGCAGCTGCAATCTAGACATCTTCACTCTCGAGGTACCTTCATGAGTGGTATTGAGAATATTCCAAGCATCTTTAGCCACCTCACAATTCTTCACCAATCTGAAGATGTTCTTATCAACCCCATTGAATATAGCATTCAATGCTTTAGAGTTTCCAAGAGCTAGTTCATCCTCTTCCTTGGTCCATTCTTCCTCAGGCTTCTTATCAGTTGTGACTTCTCCATCCTTAGTAATGAATGGATGTTCCCAGCCTGTTAGAACAAATTTCCAAGCCTTATTGTCCAAAGATTTCAAGAAGGCTACCATCCGAGGTTTCCAGTAGTCATAGTTAGATCCATCCAAAATTGGTGGTCTGTTTATAGATCCTCCGTCTCTGTCCATAGTACCAGAAAGTAAAGTCCCAAGATCTCACCCAGAACCAGAGCAGGATGCCTGCTCTGATACAAATTGAAACTCTGGTATCATATATGAGATGTCGAAGGTAATGTCACAACACTAATATCTGAACAACAAATGAAATATAAACAGAATAAAAATCATTAAACAATTGAAAAACGACACAGGAAATTGTTAACCCAGTTCGGTGAAAACACACCTACGTCTGGGGGCTACCAAGCCAGGAAGGAAATCCACTAAACAGAATTAGTTCAAAGACTCTCAGTAAACAACTTCAAATTATAGTCTTTTCACCTAATCTCTACCCGTGTGCTTTCTATCTAAGAACTCTTAGATATGAGACCCTACTCACTCCCCCTCAATCACAGCAGTGACACTAGAACAAATACCACAAAGAAAGAAGACACACTTCAAGGACACACACTTGATCTTGCATAAAAGCTTTAATCAAGTAAACAAATACACTCGTACTTAAAATCTTAGAGTGGACAAATTATAACTCAAAACTCAGTCCAATTCACACATGAACAAGATGAATGAATGACTCACAATTCCCAAACGTAAATTAGGCTAAAACCCTAATACTCACTCACTTCAACGTTCGTATTTTCTGTACAAACACACAGGGTTCACATGGTGTTTAAATAGAAGCTTTCTGAATGGGCCTGGGCAACATGAAACCCTAATTCTATTTAACGCGTATTCCCTAGGAATTAGTAACAAATCATTCCTCTTTGGGAAACAAAATATTTTGGCTTTAAATAGAATTACTCCTTGAATAACGCATGCAATCACAACACATAAGCACACAAAGACTTGCATGAAAAGCGCAACAATAAAATACATAACACTCAGACTGAATGTTCTGTATGCACATGTCGTAACATCGGGTCTGACATCTTGAATAAATCCTGCACAACGATATCAAACAACCTGCATAAAGCTGATATCACATGTCAAGAAAACAAACGTGACTTCTTGTGATAACACTTATGTTTTACCAAAATTGATGCCAATACATAGAACCAACAATATCATTCTCAAAATTTGTATAAAGATAAAAGTTGTAAGATCATTTTGGTATGTTTGTGTTTATGGCACTTGTTGCGTTCATTTCAACTTTCATTCAAAAGTTTCTCGAGGAATGCTTGTGCATCCCCCTGTCTTCTGTACGGTGAGGTAATATCGTTTCAATCCTTTTTCTTATTTTGTAAGTAAGTATTGTTTTTACCTGTTTATTTTTAAAGGTATATGATGTGGTATGTGTATGATATGTGTAATATTTGTTCACTTCCAAAACTTTCAATGCAACCATTGTGTGTTTCACTTCATATGTTTATAGTGACTTTATACTAAATGTCGTCATATGTGATCTATATCATCACCATCTCATGTTTACTCTTGTCTTTGCATGTTAATTGATTTCAAATTGTTAAATCATTGCATATGCACAAGTCTCTTATTCATTAGTCATGCATAAGTCAATTTAATTCATCAAAAATCATTTCATAGGTCATAAACGTGGTTTTTGTGAAGTTGTGTCCATAATTCTTTGACACATGGTCGTATAGGTCGACGCATAAATTTAAGCTTTGTATTTGTCAAAGATGCTTTAGGATGTGTCGACACATCCGTGGATAAGTCGACCTGCAGAATTAATTTTTCCATTCTAGTTTAAACGCTTTAATATGTGCCGACACATAACCTTAACAGGTCAGTACATTAACTTAAAGGCCGACTCATATTCTCTCTTTAGTAAAAAAAATCTTCATTTCAAATTCATGCACCCAAAGCTCTCTAGTCTCCAAGCTTCATCTCAACTCATAAAAGTCACTCAATCTCATTAAATCTTGTTTTTCATATTCATTCACATTTTGATTAAATATGTTCCATTCATCTTATTTTTCCCTCTTGTTCTTTCAAAAACCCTCTTTGTTACCCTAATTCAAAAAAGTTCCAAATATTTACTTCGTTTTGGATTATCTTCTCATCTTTGTGTGATGTGGTGATTGTGTGTCTTGTTTGAGTGTGTGGATATTGAAAAATATTTCATACTCATTCATTCTTCATTCCAACATTTTGTCAAACACCTGGTGCACGCGCTTTCGTTTCAACATTTTCCATGGCTTCAAAGATTTCTAAGTCCAAGAGTAATGCTAAGGGTAAAAGCAAGGCTATTACATCTACTATTGCTACTGAAAATCCAGTTGCTTTGGTTTCCAAGAAGTATGTCAAGGTTTTTGAATTAAAGCATCAAACCCGTCTTATAGCGAAACAATTTATGTGGAAGTTGGTCACTCTTGGTTGCGTGGATATCCTTGATATTGTTAAGCTTGTTGAGCATCAACAAATTGACTATTTCTTACAACTTGCTCGGGACTACAATGAGGATCTTATTCACGTATTATACTCATGACTACATTAAAAACAAGGTTCTTGCTTCAGCTTTTTGATAGGTAACAAAGTTTATCAATTTACTAATGATTTGGGGAATACTTTGTTTGGTACTACTTTGGGTGATATTGATGTGGATGACGAGGTTGATTCATTGGTAATTGATCTTTACACTCATGTATGTTTTGATTGGAGTGTTCATGTGAATGAGCTACGCAAGGCTCCTCGTGTCGAGGAATGTTACGATCCTATTGCCACTAGTCAATTGAAGATGGTTCCAAGAATTATGTTATGGCTGGTATGTCATATCTTGCGGCCAAAGAATGGTAGGTTTTCGAGAATTGACTATGCTGAGATTCATTTGGTATACATTCTGCTGCACAAGGTCAAAATTAATTGGCCTCAGTACTTTGTATCCCGTATGTTCTCTATCAAAAATTGGAACAAGGGCACATCTTTATGCTATCCCTCTATGATCTCTAAGATTCTAAACTACTTTGACATTGGCTTGCCAAATCTTATCTTCAAATCTCATAGTTCGTCTTAAGAATTTTCTCACCGTACACTGGTTAACATGAACTATTTTTAGGATGCAAATTTGAAGGTGTATTATCTATGCTTGAGTAAGCATGGGAGGAGGTTGTACAATTTTGGTGATCCTATTGAGTGTGGTGATACGTCTCGTGACTGTATATAGAATATAGTCTATCGGGTACTCGATTGCAAGTGCACAGTCTAGTCATTTTAGTTTTAAAAGATATCGAACCCACAGGGACCGATGGTCAAACGAATGCTACCGACGTTACTATGTTTAGCTAAAGAAATGATTTTCAGAAGTTTGGTTGAATGAAAATTAAATCTAAGGGAAGTTAAGTTTTCAGAAAATATTAATAGGAGGATATCAGTATGCAACGCATTAATCGTCAGGGATTCGATAAGTCACCGGTGTATAACTTAAGTACCAAATATCTTTCAGTAGAAAATACTTATTTAAAAGGCTTTATCTCACACTCTCGTGATTGTTGATTTAGACTATACCTTTAAGTCAGAATTGACGCTCTCGCTGTCCCATTTGAAGTTAAAAATACTTTTTGAAAATAAATAAGTTCTAATTGCTTTTAAAGTGCTCTCTCAGTTTTTAAAATCAATGCCTAGTTTTTACTATCCAGTTCGACCCTCACGCTCTTGCGATTGTCGGTTCTCACCTTAGTTAATTTCCCACTCTAGTGGCAAAATCGTATTAAATAGCTTCTCACACATGTGACAAAGTTAATTAAATTTAAATTAAAAACCACAGCCAAAAAGATTGTTTGAGAAAAGAAGTTTTACACCGATTATTATTAAATCCCGTCTAATTAAATGGTTTACATACTGATACCAGTAGTTTAGTCGGACATGTTAAATAACGCAAACACAGACGAGCATAAACAAATCAACAATACAACAAACATGATAATAATAATAATAAAGCAATAACAATAATAATTGAATAAAAACCTGGAGATTGGATTAATAGAATATGCTGAATCTTGAAGTACTTGAGCAGTCCTCCACAGGTCGATAGGATTCTGCTTCTTCAAAATAATTGCTTAAACTAAATTAAATAAATTGAAGTAGTTCCCTAGTGTAGGAAAATACTACTTTGGCTAAATGAAAAACGGAAAGGGAAAGGGAAAACGGAAACTCTAAATGGTAAAAGAAAACAATGTTGCTGAAGGAAAAATAAAAGAAAAACATAATTGATGTGGAAAAATAAAATGCAGAGAAAGGTCTTGAAAGCTGGCTTCAGAGAGAAAAATTAAGCGTGCCCGTCGGTTTCCAACTTCCCTCCTTTTATCTTCTCCATTTGTTCTTGGCAGTTGAGAGAAATAAGGGTGACTTGGTTGAGTGAGAAATCCACGGGAAAGTGGCTGAGGAACGAGAAAGAAGGGTCGGGTGAATCACTTCTGTTGATAGATTCAATGCACTGATTTTGGCCTTGTGACGGTCGTGATGGGCCTGTGACGGTCGTGACAGCCAGGGTTTGACGATCGTGACAGGCTTTGTGACGGTCGTTACATGCACATAATTTGTATTCTCTTCTTTTTTACTGTTTTCTCTTTTGTTTCGTCCTATTTTCTTTCCTTTTCTATACTTTGCTCATTTAAGCATGGGAATTAAAATACCTGCAAAAATAACTCGAACACTTGCGGAATAATCGGAATATAAATGAAAGTGGTACGATTTTTGAGTGTAAATCAAGGCAAATATACGATGTATTTTCGCGTTATCAAACTCCCCTAAACTTGAATCTTTGCTTGTCCTCAAGCAAATCAAATTTGAAAACACTAGTTAAGCGCGGATACATAACACATTTCCAATTCGTACGTGGTTGTTAGGTACTTCGTTAAGATGACAGATACTCAAGTAAAACACTAAAGATACAGTGACGACACAACAATAAGCATTAACGTAGATCTCTCCTTTGATACAAACCAGTTCGAATCATGCTATTATAGCTCAACCTAATGCTTTTTGTTCCTATTTCACCCAGTTTCATTCTAACACAATCACATTAAGCCCTTTGCCTTTACACGCACTTAGTGAAGTAGCCGGTTAGTGACTTTGATCCTTTTTTAGCACATGGTCTGGTACACTAGTGTGGTACCCCTTTATATATACCATTTGAAGGTTGTGGGGGATCGAACCGTAGTTCTCCCTACCAAGTCCAGTACCAGGTACCTCTGAACCAACCAGCTGGGTTTTGCTGTTCCTTCCTTTTGTACATCTTGGAACCGTTTGTATGGTGCATTTTTCAATTTCTCGATAGCAAAAGTATGAGGGATCTTCTTAATTTGTCGGCATCAATCACTTATATTCATCGGCTCTTCACATGGTTTATGTTTAAGACAGTGTTGACTGCTAGTATAAACTACTACGTGTTAATCTTGAACGGAGACTTTAGGTATCGGTATAATGGGTATTCAAACTGATCTCATAAAAGTGAGAGATCTAAGGTGTCAGGACGGTATCAATCTTGTTAGATTTTACTAACTCTCTTAACAGAACCTCTGTAAGGCAACCTATATACTCGTAGGGTATGCATTTAACTTAAAAACAAAAATTTTGTTATGGCAAATTAGATATAAATGAATGAACGATTAGATAAATACAATTTTTTTTGTTATGGCTAAAAATAGAAACAAGTAAAGGAAAGACAAGGATTTCCTCCCACATTTAAATAAAGCATTGTCCTTAATGCGACAATATAAAGAATGAAAAGGGAAGAAACACGAAGATCACTACTCATCCTCACGACGTTGGGCTCTGCACGCTCTAACTCTTGCTCGTGCACGCTCACTTCTACCACGCTGGGTAGGATCCAACCCCACATGCTGAGTGTACTCCTGGATGGCATCAACACGATGTGTCAGGGCACTCATCTCTTCGGAAAGTTCCGCCATCCCCTGGTCATGCCAGTTCGCATAGTCATGTTGATCCCTCTATATCTACGGGATCGTTTGTATTATTTCTGTCTGGCGCTCCTCCATCCTCTGGTTGTGTCGCAACATCTCAGCGTAGATGTCTTCCATGGTGGCGGGTCGTCACTCATTTCATCGCTGGCCTCGGGAAGATGTCTCTGCAGCATACTCAGGAGGTGGTTGTGGCATTTGTCAGTCAAGTTCCTCTTCGACTTCATCTGCTCCATTATTAGGATCTCCTTCATTGGGCTCAGGAGCGTTCAAATCAAAAATCCAATTCGCCATATTCTACGGATCTGTACGGTTCCTATTGGGCATAATGATGCTTCGAACCATCTTGTTCCTAACCACAGGATGGTACTTCCCGTCGTCTCTAGCCTTGATGAGGTGTGAGGAACGACAATAGTCGATGTTGAGGAACTCGGTTGGCAAGGTAGGTAAGTTGGCGAGCCTATCCCCTAGATTCAGGCCTAATGCTATGGAGGTAATGATTCCTCCAAAACAGAACATCGTGTTGCCTCTCATGCATGCAGCCTGGATGTTTACCAACAAGAATGGGGTGGCATTGAACGCCACCGGGGTGAACACACAGTGAAGAAAGAATAGCTCCTTAGAGTTTACCTTGTGATTGTTGTTGACTCTTCCAAAAACTGTGTGCCCTAAGACTCAGTGGAAATATCTTATAGTGGGTTGTAGATGTATGTTGCATTGAGCGCATCCCAGCTTGTGACGTTCATGTTGATAAGGCTATGCCACACTCCAAATGCTATTTCTGATCATCCGTCAGGGATACAACAGCGAACTCCCTCTCGTTGTCGGAGGCCAAGTATTCGCGTTATTTGAGTTTGGTTCAGGGAATACTCGACACCGAACATTCTAAATGTGGCGGCTCCGGTGAGAAACTGAGTTGCACTAGGAGGGATAATATAGGAGATGGAACTTAGGAATTTCAAGGTCAGCGCCTCATAAGTTGGTTACGGGTAGGTACAAAGCTGCGCCAAACTAGAGTTGTTCAGCATCCATTCCAAGCCATCTAAACGTCCCAACTTCGTCAGATGGTCGTTATAAACATACCTCATAGCTTGGATGGAACGTTGATAGAATCTGAGGTCGTTGTCTCTCTGTCGCTCGCTGGCTTCTCCCTCTCTGAATACGATATTTGAAAGGTCGGGAGCAGCTTTCTCTTGACGGGCCATTTAGTGTGCGAATTTGAAAATATAGGTTTTGGTGGGTGAGATGGATTTCGTGAGTTGTAAGGCACTCACACATTTCTCGCTTAAAAGGATGTGATGAAATGGTTAATGGAGAAAAGAGTGGTGTGAGTGGGATGGTTAAGGAAAATAGAATGATTAGATGAGGAAGAAGAAAGGAAGTGCACCAGTTTTTATAGGCGCGCCTTCTGGATCCGTGACGATCGTCACAAGGCTGTTAATGTGTGACGGGCATGACGTATCTGTGACGGGCGTCACACCTCTGTATAAGAATTTTTGCAACGGTCGTCACATGCAACGGTCACAATTTTTGCAAAAAGGCCAAAAATTATAAGAATTTTAATAGCAGTAACACAATAGTAACGATAGCAAAAACACAGTATGGCAGCCGTATAAAATAAAATAAAAGCAGTATGGAATTAACAGCAGTAAAAAATAAATTGACGGAGGTAAATTAAATTTATTGTAGAAGCAAAAAGAAATAACAATGTTATTTAAATTAAATTAAAAGACTAAAGTTAAATGTAACATTAAAAGAAATAATAGCAATAAAAGTGCTCCCCCCCACACTAAAACAAAGCAGTGTCCTCATTGCTTTAATGTGAGTAGGAGAGGTCAGGGGTCGACGTAATCCGCCACGGTTTTGTCCCAAAGCAGCTACAACCTGGTTCAAGTGATCAAATTGTTTGACAGCGACATCCATTACGCCTAAGACATCAAGGCGCATGCTCTTTATTTCATCTTTCACATTTGTAATGTCAGTATGGAAACCATCCAGACGGGTAAGGATTATGGTCAGATTTTCTGCATAGGATGGAAATTCCAGTTCATCTAGGTTATAGTAGTTTGGAGGGGTTTCAGGGTTAGATTCATCAGCAGAGATAGGGTCATCTAAATACTCATATATAGGCAGTGTCTCAGGAGGTGATGGTGGAGTAATGTGGTGTTCATCTAAATCATAAAGCCAGTTATTTCGGTTATGAACACTTGTTCTCTTATGGTTTGGTAAGGTAAATAGCTGGACAACTTTGTTATTAATTAGGTAATCAAAAGTATCCGACCCAAGGTTTCCTATGATTCTTCGGTCGAAGAAAAATTCAATACCCATGGGTCGGATGTGTCTAAAAGGTGTATGCTCGTAAAGTGGGCGTCTAAGTCCAATGACATCAGCTATCATGGTTACTAGGCCGCCTATTATGATTGGGGTGTGATTGTTCTTTGCAAGGTGAAAGAATCTTTCCATCATAAATGTCTCAACATTGACATTTCGACCTTGGTCGACACAGAGTAAGATGAAAAGTTCATCTCGTGACACTATGGTGTTGTTCGCTTCTTTTCCAAACAGGGTGTGGGTTAGTATTTTGTGGAAGTAGCGGATAACAGGGTTGTGTATCATTTGGGAGTGCATCTTGTTTGGGTTAGGGTGGTAGTCTCCAGTTAAACTACCCCAAAAGTAATCTAGGTCGATGTCATCGACTAATTCCTCCTGGCGGGTAGTGAAAACAAATGGGCCACTAGGAAATCCTAGGAGGTCAGCAAGGAAATCAACGGTTATAAGTGAAGTCCATACTAAACAGCCTAAAGGAAATCAACCCTTTGTTGAGTCTGTAACCATGCTCGGGGTTGTAAACTAGGGAGCTAAGGAATTCTAGGGTGAGCTTACGGTATGTGACAAATCTTCTCTTAATAGCAGCATTCTCCCATCCTAGCTGGTTAAACATAAACAAAATGCTATCTCGGATACCTAACCTATCCATGGTAGGTCCATCATAATATATGGATAAAGTCATATCCTTCTGAGCTAAATAATCATAGCGCCTTCTCTGAACTCTGCCACTGAAAACTGTATCTACTGGTTTCATGATGAAAGTTAGTTACTAACTAGTTATAAATTCGCCTGTTAATCAGTATCCAATGTTTCTGAGTTAGTAACTAGAAGCAACAAGTGCATTACTGCATAGAATCAATGAAAGGGAGAAAAATACAAGTAATAGTCAAATAAGGGAAACGCTTAAAAACAAAGATAACAAATTTAAAAAAAAAGGCGGGTTATCTCCCACTAAGCACTTTGTTTAATGTCGTAAGTTCGACAGTAACGTTGCGATATATTAGTTTTGGGGTTGAGCAGGCAACTCTATAAGTTTTAGACTATTTGAATAGTCTCTGTTATCAGTATTATGATAATGTTTTAATCGCTGCCCGTTTACCATAAACGGTTCACTATTTCTACCTTTGATTTCTATCACACCGCTTTTAAAGACTTTTGTGATTTAGAAAGGGCCTGACCACCTAGATTTAAGTTTTCCCGAAAAAAGATTAAGTCTCGAATTAAATAGTAGCACTATGTCGCCGACATTAAACTCTTTCCTAGATATACATTTATCGTGCCATTTTTTGGTTCGTTCTTTGTATATCTTGGCATTCTCATAGGCGTCTAGTCGAAGTTCTTCCAATTCGTGAATGTCCAAAATTCGCTTCTCGCCTGCGGAAGTATAATTTAGATTTAGGGTCTTAATTGCCCAAGAAGCTTTGTGTTCTAATTCCACAGGGAGATGACATGATTTACCATAGACTAATTTAAAGGGTGTGGTCCCTATTGGGATCTTGAGGATGTCCTATAGGCCCACAGAGCTTCGTTTAGTTTAGATGACCAGTCTTTTCTAGATATTCCGATAGTCTTTTCTATAATTTGTTTGATTTCTCTATTCGAAACTTTCACTTGCCCACTGGTTTGTGGGTGATAATGTGTTGCTACACGGTGTCGGACTCCATACTTCAGAACATATTTTCCAAAGATATTCGATATGAAATGGGAGCCACCGTCACTAATGACTAGTTTTGGCACACCGAATCTAGGAAAGATTATGTTTTTGAACAACTTAACCACTACTCATGTGTCATTAGTCGGAGAAGCTACGACCTCGATCCATTTCGGAACGTAATCGACAACTACGAGTATGTACTTATTACCAAAAGAAGACGGGAATGGTCCCATGAAGTCAATCACCCACACATAAAAGACTTCCAATTCTAAGATGCCTGTTTATGGCATTTCATCGCGTCTTGAAACGTTTCCAGCGCGTTGGCACCAGTCGCAATTTATAACCGCATTATGGACATCTTTCCATAGAGTAGGACAAAAGAGGCCCGATTGTAAGATCTTAGCATAAGTTTTTGATGTGCTTGCGTGCCCACCATAGCGGGAGGAATGGCAATGAGAGATTATATTGTCTATTTCATCCTCAGGAACACATCGACGGAAAATACCGTCGGTACCTCTTTTGAAAAGCAGAGGTTCATCCTAGTAGTATTGTTTTAGGTCATGAAAGAATTTCTTCTTTTGTTGGTATGATAGGTCTGGTCGAAGTACTCCAACAGCTAGGTAGTTGACAAAATCAGCATACCATGGCAGAGTTGTATTCGCATGAATTTCTTCCACAGATTCTTCTATTTCGCTATCATTTAAGGTTAGTTCAGACATGTCGCTTTCCATTTAGGCTATAAGTCGTTCTTAAGCGAAATCATCATTGATTGGAATTTGTTCGGGCTTATCCCCTTCGATTCGTCATAAGTGGTCTACTTCTACGTTTTCAGTACCCTTCTTATCCTTTATTTCTAAGTCAAATTCTTGTAAGAGTAGGATCCATATTAAGAGTCTTGGTTTGGCATCCTTCTTACTTAGCAAATATCTAATACCGGCGTGGTCAGTATAGATAATGATTTTCGCTCCTACTAAGTAGGAACAAAATTTGTCTAAAGCGAACACAACGGCTAGAACCTCCTTTTCAGTGGTGGCATAGTTCATTTGGGCAAGATCTAATGATTTACTTGCGTAGTAGATAGCATGAAGTATTTTATCCTTTTAAGTGTGTACGTGTTTTACGTAAGTTTGACACTTATCATTTATCCATAACTAAAATGGATTGAGCATTTCATCGATCCAAAGTGATCATGGTGGTGAATTCCAAAATAAGGAATTTGATTTTTTTTTATAATGGGAGTGGCATTTATCATACCTTTTCGACTCCATGAACTCCACAGAAAAATGGGTTGTTGGGAGAAAAATAAATCTCTATAACAACTAGTAGGGATGATACTGAAAGAGACTAACCTTCCTAATAAATTTTGGCCAACACAGTAAGAATTGGTTGTTATCTAATGAATTATGTCTTGATAAGACCAATTCTAAAGCTTACGCTCTATCAATTTTATAATGAAAGGAAGTTGGATATTTCTCACTTACATGTCTTCCAATGTGTATTGGTAAAAAATTTGAGATTAAGCTATTGATTAACTTACCTCCCAAAGCAAGAGTCACCACCTCGCTTTTATTGTTTCCAAAGGAAAAGGGAAAAAGTACAAACAAACCCCAAGGAAGTTTTAAAACAAAATTAATATCTTGGGAAGGGCTCCAACTTGGATAAGGATCAACAAGTATGGCACTAGCTCCCACATATGGAAACGAATTATTATCAATACTATGGTGATAGGAGAATTATAACTCAACTATGGAAATGACTCATATCTAATGCCTTGAGAAAAAATTTAAAAGGAAAAATGCACCAGGGCACAAAATGGTTTGAATGACTTAGGCCTTTTTAGTCATTTGAAATTGGTCTAAATATTCTTAAGATGAATTAGCATTTATTAGGAAAAAGGTTTTGAAAATCACTTGACAAAAGTCAAGGTCTATTGAGAAAGTGGTTCAAGTTAAAAAACAAGAAGGCTTTGAAAAAAAGAGAGAAGGTTTTGAAAATTAAAGAAGGAGAGGAGAAGGAGAGACTATCCAAAAGTAGTAAAGTAAAAGCTAAGGAATAACAATATAACCAAGAGATAGCAAGCTTCTTGACATAAGTCAAGCAAGAATTCCCTCCTTTGGATAAAGCCTCAAGTAAGCAAATAATAACCCATGCATCAGATGAAACCAACGTAACCAAGCCATGTCTTCAAAGAGAAATCCAAAGTCAAAGGTATCTGATGGATTCTAGGGTCTTAAGTCACAAGTATCAAAGCAAAGGTCAAGACACTAAGTCTAAGTCCATAACTCCATAGTGATGCTAAGGATAGTAACCACAAATCTATGAGGTAAGGGAAGCAAGTTTATTTTTAGGTTTTTTCTTATTAATGTCTTTTTTACAATGACATGTATAAAGTACTGTAATACCCCAATTTTGACCATACGATCCCTCATGCAATTTCATCATAAGCATTAGCATTGGGATCATACCTTGGCATCCTCCTTACCCCTCCTTCATTGGGTTTGTTTTGGGAGAGATCACCAAACACTATAGGATTGTATCATACTTGTATGTTATTATTTACTAACCAAAATACAAAAATATGTCCTTGTATTTGCCTAACTCTTTTGTAGGTAGGGCGTGATCTCCATTAATCTATCAAATTCATATCTAGGGTTTAAGACCCTCATGATAAAGAGCACAACCATGAATTGATCCAAGAGTGGTTATGAACATCATATTTGAGTTCCATTGATTCCTACATGTTATATTGATCAAGTTTTCTTCAAGAATTTGAGGGCGATTTGCCTTGGAAACCCTAGTTTGACTAGGTATCTTGAGTAACTTCTCCAACAAGCTATCTCACCAATTGATCAAATTTCTCAAGGGAAACTTATAAATTCATCACCTTATGCATATATGATCTACCATGAGCTAATAAAGTCCAAAGAATTGAAGGTTAGCAAGTTGGTTGATGGTGGTTGGCCAGATGAATTCATCTAATCAAAACTCGGTCTCCCTAGACCCTATCTCCTACAATTTTCACCATATGAAAATGATTCCAAGAGAAAAGTTACTCTAAATGACATTCCAAACAACTTTAATATTGAGACCTAGAGCTAGTTTTTCTTGGAAAATCATTTTCTAAGTTGAAACATTAAAGGTCATTTTGCATAAACCCTAATTTGAAAGTCAACTTCCCAAGGCCATAACTTGTTCAATTTTTATATGATGAAAGATTTCCAAGTTGCACAATCAAATTCAAGATGTCTACTTCAACGTTGATGTTTGGAGTGAGAGCTAATTCAACTTTTATGAGCACGTAATATGAGGTTACATTATAGGTCACTTTTGACCTATACCATTGAGCAAGAGATTTTTCCAAACTTCAAAAATGCATAACTCTATCATTCTAAATCCAAATGACATGAAATTGGTGACCATTTTGAAGGTCTTTGAAATAGTTACAAGTTTGATGAATACACGTTTCTCATTTGAAGCTCACATAAAAAGTTAAGCAAGGTGGAATATTAAGATATATGGCTTGACACTTAGAAATTTTTTCAATATGTTGAAATTTCCAAACTTCCACTTAAAAATTCATTATGTTCCAAACTTCAAAAGAAAAAGTGTTGAACATAAAAGTTGTTCCTCTTGATCTATCCTTTCCAAAAAGTCTAATTTCATCCATTTTGAACAAGAATTGTTAGGGCTGCGCATGGCATGAACATTGCATTATGATTTGGCATAGATCAAACTTCAAACAGTTGTGTACAATTGCCTTGCATTCCAAGTTGATTTCAGACTCGTTTACACTTAATTATGGATCAAATGGAATGATCTCATGGGCATGTACACGCCCATGCACCCATGCATCACTCATTGCCAATTTTGGAAAGTCATTTGCAAGGTGCAAATATCACATGATCCAGCTATAAATAGAGCTCCATATGCTTAGAATTCAACACCCAATCGCGCCAACTTTGATCCTAAACCCCTAACCCTTCCATTTTAGAGGATAATCCTGAGAATTTCCATTGGAAATTGAGTTGAATTCTCACTGTTTTGAGATTCAAAACTCTAGGGATCCAAGACCTTTTGTGCATTCTAATCCACTTCTGCAAGCATCCTGAGCAAGATCAAGCACAAGTCAAAGCAAGAACAGTTGAATCCAGACCTACATTGAAGGTATTTTCTAGAAAATTTCATCTCTTCGATTCTCTCTTAATTCCACTCAATTCTCTTGGATCCTTGGTTGTCTGAAGTCCTACCAACGTAAGCAAGAAGATTGAGTTGCTTAGAGGTCAAATCAAAGCAACTCAGTTGACACACCTCAAAATTCAACTCCTCATATCTTTCTATATATGTGGAGTTAGTTAAAATTGAGGTCAGATTCGTGCTCTACGCCATTTTTTCCTCACAGACCATGTCCTCTTTTTTCATATTTTTGATGGTGATGAACGAACCAGTTCGGCCAGATCACTAGAGAAGATGACCGGCCCTTGGACGCCGGTGATGTGTTGGCATGGTTCATAGTCATTGATCCTGTTCAAATTGTTTCAATCTCGTGCGTTGCTTTTAAATACCAAGCCTATGCCGCGTTGACTCAAGTTCACCATGGAACGCGCGCTGGTGGCCACTTGATCTGCCACCTCAATTAATGAGGGAGATCAAGTGGTCCACATTTTTTCTGATTATTTGAATTTCATTTTAATTGCTTTATTTTCATTAATTCATATTAATTTTAATATTGATCCAAAAAATATGAGCGTTTCATCAAATTTTTTCAAATAATTTCCTCTTTCATATTCTGAATTAAATTTTTTTTTGGATCATTATTAATATTTTTCATGATTTAATTGATTTTTCATTTGTTTTTAATTGTTTAAAAATACTTTTAAGTCTTCAAAAATTCTGAAAATTTTTCTCCAAGGTCCTTTGACCTTGTTTGACCTATGAGAAATCTCATGGCCATTTATTTGGTGTTTTGATGAGGTTTTAGGAATTTCACAAACCATATTTAATTTAAATGTATTATTTTATTATTTTTAATTTGAATAAATGCCAATTGTGATGACTTATTTGTGTTTGACTCTTGTTGTTGGGCATTGGTCAAGGTTAATTTGACTTTGTCAAGTTAATATCATTGGATTTAGGGGATTGATGGAATATACATTACATCTCCCAAAATGAATGGATGATATTAATTTGGTAAAAGTCCTCCTTTGATCAATTTGAGTTTTGATCCATTCCCCTCCCTCTTCATCTCATTCCCCTTCTTTATTCATTCATCTCATTTGACCTATGATATCTCAAAGTCCTAAAGCTAGTTGATTGAAAAAACTAACATGAGTATGGATGAGATTAGGCCACACCTTTTGCATATTCTTTTTGTGTGTGGTATGTTTCATGAGCATAGTCCATAATACTATGTGTCTAACATGCATTAACACAAAAATTCTATTGTCCGACCTCAAATAGTTGTGACTTCTACATAAGTCCAATTACGATTGCTTAACATAGCGCTAAATTTGTGACATAAAAGGCATATCATTCTAGTTAGTGAGATTATAAGTCTCCCCTCTTTCATGGTATTGTATGGAAACTTGGCCTTTTTTCATTCCTTTGGAAGATGTCTTGGTTCAAGGATCCATGCTTGTGATAAGTGGGTTGAGTGTTCGCTAAATAATGACTGCAATGAAAAGCAAAAGCAAACAATACTAACTTCTAACCCATTAACAACTAACTTTTAATTTCAAGCCATTTACTTTAATGTAATTTAAGTCTTGCCTTTATTCATTTGTCATTGTTCATATCATTCTAATTGTTTAGGTTAACACAATTTTCACTTTGTCCACTTGAACCATATTGTGTGGTATTTTTTTTGTCTGTATATACTTTGCTTGTTTGTGTGGTCTTTGACCATTAATGTACATAATAACAACAAAAACCCTAAAAAACTTTTATGTGGACTGTTGGCTTGATCTTGGACAAATGGACTTAGAACTTAGGAAACATTCCTATGCTAAAGGACTTGGCCAATGGCAACTTATTGAGAAACCAAGTGCTTGCAATTTGAGACTTCATCTGATACATCATTCAATATCCCTCTTAGCTCATCTGCAACATGATCATTATGAAGCTGTTATTTTGAACCTATGACTTGTGGAATTCATCTGCAACATGGGCTATTTTTGAAGAAGATCATGGAATGGCTAAAGCTTGGATGTGGCTATATTTATTTGATGCCTTTACTCTTCAAGATAATATAATTGTGCATTTGTGTGTTGCTTGATTCTAAATGTCCAAGGGAATTCTGGGTTTTCTGTTGACACTCTTGTCTATTGGATTGTGTAGCGGGGTTTTCGTTACCTTTAGGTTTATTGACTAAACCAAAAGTCAACATACAATTTGAGTCGCCACCGCACTTTTATATATCCAAAGGAAAGGCTAAAAAGCAAACAAAATCCAAGTAAGAATTTTTTCAAATCAAAACTAATAAAGATGTCAGAGATCTAGGTAAGGGGGTTGGTTATGAAATGGGAAGGTTTTACGCACCCAAAACATCCGTAGTACTCTAAGGGAACCCTTTTTGCAAATATGTGTTGTAGGTTGGTATTTATGAAAAGATTTGTGCAAAAGATTGGAGGGATGAGAAGAGAATAAATTATATTACAAATTTTGTTGTTTGAATGGATGAACCCATTGCCTACATACCATCACAAAGGAGGATAAAAACCTCGTATTTCGTGGTAAAAATTTCAAAGGTTGGTGAATTTATTTTAACCGAAAGCCTTAAGGTCTTTTGTTATCAAAGGGAGAAAACTCAACCCAAACCAACAATCCACCATGTGAGGAAGGCTTCAACATGCTAGTGAGGGGTTAACCCTATAATAAGCATGGAAATCTTATAATCCAACACTAAGGATGAGGTGAGATTTACATCAACCACTATGATAACTCAAACCTATGACTAATGTTTTTGAAAAGATTTTAACAAGTGGCCATTGGAACCACAAAAACAACTTGAAATGGGTTATATTTACAAGTTAAATTTATTTACAAAATGAGGTCAAAGTTGGATTAAATTTTATTTACAATGAGTATTTATGAAAATGGTTTTGAAAAGTCAAAGGCCTAAGGCCTAGGTTTCTAACTTGAAATAAAGTCAAAGTTTTGAAAATGATTTTTTGCTTGGTTAGAGTGGGGAGAAGAGAGAAGGGCTATTCCTAAAGCATACAAAGATAAGAGGGGAGAGGTAACCCTTAGAGTTCCTTTACTTGGAGTCATAGAGATGACTCAAGATGCTCCTTTCTTTTGGATTTAGCACACAAAAACAAGCAATCAATAATTTGAATTCAAGCTCCTATGATCTCCATTTGACTTGGCTCTTAACTTGGCTACTCATGACAATGGTCCTCTTTTCACAATCTTAAGATGAGGTTCCTATCATACAAAAGCACACATCAAAAAGCTCACAACATAATAAAGGGAATGGACAAAGAATAAGTTTGAGGAGAAGTCCTTTGAGGTCAACTTTGAATTTTAGCATTCTAAACGCATGAGGCCTAGTTACTCTTCAACATATTTTGCATTCTAAAGGCATGAGGCCTAGTTGCTCTTGAACTCCTTTAAGCATGGGCAAATCCTAATTCTAAGTCCTTTCTCCTTTTTTATTTTGGTTCACATCAAAACAAACACAAACAACACAAAATAGCAATATATTTATGTACAATAATGGGCTCAAATGAGCAAAAGAAAAATGACATAAACATAAAATATGTGCTCAAGTGCCCAAAATGAAAAAAAACAAGATGAATAATGAGCAAGAAATAAATGACATTAAAAGTAAATGAAAAGAATTTAAAAGCTCAAATTAAAGTTAGTAGTTAGTAAGGTTATGTTAGTTTGTCATAAGACAATGTAGCGCTATGTTAAGCAATCGTAAGTGGACTAATGTAGTAGTCACACCTATCTGAGGCCGGTCAATAAGAATATAGGCAAAGAACACAAGTTAGAGGTCATAACTAGTAAGCCAAGCTCCATAAACTTGACATGCCAAACAAAAGGGGAAGGGCCTTGTATTGACTTTTGGTTATTTGCTTGACCAAGAAGTAACCTATCTTTGACACAAAATAACTCACTTGATCATGGATCAAGTTGAGTTTGGTTTGGATCAAAGAAGATTAAACCCCTATTTGTCAAGACCAACCTCAAGACTTTAACTCATTGGTCATTGAGGGAAAGAAAGGGATGAAGATGAAAGGGAGGGGGTAAGAAGTCAACAACCAATCCCAATTGATCAAGGGATAACTCATCCTTTATCAAATTCATTCATCTTTCTAGGTGATGATCCTTAAGGATTTTCAAACCACAAGATCCAATGAATTTGATCAAAGTTGAATCAATTCAACCTTGATCAACACCAAACAGAAGAAGAATCAATATAGCAAGTCAAGAAGTCAGTAATATTTTTTTGGTATTTTTTGCATTAAAAGAAAATACAAATAAAAAATGAACAAACAAAGTTGAACCTCAAATTCAATTCAAAACAACTTCAATGAGTCCAATTAAATTCTCATAGGTTCAACATAGTCAAACAAACTTTGACTAATTTTCTCACAAATTTTTAAAGTCAAAAAGTAATTAAAATCAGTTAAAAACAACCAAAAATAGCATAATATGAATTAAAATCTCAAATAATCTCAAAACAAACAAGAAATTGTTGAGACTATTTTTCATTGACTTATCATCATCCATAGATGCTATGAAAATATTTTTGTATTTTTTAAAAGTCAGAAAGTATTTTAAAATGAATTAAAATCATTAAAAACCAAATAATTCATAAAAAATATCAAATGAAGTCACAAAAATAATTAAAAATCATAATATCAAACTAGATTTTTCAAGAAAAATATCAAAGTTGGTCTCATATTTTTCTGACGTCATATGAATTTTTAATGAATTTTTGAAAATGAAATGAATTAAAAGAAAATAAAGAGAAAAATAAAATAAGCGAAAAAGCCTGAGCCACCAAATCCAAATTCATTAATTGACGTGGCACACAATAGGGCTTGGATCTAATGATGCACGGTAGGCTCAAGTCAACAGAGAAACACAAAGAATTAAAAGAAGTAATTAAAACGGACGCACACGATTAGATCATGGAAGGGAGATCCAAGGGCCAGGGATCAGAACACGTGGTGTGGTGGTGGAAACCACCATCTGCTCCGATCAACTACACAAACACCGGCCAGATTAGCAGGAAAATGAAACTTATCAAAAACGAAAAACAAGGACATGGAAATGAAGCTCGTGTATCATCACTGTACCATTAGATTTCTTTCACTCTTCCTATATTGAGAGAAAGATGAAAGAGAAAATCATGGTGTCCACACGGATTGTTCATGAAATGAAAAATTGAATGCACCAAAGGCTTGCCTCAAGTATGAGGACTTCAGAGAACCACCAAAATACAAGAAAACTACATTGAATTAGGAGTTTAAAATTTAAACAGTTTGAGTTTATACCTTTGAAATGGTGAGCTTCTGGCCACAAATTCTTCAAACTTTTTGCTCCTCTTTGATCTCTGAATGTATGGAAGATGATTGGCTAAGGAATCTAGCTTTGAAACTCAGCTAATGTTACTGAATTTCAAGCTCAAAAATCTGAAAAATTATGAGTGATTCCTTTGGTGAGGGTTATGGTTTCAGTGCAGCAGCATATGGGATCTCCAAAAAGGTTGTGAAATGAAACTCATGAGGCTCTTATTTATAGGTGAATGCAGCTGAGTTCATACTTTGCTCATGTGCATGGGAGACATATATGATGATTAGAAACTTTTTGGACCATTGTCATTCTTTTTCTCATCTTCATCTAGCCATTGCATTGGGCTTATGAGCCTCCTAGGAGCATTGTGGAGCACATGACCACTTGAGCTTCAAAACAAAAAGAGTTAGTGACATATTTTTGTCCTTTTGGTTAGTAATCAAAAAAGAAAAGCAATAACATACAATACAAGCATTCTTGGTGGTCTCAAAACACTCAAACAAGTCCCAACCCTAGTGTTAAGGAGCCCAAACATGTTATGATCCTTGAGGCAATGCATTTGTGTAATAACATGAGGCCGTGAGGGATCTTAGGGTCAAAATTAGGGTCTTACAGATTGCTACCCATTTGGTCAGATCTTTTCAACTCTTAACACTTAATTTTGTACATAAGATTAGTCTCTTCATATTCTCCCCATTTCTTTAATTTAAAAATCTCTCCCTCCCTTTTCAAAATATTCTTTGATTGAACTTATTTTATTCCAAACTTTGACCACTTTGCAAAAAGATAGAAACTTTGGCCTTATGCCATTGCATTTTCAAACTTCTTTTCTTAAAACAAACTTGTAAATAAACTTAACTATACTTGACTTAAACTTTCAAAAAGACAAAAAGAACTAACTCATTCAAACTATTTTTAGGTCTTTGTGCATTTCAAACTTAATTTTTGTTAAAAGCATTGCATCCACTTTGAAATTTGTATCACGAACTACGAGGTTTTGATCCCTCATTTTTATGTTGGTACGTAGGCACAAGGCCGAAGGTCTAGCCAAACACAAAAATATAATTAATGAATTCTTTTCTCACCCCCCCCCTCCCCCCATTCTATTTGTTTGTAAACATCATTTTGTACCAAATACATATCCACACAAAAAGGGCTCCCTAGGAGTACCTAGGACACTTTGGGTGCTAACACCTTCCCTCTGTGTAACCAACCCCCTTACCTATAATCTCTGACATTTTATTAGTTTTGATTTGAAAACTTCTTACTATTGGGTTTTGTTCGTACTTTTTCCCTTTTCCCTTGGAAACAATAAAAGTGCGGTGGCGACTCTTGTTATTTCATCTCCAGATTATCCATAGCTCGATGATCATGAATTTACCGCTACATAAATTAAGTGGAGACTCTGCTGGGGAGTAGTCTCCAGTGGGTTTAGCCTACTTTTTATGTGTATATATTTGTATATAGGTGATGTTTGTATATATGTATGTGTGATATAATTTGCTTGTTGTGCTTGGTGATCTCTTAGTGGTGAGATAAGTTTTAACCCGAACTTGAGTGCAGTTAAGATAGGAGGATGGTATAGTCATGTTCGACTTGTGTGGAGTAGTCCTTAACAAGGTGGCTTGAGATCCATCTACTCAGTGGAGAGTCTTTTGGATTTGGAAATGTCACACAAGTATTTGTGGTTAGGCATTACTATCTCTAATTTGGGTCTGAGAAGCTGAGGATCATAGAAAATTTACCCCCTCTTGGCCTATTTAGGACGTAGTGCGGAAACTGTTCAAGTGTAGACTTGATAACAGTTGTTACGCAATACTACACTCAGACGAGTTTCTCTTGAGAATATTATGGGTCAATGAGTCAGTCATCTTAATCTGTAATATCCGATAGATGGAATTAAGACTCTCGGAACTTTTTAGAACATGATCTACAGGTTTTTACCCTTAGTTCGCTCCTTTGGGATGGTTCTTACCCAGACCCCATGCTCGTGACTTACAGCAAACCCTTGATTCTTGGTTGATCCAATCAAGTCTTGTCAATATCAATGGAACTTGGTCGTCGATAAGGTGTAAACCATAATCCACCACAATGGATGATTGATCTTGACAACGACTTGATTCATCCCTTGACCTTTGTTTTCCTTGTGTGTGATCCCTTATTTGTGATTGTTACATTCATGCATTCATGCGCATCATAACATTCATCATATGAAAATTTCAAGGAACTGAGGTATTATTTGCAAATATTTCCAGACCATGGATTATGGACGAAGGAACACTAAGAAGTACAGTTTCAGATGTCCCGACTTGAAAGAGTTAAGGAAGCTAGCATCTTTTGTATTAGATCCCTTGGACTTCAAACAACGTCATGGGAAGCTTCTATCTATCTTGTCTACTGATGTGGTTGAAGGACTCTTGAGTGTATTGGTGCAGTTCTATGATCCTCTCTACCATTGTTTCACTTTCCCAGATTTTCAGCTTGTGCCTACGTTGGAGGAGTATTCTCATCTTTTGGGGATACTTGTTTCTAGTAGAGTACCTTTTAGTGGATTGGAAGAGATTCCCCGATCTAGTATTATTGCTGAAGCTCTTCACTTGAAGAAGTCTGAGATAGAGGCTCATTGGGTGAAGAAAGGAGGATTGTTTGGGTTGCCATCTAATTTCCTCATCAAGGAAGCTACTGCCTTTGCTCAAGCCGGTAGTGTGGACACTTTTGAAGCTATCTTTATGTTGCTCATTTATGGATTAGCTTTGTTCCCTAACATTGACGGTTTTGTTAATGTCAACGCCATTAGACTTTTCTTGATTGGGAATCATGTACCTACTTTGTTGGGTGATATGTATTTCTCTTTGCATTTAAGGAATTCTAAGGGTGGTGGAACTATTGTCTGTTGCACTTCTCTTCTATACAAGTGGTTTATTTCGCACTTGCCTCAGACACCTGCTTTTGTGGAGAACAAACAATGTCTAAGGTGGTCTGAGAGACTTATGTCTCTCACTAATGATGATATAGTTTGGTATGATCTGTCTTTGAGCAGTTTGGAGATTATTGATAGTTGGGGAGAATTCTCTAATGTGCCTCTCATTGGTACCCAAGGAGGAATTAACTACAGCCTTGCTTTGGCTCGTCATCAACTTGGGTGCCCCCTGAGAGATAATCCTAATAACACTTCGTTAGAAGGTCTTTTCTATCAAGAGGGTAAATATCCCCAACATTTGAAGCATAAGATTGTGCATGCATGGCATAATGTGCATAGGAAAGGAAGATCTGAGCTTGGTCCGTGCTATTGTGTAACTTTGGAAGCTTACACTCTTTGGGTGAAGAAGAGAGCTTTGGAGTTGAAGATGCCTTATCCTTGTGAAATACCTATGTCTATGGTTGTGGTTGAGCCATTAACTCTCCCTAACCAAGATGTAGAGGAGTTGGAAGACGCGCTGGCCAATATGAAGCAAGATAAGGACATGTGGGAAGAGTGTTTCCGTGCTTTGAGCAAGAAGTATGAAGAGTTGTAGTTGGAGTCTAAGGACAAAGATGCACTTATTGAGCTACTTGAAGACCAAGTGACGAAGAGACAGAGAGAGCCATAGGTTTCATCTTCTAGCATGCCTCAGCCTTCCGTTGCTTGGAAGAAGATTGTTGATCAGCTTGTCCTCGAGAAGACTCATATGAAGGCTTCTTTTGAGACCGAGATTCGACGCATTCGAAGGAAGTACGCGCCTTCAGTTAGGGCTTCTGACATTGTTGTTAGGGATCCTTAGGATGACTAGTCTCTTTTTATCTTGTATTTTTTCATTTGGTTTCTCAAATTATACTCAGTGTAATCCTTCCAATTATATAAATGAAAAGAGATTTTTGGTCATATAAAAATTGCAATTATTGATATATATATATATATATATATATATATATATATATATATATATATATATATATATATATATATATATATATATATATATATATATATATATATATATATATATATATATATATATATGTTTGCAAATGATATAGTAAGTTCCCTGAAAACAAAAATACATAAACAAGCATTGCATCTCATGCATCATTTGCATAAGCAGGTTTCTCTTTCGCCAGATGTCTCATTGGTGTTTCTTATGTGCTTTAGCCAAGATAACTCATCGGTACAACACCTGTGCTAATCATCTCAGAATTATGGAGCATCTAGAGCAAGAAAACAGAGAGCTGAAGGACGAGATCGCCCGCCTGACTTCCATGATGGACTCATTTCTTGCTGCTCAGAGTCAATCTTCTCAAACACCTGCAACTTCTCCTGCGAGGACGGTTATTTCAGAGGTGGCTACCTGTACCATGCCTGCTGCTACCGCCCATTTTGTGCCTACTATGTCTGTCGGATTCCCGTGTGGAATGCCATCCAACTTTGTGCCTAAAGGTTTTGCGTCTACCTTTGCTTCCATGCCGACATCTAGCCCGGTCATGTTCGTGCCACCTCCCATTGTGCACACCTTACCTCGTGTAGAGGACACCATTTATCACTCTGAGCCGTCTGAGTGTCCGGATGTCTATGAGAAAATGGATGAAATGAAGGATCAGTTTCTTGAACTACGCAAGGAATTGAAGATGCTGAGAGGTAAGGATTTGTTTGGGAAAAGTGCTGCTGAGTTGTGATTAGTGCCCAACGTCAAGATCCCGGTGAAGTTCAAAGTGCCTGACTTTGAAAAGTATAAAGGGAACACTTGTCTGCTTAGTCATCTGGTGATGTATGCTCGCAAGATGCCCACTCAGGCCGATAATGATCAATTGTGGATTCATTATTTCCAGGACAGACTGACCGGTGCTGCGCTCCGTTGGTATATGGGGGTGGATAGTGCAAGCATTCGCACTTCCAATGACTTGGGAGAGGATTTTGTCAAGCAGTATAAGTACAACGTGGATATGGTGCCTGATAGAGACTAACTAAGGTCTATGTCTCAGAAAGATAAGGAGACATTTAAAGAGTATGCGCAGAGATGGAGGGAATTGGCTGCCCAGATCACTTCTTCTTTGGAGGAAAAAGAGATGACAAAGATCTTTCTAAAGACCCTGAGTTCATTTTATTATGAACGAATGATTGCTAGTTCCCCCAGTGACTTTACCGAAATGGTAAACATGGGGATGAGGCTTGAGGAAAGAGTCAGAGAAGGACGTTTGTCGAAAGATGAGGCATCGACGAGTAAGAGGTATGGCAGTAGTTTCAGCAAGAAGAATGACAGTGAAGCGAATGCAATAAGTAGTGGGAGGCAGAGGAGGCCTCAAGTCAGAAGGAATCCAACATCCCGTCAACATCATCATCATCAAGTATCTTCTGTTATCCCGGTATTTTCTAATCAACAATTAACACCAGTTCAGCAACAACAACAACGTCAACAACAACAACCGCAACAACGAACAAACACCTACAACAACAATACCAACAACAATCATCATCAACAAAACTTTGAGAGGAATAAGGTCTCTTTCGACCCAATTCCTATGTCTTATGCAGAATTATATCCATCCTTGATTCTCAAGAACCTGATTCACCCAAGAAACCCGCCACAGATTCCAGAGCCACTTCCTTGGTGGTAAAAGCCTGAGCTCCGTTGTGATTTTCATCAAGGAGCACCCGAACATGATATAGAGAACTGTTATCCGCTCAAGTATGAGGTTCAGAAGCCGATGAAGAGTGGAATGGTGTCCTTCGAGGACCGTGCGTCGAATGTGAAAGCAAATCCTTTTCCCGCCCATGGGAACTCTTCTGTGAATATGGTGGATGGTTGCCCTGGAGAGTTTAAAGTTTTTTATGTGCGTTTTATCAGGAGGTCCTTAATGCAAATGCATAAGGATGTTTGTTCGTTAAGTGATTATGAGCATGACCATGATGGTTGTGCTGTTTGTAGTGCTAACCCGAGGGGTTGCAAAGCTGTGAAAAGGGACATCCAGCATTTGATGGATGAAGGCATGATCCAAATTGTTCAATCCCGTCATGTGGATGGTGATGTAAATGTCATATTGCCCGTTTTAAGCAGCCAGAGAGGTTGGTAATCTAGTACGATAGTAGTAGCAGTAACAGTGTCAACAATAGATCAGTATCTCCGTTGGTAATACGGTTAGCGGGCCCGGTCCCGTATTCATCTGATAAAGTTGTGCCGTATTACTATAATGCTACAATGATAGAAAATGGTCAAGAGGTCCCGTTATCTACGACTAGTTCAGTGGTGAGCATTGTTGATGTTACCAAGGTGACCCGCAATGGTCGAGTGTTTGGGCCGGTATTCCCAAAGGATAAGGAAGAATCAGTTGTGAGTAAGAAGGTGGAAGTGCCTGTTGTAGATCCAGTTGGTGCTTCAAAGGGTAAGTCTGGTGAATCCAGCGATGCGAAAGCCAACAATGATGATGAGGTACTTCGATTAATCAAGAGAAGTGAGTTTAATATGGTGGAGCAGCTGCTCCAAACCCCCTCAAAGATCTCAGTGTTGTCTCTGCTCATGAATTTTGAAGCGCACAGAGAAGCACTATAGAGAGTTCTGGAACAAGCTTTTGTAGAACATGATGTTACAGTGGATCAATTCGATCATATCGTGGCTAACATCACTTCTTGCAATAATCTCAGTTTTTGTGATGAAAGAACTCCCTGAGGAGGGCAGAAGCCATAATCTGGCTTTCCACATTTCTATGAATTGCAAAGAAGATGCTTTGTCAAATGTGCTTGTTGACACCGCGTCGTCACTGAATGTGCTTCCAAAGTCAACTCTGTCAAAGTTATCTTATCAAGGAGCGCCTATGAAATATAGCACCGTAATTGTCAAAGATTTTGATGGTTCGCGCAAGACAGTTATTGGTGAAGTGGACCTTCCAGTTAAGATAGGTCCGAGTGATTTTCAAATTACTTTTCAAGTAATGGATATCCACCCGGCCTACAGTTGCTTGTTGGGAAGGCCATGGATCCATGAGGCAGGAGCTGTTACCTCCACTTTGCACCAGAAGCTCAAATTTGTGAAGAATGGCAAGCTTGCGATTGTCGGTGGAGAGAAAGCGATGTTGGTTAGACATTTGTCATCTTTCTCTTACGTAGAAGCTGAGGATGAGGTTGGAACTCCGTTCCAAGCCATATATGTTGCTACTTAAAAGAGAGTTGGGGAACCTATGTCCTCATTGAAAGATGCTAAGAAGATTGTGGAAGAAGGCGATGTTGATCAGTGGGGGCGCATGGTAGAGGTCTCCGACAACAAAGGCATAACTGGTTTGGGGTTCCTGAAAGGTTCATCAACTGTAAGAACTGAAGATATGCAACTTAGCTTCCGTAGCGGAGGGTTTATTCATGGCAACGAACAACACTTAGTTGTTGTGCTAGAGGATGACGAAGAGGAAGACTGCACCAATTTTGTGACGCGTGAAAAGGCTTACAACAATTGGACTGCTGTCGATATTCCTGTTATTTTTCATCGATCTAAGTAATTCCTTTTATATGTTTTTAAAATCCTTATTCTATGCCTAAGGGAGAATTGAACATTGTTTGGGCATTGTCAAATTGATCAATAATAAAATTAATTATATTCATCCACATCTATGATGTCTTGTTTTTACTTTTGGCTTTATTCTGAAAATGGTAATCACAAAAAACATAAATAAACAATATAATTGTCCATCTGCATAATATTTGTTCATAAATTCACTTCTTTAAAATCAAAATATCAAATCATTATGCAGGTTGGTTCCTAACCCCATTGAATACAATGATCCTTCTCCTTCTCCAAATTTTGAATTCCCTATGTTTGGGGCCGAGGCGGAAAGTGATGAAGAAGTGAATGATGAATTATCTCGTCTTCTTGATCAAGATGAAAAGACCATTCAGCCGTTCGAAGAGCAAGTTGAGTTAGTCAAAATGGGTTGAAGTGGCATCCTATGCAAATGTAACCAAGAAAGTTTTTGTAAGGTTTATCAAGAATCAGAACATATGTCGTTATGGTGTGCCAAGTAAGATCATTACCGATAATGGATCGAACTTGAATAACAATATGGTGGAAGCTCTTTGTAAAGACTCCAAGATTGCACATCATAATTCTTCTCCCTACAGACCCAAGATGAATGGGGCCGTTGAAGCTGCAAATAAGAACATTAAGAAGATTATTCAGAAGATGGTTGTCACATACAAGGATTGGAATGAGATGCTCCCATTCGCTTTCCATGGATATCTTACATTCGTCCGCACTTCGACAGGGGCAACCTCATTCTCTCTTGTGTATGGTACAGAAGCAGTGCTCCCCATAGTGGTTGAGATTCCTTCATTGCGCGTGCTCATGGAAGCCAAGTTAACTGAGGCAAAATGGTGTCACACTAGGTTTGCCCAGTTGAATTTGATCAAAGAGAAGAGATTGACTGCCATGTGTCATGGTCAGTTATATCAACAGAGAATGAAGAAAGCTTTTGATAAGAAGGTCATACCTCGTGTGTTTAGAGAATGTGACCTTGTGCTCAAAAAGATCTTGTCGTTCAAACCAGATTCTAGGGGAAAATGGACTCCTAATTATGAAGGCCCGTATGTTGTTAAGAAAGCCTTTTTAGGCGGTGATTTGGTTCTTACAACTATGGATGGTGAAGAGTTCACTCGTCCTGTGAACGCAGATGTAGACAAGAAACACTTTGCCTAAAAAAAGAAAAGAACAACTCGCTAAGTTGACCCGAAAGGGCGGATTAGGCAAAAATGAGCATCTCGGTGGATTAAAAACCCAAAAGGGCGATCCAAGCAAAAATTAGAGACATAAAAACAGAAACTTTCCCGATAAGTTGAGGACCCCACCTTGGGGAAACTTATGCAAAAAAAAGGGATTATGGCAAGTAACTGCAGTCTATTGATCGTCCAATTTTGGAGACTTTGAGCATAAGGGTTGACGTCAATTCATCATCCCAGCAGTGATCAAGAGCACAGTGAATATCAAGAGTTGGTAGAAGGATTAAGGATCATTTGTATTCAATGTAGCCCTTTTCCATGTAAATGACCATTTTCAACTTTGTAAAAATCCATGGAGTCTTGTCATTTACAGACTACCATCCCATTAAATAAAGTTGAGCTTTTATCCAATTGTTTCTACTCTTATTTACTTCAACCAATAGTTTAAATTTTATTTTGATCATTTTGGAAATTTAAAACTTTTAATCAATATCTCTTTCTTAAAAAACATATAAAAGCAAGAAATTTTCAAAGCAATTAAAAGGAAATATCAACAGCACTTCAAGAGCAGCAAGTCCCTAAGCACGAAACATCAGAGGTTCCCCAAGCAGTTAACCCTTCAGGGGTCCCTAGTTGTTTGTGTTGTTCTGGTTCCCCTGCGAAGTGTTTATCCCCTAACAGAGTGTCGATTTCCTTTCCCCAGCTGAGTTGGTTGATTCAGTACCTTGCAGCGTGTTATTTCCCCGGCAGTGTTTCTGTATTCCCTAACAGGGTTGATCTTCAGCAGAGAAAGATCTTTCCCCAGTAGATCGCATTGGTTTCCCCACAAGTCGCCTTCCGACTCGCTCCCAGTCAGATTTTCCTCCTGGTTTCTGAGCAGCTATTTGTGTTTATCTTCTGCATGGTTGTCTCCCATTTAATATGGTGTTGACCTAAAATTCCCTGCAGACTCGATAACTTTGCCTCTCCTCAGCAGATCTCCTTCCTCGGCTAGGTTTTGGCCCTTTGGTTTGTGTTTTCTCTGTTCTCCAACAGTTGTCTCCCTCTTTTTATGGATTGACCGTGGATTGTACCGATGATTCAAATTCTTTGCGACACCTTTGTATCCTTTGTGATGGTCTTATCAGCATAATCATCATACACATATACATTCATATAGTTTCATAAATTCATATTGGCATTATCATATTTGTTTAACATATTGGTTTGCAATTCTCATTCTCTGTATGGCGGTACTTTATACCCATACAAATTTCGGTGTTTGTCGTCACTCAATTGTAAAGCGTCAGCCCCTTAGGCAGAAAGAATTTAACCTTTCTCCTCTTCCCCACTGAGTTGTTTCCTCGTGGATGATTATTACTTCAGTTACCTCCCCAATTGTTTATCTAGATGGAGTCACTCCCCTTGAGTTATGTCCTCATTGGGTTGAGTCTTGATTGATTGTTTCTTTCTAGATCATGCCTATATAGATGCTTTGAGTCTCCTAAGAGTCTATTACCCAGGAACTGGTAATATTCTTCTTAGTTTGCAGTTTGTTACTTCTTCCCCAATACCCGGCAAAAGTATCCCAGTTTTCCCAGCAGTAGTGTCCCCAGTGGATCTGATTCCCCAAGAAGTATATCCTTGGTATGTTCACCCTAACCGGTGACAGATGTTTTTCCCTCCCTTGCTTGAGTTTATCCTTGATATGTTCATCCTAACTGATGAAGGATATTCTCACCTTTGGTATTCTACCCAGTAAAAAGGTAGTTGTAATCCCTATTCTTATTTCCCAGAGAGTTAATCATTGATATGTTCATCCTAACCGATGACGGGTTTCCTTCTTTTTGCGGTCTTCTACCCAGTAACCGGTAGTTGTAAGTCCTACTTTTGTCCCCTCCGCAGAGTTAATCCTTGATATGTTCACTTTAACCAGTGACGGATTCTCTCTCTTGGTATTCTATCCAGTAACTGATAGATGTAATCCTTATTCTCTCCCCTCTCAGAGTCTATCCTTGATATGTTCATCTTAACCGGTGATGGATTTTTTCTTTGATGGTCTTCTATCCAGCATCCGATAGATGTAATTCCTACTTTTTATTCAGTTGGTTTATCCTTGATATGTTCATCTTAATCGATGACGGGTATCCTCCTTGATATTTCCCAGGCAAGTCTATCCTTGATATGGTCATCCTAACTGATGACGGATTTTCTTCCCTGTCGAGTTTATCCTTGATATGTTCATCCTAACCGATGACGAATATTCTCACCTTTGGTCTTCTGCCCAGTAACTGGTAGTTGTAAATCCTATTTTCTACAATTCTCCCCAGCAAGGCTCTTCTTACCCAGTAACCGGTAATTTATATTCCCTTCTGTTGGTTCCCAGCGAGTCATCCTTGATATGTTCATCCTAACCGATGACGGATGTCCTCTCTGTTAGATCTTTATTATCTCCTCACCCAGTAACAGCTAGTAGATAATATATTTTTGCTCCTCCTATGTTGAAGTTTATTTCTTCCCCCAGTTGAGTTGAGTGCACATTTCCTTAGTGAAATCGCTTTTCCCTGCATGATTCAAGTACTTCAGCTTTATCCTGACTTGCTCGTATCCCCTGCAGATGTTTTTGTTCCCCGGCTGAGTCTTTTCCATGTTTGTATGAAATTTCTCGAGTCCCCCAGTAGTTTTAAGTCATAGCATGGCCTGCACATAACTTCTTTATCCCCCAGAGTCTTTGTCTCCCCCAGTGAGTTTTCCTTATGGAATGCATTATACTCCTGCAGACTTTTGGTCTCTCTGATTTCTTTTCCTTTGTGGCATTATTTCCCCACAGAGCATTAACTTTTTCTTTCATATCATTTGCATCATGAGGTCTCTTAGGGACCAAAATTTGTTTCTGTGTTGTTATTTAACCCCATTCTACTGAGTCGACATGAAGATTTTAACCTTCGCCGCCTCAGTTAGAATGTCCTTAAATAGGGGCAGCTGTAAGACCCCAATTTTGACCCTAAGATCCCTCATGCAATTTCATCATAAGAATTAGCATTGGGATCATACCTTGGCATCCTCCTTACCCCTCCTTCATTGGGTTTGTTTTGGGAAAGGCAAAGCACTATGTGATTGTGTCATACTTGTATATTATCATTTACTAACCAAAATACAAAAATATGTCCTTACATTTGCCTAACTCTTTTGTAGGTAGGGCATGATCTCCATTAATCTATAAAATTCATATGTAGGGTTTAAGACCCTCATGACAAAGAGCACAACCATGAATTGATCCAAGAGTGGTTATGAGCATCATATTTGATTTCCATATATTCCTACATCTTATATTGATCAAGTTTTCTTCAAGAGTTTGAGGGTGATTTGTCTTGGAAACCCTAGTTTGACTGGGTATCTTGAGTAACTTCTCCAACAAGCTATCTCACCAATTGATCAAATTTCTCAAGGGACACTTCAAAATTCACAATCTTATGCATATATGATCTACCATGATCCAAGAAAGTCCAAAGAATTGAAGGTTAGCAAGTTGGCTGATGGTGGTTGGCCAGATGAATTCATTTGATCAAAACTGGGTCTCCCTAAACCCTATCTCCTACAATTTTCACCATATGAAAATTATTCCAAGAGAAAGGTTGCTCTAAAGTACATTCCAAACAACTTTCATGTTGAGACCTAGAGTATTGTTTCTTGGAAAATCATTTTCTATATTGAAACATTATAGGTCATTTTGTCTAAACCCTAATTTGAAAGTCAACTACCCAAGGCCATAACTTGCTCAATTTTTATGAGATGAAATATTTCCAAGTTTAACAATCAAATTCAAGATGTCTACTTAAACTTTGATGTTTGGAGTGAGAGCTAATTCAACTTTTATGAGCATATGATATGAGGTTACATTATAGGTCACTTTTGACCTATACCATTGAGCAAGTGATTTTTCCAAACTTCAAAAATGCATAACTCTATCATTCTAAATCCAAATGACATCTAATTGGGGAACATTTTGAAGGTATTTGAAAGATATATAACTTTTATGAATACACGTTTCTCATTTGAAGCTCACATAAAAAGTTAAGCAAGGTGGAATATTGAGATATATGGCTTGACACTTAGAAAATATTTTCAATATGTTGTAATTTCCAAACTTCCACTTCAAAATTCATCTTGTTACAAGCTTCAAATGAAAAAGTGTTGAATATAAGTTGTTCCTCTTTATCTAACCTTTCTAAAAAGTCCAATTTCATCCATTTTGGACAAGAATTGCTAGGGTTGCGCATGGCATGAACATTACATTATCATTTGGCAAAGATCAAACTTCAAACAGCTGTGTACAATTGCCTTCCATTCCAAGTTGATTTTAGCCTCTTTTACACTCAATTATGGATCAAATGGAATGATCTCATGGGCATGTACACGCCCATGCACCCATGCATCACTCGTTGCCAATTTTGGAAAGTCATTTGGAAGGTGAAAATATCACATGATCCAGTTATAAATAGAGCTCCATATGCTCAGAATTCAACACACAATTATGCCAGCTTTGATCCTAAACCCCTAACCCTTCCATTTGAGAGGATAATCCTGAGAACTTCCATTGGAAATTGAGTTGAATTCTCACTGTTTTGAGATTCAAAACTCCAGGGATCCAAGACATTTTGTGCATTCTAATCCACTTCTGCAAGTATCCTGAGCAAGATCAAGCACAAGCCAAAGCAATAACAGTTGAATCTAGACCTACATTGAAGGTATTTTCCAGAAAATTTCATCTCTTCGATTCTATATTAATTCCACTCAATTCTCTTAGATCCTTGGTTGTCTGAAGTCCTACCAATTTAGGCAAGTAGATTGAGTTGCTTAGAGGTCAAACCGAAGCAACTCAGTTGACACACCTCAAAATTCAACTCCTCATATCTTTCTATATATGTGGAGTTAGTTAAAATTGAGGTCAGATTCGTGCTCTACGCCATTTTTTCTTTCAGATCATGTCCTCTTTTTTCATTTTTTTGATGGTGATGAGTGAACCAGTCCGGCCAGGGTCACCGGAGAAGATGACCGACCCATGGACGCCGGTGATGTGTTGGCATGGTTTAGAGCCATTGATCCTTTTCAAATTGTTTTAATCTTGTGCGTTGCTTTTAAATACCAAGTGTATGCCGCGTTGAGTCAAGTCCACCATGGAACGCGCGCTGGTGACCACTTGATCTGCCACCTCAATTAATGA
The DNA here is from genome assembly GCF_024323335.1 of Lathyrus oleraceus. Taxonomy (NCBI): domain Eukaryota; kingdom Viridiplantae; phylum Streptophyta; class Magnoliopsida; order Fabales; family Fabaceae; genus Lathyrus; species Lathyrus oleraceus. The sequence continues at coordinate 487,332,887 of NC_066584.1, read as the reverse complement.
GGGAGATCAAGTGGTCCACGTTTTTTCTGATTATTTGAATTTCATTTTAATTGCTTTATTTTCATTAATTCATATTAATTTTAATATTGATCCAAAAAATATGAGAGTTTCACCAAAAAATTTCAAATAATTTCCTCTTTCATATTCTGAATTAAAATTATTTTTTGGATCAGTATTAATATTTTTCATGATATAATTGATTTTGCATTTGTTTTTAATTGTTTAAAAATACTTTTAAGTCTTCAAAAATTCTAAAAAAAATTCTCCAAGGTCCTTTGACCTTGTTTGACCTATGATAAATCTCATGGCCATTTATTTGGTGTTTTGATGAGGTTTTAGGAATTTGACAAACCATATTAAATTTAAATGTATTATTTTAGTATTTTTAATTTGAATAAATGCTAAATAATTTTGTTGACCAATTGTGATGACTTATTTGTTTTTGACTCTTGTTGTTGGGCCTTGGTCAAGGTTTATTTGACTTTGTCAATTTAATATCATTGGATTTAGGGGATTGGTAGAATTTACATTCCATCTCCCAAAATGAATGGATGATATTAATTTGGTAAAAGTCCTCCTTTGATCAATTTGAGTTTTGATCCATTCCCCTCCCTCTTCATCTCATTCCCCTTCTTTATGCATTCATCTCATTTGGACTATGATATCTCAAAGTCCTAAAGCTAGTTGATTGAAAAAATTAACATGAGTATGGATGACATTAGGCCACACCTTTTGCATATTCTTTTTGTGTGAGGTATGTTTCATGAGAATAGTCCATAATACTATGTCTCTAACATGCATTAACACCAAAATTCTATTGCCCGACCTGAAATAGTTGTGACTTCTACATAAGTCCAATTACGATTGCTTAACATAGCAGTAAATTTGTGACATAAAAGGCATATCATTCTAGTTAGTGAGATTGTAAGTCTCCCCTCTTTCATGGTATTATGTGGAAACTTGACCTTTTTTCCTTCCTTTGGAAGATGTCTTGGTTCAAGGATCCATGCTTGTGATAAGTGGGTTGAGTGTTCTCCAAAGAATGACTTAAATGAAAAGAAAAAGCAAATAATACAAACATCTAACCCATTAACAACTAACTTTTAATTTTAAGTCATTTACTTTAATGTCATTTAATTATTGCCTTTATTAATTTTCCATTGTTCATATCATTCTAATTGTTTATGTTAACGCAATTTTCACTTTGTCCACTTGGACCATATTGTGTGGTATTTTTTTTGTTTGTATATACTTTGCTTGTTTGTGTGGTATTTGACCATTAATGTACATAATAACAACAAAAACCCTAAAAAAACTTTTTTGTGGAATGTTGGCTTGATTTGGGACAAATGACTTAGAACTTAGGCAACATTCCTATGCTAAAGGACTTGGTCAATGCCAAATTCTTGAGAAACCAAGTGGTTGCAATTTGAGACTTCATCTGAAACATCATTCAAGATCCCTATGAGTTCATCTGCAACATGATCATTGTGAAGTTGTTATTTTGAACCTATGACTTGTGGAATTCATCGGCTACATGGGCTAATTTTCAAGAAGATCATGGAATGGCTAAAGCTTGGATATGGCTATCTTTATTTGATGAATTTACTCTTCAAGATAATATAATTGTGCATTTGTGTGTTGCTTGATTCTAAATGTCCAAGGGAATTCTAGGTTTTCTATTGACACTCTTGTCTATTGGATTGCTACCCATTTGGTCAGATCTTTTCAACTCTTAACTTTTAATTTTGTACATAAGATTAGTCTCTTCATATTCTCCCCATTTCTTTAATTTCAAAATCTCTCCCTCCCTTTTCAAAATATTCTTTGATTTAACTTATTTGATTCCAAACTTTGACCACTTTGCAAAAAGATAGAAACTTTGGCCTTATACCATTGCATTTTCAAACTTCTTTTCTTAAAACAAACTTGTAAATAAACTTAACTATACTTGACTTAAACATTCAAAAAGCCAAAAAGAACTAACTCATTCGAACTATTTTCAGGCCTTTGTGTCTTTCAAACTTAATTTTTGTTAAAAGCAATGCATCCACTTTGAAATTTGTATCATGAACTACGACGTTTTGATCCCTCATTTTTATGTTGGGTGCTAACACCTTCCCTCTGTGTAACCAACCCCCTTACCTGTAATCTCTGACATTTTATTAGTTTTGATTTGAAAACTTCTTACTATTGGGTTTTGTTCGTACTTTTCCCCTTTTCCCTTGGAAACAATAAAAGCGCGGTGGCGACTCTTGTTATTTGATCTCTAGCTTATCCATAGCTCGAAGATCATGAATTTACCACTACAAGTACAAAAATGGACAAGAAAAATAAATGATAAAATCACAAATAATATGATATGGGATGCTAAATGTAAAAACATAAATTAAATGGCACAAAATAAAGACATGAAGTAAATGTCAATACAAGTAAAGTGTTAGTGAAGGATGCTAATGAAGATGGAAAGATGTTTAGGTCATTTTTTGGAGAACAGTCAAGTATCCATCCACAAGCATTAAATTATGAACCTATACATCATTCGTTAGAAGGGCTCCAACTTGGATAAAATCAACAAGTATGCCACTAGCTCTCACAAATGGAAAAGGAGCAATATTCTCACACAATACCATGAGGAATAGGAGACTTACAATCTCACTTATAAAAATTCCTTTGCCTTTGTGACAAATTTAGCACTATGTTAAGCAATCGTAATTGGACTTATGTAGAAGTCACAAATATCTGAGGTCGGTCAATAGTAATGTTGGTGTTAATACATGCTAGAGAAATGATATATAAATCATCATCCTAAAGTTACACCACACGAAAAAAGAAAAAAAGAGGGGATGATCAAGCACAAAGGCTACGAGGATGGTCCATTACTTCAATCCAAATTTCATGACACTTAGGACAAACTTATGCATCAGCCCAAAGTACCATAAATGATTCATGGTCACTTAGAAGGTAGATTTGAAATGATGAAAGTTCATCAAGCACCAATCCACACATCATGAACAAGATGGACTCAAATCTATCCAATTGATCAAAAGGAATGTTATGACAGGCCTAGCATATGGCCTATGTTCTGGACGTCAAACTGAATGTTATGACATTCATTCATGATAGCATATGCTAAAGTGTAGGCTAGTTAGTTTTTCTGTTTCAGTATTTTTCTCAGGCTATTTTTCAGGAATCTATCAGCTGAGCTAAAATCCAGGAAACTAACAACTGAGCTACAATTAAGAGGCCTAACATATAGCCTATTTTGTAGCACCCTAATATGTGGAAATTAGGTTAACTTGCTTAACCTTAATTTTAGGAAATAGAAGTACAAGGCCCAAGTGCTGCTTTATAAAAGGAAGGCAATCCTACTTGCAGCAACTTAGGGGTTTGAAGCGTGAAGCATTTAATATATTATCATATTTCACGGTTGTGTTTATTTGTGTCTTTTATTAGGTTTAACTTGTGAGCCAAGAAATTATCACCTAGATGATTGCATTGGACTAGGGTGTTCATTGAGTTGTAAGTGTGTGTCACTCGAAACTTTTAAGTGTGAGTGTTGTGTTTCTTGATTAAAGCTATAAAGCACTATCAAGAGTTGTTTGAAGTATAACTTGGCCATTAACTTTAAACTAATTAAAGGTTGTAATCACTGTGGTGATTGAGGTGGGTGAGTAGGAACTCTGATCTTAGTTTAAGATTGAAATTGCATTGGGTAGGTCTTAAGTGATAGGATTAAACAGTTGGTTTAAGTCCTGAATTAATACTACTTATAGTGGATTTCCTCCCTGGCTTGGTAGCCCCCAGACGTAGGTGTGTTTGTCACCGAACTGGGTAAACAATTGTCTGTGTTATTTACTATCCTTTAAATTTACGTTCTGCATTATTCTTGTCTGCGCAGAATTGGATGTCATAACATCCAGTGTGACATCGAAAGTCTGTTAACTAGAATTTTAATTGGCATTAGAGCAGGCACCCTGCCTGTTAAATTCTGTGTGAGATATAGGGACGTTATTTTCTAGTACCATGGACAAGGATGTAGGATTCTCAAATAGACCACCCATGCTGGATGGTTCTAACTATGATGACTAGAAACCTCGTATGATAGCCTTCTTGAGGTCTCTAGATAGCAAGGTCTGGAGAGTTGTCAACAAAGGATGGGAACATCCAACGAAGACAGGTAAAGATGGAATCATTATGCAAATTCCTGAAGAAGAGTGGGACAAGGAGCAAGAGGCATTAGCCCTTGGAAACTCTAAAGCCTTGAATGCACTATTCAATGGGATAAATAAGAACATCTTCATACTGGTGCATCACTGTGAGTTGGCTAAAGAAGTTTGGGATACTCTCAAAACAACTCATGAAGGTACCTCAAGGGTGAGGATGTCTAAACTTCAGATGCTGACCACCAAGTTTGAAAATCTGAGGATGAAAGAGGATGAGACTATTCATGACTTCCACATGAATATTCTTGAAATTGCCAACACTTCTGGTGGCTTAGGAGAGAAAATGTTTGAAGAAAAACTTGTAAGAAAGATTCTCAGATCACTGCCCAAGAGATTTGCCATGAAGGTCACTGCTATAGAAGAGGCTCAAGATATCTGCAATATGAAGGTTGATGAGCTTATTGGTTCTCTCCAAACCTTTGAAATGGGTCTGTGTGAGAATGTTGAAAAGAAGAACAAAAGCATAGCTTTCATATCAAATACTGAACAGGATTCAGAAGAAGGAAGTATTGGAGGTGATGAAAGCATATCAGAAGCTATAGCCATGCTTGGAAGACAGTTCAACAAGTTCATAAAGAAGATTGATAAAAAAGGGAGACCAAATGTCAAGAACATTTCGACTGACTTCAGTAAAAGATTAACATCTGAAGAAAAGCTCAACCAAGGCAAGGGAATCCAGTGTCATGGATGTGAAGGTTTTGGTCACATGAGAGTTTAATGTCCTACGTACCTCAAGATGCAAAAGAAGGGACTATCTGTCACCTGGTCTGAAGGAGACTCTGAGAGTGAATCTGAAGGAGAATCTGCTAAACATGTCACTGCAATAACTAGTGTTTGTACCTCTGATGATGAATCAAGTGGAGATGAACTTACCTTTGATGAACTTGCTGCTTCATATAAAGAGCTATGTATCAAAAGTGCAGAAGTGTGTATACAAGGAGAAAAGCAGAAGACACTCATCAAGGAGCTAGAAGCTGAGAAGAAGAAGCATCTGACAGTAATAGATGGTCTAAATGGTGAAATAATCTTGCTGACCTCTAAGCTAGATCAAATGACAAAATCCATCAGAATGCTGAATAAAGGAACTGACACTTTGGAAGATATTCTAAAGGTGGGACAGAAATCAGGAACCATGTCTGGTTTAGGCTTTGCTAAGAAATCCTCAACTGAACACAAAAGCTCAAAGGCTAAAGTTTAGAAAATCAAGCAGAAGTCACAACCAATGTCACAACATCGGGGAAACAGGAGGATTAACCATCAGAAGAAGAAATTTCAAAGATGGAGACGTCACTACTGTGGAAGATTTGGTCACATAAAACCCTTCTATTACAGGTTGCATGGTTACCCTAACCAGACCCCTCAAATCAGACCTAAGCAGAAGGCATCTAAGCATAATGCCCCCATCAAGAAATAACAATGGGTTGCTAGATTAGCTCACACAGCTCTAAGGGCATCTACCAAAGAAGACTGGTACTTTGATAGTGGTTGCTCAAGACATATGACTGGTATGGAGAACTTATTGGTGGACATACAACCTCATACTACCAGTTATGTGACCTTTGGTGATGCTGCTAAAGGAAAAATCAAAGGTGTTGGTAAGCTGGACAGTTCTGGAGTTCCAGAACTGAATAATGTGTTGTTAGTAAAAGGACTAACTACTAATCTCATCAACATAAGCCAGTTGTGTGATCAAGGTTTCTATGTTCAGTTCACTAAGGAATTATGTGTTGTGACGAATGGAGATAATCAGGAAGTTATGAGAGGATCCAGATCCAAAGATAACTGCTATCTATGGGAACCTAAAGTCTCAAACTACTCCTCAATTTGCTCCTCAGCCAAGGAAGAACAGGAGGTGAAGTTGTGGCATAGACATCTTGGAAATCTTCAGTTAAGAGGAATGAAAAAGATCATATCCAATGAAGCAGTTAGAGGAGTCCCAAAGCTGCTTATTGATGAAGGAAGAGTTTATGGAGAATTCCAGGTTGGCAAGCAAACCAAGATGTCACATCCTAAGCTGGGACATCCTACAACATCCAAAACTCTGGAACTTTTGCACATGGACTTAATGGGACCTATGCAAGTTGAAAGTCTGGGTGGGAAGAGATATGCTTATGTGGTTGTTGATGATCATTCCAGATACACATGGATAAGCTTCATCAGAGAAAAATCAGATGCATTTGATGTCTTCAAATATCTGTGCATCAGACTCCAAAGGGAAAAGGATAGTTGTGTTGTCCGAATTAGGAGTGACCATGGGACGGAGTTTAAAGATTCCAAGTTTGACGAGTTCTGCTCGTCTGAAGGGATAAGTCATGAGTTTTCCTCACCTATTACTCCTCAGCAAAATGGGATAGTCGAAAGGAAAAACATAACTATTCAAGAATCTGCTAGAGCTATGATTCATGCAAAGAAGCTTCCTATGCCCTTTTGGGCTGAAGCTATGAATACAACTTGCTATGTTCACAATAGAGTTACCTTGAGAAAAGGAACCTTTTCCACTCTGTATGAAATATGGAAAGGCAGAAAACCTATTGTGAAGTACTTTCATATCTTTGGAAGCAAATGTTACATTCTTACAGATCGTGAACAGAGAAGGAAAATGGACCCCAAAAGTGATGAGGGTATATTCCTAGGATACTCTACTAACAGCAGAGCTTATAGAGTTTTCAACTCCATAACCAATGTCCTGATGGAATCCATAAATGTGATTGTGGATGATAAAGATGAAGGATCCAATGCCATAGAGGATATTGGAACATTCCTTGAGACTTCAACAGACATACCAGTCAAGACTGAAGATTTACAGGATACTCCTCCTGAATTTGAGGTAGATGCATCCAACAAGGTGCCTTCTATCAGAATTCAGAAAGACCACCCTAAGGATCTTATCATAGGGGATCCCAATAGTGGTGTGACTACCAGATCAAGGGAGAATAGCTCAAATTCCTGTTTTGTATCCAAGGTTGAACCAAAAGATGTGAAAGAAGCCCTGACTGATGAATATTGGATCAATACCATGCAAGATGAACTGGAGTAGTTTAAAAGGAATGAAGTTTCGGAGTTAGTTCCACGACCTGAAGGGACTAACATCATTGGTACCAAGTGGATCTATAGAACAAGTCTGATGAGAAAGTAGTAATCACTAGGAATAAAGCAAGACTAGTGGCACAAGGATATACTCAAGTTGAAGGGGTTGATTTTGATGAGACTTTTCCACCAGTTGCAAGGCTTGAATCAATAAGAATGCTGTTAGGTGTTGCCTGCATTCTGAAGTTCAAATTGTTCCAAATGGATGTGAAGAGTGCCTTTTTAAATGGCTACTTGAACGAAGAAGTCTATGTGGAATAACCTAAAGGGTTATGTGATCCTAACCTGCCTAAACATGTGTACAAGTTGAGGAAAGCTTTGTATGGGTTGAAGCAAGCTCCTAGAGCTTGGTATGAAAGGTTGACTGAATTTCTGACCTCTAATGGGTACAGAAAAGGAGGGATAGATAAGACCTTGTTTGTGAAGGATGAAGATGGCAAAATCATGATTGCCCAAATTTATGTGGATGATATTGTCTTTGGTGGAATATCAGATAAAATGGTGAAACATTTTGTTAACCAGATGCAATCTGAATTTGAAATGAGTCTGGTTGGGGAATTGACTTATTTTCTTGGACTGCAAGTTAACCAAATGGAGGATTCTATGTTTCTCTCCCAAAGCAAATATGCCAAGAACATAGTTAAGAAGTTTGGTATGGATAATGCTAGTCACAAAAGAACTCTTGCACCTACTCATTTAAAATTAACTAAAGATGAAGGAGGTTCTAGTGTTGATCAATGCTTGTATAGAAGCATGATAGGTAGTCTACTATATCTAACTGCCAGTAGACCTGATATTGCCTATGCAGTTGGTGTGTGTGCTAGATACCAAGCAGAACCCAAAGTGAGTCACTTAAATCAAGTCAAGAGAATTCTCAAGTATATCAATGGGACTTATGACTATGGTATGCTATACTCTCATGGCTCTGAGCCTATCTTATCTGGGTATTATGATGTTGATTGGGCTGGGAGTGCTGATGATAGAAAAAGCACATCAGGAGGATGGTTTTTTTTGGGAAACAATCTCATATCGTGGTTCAGCAAGAAACAGAACTGTGTATCATTGTCCACTGCAGAGGCTGGGTACATAGCAGCTGGAAGCAGTTGTTCCCAACTGGTATGGATGAAACAGATGTTGGCTGAGTACAATGTCTCTCAGAATGTCATGACATTGTTCTGTGACAATCTCAGTGCCATCGATATTTCGAAGAATCCCATCCAACACAGCAGGACCAAACATATTGACATTAGACATCACTTCATCAGAGATCTGGTGGAAGACAAAGTGATTACCTTGGAACATGTAGCTACTGAACTACAACTTGTTGACATATTCACAAAGGCTTTGGATGCTACTCAGTTTGAAAATTTAAGGGGCAAATTGAGAATATGCCTTTCTGAGGAATTGTAGCAACTAAGGATGTTAGGAATGTATTGTTTAATATTTCAAACTATTAAACAATTGAAAGTGTGCTCTGATTGGTCAACAGATCATAGCTATTTCACTTGCAACAAGTGTGTTAACAAGATGTTAGGGGATATCTTAACATGAAACATCCTATGCACCTGCGGGAGTTAAGGAACATGTTCATGCAGGAGGGGTTCAAGATGTCATACACAAAGTCATGGCATCTGATATGGTTGTACCTGCTGTGAAGCAAGAGTGTGTGTCTACTTGATCAAAGCTGTGAAGCAAGATCAAGTGGGTGTTGTCTTGATCAAAGCTGTAAAGCAAGATCAAGAGGGGGTATTCTTGATTGAAACTTTGAAGTAAAATCAAGATTGTGTTTCTGAAAATTATGTGTAATTCTATTTTGTTTTGGTCTGTAATTTTAAGTGTTGCTTTGGCAACATTTTTGACAAAAAGGGGGAGTAACACCTGTACCCCAGGACAACAGATTTGTTTGAACAGATTTGTTTGAACAGCTTTATCGGAAGTTGAAGGTCCTCTAATCCAGAGGTTATGCTGCAGCTTGATGTTTAACTTCTATGTTTGATGAGTGTGTTGCTGTTTGCTATCTACTTGTGTTGCTGCTGTTTGAAGTTCTCTTAACTTCTATGTGTGCTGAGTGTGTTGATGTTCAACTTCTATGTGTGCTGAGTGTATTAGCTAATTTAATTCTCTGCTTGGGTGTGTGTTTTCCGCTGCTGTGAGCTCTGTTGTGATGCCAAGTTGTTTTAGCCAAAAAATTGCCAAAGGGGGAGTTTGTAGATGTTTTTGATTTGTTGGATTTTGTGTTAAAACACTAACTGTACTCTGGTGTCTTGACTGATGTCATGACATGCTTGAGTAGTATGCTGCAGGATTAGCTAATACAGGATTTACTGAATGTCAAACTGGATGTTATGACATTCATCCATGACAGCAGATACTGAACTATAAAATAGTTGGTTTTTCTGTTATAGCTCAGTATTTATTTCAGTCTGATTTTCATGAGAATAACAGACCTGGCACATAACCTATTGTCTGAATGTCAAACTGAATGTTATGACATTCATCCTTGACAGCAAATACTAAATTATAGGCAGGTTGGTTTTTCTGCTACAGTTCAGAATTTATTTCAGTCTGTTTTTCAGGAGAATAACAGACCTAGCATATGGCCTATGTTCTGGACGTCAAACTGAATGTTATGACATTCATTCCTGACAGCATATGCTAAAGTGTAGGCTAGTTAGTTTTTCTGTTTCAGTATTTTTCTCAGGCTATTTTTCAGGAATCTATCAACTGAGCTAAAATCCAGGAAACTAACAACTGAGCTACAATTAAGAGGCCTAACATATAGCCTATTTTGTAGCACCCTAATATGTGGAAATTAGGTTAATTTGCTTAACCTTAATTTTAGGAAATACAAGTACAAGGCCCAAGTGCTGCTTTATAAAAGGAAGGCAATCCTACTTGCAGCAACTTAGGGGTTTGAAGCGTGAAGCATTTATTATATCATCATATTTCACGGCTGTGTTTATTTGTGTCTTGTATTAGGTTTAACTTGTGAGCCAAGCAATTATCACCTAGATGATTGCATTGGACTAGGGTGTTCATTGAGTTGTAAGTGTGTGTCACTCGAAACTTTTAAGTGTGAGTGTTGTGTTTCTTGATTAAAGCTGTAAAGCACTATCAAGGGTTGTTTGAAGTATAACTTCGCCATTAACTTTAAACTAATTAAAGGTTGTAATCACTGTGGTGATTGAGGGGGAGTGAGTAGGAACTCTGATCTTAGTTTAAGATTGAAATTGCATTGGGTAGGTCTTAAGTGATAGGATTAAACAGTTGGTTTAAGTCCTGAATTAATACTACTTATAGTGGATTTCCTCCCTGGCTTGGTAGCCCCCAGACGTAGGTGTGTTTGTCACCGAACTGGGTAAACAATTGTCTGTGTTATTTACTGTTCTTTATATTTACGTTCTGCATTATTCTTGTCTGCGCAGAATTGGATGTCATAACATCCAGTGTGACATCGAAAGTCTGTTAACTAGAATTTCACGTAGTTTTAAAGATTTTTGAACCCACAAGGACTAATAATCGAACGTATCATGGTCTAATGTTACTATGTAAATCTAAGGCGAATGATTGTTCTAAGATTTGAGGGATGAAGAGAAATAACTATAAAATAGAATAAAGATAAAGATATAAGATATAGGGGATATCGATATTTAATACATCAAACCTCGGGGATTCGATAGATAGTTGGTGTAATCTTATTGGTTAAAATATTCTTCAGTAGAAATTATTTATAGAAAGGACTTAGTCTCACACTCTCGTTTTTATTGACTTTGACCATACTCCTAAACCAGAATGCTTGGCTCTCACGGTCTCATTTTGAATTTAAAAGTATTTTTTGAATATAGATAATGTCTAATTAATCCTAAAGCGATATCGTTGTGTTTAGGATTAATGCCTAGTTTAAGCTATCTGGTTAAAATCTCAAACTCTCGTTCTTGTTGATCGTAATCTTAGTTTGTTTTGTACTCTCGTATGGAAAATAATTTGATTAAATTAAGAAACTAAAACCGGAAAAATAAGTTTTAATAAAAACTAACACCAATTATTTATTGAATCCCGTCGTTTCGACGGTCTTTACATGTCGATACCTAATGTTTAACGGGACATAGATCCGGTGACAGACATGGAAATTGGGGAATTAAACATACAGTAAGGCATAAATAAATAAAACAGTAAACAATAATAAACCTGGATTGAATTTAAGAATTGGAATTGAATCTTGAATCTTCAATTAAATAATTCCGGCAGGCTTTGGCAATGAATACCCCTTATAATTGAATCCCAAATGCATAAAAAATAATAAACCATAATAGTCCCCGATGTGGAAAAACTATCACTTTTACAATGGTAAGAAACTTCCTAGAAACTAAAAGAAAAATAAAGCAGAACAAAAATTAATCGTAGACTGAAAAAAACTGGAAGAAGACAGAGTCCTCGTGCGAGTCTGAATGGTCCTCTTTATATCCATTCCATATTCCTCATTTGTAGCAGAAGTTAGTGGAAACCTTGGCTAAAAGAGTGGAGGAAATGTAGGAAAAGTAGGAAGACTAGGTTGTGGCGGGTGCCACAACCCTAATTCCATGATGACTGGTGAGCGCCACTCTTGTAGTAATTGTCCACCACTTTTCAAGGGTTGGTGGCATGCACCACCTCCCTTTTGGCCCAATGTGGCGGGCTCCACATCCTTTGGGTAATGGGCGCCACAAGCCCATTTGCTTTGGTGGCCCATTATCCCATTGGAAACCTTATTTTCTTCTCTTTTCTCGCCTTTTTCTTTCCTTTTTACTATTTTCCGTTTTTCTTGCGATAAACCTTTCAATCGGTAAATACCTGCAAATAAACATAAAATACTATGCAATAAATAATGTTAATCAAGTAAAAAGTAGTGCATATAGAGCCAAAAATACGATACGTTTTCGCGTTATCAATTAGCTCTTGTCATGTATATAGAATTTGTAGAGGATGTTGAGAAGAGTCAGTTTCAAAAAGGGTCATTCAAAAATGTTGAGAATTGAAGGAGTTGTGATCCTTGGAACTTTGACTTCAAAATATTGACTTTTTAGGTCAAACCTCTTAGAACAAGCTTGTGTATTTGGACTTTTCTTGCATTCCAAAGCACATGGGTGATCATATGAACTTAAGATTGTTAGAACAAGATTTTGGTTCTGCAATTTATCTTTAAGTTTTGATGATAACAAAGAATGAACCAATTTGGTACTTAAGAAATTTACTAAGTGTGCGGGACTCTAAGTTAAAGTGAATCTGATGAAACAATATCTGACATCAAACAAAGTCCAGAACAACTAACTTAGAAATAAATAGATCACATCTAACGCTGAACACAAGCATGACCAAGAGAATCACATACATAATATGAAGACTAAGAAGACTATAAAATCCAAAGAATGTACATCTGTAGACTCTGAAGAAACTCTATCTGAAGATCCGTCAAAAGAACCATCTGAAGAAGACTCAACAAACAACTATCTAAAGAATACAAGATCTGTGAAAAGAATCTGATCTTTGCTTACTCTGATTCACTCCCATCAGATCATTTGGCCAATCAAAATCAGAAACTTAACAAAGAAGTATTCTAAGTATGGTATGAATCCCTATATGGATAATATTGAATACACTCCAAGACTACTATGGAAAGGACAAGAAAATTAATGTAATGAAGTCCTATTATTGGAAAGATATCACCATCATCATTCTCTACGGTATCATCTCCAAGCACTAGAAAAAGGCCTCACTATCATTATACCAACACACGAAGCTTACATAAAAGAGTTCTACTATATACTTTGAGTCATATACTAAATTCTTGTCATTGTATAACTCAGTTATCACACACGAGTTGTTGCTCATAGTGTGACCATTGATCATCTATTTTAATTGTGTTTATCTTGCTTATCTTGAAGCATTAAACATATTCTTTAATTATCAATAGTTGTTGTAATTCCTCAAGTGACTTATGAAGTCTGTAGACTTGAGAGGACTAAGAGATTGTTGCACTCTTAGATGCTTGCTGTAATCTTTCTAGATTATTGGACTAAGTCCTTATTGAAGGCGAAATCACCTTGGTTGGGTGGGCTGGAGTAGCTTTGATTTTCATGCGAACCAGGATAAATATCTGTGTTGTTTTTTTATTACCTTTGTGTGTGGAGCGTTGCTAAAAGTTTTCATTTTCTGTGAAAACAATTCAAACCCTCTTTCTTGTTTTTCTCTACCTTCAAAGATGAGGTGTCCTTGATTGTCTCTTGATTAAATAGCTCAAAGCTTGACGTTGCTTGTTGAAGAAGGCATGGAAATAAACACATGAACCTTTGACTTTTCTTTAGAAGTAAGCAACTAAAATTTGAGATGCTCTTGACTTGGGGTGCCCTACATTGCATAATAAACTTAAGGAAAACAAGACATATTTTTGGTAATTTTATTAGTGGCTAGATAAGCGATAAATCAAATAAACACAAAGGTAAAACAATGAGGTGCTTGGTGATCTATGAAAGAAGAAAACCCAAATATGGATAGAGGAAAAAAGAATGAGGTGATTGGTGATCTATGCAAGAAGCAAACCCAAGATATGACCTTGTTTGTATGCAAAATATGCAAATGAGATGTGGGATCTTATGGTTAAAAAATAGGGAATGACACAATGCAATTGATTTATCCTTAATGATGGGAAGAATAATCTTGGGATATTTTAATCCAAAATGAAATAAAGGCATATTCCTAGAATATTCCACTTTTAGAAAAGCTTTTACTATATTTAATAAAAGAATTCTAACGATAGAATAATTCGTTAATGCTACCTTTGATGAGTCTAACCCTTTGTATGTAGATATAGAAGTTGTTGAATGTGCATACATCCCTTAGAAAACATCTCTAGAAGATAATGATTAAAATAAAGATCAAAAACATCGTTAAGAGAAAATTCAAAGTCAAATTGAAGATATTGGAGCTAAAGAAGCAAACATAAAACATTAAGATCTTCTAAAATTATGGGGGACTGCTAAAGACCTTCTTGTTTAGAATGTTATTGGGGATATTTTTTAAGGGAGTTATAACTCGACACTTAATGAGCAAGGTATGTAACCATTTAGATTTTGTTTCCGAAATTGAGAAAATGAAGTTGATGAGACCCTCGTCAATGAACATTGATCCCTTTTTATGCAAGAAGAATTAAACGAATTCAAGAGAAATAAATTTTTGGAACTTGTACCTAAAGCTTCATCTAATCAAGTAATTGGAATTCGCTCATTCTTTCGTAACAACCTTATAAGGATGGAAACATTTTGAGAAATAAAGTGATACTTACTGCCAAATGATACAATCAATAGGTAGGCATATATTTCGATATGGCCTATGCTCCTATAGCTCGATTAAAATCCATAAGATTTCTTCTAGATTTTTCTTGCATCATGGAATTTAAACTCTTAGAAATGGATGTAAAGATTGTGTTCTTGAACGATTACATCCAAGAGGAAGTGTTCATTGATCAACCTCCGAGTTTTGTAAACTTTTCTTTTCCGGGTCTATAAAGAGAGAAATAAGAAATGGCACGATAAGCACATCACTAGAAGTGACTTTTCAGAAGGGGAGCTAGTACTTCTCTTCAACTCTAGATTGAGACTTTTTCCTAGGAAGTTTCGCTCCCAATGGTCAGGACCATTTGAAGTAACCAAATTAGTGTAGTTTGGAGCTATCAAAATTTGGAGTAAATCAACAGATCCATTCAATATGAATGGGGTGAGGCTAAAAAATTATCATAATGAAGAAGAACTCAAATACTATGATAGCTTAAAACTTGACGATCCCCCTGCTAGCTCACCCGAAGATTAAACTTAACAGTACGACAAGCTAACAACCTAAAAGATAGTTCTACGAGGGAGGCAACTCGTGGATTTTCTTTTCTTTTCACTTTCCAAATAAAATAAATGAAAAATGTAAATCTTGTTGAAAAAATCGCTAACTTTGTTCATGTTTCTTTTTTAGGTCACTCTCATTCTCCGTAGCCTTTTTCCTACTAACGTTTATTTGACAATGCAACGTGTTGACAACTAGTGGATAATTTTAAAGGATAACGACCAAGAGAGGAGATATGAAGTTTTATCTCAAAGAAGCGTCTCTCCAACTAGGTATCCTGATTTTCAGTGCTTAGAAACCTTAGGCCTAAGAGATAGCCTCAGTTAGATGTTCAATCAGATTAACTGAGACTAGTTCTTAGTTGATAGACAAGACACCTATCAGAATCTCAAATTAGAGTTCCTCAGTTCCTTATATTATTATACCCACATAAGAGTAGGCAGTGACAGATGTAGAACTGTCTTTATCCTCTTTGGGAGCAATCATACTTCAATCATAATGAGATAGGGGAGATGTTAGGATTCCAAACTGGCCAATACGCCTTCACTGAAGTTCCAGGCGATAACTTTGTGTAGTATGAACTCGATAATTTCTAGGGTAGAGTTACCATGGAAACCCCATTTATCTATGAGAGGATGAATGCCACAATCATCCACAATCCAACAATCAACTACTTCTATATGGTTCTAGCATAAACTTTCTTTGGAAAGAGTGGAGCCACCGACACTGTTAGTAAATAAGAACTATTCATCATGTTTATTATCTTCCAATTTTGTCCAATCTATTTTGCAGCCCTCCTACTTGCTAACCTGAATACTAAAGCTAGCTCAGCAAGAGGATACATTCATGTTGGCGGGATCATCACCTCCATAGCCATTGCTATTGGACTCCTAAACCAAGTCACTCATCTAACCCATATGCAAGAGTTTACAATGATTGATATTAACCACTACTTAAATAGCCAATTAACGAGGGTCAGGAGAACTAATGAGTTCAAGATTTTGATTCATAATAAGGTTATCCACTACTTTTTCCTCCCGAGCTACGAGAAAACTAGCATCCACAACCGTGAAAACTGACTGTACAGATTGGAAGGCCAAAAAGAAGCACATGAGCCACCTTAAACCCCTCCCGAGCTTGAATACCACCCTGCTCCTCCGTCAGATATTTCTCATCATCCTCTTCTGCAGGTCTTCCTAATCCACAAGGGCGTAATGTTGACTATGAGCTCAACACCCTTAGGCGTGAAGTCACATCTATTTTCCCCGGAACTTCAAGATCAAACTGACAGAATTCCTGAGCAGATGAACCAATTGTTTCAAGAGATTTATTCCATACATAGAGAAATGGGTCCTACAGCCCGACACCGTGGTACCTGATGATTTTATTTTGTCTATCCTTTCCTACCACTTTCACAGAAACATTGAGGCCAATGTTCTTCCTTTAAGTGTGGGGGAGGATATTATTACCGCTTCTCAATTTTATTTTGTCTGATGCAATTACATTTCAACTTTCAGTTGTCGAGCTATCAACATTAAACAAAGCGCTGTGTGGGAGGCAACCCATAGAATTTTTATTATTCTTTCAATTCAATGTAAAATATTCCTCCTTTAATTTTTTATTTATGTTTCACTTTTTATTTATTCATTTATGTATCCCTTTAAATTTTTTCAAAATTTTGCGTTATTAACCCTTAAGTCGGTCAAAAAATAATTAAAAGTACCAAATATCACTAAAAAAAAGCACCAGACAGGTCCATGGTGTTCCCCATGTATTTATGGTGTTCTCGATGGGCTTCAAAAGCGTAGAAGCCCAAATTCAAAACCTGTGGCGTTCACCACATAGGTCTGGCATTCACCATAGACCTAAAATACATAGAAGTCAAAATTTAACCCGTTTTACCTTTCAAACTTCATCTTCTCAACTTCTAGCCACTAGTATCCATTCCTTTACCACTCCCACTCACATTTATTATCTCCCATTCCCAAAAACCTTTCAACCTTTATCTTTCCCTCTTCCAAACTCCACTCACCCACTCTTATATAAAACCCCATCTCATACTAACCTTCACATCTCTTTCTTCCAACATTCTTACTTACCTATTACAATTTCCATATGCTGAGGGTGTTATTTGTGAAAACTTGTTACACACTGACTGGGCACATGAATTTGGTCATTTATGGGAACAATTAACTGGAAATCTTGTTGATAGCTTTGAGGGTAATAATGCGACTCAATTACATAACCCAGCCATACGCTATTTTTGCCAAATTTTTGCACACACTATTTTTGGAGGGGAGAACAAAAGTAGGATTAATCTAAAGAGTTGTTTTATATGCACTCTATTTTTACACCTACAGGGGTTAATTCAGCCTCATTCATGTTGGCCTATATGCAAGTGGTTCACACTGCCAAGAAGGAGCATATTTCTTTTGGAGGAGTGATTACCTCCATAGCTCGCGCCATAGGCTTAGTAAGGGAGCTTGCTACATGAGACCATCTATCCATACCCTCCCTAGAAATTGATGCATGCTGCCATATGCGGTTGATTAAAAGTAGGAGGGATGGGAGATATTCGTTGATGATTGGCAACAGAGAGGTTCCTAGTGTCGTTTTACCTTTCCTTAAATGCATTGATGTGCAAAATAAGGCCAATTAGATCTATAACCTGAATTCCCGTGTTAAGGTCATACCCATGCCCATGGATATTCCTGAGAATGTCGTTGTTGATGGTGCCACCGATGATGAGTTTGATCAGAGAGAGCGAGGCTCTCCTATTCATTACCCACCCCCACATCATTTCCCCATATTCCTGATTCACCTGCGCACACCACACCATATTTTTTGAATATTTTACAGGTCTTTCTTCTAGAGCAGTACACTTTACACTCGACGACGTGCATCTTCCTTACCCCTCATTCATTGGGTTTGCATTGGGAGAGATCACAAAGCATCATGTGATTGTATCATACTTTGTATCTTTATCATTACTAACCAAAATACCAAAAATATGTCTTTGTATTTGTCTAACTCTTTTGTAGGTAGTGCACATGCTCACTTTGATTCATCAAGCTCATATCTAGGGTTTAAGACCCTCATTGCAAGGAGCTCAATCAAGGTTGGTCTACTATGGCTCTAGGCATCATATATGAATCCCCATGATCTTTACATGATATTTTGATCAAGAAATCATCAAGAGTTTGGAGTTGGTTTGCCTTGGAAACCCTAATTCATCTGGGTATCTTATGTAACTTCTTCAACAAGCTTCTTCTCCAATTGATCAAATATTTCAAGGGATACTTAAAATTTCATCATATTATGCATATATGATCCTCCATGAGTCCTAAAAGTCAAGAGAATGGAAAGCTAGCAAGTGGGTTCATGCTGGTTGACCAGAGGAATTCATCTGATCAAAATTGAGTTCCCTAGACCTTATCTGCTACATTTTTTGTCATATTAAAATGATTCCAAGACAAACGTTACTCTAAATGACATTCAAAACAACTTTCATGTTGAGGTCAAGATCTAGTTTTTCTTGGAAAGTCATTTTTTATGGTGAAATATTATAGGTCATTTTGTCTAAACCCTAATTTGGAGGTCAACTTCCCAAGACCATAACTTGATCAATTTTTATGAGAAGAAATATTTCAAAGTTGCACAATCAAATTCAAGATGTCTACTTCAACTTTTATGTTTGTAGGATGAGCAAATTCAACTTTTATGTGCATGAGATATCAGGATACATTATAGGTGATTTTGGACCAATGCCATTGAACAAGTGGTTTTCCCCAACTTCAAAAATGCATAACTCCTTCATATTAAATCCAAATGAGGTCAAATTTGTGACCATTTTGAAGGATTTTGAGATAGATACAACTTTGATGAAGGAACTTTTGTCATTTGAATCTCACATAAAACGTTAGCCAAGGTGGAATAAGTGAACATATGGCTTGACACTTAGAAAATGTTTTGACATGTTTGATTTTCCCAACTTCCACCTCAAAATTCGTCATGATCGAAGCTTCAAATGAAAAAGTGTTCAACATGAGTGACATGCGCATGGCCTGAACATTGGATCATCATTTGGCATAAGTGAACTTGAACCTTCCATACACAAATGCATAACTTTCCAACATGACTTCAACAATGTTTGTACTCAATTATGGACCAGAAGGAGTGATTACATGGGCCTATCACACGCCCATGCACCCATGCAATGTACATTGATATTTTTGTATCTTCATTTCAAGTGTGCAAATATCAATCCATTTGGCTATAAATAGAACCCCTTGCCATCAGAATTAAGGACCCTGTGCGCCAACTTTGATTCCCAACCTTTAAACCCTCTCATTCAAAGGATAATCTTGAGAATTTCCATTAGAAATTGAGTTTGAATCTCCATTGTTTTGAGATTCAAAACTCCAAGAGTCTTGTTCCTTTTGTTCATCCAATTTCACTCCATCAAGTGTCCTGAGCAAGATCAATAGCAAGCAAGAGCAAGATCGATTGAATACAGACCTGCATTGAAGGTATTTTCCTGAAATTTTCATCTCTTCGATTCTCACTCAATTCTCCATAATTCTTCTTGATATTTGGTTGTCTGAAGTCCTACCAATGTAGGCAACAAGATTGAGTTTCTTTGAGGTCAAATCGAAGCAACTCATATCATACACCTCAAAATTCAACTCCCTATATCTTTCAAATTCATGTCCTTCTTTTTAATTTTGGTGATGGTCGTGAGTGAACCAGTTCGGTGAAGCTCACCGGAGAAGGAGATCGGAGCTTTGGCTCTGGTGGTGTGCTGGCATCATCTGAACCACGAGATCCATTTCAAATGCTTTAATATCGTGCCTTGGTTTTGCATACCATCCCTGCAGCGCTTTGACTTGTGTCCATGATGTAACGTGCACTAGCAGCCACATGATATACCACCTCAATTAATGAGGCAGATCAAGTGGTCCACGTTTTTTCTATTTTCTGATTTTTCATTTTATTTGGGTTATTTTCATTAATTCATATTAATTTTAATATTGATCCAAAAAATATGAGAGTTTCACCAAAAAAATTTAAATAAATTCCCCTTTCATTTTCTGAATTAACATTATTTTTTGCATCATTATTAATATTTTTCATGATTTAATTGTTTTTGTGATTATTTTTAATTGTTTAAAAAAGGGTTTTAAGTTTCCAAAATTAATGAATTTTTTTCTCCAAGGTCCTTTGACCTTGTTTGATTTATAATAAACCTCATGTCCATTTATTTGGTGTTTTGATGAGGTTTTAGGATTTTGACCAACCATAATTTAATTTAATGCATTATTTAATTGATTTTAATTATTTAAATGTAAAATAAATTGTGTTGAGCTTTTGATATTGACTTGTTGAGTTTGACTTGTGTTGATTGGGTCTTGGTCAAGGTTGATTTGACTTTGTTAAGTTAAAATCATTGGATTTAGAGGATTGATGAAATGGACATTTCATCTCCCAAAATGAATGAATGATTTTAATTTGATAAAAATCCTCCTTTGACCAATTTGTGTTGATTCCATTTCCCCTCCCTCCTCATCTCAATCCCTTTCTCTTCTCATTCATTTCATGGACCTATAATGTCTTTATATCCTAAGGCTAGTTGATTGCAAAATCAACATAAGTAGGGATGAGATTAAGTCCACCCCTTTTGCATATTCTTTTTAAGTGTGATATGTTTTAGGAGTATGGTTCATAATACCATATATCTAACATGCATTAACACTAAAATTTCTATTGCCTGGCCTCAAATAGTTGTGACTTCTATATAAGTCCAATTACAATTGCTTAACATGGCGCTAAATTGTTGACACAAAAGGCATAGCATTCTAGTAAGTGAGATTGTAAGTATCCCCTCTTTCATGGTACTGTGTAGAAACTTGGCCTTTTTTCGTCCTTTGGAAGATGTCTTGGTTCAAGGATCCATACTTGTGAATATTGGGTTAAGTGTTCTCCAAAGAATAACTTAAACAAAAGCAAAAGCAATACTAACTTCCAATTAACTAATAACTAACATTTAATTTCAAGTCATTTACTTTATGTACTTTAAATTCAAGTCATTTCATTTGTCATTTTACATATCATTCAACTTGTTTATGTTTATACCATTTTGACTTTGCTCACTTGAGCCATATATTGTGATTGTATATATTTGTTTGTATACTTGTTTGTGGTTGTGGTCTCTTGGACCTGAATGTACATAATAACAACAAAAACCCTAAAAGACATTTTGTGTGGACTGTTGGATGTGCTCTGAGACATTGGACTTAGAATTGGGAAACACTCCCTATGAAAAAGGACTTGGTCAATGCCAACTTTCATGAAACGAAGTGCTTGTGATTTGAGACCTCACCTGAAGCAAGTGTTGTAATCCCATTTGAGTTCATCTGCTACATGGTCTTATTGAACCTGTTACTTTGAACCTGTGCCTAGTGCCTATCCTTGATTGCATCTGATACATGGGAGATTATGAAGGAGATTATGGAGCTGCTAAGCTTGGATGTGGCGATATTTATTTGATGCCTTGCTCTTCATATTTCTATTTGTGTATTGATATTGCTTGATTTTAAAGTCCAATGGAAATTTAGGTTTCTACATGACATTCTTGTCTATTGGTTTGCAGCCCATTGGTCAGATCTTTTCAACTCTTAACTTTTAAATTTTTGCTTAGGATTAGCCTCTTCATCTCTTCCCCACTTCTTTAATTTCAAATCTCTCTCTCCTTTTAAAATCTTCTTTGCTTGTGTTGTTTTTCTAAACTTAGACCATATTACAAATTAGAAACTTTGGCCTTATGCCATTGCGTTTTAAAAACTCTTTTCTTAATCAAATTTGTAAATGAACTTAACTATACTTGACTTAAAATTTCAAAAGACAAAAAGAACTAACACTCATTCAAACCTTTTTAGGCCTTTTGTGCCTTTGTTAAACTTAAAATTTTGTTAAAAGCAATGCATTCACTTTGAAATTATTACCACGAACTACGAGGTTTCGATCCCTCATTTTTATGTCGGTACGTAGGCACAAGTCCAAAGATCTTGTCAAACACAAAAAATATAATTAATGAATTCTTTTCTAATCCCCACACTCTATTTATTGCAAACATCATTTTATACCAAAAAATATGTACACACAAAAAAGGGTTCCTTAGGAGTACCTAGGACACTTTGGGTGCTAACACCTTCCCTTTGTGTAACCAACCCCCCTACCTGTAATCTCTTGCATTTTATTAGTTTTGATTTGAAAACTTCTTATCTTTGGGTTTTGTTCGTACTTTTCCCTTTTTCCCTTGGAAACAATAAAAGAGTGGTGGCGACTCTGGTTTTGTTGACGTCTAGCTTATCCATAGTTTGATGGTCATGAATTTACCGCTACACAGTCTCACCCTTAGTCCTAAATGACAATTGTCTAGAATATTTAATTCAAAGTATTTATTCCTTTTAGTTTAATTTTACATGGTAAACTACCAATCAAATTTGTTGAAGGGTAATTCAGTATTTTCGTATTTTCCCTATATGACATTATTGTTTGTGTATTTATAGCAATGTAGTTGTCAACAATTTTATCCACTGAGCATTGTAGTGTAGTGGGTGTGCAACCATTTTGTGTGTAACAGTTTTAGCAGACTAGTGAAAGTTTGTTTTGTATATTTTCTCTCTTCTTCCATCTTCATCTTTTTCACCTTGTATATCAATAATTGGTATCTAGAGCTCCGGTTCAGATTCATAGGGAAACAAAGGTAAATACGAGTGAACGGTGAGGCGTTGTGTGATTGATTTTGTTTCTTGAGTTCGTGTTAAACTTTTAATTGGTATCATAAAAAAATCATATTTCTTGATTTTGGGGAATTGTGTTTGGTGAGATTTGAGTGTTTTGCACAAGGTTGAAGATGAACGGAAATGATAATCTGAGTACCAAGCTTCTAGTGTTCGATGGTAAAAACCGGAATCGTTGGATGATTCAGACGTGTGATGTTTGGCACTCAAGATGTTCTTGATCTCGTCAATGACAGTTACTTTCCAGTTGGACTTCTGGAAAATGTAACGGATTCAGACAGAAATGCTCAACGTGATCTGAGGAAGAAGGATCAGAAGGAGTTGTTCTGAGTGATTCTGATCACAAATGAGATGAATACGTGTGGAGAAACTCTCTCTGAAGAAGGCATCATTGAGAAGGTACTTAGATCTCTCACTCCCCATTTTGATTACATCGTTGTAGCAATTGAACATTCTAAAGATCTGAGCCTCATGAGAATAGAAGAGATGCAAATTAGTCTAGAGGCACAAGAGTTGCCTCTGACTGAAAGAACCTCTAAGAGAGAGGTAGAGCAGACTCTGAAAGCTTCTTTTGTCAAGAAGGACCAGAAGAAATCTTAGTCAGAGGCCAAGAAAAGACATGGTGGGTATTAGGAGTCAGAAGCCTCCAATTCTGATGAGAAGAAACATCATAAGGGAAAGGAGAAGCTTCACAAGAGAATGGTTCGATGCTACTGTTGTAATAGGTTTTACCACTTTGCTAAGGACTGTGGGTCAAATAAGGAAAGGAAGGCATAAGAAGCAAACATAGCCAAGGGAGATTATGATGAGGAACATATGCTATTAATGGCTTATGAATATGATGAAGATAAACCTGTGCGATTGACGGTTTCTAATTTTGAAGGAGACTTTAAATATGAGTCAGAGTTAGAAGACGACTCTGAATTTGAAGTCATGGTTGATTCTGAATATGAGTCGGAATCAAAAGATGAGTCATAATCTGAAGGTTCTAAAGAAGAGTCAGAATCTGAGGATTCTGAAGATGAGTCAGAGTCAGAAGATGACTCTGAAGCTGAAGGTGAGTCGAGTCTAAAGGTGACTCTGAAGATGAACAAGACTCTGAAGGAGAGTCTGATTCTGAAGGTGAATCTGATTCTGATCCTGATTCCGATAATGATCCAGAATCTGGAGGTAATCTAATCTTTGGAAATGGAGCTTTTAGAGGTGGAGCCTCTGAAGGTGATCCGACTTCTGAGGGTGGTCAAGCATCTGATAAAATTTCATAATGAGAAGGAGATTCTGAACAAATTCAAAGGCCACAAAGAATCAGAAACACCCCAAGAAGGTTTGTAGAGTTTGACATGCTGTAAGATACTTAAATAGAATCGAAAGGAGAAGTCATTAAGTGTGTCATGTTAGTAGACTCTCAACTAGTGATTACAGAAGAAGTGCTCAAGATGGAGTATGTCATTTAGGTTCAGCATAGTTATGAAGGCAATATGATTCTGGTGTGTCTCTATCTGGATGACACGTTGCTAACAGGGAGTTGCGAACATGAGATAGCTAAGTTCTAGAAGGTGCTGATGAATGAGTTTGAGATAACTGATCTAGGAAAGATGACATATTTCCTATGAATAAAATTTATTTACTTTGAGAAGGGTATCATTTTGCATCAGCTGAAATATGAACTTGAGCTTCTGAAGAGATTCGAGTTGCTAAATTGTAAGGCTGTTGTACACCTGTAGAAACAAATCACAAATAGGATTCTGATTCAGAAAGTGATGATGTAGATGCTACAACTTTCAAGCATTTGGTTGGCTCTCCGAGGTATTTGTGTAATATCAGATCCGAATTTTGCTATGCAGTTGGAATGGTTATTAGCTTCATGATTAAACCAATGCGGTCTCATTATCAAGTTGATGTCGGGATTCTGAGGTATATAAAGGGTGTCATACCCCGATTTTGGGCCTGAAATTTTTTCCCATCCGTCATTCATTTTCTTTTTTTCTCATTTATTCAAGGTTCGGAAATTCCATCCATAATTTCTCCATTCATATTCATTTTTCCATTTATTTAAGATTAGAAGATTCCTTACATATTCCGCCTTTCATATTCATATTTTCTATTTCACATTTTGTCGTTTCTTCACATTCACAATTTGCATTCATGTTTATTCGTTCGTATTGAAAAATTTCCCATTCATATTCAAAAATCACTATTCACCCATATTTGAGAACTCACATATTCATTCATGTTACAATTCATTTCATTCAAACCAAGTTTGTTACAACCATTTTTTTTAATGAAAATGTCATAAGTTTCCGACACTAGATAACCATTGCATTTACCAATTTCATTCCAATTCCAAAATACATTTGCGCTCAAAGCACATAAACCACAAAACCATGACATTACACAACCATTACCACATTTCCATAAATTACAAAGTCATGTTCCAAATTACATTTCACAACATTTTCTTACAAGTTCATCATATTACATAAACCCTACAAGTACAATCCTAATGAATAATCAAAGCTCCATTAACAAGCCAAGCCAAGCCATGCGCTCAAAGCTCCATCAAGAATCCAATTTCAAGCACAATTTCAAACATTCCATTATAATTTCATACTACATACCAAATCACCACAAATCCAATACATTTCCTTTCGCATTATCAGTCACCATACACACCTTAACACTATTAGTCATTACCTACAAGTCCATACATTACAATATCAAAATCCACAACAACCCTTTCCAATTGACTACCCAAACAAAACCTAAGTTCATGTCGGTCTTCCTTGTTCAAGGAGTCTTTCGATTATGCCTTGATGATTCATTTGGTCTTCTTGTGATTCTTAATCCATTTTCAAAACATGGTCGTCCCATGTAGATTGAGCACAGCAGAACCTGCAACAATGGACCTTATACCATCTAAATGTTTTGTTGTCAAGGCCATTAACAACAACCTGCAAAATGATATTGCAGTAAGCCACCAACACACCATAATCAGATATCAAGCACCAACCATTCAAATCCTATCATTACCAATTCGAGCTAGAAGTCACACCATCCAAATGCCATGACCCTGCTGGAAAAACAACCATGACAGTAACCTCACACCACACCTAACAGGAACAGAAACGGAGATGTTAAGGAGAAGCAAGAATAGTGAAGAACAGTCACACACAAGGAATTGAAGAAGAAGAAATCTTTAACAGAATATCAAAAAAAAGAATTGGGACGAGAGAAACTCACGATTTGGAATAGGCTTCGTCTTCATCAAGATTCATCGGAGACCTTTCATAAACCAACCACCAATTTCCCAAACCTGATCCTAATTCCCACCACAGGTCATGATTTATCTTCCAAAATGCATGTTAGCTTGCTTCCATCATAATTTCTTCGTCTACAAGTAACTTTGTCCATGTCATGTTCATTTCCACAAACCTACAAACTGAAGGAGAATTGCCATCCAAGGCGCAGCAGAATTTAAAAATTTCTCCATTTAGTGATCCTTACGAATGGGCATGATCAGTGATAGAATCGTTACCTCTTGTGGCGATTCAAACCTTTGGTGCAGATCTCTGATAATGATCAAAACCTTTGATACAGATCCACGGGGCGATCACGAACGTTGAACGATGACAACGTCTCTACTCAGTCCACACGAACGGATTCCTTCAATCGCAGTGCTAGCTGTTATGAATGAAGGCTTTGAGTGAGAGAAAGAGGGAAACAAAATTCCAAGTCTCTACTTGAATTTCAGTCTGAGTGGATTGGAGTGACAATGCTTCTACCCAAGGGGTTCTATTTATAGAACCACTTGTGTGGGCTTCAAGCTAAAAAGCCCACTTAAGTGTATTTTGGCCCATATCTTATAATATGCCCAAAATCACTTAAGTATTTGGTACCTTACCATATTTCGTCTCCCACTTAAGTGCACCGTACCTTACGGTGTTCCTTAGTTACTCTATCTCTCATCAATCCGTCCTTTGTGTGTGACCCTATAGGTTTTCGCGGCGTTGGCAATTATATTAAATCACGCATTTAACATAATAAACAGTGAGCGGTATCTAGCAACACATCACTGCTACCCAAGTCACGAAAAAGTCATGTGATTTGACAAAACCTCCTGTGATAATAATTATGTGTATAATTACCCCTTTGCCCTTATGTTTATATTGAACACAAGGTATAGACCGTGTCACCCTTGTCCAGTTCAATATTGGGCCCATAGACATTTATCCTGTTACGCAGGATTGGCAAATTCCATCTAGGACACTCATGTCCCTCAGCATGCTTCGTGGAGTACCCATCAACTGTCTTTATGGTTATCCAGTTACGGACAACGTTGATCAGCAATAAAGCACTCGACTCTACATCTAGGATCCATAGTGGTTTCAGGTCGAAGAGTGGCATACACTATTATCACCATGAGAATAACTTATGACACTTTGCATAACTTTCTATATAGTATTCTCATAGCGGGTCAATCCGGTATAAATATTACTCCTAATATTCATACCTATGTTTAAGACTTGATAACTCTTTATCCATGATCCATGAGATGTGATCATCAGTCTACAAACATAATAGTCTTAATGCTTTAATGTTATCCCACTTCACACTAAAGCTCGACTACGGATACTTTAAGAATAGTGTCCTTATGCTTAATGTGTTCTCATGATTAAGTCACACTTAATACATTAAACGGACTATCTATTCCAGGGACTTTATTAATCAACCATAATAAAGAAAATGCCTTTAAATAATTCGATACAAGTACCAAAAGTATTGGCCTCTAGGGCTTACACCAACACAAACATCATCCTGCAAAAGGAAAATCAAGTCAAGCAACCTGCAAAACATTGGTAGTGACGGTTCAACAACAATTTTTGCAGTGCACAAACTCGAGCAAGCAAGCACCATGATGCAAACCATGTTATTTTGGCTCACCATTCTCCGGCCATGTGCACACCCTGCAAAACCAGAGAAAGAATTGTGAGTATACCTGCAATACCATCATGAATCACCAAGCAATTCATACCATGAGCAAACCAAAAACACGAATCATAATAGAAAAATAGAAAGCAAGAGAAACAGAATAGTAATTATGGTGGTGATGAACAAGAAGGCAATGATGAAGTTAGCTTTGATGTTTTTTTCTGTTGGGCTTCACCATAACTGTTGTTGATGCTCGTTTCGATTCAAATTCCTTCATCATTCAACTGCTCTCCAAAGGTGATGCAAGTAATAAAGCATGTTGTGATTCCTGCCTTTGCACAAAATCAATCCCTCCTCGGTGTCGTGATACTCAGCTTGCAAAACTTGCACTTGCACAAAGTCTCTTCCACCACAGTGTCGTTGCATTGATATCACTGATTTCTGCTATGAAAAACGTAACCAACCTGCATCAAAACCTACCATCCACCAGATCATTGAACTTGAACCAACCTGCAACAGATTCACAATGAAGTCGCACCAACAAGGCCGTGCGAAAACCAAAACCGCTCTTGAATTTTCACTAATGTTTTCACTGCAGTAAAAAAAACAAAGTAAACTAGCAAGGCATTAAAATTCAGCAAACAGCCCAAAACGGAATTGAGACAGAATTCAAAGAAGAAAGTGTAGCTCTGTGTTACCTCTTCCGAACTTAACAATCAAGTAGAGCGACCAAAATCTGACAACCATAAAGGGATTTCGCAGAAACCCCTTCTGGATCTCCATAGACCAACTTGAAACCCTAGCTTGTTGAATATAAAGGGTGAGAGTGGAAACGATTGGGGGGGACGAAAAAATCTGAGGCGACCACAAACGAAAACCCTAGTTCTAAACACCATAAAGAAAAACCTAATTTCAATTGACGGCTGTAAACCCTGAAACCTAGCAAAGGGACGCAGTTGCAAGCTCGTCATTACCGCCGGCGAAGGTGAGTTTTTTTTGCTTGAATCTCTCTGAAGCATTTGTTTTTGGCATGTAGAGTGAGTTTGTGGATGAGGTTGAGATTGGGAGATGGAATGAGGGCGAGAGAGGTTGAGAGATGATGAGAGACGACGACTGAGATATGATGAGAGATTGGGAAAAAAAGAGACGCGATTGAGAGAGCGATTGAGAGAGGTGTGAGATAGAGAGATTTTGAGAGCGAGAGCGATTGGGTGAAAGACGAATGAGTTCTGGATTCTGCATTGCGTCCTCACTCTTTCTTTTCTTTTTTTATTTATTCTTTCTTAAACAGACAATTAAAATTCATTTAAGTGACCATTTAGTTTTCTTTGCAGTTGGTCATTAACTTTGGCCTATGGGTATTAGTGATATATTCATGTTTATCTCCACCAATTAATTTCTCTTTTGAAAACCCAACAGCTAGGCGGCTAGGGTTTATTTTTTGGGATTCCTCCTTCGTTTAATTAGCACTCCAACAGACTATCTTATTTTAGTTTTTATTTTTTTAATTTTTATTTCAATCTGTTCTGGTTTATGTATTTCAGTTGTTATTAAAATAATGAATAACCATAAGTGGCCTAGTGGAGAAAGAGCAGTTTCACTTGCTTTAGTGGGATGGGTTTGATACTTGGGGATAGCAAATCTTCATGTTTCCATTTGTTATGCTTACTATTTATTTAACTTTTTTTTATATAACTTCTACTATTTATTTTACTTTTATATTTTATTAATTTAATTTAGCCGTTATTTAGTTGTTTATATTTTCAAATGTTTACTTTTTAGATTTAATTAATGGTTGACTTCCCGATATTGGGTTTTATTCGATTAGTCGATTTTTGTGTGTCAATTAATTTAGTTAGGTTATTAGTATCCATGTCCATACTTTTACACATGTAAATCATCACATTCAACATTCAATTTCATTTCCCCATCACCTTCAAATACAATTTCAAGCCTTTCTTCCATTAACACTCCAATATTCAAATCTTTTTTCTAAATAAAACGTGAAGAAAAAGATTATCCTAGATGGAATATCCAGTTATAATCCCGAATATTAGGCTCAAGCTGTAAGAGCTTGCAAGCCGTAAATATTCGTCTTCTCTTCCACACTCTAATATTCAAATCTTTTTCTAAGGAGAATGTGAAGAAAAAGATTATCCTGGGTGGAATATCCAGTTATAATCCCGAATATTAGGCTCAAGCTGTAAGAGCTTGTAAGCCATAAATATTCGTCTTCTCACCAAAATATCTGTAAATATCTCAAATCACCTTCTTAATAAAACTTGAAGAAAAAGATTATCCTGGATGGAATATCCAGATATAATCCTAAATATCGGGCTCAAGCTGTAAGAGCTTGTAAGCCATAAATATTCGTCTTCCCTCCAAAACACTCGTAAATATCCGAATCATTTTCTTAGCAATATTGGAAAGAAACAGACTGCCTGGGTGGAATGACCAGACGTAGTCCCGAGTATTAGACCCAAGCTGTAAGAGCTTGCAAGTCATAAGTACTCGTCTTTCAAACTCGAAAACACTTGATTCCTACCTTAATACTTTTTCAATAAAGATGGAAATGGAACATGGTGTATACCGTGCACTCCTGAGATTAAGATTCGAGGCGAATGCCTCGCCTATCTTAGCTCTCGTCATCGACTAAAATTGTCAATGCGGTTTCTTCAAACCCTTTATCAATCAAATTTAAAACACTTAATCTTTATTAAACACTTTTTCCAATAAGATGGAAATGGAACATGGTGTATACCGTGCACTCCTGAGACTAGGATTCGAGATGGATATCTCGCTCATCCAAGTTCTCGCCATCACTCAAAATACATCCAACCAATCAAACTCTTTCTCGCCGCCGTGCGATTAATCAAAAACCTTTTTCATAAATGAAAGATATATTGTCTTAAGGTGATGCAAAACAATGTTTTTGCCACGATTATTGAGTCGAAATAAATGACGCTTTTCCGAATGTAGATTTATAAATCCGTTCGATGTGTGGTATGCGTCCACTCCTCATCTGTTTTGGGTAAAACAATGTTTTCGTCGATTAATACAGTATAGCTTTCGCTAAAATCGACCAACAAACAAACGTTTTTCTACCCAGAACTACGTAAGCCTTGATTTCTCTTTTGAGATACGTAGGAGCAGGATTTTTAAATCTTGTCAGGCCCACTAATAAAAAACTTAGGTTTAGTCCGTCGTCAAAAATCCAAAAACATTCTCTTCTCATCCTTTCTTTCTTTTCCACCTAATAATTCGAAAAGCCTAACATTTTAACTAACACTAACGCACACAACTAACCTAATGGTTCTCGTTGAGTACAACGGACGTGAGGGGTGCTAATACCTTCCCCTTGCGTAATCGACTCCCGAACCCTGATATTGGTTGCGATGACCATATCTTATCCTTTCTTTTAGGGGTTTTATCGATATTTTCCCTTTCCCATTTTTGGGAATAAATAAAGTTCGGTGGCGACTCTGTTCAGTCCATCATTGCGAGCGTGCGATCACGCTTCGCTTTAAAGTCGTATCCCCATTTTTCGAGGTGCGACAGATGGCGACTCTGCCGGGGATCGTGATAGTTTCCCTAAGAGAGTCAAGCCTAGTTAGGTCGTTTGTGTGCCTTTGTTTGTTTACCTATGTGGCTTTTCTTTATTGTTTTTACTATCTCTATTGTCATATTGATATAATCTGCTATATTGGTTCGATATGCTTAGGTACTTGGAGATACTCTAATTGCAAACCTTGTGGGAAAGACTTTTTACCCGAGTCTCGAGTAAAAACATAAGATAGGACGAGGTTGAGTAGTGCGGGTCCACGAGATGTATTTCTCGTTGGGTCGGTACGAGAACCTTACTTAGAGTAGATTCTTGAGAGGATGTTGTCGCTCGGCAAGTAAGTTGCCGTAAGCTTCGATATTTTCTTTAGGATCCATGACTCTGAGAACCATTTGTAGAACCTTAGTTCTTTGTCCAACTAGGAAAGATGGTTGTGTAGTGTGGGTCTGCGAGATGAATTTCTCGTTGGATCGATGCGAGAACCTCACTTAGAGTAGATTCTTTAGATGGAGTTGATGCCCGGCAAGTAAGTTGCCGCAGGTAGCAAATAGTCTAATGGATCCATGACTCTAGGAACCTTTGTAACCCTAGATCATACCCGGTGAGAACCTATTCTTGGAGAGCAATCTGATTCATCAGTACCTCAGACTTTTGAACCCGTGTATTGAGAAAAAAAACAAATATGCATGGCTTGCATTGCATTCATTCACATTTCATTGCATCTGCATCTCATCATAACGCATGTCATTTTCCAGACAAAATACAAAAAAAAACTCATCCATCCTTTGTCCGTGATCAGCAAAGTGATTCACAACACGCGTTTAGAACAAAGAACCATGTCTCAGGAGATGATGGACGAGCTAAGGAAAAGCCAAGAAGCACTGAAGGAGGAACTTAATCTTTTGAAGAGCCAAATGAGATTGGTCTTGGAAACCCTGCAAGTCTTGTTGAGAAAAGAGGGTCACCCAATATACACTGCTGCAACAAAGAGAGCTACTACTCCACATCCATCTAGTGTTACCTCAAGTCAAGGGAAATTCCATGTGGAAACTCCTCATCTACCGGAATATGGCCCTCCCTCAAGACGTCATCATCAACATCCTCTGGCTATTCCTCCTCAAAATCACCGAAGTCAGGTTCAGAACAAAAATCAGAATCAGAACAAGAGGAACGAAAATCACAATGACCCAATTCTAGTGCCATATAGTAAGCTCTACCCACAACTAATCCAGAATGCTTTGGTGACCCCTCGATCTCTCACACCTGTGTCATCATACCTACCATGGTACAATCCAAATGCAACATGTGAATTCCATAAAGGGGCATTGGGACATGACTTGGATTCTTGCTTAGCGCTGAAAGCCTTGGTACGAGAACTGATTAACAAAAAGAGCTTAGTTTTTGAAGAAGATCACCCGAAGATCAAGTGCAAATACCATACTGGAACAATGGGGCACTCCATCGAGGAATGCAAGAGTTTTAAGCTCAAGCTGCAAAGATTGATTGACATAAGGTCACCAACACTCAAGGAGGAAGGCTCAGGTACATATACCTTGATTTCTGGGCCAGGTAATGAGAAAGGGAAAGGACCCTTGAAACCCCTCAAGGTTTTGTTCCACAAGGAAGATGTCAGGGATGTGGCTAATGAGCTATCATTGTTTCCTGGTAAGAGCATTGAGATACCGCCTTGGATTTCCAATGTCATGACCCATACCAATGAAATAAAAGGAGAAGTGAGTAGTGGATCTAAGAGGGTTGCGTTCAACGATGAGATTGAAGGAAAAGAATTTGAAAATCATCATGCCAATGTCAAAAAGCTTGTTGATCCCAACCTTCAAGTTTGAAGAAGTTAATTCCTTAGAGCTGGCAATCATTTGGCTTTTTCAGCATTTCTTTTGTAGTTTCCTTGCATGTTGATTGTTAATTGCTTTTAAGCATTGTTTCTTTCTTTGAATTGGTAAGTTTAATGAAATGTTTGTGCATCCTTTGAATTGACCCATTCGTATTCACTCGTTTCTCATTTATGTTAAAAACAAAAATACTCCTTTCATTCACTTTTGTTTATCAAACCGTTGTGTTAACAAAGATTGGAAGGAGGATGATGAAAATGAAACACCTGAAATTGTTGTGGTATGCTTTTGAGTAAACCTTGTCGATGATGTAAGGCATTGTTTCAAATCCCCAAACACTGAAGAAATAAGGAGTTAATCCCTAGTCAACCACTTTAAGCCTAGAAGTTGGTGTTTATTTCGGATCTGAAACCCTTAATCTTAACCTGGGGCAGGAAAGTTATGTTCAGATAGTTTGATCGTGCATTCGATCTTTCAAAAAAATCATCCATATGAACACCCTCCAATGAGGTTCAACCACATGTTATCCTTCGCGCACATGTTGAAGTGTCGAAGAAGTTGAGAAAAGCTAAAGTTAGTGCTGGTTGATCCTCATCCACCAATAATGTGGCAGTCAACACGTAAAAAAAATAGAAAAAGTCCGCTAAGTCAAACACCACAAAATGACTTAGGCAAAAGTCAGGGCATCCCGATGGACCGAAAGCTTCAAAGAAGCGGTCCAGGAAAAATTAGGGATAAAATAAGTAAATCAAAAGAGGTCATTAAATCCTCAACAAAAACAAAATAAGGTGACTGCCATTTCAAGAAAATCTCACCTTGAACCCTCATTTCCACTTTCGCACCCTCTTGGAAGTCGAATGCGTGTATTGAATTAACTGAACGTAGGATCTGGAGATCATCAAGAAGAAGGGGTGGGTAAAAATAAATTTTGAGCCTTATATCCTTTTGTTTCAAAAAACCGTAAACCAGACCACGTTACAACCCTTAAAAGACCTAATTGAGACAGGGTTTATTTTGAAAGCATACTATAATAAGGTTGTGTTAACTTGACTCCAAACGATTTTTGTTAATCACTTGATGGCACCAACTTGCATATTGTGAATGACTTGATCACCATTGTGTTCTTATCAACGACTCTTTCACTGTATTTCACCCATTCATATCAATAAACTTTGAGTTGAAATTTTTGCATAAACATTGCATTAAAATTACCATTTTTTTGAATGCACAATCTTATTTGCGAGTCAACACTTAGCATCAAGAAATTCCAAATACAGTTGAGGAACTTGATAAAGTGAAAGAAGTCCAAACAGGGGAAATCACTTTGAGGATCATTCAATCCGATCCAATCACCCCAAGGTTCAGTTAGCCAAGAGTAATTTGCTTCAAGACTTAGACTGGGGCAAGTCACCTCAGAGCTCAATGAATCCAACTGTCCAAAGGACAGTCAATCAAGAGTGTACCATTCCAACATTTGGTTAGTCAAGTTCAGACCATTGTAAGTTTCAAACACTTGGGGCAAGCCATCTCGAGGTAGTCTCATGGCAAGTTATTTCCAAACTCACTTTCAAGGTGAACATTTCCAAAGTCCCAACAGACTGGGGCAAGATGAGCCACAGAGGGGCAAAACCTCTTTCTTCATGCTTTCAAACTGCCCAAACAAATTATGCCATACGTTAATAACTTTTGAGTTTAAGACGAGTGCCCGGAAATTATGCTAGCACGATTCATTAATCCTACAAAAGGATCCCATTGGCTAAGTTGTGGTTGTCAAGCTTGATAGAATTCCCCTTTGACAACATCTATCATAAAATATTTGGTTGAGTTCTCGGTGTTGAGGAATCATGATCTCCATAAATAGTCTTTACAAACTCCCTGTCCACTCAAGTGTCAGCATTCTTATATCATGATCATTCATATATCATGCATAAAAAAATCCAAATCATTCATAGCCGAAATGTACTTCGTGCTCATTTTGCATTGACCTAGGTCTTGTTGTTGATCCTAGCTCCTTTGACCTCTAATTCCAGTTTGTCTTTGGTGCCCTTAAACCAACATCCGATTTTCGCAGTCATTTTCGAGTCCAATTGTTGTTGAACTTTATTCCATTATCAGGTCATATATGAACCTGTTATTCAATACTATTCAGGTCATATATGAACCTGTTGTTGAACTTTATTCCATTATCAAGTGATATATGAACCTGTTATTGAACTTTATTCCATTATCAGGTCATATATGAACCTGTTTGTTCAATACTATTCAGGTCATATATGAACCTGTTGTTGAACTTTATTCCATTATCAGGTCATATATGAACCTGTTGTTCAATACTATTCATGTCATATATGAACCTGTTGTTGAACTTTATTCCATTATCAGGTCATATATGAACCTGTTGTTCAATACTATTCAGGTCATATATGAACCTGTTGTTGAACTTTATTCCATTATCAGGTCATATATGAACCTATTGTTCAGTGCTATTCAGGTCATATATGAACCTGTTGTTGAACTTTATTCCATTATCAAGTCATATATGAACCTGTTGTTCAGTGCTATTCAGGTCATATATGAACCTGTTGTTGAACTTTATTCCATTGTCAGGTCATATATGAACCTGTTGTTGAGCCTTATTCAGGTCATATATGAACCTGTTGTTGAGCTTTATTCCAGTATTACCAGATTCTTGATATTCCCCAACATTGTCAGGTCATATATGAACCTGTTGTTGAGCTTTATTCCAGCATTGCCAGGTCATATATGAACCTGTTTTGAAGAATCTTTCTCTATGATTGTTTTAGTGTTGTCAGGTCATATATGAACCTGTTGTAGAAATTTTCATATTCGGGTTTAGTAAGTCATATGTGAACTCACTACCAAAATCTCTTGTATTCTAAGTATCGTTTATCAAATTTTACTTTGAGCACTCCCCGGTGTGTGTCTGACTCTCCAGCAGGATTGTTTTCCCCAGCAAGTTGTTTTTTACCATTTGTCTGTCTCCCTGTGGACCATCAACATTCCCCACAGATTGGTCTGCCTAGTAGCATCTCCTGTTAACGGTTCACCGTATCCCTAGCAGATAAAAATTACAAAAAAGAATCATGCATCCATGCATATCATATCATAACATTTGCATCTTTCAGGATCAAAATCTGGGTCTTCATAGTATTTAACCATCCCCCACCATGATCCGATGAAAAGTGTTGTTTCATTTTCCTCTGGTGGAGGATGTTTAAATAGGGGCAACTGTCATACCCAGATTTTGGCCCTGAAAATTTTTCCCATCCGTCATTCATTTTCATTTTTTCTCATTTATTCAAGGTTCGGAAATTCCATCCATAATTTCTCCATTCATATTCATTTTTCCATTTATTTAAGATTAGAAGATTCCTTACATATTCCGCCTTTCATATTCATATTTTCTATTTCACATTTTGTCGTTTCTTCACATTCACAATTTGCACTCATGTTTATTCGTTCGTATTGAAAAATTTCCCATTCATATTCAAAAATCACTATTCACCCATATTTGAGAACTCACATATTCATTCATGTTACAGTTCATTTCATTCAAACCAAGTTTGTTACAACCATTTTTTTTAATGAAAATGTCATAAGTTTCCGACACTAGATAACCATTGCATTTACCAATTTCATTCCAATTCCAAAATACATTTGCGCTCAAAGCACATAAACCACAAAACCATGACATTACACAACCATTACCACATTTCCATAAATTACAAAGTCATGTTCCAAATTACATTTCACAACATTTTCTTACAAGTTCATCATATTACATAAACCCTACAAGTACAATCCTAATGAATAATCAAAGCTTCATTAATAAGCCAAGCCAAGCCATGCGCTCAAAGCTCCATCAAGAATCCAATTTCAAGCACAATTTCAAACATTCCATTATAATTTCATACTACATACCAAATCACCACAAATCCAATACATTTCCTTTCGCATTATCAGTCATCATACACACCTTAACACTATTAGTCATTACCTACAAGTCCATACATTACAATATCAAAATCCACAACAACCCTTTCCAATTGACTACCCAAACAAAACCTAAGTTCATGTCAGTCTTCCTTGTTCAAGGAGTCTTTCGATTATGCCTTCATGATTCATTTGGGCTTCTTGTGATTCTTAATCCATTTTCAAAACAGGGCCGTCCCATGTAGATTGAGCACAGCAGAACCTGCAACAATGGACCTTATACCATATAAATGTTTTGTTGTCAAGGCCATTAACAACAACCTGCAAAATGATATTGCAGTAAGCCACCAACACACCATAATCAGATGTCAAGCACCAACCATTCAAATCCTATCATTACCAATTCGAGCTAGAAGTCACACCATCCAAATGCCATGACCCTGCTGGAAAAACAACCATGACAGTAACCTCACACCACACCTAACAGGAACAGAAACGGAGATGTTAAGGAGAAGCAAGAATAGTGAAGAACAGTCACACGCAAGGAATTGAAGAAGAAGAAATCTTTAACAGAATATCAAAAAAAAGAATTGGGAAGAGAGAAACTCACGATTTGGAATAGGCTTCGTCTTCATCAAGATTCATCGGAGAACTTTCATAAACCAACCACCAATTTCCCAAACCTGATCCTAATTCCCACCACAGGTCATGATTTATCTTCCAAAATGCATGTTAGCTTGCTTCCATCATAATTTCTTCGTCTACAAGTAACATTGTCCATGTCATGTTCATTTCCACAAACCTACAAACATCATCCTGCAAAAGGAAAATCAAGTCAAGCAACCTGCAAAACATTGGCAGTGACGGTTCAACAATAATTTTTGCAGTGCACAAACTCGAGCAAGCAAGCACCATGATGCAACCCATGTTATTTTGGCTCACCATTCTCCGGCCATGTGCACACCCTGCAAAACCAGAGCAAGAATTGTGAGTATACCTGCAATACCATCATGATACTACAAACAACAATGCTACACTACATGCTATATTGCACACAAATTACACCAAGTTGAAGGATGAAGAGTCATACTGCATAATACAGGTCAGGAATGCAATGCAAACTCAAAGCATGAAGTGAATCACCAAGCAATTCATACCATGAGCAAACCAAAAACACGAATCATAATAGAAAAATAGAAAGCAAGAGAAACAAAATAGTAATGATGGTGGTGATGAACAAGAAGGCAATGATGAAGTTAGCTTTGATGTTTTTTTCTGTTGGGCTTCACCATAACTGTTGTTGATGCTCGTTTCGATTCAGATTCCTTCATCATTCAACTGCTCTCCAAAGGTGATGCAAGTAATAAAGCATGTTGTGATTCCTGCCTTTGCACAAAATCAATCCCTCCTCGGTGTCATGATACTCAGCTTGCAAAACTTGCACTTGCACAAAGTCTCTTCCACCACAGTGTCGTTGCATTGATATCACTGATTTCTGCTATGAAAAACATAACCAACCTGCATCAAAACCTACCATCCACCAGATCATTGAACTTGAACCAACCTGCAACAGATTCACAATGAAGTCGCACCAACAAGGCCGTGCGAAAACCAAAACCGCTTTTGAATTTTCACTAATGTTTTCACTGCAGTAAAAAAACAAAGTAAACTATCAAGGCATTAAAATTCAACAAACAGCCCAAAACGGAATTGAGACAGAATTCAAAGAAGAAAGTGTAGCTCTGTGTTACCTCTTCCGAATTTAACAATCAAGTAGAGCGACCAAAATCTGTCAACCATAAAGGGATTTCGCAGAATCCCCTTCTGGATCTCCATAGACCAACTTGAAACCCTAGCTTGTTGAATATAAAGGGTGAGAGTGGAAACGATTGGGGGGGACGAAAAAATCTGAGGCGACCACAAATGAAAACCCTAGTTCTAAACACCACAAAGAAAAACCTAATTTCAATTGACGGCTGCAAACCCTGAAACCTAGCGAAGGGAGGCAGTTGCAAGCTCGTCATTACCGCCACCGAAGGTGAGTTTTTTTTGCTTGAATCTCTCTGAAGCATTTGTTTTTGGCATGTAGAGTGAGTTTGTGGATGAGGTTGAGATTGGGAGATGGAATGAGGGCGAGAGAGGTTGAGAGATGATGAGAGACGACGGCTGAGAGATGATGAGAGATTCGGAAAAAGAGAGACGTGATTGAGAGAGCGATTGAGAGAGGTGTGAGATAGAGAGATTTTGAGAGCGAGAGCAATTGGGTGAAAGACGAATGAGTTCTGGATTCTTTATTGCGTCCTCACTCTTTCTTTTCTTTTTTTATTTATTCTTTCTTAAACAGACAATTAAAATTCATTTAAGTGACCATTTAGTTTTCTTTGCAGTTCGTCATTAACTTTGGCCTATGGGTATTAGTGATATATTCATGTTTATCTCCACCAATTAATTTCTCTTTTGAAAACCCAACAGCCAGGCGGCTAGGGTTTATTTTTTGTGATTCCTCCTTCGTTTAATTAGCAGTCCAACAGACTATCTTATTGTAGTTTTTATTTTTTTAATTTTTATTTCAATCTGTTCTGGTTTATGTATTTCAGTTGTTATTAAAATAATGAATAACCATAAGTGGCCTAGTGGAGAAAGGGCAGTTTCACTTGCTTTAGTGGGATGGGTTTGATACTTGGGGATAGCAAATCTTCATGTTTCTATTTGTTATGCTTACTATTTTATTTAACTTTTTTTTATATAACTTCTACTATTTATTTTACTTTTATATTTTATTAATTTAGTTTAGCCGTTATTTAGTTGTTTATATTTTCAAATGTTTACTATTTAGATTTAATTAATGATTGACTTCCCGATATTGGGTTTTATTCTATTAGTCGATTTTTGTGTGTCAATTAATTTAGTTAGGTTATTAGTACCCATGTCCATACTTTTACACATGTAAATGATCACATTCAACATTCAATTTCATTTCCCCATCACCTTCAAATACAATTTCAAGTCTTTCTTCCATTAACACTCCAATATTCAAATCTTTTTTCTAAATAAAACGTGAAGAAAAAGATTATCCTGGATGGAATATCCAGTTATAATCCCGAATATTAGGCTCAAGCTGTAAGAGCTTGCAAGCCATAAATATTCGTCTTCTCTTCCACACTCTAATATTCAAATCTTTTTCTAAGCAGAATGTGAAAAAAAAGATTATCCTGGGTGGAATATCCAGTTATAATCCCGAATATTAGGCTCAAGCTGTAAGAGCTTGTAAGCCATAAATATTCGTCTTCTCACCAAAATTTTTGTAAATATCTCAAATCACCTTCTTAATAAAACTTGAAGAAAAAGATTATCCTGGATGGAATAT
This sequence comes from Lathyrus oleraceus, assembly GCF_024323335.1. Classification (NCBI taxonomy): domain Eukaryota; kingdom Viridiplantae; phylum Streptophyta; class Magnoliopsida; order Fabales; family Fabaceae; genus Lathyrus; species Lathyrus oleraceus. Next base: position 487,292,244 of record NC_066584.1, on the reverse strand, counting down.
CCAGATATAATCCTGAATATCGGGCTCAAGCTGTAAGAGCTTGTAAGCCATAAATATTCGTCTTCCCTCCAAAACACTCGTAAATATCCGAATTATTTTCTTAGCAATATTGGAAAGAAACAGACTGCCTGGGTGCAATGTCCAGACGTAGTCCCGAGTATTAGACCCAAGCTGTAAGAGCTTGCAAGTCATAAGTACTCGTCTTTCAAACTCGAAAACACTTGATTCCTACCTTAATACTTTTTCAATAAAGATGGAAATGGAACATGGTGTATACCGTGCACTCCTGAGATTAAGATTCGAGGCGGATGCCTCGCCTATCTTAGCTCTCGTCATCGACTAAAATTGTCAATGCGGTTTCTTCAAACCCTTTCTCAATCAAATTTAAAACACTTAATCTTTATTAAACACTTTTGCCAATAAGATGGAAATGGAACATGGTGTATACCGTGCACTCCTGAGACTAGGATTCGAGATGGATATCTCGCTCATCCAAGTTCTCGCCATCACTCAAAATACATCCAACCAATCAAACTCTTTCTCGCCGCCGTGCGATTAATCAAAAACCTTTTTCATAAATGAAAGATATATTGTCTTAAGGTGATGCAAAACAATGTTTCGGCCACGATTGTTGAGTCGAGATAAATGACGCTTTTCCGAATGTAGATTTATAAATCCGTTCGATGTGTGGTGTGCGTCCACTTCTCATCTGTTTTGGATAAAACAATGTTTTCGTCGATTAATACAGTATAGCTTTCGCTAAAATCGACCAACAAACAAACATTTTTCTACCCAGAACTACGTAAGCCTTGATTTCTCTTTTGAGATACGTAGGAGCAGGATTTTTAAATCTTGTCAGGCCCACTAATAAAAAACTTAGGTTTAGTCCTTCGTCAAAAATCCAAAAACATTCTCTTCTCATCCTTTCTTTCTTTTCCACCTAATAATTCGAAAAGCCTAACATTTCAACTAACACTAACGCACACAACTAACCTAATGGTTCCCGTTGAGTACAACGGACGTGAGGGGTGTTAATACCTTCCCCTTGCGTAATCGACTCCCGAACCCTGATATTGGTTGCGATGACCATATCTTATCCTTTCTTTTAGGGGTTTTATCGATATTTTCCCTTTCCCATTTTTGGGAATAAATAAAGTTCGGTGGCGACTCTGCTCAGTCCATCATTGCGAGCGTGCGATCACGCTTCGCTTTAAAGTCGTATCCCCATTTTTCGAGGTGCGACAAAGGGGACTATGAAATATGGAGTTTTGTTCCTTTCTGGAGAAAAGACTAACTCGGAGTTGAATTGTTACCTAGACTCTAATTGGTGTGGAGACAAAGTTGACAGAAGAAGTACTTATTGATATTTGTTTAACTATATGGGAAGTCATATGTCTTGGTGTTCCAAGAAGCAATCAGTTGTTGCTTTGTCAGTCTATGAAGTAGAATATATTGCAGGTGATGTGGTTACATGACAAGTTGTTTGGCTTCTGAATTTACTGCAGGATCTAAAGATCAAGGTAAACAAGTCTTTGAAGTTGATGGTTGATAACAAATCTGCAATCAATCTTGCCAAGAAGTTAGTGTTGCATGGTAGAAGCAAGCATATTAAGACTAAATATCATTTTCTGAGGAGTCAGGTTCAGAATACAGTGCTAGAATTTATGCATTATAGCACCAATAAACAGCTGACAGATGTTCTGACGAATGCGATCAGGCCAATTTCTCCACTTAAGGGATGAAATTGGTGTTATTAGTTTTGATTAGTTAAATTCTGAATTAAAGGATTGTGTTAAAGGGTAATTCAGTATTGTAGTATTTCGCATACGTGACACTATTGTTTGTGTATATAGTATTGTAGCTGTCAACAGTTGTATCCACTGAATTGTAGTGCAGTGTGTGTGTAACCATTTTTTACATAACTATTTTAGCAGAGTATTGAAAGTTTGTTATTCTCTCTTCTCTCTTCTCTCTTCTTTCATCTTGGTCTTTTTTCACCTTGTGTCATAACAATAAAACGTACAAATATATATTAGAAAAACAATATAATGTTCTCGTATTTATGCCTGGTGATTTGGATGTGAGGACAATTTAAAAGATTTCTTAAAAAATGCTTTTTTTTTACTTATTACACAAAATGAAGTATGAAAACAAAATTAAAAATGTTGAAAATGGGTTGGTTTTACATTGCATAAGAAAAAGAAAATAGATGAAGAAGAGGGGCATATCCAAAGCGAGCAATGGAAAATGTCCCCGTTTAAAGAAAATTAAAGACGAAAACGACCCTTCATTTCATCAAAATCAATGTGACTATCTTTCTTTCGGTGTAGTGTAAGCATCACACGGTTGAACTAGACTATACCCACTCCTCTCCCCACTTATATCGGATTCTACATGCATGCATACCCTGATTTAGAAATTGACTATTGAGGGGGTCCTAGTAATTTTAACTCCTTGTTCTTTTTATCACATTGTCAATAACTTATTGTTGCATTTAACTTCAAAATCTAATGTGTACTTTCGTATTCATTATTATCATCAATGCTCAACTTGCATCAACTTGCATAAACTTGCATAAGTATATAGTGTTGAATAAAATATAGTATCAAATATAAATTGATGCGTGTCGTGTTATGATGGTGTGGAATTGGACATATAGTTTAATCTTTACTAACTAGCTTGCAATCCCTAAAAATTTGTAGCTTTGTGTTCCGATTTATGTTCGTAACATTGCGGCTACAAGTTCAATATTACGTCTACCAAACAATATTTTGTGTTTCGATCTAAGTTTGTAACATTGCGTCAACGAGTATATGTCTACCCGACAATATAGCCCGCTCTCATTATCTAATAAGATATGAATTATTTTAATCTGATTTCTATCTTAAATTTATATATATTTGAATGTTAGAGTGTTAACATATTATTTATAGGTCTTATTCACCTCGAATTCTGATCAATCATAATTGATGGAAGAGAAATTTTTTCACCAATCATTCATCATCATATTCTATTTAGAAGAATGGTTCATGCTTGAAAGTTAGATATTTTGCTCCCATAGCTTAGAGTTATTTATGATACACTAAAAATCTCTATTATTTAAAAATTAAGATTAATCATAAGGATAACGGTATAAATTAAGAGTTAAATTTATAAATTTTAAAAAAATATATATTATTATTTAAAAAAATTCAACACAAATTTTTTATTTATAAATTTTTTAATATATATTTTTAGAGCATAAGTTAGCATGATGTAATATTAATTTATATCTAAAATTCAAACACTTTAATTCAACTAGAAGTTTTTTAAGGTGGACAAAACAGTGAGGCCTCACACAAAGGGCCCAAACATTCCTTGAAAATTCATCTTTTGGTTCATGCTAATGGAAAATTTGGATCACTAAAAGATTGATTTGAAATTTTTTTATATCTAAACGATGTGATTATAACTATTATAAATTCACACAACTATTAAATCTAAGATTCAAACTTTGGTGTTGAGGTTAATATCGATTTTTGTTATTAAACTACAAATTTTGGACAATTTGAAGTATTTTTTACTTATTTATCTTTGACTTAAATAATTCATTTATAATTATTATTAAATAAATAGTAGAATTTTGTAATAATAGAATTTATTGGATTTAACTGTCAAACTTTGTTAATTTTTAGAATTGTATTTTTTATGACCTTATCTTATTCCCACAATATCTTAGCTACAACTAATTAAATTGAGTGAATTTTCTTAGAAATCTAAGAAGCATAAATATAATTATCAATGTTCGTTTTTGATAAATAGGGGTTTGAATTGTGTTAACATTTATAACTTATCATGTTTGTTTTTGATAAAACTTAAGTAAATAAAAAATTATCAATGTAAAGACATAAGGAAAGAGATGTTGACACAACGAACATATCTTGATTCACCTCATAACTCTGAGTTATGTCAAGCTCCACCATACATGAGATATTTTTACTGAAATCCAACTTACTATAATTCTACTACAGTATTGATCAGTCCAATTAACATATATTTATATTTATCAAACACTAATAAATGACCCAAACATAGTATCATTATCTTCCTAATGGAATCTGGCTATAAATAGCTCTTTAAAGAACAATAATCAAGTAAATAAAAAATTGTTTGTATGTTTACAAACATCACTCAACAGAGGATTTAAAGGTATTTAATCACGAACACGGGTGTTTAATTTTTAAATATAAAGTGTATAGATCAAATCACTTGTTTCTTTATTATTTTTTTCTTTCTTTGAATAGACTTTTTTCTCTAGATTTTATTTCCTTGAAAATGTTTTTATTTTCTCAAGTTTATTCTTAAATGTTTATTTAGATACTGAAATTTCTTCAGTGAGGTGAATAAATTTAAGAGAAGTTGGGTCTATATATAGATTTCTTTATCCGAACGTCGCTTAAGGTAAATGATGGTAAATGAATCATTATAATCCTTGTACTATTATAAAATAATATTGATAAAACACATGTTTTCATTAGCATATGGGTTATGGTTTTGTGATAGACTGAGGTAGTTTTTTTAGAGTTGATAGAAGTTTGGTAGATGCATCATCTTTTTGTGGCATTTAAGTGGTGTCCTATATTGATATAGTATATATTTATGAGGTTTCGATATGAAATCGTGTGTGTTGATGTGTTAGTTGTTAAACAATGTCGATGGAAATTGTAAATAGCGTTAAAAGCATTTCTAAGAAGCTTGATATTGAATTTGTTACTACTTCATAAAAATCACCAACATCAAACTTGACGGGGATTGTGACAACTACGTGGAATGAAAGTATCTAGTTGAAGTAAGTCTCCGACAAATGGGAAAGGATGGACTTTTACGAAACATAAGTCCAAAGAAAACAAAGGCATCAATAATTTGGAATAAAGTGGATAAACATATTTTTGGCCTTACTTGTGAATTTTGTTAATATGCAAGTTCGATCGTTTATTACTCAATATAAGACTGTGAAGGATTTGTGGGATTTTTTGAATAATTTTTGGTAAATATGATAATCTGAATCGCATTTATGATCTTCTACCAGAGATTTTCCGCCCCCAAATAGGATAAGCGTAAGTTTATGGATTATTTTTTAGAGTTTAAGAAATATATCCAAGAATTGACTTCTCTAATAGCATAAAATTTTTTGAAGAGATGTTAACTCAATCAAAGGAACTTATAAACTTGAGTTGGATTTTTTGTCATGATTCAGAGTCTGAGGTGGTTCAATCCCAAATTTGTCCAGTAAGAAAGTTGTTAAACTTAGTGATGTTTTCTCTCATATTATGCAATCATCCTTTGTGGAATCACGCCCTACTACTATAAACAATGATTCCTCTAACCGCTCAACTTTAAATGTGAAATTTGGAGGTTGTAGTGGTTTTCATAATGGAGGTGCAAGAGGTCATGGTGACTGTGGGTGGTGGTCATGGTGCTCTGGTACAATGCTTTATTTGTGGAGAATTTGGTTACTACCGAAATTTTTGTCCTCATGTACAAGTTAATCCTCGATTTGCTAATACAGTGTCTCAGCCTAACCCTCTCAATCCATAAAATGAAGGGTTTACATTAGTTATGAGTGTTAAAGAATTTAACAGATATACAGAGTTTCAGATTTCCTTCACAACCACATTTGTCCAAATAGGTAACTCTAATGCACGTATATCCTCTTCTTCTTGTCACTGGGTTAATAATTTTGGCACCACTAATAATATGATAAGGGACTCAGGTGTTTTTTTCCTCTTTCAGTCATTCTAGTAATCATTCTTCTATTACCCTTGTTGGTGGTTCCAAATTCCATGTTAAAGGTACTGGGTGTATTACCCTAATTTCTAACTTACCTTTGTCATATGTCTTATACTTACCTCAGTTCCACTATAAACTTATTTCAAATAGTCAAATACGTAATTCGTTAAACTATTTTATAACTTTTTTCCTGACTCTTGTGTATTTCAAGATCTGTTGACACAGAGGATTATTGGTGGATTACGAGTATCTAATAGGTTGTATTAGCTTAAAGAAGGAGTTTAACAAGCATCAACAACTTCCAAAATTTGTATCATGACACCATTTCAGCTTCACAGTCGGCTTGGACATCCATCTTTAGGAGCTTTAAAAGATTGCGTTCTTAGTTAGAGTCAATATTGAGTCTGTCTTATGAGTCGTGTCGATTTTCTATGCATCATCGGAGTGTTTATTTACCTCGTCTAAATAAAAGAGACCAAGCATTGTTGGACATTATTCATTCTGATGTTTGTGTTCCTTGTCTAGTAACCTCAAAGTTTAGTTATAAGTATTTTTCTTACTCGTGATCATGACTATTCCCCTGAAATTTGGTTGTATCTAATGAAATTTATATCTAAGTTCTTTACTATATTTTGAAATTTTTGTGTTGAAATATGTAGCGGTAAAAATTTTGATATTAAGTTATTGATTAACTTAACTCATAAAGCAAGAGTCGTCACCGCGCATTTATTATTTCCAAATGAAAGGGAAAAAGAACTAACAAAACCCAAAGAAGTTTTAAAACAAAACTAATAAAAAGAGATAAGGGTTTGGGGGTTGGTTATGTAAAGGGAAGGTATTATCACCCTAAACATTCATGGTACTTCATGGGAACCTCTTTGAAAATATGTGCATTTTGACTTAAAATGGTGTTGTTTGCAAATGATTGGGGAGATGAGAAAAGAAATGTTTTTTTTATAAATTTTGTGTTTTCCAAGACTTTTGGGATCTCATGCCTACATACCAACAAAGTGAAATGGAGGATCAAAACCTTGAAGTTCGTGGTAAAAGCAACAAAAGATGTTTGTTTTGATTCATTTTTAATGAAAATATATTTTGTCATTTTAAGGAGAATACTCAACTAGTCACCCACGAGTATGAGAACTTTGCATCACCACAGAGAAAGGGCTCCAACTTGGATAAAATCAGCAGGTATACCACTAGCTCTCTTGGGTGGTAAAGAATTATCATCAATGCTATGGGGATAGAAAAATTATATCTCAACTATGAAAATGATTCATGTCCAAACTTTGAGAAAAGTTTTAAAAGAAAAAGTGAACAAAGGGAACAAAAGTAGTTTGAATGAGTTATATATTTTTAGTCTTTTTGAAATTGGTCTGGATATTCTAAGATGTATTATCATTTATTAAGAAAATGGTTTTGAAAATCACTTGACAAAAGTCAAGGTTTATTGAGAAAATGGTTCAATTTTAAAACAAGAAGGTTTGAAAAGAGAGAGAAGATTTGAAAATTAAAGAAAGGGAGGAGAAGAAGAGACTATCCTAGAACATAAAGTAAAAGCTAGGGAGGAAAAATCTAACCAAGAGATAGCAAGCTTTATGGCATAATTCGAGAAAGAATTCCCTCCTTTGGATTAAGCCTCGAGCAAGCTAAATAAGAAAAGAATAAATCATGTGTCAGATGAAACCCGGATAACCAAGCCAAGTTTTCAAAAGAAGTTCAAAGTCAAAGGTACCAGATGAATCCCAAGGTCCTAAATCACCCACTTTCAAAGAAAGGGTCAAGATCTTCGTCCTAAGTTCATAACTCTGCAACAATTCTACGGATAGTAACCATAAATTCATGAATCTAGAGAACCACTTTTTAAGTTTTTTCCTTTATTAATGTGTTTAAAAGGAAGAGAAGTCCAAATGGACAAAGGAAAAAGATCATAAACATAAACAAGATTCCAAGTTGACAAAGAGAAAATATGATATGAGATGCTTAAAGTAAAAGCATAGAGTAAATGACAAAAGAATAAAGAGCATAAGATAAATGACATTAAATTAAAGTTAATGCTATAAAATGTTAGTAAGAGGTGTTAGTAATAAAAAATGGAAATATAATTTGTCTTTTTTGGAGAACACTCAATTATTCACCCACAAGTATGAAAGTATAGACCTTTACATCACCATGAGAAGGGGTCCAACTTGGATAAAAATCAACAAGTACGACACTAGCTCTCTTAGGTAAAAAGGAAACAATATTTTCCACACAATACCATGGGTAGTATGAGACTTACAATCTCACTTATAAAAATTACTTTCTTTTAGATTCGGGATAAATTTAGCGCTATATTAAGCAATCGTAATTGGACTTATGTAGAAGTCACAACTATCTGAGATTGGTCAATAATAATGTTTGTGTTCATACATGCTAGAGAAATGACATATAAATCATTCTCCTAAATCTATGTCACACAAAGAAGAAAAGAGAATTGATCAAGCACAAAGGCTAAGAGAGTGATACATTACATCAATCCATACTTCATAGTACTTAGGAAAAACTTGTGCATCAATCCAAAGTACCTTAAATGATCCATGATCAGTTAAGAGGTAGATTTGAAATGATGAAAGTTCATCAAGCGTCAATCCACACATCATGAACAAGATGGACACAAACCATCCAATTGATCAAAAGATAAAAACAAAGAGCTGAAGAAGAAGAGGACAAGAGAGATCACACCCAAATTGGGTCAAAGGTTTGATCAAGTCATCATCAAAATCAATCATCCAATTTTGTGGATTAGGATTTTCACCCCATTAACATGCAAGATCCATTGAGTTTGATGAGACATATGATCAAAACAACCATGATCCAAGGCCAACAGAAGTCAACAAAGGTAAAAAAAAATATAAAAATAAAATAAAATAAAATAAAATGCATCAAAAATATTTTAAAAATGAATTTTAAAACAACCACGATCCAAGGCCAACAGAAATCAATAAAGGTCAAAAAAATATAAAAATGCAATAAAATAAAATAAAATGCATCAAAAATATTTTTAAAATGAATTTTAAAAGGGGAATGAAAGAGAAAGTTCATAAAGTCCTTCAAAACACCAAATAAATGGCCAAGAAAATTATGGAAGGTTAGAAATAAAATAAGAAGCATAAAATAAATTTTTCAGAATTTTAAAATGCATAAAAGTATTTTTTTTAAACTAATTAAAATAAAGGAGAAAAGAGAAAATTCAAGAAAAATAGAAAATCCAGAAAATAAAATGTTGAAAAATAAAAGAGAATTTTAGAAAATTATTTTGGTACTTTTTTGATGTAAAATGAATTTTTAAAATAAAATGCAACTATTATAAGATTGGGATGCACAGTGAAAATTAGCCAAAATAAAACGCAGGATCTAATTCAAATTGAACCAATCAAAACATTTCAAATGTCCAGCGTGTCTCCAAACTCAGATGACTTGAGATAAACTCTGGTCGTCTTATCTGATGGTCCCTAACCGTAGTTTCATCGTTTGGTAAATTCAAAACACGAGACCACCACCAATGTGATCGCCTCCTCATCATGAATTCAACCTCGTGCTGCAAATTCATTTATCTAAACTGAGCATGGGGAATTTAAGAGAAATTTTAGACGCAAGCAAGCCACGAAAAATAAAATTAAATTATGAACACGATCAATCAACACCAGATAAGTTAAGGGAAAGCATCAGAGAGTAAAGAACTATATTGTGGTAACTTGATTGAGTTCAAATGATGCTCAGAACTACCTTGTCCAAATGGTGATCAAAAGTTGATGAAGCTCGATCTAGTTAGAGCACTTCAGGAGGTCTTGGAGCTTGGTAATTGTTGCAAAAGCTTCACAGAAGACCGAAGGTGCTAAGGGAATCAAGAAATTGGATTGAAATAAGTTGGAATTTAAAACACAATATTTGAGTTTTTATGGAAAATTTCATATTGAAGCAAGGATTTCTTGGCTCTCAAAAGCTTGGAAATGAATGCAGTAGCTTCCTCTATTTTTAGGGAATATGTTTGGATCCAAATACGTGTGGAATTAAGCTCAATTCGTACAAAACAAATTTGATCATGAGGTGAGAAAAGTGTGACTTCTAATCCATCAAAACTCAGCCAAATGATGCGTTTCAAGGGTCAATTAACTTCTAGAGACTTGGTTAAACATGCTTGGGTCCAAAACACAAGGTAATTTGGCTTGTAACTGAGAACTAATGAAGTTTAAATTCGGACCATGGTAATTTCTTCAGTTCCAAGTCACCATGTTCAACTCAATGGGGCATCTTACTCATGAAGCTTTTTGATCCCATTCTTTTTGCAATGCATTGATATCATAACAAAGATTACAATATGCCAATAAAGGTTGAATTTGGATGATTGAGCATAAAGTTATGTCATATTGAAGTTTTCATAAAAAAATTGGTCATGTAACAGAGAAAATTCTAAGTCCCAAATGTCTGAAAATGACCTATAATGTCTCAATGAATTCCATGACTTTCCAAGCATATTTGGACTTTCATTCTTGAAGAAAACTTGTATAGGGAATCATAAATGATATTGTGCAAAAAGAATCAGCCTCAAATATTAAAAATTTAAGAAGTTGTAATCCTTGAAAGTTGAGAAAAACTCACTTGAAAATAGGCCAAATTTCACTAAGTCCACAAATGACCTATAATGTATTCAAACTTTTGATGATCCTCCGGGAATAATGGGCTCTTATCATGTAAAGAGAAGTTGTATAGGATAATGAGAAAAGCCATATGCAAAAATGATCATTCAAAATTTTTGAGAATTGAAGGAGTTGTGATCCTTTGAACTTTGACTTCAAATGTTGACTTTTTGGCCAAACCACTTGGAACAAATTTGTGCACTTGAACTTTTCTTTCATTTCAAGGTATATGGATGACCATATTAGCTAAAAAATATATTTCCTTGAATGTATCTTGATTGAATTGCTCAAAGTTTGAGGTAACTTATTGAAGAAGACATAGAAATAAGCACATGAACCTTTGACTTTTCTTGAGAAGTAAGCCACAAGATTTTGAGATGCTCTTGATAAAAATGAGATTGAAAGGTGCTTGAGGACCTTGGAGATCATTATTGATATATAAGCCTATTGATAATCAATGGCTGAGCATACTTTGCTGAGAAATCAAAACAAACCCTAGTTGAGGAGCCATGCTTGATGCTCTTGATAGAAAAGTCCTACCTTGCACAATAAAATTTAAAGAAAACAAAACATATTTTTTCCATTTTGATTAGTGGTTAGATAAGAAATGAACATATAAACACAAAGGTAAAACACCAACAAAGAGGTGCTTGATGATCTTTGCAAAAGGCAAATCCAAAGATGAGAGAGAGGGACCAAGAGGTGATCTTGTTTGCATGAAAGGATTCAAATGATATGTGGGATCTTAGGGTTAAAAATTAGGGTATGACAAAATACATACTAAATTTAATTGTCATATTTGCGATATCCAAAGTGATAATGCCAAAGGATATTTTTCTACAAAATTTGATACTTTCATGAATAAAAATGGTATGATTAACCAATCATCTTACAATGTCACTCCACAACAAAATGGAGTTGTTTAGCACAAAAACATGCACTAAATGGAAGTTTCTCGAACTTTATTGTTTCAGATGAAAGTTCCAAAAGTTTTTTGGGTCAATTCAATGTTCATTTCTTCCCACTTAATTAATTGCATGTTATCATCTGTTTTAAATGGTGTTATCCCATATTCCATCATTTTCCTTCTCATTATTTATTTTCTTTACCCACAAAAATATTTGGTTGCATATGTTTTGTGTTTGATGTTCGCTCACAGGTAACTAAGTTGGACCCAAATGAAGGTGAGAAAAACAAGAAAGTGGGGGGGGGGGGGGTTGAATTGTTTTAAAAATAAGCGCTTTTCAAAATGAAAATCACACAAGGATTTTATACTGGTTCGCTTATAACACAAAGCTACTCCAGTCCACCCGGCCAAGGTGATTTCGCCTTCAACAAGGACTTAATCCACTAATCTTGAAAGATTACAAACAACGCCTAAGAGAAAAATCTCTTAGTCCTCTCAAGTTTACAGACTACACTAAGTCACTTGAGGAAATCAACAAACAATAGAAGAAAGATTTATGTAATCTAGAGTGCTTCTAAGAAAGCAGATATTACAATAGTAAGAACAAGAGTTTTTCATGTAATAAGCAAAAGCTTCGTGAAGATCTTAGAGAGCAAGAGGTTTTTCTTGTGTTGATGTTTCAGTATGATTTTTCCTTGTATGTGTTATTGAAATGTTGATTTGCAATCCTTTATATAGATCAATGAGGTAGTAGTTGAAACTGATGAGTAATAAGATGAATTTACGCCATAACATAAACAGCTTCTGCAGGATAACTTTTTCTCCTTGAAATGACTACTTACCACAAGTAGTATTTTCTTTATTGAAATTGGAGATTAACGTCTCTTTCTCAATTAGGAAATCCATTTGCAAAACTTTTCTTTACTTAAACGTTACTCTTTCATGATTAGCAATTCCATGCTCAGAGTATTTGTGTTTCTGGAGAATCTTGGAATCTTGCTTCTGATGTGGATCTCTTGTGAGTTCAGATAGCGCTGAGAACTTCTGGAGCTTAGAGATAGCGTTGTTCAGAGTCAGAACATCTAGAGTTTACTTCTTGTTCAGATGCTTCTGATACTTTGCTGTTCTTGCTCAGAGTTAGACTTTCTTGAACGTGTTCTCACTTCAGATGCTTCTGATCATTTGATGATTTGTATCTGATCTGGTTTTGTATCTGATGACATCATCAGATTTCTTCCTTCTTTCTTTAGAACCCTGCACACTTAGAAACTTTTCGTTAGGGTGCCATTTTTGGTTTCATCCTTTGTTATCATCAAAATCAAGGAATCTGTTGTAGAACAATTTTTGTTCTTACACCAAAGTCATTGAAGTGTATATTTTTGGGCTACTCTTATACCAAAAAGAGGTATTGTTGCTTTTCCCTAGATCTAGGTTGTTATCTAGTTTCAACTGATATCTCATTCTTTGAAGATCATCGTTTTTTACTGAGTCTCAATCATCCTTGCCAGTGTGTGAATCAGATGATTTTTATTAACTCATACCATTACCCATTTTATTTCTCTAACTCATACTGTAACAGGTTTCAAGTTCTTTGAGTAGACATATTCTCATCATACAATGCCTGCGGATTATGTGAGTTGTCTTCCAATTTTCTTACACAATGGTAAACATACTTGTACTTATCTTATTTCCTCTTATAGGTCTTATATTTTTTTGTCATCTAATTCTAAATACTTTGTTGATGGAATAAATTCTATTTTGATTCCTAAATCTCTTTTAGATGTTATTAATCATGATTGCTGGAGACAGGTTATGGAGTAAGAAATGGAGGCTCTTGAGCAAAATGACATTTGGGATTTAGTTTACCTTCCTACATGAAAGCAAGATATAACGACAACTTTCCAAAGGAAATTCCAAACATATGGAGTTTACTATAATGATGTTTTCCCCCATGGTTAAACTTTCATCTATTCATATTATTATATCTCTTACTTCCAAGCACCATTAGCCCTTATTTCAATTAGATGTGAAGAATGCCTTCTTGCATGTGACTTGCAAGAGGACGTGTATATGGAGAAATCGTCTGGTTTTGTTTCTCAAAGGGAGCACGGATAGGTGTTTCATTTAAATAAATCATTGTATGGCTCAAAATAGTCACCTAGGTCTTGTTTAAGAGATTTAGTGAAGTGTTTTTGGCATTTGGAATGAAACATTGTCATAGTGATCATACAATATTGTTCAATAAAAACAATTGTTGAAATATCTTACTTATGGTTTATGTTGATTATATGGTAATTACAAGAAGGGACGTCATAGGAATTGACAAATTGAAAGCTTTCCTCCAAACCAAGTTTTAGACCAATGACTGAGAGTCTTGAAGTATTTCTTGGGCATTGAAGTTATGTATTCAAAGAAGGGGATTTTCCTTTCACAGAGGAAATATGTTATTAATTTATTGAGTGAACTAGTATGATGTGTTCAAAATCATGTGAGACTTTTGTGGATCCTGGATTTAAGTTGACAATGGATGGAGCTCCTTCCTTGGATCCACATAAGTATAAAAGATTCGCTGGAAATTAAATTACCTAACTATTACGAGATATGCCATTGCTTTTCTTGTAAATGTTTAAAGTCAATTTACGTCTTCCCCGTTGATACTCATTAGGAATCACTAATTTGCATTATTAAATATCTAAAGAAATCCCAAGGAAAGGAAATTGTGTACCAAGATCATGGGCATATGCAGATGGAGACTTTTTCTTATTTAAATTGGGCATGATGCCTAGGTGTCGCAGCCTAAAAAATATAGTATGCGAAAAAAACAACCGGCGAAGAAGAAATGACAGAAGAGTCGCCACCGTGCGTTATTTATCCCAAAGGAAGGAAAGGAAACGCTCGAAGTAAACCTGGAAAAAGGAAAGGAAAAGAAAAGGTCTCGCAACCAGATCTTGGGTTCGGGAGCCGATTATGCGAAGGGAAGGTATTAGCATCCCTACGCATCCGTAGTACTCTACGGGATCCACTCTTGCTGTTCTTGTCTAAAGGGTGTGGGTTTATCTAATGTACTATTTACTAAAAGAGGGGTCAAAAGAAAATAACTCGCACGGACGTCGCATCCACTGCATACGTATCTCATCTGAATATGAGAATCAGAGTCTTCGTAGCTCGGCTACCTACGGGCTAAAGAGGAGTGTGTTCGCTAAGACATCGCGTCTTATGCCTACGTATCTCATCTGAAATGAGAATCAGAGCAAGCCGTAGTTCGGCTAACTACGGGTTAAGGGTTGTGTTTTTTAGGTGAACGACGTTACTACGCAATCTACCGGATGCTCGACCTTTGGAGACTTACTCGCCTGTAGTAGAAGGAGTTAACGTGTTCTTAGGAGAAGAAAAATCAATGAGCTTGTTTATGTTTTTAGGAATGCTCATGCAAAAAGGAAGTCCTAGAAGAAGGAACAATGCTACCTTAATTGACATGCAACGAGAGACTATACGAAGCCTAGCAATCCTATGGGGAGACGATCACACCATACAAAATAAACATGCATAAAGTAAACGTGCCAACGAGGGGGCTCAAACATACGTGGGTAGGGCTTTAGTCAAGAGGGGTCATATCAACCTCGACAAACAAGCCATGGAAGGGTAATCAAATGGGCTCTTAACCACTGACATTGAACGTCAGGGTGAGCAGATCAAAAGGGTGATGAGGATAAGACCTCATAGCTCTTAACCCTGGACAAGGTGAGCTCATGACAAAAAGTGGGGATTCAGAAAGGTAGAACCCTCTCCACTGACCGACCAGACAAAAAGATCTTGGGCTTTTGTTCTGAAGCATTGGCACGTAGTGCGAGCATAAAGAACGACACACTGAATAACGGGGGATTGACTACTAATCCCTTTTATCCGTCAATTGCCTCTTCGGGGAGGTCTTTAGCACTGATGCCTCTTCTCGGAGGTCTTTGGGCACAAAAGTAAATAAACAAAAGAAAACATTGCCTCCTATTGAGGTCTTCCAGCTAAGAAAGCGGTAAAATGCGGGAAAGATAAATGGATCAAGAGATCTACCACACAGATAAAAATCTGAAGTAATAACAACTAAAGAAGCAAGAAACCCGGTGATCTCTCAAGCTGGCGCCATCAAAGAAAACAGGTCAGCAAGGTAATCAGAATAAATCTCCAGATGGCATCCCACAAATAAAGTGGAATACCAAGCAAGCTATCTCTTCAAGAGTCATGTGAGCCCTCACAAAAACTCAACAAACAGGTTAGAATAACAAGATGGGGTGCAATCAAGAGTTGCACTAAATCAGAATGTAACCACATGAATCATGCCATTAAAGTTCATAAAAAGCTCACAAGAAGCAACCAAGGGTAGGAGGCCTAAACCTCTTATCAAACAAATGCATCAAAAGGGTATCAAAACTCAAAGTCAGGGGGTAAGGATCCACACATCAAGACGTGACATATATACTAAAACATATGCCCGGAGGCAATAGAAAGCATGTCATAACAAAGCGTGAAACAGATTGGAGAGAAAACAGAAAAAAATCAGCTACTGTCGCGATCGCTACTGCTTCGCCTAGCGAAGGCTTAGCGAAGCTTCGCTGCAGGCTCGCCTAGCGATGCGGCTAGCGAATGCCTGCGGGTTCTGGATTTTCCATGGATAATAGTATGATTTCAGAAATTAAGTGATCAAACATTCAAGGCATTGTTCTACACATTCATGCATATCTAAACCCACAGGCAAAACCTAACTATACCCACTCTCCCGGATTCAACCATAATTCCTCATACCTTCGAAAATTTCAAATTGAAAGCATAAAGTAAAGGAAATAGGGCAAACCTGACTGGAGAGATCGAAAGAAATTGAATTGCACTGTTGGTTTGTAGAACAATCACAGGGTTTATATGAGAGGGAATTGGTTCTTTGCAGATGAGTTCCCTTCAGTGTCTGGAGGCTGCTCTGAATTCTGTTAGCTTCTTCTCTAGCTATTTCTCTTCTGGGGTTAGGTCAGCGTTTTTTGGGGGATGGAAGTCTAGAATTTATAACCTGATTTTCGTGGCTTTGTGGGCTCAAATGAAAGAGGTCCAAGTCCAAGATTTTTTTTGTTATATATTTTTATTTTTAAAACGCGTGCGCTTCGCCTGGCGAGCATGACAGTTCAGCCTCACTAGGCGAACCATTCTGCTCGCCTAGCGAGCATGACAGCTCAGGCTCTGCTTTTTACTCCTTCGAGATTAGCGTTTTGAATGATGAATAGATCCCATTTGAACATGTTGGAAGTAACTCAAGTCATTCCCTTGTGTTGACTGATCACCCAGATAGAACCCACAAAGTGTCTCGGATGATATTCAAGCTTCTTGGAGCTAATTCTGATCGACATGATGAAATGCAATATGAAATGTTAAATGACCTAAAAATGAATGCATGAATGAGGGGGGCAAATTTGAGGTGCTACAGCTGCCCCTATTCAATCCACTAGAGACCCGAAAAGAAGAAAGCAGCGGCTTTCGCACTTTCGAGGTATCAAGGGATTGAATACAATAAAAGCCTGAAAATTTGCACTGAAGTGAGGTGAAGTAACAATGCCTGTCAGAGTCGGCAAAGAGGCGGTCTTGAAAGAAGAATCTGTCTGGTACGATAAGAGTCGGTCTGAATACCAAAATAAATGGTAACACAGAAATAACCATGGTCTGAACGCCGCTCATTAGTCTGAATACTGGAAATGACTTCGATCTGAGCATCGGAAGATGTGAGATCATTGATATCGGTCTGAACACCGAGAGACTGGCCTGAACGCCACTTCGGTCTGAATACCGGAAAACTGGCCTGAATGCCACAAGTTGCATCGACCTGAATGTCGGAACCTTCTTCGATCTGAACATCGGGAGACTGGCTTGAATGCCACTTTGGTCTGAATACCGGAAAATTGGCCTGAATGCCACTTCGGTCTGAATACTGGAAAATTTGGCCTGAATGTCACAAGTTGCATCGACCTGAATGTCAGATCCTTCTTCGATCTGAACATCGGGAGACTGGCCTGAATGCCACTTCGGTTTGAATACCAGAAAATTGGCCTGAATGCCACTTCGGTCTGAATACCGGGAAATCTGGCCTGAATGCCACAAGTTGCGTCGACCTGAACGTCGGAAACTTCTTCGATCTAAACATCGGGAAATCGGCCTGAATGCCACTTCGGTCTGAATACCGGAAAATTGGCTTGAATGCCACTTCGGTCTGAATACCGGAAAATTGGCCTGAATGCCACTTCGGTCTGAATACCGGAAAATTGGCCTGAATGCCCATTCAGTCTGAATACCGGAAACTTCCATGCCTGTCAGCATCGGCAGAAATGGGGAAAATGATAATTGAGGCGGCACGTGGGCCAACGACCTATGCTGGGGATAGTAGGTCATGAACAACCTTCAGTCTGAGCACTGGGAACAACTTCTGGCTTATCACTTGGGATGCTGAGAATGCCTTATGCTTTACATGCGTATGTTTGAATTTTTCAATGGCGTAATGCTCCATGAAAATGGAAATGCTACGCGATTTGGGAGGATGCAATGCAATATGATTCTACATGCAGGGATGCAAAATGCCGGGGAGAATGCCGAGCCGAGGCAAGGAATTCTGCTGGGGAAATGATCACCATCTTTTGGACCTTGGCAAGGTTGTTGGAGATGCACAACACAGAGAACTTTGTGGGGGAATGACCCGCCACACGGTGTTCTAGCAATGACGAGATACTGAGACTCTGACTGGGGAGAGAATGGCATTGAGAACTTGCTGTTAAGGAAAGCGACAGTGGTTCTGGCAACCATAGTCTGTGAGAGAGACGACTCAGCAAAGGAAGCAAACACCGATACGGTACCGAGATCCTGCTTCAAGGAAAGAGACCATGGATCTGGCGTCGAGATCATCGATCTGGCATCGAACTCTGAGGAGCAGCTGCTTCTGTTGGGAAGATACAGTCTGGCACTGTCAACTCCATTGGGGATACACAGTCTGGTACTGTCAACTCTACTGGGGAGCGTATAATCTGAAGCACCTGCTTGGGGAAGTACAGTAATGAGAAGCTGTTGGGGATTGAAGAATCCAACGCTTGGACCAGCTCTGCAGGGATATACCAAATTCTAACTGTTGAGGAAAAACATCTGCGATCATCTGCTGGGGACCTTAAGGAAATGCCCCGAGTATACCTGTTCTGAATAGACGGTCCCAAGCACTTAAAGTTTACAGCAATTTTCAATGTTTATTAAGCACGTACCTGTAAAGCTCTTATGTTTCATGATGCAATGTTTATCAAAAATTCGGACGTCATTTTTGCAAACAAAACAGTAAAATGAAAATGAACACAGGAATGTACTGAATAATCATGATTTTATTGATTGAGTGGCCTCTGAATAGGCATTTACATCAGGAAGCAATCCCTGGAAAGAGGTAATCGCACAAAAGATAAAAACAGAAATTAATCTAATAGCAATGGGAAGTGGATTCCTATCGGGTTCCAATTCTGTTATGATTCGCTTGTATTCAAGATCCTCCAGATGATCAGCTTTCTGAAAAAGGTGATTGGATTATTTCCTATCCTTCGGAAGTTTCCGGTTATCGACACGAGATGAGATTCAAAACTACTCAGAACGTAGTCATTCGCTTAATCCCTAACTTTTTCCTGGATTGCCCTTTTCGGTTTTCAATCCACCGGGATACCCATTTTTGCCTAAGTTGCCTTTTCAGGTTTTCAACTTACCGGGTGTACAATCTTTTCATTTTTAATCCCTAATTTTTGCCCGAACCTTATCATTTTCTTGGTTCGTCGGGATGCCCATTTTTTGCCTGGACTATTCTTTTTATTGTCCAGCGGGTCTATTTTATGCGAAGTATTTTTTAACTGCGTCTGAGTTCACAGGGGAAGTGAAGTTTTCACCATCCATAGTTGCAAGCATTAAGGCCCCACCGTCAAAAACCTGGGTGACAATATACGGTCCATCATAGTTAGGAGTCCACTTGCCCCTGTGATCTGTCTGGGGAGGAAAGATCCTTTTCAACACCAAATCTCCGACTTGGAAACACCGAGGACGCATTTTCCGATCAAAGGCTCTCTTCATTCGACTCTGATACAACTGCCCATGACAAATGGTTGCCATTCGCTTCTCTTCGATAAGACTCAACTCATTGAACCTGGTTCGAATCCATTCAGCTTCGTCTAACTTGACATCCAATAGGACTCTTAGAGAAGGAATCTCCACTTCAACAGGTAGGACTGCTTCCATACCATACACAAGGGAGTAAGGGGTTACCCCGGTCGACGTACGTACTGAAGTACGGTACCCATGCAAGGCGAAGGGTAGCATCTCATGCCAATCTCTGTACGTGACGACCATCTTCTACACAATCTTATTTATGTTCTTATTTGCTACCTCAACAGCGCCGTTCATCTTAGGACGATAAGGGGAAGAATTATGATGTTGAATGTTGAAGCTCTGGCTCAACTCCTTCATCATTTTGTTATTGAGATTAGAACCATTATCAGTGATGATCCTTTCGGGAATCCCATGACGACAAATGATTTCTTTCTTAATGAATCGGGCAACCACATGTCTGGTGACATTCGCGAATGATGCTGCTTCGACCCACTTGGTGAAATAGTCAATGGCAACAAGGATGAAGCGATGCCCATTGGAGGCAGTCGGCTCAATCTTTCCAATCATATCAATGCCCCACATAGCAAAAGGCCACGGTGAAGACATCACATTCAAAGGATTTGGCGGCACATGTACCTTATCAGCATAAATCTGGCATTTATGACACTTCCGAGCATATTTGAAACAATCAGATTCCATGGTCATCCAGTAATAACCCGCTCTCAACAATTTCTTAGCCATTGCATGCCCGCCGGCATGAGTACCGAAGGAACCCTCATGAACTTCCTGCATTAACATGACTGCTTCGTGTCTATCCACGCATCTGAGCAAAACCATGTCGAAGTTCCTCTTATACAACACATCGTCTTTTTTCAAGAAGAAACTGCCTGCCAATCTTCTCAAAGTCTTTCTAGCACTTGATGTCGTGATACCAGGGTTTGTCGTCGACTACCAGTTCAGCGGCAAACACATACGCGGCCCTATCAAGGCGCAAAACATCGATCCTGGGAGCATAGTTCCACCGAGTCACTTTAATCATGGAGGATAGAGTGGCGAGAGTATCTGCCATCTGGTTCTCGTCACGAGGTATATGATATAGCTTTACTGTTGTGAAGAAAGTAAAACAGTCTTCTCGTGTAGTGTCTGTAGGGGAGCAGAGTAGGCTGGAGACTATTCCAATCACCATTCACTTGATTAATCACTAGAGCTGAATCTCCGAAGATGTCCAGAGTCTTGATTCTCAAATCAATGGCTTGCTCAATACCCAAGATACAAGCTTCATACTCAGCTTCATTATTGGTGCACTCAAAAGTCAGACGAGCGGTGAAAGGCATGTGGGCACCTTTCGGAGTAGTAATGACAACACCAATTCCACTTCCTCTAGCATTGACGGCCCCATCAAACATTAAAGTCCACTTTTCGTCTGGATCAGGTCCCTCCTCGACAACTGGCTCTTCGCAGTCTTTCATCTTGAGGAACATGATGTCTTCATCTGGAAAATCAAACTTCATCGGCTCATAATCTTCAACCGGCTGTTGAGCAAGATAGTCTGACAAAATACTCCCTTTGATGGCTTTCTAGGACGTATGCTGGATGTCGTACTCTGTCAGTACCATTTACCAACGAGCAACCCTTCCAGTGAGAGCTGGCTTCTCGAATACATACTTGACTGGATCCATCTTGGAGATCAGTAAGGTCGTGTGAGTCAGCATGTATTGTCTCAATCGCTTAGCAGCCCATGCAAGTGCACAACATGTCTTTTCAAGCATTGAGTATCTCGACTCGCAGTCTGTGAATTTTTTACTCAGGTAATATATAGCGCGCTCTTTCCTACCTGTCTCGTCGTGTTGACCGAGAACACAACCCATGGAATTATCAAGTACTGTCAAATACATAATCAGCGGTCTCCCCGGGACTGGAGGCATAAGGATTGGAGGGCTCTGCAAATACTCTTTGATCTTCTCGAAAGCCCTTTGGCAATCATCGTTCCACCTGATAGCCTGATCTTTCCTCAGCAACTTGAATATTGGCTCACACGTGGTTGTTAGGTGAGAGATGAACCTTGCAATGTAGTTCAACCTCCCTAAGAAACCCTGAACTTGTTTCTCTGTTCTTGGCTCAGGCATTTCTCGTATCGCTTTCACTTTGGCCGAATCCACCTCAATCCCTTTTTCACTAAATGTTCTTCTTCTGTCTGAGATTTGGCAATCATATCGTCAACATAAACCTCAATTTCATGATGAATCATATCATGGAAAAGAGTCACCATAACTCGTTGATATGTTGCCCCAACAATTTTCAGACCAAACGGCATCACCTTGTAGCAGAAGGTGCCCCATGGGGTTATGAAAGTTGTTTTCTCCATGTCTTCTGGTGCCATCTTAATTTGATTATAGCCAGAAAAGCCATCCATGAAGGAGAATACCGAGAACTGAGCTGTGTTATCCACCAAAACGTCGATGTGAGGTAATGGGAAGTCATCTTTAGGACTAGCTCTGTTCAGATCCCGGTAGTCGACACACATCCATACCTTTCCATCCTTCTTAGGTACTGGAACGATGTTTTCAACCCATGGCGGATAATTGGTGACTGCTAGAAACCCCGCATCCAACTGTTTCTGCACTTCTTCTTTTATCTTGACAACCCATGGGGATTGACTACTAATCCCTTTTATCCGTCAATTGCCTCTTCGGGGAGGTCTTTAGCACTGATGCCTCTTCTCGGAGGTCTTTGGGCACAAAAGTAAATAAGCAAAAGAAAACATTGCCTCCTATTGAGGTCTTCCAGCTAAGAAAGCGGTAAAATGCGGGAAAGATAAAGGGATCAAGAGATCTACCACACGGATAAAAATCCGAAGTAATAACAACTAAAGAAGCAAGAAACCCGGTGATCTCTCAAGCTGGCGCCATCAAAGAAAATAGGTCAGCAAGGTAATCAGAATAAATCTCCAGATGGTATCCCACAAATAAAGTGGAATACCAAGCAAGCTATCTCTTCAAGAGTCATGTGAGCCCTCACAAAAACTCAACAAACAGGTTAGAATAACAAGATGGGGTGCAATCAAGAGTTGCACTAAATCAGAATGTAACCACATGAATCATGCCATTAAAGTTCATAAAAAGCTCACAAGAAGCAACCAAGGGTAGGAGGCCTAAACCTCTTATCAAACAAATGCATCAAAAGGGTATCAAAACTCAAAGTCAGGGGGTAAGGATCCACACATCAAGACGTGACATATATACTAAAACATGTGCCCGGAGGCAATAGAAAGCATGTCATAACAAAGCGTGAAACAGATTGGAGAGCAAACAGAAAAAAATCAGCTACTGTCGCGATCGCTACTGCTTCGCCTAGCGAAGGCTTAGCGAAGCTTCGTTGCAGGCTCGCCTAGCGATGCGGCTAGTGAATGCTTGCGGGTTCTGGATTTTCCATGGATACAGGCAAAACCTAACTATACCCACTCTCCCGGATTCAACCATAATTCCTCATACATTCGAAAATTTCAAATTGAAAGCATAAAGTAAAGGAAATAGGGCAAACCTGACTGGAGAGATCGAAAGAAATTGAATTGCACTGTTGGTTTGTAGAACAATCTTAGGGTTTATATGAGAGGGAATTGGTTCTTTTCAGATGAGTTCCCTTCAGTGTCCGGAGGCTGCTCTGAATTCTGTTAGCTTCTTCTCTAGCTATTTCTCTTCTGGGGTTAGGTCAGCGTTTTTGGGGGGATGGAAGTCTAGAATTTATAACCTGATTTTCGTGGCTTTGTGGGCTCAAATGAGAGAGGTCCAAGTCCAAGATCTTTTCTGTTATATATTTTTATTTTTAAAACGCGTGCGCTTCGCCTAGCGAAGGATTTGCTCGCCTAGCGAGCATGACAGTTCAGCCTCGCTAGGCGAACCATTCTGCTCGCCTAGCGAGCATGACAGCTCAGGCTCTGCTTTTTACTCCTTCGAGATTAGCATTTTGAATGATGAATAGATCCCATTTGAACATGTTGGAAGTAACTCAAGTCATTCCCTTGTGTTGACTGATCACCCAGATAGAACCCACAAAGTGTCTCGGATGATATTCAAGCTTCTTGGAGCTAATTCTGATCGACATGATGAAATGCAATATGAAATGTTAAATGACCTAAAAATGAATGCATGAATGAGGGGGCAAATTTGAGGTGCTACACTAGGGGATCAAAAGTCTATAATAAGATATTATGTATTCTTCATAAGTAAATTGATATCCTGGAAAAGTAAGATAAAAAATGAAGTAGCAAGATCAAGTGTAGAAGGAGAATACAAGGTTATGGCTGAAACTACTTATGAACTGGTATGGATAAGATAAATCTTGGATGAGATGGAAATTAAGAATAGTTGTTCTATGATATTGATGTGATAACCAGATTTCCATACATATTGCATCAAATCTGGTCTTTCATAAAAGAATAAAATACATTGAGGTTGATTGTCACTTTATCAGAGAGAAAGTTCAATAAAATCTCATATCCACTTCCTATGTTAGGACATGAGATCAATTAGTAGATTTGTTTACAAAAGTATTGAACGGGATGCGTTGTGATTTCATTTGTAATAAGCTGGACATAATTAATATATATTCCATCTTTAGGGGGTATTACCAGTTATATTATAATATTATATTAGTATGGTTTAGTATTAAGTATATGGTTTTTTCCCATTTGTCTTTCTTAAGCATTATTCTTTTATCCTATTAATATAAATATAAGAGTCATTGTATATTATAGTGTATTTAATTGATTATTCATATTTCTTTTTTCTTTCTACAATACACATCATGTACTTCTATACCTTGTGTATTATTGCTTATTTTCTCTCAAATTTGACTTCTCGACTTTGAGAGGGAAATCATCAAATTTATTCTCCAGAGAATAAACGTTTGGAATTTTCACTAATGGTCAACAAATGATAAAACTCAATTGATGATAATAAATTCATATTTTTTTAGAGGATCAAACCATTTTCTTTAAATGTTGAATTTACCATGGGAAAGTGATTACTTAAGTAGCCCTTTCCTAGATGATGATCAATACATTAGATGATATGTTCCAAATTTATCTTGAGACCAGACGATCATTATGTCGAGGTTGAGCTTTCTTTCTCTTTCCAAAGGATAGATTACATAGAATCTATTTGAAATATTTTTACAAGTTTAACATATGTTAAAAAATAAAATTATTCTCTTACATTGTATTATTGTTAAAACCAAATTAAAGAGTATTGTTCTTTAAACCAACATTAGTTAAACAATTTTTTCCTTTTTAATGATGTGAAATAAATGTATTTTGATGAACAACTTTAGTTGTTAAGTTATTATAAATAGCATAAAAAATCAATCAACAAGGATCTCCTTGAGACTATTATAACATTTAATGTCAAAATGATACATGAAGATAACATTTTTCAATAAAGACTAGAGGCAATCTCTTAAATTGGCTTTAATAAAATGTAAACATATTTGAGAAAGCAATAATTAAGTTAAACATGTAAAGTTCCAAAAAATTTAAGGAATGAAAAAACTAAATAAGACAATCGACTTAAAATACAAAAGCTAGGTGATGTTACAAGTGGGGTATCACAGTACAGGTGCTTATAAGCTTTATTGTCCATTCACTAATAAGGTTAAAGTCAACATAGATTTTATTGTGAAAGAGTCAGAAGTATGGGATCAGAGCAAGTCTCGATCCAACTCCAGTCCTGAGTTAACTTCTGAAGATATTGATTCTGATTTTGAAAATGAGTCAGAGCTTGAAAATGATTATGAGAGTGGGTCAGAATCAAAAGAGGAGATTGATTTTGAGGAAGAATCTAATTTTGATCCAGATTCTGAAGGTGATTCATATTCTGGTGATCCAAATTCTGTTGGTGATTCAGATTCTGGTAATCCAGATTCTGATGGTGATTCAGATTCTAGTGGTAGTCCAAATTATGGGAATATTCCAGATTCTGAAGTTGGTCATACTTTTGAAGTCAATACTTCTGGAGTTCCAGTATCTGATATTGTTCCAGAATAAAAAGGTTCTGAACAAGTTCAGAGGCCATAAAGAATCAGAAACATCCCGAGAAGGTTTGGAGAGTTTGACATGCTGCAATATACTGAAGTGGATTCTGAAGGGCAAGTTATTCAGTGCGCAATGTTAGTAGACTCTGAACCCGTGAGTACAAAAGAAGCTCTCAATCAGAAATTCTAGCTGAAGGCCATGAAAGAAGAACTTGATGCCATAGAGAGAAACAAGACTTGGAAGCTCACAGAACTTCCAAAGAATAAGAAAGCCATAAACATAAGATAGGTTTATAAGGTGAAGGTAAATGCAGATGGATCAATTGGAAAACACAAAGCAAGGTTAGTTGTGAGAGCTTTTCTATAGAAACCTGGGTTAGATTACTCTGAAGTGTATGCGCCCGTAGTAAGACATGAAATAATCAAGCTGGTGATTGCGATAGTTGCTAACAGGAATTGGCCTCTGATGCATTTAGACGTGAAATATGCATTTCCGAACGGTCCATTAGAAGAATAGGTTTATGTTCCCTAACCTCCTGGGTTTGAGAAAAAGAATCAGGAAAGGATGGTGTACATATTACACAAAGCTTTTATGGACTGAAGCAAGCCCCTAGAGCTTGGAATCTGAAAATTGATTCATTTTTCAAGAAGCGGGGATTTCAGAAATGTGAGATGGAATATGGTGTTTATGTTCAGCATACTTCTGAAGGCAATATGATTTTGGTGTGTATGTATGTTGATGACATATTGCTAACAGGAAGTTGTGAACATGAGATAGCTAAGTTCAAGAAGGAGCTGATGAATGAGTTTGAGATGACTGATATAGGAAATATGGTTTATTTTCTAGGGATGAAGATTATGTACTCTCAGAAAGGCATAATTTTAAATTAGCTTAAATATGAACTTGAGCTTCTGAAGAGGTTTGAGTTGTTGAATTGTAAAGTTGATGTCACACCTGATGATACAAATTAGAAATTGGATTCTGATTCTGATGGTGATGATGTAGATGCGATAATGTTCAAGCAGATGGTAGGGTCTTTGAGGTATCGGTGTAATACCTGGCCTAATATTTGCTATGCAGTTGGAATGGTGAGTAGGTTTATGAGTAAACCTAAGTGGTATAATTACCAAGTTGCTGTCAGAATTCTAAGGTATATAAAGGGAACTCTGAAGTATGGAGTTTTGTTCCCTTCCCGTGTTGAAACTAACTCAAAAGTTATGAGCTACACATATTCTGATTAGTGTGGAGACAGAGTTGACAAAAGAAGTACTTATGGGTACTTGTTTAAGTTTCCGAGAAGTCATATTTCTTGGTGTTCCAAGAAGCAACCAGTTGTTGCTGTGAAGCGGAATATATTGCAAGTGTTGTGACTGCATGTCGAGTTGTGTGACTTTTGAAGTTATTGCAGGATCTGAAGATCAAAGTAAATAAGCCTCTAAAGCTGACGATTGATAACAAGTCTGCAATCAATCTTGCCAAGAACCTAGTGCTGCATGGGAGAAGCAAGCATATTGAGACTAAGTATCACTTTATGAGAAATCAAGTTCAGAATGAAGTGCTAGAAGTTATGCACTGTAGCACCCAGAAGCAGCTGGCAGATGTTCTGACGAAGGAGATCAAGACTGATCAATTTCTTCGCTTGAGGGATGGAATTGGCGTTGTTAGTTTTGGTTAAGCTGAATATGAATTATGGGATGGTATTAGAATTAATTCATTTTCAGAAACTTGTTGACAAAGTTTGTTAGAGGGTATTTTAGTATTTCTTCTAAAGTCCCAGTTGTATTTAAACAAGTGAGTGGTGTGAGCATTATTTAATTTCTTTCTTTTATAGTGTGTGTGTGTGTGTGTGTGTGTGTGTGTGTGTGCGTGTGTGTGTGTGTGTGCAACCATTTTGGAGTAGTGGAAGTTTGTTATTATTCTCTCTTCGTTCTATTGCTTGTTTGTTCATCTTTATTACCTTGTGCAACAACAAATATGAGGCTTATTGACGTTAGATGAACAGTAGTAGCAACGCCAAAATAATATACTTCTCTTATAGTTAATCTTTGTAAAGGAAAAACATTTGAGCTTATAGATCTCGTAACATGTGGTTAGGAGTTCTTCACACTTGTTATTTTTATAGTGTCAATAAGACCATTCTTGTTGTTCCTATCTTAAACGTTGTTCCTTATTCATATGATGTGATATAGTTCTCTTTTATAAAGGCAAATTATTTGACAACAGAGTCGGTCATGTGCAAGTGCAACAAGCTCTACAACACATGGCCCCAAAATTTTGAAAGGACAATTTTGTCATTAATATTAATAAATATAAAAATATGTTATAATAAAAACACAATGAGTTTCTAATGCATTTCTCATTGATGGGTGAGTGAAGTTTTTCAATGAATTCTACTTTTACTTTGTCAACTTCAATCACCTTATGAGAGGTGTTATGACCAAAATAATTATCTCACTTATCATGAAATAACATGTTTCCAAATTTAGGATCAAATTGGATTTATAACATATTTATAATACAAGAGATAAAATAATCATACAATTACACAAAGAATGATAAAAAAATATAAAAATTATACATAAATATTATGATATGTTTTCTAATCATATCGAGGAATATGGACATTATACGCCTTTGAAATGTCACTAAAACATTACATAACTCAAATGACATCCTTTCGTAAGTGAATATCTCATAGGAACAAGTGAAATAAGTTTTATCTTGATCTTTAGATGACATAAGTATATTGTTATAACAAGAACAACCATATAGGAAACAATAGTAGTCATGTCTCGCCAACCTCTCAAGCACCTTATTAGTGAAATGGATATGGAAGTGGTCGTTCTTTGTGGCACTATTGAGTATTGGTAGTCAATAGAAATTTTCCACTTAGTGGTAGTTCAAGTTGGAAATAATTTGTTCTTCTCATTCATCATAATAATTGGTCCTCCTTTTATTTTGGTACCACATGAACATGACCCGCCCAAGATCTGTTAGAAATAGGATACATGAGTCCTACATCCACTAACTTCGCTATTTCTTTTCTAATCACCTCTTTCATGGTTGGGTTTAGTCTTATTTGTGATCTAACTACTATTTTGTTCCCTTCCTCCATTAGAATCTTGTGCATGAAGAATATGTGGTCAATGCCCTTCAAACCATAAATGGACCTCCTATTAGGTCACAATACATCCTAAGAATATGTGGTCTATAACTCTCTTAAGTACATCATACCTTATGGTGTTCTATATTTCACTTTCTCACTAATCTCTCATTATATGTGTGACCCTGTAGGTTCTTGTGATGCCGACAATTATATTAAATCACATATTTATATAATAAACCATGACAGGTATCTAACACTCATCACTTGTATCCAATGTTAGAACAAGATTTGGTTCTGCATCTATACCTTGAGTTTTAATAATAACAATATTGTATTTGTGCGAAAACAATTTTGGTACCCCTAATGGTTTGTTATTGTGTAGCTTTAACGACTAGTTCTGATTCTGAATATATGATGTGCAACGTCGTCAGTTTCTGAACTATGTGTTTCAAATATGCTTTTACGCCAACTATTATAAGTTCTTAAAGATGTTCAATATTGTTGTTGAAATGATCTTTCTGCTTCTGTGTTGATTCACTCTTGAGAAGGTTCTAAGGAGACACTATGTTGTTGTTGCAATGTTCTCTCAGTTCATGCTTTTGGATGTGACTCAGATCACCAAAGAATGACAAGCTTCTGAAGTTGCGTTATGTAGCCAAAGATTTTGAAGATCTCAAGCCAGACGATTGAAGTTATCAAGGTTCTGACTGAAGATTCTGAAGACTCTAAAGATTTTGATGACTCTGAAGATCTCAAGTAAGACTACTGACGCTGTCAAGGTTCTAACCAAAGATTTTGAAGTCTCTGAATCCAGCTTTATGTTTCTTCATTTCATGTTTCATCGACTTTCATCAGAAGACAATGAACTTGAAGATAAGATCAAATGGGAACGTGATCAAATACTACATAGTAAAAATCTAAAATCCTTTTCACTACCTGATTTCATGGGCAAGACAATACTATACATAACACTTGTCACTGATTTTATGGGCGGAGGACAGTACACAACATCACTCCTTTCCCATCCAACAGTGGACAGTCGTTCTACGAGCTTTCTCTATTTTGCCCTCCAACGGTCTTCTTCTTATGCTATATAGGTGAGACTTGGAGACTTGAAGAAAAATGTCGGTGACACAATATTTTGACAAGTCTATTTTCTTTGCGAAAAGCTATCATTTGTTTGTACACTGTTTTCTTTAAATTGTTTGTTATTTATTTGTGTAAAATCTGCTTGTATATAAGCATCTTGTAGCACACAAAATATTATTCAAATTGTTTGTTTAATTCCTTGAGGAGGTTATCCTTGAGAAGACAAAGAAGGTTGTTCTTTGTGAGTCCTTAAGGAGACTAGGGTATAGTTGGATCCTTGAGAAGACAAAGAAGGTTATTCTTTGTGATTATTGTAATATGTTGATTATAGTGGATTAAGTCCTTGTGTATAAGGCTAAATCACCTTAGCGGGTGGACTGAAGTAGTTTTGAGTTTCAAGCGAACCAGAATAAAAATACTCGTGTTTTTATCTCTTTGTTTTTAACTTGTTAATGGTGTTCTTGTTTTGGAAAAAACGTTTGCTTGTAAAACCCAATTCAAACCCCCCATTTCTTGTGTTTTTCACACCTTCATCAAAGTCACAAAAATTTCATGTGATATAAAAAAAACCTTTTGCGATAGTGTTTGTGTGTATAATTATCATTTTTCCTTCATGTCTATATTAAACATAGATTGCATTATCCTTAGATATATATCTTGTTACGTAGGATGGAAAATTTCATCTAGGTCACTCATGTTTCTCAGCATGATTTGTGGAGTACTCAACAACCATCTTTATGGTCACCATGTTGATGACAATATTTGATTAACAATAAATCATCAACTCCACATTTAGGGTCCATAGTGGTTTCAGATCGAATGGTGTTATACATCACTATCACCTTAAGAATAACTTATGACACTTATTGTAGAATTCTCATGGTGAGTCTAGCATAAATAGTATTTCTAATATTCATATATATATATATATATATATATATATATATATATATATATATATATATATATATATATATATATATATATATATATATATATATATATATATATATATATATATATGAAAATTTGATAACTTTTTATTCAAGATTCATGAGATGTGATCATCAACCTATCAACATAATAATCTCAATACTTTAATGTTATCTCACTTAACAATAAAACTTGATTATGGATACTTTAAGAATAATGTCATTATATTTAATGGGATCTCATGATTATGTCATATTTAATGTTTTATTAAATGGACTAGCAATTTAACGACTTTATAATTTTCAAAAAAACAAACATAATAAAAAAATATCTTGTATTATTAATAAATAATTTCATACAAGTATAAGCTCTTATTAGTCTCTGGGATTTACACCAACACAAAATGATGTTTGGGCAATAGTTTGTAACCAAATATAATAGACATTTAGATTTTAAAAAGACATATTGATATTCTAATCTGATTACTTGTGTTGCAATAGATCTCTAACCAATTGTAGTTAGGGTGTAACCCTAATTTAACATGGGATGAGTACCCGTGTCCTCAATAGTATATATGATATGAACTCTATTGCTTATAAACAAACGTTTTTACAATAACAAGAAATTTTCACAAGTTTTCCTTTTGGATATAGCTCACAAAGAACATCTATCTGATTAAGATTTCAAATTAGGCAAAATCACTCATCAAACTAAACTTGTTAGGCTAAGCATGCATGTTCGTCAATTTGATTTTAGTAAAACGCACAACATTTTGTTTCTAATCCTGTCACAATACTTTATCCTCTTCTTAAAATTTATATCAGCATGTTTTTATTAGTGCTGGACACCATCTTGTAGGATGATCTGTTACTAAAAATTTAAAAAATATTGATAGAATTTGAATTTTTATTAAATACTACTGATATATAAAAACGAAATCTTTAATATCTTATAGTTTTGTTAAGTACATGTAATTGTAGATAAACTTTATTTTAAATTCATTTTAAAAAATAATACTAAAGTTTACTTAAAATATAGTAACAACAAGAATGTATATATACACAAAGAAATGTTATTTTAAGATTTGACAAAGTTGAATTATGAATGAAAAGTTGATAATATTAAGGAAAAAAGTGAAGTATGGGATGTTGTTTGTCATTTGTTGTTGGTAGCATACAATTAGGTTTATTGATCCCTCACCCTACCACCAATCCAATAATTTTGTAGTGGTCAAGTCTTGTTCACTCCTGTCCTTATCACTTCTCCTGCAAACCTACGTGACATCTTTGTCACACACACAAACACTCTCTCCTCTCTCTTTCATATCATATGATATGATAGTGAATAAATAAAAAGAAATGTACGAGCAAGTGTGCCTGATCTCGCACCCCCACAGAACTGTTTGCTGAAGTTTCATGCATAGGTACTGTGTGACTTTTGTGTTTCATAAGAGAGGGCTCAAGCTAAGAACTGAGAAAAATCTCATATATCTGAGAAAAATCTGAAAAAGGGAGAGTAATAAGTGGCAAATGGATAATAGAATAGAGATATAGGTATAGGTAAGAGTAGAGAGGATATAGGGTTCTTATGGAAGACCTAGGGGTTTTAGGGTTAGGCACTGATGAGTCTGAGGAAGGGTTCACCTCTTTAGCTTCTTGTGTGACTAGTCAGTAGAGTAGAGTGTAATGGTGTCTGGGAATGAAAACCAACAAGAATGTTTTGGTTCATTATTTTTTATTTTTCTGACTCAATTGGTGTGTCACTGTGTGGCCCTGTCATGTGAACCTCTTTTGGTGCTCTCTTAACCAATCATGGTTAATACTGCCTCACCATTTCAGCATCTGCATGCCTTTGTGTTTTTTTTCCTTTTTTTGTTTTTTTAAATATTTAAATAACTTTTATATTTTTAAAAATCTTTGTCTACTTGTGGCTATTACCAATACTTCTTCTATTTTAAAATAATGTGTTTAAGATTTTTATAAAAATTAAAGTTATTATAACATATTATATTTTTATTAAATCAATTTTATTAATGTATTGGAAATAATGTGCAGAATAATAAAAGGACAATTAAAAAAGTAGTAATTATATTCCTTTGAAAAGTGAGAACGAGAGTCATTTTTATAAATAAATTTTATTTTGTTAAAATGACAGCTATTTTAAAATGAATGGAGTATTTGTTAAAAATAAAATTGTTTTTTTATAAAAGAATCGGGTCTCTTTGTTTTACTTCTTGTAAAAATGATTTTTACAGCATAATATAATTTTTTGTGAAAAAATTCAAAGAAAAACTTTTTTTATGATAATGAAAATTTGTTTTGAATAATTATTTTTAAAGTGTTATTTTAGATATTTTATTATTTATTAAAAAACTTTGAATATCAAAATTTTAAAAATTCACTTAATTTTAAAGCTATTTTAAATAGCTTTTCATGAAAAATCATCTTTGAAATATAATTTTTTTTTCTAAATTGTAATTTTGATTTTAATAATATATGTCTATGTTATAGGTTGTCAAAATTATTCTTTTTAATTTAAAATATATATATATATATATATATATATATATATATATATATATATATATATATATATATATATATATATATATATATATATATAAATCGATATTATAAAATCTATTTAAAAATATAAAAGAAAACATTTTTTAAAATTAAAACAAACCTTCTCTTTAATTAAGTGGTTAAAGATTCTATATCTTAGTAGAAGAAATTTTAATTGACAGAAGGTAATCTACTTTATATTTCAAATAAAAATTTTGACAGATATTATTCATTTTTAAACTACGATAAATATTTCTTTTATAATATTATTACAAAAAAAAAATTTATATATTCAATTTGTTAGTAAATTAAATCTAATTCGTTTTCAGAATATATATATATATATATATATATATATATATATATATATATATATATATATATATATATATATATATATATATATATATATATATATATATATATAGCAGTACAAGATGTTTCTAGCCAAAAACACTAAAAATAATATAAACAGATGAACAATGAAAAAAAAATTAAGCCAAAAAAAACAACGGTATAGAGTAACTCATGCATTCACAACCGATCTATCAAATTGTCATTTTTAAGTTAAAAAATATATATGCTTTATTTTCCACATCAAAAGAAAAAAAATTAATAATGATATCTTATCCGATTACTTTGATTATTTCATGTGATTTTTTCAGGGAATTATCTATATTTTATGTGGTTACTTGTTTAGGTTGAATTACTACATAGTTGCCAAAATCAACAATTGTGACTGTGTTTTCCTCCTATTGCATGAATCTTAAGAGGAATTACAATTTTAATTTTTTTTTAATGAAATTCATCTATTTTCACAAAGACTAACTAAACAAATAGCCTATGCATTTTTTGTTTCAAATACTCTACCTGCAAACTATAAAATGTCCCTGCAAACAAATGTTGAATTCTGTTTTTCTAAAATCTTAAATAGATTGAAGTCCATTTGCAGAAAGCCCAATCAAGAGGTTTCATGTTTTATTGGGCCTATATTTTTGTTATATTAAGATTTTCTTTTCGAAATTTTATCTTAACACCTCTCCTGTTGTTTTACTTTTACCATGATGTCTTTATTGAATATTTTTGGTTTTCTGCAAATTGTTGTGTTGTATCAGATTTTATGATGAAATACCGGATTTTTACAAGTTTTTAGATTTAAAATGATTTTTTATCGGATTTTTTATGAGTGTTTAGATTTAAAATAAATTTTTACCGAACTTTTTATGAAGCTTACCAAATATTTATAATTTTTATAAAGAAATACCGGGTATTTTTAATAAATCCAATAAAAATCTATTGATTTCTGGAAAAAAAATATGAAGAAATGCCGACTTTTTCAAGAGATACGATATATGAGCATTGTTTTTGCAAATTTTCTTCGTAACTATTTAATTTTTCAAAAATGCCAGTAGTCTATACTAGATATCAAATATATTGAAAAATCCGATAAGGATCAAATTTTCCGAATATAAAAAATATGGTAGGCTGTGGGATTTTTATGGTTTTGTTTTTAAAAATATGTTTTTGACATTTTTAACAAAACAATATGACAATATTAACATATTGTATCAAAAGTATTTGTACAGTCATAATTAATTTGATAAAATATATACATATAATGGATAATGTACTATATTATGAATACAAAATAAATTATGTTGACTTCCTAACTTATGCCCAATGTCTTATATGTCATGTATATGTTATTTTCCATACTCTCGCACATTCACTATAGTTCTGTCTCCAGCGGTCACCGGTGAGTGACAATGGACAATCAGGTTTCAACTTCACCTGAATCTAATGACTGTTATTAATAAAAACAACTGCAATAAGCTTATGTCTACTTGCACACATAGATGGAGATACCGCTAGTGGAAAGAAAGAGATGTTAAGGTTCCTGGACAACGAGATCAATATCACATTATATCTAGAAGCAATAGGGTAACCCGTATTAGGAATCATTATTTGTTTGTCACAACCCTAAACTTCCAAGCTAGATACGTAGAACGAACTCCTAACTTCAGAGTCAGTGTCATAGAAACACATTAGAATACAATTTATGATTACTATAAACTTCATCATCTAATTGCATCTGAACCAAAGACCAAGACTCTTCACCCTATTGAAGTAAAGCTACAATAGGACATAAACCACACTTTCAATCATCCTGCACATCAACAATGTCATGAATGTAGTCATGTAAGAAAGTGGGAAACTGAGACAAGTAAATATGTCTTTGTTAGGTTGTTTGTATTGTGGTTGGCAGCATTTTGTTAAAACAAGTGAAATATCAAGATGTTGGACAAGATGTCTTGACATAACTGTACGACATCGTGGCGTACTATGGTTTTACATTCTTGGAAGATTTGTTTTTTAGCGTGAGATTAGTGAAGATTCTTAGATGTTCTGATTCACGCATTCTGCGGTTCAAAGTGTTTTTTTATAAACTCAAAGACCGGTTCCAGTTGTGCCTTGTTTCCTAAGAAAGGATGTCAAAACATTTAAGAAAATATTATATTTGATTTGATTTGATTCTGCAGAAGATTGTGCAGCAGTCTTATTTGATTTGATTGGATCTGCTGACTATTTAGCCCGAAGCCCATGCTATTTTGGGGCTATTTAAAGAAAGACTCTAAACCTAAGAAGATAACTAAGTTGCGTATGTGATAGTCTCTATTAGGGTTTAGTTTTTTTTTTTTTGTGAGCCACTGTAGTATCAACTTGATGCTTGAGTTGGACTGTTAGTTGAGTTGTGATTGTGAATCACTCACGAGCTTTTAAGCCAGAGTGGATTTTGTTTCATTGGAAGTTTGTCTTTTGTTTATTATTAGAAGTCGTTATCGTTGTTGTGTGATTGAAGGGAAGTGAGATGGATCTCATATCTAGGAGAGTCTTAGATAGAAATTCCACGGGTAGTGATTAAGTGAGAAGTTTGTAAAACCAGAGGTTGTTTAGAACTTCAAACTAAAACTATTATAGTGGATTTCCTTCCTGGCTTGGATGCCCCCAAATGTAGGTGACGTTACACCGAACTGGGTTAAAAATTGACTTGCGTTATTTACTTCCTGCTATTTACTTTAACACTGAAATTGTTTGCGTTGTGACAATGTCCTGATCCTGGTGTCGTGACATCGTATAAGACATTTGTTATCTGTCTATCAAAATTTCAGTCTTGAAGAATGGCTAGACAGCTGACTTGCAGTTGGTTTTGTACATGGTCTCTTTGTTGTCTGACTTTCCCGCGAGCCCTCAACATACTCCCACTGCGAATGATCACGATGCACATCCCTCATTGGCCCTTTTTACTCTTCTTATTTCCCCTTTTTGGCTTGTACTTCACTAGTGGTAGACACATGGAAGTTGTGGATGAATGTGTTAGTTTTCAAACTTTTGTCTTTATTACCTTATGGCTAACTATATCCAATATACTGAAATACCTCTTTAACTCTTCACACTCTTCTTCTAAATCCAAATGTTCCCTACTATTTTCTTGAGTGACTTCATGCTCTTCAATGTTTAATTTATTTCAAAACAGATGAATCGGTTCTAATGGAACGAACTCACTTTGTATTTGAATACATGCAAGTTGACACGCCCAAGGTAACCCATGTGTTGTTCTAATGAAGCAACCACATGCATCTTTGTTAGAACCAAGGAACTTTACCCTTTCCAGCTCCTTTGTACGTGTTGTATACACTGACTTGAAACGAAGTCGTGCAATCTTGAGTAAAAGGTAGTATTATATCGATGCTCAATGTAGGCAATACTTTTTTGAAATGATATTTTGATCAAACATAGTTGTAACTTCAACATGGTTTTCACAACATCTCAATTTCTGCATAAATCTCTCTGCCTAGTAATCAACATGCATCCCAACATGGTATACCCGAATTTTCAAAAAAAAAAATCTAAAAATTTTACTATCCGAATTTTTCAAAAAATCCAATAAAAAATATCAATTTTCATAAAAACTAGAGTTTTCAAAAAATACGGTGTCAATGCATTAGATTTTTAATCATATCTGGTGAAAAACAGAGCATTTTTGTTTAAAAAGAATACCGAATTTAAAAAATATTCCAATAAAAACTCATACTATTTTCTAAAAATTCGGCAAAAATGTAAAGTTTTCACCAATTTTTTTAAAAAATTTCCTACAAGATTTTTTTGGTACAACTACCATATATTTTAAAATTTACAGTTTTTTTCAAAGTAAATTTTTTTGATCAACTATCATTATATGATAGATAGGTAAATAATTAAAAAACCATTTTAGTTAATACGAAAATAAGGGGTGCGTAACCACTAAAATAAATATTGAAAAGTAACTCGTTATTATTAGAATATTTTTAAAACCAATTTACACCACTGGCTATAAACAACTGTGTTTCTTTGTTTCCACATCAAGTGTTAAATATTGTGTGAACAATGAATGATTCTGATGGTAAAATGTTTTATGAACTAGCAGTATCATTTGCAAATCGTTCAATGGAAAAGTTAATAATAGAGGAAAATAAGTAATAATAGTTAGTTATGAGGTAACTTGATGGTCGTGGAATAAACATGGAAGTTTCCTAATCTTTTTTACGCATGGAAGTTCATAATTCATTAGTGGGCTAAGGCTAAAACAAGGGTTTTAAGAATCATTATTGGGCCAGGTCCATCACAGGTCTAAAAAAAGAGGGAATTGTTTATCGCATCTTTAGGAGAATTTTTCCTACCACCCCCAATTAAATCTGACATCCTCCAATAGTTTTATAATTCCAAAATTATTTTTAAAAAAAATTTAAAATAAATTTTTATACGAAATTTTTGGTAGGCATATCGGAATTTCCGACACACTAAATTTTCGCTAATGTATTTATAATTTTCGGTATATCGAAAATTTTGAAATTTACGTGAAGTTAAAAATATTACCGGAAATTTTAAATATTCCATTTTATACCGAAATTTTAAATGTTCCATTTTATACCGGAAGTTTCAACTAAAATAAAAATTCCGGTAGCGAATATTCAATTTAAAAAAAAATGTAACACTATCAGAAATTTCGAAATTTCCGATATTGTACATGAAATTTCGAAATTTCCGGTAGTGTACCATAAATTTTGAAATTTCTGATAGTGTAAAAAAAAGTTTGAAGATTTTGGATTTTTTTTTAAATTCCGGTATTCTTCATATTTTTTCCCGAAAATATAGATTTTTTCTCAGAAATTTCGAAATTTCCGATAAAAAAATGGAATATTTGAAAATTTATGATACATATTGCAAATTTCCGGTAACAATAGATAAATTTTAAAAAAAGTTGATTTT
The DNA here is from genome assembly GCF_024323335.1 of Lathyrus oleraceus. NCBI lineage: Eukaryota > Viridiplantae > Streptophyta > Magnoliopsida > Fabales > Fabaceae > Lathyrus > Lathyrus oleraceus. The sequence goes on along the minus strand of NC_066584.1, from coordinate 487,253,714 downwards.
TACAAAGGGGTATAATGATAAAAATGCTTTAAATGGAGGGGTGTCAGGTTTAATTGGGAGGTGTCAAGTTAAATGCTTTCTCTATCTTTAGTGGTGCTCACGCATCCTTGTGAAAAACCAAAAATATTTCTATAATACGGAGATTCATTTTCGGACATACATCATTCATTCGTTGAGTCACACTCTCATTTTGTCAAAAATTAGTACGGATATGCATCTCCATAAAAAATACAAAAATATGCCTCTGAACAGATTTTTAGTCTAATATGTGTCAGACCTTCCTTGTTCCTCATTTCCAACAAAACTTTACAAGTCACTTCTCAAGTCAAAGCAAAAGGTGTATGTGAGAACCCCTAAATCCATCACTTTTCAATCTTACTCAAATTTTCTACGACATTGCGCCCAACCCAAAAACTTTATCAATCACTTCTCAAGTTCATTCAATCCAAGTGCTTCCACTACTCCCATTTGATAAGTTTTTTCATATTTCTTCTTTTTTTATTTGTTATGCATGCATTACTAAATAGGTACATAGTTTCTTAAGGTACATTATTATTGAAGGTGTGAAAAACACAAGAAAAGGGGGTTTGAATTGGGTTTTTTAAAGCAAAGGTTTTTCCAAAACAAAAACCCCACTAAGAAGTTAATAACAAAGAGATAAAAACACAATGATTTTTATCCTGGTTCGCTTGAACTCAAAGCTAATCCAGTCCACCCGCCAAGGTGATTTTGCCTTATACACAAGGACTTCATCCATTATAATCAACAGATTACAATAAACACAAAGAATAGCCTTCTTTGCCTTCTCAAGGATCCAACTAAACCTTAGTCTCCTTAAGGACTCACAAAGAAAAACATTCTTTGTCTTTTCAAGGATAACTTCCTTAAGGATTCAAACAAATAGTTTGAAGAATATTTAGTGTGTTACAAGATGCTTCTACACAAGCATATTTTACACAAATGAATAACAAACACTTAAAGAAAACTGAATAGAAAGAATGATACATTTTCACAAAGAAAAATATATTGTCAAAATACTGGTGCAAAATCAGCGCTTTCTTCAAGTCTCTAATGCATGCTTATATAGATGGGCATACTCCTCCAATGTAGGCACAAGCTGATAATCTGGGAAAGTGAAACAACGGTAGAGAGGATCGTAGAATTGCACTAGCACACTCAACAGTCCTTCAACCACATCAGCAGACAAGATAGACAACAGCTTCCCATGACGTTGTTTGAAGTCCAAGGGATCTAATACAAAAGATGCTAGCTTCCTTAACTCTATCAAGTCCGGACATCTAAAACTGTACTTCTTAGTGTTCCTTCGTCCATAATCCATGGTCTGAAAATATTTGCAAATAACACCTTAGTTCCTTGAAATTTTCGTGTGATGAATGTTATGATGCGCATGAATGCATGAATGCAACAATCACAAATAAGGGATCAAACACAAGGCAAGCAAACAAAGGTCAAGGGATGAATCAAGTCTTTGTCAAGATCAATCATCTATTTTGGTGGATTATGGTTTACACCTTATCAACACCCAAGTTCCATTGATATTGACAAGACGTGATTGGATCAACCAAGAATCAAGGGTTTGTTGTGAGTCACGAGCATGAAGTCTGGGTAAGAACCATCCCAAAGGAGTGAGATAAATATAAAAACCTATAGATCATGTTATAAAAAGTTCTCAAAGTCTTAATTCCATCTATCAGATATTACAGGTTAAGATGACTGACTCGTCGACCCATAATATTCTCAAGAGAAACTCGTCTGAGTGTAGTATCGCGTAACAACTGTTATCAAGTCTACACCTGAATAGTCTCCGCACTACGTCCTAAATAGGCCAAGAGGGGGTAAATGTTCTACGGTCCTAACTTCTATGACCCAAATTAGAGATAGTAATGCCTAACCACAAATACTTGTGTGACATTTCCAAATCCTAAAGAGTCTCCACTGAGCAGATGGATCTCAAGCCAACTTGTTAAGGACTACTCCACACAAGTCGAACATGAATATACCATCCTCCTATCTTAATTGCACTCAAGTTCGGGTCAGAACTTATCTAACCACTCGGAGATCACCAAGCACAACAAGCAGATTATATCATACAAACAAATATACAAACATCACATATATACAATTATACACACATACAAAAAAAGTAGGCTAAACCCACTGGAGACTACTCTCCAGTAGATTCGCCACTTAATTTCTGTAGCGGTAAATTCATGATCATCAAGTTATGGATAAGCTAGATATTAAATAACAAGAGTCGCCACCGCGCTTTTATTGTTTCCAAGGGAAAAGGGAAAAAGTACGAACAAAACCCAAAAGTAAGAAGTTTTCAAATCAAAACTAATAAAATGTCAGAGATTACAGGTAAGGAGGTTGGTTACACAGAGGGAAGGTGTTAGCACCCAAAGTGTCCTAGGTACTCCTAGGGAACCCTTTCTTGTGTGCATATGTATTTTGTAAAAAATGATGTTTACAAACAAATAGAATGGGGGGATGAGAAAAGAATTCATTAATTATATTTTTGTGTTTGACAAGACATTCGGACTTGTGCCTACGTACCAACATAAAAATGAGGGATCAAAACCTCGTAGTTCGTGATACAAATTTTAAAGTGGATGCATTGCTTTTAACAAAAATTAAGTTTGAAAGGCACAAAGGCCTAAAAATAGTTTGAATGAGTTAGTTCTTTTTTGGCTTTTGAAAGTTTAGGTCAAGTATAGTTAAGTCTATTTACAAGTTTGATTAAGAAAAGAAGTTTGAAAATGCAATGGCATAAGGCCAAAGTTTCTAGTTTGCAAAGTGGTCAAAATTTAGAAAATAACAAGTTCAAACAAAGAAGTTTTTCAAAAAAAGGAGGAAGAGATTTTGAAATTAAAGAAATGAGGGTGGAGATGAAGATACTAATCCTATGCACAAAATTAAAAGTTAAGAGTTGAAAAGATTTGACCGATGGGTAGGAATCCAATAGGCAAGAGTGCCATATAGAAACCCCAAATTCCCTTGGATATTAGAATCAAGCAACAAACAATGCATACAATATTAACTTGAAGAGCAAGGCATAAAATAAAGATAGCCCCATCCAAGCTTTAGTCACTCCATAATCTTCTTCAAATTGGCCTATGTAGCAGATGAATTCCACAAGTCACAGGTTCAAAATAACAGCTTCACAATGATCATGTTGCAGATGAGCTCAAAGCGATCTTCCAAGATGTATCAGATGAAGTTTCAAACTGCAAGCACTTGGTTTCATAAAAGTTGGCATTGGCCAAGTCCCTTAGCATAGGAATGTTTCCCTAAATCTAAGTCCAATAGTCCAAGATCAAGTCAACAGTCCACACAAAAGTTTTTTTAGGGTTTTTGTTCTTATTATGTACATTAATGGTCAAAGACCACACAAACAAACACAATATACACAAACAAGATACATCACACAATATGGTCCAAATGGACAAAGTGAAAATTGCATTAACATAAATAATTAGAATGGTATGAATAATGGCAAATGAATAGAGCTTAAAAATTAAAGTGCCTTAAAATAAAGGACGTGAAATCAAATGTTAGTTGTTAATGAGTTAGAAGTTAGTATTGTTTTGCTTTTGCTTTTCTTTAAGTCATTCTTTGGAGAACACTCAACCCACTTATCACAAGCATGGATCCTTGAGCCAAGACATCTTCCAAAGGAAGGAAAAAAGGCCAAGTTTTCACACAATACCATGAAAGAGGGGAGACTTACAATCTCACTAACTAGAATGTTATGCCTTTTGTATCAAAAACTTAGCGTTATGTTAAGCAATCGTAATTGGACTTATGTAGAAGTCACAACTATTTGAGGTTGAGCAATAGAGTTTTGGTGTTAATGCATGTTAGAGACATAGTATAATGGACTATGCTCATGAAACATACCACACACAAAAAGAATATGCAAAAGAGGTGGCCTAATCTCATCCATACTCATGTTGATTTTTCAATCAACTAGCTTTAGGACTTTGAGATATCATAGGCCAAATGAAATGGATGCATAAAGAAGGGGAATTAGATGAAGAGGGAGGGGAATGGATCAAAACTCAAGTTGGTCAAAGGAGGACTTTTACCAAATTAATATCATTCATTTTGGGAGATGGAATGTACATTCCATCAATCCCCTAAATCCAATGATATTAACCTAGCAAAGTCAAATCAACCTTGACCAAGGCCCAACAACACAAGTCAAACTTACACAAATCATCACAAGAGGTCAACACAATTATTTGGCATTTATTCAATTTAAAAACACTAAAATAATGCATTTAAATTAAATATGGTTTGTCAAATTCCTAAAACCTCATCAAAACACCAAAGAAATGGCCATGAGATTTATCATAGGTCAAACAAGGTCAAAGGACCTTGGAGAAAAAAGTTCAGAATTTTTAAAGACTTAAAAGTATTTTTAAACAATTAAAAATAATCATAAAATCAATTAAATCATGAAAAATATTAATAATGGTCCAAAAAATATTTTTAATTCAGAATATGAAAGAGGAATTTATTTAAATTTTTTTGGTGAAACTCTCATATTTTTTGGATCAATATTTAGTTAATATGAATTAATGAAAATCAAATGAATTAAAACAAAAATCAAAAAAACGCGAGCCACTTTGTCTCCCTCATTAATTGAGGTGGCAGATCAAGTGGCTGAGCGTGCAATCCACCATGCACTTGAGTCAACTGATCGCACGCGTGGTAATTATAAGACCCCAATTTTGACCCTAAGATCCCTCATGCAATTTCATCATAAGCATTAGCATTGGGATCATGTCTTGGCATCCTCCTTACCCCTCTTTCATTGGGTTTGTTTTGGTAGAGATCACCAAGCACTTTGTGATTATATCATACTTGTATTTTATCATTTCACTAACCAAAATACCAAAAATATGTCTTTGCATCTATCTAACTCTTTTTGTAGGAAGGGCATGATCTCATTGATTCATCAAGATCACATCTAGGGTTTGAGACCCTCATGAACAAAGAGCACAACCAAGAATTGATTCAAGAATGGTTATGATCATCATATATGAGTCCTAATGATCTCTACATGTTATATTGATCAAGTTTTCTTCAAGAGTTTGTGGGTTATTTGCCTTGGAAACCCTAGTTTGACTGGGTATCTTGAGTAACTTATCCAACAAGCTATTTCACCAATTGATCAAATTTCTCAAGGGACACTTAAAAAGTCATCATCCTATCCATATATGATCTACCATGATCCAAGAAAGTCAAGAGAATTGGAAATTAGCAAGTTTGTTGATGGTGGTTGGCCAGATGAATTCATCTGATCAAAACTGGGTCTCCCTGGACCCTATCTTCTACAATTTTCACCATATGAAAATTATTACAAGAGAAAACTTACTCTAAATGACATTCCAAACAACTTTCATGTTGAGACCTAGAGCTAGGTTTGCTTTTAAAATCATTTTCTATGTTGAAACATTATAGGTCATTTTGTTTAAACCCTAATTTGAAAGTCAACTTCCCAAGGCCATAACTTGCTCAATTTTTATGAGATGAAAGATTTCCAAGTTTCAAAATCAAATTCAACGTGCCTAATTTAACTTTTATGTTTGGAGTGGGAGCTAATTCAACTTTTTTGAGCATGTGATATGAGGCTACATTATAGGCCACTTTTGACCTATACCATTGATCAAGTGATTTTTCCAAACTTCAAAAATGCATAACTCTATCATTCTAAATCCAAATGACATGAAATTGGTGACCATTTTTAAGGTCTTTGAAAGATCTACAACTTTGATGAATACACTCTTCTCATTTGGAGCTCACATAAAAAGTTAAGTATGGTGGAATATTGAGATATATGACTTGACACTTAGAAAATTTTTGACATGTCAAATTTTTCCAAACTTCCACCTCAAATTTCTCCAAGTTCCAAGCGACAAATGAAAACATGTTGAACATAAAAGTTGTTCCTCTTGATCTCACCTTTCCAAAGAGCTCATATTCATTCATTTTGGATGAGAAATGCATAGGCTGCACATGGCTTAAACAGGCTGATATCATTTGGCATGGATCCAACTTCAAACATTAATGTACACGTGCCTTGCAATCTAAGCTAACTTCAAAGCATATGATCTTCAAATTTGGACCTTCAACTATCATTTCATGGGCCTATGCGCGCCCATGCACCATTGCATCATCATTTGCCAATTTTGGAAAGTGAAAGTGAGTGTGCAAATATCACATGATTCAGCTATAAATAAAGCTCCATTTGCTCAGAATTGAGGAGACCATTGCGCCAGCTTTGATCCCCCATTGAAAAACCTTCACTCTCATAGGATAAACCTGATAAATTCATTTGAATTTGAGCTTGAATCTCCACTATTTTGGAGTTCAATTCCCCAGGAATCCATTGCTTCTAAACCTTTCCATTCTCTTCCTGCAAGCAAGTAGAGTGAGTCCAAGTGCAAGCAAGCTCAAGATCCATCAAGTTCAGACCTCCATTGAAGGTAATTTGCAAAAAATTTAAACTCTTCGATTCTCTCAAATTCTTGCTTAATTCCATTGATTCTTTGGTTGTCTGAAGTCCTACCAATGTAGGCAAGAAGATTGAGTTGCTTTGAGGTCAACTCGAAGCAACTCAGTTCATGTACCTCATATTTCAATTCCACATATCTCTTAATATATTTGGAATTGGAGTAATTGGAGGTCAGATTCGAGCTCAGTGCCATTTTCTCTTTAAGATCATGTCCTTGTTTCTTTTTTTGGTGATGGTTCATCTTGACCAGTCCGGTGAGTGCCACCGGAGAAGATGACCGGAGCTCTGGCTCCGGCGATGACTTGGCAAGGCTGTGAACCATAGGATCCATGTCTCACGTTCTAATATGGAGCGTTGGTTTTAAATACCATTTATGCAACGCGGTTGACTCAGGTCTTTGTGGAACGCGCGTTTTGGATCATCAGATCTGCCACCTCAATTAATGAGGGAGATCTGATGGTCCACGTAATTTACATTTTTTGATTTTTTATTTTAATTGCATTTTTTTCAATAATTCATATTAAATTTAATATTCATCCAAAAAATATGGGACTTTCACCAAAAAAATTCAAATATTTTTCTCTTCCATATTTTGAATTAAAATTATTTTTTGGATCATTATTAATATTTTTCATGAATTAATTGATTTTTCATTTGTTTTTAATTGTTTAAAAATATTTTTAAATATCCAAAAATTATGAAATTTTTTCTCCAAGGTCCTTTGACCTTGTTTGACCTATGATAAATCTCATGGTCATTTCTTTGGTGTTTTGATGAGATTTTAGGATTTGGACAAAACATATTTGAATTAAATGCACTATTTTATTATTTTTAATTGAATAAATGCCAATTTAAATTGTGTTGACCATTTGTATTGACTTGGTTGAGTTCACTTTTTGTTGTTAGGCCTTGGTCAAGATTGATTTGACTTTGTCAAGTTAATATCATTAGATTTAGGGGATTGACGGAATGTACATTCCATCTCCCAAAATGAATGGATGATATTAATTTGGTAAAGGTCCTCCTTTGACCAATTTGTGATCTCATTCATCCCCTCCTCTCTTCATCTAATTCCCCTTCTTCATTCATTCGTTCCATTTGGCCTATGACATCTCAAAGTCTTAATGCTAGTTGATTGAAAAATTGACATGAGTATGGATGAGATTAGGCCACAACTTTTGCATATTTTTTGTGTGTGGTATGTTTCATGAGCATAGTTCATTATACTATGTCTCTAACATGCATTAACACCAAAATTCTATTGCCCGACCTCAAATAGTTGTGATTTCTACATAAGTCCAATTACGATTGCCTAACATTGCGCTAAATTTTTGACATAAAAGGCATAAGCATTCTAGTTAGTGAGATTGTAAGTCTCCCCTCTTTCATGGTATTGTGTGGAAACTTGGCCTTCTTTCCTTCCCTTGGAAGATGTTTTGGTTCAAGGATCCATGCTTGTGATAAGTGGGTTGAGTGTTCTCCAAAGAATGTCTTGAAATCAAAAGCAAAGCAAAACTGACCTCTAACCTACTAACTATTAACTTTTAATTTCAAGCTTTTACTTTAATGCAATTTACTTTTAGCACTTTATTTCATTTGCCATTGTACATATCATTCTAATTGTTTATGTTAATGTAATTTTCACTTTGTCCATTTAGACCATATTGTATGATATATTTTGTTTGTATATACTTTGTTTGCTTGTGTGGTCTTTGACCTTTAATGTACATAATAAAAACAAAAACCATAAAAAACTTTGAGTGGACTGTTAGCTTGATCTTGAGCAAAGGACTTAGAATCTAGGCAACCTTCCTAAGCTAAAGGACTTGGCCAATACCAACTTGTTGAAGAACCAAGTGCTTGCAATTTGAACTTCATCTGATACATCTTTGAAGACCTCTCTAGGATTCATCTGCAACATGATCATTGTGAAGCTGTTATTTTGAACCCGTGACTTGTGGAATTCATCTGTTACATGGGCCATTTCTGAAGAAGATCATGGAGTGGATAAGCTTGGATGAGGCCATCTTTATTTGATGCCTTTGCTATTCAAGATGATATAATTGTGCATTTGTATGTTGTTTGATTCAAAAAGTCCAAGGGAATTCTGGGTTTCTATTGACATTTTTGTCTATTGGATTGCTACCCATTTGGTCAGATCTTTTTAACTCTAAACTTTTAAATTTTGTGCATAGGATAGTCTTTTCATCTTCTCCCCATTTCTTTAATTTCAAAATCTCTCCCTCCATTTTCAAAATCTTCTTTGTGTGAACTATTTTTGTTCTAAACTTTGACCACTTTTGCAGAAAGGTAGAAACTTTGGCCTTATGCCATTGCCTTTTCAAACTATTTTCTTAAATTAAACTTATAAATGAATTTAACTATACTTGACTTAAACTTTCAAAAAGCCAAAAAGAACTAACTCATCAAATTATTTTAGGCCTTTGTGCCTTTCAAACTTAAATTTTGTTAAAATCAATGCATCCATTTTGAAATTTGTAGCACGAACTACGAGGTTTTGATCCCTCATTTTTATGTTGGTACGTAGGCACCAGACCGAAGGTCTTGTGAAACACAAAAATATAATTAATAAATTCTTTTCTCATCCCTCCATTCTATTTGTTTGTAAACATTGTAACAACCCAATTTTAGTAATTATTTCTTATGTTAGTATTACTATATTTTATTTTATTTATTTGGAGTGGTAATTAATTAATTGGTTGTTAGGTAGTATAATAATCGATTATATTAATTAATTTGGTGTGTTAATTAATTATTTAGTTGATATGAGATATAATGAATAATTGAATTAATTAACTTGGTGTGTATATTGTGTTAGTTTAATTTAATTGAACTAATTAGAGATATTTAAATATTAGGTCTTATTGGGCCTATTAATTAAATTAGAGGTATCACCCTTTAAGCCCAAATAGAATACTAGTATATAAGAGGTGAGGAGAGTGAGAATTAGGATTCATTTGATCATTTGACAACAATAGAGAAAGAGAAGAGGAAAAGTAAGGAGAAGAGGGGAAGAACAAGAGAGGAGCTAGGGTTTCCAGAAAATTGAAGAGGTAAGGGGGGAATCCTTGTTATTATGGGTTAGTATGATCGGGTCAATGGGTAGATGTATGTTTAGCTTAAAATCCCTAATTTTGTATGGTTGTTTGAAATTGTTAGGTTGATGAGTATTCTCGATTTGTGGTGATTTGATTGTGTTAAAACTATAAATTAATGTTATATACTTAGAGTATTGTATGAGTCATAATTTTCTGAACGTTTGGCTTTTTACGGAATCGAAATCGGAGGTCCGAAAGTCCTCCAACGATGAAAAATGCAGAAAATTTTGCATTCTGTTTTATGTTAACCGGTTACCCACCGAGCGTTAACCGGTTACTTGCTTAAAAATCTGTTGATTCTGTTTTGTGTTAACCGGTTACCCACCGAGCGTTAACCGGTTACTTGTTGTGAAAAATGAAAATTTGAGATTTTAAAAGTTGTAATCATCTTGGAATGAAATCTAATTGTGCGTACTTGATAATTAGTTTATATATGGTGATATGTGGAATGTTAAGATAGTAGAGATGATCTTAATTGCATATTTATGAATGATATATTGTTATGAATGTGGATATGTATCATTGGTGGATAATTCATAGAGTTGAATTATGGTGATATGTGGAATGTTAAGATGGTAGAGATGATCTTAATTGCATATGTGTTGGTATTTGTACATTCATTCATGGCATGGTCGACTTCATGGTGGAAGCGGTGAAACTGTGGGTTCACATGGTATTAGATGTTGATCCTTGAATGGAAATAGGCGTAGCAGACGTTGATCCTTAATTGGAAATAGACGTAGTGGCTTGGATTCTAGATATTGAATCAGAAAGCGGTGGAACGTTGGGTCCACATAGACGTTGATCCTTAATTGGAAATAGGCGTAGTGGCTTTGATCTTGTCCGGATCGGAAGCGTGGCTTGGATTCTAGATATTGAATCGGAAAGCGGTGAAACGTTGGGTTCACATTGAGGTACCGCATGCATAGAGTCACATGTCTTGCATTGAGTCACATTAGAGTTATGTGATAATTGAGTGTATGCATTGTTGTGATTGTGATATGTGTATGAGATATGGTAATTGAATTTGGTGATGTTTGAGTACATAACTTGGCAAAATATGTGATTATGTGATAATTGTAGTTATGTGTATTTTTGGGAATAAAGTATTGGATTTTAATATTGTACTCCTTGAGTTTTGATGGATGTTTGAAACATGTGAAATAAATGTTGACGAATATTATTTACATGGTTATACGAAGTGTGATGAATCCCTTTAATTGTTGATTTAATCATTGTGCCTTATTATACTTCTTCATAATGACTTGAATTCTCACCCTTTCTGTTTGAATGTTACCTTTACATGGGTATCGTGCAGATACTCCGGAGTAGTATTACTGAAGTAAGTGGACAGTAGCTCACTCGAGATTAGCCGGAGAGTTTCTGTATTTTAGTTTGAAGACTAGGTAATGAGTCAATGCTCTGGTCATGTAACACTGGGTAGATTAGTAGTATTGAACTCGTATCCTATTTGGATAAGTATTATGTTATTACTTGTTTTACTTTATCTTGAGGTGATTATTGAGAGATGATCATGGTATGGGACATGGATCATTTTATGAAATGCATGAGTATTCGTTATTTTCCGCTGCGAACGCATATTCTTGAATATTCATGATAATTGAAATGTGTTATTTTAAATGACCAGGTGTATTGTATAGTGATGATGAATGATGTTGGTTTTTGAAAGCTTTTAGTTTTTGAAAACGTCGATGTGACGCCCTTTTGTTTATATGCGTGCTTACTTACTCTGATTATTTGTTAAGTATTTTGGGGTAGAAAAAGGGGTGTTACATTAGTGGTATCAGAGTCTGGTCGACCAGTTAGTCAATAGTCGTTAATGTTTTCCAATCCTGTTGTATTTAATTCGTGTATCTGACACGATCGATACTGTTTGTCTGGTCGGCCCGTCCGGCCAGGTTGTTTGATTATGTTTGTTCCCTAGTATGCGACATGTGTGTGAGAACACTGTCGATGCTTGTTTTTATTTTCCATTGGCAGGTTGGGAATGAAATAAGTGGGGGAGAAGCGTCTGCTTATCTTCGATGTTCCAATTGTATTGAGCTTGGACATTATGTTGTTGCATGCAAAAGTGCAGTGTTGGCTAGTTAACCTGTTTTGAGAATGTTGTGCTTTCCCTGAACCCGAAGAGAGGTCGGATTTGAGGATGGTGTTGGTTAGAATTTAATCGGGTGTATATCAACTGTTTCGAGAAGACGGTTATTTTTCCTGAGGTTGGTGCGAAGGAAGATTGGTTTGTGTCTGCTAAGCAAGTTGATGAATCGGTGCAAGGTGGTGCCGAGTAATCAGCATGTACGCTCAAGATTAAAACGCTTTAAATGGATCATGTGGCTGGGAGACGTGCCAACACACCTCCGGAGCCAGAGCTCCGGTCTTCTTCTCCGGTGGACCTCACCAGACTGGTCCACCCTCAACCATCACTAAAATAAAAAAGGAGGACATGATCTGAATAGAGCACGAATCTGACCTCAATTTCAACTAACTCCAAATATATAGAAAGATATAAGGAGTTGAATTTTGAGGTGTGTCAACTGAGTTGCTTCGATTTGACCTCTAAGCAACTCAATCTTCTTGCCTACATTAGTAGGACTTCAGACAACCAAAGATCCAATAGAATTGAGTGAGAATCGAAGAGATGAAGTTTTCTGAAAATTACCTTCAATGATGTGCAGAACTTGATGTTGCTTGCTTCAAACTTGATCTGATCACACTTGAGAAGCTTGTAGAAGAGGTTTAGCAATGGTACAAAGCTTTGGATCCTAGAGTTCTTGAATCTCCAAACAGTGAGATTCAAACTCAATTTTCAAGTTGAAAATTCTCAGGTTTTCCTTTGAAATGTGAGGGTTTCAATTGGGGGGCAAAGCTGGCGTGAAAGGTGTCTTTGAATTGAGCTCCAAGGGCCTGTATTTATAGCAATTGGGACTAATATTTGCACACTTGAAAAATTGCTAAATTTGGACATTTCATGCACAAGCTTGCATGGGCGTGTATGGGCCCATGAAGCAATCTAATTTGATCCACTTGCATCTATTCTGAAGTTCAAATGAGGCTTGGATGTCAAGGCAAAGTGCAATGTGATTTTTGGCATTTGATTTCTTCCAATCATGCAGCTCTGTCCAAGCCATGCACATACCTAACAAATTTCATCCAAAATGCATGAACTTAGGTTCTTTTGAAAGATTATATCAAGGGGAACAAGTTTGATGTTGAACACTTTTTCATTTGGAACTTGGATCATGGTGAATTTTGAGGTGGAAGTTTGGAAATTTCAACATGTTGAAACTTTTTCTAAGTGTCAAGTCATATATCTCAATATTCCACCATACTTAACTTTTTATGTGAGCTCCAAATGAGAAGAGTGTATTCATCAAAGTTGTAGATTTTTCAAAGACCTTAAAAATGGTCACCAATTTCATGTCATTTGGATTTAGAATGATAGAGTTATGCATTTTTGAAGTTTGGAAAAATCACTTGTTCAATGGTATAGGTCAAAAATGACCTATAATGTATCCTCATATCAAATGCTCATAAAAGTTGAGTTAGCTCTCACTCCAAACATCAAAGTTGAAGTAGACATATTGAATTTGATTGTGAAACTTGGAAATCTTTCATCTCATAGAAATTGAGCAAGTTATGGCCTTGGGAAGTTAACTTTCAAATTAGGGTTTAGACAAAATGACCTATAATGTTTCAACATAGAAAATGATTTTCCAAGCAAAACTAGCTCTAGGTCTCAACATGAGAGTTGTTTGGAATGTCATTTAGAGTAACATTTCTCTTGTAATAATTTTCTTATGGTGAAAATTGTAGGAGATAGGGTCTAGGGAGACCCAGGTTTGATCAGATGAATTCATCTGGCCAACCACCATCAACCAACTTGCTAACCTTCAATTCTCTTGACTTTTTAGGCTCATGGTAGATCATATATGAATAAGATGATGAAATTTGAAGTGTCCCTTGAGAAATTTCATAAATTGGTGAGGAAGCTTGTTGAGGAAATTACTCAAGACACCCAGACAAACTAGGGTTTCCAAGGCAAACCAACTCCAAACTCTTGAAGAATGCTTGATCAAAATAATATGTAGAGATTATTGGGACTCATATATGATGCTTAGAGACATTGTGGATCAATCTTTGATTGTGCTCTTAGCCATGAGGGTCTTAAACCCTAGATGTGAACTTGATGAGTTTTGGTGATCATGCCCTTCCTACAAAAGAGTTAGGCAAAATACAAAGACATATTTTTGGTATTTTGGTTAGTAAAATGATAATATACAAGTATGATACAATCACATGGTGCTTGGTGATCTCTCCCAAAACAAACCCAATGAAAGAGGGGTAAGGAGGATGCCAAGGTGTGATCCCAATGCGAATGCATATGATGAAATTGCCTGAGGGATCTTAGGGTCAAAATTGGGGGCTTACAATCAGGTAGTGGAAAGGTTGTTCGATTTGTACCATGTACTATTTGATCATGTTCCCATTTTGATCTTATCTTTAAATTCAATGGCTTCTAATGAAAGATGATTGAAGCATGAAGTGAATAAGTAGAGAGTTGGAGTCATAAACTTCGAAACCTTGGGTCAGACCTTGACAATGTCAGTAGTCTGGCTTGAGGTCTTCAGTATATTCAGAATCTTCAGAGTCTTCAGAATCCTCAGTCAGAACCTTGATAACTTCAATTGTCTGTCTTGAGATCTTCAGAATCTTTAACTATATAACACGACTTCAGAAGCTTGCCATTCTTCAGAAGTTTGGTGATCAGAGTTACGTCCAGAAGCAAGAACTGAGAGAATATTGTAGCAGCAACATAGAGTCTCATCAGAAGCTTCTGATGAGTGACATAACACATAAGCAGAAAGACCGTCACAATAACAATATTGATGTCTTTCAGAACTTCTAATGGTAGGCGTAAAAGTGGATTTGGAACGCAAAGTTCAGAAACTGATGATATTGCACATCATATGATCAGAATCAGAAATGGTTATTAAAGCTACACAATAACAAACCATTAGGGTACCAAAATTATTCTCACACAAAATACACTATTGTTATCATCAAAACTCAAGGTATAGATGCATAACCAAACCTTATTCTAACAATCTCCCCCTTTTTGTTGATGACAAAACATGTATTTTGATGAACAGTTTTGTACAGGATAATCACAGAAGGATACATCTTATAGAAGCACAAATCTCCCCCTGAGATGTATAATCGTATAAAGATATAATCAGAATGAAAGAACACTTTCCTGATTTATCTTTTGAAGTACCAGAGTAAATATTCAGTCAAAATCTGGTTTATCTTTAAAAGTTAGTTGATGTTCTCCAGAGCACTGGTTGATAACATCATCATTCTGATGGGCTTTACTTCATAATCTTTTCTTCCTTGAAGGATAAGGTTTTCATAACCTTGATTTTTCAGAAGTATGATTTTTTCAGAAGTCGCACACTCAGAACCATTCTGATTGTTGAGAAAAAATCCTGCAAAAACACTTAACAATCTTTTCTCGAAGTATTTGTTAACAGAAGCATTTAAGCAATGTTTGGGTTTTGACTTAGGAATTTAGATATCAAAATAAACACTTAGTTCTTCCCTTTTAGAACGATATGTTTTCTCCCCCTTTGTCATCAATCAAAAAGATAAAAGACAAAAATAAAATAAAGAGAAACAAAATATTTTTCATTAATAAAGTGCCAACGGGAAGTGCAAAGTACAAAGAAAAGAAGCAAAAGAAAATTTCAAGGAAGTTAAAGTAAATAAAATCTAAGGGTTCTGGGGAGGAAGTCTTGATAGAATCAGCTGAAACATAATCATCCTTAATCTGGAGAGGAAGTCTTGACAAAATCAGCTGAAATATAAGATCTTGCTTATCCAGACACTCGTTGACCTTTGCATTATCAGCCTTAATCTGCTCGATTATTATCATAATATAAATTGGAATAGGCTGAGAAGCATAAGCTTCTGAGACGACTATCTGATTTGGAGCTTCAGGAGCAGCAGGTTCTATAGCAGAATCAATGTGTTGAACTGTCTCTGTTTCCGGAGTAGCTTCTTCTTCTTCCATAGCTTATGGAGAGGCTTCCTTGATTTCTGGTGTAGGAAGGCATAATTGGGAATTTCTCAACTTCCACAATTCAATTAAGGGCACGAACCTAGAACAAAATTTGCTTTCATCAAGAGTGTACCAAGATCCTTCATCTTGGAAATCTTGGAGTTCATCCAGCTTGTATAAGCTTCCCATGTCGAATCACTTGCAACAGGGTTTACAGAAGAATGACTGAAAGTCATTGCTTTCTCCAAACGTCTTTTACATTCAGAGTCAAAATCCGTCAGAACCTTACCAAGGTCAGGGCAGGATTTTGTTGGTATTTTTGCATATTTTATGGTGAGGTTGATTTTGTACTCATCAAAATTAGGAGCAAAGACATAAGGATGTGTTGGTTGAATAATGGGTGGTGATTTTGGTGAGGTGATTTATGGTTCAAAGTCAAACATTCCTTCAGGAGGGCCGTCAGAAACACTTCTTGCAGGAGATGTTCTAGGTGTTGTAAAGTTTGAATTAGTTGGTTGGGGAGAATAAACAATTGGTGGTGGTGAGATGGGTGAAATTTGTAACTGTGGAGGAGATAATGGTGGTGGTATCAATTGTTGTTCTAAAACAGGATAAAAAACTAAAGGATTTTCTGTGATTGGACTTTCTGTAACTGGAGTTTCTATTATGGGATTTGATGTTAGTGGTGGAATTTCTATGATTGGGGTTGATTTTTGAGGATTTGATTCTGGTGGTGGAATTGGAATTGGCTTAGAAATAGTGGATTGAGATGGAGGATGGAGGAGGAATCGGTAATATTCTAGAAGAAATTGAATCAGAATCTAAAGAAGTGTTATCAGAAGGAAGCTTACCAGAAACTCTTGAATATTGGACGACCCCATAAGTACCTTTCAGGATCATGGCCTTCTGGTGCTCACTTAGAGGAACCTCATCTTCATCCTGAAAGATAGCAATCTTTTTCTTCTTCTGAGCCCTAGAAGATCCTCCTCCTATGAACTCCTTCTTTCTCTTTCCATGGACATTAGGGTAAGTTTCCGGAAGGTTAAATAGACCCATCAGAGGTTCAATTCCGTCCTTCAGACAGTTATCCAAGTAAGCCATCAGAACCTGTGGAGTGTTAATTTTGGTGAATATAGAGTAGTTATCAAGGGGATTTCTTTTACCACATATATCATCTTTAGTCAATATGACATTTGGTCTTTGAAATCTAGAGATAAGACCCATACTCTTCAGATTCTTCCCCTAGAAGACTTTACCAGCATCCTTCACCAGCTCCTCTATCAAACCAATGACTAGAAGGTCATCCATTAGACCTGCTTTCCACCAGAATATCTAAAATCAATCTGCCATTGGGAATGAATTTGCTCCTAAACTTCTTAGATGATTCACCAGTTCTAGATTCTCTGATAGAATCCCTTATGAACTTAAACAGAAGTGACGGAAGTCCCAGCTTGACACCCTTTTCCAGAAGAAATAACATGATTTTATGATGTGTGTTGATGTAGTCAAAATTGTTTGTACTTGACTTGGGGTTGATGCACCCCAAAATGATCTTGAACCAAACTCTTAGGTTCCTTGTTAAGTCCTTAGCACTAGGACCCTTTTCATCAGTGAAATTTGTTTCCTCTTTGAATATGACCGGAGAAATGTCAGCATCTCTCTTAGTAGTGATAGTTGAATTGTGAACGCTCTTTCCTTTGCCATCATGACCAATGAGGTCCATTGTGGACTTCTCAGTGATGACTATCTTCTTATTTATGACATAGGAAGTTATGGTTTCCTTCTCAGCAGTTGCATGAACCCAAAACTGCTTTACCAACACAGGGTAAACTGGGCCTGTGAGTCTCTCGAAGAAGGCGTTCCATCCTTGAACATTTAACATTTAAGTGAAATTAAAACCATTATCCTTTAGGTTTTTTGAAATCAACGATGGTTTCACACTGCATTCTTAACTCATTAACTGGAGTGTGAAGGGTTAACTCAGGAATTCCTTCCAACATCCATTTGATTTGGAAAAGATGAAGAAGAAGATGAAGAACAATTGCAGAGAGAGAGAGAGAGAGAGAAAAGGTTGTTTGAAGTTTGAAAACTTGAAAGTGTGGGAGAATTGTGCGCGTAATGTGAAAATGTGAGTGAAGTGGGTTTAAATAGAAAATTTTGCAATGATGACAAATAGGAGTGCGTAGTCATAAGGGAAGTGTAAAGGTTTAGACCTAATTCAAAGAATTGTTAAACCCGATATGTCACGCTTTTATCATGCATGCTCAGAAAGTGGGAGAGTTGTCGCCACTAAGAACCACATGAAATCAAACGACAAGACAACCATTAAATGCAACAAATGTTCAGAATCAGGAAGACAAATCGATAAGATTTCTTATGATCAAAACCTTTCTGATTCATGAAAACTTCCTTACTTTAGAAAGCTCATGTTTCAGAGTCAGAAAGAAAACAATCTTAGAATCTAATCCATGGTTCTGAAGAGTTTTACATTCTGAAAAACATCTTTTCATTCTGGACATAATTTCGTAAGTAGATTTTTCAGAATGAACACGAATCTATCTTCAGCAAGGGGTTTAGTAAAGATATCATCCCATTGATGGTTTGTATCAACAAATTTTAAGTGAAAAATTCCCTTCTTAACATAGTCATGTAAAAAGTGATGTTTTATTTCAATATGCTTAGCACTAGAATGCAAGATAGGATTCTTAGATAAACAGATATAAGAAGTATTATCATAGAGAATAGGAATGTTACTCTCAGATATCTGATAATCTTCTAGTTGACTAGTCAACTATAGTATATGAGTGTTGCATCCAGAAGTTGCAATGTATTCAGCTTCGGCTATTGAGAGTGCAATTGTTGACTGTCTCTTGCTGGACCATGAGATCAAGTTATCTCCCAGAAATTGGCAACTTCCAAAAGTAATTTTTCTTTCAATTCTATCTCCAGTATAGTCAGCGTCACAATAGCCTACTAATTTATACTCACTTGATTTTCTATAAAATAAACCAAGGTTAGTAGTACCTTTCAGATACCTAAAGATTCTCTTAACAATAATTAAGTGAGTTTCCCTAGGATCTGATTGGAAGCGAGCATATAAGCAGGCACTAAATAAGATATCAGGTTTAGAAGTTGTTAGACATAGAAGAGAACCTATTATACCCCTGAATAGCTTTTGATTTACCTTACCGCTTACCTCTTCTTTCTCTAGAATGCATGTAGGATGTATTGGAGTCTTTGCTAGCTTGCATTCTGATAAGTTGAATTTCTTCAGAAGTTCCTTTGTATATTTTCTTTGGTGAATATAAGTGCCTTCTGATCTTTGATCAATTTGGATTCCTAGAAAGAACTTAAGTTCTCCCATCAGACTCATTTCGAATTCTGCCTGCATAGACTTAGCAAAATCCTTGCACAACGACGCATTAGCAGAACCTGAAATAATATCATCAACGTATATTTGCATAACCAGAATTTCATTCTTGAAGGTTTTTCAAAAGATAGTTATGTCCACTTTACCTTTCATAAAATCATTTTTCAACAGAAAGTTGCTTAGTCTATCATACTAAGCTCTTGGAGCTTGCTTTAGACCATACATAGATTTTTTCAGTTTAAAAACAAAATTAGAATTTTGAGAACTTTCAAAATCGGGAGGTTGATGCACATATACTTCTTTAGAAATATATCCATTCAGGAATGCACTCTCAACATCCATCTGATAAATAATGGTGTTATGATTGACTGCAAAAGAAATTAAAAGACGAATAGACTCTAACCTGGCGACTGGAGCAAAGGTTTTTGTATAGTCTATACCATCTTGCTAACTATAACCTTGTGCTACCAATCGATTTTTGTTTATGACAACTTCTCCTTTCCCATTCATCTTGTTTCTTAAGACCCATCTTGTTCCGATGACATGGAAACCTTTTGGTTTCTGAACAAGATCTCAGACATCGTTTCTGGCGAATTGATTAAGTTCTTCTTCCATAGCCAGAATTCATTCATTATCTAGAAGAGTTTCATCAATAGATGTGGGTTTTATCATAGACACCAAACCTAGTAGAGTTCTTTCAGAAGGTCTGAATGAAGATCTGGTCATAACTGGAGCATTGATGTCTCCCATAATCAAATCTTCAGAATGAGAAGTTCTTGATCTTTTCTTCTTCTGATGAGATGGATAAGCTATGGCTTCTGGTTGAGTCGTTTCTTCATATTCTTTGACTTTTCCTTCTGAGTCTTTTTCTCCAGAGACAGAGTCTTTGGATTTTGAAAGATTGATCTTCAGATCTGCAAATTTCTTAACTAGATTTGACTTTTCAGGGTCAAGGTTGTCATTTAATCTAACATGAATTGATTCCTCAACAATTCGTGTTTCTGTGTTAAAGATTATGTAGCCTTTAGAGCATTCAGAATATCCTAACAGTAAACACTTATGTTCCTTAGATTCAAACTTACCAAGATTCTCTTTAGTGTTTAACATAAAACATTCACTTCCAAAAGGATGAAAGTAAGAAATGTTGGGCTTTCTGTTTTTCCACAATTCATAAGGAGTCTTACCCATAATAGGTCGGATAAAAATTATGTTATGAATATAACATGTTGTGTTGACTGCTTCTGCTCAGAAATGCTTATCCATATTAGTTTCTTTGATCATGGTGCGGGCCATTTTTGGCAAAGTCATATTCTTCCTTTCTACAACTCCATTTTGCTGTGGAGTTCTAGGACAGGAGAAATCATGGAAAATACCATTTGGGTCAAAAATATTTTCAAAATGTTTATTTTCAAAGTCGCCACCATGATCACTTTTGACTTTGACTATTTTGCAATTCATTTCTGTTTGCACTAGTGAGCAGAAGGTAGAAAACACAGAATATGACTCATCCTTGTGTTTTAAGAACTTTACCCATGTCCAACGATTGTGGTCATCAACTATGACCAATCCATACTTCTTTCCATTGAGATAAGCGGTTTTCACTAGTCCAAACAAATCAATATGCAGAAGTTCTAACGGTCTATAGGTAGAAACAATAGTTTTTGCTTTGAATGATGTTTTAGAAAACATGCCTTTCTGACATGCTTCACAAAGAGCATCTTAAGCGAACTTCAGTTTGGGTAGACCTCTGACTAATTCAAGCTTATTTAGCTGAGAAATACTTCTCATACTAACATGGCCCAAATGTCTATGTCAGACACATTGCTACTCATTAATAAACATTAGACATTTTACATTTTTATCTTCAAGGTCAGAAAGTCTAATTTTATAAATGTTGTTTTTCCTCTTTCTGTTAAAAAGGATTGTGCCATCTTTCTGACTAGCAGCCTTACAAGATTTTTGATTAAAGATGATATCATAACCATTGTCACTAAGTTGGATAATAGAAAATAGGTTATGCATCAGACTATCAACTAAAAGAACATTAGTAAAAGAAGGAAGTTTACCGTTACCAATGGTTCAGAAGCCAATGATCTTTCCTTTCTAGTTTCCACCGGAACCAACAAAACCTTCAGGCTTAAGTTTTAAATCTTGGAACATAGACCTTCTGTTAGTCATGTGTCACGAGCATCCACTGTCCAGGTACCATGATTGGTGTCTCAACTGAGTTGTTAAGGATGTCTGCAACAAAAATTATTTTATCCTTAGGTACCCACTTTTTGGGTCCTCCTTTGTTAATTTTCCCAGAGTTTCTTACAATTTTGGGTATTTTAGCAGAAGGATAATCATGAGAAATTTGTGCATGATACTTAGGTTTCAGAACAGAGTTCTTATCCCTTAGTACGGTTCCGTGTCTGCGCAGAAGTATCAAGCTCAGCGCCAGCAGGCACAAAATGCACATAGAGAGGTTTTGGTTTAAACTTCTGACTTTCGTCAGGTTTTAAATTATGTACAACCCAAACCTTTCCTGCCATTTCTACTAACTCCATAAATCAAGGAAGCCATTTTACTTCTATCTATGCTTTTAGCAAGAAAGTACTAGAATACTCTATCATATCTGATGACGCAATCAGTACCAGAAGCTTCTAAAGTTATTTCCTCCTCTAGTTTTGAAATTTGGCTTTTCAAAGCAGAGTTGTTACTTTCTAAAGAAAATACTTTTTCATTTAGAGAGGAAATATTTTTCTCAAGCTCTTTCTGAGTTTCAGAAGCAGTTACGTAGACTTGTGTAAGGTCCTTGTATTTACTCTGAAGCCTCTGGTACTTTTCCAGCATTTTAGAGAGGCATAATTCAATATCAGAACGAGATAGATTAGAGAATACCTCTTCAGAATCGGAGTCGGATTCTGATTCTAATAATACCTTGTCCTCTAGTTCCTCAGAGCTTGTGAGATCCTTAGTAGTTGCCATCAGTGAAACATTGGCTTTTTCTTCGTCGGAATCTTCTTCTTTAGTTTCTGAGTCATCACAGGTAGCCATCAGCCCCTTCTTGAATTTGGAAACATTTTCTTGGGCCTTCTGTCCTTCTTCAGCTTAGGATAATCATTCTTGTAGTGGCCTGGCTCCTTGCACTTGAAGTAGATAACTTATTTTCCAGAGGTTTGCTTTTTTTAACCAGATGAAGATTCAAAGCGACCAACAATCCTTGTGACTCCTTTAAATTTCCCTTGACCACTTTGCATGTGTTTCCAGAGTCTGTTGACTCTCTTTGAGATTAGAGACAGCTCATCATTATCTTTTGAGTCTTCATCAGATCCTTCTGATTCTTCCTCAGCTTGATATGCTCTAGTCTTCTCAGGCTTGGATTTTAGAGCTACAGATTTACCTCTCTTCTGAGGTTCATCGTTTTCTAACTCAATCTCGTGACTTCTTAAAGAACTAACAAGTTCTTCAAGACTGATGTTGTTGAGATCCTTAGCCAGCTTCAAGGCAGTTATCATAGGTCTCCATTTTTTGGGAAGACTTCTAATAATTTTCTTGACATGATTACTTGTAGAATCCCCTTTGTCCAGAACTTTAAGCCTTGCGACAAGCATCTGAAACCTTGAGAACATAGTCTCAACTTTTTCATCATCTTCCATTTTGAAAGCCTCATATTTCTGGATTAAGGCAGAGGCCTTTGTCTCCTTTACTTGAGTGTTTCCCTCATGAGTCATTCTCAGAGAGTCAAACATGGATTTGGTAGAATCCCTGTTTGTTATCTACTCATACTCCGTATAAGAGATAACATTAAGCAATATGGTTCTGGCCTTATGATGATTTTTGAAGTCTTTCTTTTGTTTATCAGACATAGCATTTCTTGCTAAAATATTTCCTTCAGCATTTACTGGGTGAACATAGCCATCGACTACGAGATCCCAGAGATCAACATCGTAACCAAGAAAGAAACTTTCTATTCTATCTTTCTAGTAGTCAAATTTCTCACCATCAAAGATATGAGGTTTTTCATTGTAATCATCTTTATCATTATTATTAACAACGTTAGCAACAGTCATTGATTCTCACACAACTGGATCGATATTAAACACTGTGAGGTGTTGATAAAACTTTTTATCAACATCAGAACCAGAGCTCTAATACCAATTGAAGGTGTGAAAATCACAAGAAAGGGGGGGGTTTGAATTGGGTTTTTAAAAGCAAAGTTTTTTCCAAAACAAAAACACCACTAACAAGTTAATAACAAAGAGATAAACACACAATGATTTTTATCCTGGTTCGCTTGAACTCAAAGCTAATCCAGTCCAACCGCCAAGGTGATTTTGCCTTATACATAAGGACTTAATCCACTATAATCAATAGATTACAATAAACACAAAGAATAACCTTTTTTGCCTTCTCAAGGATCCAACTAAACCTTAGTCTCCTTAAGGACTCACAAAGAACAACATTCTTTGTCTTCTCAAGGATAACTTCCTTAAGGATTCAAACAAATAGTTTGAAGAATATTTAGTGTGTTACAAGATGCTTCTACACAAGCAGATTTTACACAAATGAATACAAACACTAACAAGATTAAATACAAAGAATGATACATTTCTACAAAGAAAAATAACTTGTCAAAATACTTGTGCAAAAGCAGTGTTTTCTTCAAGTCTCCAATGCATGCTTATATAGTGTAAGCATGTGACCGTTGGATGGAAAAATGGGGAGATCTTCTTTGATTGGTTTTCCACTATTGGATGGGAAAGGAATGATACCATGTATTATCCTTTTTCCCACAAATTCAGTGACAGGTGTGATGTATAGTACTGTCCTTGCCCATGAAATCAGGTAGTGGAAAGGTTGTTCGATTTGTACCATGTACTATTTGATCATGTTCCCATTCTGATCTTATCTTCAAATTCACTGGCTTCTGATGAAAGATGATTGAAGCATGAAGTGAAGAAGTAGAGAGCTGGATTCATAAACTTCAGAACCTTGGGTCAGAACCTTAATGATGTCAGTAGCCTGGCTTGAAGTCTTCAGTATATTCAGAATCTTCAGAGTCTTCATAATCCTCAGTCACAACCTTGATAACTTCAATTGTCTGTCTTGAGATGTTCATAATCTTCATCTACATAACACAACTTCATAAGCTTGCCATTCTTTAGAAGTTTGGTGATCAGAGTCACGACCAGAAGCAAGAACTGAGAGAACATTGCAGCAGCAACATAGAGTCTCACCAAGAGCTTATGATGGGTGAAATAACACATAAGCAGAAAAACCATCGCAACAACAATATTGATGTCTTTCAGAACTTCTAATGGTAAGCGCAAAAGCGGATTTGGAACGCAAAGTTCAGAAACTGATGATGTTGCACATCATATGATCATAATCAGAATTGGTTGTTAAAGTTACACAATAACAAACTATTAGGTACCAAAATTGTTCTCACGTAAAATACTCTATTGTCATCATCAAAACTCAAGGTATAGATGCAGAACCAAATCTTGTTATAACAATCTCCCCCTTTTTGATGATGACAAAACATGTATTTTGATGAACAGTTCTGTACAGGGTAATCACAGAAGAATACATCTTACATAAGCACAAAGCTCCCCCATGATATGTATAATCTTATAAAGATATAATCAGAATGTAAGAACACTTTCCTGATTTATCTTTTGAAGTACCAGAGTGAATATTCAATCAAAATCTGGGTTATCTTCAAAATTTAGTTGATATTCTCTAGAGCACTGGTTGATAACATCATCATTCTTATGGGCATTACTTCATAATATTTTCTTCCTTGAAGGATAAGGTTTTCAGAACCTTGATTTTTCAAAAGTATGATTTTCAGAAGTAGCTACCTCAGAACC
The DNA here is from genome assembly GCF_024323335.1 of Lathyrus oleraceus. Lineage (NCBI taxonomy): Eukaryota > Viridiplantae > Streptophyta > Magnoliopsida > Fabales > Fabaceae > Lathyrus > Lathyrus oleraceus. Next base: position 487,228,747 of record NC_066584.1, on the reverse strand, counting down.
ATTCTGATTCTTGAGAAAAAATCCTGCAAAAACACTTAACAATCTTTTCTCGAAGTATTTGTTAACAGAAGCATTTAAGCAATGTTTGGGTTTTTACTTAGGAATTTAGACATCAAAATAAACACTTAGTTATTCCCTTTTAGAATGATATGTTTTCTCCCCCTTTGTCATCAATCAAAAAGATAAAAGACAAAAACAAAATAAAGAGAAACAAAATATTTTTCATTAATAAAGTGCCAACAGGCAGTGCAGAGTACAAAGAAAAGAAGCAAAAGAAAATTTCAAGGAAGTTAAAGTAAATAAAATCTAGGGGTTCTGGGGAGGAAGTCTTGATAGAATCAGCTGAAACATAATCAGCCTTAATTTGGGGAGGAAGTCTTGACAAAATCAGGTGAAACATAAGATCTTTCTTATCCAGACGCTCGTTGACCTTTTCATTATCAGCCTTAATCTGCTCGATTATTCTCAAAAGATAAACTGGAATAGGCTGAGAAGCATAAGCTTATGAGATGACTATATGATTTGGAGCTTCTTCCACAATAGAGTCTTGAGATTCAGGAGCAGCAGGTGTAAGACCCTAATTTTGACCCTAGATCCCTCATGTTATCTCATCATATGCATTAGCATTGGGATCACACCTTGGCATTCTCCTTACCCATCATTCATTGGGTTTGCATTGGGAGAGATCACCAAGCACATTCGATTGTATCATACTTCATTTTTCTTTATTTACTAACCAAAATACCAAAAATATGTCAATGTATAGTTTGTTTCTTTTGTAGGTAGTATGTATGCTCACCTATGCTCTATCAAGCTCATATCTAGGGTTTAAGACCCTCAATGTAAGGAGCTCAATCAATAAATGGTTTACTATGTCTCTAAGTATCATATATGGATCCCGATGATCTTCACATTTTATTTTGATCAAGAAAACATCAAGAGTTTGGAGTTGGTTTGCCTTGGAAACCCTAATTCATTTGGGTATCTTATGTGACTTCTTCAACAAGTTTCCTCCATAATTGATCAAATATTTCAAGGGATACCTTACCTTACATCATCTTATGCATATATGATCCTCCATGAGTCCCAAAAATCAAGAGAATGTCAAGCTAGCAAGTTGGTTCATGGTGGTTGACAAGAGAAAGTCAACTGGTCAAACTTGGGGTTCCCTAAACCCTATCTCCTACAATTTTTATCATATGAAAATGATTCGAAGAGAAACGTTAATCTAAATGATATTCCAAACAACTTTCATGTTGACGTCAAGAGCTAATTATGCTTGGAAAATCATTTTTTATGGTGAACGATTATAGGTCATTTTGTCTAAACCCTAGTTTGAAGGTCAACTTCCCAAGACCATAACTTGCTCAATTTTCATGAGATGAAATCCATTAAAATTGCATGATCAAACTCAAGATGTCTAATTCAACTTTAATGTTTGGAGGAAATTCAAATTCAACTTGCAAATGCATGTGCCAAGAAGAAAGATTATAGGTCATTTTGGGCCATTACCATTGAACAAGTGATTTTCCTCAACTTCTAAAATGCATAACTCCTTCATGCCAAATCCAAATGAGGTCAAATTTGTGATCAAATTGAAGAGGTTTGAAAGAGATATAACTTTGATGAAGTAACGTTTCTCATTTGAAGTCCTTATAAAACGTCATTCAAGGTGGAAGAAATGAACATTTGACTTGGGACTTAGAAAATTTTCAAATATGTTTGATTTCCCAAACTTCCATCTCAAAATTCATCATGATCCAAGCTTCAAATGAAAACGTGTTCAACATGAAATTTTTTCCCCTTGATCTCACCTTTCCAAAACATCAAAGATCATCTCATTTGGATTAAAATTGAGAGACTTGCGCATGGCTTCATTATGGAGAGTGTTTTTAGCAAGATTAGGTTTCACATGATCATTTGCTTTTGCATGCTTGCACATAATGCATTCAGTACTCTTTACACACCAATTGGAAGTGGATTGCATCATCCTCAAGGCCTAAGTCATTGCCCATGCACCCATGCAAGGAGGTTTTTTAAATTATCCAAATTTAAAATGGTGCAAATATCAAGTGCATTGCCTATTTAAACAAGCTTAAGGCTTCAGATTCATCTTAACCACCCTGCCCAAGCTTTGCTAGACCATTGCAAACCCTCACTGCCATGGAATTTTCTGAGATTTCTCTTGAAATCGAGCTTGAACTTCACCTTCTGTTTAGAAGTTCAAACTCCAGAAATTCACTTCCCTTTTCATTCCATTTGGTTTCTGCAAGCAAGAGGAGGAGAAAACAATCACATCCAGATCAAGATCAAGTGAAATTAGATCAACTCAAAGGTGATTTTTCAGAAACTTTTTCTCTTTGATTCTCTCTCAATTCTCCACTATTCTTGTTGATTTTTGGTTGTCTGAAGTCCTACCAATGTAGGCAACAAGATTGAGTTGTTTTGAGGTCAAATCGAATCAACTCAGTTCATGATCCTCAAAATTCAACTCCCCGTATCTTTTCATATACTTGGAATTGGACAAAACTGAGGCCAGATTCGAGCTCCTGAGCATTTTTTCTTTAAATCCATGTCTTGCTTTTTCATCTTGGTGATGGTTGAAGGAGCACCAATCCGGTGAGGTCCACCCGGAGAAGAAGACCGGAGCTCTGGCTCCGGCGATGTGTTGGAAGCATCTCAACCATAGGATCCATTTAAATTGTATTAATCCTGAGCGTTTCTTCTAATTACCACGCGTGCATCTCAGTTGACTCACACCTTTGTGCAACACGCGCTCTAGTCCATTTGATCTGTCACCTCAATTAATGAGGGAGATCAGATGGTCCACGTATTTTTGAATTTCTGAAATTTCTTTTAATTGCTTTATTTTTCATTAATTCATATTAATTTCATTATTGATCCAAAAAAATATGGGACTTTCACCAAAACTATTCAAATATTTTTCTCTTTCATTTTATGAATTAAAATTATTTTTTGGATCAATATTAATATTTTTCATGATTTATTTGTTTTTGCGTATATTTTTAATTGTTTAAAAATACTTCTTACTTTTCAAAAATAGGGAAATTTTTTCTCCAAGGTCCTTTGACCTATGATAAATCTCTTAGCCATTTATTTGGTGTTTTGAAGAGGTTTTAGGTTTTTGATAAAACATAATTTAATTTAATGCATTTTAATTTGATTTTTATTTTGTTTTATTATGAATAAATTGTGTTGAGCCATTTTTCTTGACTTGTGAAGTTTGACTATGTGTTTGGGCCTTGGTCAAGGTTGATTTGACTTTTGTTGGATTAAAATCATTGGATTTAGGAGATTGATGAAATGTACATTTCGTCTTCCAAAATGAATGAATCATTTTAACTTGATAAAACTCCTCCCATGACCAATTTGTGTTTGTCTCATTTCCCCTCCCTCTTCATATTCAATCCCTTTCTATCCTATTCCTCTAATTGACCAATGAAGTCTCAATATCCTAAGGCTAATTGGTTCATCAATAACTTTGTGTTAGATGAACCAATACAAGTAGGGATGAGATTATGTCCACCCTTTTTGTCATTTTCTTTTTGTGTGTGGTATGTTTTAGGAGTATGGTTCATTATACCATATCTCTAACATGCATTAACACCAAAAAATTTATTCCCCGACCTCAGATAGTTGTGACTTCTACATAAGTACAATTTAGATTGCTTAACATAGCGCTGAATTTTGATCCAAAAGCATATCATTCTAGTAAGTGAGATTGTAAGTCTCTCCCTTTTCATGGTATTGTGTTGAAACTTGGCCTTTTTTCCTTCCTTTGGAAGATGTCTTGGTTCAAGGATTCATGCTTGTGAATAGAGGGTTGAGTGTTCTCCAAAGAATGACTTAAGTAATTGAAAAGCAAAACTCCTCTAACTTCTAATCAACTAACATTTGACTAACTTTTAATTTCAAAGTCATTTATGTTTATGCACTTTAAATTCAAGCCATTTATCATTTATTTTAATGTCATTTTCACTTTGCTCACTTGAGCCATATATTGTGATTGTATATATTTGTTTGTGTACCTTGTTTGTGTTTGTCGTCCTAGGACATTAAAATACTTAATAAACAACAAAAACTATTAAAAAAATGTTTGTGTGGACTGTTGGATTTGATCTGAGCTTTGGACTTAGAATTAGGCAACATTCCCTATGCAAAAGGACTTGGCTAATGCCAACATTTATGAAACCAAGTCATTATGATGTGAGACTTCATCTGATGCTAGTATTGGGATCCAGTTCAGTTCATCTGCTACATTGTCTTAATGCAAATGTTACTTTGAACTTGTGCCTAATGCCTTATTCTGAGCCATTCAAGGAGTATATCATCTGATACATGGAAGGTGGAAGAAGACTATGAAGTTTATAGCTTAGATGTGGCTATATTTATTTGATGTCTTGCTCTTTATCTTGCTACCTGTGTATTGATATTGCTTGATTTCAAAGTCCAAAGGAAAAGTGGGTTTCTATATGGCATTCTTGTCTATTGGATTGCATCCCATTGGTCAGATCTTTTCAACTCTTAACTTTTAATTTTATGCTTAGGATTAGTCTCTTCATCTCCTCTCACTTCTTAAATTTCAAAACCTCTCCCCCTTTTCAAAAATCTTCTTTGCTTGTGATTTCTAAACTTAGACTTTATTGCAAACTAGAAACTTTGGCCTTATGCAATTGCATTTTTGAACTCTTTTTCTTAATCAAACTTGTAAATGAACTTAACCATATTGATTTAAAATTTAAAAAGACAAAAAGAACTAACACTCACTCAAACTCTTTTAGGCCTTTTGTGCCTCTTCGAAACTTAAGTTTTTGTTAACCACATAAAAAAAGGGCTCCCTAGGAGTACCTAGGACATTTTGGGTGCTAACACCTTCCTTTTGTGTAACCAACCCCCTTACCTGTACTCTCTAGAATTTTATTAGTTTTGATTTGAAAACTTCTTGTCTTTGGGTTTTGTTCTTACTTTTACCTTTTCCTTTGGAAACAACAAAAGCACGATGGCGACTCTAGTTTAATTGATGTTAAGTTTATTCATAGCTTAATGGTCATGAATTTACCGCTACAGAAATTAATTGGCGACTCTGATGGGGAGTAGTCCTCAATGGGTTTAGCCTACTTTTTATGTGTATATAATTGTATAGTTGATGTTTGTATATTTGTATGTATGATATAATCTGTTTGTTGTGCTTGGTGATCTCTGAGTGGTGAGATAAGTTATAACCTGAACTTGAGTGCAATTAAGATAGGAGGATGGTATAGTCATGTTCGACTTGTGTGGAGTAGTCCTTAACAAGTTAGCTTGAGATCCATCTACTTAGTGGAGATCCTTTTGGAGTTATTGATGTCTTACGAGTTATTTGTGGTTAGGAATTACTTTCTCTGATTTGGGGTCCGAGAAGCTGAGGACCGTAGAACATTTAACCCAACTTGGCCTATTTAGAATGTAGTGCGGAGACTGTTCAAGTGTAGACTTGATAACAGTTGTCACGCGATACTACACTCAGACGAGTTTCTCTTGAGAATATTATGGGTTGAGGAGTCATTCATCCTAACATGTAATATCCGATAGATGGAATTAAGACTCTGGGAACTTTTTAAAATATGATCTACAGGTTTTATCCTTAGTACACTCCTTTGGGATGGTTCTTAACCCGACACCATGCTCGTGACTCACAACAAACCCTTTATTCTTGGTTGATCCAATCAAGTCTTGTCAATATCAATGGAACTTGGGTGTTGATAAGGTGAAAACCATAATCCACCAAAATGGATGATTGATCTTGACAATGACTTGATTCATCCCTTGACCTTTGTTTGTTTGCCTTGTGTGTGATCCATCACTTGTGATTGTTGCATTCAAGCATTCATGCACATCATGACATTCGTCATAAAATAGCTTCAAGGAACTGAGGGTTTATTTGCAAATACTTTCAGACCATGGATTGTGGATGAAGAAACACTAAGAAGTACAGTTTCAGATGTCCTAACTTGAAAGAGTTAAGGAAGTTATCATCTTTTGTATTAGATCCATTTGACTTCAAGCAACGTCATGGGAAGCTTCTATCTGTGTTGTCTACTGATGTGGTTAAAGGACTCTTTAGTGTGTTGGTTCAGTTATATGACCCTCTCTACCAGTGCTTCACTTTTCCCGACTATCATCTTATGCCTACATTGGAGGAGTATGCTCATCTCTTGGGAATACCTGTTTCTAATAAGGTGCCTTTTAGTGGATTGGAGGAGATTCCCATATCTCATCTTATAGCTGAAGCTCTTCATCTGAAGAAGTCTGAGATTGAGGCTCATTGGGTGAAGAAAGGAGGAATGTTTGGGTTGACTTCTAAGTTCCTTATTGAGAAAGCTACTACCTTTTCTCAAGCCGGTAGTGTTGATGATTTTGAAGCCACCTTTTTGTTGCTCATCTATGGTTTGGCTTTGTTCCCTAACATTGACGGTTTTTTTGATGTTAACGCCATTAGAATCTTCTTGATTGGGAATCATGTGCCTACTTTGTTGGGTGATATGTATTTCTATTTGCATCTAAGGAATTCCAAAGGTGGTGGGACTATTATGTGTTGTGTTCCTCTTCTGTACAAGTGGTTTATTTCGCACTTTCCTCAGACACCTGCTTTTGTGGAGAACAAACAATGTCTACGGTGGTCTCAAAGGCTTATGTCTCTCACTAATGATGATATAGTTTGGTATGATTCTTCATTGAGTAGTTTGGATATTATTGATAGCTGTGGTGAATTCTCTAATGTGCATCTCATTGGTACACTAGGAGGAATCAACTACAACCCTGCTTTGGCTCTTCGTCAACTTGGGTTCCCCTTGAGAGACAAACCTAATAACACTCAGTTAGAAGGTCTTTTCTATCAAGAGGGTAAAGATCCCCAACATTTGAAGCAGAAGATAGTACACGCTTGGCATAAGGTGCATAGGAAAGGAAGACCCGAGTTTGGTCCGTGCAACTGTGTAGCTTTGGAAGCTTACACTTCTTGGGTGAAGAAGAGAGCTTTGGAGTTGAAGATGTCGTATACTTGTGAAAGACCTATGCATATGGTTGTGGTTGAGCCATTAACTCTCCATAACCAAGATGTAGAGGAGTTGGAAGACGCACTCTCCAAGATGAAGCAAGAGAAGGATATGTGGGAAAAGTGGTTCCATGCTTTGAGCAGAAAGCATGAGGAGTTGCAGCTTGAGTCTAAGGACAAAAACGCGCTTATCGAACTTCTTGAAGAATGAGCAGTGAAGAGACAGAGAGAGCCATATGGTCCATCTTCCTCTAGTATGGCTCAGCCTTCCGGTGCTTGGAAGAAGATTGTTGATCAGCTTGTCCTCGAGAAGGCTAATATGAAGACTTCTTTTGAGTCCGAGATTCGATGCATCCGAAGGAAGTACGCGCCTGTGGCCATATCATCTTGCACTATTGTTAGGGGATCCTTAGGATGATTAGTTTCCCTTTCTCTTGTATTTGTTCTTTGGTTTCTCAAATTGTACTCAGTGTAATCCTTCCAAACTTTATGAATAAAAGAGATTTTTATGGTTAATCCGATTGTCACAATTGTTATTATTATATATTTGCAAATAAAATAGTATGTTCCTTGAAAATAAAAACAATCCAAATATTGCATTTCATGCATCATTTGCATAACAGGTTTTTCTTCCTCCATATGTCTTATTGGTTATTCTTCTGTGCTTCAACCAAGCTGACTCACTGATACAACACTCGAGCCAATCAACCGAGAATCATGGAACACTTGGAACAAGGGAACCGAGAGTTGAAGGACGAAATTGCTTGCTTGATTGCCATGATGGAGTCTGTTCTAGCTGCTCAGAATCAGTCTTCTCCAACGCCCGCAACTCCTCCCCCTCAGAGGACAGTCATTTCAGAGGTTGCTACCTCAACCGTACCTTCCACTCAGTTTGCTACGACTATGCCTGCCAGATTCCCGTGGGGAATGCCACCGAACTTTGTGCCTTAAGGGTTTGCACCCACATTTGCTTCTATGTCGGCATCTATCCCGGTCATGTCTGTTCCACCTCCGGTTGTTCACACTCTGCCTCGTGTTGTGGACACCATCTACCATTCCGAGCCTCCTGAGGGTCCAGATGTTTATGAGAAGATGGATGAGATGAAGGATAAATTTCTTGAGTTGCGAATGTCAAGATCCCGATGAAGTTTAAAGTCCCTGAGAGGTAAGGACTTGTTCGGTAAGAGTGTTGCTGAACTTTGCTTAGTGGCGAATGTCAAGATCCCGATGAAGTTCAAAGTCCCTGACTTTGAAAAGTATAAGGGAAATAGTTGCCCACTTAGCCATCTTGTCATGTATGCCAGGAAAATGTCAATGCAGACTGATAATGATCAGTTATTGATTCACTATTTCCAAGACAGTCTGACTGGTTCAACTTTGAGGTGGTACATGGGGTTGGATAGTGTAAGTGTTCGCACATTTAATGATTTGGGTGAAGCTTTTTGTGAAGCAGTATAAGTACAATGTGGACATGGAGCCCGATAGAGACCAGCTGAGGTTGATGTCTCAGAAGGACAAAGAGACATTCAAAGAGTATGCCTAGAGGTGGAGAGAGCTTGTTGCTCAGATTAACCCTCTGCTGGAAGAAAAAGAGATGACCAAGATTTTCCTTAAGACCCTGAGTTCGTTTTATTACGAATGAATGATTGCTAGTGCCCCCATTGACTTTACTGAAATGGTAAACATGGGGATGAGGTTAGAAGAGGGTGTCCGTGAGGGACGTTTGTCTAAGGAAGAAGTATCATCGAGCAAGAAGTATGGTAGTAGTTTCGCTAGGAAAAAGGAAGGTGAAACCAATGCAGTCTCAGTGGGGAGGCAAAGGAGGCCTCATGTCATAAGAAGTCCGTAATCCCATCAACATCATCATCAAGTTTCATCTGTTATCCCGGTATTTTCCAATAAACAATCAGTGCCAATTCAACAACAACGTCAACAACAACCACAACAAAGAACAAACAACTACAACAACAACACCAGAAATAATCAACAACAAAAGAATTTTGAAAGGAAAAAGGTCTCTTTTGACCCTATTCCTATGACATATGCCGAAATTTATCCGTCTTTGGTTCTCAAGAACCTACTTCAGCTGATGAATCACCTAAAATTCCAGAGCCACTTCCATGGTGGTATAAGCCAAAACTACGTTGTGCCTTTCATCAAGGAGCTCTCGGCCATGATATCGAGAATTGCTACCCTTTGAAGTATGAGGTCCAGAAGTTAGTAAAGAGTGGGATGGTGTCCTTTGAGGACCGCGCGCCGAACTTGAAAGTTAACTCATTGCCTGCTCATGGTAATTCCTCTGTTAACATGGTAGATGGTTATCCCGGGGAGTTCAAAATCTATGACGTCCTCTTTATCAGAAGATCCTTTGTTAGAATGCATAAGGAAATTTGTATAGTAAGTGATTGTGAGCATGACCATGATGGTTGTACAATTTGCAATGTAAACCCTCGAGGGTCCGTCATCGTCAAGAGGGATATCCAAAGGCTGATGGATGAGGGTATGATTCAAAATTTTCAGTCTCGTCACTTGGGTGACGATGTGAATGTTATAGTATCGGTATTTAAGACCCCGGAGAGGGTGGTAATCCAGTTCGACAGCAGCAACAGTAATAGCATCAATAGATCGGTATCACCGTTAGTGATACGGTTAGCGGGCCCCGTCCCGTATGCATCTGATAGAGCTATTCCATATCAGTATAATGCTACTATGTTGGAGGATGGTCAAGAGGTTCCATTGCCTACGACTAATTCCATTGTGAATATTGTTGATGTTACGAAGGTGACCCGTAGCGGTCGTGTTTTTGGTCCCGTTTTCCCAAAAGATGTGTCTGTTGGTAAGAAGGTTGATGTACCTGTGGCAAATCCAGTTAGCGCTCCAAAGTGTCAGTCTGGTGAATCCAGAAATTTGAAGCCTAGTGATGATGATGAGGTACTACGATTAATAAAGAAAAGTGAATTCAATGTGGTTGAGCAGGTGCTCCAAACTCCTTCAAAAATTTCAGTGTTGTCTCTGCTTATGAATTCTGAAGCGCACAGAGAAGCATTGCAAAAAGTATTGGAGCAAGCTTATGTTGAACATGACCTAATAGTGGATCAGTTTGACCATATTGTGGCTAACATCACTTCCTGCAACAACTTGAGCTTTTGTGATGAAGAACTTCCCGAGGAAGGCAGAAATCATAATCTAGCACTACACATATCAATGAATTGTAAGGAGGATGCATTGTCAAATGTGTTGGTTGTTATCGGTTCTTCGTTGAATGTGCTCCCTAAGTCAATCCTATCAAGGTTATCATATCAAGGCGCTCCGATGAGGTACAGTGGTGTGATCGTCGAAGCATTTGATGGTTCTCGCAAGACTGTTATAGGAGAAGTGTACCTTTTAGTAAAGCTAGGTCCGAGTGATTTCCTGATTACTTTTCAAGTAATGGATATCCACCCGACCTATAGCTGCTTGTTAGGAAGGCCATGGATCCATGAGGCTGGAGCTGTTACGTCCATGCTGCACCAAAAGTTGAAATTTATGAAGAATGGCAAGCTCGTCATTGTGGGCGGAGAGAAAGGACTATTGGTAAGTCACCTGTCGTCTTTCTCATATGTGGAAGCTGAGGATAAGATTGGTGTAGCGGGGTATTCGTTACCATTAGAGATATTGACTAAATCCAAGGTAAATCATACAAGTCGAGTCGACACCGCACTTCTATTTATCCAAAGGAATGGTTAGAAAGCGAACAAAAACCTAAAAGTTTTATCGAATCAAAAACTAGTAAAAATGTCAGAGATTTGGGTAAGGGGGTTGGTTATGCAATGGGAAGGTATTAGGCACCCAAAGCATCCTAGGTACTCCTAGGGAGCCCTTTTCACATTTGTTGCAAAGGTTGTTGTTTTTTTTTTGAAAATTTATTTGTGCAAACATGATTGAAGGGATGAGAAAAGCGTGTATGTTTATCTAATGTACTACTTACTAAAAGAAGGGTCAAAAGAAAATGACTCGCACGGACGTCGCATCCACTGCATACGTATCTCATCTGAATCTGAGAATCAGAGTCTTCGTAGCTCGGCTACCTATGGGTTAAAGAGGAGTGTGCTCGCTAAGACATCGCGTCTTATGCCTACGTATCTCATCTGGGATGAAAATCAGAGCAAAACGTAGTTCGACCACCTATGGGGTAAGGGTTGTGTTTTGGGGTGAACGACGTTACTACGCAATCTACCGGATGCTCGACCTTTGGAGACTTACTCGCCTGTAGTAGAAGGAGATAACATGTTCTTAGGAGAAGAAAAATCAATGAGTTTGGGGTGTTTAGGGATGCTCATGCAAAAAGGCAGTCCTAGATGAAGGAATCGCGCTACCTTAAATGACATGCCACGAGAGGCTATACGAAACCTAAGAAATCGATAACATGCGGGAAAAGTAAAGGGATCGAGAGATCTACCGTACGGATAAAGATTCGAAGTAACAACAATTAGATAAATAAGAAACCCCAAAGACTCTTCCAAGCTAAACACCATCAAAGAAAGCGAGTCAGTACAGGTAATCGGAATAGACCTCCAGGTGGTACCCCACAAATAAAGTGGAACGCCAAGCTAGCTATCCCTGCAAGAGTATGTGAGCCCTCACAAAAACAAAACTCAACAAACAGGTTAGAGAAACAAGATAGGGTAATCAAGAGTTGCCCCCAAATCAAAATGTAACCACATGAATCATGCCATTAAAATTCACAAAAAGCTCACAAAAAGCAACCAAGGGTAGGAGGCCTAAACCTCTTGTCAAACACATGCATCAAAAGGGTATCAAATTCACCCCTAATAGCTCATACATTCAGAGCATTCAAATTAAAAGCATAGAGTAATGGAGATAGGGCAAACCTGATTGGAGAGATCGAATGAAATTGAATTGCCCGGTTGGGTTTGCAAAGCAATTTGAGGGTTTATATGAGAGGGAATTGGTTCTTTGCCGATGAGTTCCCTTCAGTCTCTGGAGGTTGCTCTGAACTCTGTTAGCTCTTCTCTCACTATCTTTTTCCATGTCAGGGTAATAGTGTAACACCCCAAAATTTGCCCTCCTCATTCATGCATTCATTTAGCATTTCATCATGTCAATCAGAATTAGATCCAAAAATAATATAATAATAATAATAATAATAAAAAAAATTTAATTAATTAATTAAATAAATAATTAAATAAATAAAATATAATAAAATTTTTTGGACTTGGACCTTTCTCAAAAGCCCACTAAGCTACCAATATTAGCCTATAAATACTAGAGTTTCATTGAAACAAAAGCCACACACACAGAAGAGGAGAAGAAGGAAGAGAAGCAAAATACTCTGAGGTTTCCTTGGAACAAAACCCTGAGGAAAAAGATAGTGAGAGAAGACCTAACGGAGTTCAGAGCAGCCTCCAAACCCCGAAGGGAACTCAGCTACACAGAATCGCCTCTGCCTCACATAAACCCTGAAGATTGTTTTGTAAACCTCACGGGTGCAACTCAATTTCAATCAAGCTCTCCAATCAGGTTTGTCTTTATTCCCATTACCTTTTGCTTTGAAGTTGAATACTCTGAATGTATGAGGTATGATGGATGAATTTCATTAGGTTTTTCGCCCATGGGTTTAATATGTATATGAATGTATAAACAATGCCTTGAATGTTTAACCTTTTAATTTTTGAGTGTATGCCACAGGGTTTGAGGTTTCTGAAACCATACTGTTATTCATGAAAAAAATGCTTATGGTGTTTCACTAACCCTTTTGTTGAGTTTTTGTGAGGGCTCACATGACTTTTGCAGGGATAACTTGCGTGGTTTCCCACTTTATTTGTGGGATAACCCCTGGAGGTTCTTTCCGATTACCTGTACTGACTCACTTTTCTTTGATGGCATTAGCTTGGAAGGATCTCAGGGTTTCTTACTCCTCTAATTGCTGTTACTTCGGATCTTTATCCGCGTGGTACTTTTACATTTTTCCCGCATTTTACTGCTTCTTAGCTGGAAGACCTCAATAGGAGGCATTTGTTTTCTTTTGTTTATTTACTTCTGAGCCCCTTGTTGGCACATTTACTTTATACATGTTTGTTTTGTATGTGTTCGTATCCCTGCAGGTAGCGCGGTTCCTTCATCAAGGACTGCCTTTTTGCCCTCGAGCATCCCAAACCCTAAAACCCAAAGCAACACGTTAACTCCTTCTACTACAGGCGAGTAAGTCTCCAAAGGTCGAGCATCCGGTAGATTGCGTAGTGACGTCGTTCGTCCAAAACCCAATCCATAACCCCGTAGTTAGCCGAACTACGTTTTGCTCTGATTCTCAGGCTAGATGAGATACGTAGGCATAAGACGCGATGTCTTAGCGAGCACACATCCCCCCAACCCATAGGTCAGCCGAGCTACGAAGACTCTGATTCTCATATTCAGATGAGATACGTATGCAGTGGATGCGACATCCGCGCGAGTCATTTTCATTTACCCTTTTTTTTTTGGCAAACAGCACAAGATAAACCCACACCCTTTAGACGAAAACTACAAAAGTGGATCCCGTAGAGTACTACGGATGCGTAGGGGTGCTAATACCTTCCCTTCACATAACCGACTCCCGAACCCAAGATTTGGTTGCGAGACCCTGTCTTGTCCTTTCCTTTTTCAGGTTTACTTCGAGCGTTTCCTTTCCCTCCTTTGGGATGAATAACGCACGGTGGCGACTCTTCTGTCTTTTTCTTTCGCCGGTTGTTTTTTTTCGCACTGTATTTTTCAGGTTGCGACAGCTGGCGACTCTACTGTGGACACTAAGAAGTTGACCTCTTGCTGGTCCATCTTCCCTAAGTGAGTCCCTCCTAGCTTTTGTAGTTTGTTTGTTTGTTGGGTGTTCATGCTTTTGTTCAGTTATTTATTTACCTGCTTTACCTTATTGCATTGTGTATATATCATTGCTATTTCTGTTGGCTGGCTGCTTGGTGATCTTTGTGAGATGAGTTCTATACCCGAACTCGAGTGCACTTAAGATAGGAGAATGGCATAGTCCTGTCAACTTGTGTGGAGTATTCCTTAGCGAGTTGACTTGCAAGCCCATTCACTTGGTGGAGGTCATGTTGAGATCAATAATGTCACATAAGTAAGTTGTGGTTAGACATTACTTGTTCCAATATAGACCTAAGAAGCCAAGGACCTTAGTTTACCAAACCCATCTTGGCCTATTCGTAGGACGTAGTGCGAAAGTCGTTCAAATGTAAGATTTGATACGATTGTTACGCGATACTACACTCATAAGAGTCTCTCTTGAGAATATTGTTGGAATACGAGTAGTCGTTCCTCTGATAATATCCGAAAGATGGGATTGTGACTATGGGAACCTTTTGTAGAACATGTTTGGCAGGTTTAAACCTTAGTACACTCCCTTTGGGTGGTTCTTAACCGAAACTCCATGCTCGTGACTTGCAACAAACCCTTGATTCATGGTTGATCCGTTCAGGTATCCTTAATATCAATGGAACTCGGATGTTGATAAGATGTAAACCATAATCCACCAAAATGGGTGGTTGATATTAAGGATAACATGATCCATCCCATGACCTTTGTTTGGTGTGCTCTTAATTTCTCTCCAGACAGTGCAACCTGACAGATGTTCAAGCAGATACATCAATTCTGATTGACATGCCATTGCATTGTATAACATCATCTGCATATTTGCATCCAACATCTCATGCTTATTCATTTGCAGGGTATTCCCTTTCAAAACGGGGGTGCCTTAAAACTGAACGAGCAGTGCATCGCATACCATGCATATTAACCCTTGTCTGTTTTGCAGGTGTCACCGCAGTGTCTAATGTTTGTTCCCTGTATCAGGCAATTATTGGTCCCAAGCGAGTCCACAGGTACCCGACAAAGGAAAATCGTCCATGACTAGCGATGGACCAAGTACAGAAAGAGCTGGCTGATATGCGTGAAAGGATGGATCAGTTCATGACATTGATGACTGGTATGGCAGCAGGCCAAGAAAAGCTGAGGGAATTGGTTGAGCAACCGAGGCCCGATCCAGAGGTGGAAATACCAAGTGCTGAGGGGAACCCTGGTAACCCTGGGAACCTTGGTAACCCTGGGAACGCTGATAACCCTGTGAACACTGGTAACGCGGGTAACGCAAATGCTGATGGAAACCCGGGTAATGTTGGCAACACAGGGAATGTTGAAAATGGTATTGGCGGAAGGTACAATGTGAATCAAGGAATTCGGATTAACGGGCACCCCGTTACTGAAGATTATCAGTGTGATCAATTTTCTTTGCACGACGAGGCCCTCGAGACCACTCGCCGTATGGATGAGCTTGCTGAGAAGCTCAAATCTTTGGAGTCTCAAAATTCCTTAGGTTTTGATGTCACAAATCTTGGTCTGGTTCAGGGAGTAAGGATTCCTCACAAGTTCAAACCCCCTACTTTTGAGAAATACAACGAGGCTTCTTGTCCACGCACTCATCTCCAATCTTATTTGGGAAGGTTGGGAGCTCAAACGGAAGATGAAAAGCTGTGGATGTACTATTTTGAAGACAGTCTAACTGGAGCTTCTCGTGAATGGTATTCTCATTTGTCTCGTACTACCATCAAGAGCTGGAAAGACTTGGCAGAGGCTTTTATCAAGCAATATCAATACAACTTGGACATGGCTCCAAATCGAACCTTGTTGCAAGGTATGTCTCAGACTGCCAAGGAAACCTTTAGAGAGTATGCTCAGCGTTGGAGACAGATTGCTGCGTCCGTCCAACCCCCTATGTCTGAAAGGGAGATGGCGGACATGTTCATGAACACTCTTCAAGGCAATTATATTGAGAGATTGGCTGCTTGCCCGTCAATCAGCTTTGCAGAGATAATAATTGCTGGAGAAAGAATCGAGAGTCTGTTGAAGATGGGCCGAATTCAAGACAATAGTGCTTCCAAGAAATCGTTTGCTGGTAACGGTCAGCGAAGAAAAGAAGGCGAGACAAGCGTTGTGTATGCCAGCAAAGGCATGGGTAGAGGACGCCCTAATTACTATCAAGATCAAGTGGCCGCAGTCACCATTCCAACACCTGTTCCTCAACCGCAATATCATCCGCAACAACAACCCAGGTACAACAATCAACAACAAGGAGGTAATCCGGGTCAGCAGAGACACTATCAACAACGTCCAAGGCAGACGGACCGGGTCATCGAGCCAATCCCAATGCCTTATTCAGTATTACTTCCCAAGCTGATTGACATGAATCTGGTTACATTGAGAACTCTGGCCCCACCAATCGATCCCAATAATTTGCCTAGAGGTTATGATGTCAACGCCAGATGTGCTTTTCACTCCAACGCACCTGGCCATACTACAGATAATTGCAAGGCTCTCCAGTTAAAGGTACAAGATTTGAGAGATGCCCAGGCTATCAATTTTGCTCCGGTGCCTAATGTTATCCAGAACCCGATGCCGGCTCACGGCGGGCAGGGGATTAATGCTGTCGAAGTGGTTAAAGCTGGTAATGCCCAAGGCTGGGGCAAATTTGTGGAGCCAGTCATCAAAGAAGACAAGTTTGGATTGGGGTATGCTCCGGGATCTCAGAAGAATGAAACCGGTACTCTCTCCAGCGGGGGTTTGGTTTCTCCCCACACCGTCAATGTTGCAGATGAAGACAAGGCTGACAGCGACTGTGACTTAGATAGCTGGATTCGCCCGTGTGTCCCGGGAGAAAAGCTCGACAATTGGTCGTCTGAAAAAACCGTCTGGGTTACTCTACTGAAAGAGTGATTTTTATTGTTTTCCTTTATTACATGCATAATAAAGTCTTACACTTTGCCCAAGGTGTAATGACTCATTTGTAGGGCCATCCATTTAGTTACGTTTCGCAATTATTTTTATCATCAATAAAGGACGGCTTTTGCAAACAATTTTGTGTTCTCTTTCTTTCAGTTTTTTCTACTTTTACAAAAAAAAATGGCAATGTTTCTTTTTTCGTTTTTTCTTTCTTTCCAAAAAAAATCTCTCATTCTAAGGTAAAGCATGATCCTCCATCATGCAGAGCCAACCACTCGGATCTCACTGCTAACGACACTGCTATGGCCAAGTATGACTTCGACAATCCTATCTATCAAGCCGAAGAAGGGGCTGAGGAAGATTGAGAATTGCCTGAAGGGTTAGCCAGATTGTTGAAACAGGAGGACCGAGCTATTACACCTTATCAGGAGGTGGTTGAGACCATCAACGTTGGTACCGAAGACGACAAGAAAGAGATCAAGATCGGGGCCAGTCTACAGGCCGAGAGGAAAGACCGTTGATCATGTACTTGACTGTGCTAGAAAGGTCAATGGGTTGTGTGCTCGGTCAGCATGACGAGTCAGGTCGAAAAGAGCATGCAATATACTACCTTAGCAAAAGTTTACCGACTGTGAACAAAGATACTCATTGCTCGAGAAAACTTGCCGCGCTTTGGCATGGGCTGCTCGCCGACTAAGACAGTATATGCTGACTCACACGACTCTATTGATATCAAAAAGGGATCCAGTCAAGTATATTTTTGAAAAGCCAGCACTTACTGGAAAGGTTGCTAGGTGACAAATGATACTGACAGAGTATGACATCCAATACACTTCACAAAAAGCCATCAAGGGAAGTGTCTTGTCAGACTATCTTGCAGAGCAACCGATTGATGATTACCAACCTATGAGGTTTGACTTTCCTGATGAGGACATCATGTTTCTCAAATCGAAAGATTGAGAGGAACCACTCCCAGAGGAGGGGCCTGACCCTGAATCCAAATGGGTTATGATGTTTGATGGGGCGGTCCACGTCAATGGTCGCGGAGTTGGTGTAGTATTGATCACACCGGAAGGGGGTTCATATGCCATTTGGTGCCAGAATAACTTTTCCCTGCACCAAAAATGAATCCGAATACGAAGCTTGTATCCTAAGACTTGAGGAAGCCGTCAATATACAGATTAAAACCCTGGATGTATACGGGGATTCAGCTTTGGTTATCAATCAAACCAACAGGGAAATGGTGCTATGCTGGAACTACGTACCCAGAATTGACGTATCTCGGTCAGAGACGAATGAAGAAAGCATTTGGTCAGAAAGTGCACCCTCGGGAGTATCGAGTCGGTGAATTGGTACTCAAAAGATTTCTTCCTCCCAACACAGATCACAGGGGCAAATGGACACCGAACTATGAGGGTCCGTACGTGGTTAAAAGGATTTTCTATGGCGGAGCTTTGACGCTAACAACCATGGATGGCGAAGGATTCCCGTCCCCTGTCAACTCAGACGCAGTTAAAAAATACTTCGCATAAAATAGACCCGCTGGACGATAAAAAGAATAGTCCAGGCAAAAAAGGGCATCCCGACGAACCAAAAAAAAAAGAATAAAGAGGTTCGGGCAAAAATTAGGGATATATAAAAAAAAAGAGTACACCCGGTGAGTCGAAAACCCAAAAGGGCGGCTCAGGCAAAAATGGGTATCCCGATGGATTGAAAACCCGAAAAGGGGGCGATCCAGGCAAAAGTTAGGGAATAAGCGAATGACTGTGATCTGAGTTCATCAGTGTTATATCACCGTTTCATTCAATCCGGCAATCTTCGAAGGTTAAAGATCGACTAATCATCCACTTCAGAAAGCAAGATGAGCAGAGCGTTTTGAGGACATACGAGCCATAGCAGAGTCGAAACTCAGTGGGACCCCGTTTCCACATTTGCCATTAGGATAGTTCTCTTTTTATAGCGATCACCTCTTTTCAGGGATCAGCTTCCTGATACCCTCGCCTATTCCTGGCACAAATTTTCTCCCCAGTTAGAGTCGAATAATCCAGTTAAAGAGCCTCTTTATTTTTCATTTATCAGTTTGTTTGCAAAAATGTCCGAATTTTTGATAAAACATATTGCATATGAACATAATGGTGGCTCTTGCAGATGATTTGCACAGGAAAACATTTAAAATTGCTTTGAATGTGCTTAATCCCGAACGGTGAATTCAAACCGAGTAATTCCCCCGAGGCATACGTGTATTTTTGGTTGCAGGTCACAGGAACCGGATGCCAAGTCATGAATCCTCATCCCCAAGCAGTTGGCGAAGTCTCTCCTCAGCAGAGCATGTTCCCCAACAGAGTTGACAGTATCCAGACTGTCTATCCCCAACAGAGTTAACAGTATCCAGACTGTCTATCCCCAGCGGAGTTGACAGTGTCAGACTGTATCTTCCTAGCAACAGCGGAGCGGTTGCATACCCAACGGACAAGAGGGTGGTGTTCCCAGTGTTCATCTCATCCCCAGCAGATTATTTCTAACAGATTTGTTCTAATCCCCGGCCTGAGGACGATTAGCAAGTTCATATCCCCAGCAAAGGTCGTTTCCTACGACATTTCCCCAGGAAGTGTTTTCCCCACAGACTCTCCTCACAGAGCCTCGCCGAGAAAAGTTTCCATAGTTGATACTCCCCCCGCAAGGTCAACTTTTCAAGCAGCCAATTTATTTTTGGTGGCTCATTGGTCCCGGCAGACAGATCATTCCCCACAGAGCATTCAAGGATTGATACAACGATCTGTTCCCTACCGGAGTTTGCTTCCCCAAGCAGATTTCTTTTTACACCATGCATAGCATTTGCATTCGCATGCATATCATATCAAGCATACACATAAGCTGATAAACAGGTTCTTCCAAGCAGACTGAAGAATTACTTTACAACCAAGGTCATGAGATCCAGCCAGAGGATCAAGCGTGAGTGATCCAGCCTGAGGGTCATTTTGAAGATTCAGCCTGAGAACCGTTTTCCCGTGATCCAGCATGATGGTCACTTTTTGAAGATTCAGCCTGAGAATCGTTTTCCCGTGATCCAGCATGAGGGTCATTTTTGAAGATTCAGCCTGAGAATCGTTTTCCCAAGAGTCAGCCTGAGGCTCAATTTGAAGATTCCCCAGTGAAGTCGCCTACAAGCTTTATTTCCCCAGCAAGTCTAATTGAGGAGTCGTTACAACATGTTCTAGCCCGAAGAATATGTACGAAGCCCAAAAGTGGAATATGCTCGAAGCTGCATATCTAATATGAAGGTTAGGTGTAGATTTCAAAAGAAGGTCAACCAGCGCATGCCTCAGATGCGGGATCCTAATGATGGGAATTTATCATCAAAACAATCCAGATCTAGCCAGAAGATCGAAGTAGATTCAGCCAGAGAATCGAAACAAAGGAGATCTAGCCAGAAGATCGAAGAAGATCTAGCCAGAAGATCGAAGTCAGGTCTAGCCCGAAGACCGGAAATAGATTCAGCCAGAGAATCGAAGCAATTCAGATCTAGCCAGAAGATCGAAGTAGATTCAGCCAGAGAATCAAAGGAAATAGATTCAGCCAAAGAATCGAAACAAAGAAGATCTAGCCAGAAGATCGAAAATCGAAACAATTCAGATCTAGCCAGAAGATCGAAGTAGATTCAGCCAGAGAATCAAAGGAAATAGATTCAGCCAGAGAATCGAAACGGAGGAGATCTAGCCAGAAGATCGAAGAAGATCTAGCCAGAAGATCAAAATCGTATCCAGCCCGAGGATCAAAATTAATATCCGACCAGAGGACTAAATTGAGTATAGGTTCAGCCAGAGGATCGAAACTCCAGATTAAGCCAGAGGATCGGAAGAAAAATAAACAGCACGGTGTATTTCCGCGTTTTTGTGGTGTTCTCGGAGCGCAAATTTTCGGTCTATCTTTGGTATTCAATCACAGCTCACCCCGTTTGTCTGATAAGTTGTTCGCTTTCATCCTACTCGGGTTAGCTGATGATTGAATATGGGCAGCTATAACACCCCAAAATTTGCCCTCCTCATTCATGCATTCATTTAGCATTTCATATTGCATTTCATCATGTCAATCAGAATTAGATCCAAAAAATAATAATAATAATAAAAAAATAAAAATAAAAAAAAATAAATAAATAATAAATAAAAAAATAATAATTTTTTACGAAAAAAAAAACGAAAAAAAATAATAATAATAATAATAATTTTTTACAAAAAAAATAAATAAATAATAATAATAAGAATAATAATAATAAAATTTTAATTAATTAATTAAATAAATAATTAAATAAATAAAATATAATAAAAATTTTTGGACTTGGACCTTTCTCAAAAGCCCATTAAGCTACCAATATTAGCCTATAAATACTAGAGTTTCATTGAAACAAAAGCCACACACACAGAAGAGGAGAAGAAGGAAGAGAAGCAAAATACTCTGAGGTTTCCTTGGAACAAAACCCTGAGGAAAAAGATAGTGAGAGAAGACCTAACGGAGTTCAGAGCAGCCTCCAAACCCCGAAGGGAACTCAGCTACACAGAATCGCCTCTGCCTCACATAAACCCTGAAGATTGTTTTGTAAACCTCACGGGTGCAACTCAATTTCAATCAAGCTCTCCAATCAGGTTTGTCTTTATTCCCATTACCTTTTGCTTTGAAGTTGAATACTCTGAATGTATGAGGTATGATGGATGAATTTCATTAGGTTTTTCGCCCATGGGTTTAATATGTATATGAATGTATAAACAATGCCTTGAATGTTTAACCTTTTAATTTTTGAGTGTATGCCACAGGGTTTGAGGTTTCTGAAACCATACTGTTATTCATGAAAAAAAATGCTTATGTTGTTTCACTAACCCTTTTGTTGAGTTTTTGTGAGGGCTCACATGACTTTTGCAGGGATAACTTGCGTGGTTTCCCACTTTATTTGTGGGATAACCCCTGGAGGTTCATTTCGATTACCTGTACTGACTCACTTTTCTTTGATGGCATTAGCTTGGAAGGATCTCAGGGTTTCTTACTCCTCTAATTGCTGTTACTTCGGATCTTTATCCGCGTGGTACTTTTACATTTTTCCCGCATTTTACTGCTTCTTAGCTGGAAGACCTCAATAGGAGGCATTTATTTTCTTTTGTTTATTTACTTCTGAGCCCCTTGTTGGCACATTTACTTTATACATGTTTGTTTTGTATGTGTTCGTATCCCTGCAGGTAGCGCGGTTCCTTCATCAAGGACTGCCTTTTTGCCCTCGAGCATCCCAAACCCTAAAACCCAAAGCAACACGTTAACTCCTTCTACTACAGGCGAGTAAGTCTCCAAAGGTCGAGCATCCGGTAGATTGCGTAGTGACGTCGTTCGTCCAAAACCCAATCCATAACCCCGTAGTTAGCCGAACTACGTTTTGCTCTGATTCTCAGGCCAGATGAGATACGTAGGCATAAGACGTGATGTCTTAGCGAGCACACATCCCCTCAACCCATAGGTCAGCCGAGCTACGAAGACTCTGATTCTCATATTCAGATGAGATACGTATGCAGTGGATGCGACATCCGCGCGAGTCATTTTCATTTACCCTTTTTTTTTGGCAAACAGCACAAGATAAACCCACACCCTTTAGACGAAAACTACAAAAGTGGATCCCGTAGAGTACTACGGATGCGTAGGGGTGCTAATACCTTCCCTTCGCATAACCGACTCCCGAACCCAAGATTTGGTTGCGAGACCCTGTCTTGTCCTTTCCTTTTTCAGGTTTACTTCGAGCGTTTCCTTTCCCTCCTTTGGGATGAATAACGCATGGTGGCGACTCTTCTGTCTTTTTCTTTCGCCGGTTGTTTTTTTTCGCACTGTATTTTTCAGGTTGCGACAAATAGGAATAGAATTCCTTTTGTTTCACAGAAATTCTGAATTTATAACTTGATTTTTGTGGACCTGTGGGCTCAAATGAGAAAGGCCCAAGTCCAAAAAATTTCTGTTATATTTTATTTATTTATTTATTTATTTATTCGTTCTTTTTTTTTCGTTCTTTCTTTTTCGTTTTTTTTATTTTATTTTTATTTTATTTTATTTTTACACGTGGGCTTCGCCTAGCGAGCATGACAGTTCAAGAAATTCCTCTGAGCGTAGGTGATTCTGTTGGCTTGTCTTGGGACTCGCTAGGCGACCCATTCTGCTCGCCTAGCGAGCATGACAGCTCATGAACAAACTTTTGCTCCTTCAAGATTAACGTTTTGACTGACGAATAGACCCCATTTGAACCTGTTGGAAGTATCTCAAGTCATTCCCTTGTGTTGACTGATCATCTAAATAGAACCCACAAAGTGTCTTGGATGATACTCAAGCTTCAAACAAAAGATGTTAGTGACACATTTTTGTGCTTTTGGTTAGTAAACAAAAGTAAGAGAAACAATGATGTATAATTCAAGCATGCTTGGTGATCTCAAACCAATCACAAGGAGTCCCACCCAAAGGCAAAGGGATCCTTTAGGCAATGCAAATGCAATGTTATGATGCCATGAGGGATCTTAGGGTCAAAATTGGGGTCTTACAGATGCCCCTATTTAAGGTCATTCTAGCCGGAGAAGTGAAGGTTAAAATCTTCGTCTCGACGGGGTAGAATGGGCTTAAATAATAACAAAGAGACGAATTTTGGTCCTTAAGAGACCTCATGATGCAAATGTAGGTATGAAAAATGGTAGCACTCTGTGGAGATATGTGTCCACAAAAGCAAAGAAATCAGAAGCCACTGATAATCCATATGAGCAATTCACTCCATGGGACCAAGACCCTGGGGACTCTCCTGGGGATAGAAAAGGGATAAAAATGCGCAAGCAGGTCACGACTCAAAGCGTGGGGAACACAATTCCAAAGGGAAAAGATCCAATGGAAAGACTCGAGCTGACTCGAAGATGCATGTATTGGGGAATATGCCAATACAGCAAAAAACTATCCACAGCGGATACTTCGGATAAAACTCGGATGAAAACAATCCACTAAGAGACTTCGCTGGGGATGTCCACAAGGACACTCCTGGGGAAGCAGCGGGACGAGGTATTACCGGTTACTGGGTAATAAGCTCAAGGAGACATGTGATCTGAACGCAAGGTATGAGGGTGAGAGATACAACATGCTCAGGAAGAGATGAATATCCAAGACCGATATAAGGGTGAGAGATATCAAAACTTCAAAACATCTGAGGAAAACCTAAAAGGTATACTTCAACTCAGGGATTCTGACTCCACAGGGGACAAAAAGTCATAATAGGGAGCAGAGAGGAAGGAACACCAGGGATACCGGTTACTGGGCATATAATAGGTGACCAACCAAGGCGTGAATTGGGGAATATTACCAAAACACTCATCATCCAAAAGAGGGCTAAAAGCAAACTCGATTACAGGATGGATATTCGACTCCACAAAGGGGATACAAATCTTACTCAACTGGGGAAGAACAAAAGGCTTCAGACCCGAGAGTGCATGAGATATACTATCTATTACCGTCAGAACGTAGATAATATACTCGCATGGACGATTATCCACAACCGGTTACTGGGTTAATAAAGGATAAATCGACCGAAAAGAGAAGGCATCGGGATACCGAAACTAGGTATATAATGATGACCAATTCAGGAGAGGAACAATTGTTACGAACAACAACAGGGTAGACGAGAGATGACCCGCTGGGGATAAATTGCGTAATCAGGGCAATTATCCAAGCAGATGAGGGGATATCATCACCGAATATTGGATGAAGATAACTGTCACCAATTAAAGATGAGCAAAAATAGTTACTCTGCAAAAAGGGAAGAAATAGGGTTTACAACTACCGGTATGAGGGTAGAGAAACACAGACTCCGCCGGGGATAATAATTACTAATTATTGAGCAATTATTCATTTACCACGGGGAAACAGGAAAAGAGTCTCAAGAGACCGATCTAGGATCAAACTAGATAGGCACACCAAATCAAGACTTGTCCCGGTGAGGATATAAGTCAATGGGGAAAACCATCCTAGTATATGTGTTGGGAAGGAACAAAAACAATCAACATACACGAGGATATAACCCGGTGGGGAATATGGAAGAAAGGATAGACGCTTTCTGCCTATGGAGCTGACTCTATATGGAGAGATCAGACACACACGTCTACTTGGGGAAGTATATCACCAAATAGCAGGAGACAGCGAACAAGATATATGGCAAAGAATGCAACATGAATATCTGAATTGTTATAATTATGCATGTATGCACGTGGTTTATGTATGATGTATGTTGACAAAAAGACATATTTAACACAACCAGGTCCAGGAATCAACCACCCGGTACTACATCTCAAGAGAGAAAGCCAAGTTCACCGGAGAGTATCCAATCTGCTGGGGATCAGAGATACCAGGAAGCAAAGAACTCTGCAGGGGATGAACATCAGTCATTCTAGCTGGGGACAGGGAGTTATCACAGCCAAAGCCCACCACACCAACAACTCAACTGGGGAATTTATCCGAGGAGATAAAGGAATTATGGGGATCAACCACCGAATATCGCTCTTCCCCATAGAGATCCAATCTGCTGAGGAAGACAGATTGCTACTCTGCTGAAGGGAAGAGAGGTGACTCTCAACAAGCAATCCACTTGGTAGGATAAACCACAAGGGGTTCCGGAGGGAGGAGATACAGTCATGCCAGGAATATGGACAAAAATCTTACCCTGTTGGGGATCGTACCACCCTTGGGAGAGCACTGAGGATCTCCTAAGTATCCTTTCGTCATTGTGAATGTTCACTTTGTTTAAAAACAAATTATAAAAAATTTGATCGTTTAAAACAATGATATTTTCTTAATAAAAATATGCAAAACATTTGTTGAATAGAAACAGATAAGAGTGCCAATAATTGGATAAAAGGCTCAAATTTATTTGATAGAATGGTAGTCTGCGAATGGCAAGACTCCATAGATCTTTACAAATTTGAAATTGGTGATATATATTGGAAAAGGGCTACATTGAACATAATGACCATTTCTCCACCAATTCTGAATCCGATGTCTTTGAAGCTTTGGTTGATAATGAGCAAGGATTTCTGACGGATGACAGTTGTAGAACAAAGTCTTGTCAGGATGCAGTTACTTGCCAAATCCCTAATTTTTGCCTAGATTGCCCCAGGATGAGGTACTCAATCTAGCGGGATACATATATCACTATTATATATTTTTTGTGTCTCTAACTTTTGCCTGGATCGCCCTTTCGGGTTTTCAATCCACCGAGACGCTCATTTTTGCCTAAGCCGCCCTTTCGGGTTTTCAACTTAGCGAGCTATTTAGTTTTTATTTTTTTAGGCGAAGTATTTCTTGACTGCATCTGAATTCACGGGACGAGTGAAATCCTCCCCATCCATAGTTGTAAGTATCAAAGCACCGCCTGAAAAGGCTCTCTTAACAACATACGGACCCTCATAGTTTGGAGTCCACTTGCCCCTGGAATCGGGCGCGAAAGACAAGACTTTCTTGAGCACAAGGTCACCTTCTCGGAACACACGAGGCTTTACCTTCTTATCAAAAGCTTTCTTCATCCTTTGCTGATATAACTGACTGTGGCACATGGCAGTCAATCTCTTCTCTTCAATCAAATTCAGCTGGTCATAACGACTCTGGACCCATTCAGCATCAGTCAACTTGGCTTCCATCAAGACTCTCATTGATGGGATCTCCACCTCTACAGGGAGTACAGCCTCCATGCCATAAACAAGAGAGAAAGGGGTTGCCCCTGTTGAAGTGCGGACAGATGTACGATATCCATGCAAAGCGAATGGCAACATCTCATGCCAATCTTTGTATGTAACAACCATCTTTTGGATAATTTTCTTAATGTTCTTATTAGCAGCTTCAACAGCCCCATTCGTCTTGGGTCTGTAAGGAGAAGAGTTATGATGCGCGATCTTGAACTCACTACACAGTTCTTTCATCATCTTGTTATTCAAGTTAGATCCATTATCAGTAATGATCTTATCTGGCACACCGTAACGGCATATGAGTTGATTCTTGATAAACTTCACAACCACCTGCCTGGTCATGTTCGTATACGATGCCGCTTCAACCCACTTGGTGAAGTAATCAATTGCGACAAGAATGAATCGGTGTCCATTGGACGCTTTTGGCTCTATCATGCCAATCATGTCAATTCCCCACATGGAGAAAGGCCATGGTGATGAAATCACGTTCAGGAGTGTTGGGGGAATATGAATCCTGTCTGCGTAAATCTGACACTTATGGCATTTCTTCACATATTTGCAACAGTCAGACTCCATTGTCAGCCAATAGTAGCCTGCTCTCAATATCTTTCTAGCCATGGCATGTCCATTGGAATGAGTACCAAATGAACCCTCATGAACCTCAGTCATTAACAGATCCGCTTCGTGTCTACCCACACATCTGAGCAGAACCATGTCAAAATTTCTCTTGTAAAGCACATCGCCATTGAGGTAGAAACTGCCTGACAATCTCCTCAAAGTCTTCCTATCTTTCACAGATGCCCCAGGTGGGTAAATCTGGCTTTGAAGGAAACACTTGATATCATAATACCATGGCTTATCATCTTTCACTTCTTCAACTGCAAACACATGAGCTGGCTTATCCAAGCGCATCACGGTGATATTGGGAACTTCATTCCACAATTTGACCACAATCATTGAAGCAAGTGTAGCAAGGGCATCTGCCATCCGATTCTCATCTCGAGAAATATGATGGAAGTCAACCTTAGTAAAGAACGTTGAAATCCTCCTTGCATAATCTCTGTATGGAATGAGGCCAGGCTGATTCGTTTCCTACTCACCCTTAATCTGATTAACAACGAGGGCCGAATCACCATATACATCAAGACGCTTGATCCTTAGGTCAATGCATTCCTCCAATCCCATAATACAGGCCTCGTACTCAGCCATATTATTCGTGCATTTGAAAGTTAGCCTTGCTGTAAAAGGAATATGTGTGCCCTGAGGCGTAATGATTACCGCCCCAATACCATTTCCATATTGATTTACAGCGCCATCAAATACCATACTCCATCTGGAACCAGGCTCTGGCCCTTCATCAAGTGTGGGTTCATCACAATCTTTCATTTTTAAATACAGAATCTCCTCATCTGGGAAGTCATACTGAACTGACTGATAGTCCTCAATTGGTTGATGTGCCAAGTGGTCAGCCAAGATACTACCTTTAATAGCTTTCTGAGCTCGATACTCAATATCATACTCAGACAACAACATCTGCCAACGGGAAATCCTCTCAGTTAAGGAAGGCTTCTTAAATATATACTTGATTGGGTCCATTCTGAATATCAACCAAGTCGTATGATTCAACATATACTGGCGTAAGCGCTTAGCGGCCCAAGCCAAAGCACAACACGTCTTCTCAATCATTGAATATCGAGACTCACAATCGGTGAACTTCTTACTCAAGTAGTAGATATCATACTCTTTCTTCCCTGATTCATCTTGCTGACCAAGGACACAACCCATAGAATCTTCAAGAACAGTCAGATACATAATCAAGGGTCTCCCTTCCACAGGCGGAGACAAAATCGAAGGCTCGGACAGGTACTCTTTAATACTGTCAAAAGCTTTCTGGAAATCCTCGGTCCAATCATGGGACTGATATTTCCGGAGGAGCTTGAATATTGGCGCACACGTGGCAGTCATGTGGGATATGAATCTGGAAATGTAATTCAAGCGGCCAAGAAAACCTCGGACTTGCTTCTCAGTTTTGGGCGTAGGCATCTCTCGTATTGCTTTGACCTTTGCAGGATCAACCTCAATACCTTTCTCACTGACAATAAAGCCCAATAACTTGCCAGAACGGACTCCAAATGTACACTTGTTGGGATTCAGACGAAGCTTGTACTTCCTCAGACGCTGAAAAAGCTTCAACAGGTGCTCTACATGTTCAACTTCCGTTCTTGACTTAGCAATCATATCATC
Organism: Lathyrus oleraceus; assembly: GCF_024323335.1. Lineage (NCBI taxonomy): Eukaryota > Viridiplantae > Streptophyta > Magnoliopsida > Fabales > Fabaceae > Lathyrus > Lathyrus oleraceus. The sequence continues at coordinate 487,199,956 of NC_066584.1, read as the reverse complement.
AACATACACCTCAATCTCCTTATGCATCATATCATGAAACAAAGTGGTCATAGCTCGTTGATACGTGGCTCTGGCGTTCTTCAAACCGAAGGGCATCACTCGATAACAGAATGTTCCCCAAGGTGTGATGAATGTTGTGTTCTCCATATCCTCGGATGCCATTTTAATCTGATTATATCCGGAAAATCCATCCATAAATGAGAATACCTTGAATTTAGTTGTATTATCTACCAACATATCAATATGTGGTAAAGGAAAGTCATCTTTCGGACTAGGTTTGTTCAAGTCTCTATAGTCCACACACATCCGGACTTTTCCATCTTTCTTAGGCACGGGCACAATATTGGCCACCCATTGAGGATATGTAGAAGTCACCAGAAACCCCGCATCAATTTGCTTCTGAACTTCCTCTTTGATCTTCACTGCCATATCAGGATGAGTTCTTCTGAGTTTCTGCTTCACAGGCACGCACTCAGGCTTTAAAGGTAGGAAATGTTGCACAATATCAGTATCTAGACCAGGCATGTCTTCATATGACCTGGCAAAGACGTCAACATATTCTCGTAGCAACTTAATCAACCCCTTCTTAACAGATTCTTCCAGAAGTGCCCCAATCTTTACCTCTCGCACACAATCTTCAGACCCCAAGTTGACTGTTTCCAGATTCTCAAGATGCGGCTGAATGATCTTCTCTTCATGCTCAAGTAGCCGGGTGATCTCATCAGGAATCTCTTCCACATCATCTTCCTCTGCCTCAAATACAGGGAATTCAAAATTGGGAGATGGTTTTTGGTCATTATGTTCAATGGGTCTAGAAATCAACCTGCATAATGATTTTGGATATGAAAAGCTTTAGAATTCAAACAAGGCAAATCATTATGCATATGAAAAGATCGATTTTATTCTATTTTTTAGGGTTTTATGTGATCACCAATTTCATGCGAAAAGCGAAAAGGGAAAATAAATGGAAAAACAAACATTTAACATGAATCTATTGAATGAAAATATCATTGTATTTATGCGCCAACAATGTCATCACTCCTCCTTTTGGCATGGGAGAAGGATTTTCAAACAAAGTGATTATTACGTTGACTTATGGATAACTGTTGGAATATCCACAACGACCCAATTGTTGCAGACCCCACCAGGGATGATGAAGTTGCCAGAATCCTTTATATCTTCTTCTAAAACAGCAGCAGCCTCCTCATCTAGACCAGTGTGGATGAAACCTCCACTCTTGAATAACCCTTGCTTGTTGAAAGTACCAGAAGAAAAACCTATGCCAGCCCGGGACTCGTTGTCTTCTAACTCAATCATTTTTCCTAAACCAGTGGTTGCACCATGCTCAATGGCCAGCTTTGCATCTTTGTAGGAAGCAAATGAAGGAGCTCTTTTCTCAATAGGATCAGCAATAGATAACGCTTGGAAAGGAGTTCCAACTTCAACCTCAGCATCTATATAAGAGAAGGAAGACAAATCGCTAACCAGGAGAGCCTTTTCTCCCCCTACCACCACCAGTTTCTTATTCTTCACAAATTTCAGTTTCTGGTGTAGGGTGGACGTCACGGCGCCTGCCTCGTGAATCCATAGTCTACCTAGGAGACAGCTATACGATGGGTGAATATCCATAACCTGGAAGGTAATCTGGAAATCACTCGGTCCGATCTTGATTGGGAGATCAACTTCCCCAATCACAGTTTTGCGAGACCCATCGAAAGCCTTCACAACTACTCTACTCTGCCTCATGGGAGGCCCTTGATATGATAGCTTGGAGAGAGTGGACTTTGGCAATACATTCAAGGATGACCCAGTGTCCACCAGCACATTGGACATGGCGTCGTCTCTACAACCCATAGATATATGTAATGCCAAGTTGTGGTCTCTTCCCTCCTCAGGGAGATCAGAGTCACAAAAGCTCAGGTTGTTACAAGCAGTAATATTTGCAACAATGCTATCGAATTGCTCCAAAGTGACATCGTGATCCACATATGCCACATCCAATACCTTCTGCAGAGCCTCTCGGTGTGGTTCTGAATTTAAGAGCAATGATAACACAGATATTTTGGATGGCGTCTGTAGAAGTTGGTCTATAATATTGTACTCGCTCCTTTTGATGAGTCTCAGTATCTCATCACAGTCTTCTTTCTCATTGCCACTAGGGCCAACAGAAGTAGGAGTTTTCAATACAGAGGAGGGCTTAACAATAAGTGCCAGATTCGGAGAGCGTACAAACATTTCCAATCGGGCATTCAATAAAATCATTAACATTTCCTCTAGCATCAACTGGAGGTTTCAACGGAGCTGAAAACACGCGACCGCTACGGGTCAAACCACTGACATCAGCAATGTTAACAACAGATGAAGAGGGCAAGGACACCTCTTTCCCATCTTCTACCGCTACATCATTGTATCGATAAGGAACCGCTTTCTCAGAAGAATACGGTACAGGGCCGGCAGGCTTGATGGTCAGAACGGGAGAAACCTTCTTTTTGCTGCCATCATACTTGATAATAACAGGCTCAGGGATCCGGAAAACCGAAGAAATCACATTGACCTCCAGAGCATCTTCATCAACATTTCTATTCTGGAGGATCTCAATGACTCCTTCATCCAGGATTTCCTGAACATCCTTGCGCACTTGGCAACAACCCAATCGGTTAACTGAGCAGACTCGGCATCTATCATGGTCATGCTCATAATGACTGTAGTTACATAACAAACGGTGCGTCTCGACCAACGATTGTTGAATATGATTGATATATTCTACTTTGTGCTTGCCAGGGCAACCCTGGACCATGTTGACAGATTTCCCATGTTCGGGCAATGGGTTTTTCTTCACATTAGGACCTACGTCCTCAAAACATAGAATTCCACACCTCACAAGGTCTTGAACCTTGATCTTCAAAGGGTAACAATTCTCCACGTCGTGGCCGGGAGCACCAGAATGGTAAACACAATGTAACTCGGGCTTATACCACCACTGGAGGTTAGCAGGTATAGCCGATGGGTCTCTCGGAGTAATCAGTTTCCTCTCTATCAAAGAAGGATATAACTCTGCGTACGTCATTGGAATAGGATCGAAGGTGACCTTTTTCCTCTCGTAATTTGTGCTGGTTTGATTACTGTTGCGAGGCTGGTAGGCCTGCTGTTGTGGACGGAGCTATTGTGGTTGATATTGCTGAGGTGGTTGATGATTGTTGTTGTGATGCTGGTACTGTTGATTATCTCTAAAGACAGGTGCTATATGAGCCACCTGGTGTTGGTTACTGGCGAGACGCACAGTCTTCCTCCTCACAGGGGGTCTTCTTGGTTTCTCATGGGAGGTCACATCATGTGCCTCTCCATCTTTCTTCTTTGCAAACGCCCCATAACGTTTGGCAGAAGAGTCTTCTTCTCTGGTTAACCGTCCTTCACGGACCCCTTCTTCTAGACGCATTCCCCTATTTACCATCTCGGTGAAGTCTGAAGGAGCGCTAGCAATCATCCGCTCATAATAAAAAGAACTTAAGGTCTTCAAAAAGATCTTAGTCATCTCTTTCTCTTCTAGCGGAGGCACGATCTGTGCTGCCACCTCTCGCCACCTCTGGGCGTACTCCTTAAATGTTTCTTTATCCTTCTGGGACATGGCTCTCAATTGATCTCTATTGGGAGCCATATCCACGTTGTACTTGTATTGCTTGACGAAGGCTTCGCCAAGATCATTGAAGGATCGGATGTTCGCACTGTCTAAACCCATATACCAACGCAAAGCGGCACCGGACAGACTGTCCTGAAAGTAGTGGATGAGTAGTTGGTCATTATCGGTTTGAGTCGACATCTTCCTGGCATACATGACCAGGTGGCTGAGAGGACAAGTATTTCCTTTGTACTTTTCAAAGTCAGGGACCTTGAATTTCACAGAAATCTTCACATTTGGAACCAAGCAGAGTTCGGCAGCAGACTTGCCGAAAAGATCCTTCCCTCTGAGAGTTTTCAATTCTTTGCGAAGCTCAAGAAATTGATCATTCATGGCATCCATCTTCTCATAAACATCTGGACCCTCAGACGGCTCAGAATGATAGATGGTGTCGTCTACTCTGGGCAAAGTATGCACGACAGGAGGAGGAACGGTAAGGACCGGGCTAGATGCCGACAGAGAAGCAAAGGTGGGAACAGGACCCTCAGGCATGAAATTGGGAGGCATCCCCCACGGGAACCCGGTTAGCATGGCTGTTGGAACAAAGTGTGTACTAGCAGCGGGCACAGTAGGGGAGACAATTTCAGAAATAACTGTCCTCTGGGGAGGAGTTGAAGGTGTCGGAGAAGACTGGCTCTGAGCAACCATGAATGACTCCATTAGGGCAGTCAGTCTGGCCACTTCCTCTTTCAGCTCGCGGTTCTCTTGCTCTAAGTGATCCATCAGTCTTGAAATGTTGGCTCTAGTGTAGTACCGGTGAGTCAGCTTGTCTTCAAAATAAATGAAGGACACAGAGTAAGACCACAGGGCAAGGGACCGGAAACAGAACCTGCTTATGCATATGATGCATGCAATGCTTGTGCATATGATTTGTTTTTTATTTCAAAGGAACTTTAGAGTTTTATTTGCAAAATTTGGAAATATTAAGCATTTTATCACATATGGAAATATCTCATCAAATAATATCAGGGAAAAGAAGTACATCATCGTCAATCTTATACAAGAGAAAAGGAAAATAATCATCCTATGGATCCCTAGAAACAATCATCTAAAGCTCGGGACACAGGGAGATAAGATGCACGAAGCCTCTTCACCTCCCTCTCGTAGGCTGCCTCCATATCGGCTTTCTCTTTGGTGAGTCGATCATACTTCCTCTTCCAGAACCGGGAAGACTGAGGAAGTTGAGAAGTCCATGCATCATCAGGATCATCGATAACCTGATGCTCAAGAAACTCAATCAACGCATCCTTCTCCTTAATCTGCTGAAGCAACTCTTCACGTTCACGGATCCAGGCACGTGAACGGTCTTCGTCTCTCAACTCCTCTACTCCTTGATTAGGGAGGGTTGAAGGCCCAGCCATAATCATAGGTGTAGGTCTCGGATACTCGTAAGGCATGAGATACTCAGACGCTCTCTTCCTTACCCAAGCAGTGTAAGGCTCCAAAGCAATGCAATTCTTAAGACCTAGCTCCCTCCTTCCTTTCTTATGAATCTTGCGCCAAGCGCGGACCATTCTAGCTTTCAATCCTTGGGGATCTTTACCCTCCTGAAAGAACACGCCTTCTAACAGAATGTTATTAGGTTTATCCTTTAGGGGGAACCCAAGCTGACGACGCGCCAAAACAGGGTTGTAGTTAATCCCACCACATGTACCAAGAAGAGGCACATTGGAGAACTCACCACAAGAGTCAATAATCTGCACCCCATCATACACACGGTTGTACCAAGAGATATCATCATTAGTGAGAGACATAAGTCTCGTGGACCACCGTAGACATTCCTTGTTCTCCTTAAAAGCGACCGTCTGAGGTAAGTGAGAAATAAACCACTTATACAATAGAGGCAAACAACACACAATGGCGCCACCACCCTTTGCATTCCTCATATGCAAAGAAAAATAAGCGTCACCCAACAGAGTCGGAACGGGATTAAGAGTAGAGAAAATCCTAATAGCGTTCATATCCACAAACTTGTCGATGTTGGGGAATAACACTAACCCATAGATGAGAAGTACAAATATGGCCTCAAAGGCATCCTCACTCATGGCTTTCCCATACACAATAGCTTGAGCAATGAGGAACTCAGAGGGGAGACCTTGAATTCCACCTTTGGTAGTCATATGAGCACCAACCAGAGATTCATCTATATGCAACATATCAGCTATCTCTTGAGAAGTAGGAACCCTTTCCAAGCCACTGAACGGCAACTGATCCAGAACAGGTATGCCCACAAGATAAGCATACTCCTCAAGCGTCGGCAAAAGCTGGAAATCCGGAAACGTGAAGCAACGATACAGAGGATCATAAAACTGCACCAATACACTCATCAATCCTTCATCCACCTGAGTAGTCAGAAGAGGAAGAAGCTTCCCAAAACGAGCCTTGAAACCCAAGGGATCTAATACATAAGATGTCAAATTCCTTAACTCTTTCGAGTCTGGTTGTCTGAAACTGTACTTCTTTGTATTTCTTCTTTGTCTTTCCATGTCTGAAAATTTTGCAAATAGACCTCTTAAGTTCCTTAAAAAATTTCTCATTATTTTGATGATATGAATGCAAATGGGTGCATGAATGCATGAATGCAACAATCACACTCAAGGATCAAGCAAAGCACACCAAACAAAGGTCATGGGATGGATCATGTTATCCTTAATATCAACCATCCATTTTGGTGGATTATGGTTTACACCTTATCAACACCCAAGTTCCATTGATATTAAGGATACATGAACGGATCAACCATGAATCAAAGGTTTGTTGCAAGTCACGAGCATGGAGTTTAGGTTAAGAACCACCCCAAAGGGAATGTACTATGGTTTAGACCTGCCAAACATGTTCTACAAGAGGTTCCCATAGTCATCATCCCATCTTTCGGATATTATCGGAGAAACGACCACTCTTATTCCAACAATATTCTCAAGAGAGACTCTTATGAGTGTAGTATCGCGTAACAATCGTATCAAATCTTACACTTGAACGACCTTCGCACTACATCCTAAGCATAGGCCAAGATGGGTTTGATAAACTAAGGTCCTTGGCTTCTAAGGTCTATATTGGAAAGAGTAATGTCTAACCACAACTTACTTGTGTGACATTATTGATCCCAACATAACCTCCACCAAGTGAATGGACTTGCAAGTCAACTTGCTAAGGAATAACTCCACACAAGTCAACAAGACTATGCCATTCTCCTATCCTAAGTGCACTCGAGTTCGGGTATAGAACTCATCTCACAAAGATCACCACGCATACAAGGAATTAATATCAAGAAAATCAATCATTACACACAATACAGTAATCCCAAATTGCACAAAAATATGTCACAAAACAAAACAATACAACAAGCATGAAAAGTTGGCAAAACCCACTAGGAAAATGATTTAATCCCCAGCTGAGTCGCCACTTTTCTGTAGCGGGGTATTCGTTACCATTAGAGATATTGACTAAATCCAAGGTAAATCATACAAGTCGAGTCGCCACCGCACTTCTATTTATCCAAAGGAATGGTTAGAAAGCGAACAAAAACCTAAAAGTTTTATCGAATCAAAAACTAGTAAAAATGTCAGAGATCTGGGTAATGGGGTTGGTTATGCAATGGGAAGGTGTTAGGCACCCAAAACGTCCTAGGTACTCCTAGGGAGCCCTTTTCACACTTGTTGTAAGGTTGGCATTTTGTGAAAAATTATTTGTGCAAACATGATTGAAGGGATGGGAAAAGTGTGTATGTTTATCTAATGTACTACTTACTAAAAGAGAGGTCAAAAGAAAATGACTCGCACGGATGTCGCATCCACTGCATACGTATCTCATCTGAATAGGAGAATCAGATTCTTCGTAACTCGGCTACCTACGGGTTAAAGAGAAATATGCTCGCTAAGACATCGCATCTTATGCCTACGTATCTCATGAGAATCAGAGCAAAACATAGTTCGGCTACCTATTTTTGTTTGTTTTGTGTTTTTTAGATGAACGACGTTACTACGCAATCTATCAGATGCTCGACCTTTGGAGACTTACTTGCCTGTAGTAGAAGGAGTTAACGTGTTCTTAGGAGAAGAAAAATCAATGAGTTTGTTTGTGTTTTATGGATGCTCATGCAAAAAGGAAGTCCTGGCAATCTTATGGGGGACGATCACACCATACAAAACAAATATGCATAAAGTAAACATACCAACGAGGGGATCGAACATACATGGGTAGGGCTTTAGTCAAGAGGGGTCATATCAACCTCGACAAACAAGCCATGGAAGGGTAATCAAACGGGCTCTTAACCTCTGACATTGAACGTCAGGGTGAGCAGATTAACAGGGTAATGAGGATAAGACCTCATAGCTCTTAACCCTTGACAGGGTGAGCTCATGACAAAAAGTGGGGATTCAGAAAGGTGGAACCCTCTCCATTGACCGACCGGACAAAAGATCTTGGGTTTTTGTTCTGAAGCATCGACACGTAGTGTGAGCATAAAGAACGACACACTGAATAACGGGGGATTGATTACTAATCCCTTTTATCCGTCAATTGCCTCTTCATGGAGGTCTTTAGCATAAAAGTAAACACACAAAAAACATTGCCTCCTATTGAGGTCTTCCAGCTAAGAAAGCGGTAAAATGCTAAAAGATGTAAAAGGGAATAAGATCTACCCCACGGATAAAGATCCGGAGTAACAGCAACTAACAAATCAAGAAACCCAGAGATCTCTCAAGCTGGCACCATCAAAGAAAGCAAGTCAGCACAGGTAATCGGAATAAATCTCCAAACGGTATCCCACAAATAAAGTGGAATGCCACACGAACTATCTCTTCAGGAGTCATATGATCCCTCACACAAACTTAACAAACAGGTTAGAAATAACAGGTAAACAATGCATGGATGCGGTATAAAACATGTCACAATCAAACACGAAAACAGATCTGAGAACAAACAGAGAAACAAGCTACTGTCACGCTCGCTACTGCTTCGCTTAGCGAGGTGCTAGCGAAGCTTCGCTACATGTTCGCCTAGCGAAGGTGCTAGCGAACGCCTACGAATTCTGGATTCTCCTTTGATAACAGTGCGATTTCAGAAGCCCCAAACCCTATGGTATCCATCTCAGACATTACATGGTTAAATATTCAAAGCATTGTTTCACACATTCATGCATATCTAAACCCGTGTGCAAAACCTAACGACACCTACTCTTCCAAATTCAAACATAACACATCACACATTTATAAAATTCAAATTGAAGGCGTAAAGTAATGGGAATAGGGCAAACCTGATTGGAGAGATCGGTTGAGATTAAATTGCACGGTTCGGTTTGCAGAGTGATTTCAGGGTTTGTATGAGATAGAGTTGATTCTGTGCAGATGAGTTCTCTTCGGTGTCTGGAGGTTGCTCTGAGTTCTCTGTCAGGTAGTCTCTCTCTGATAATCCAGGGTTTGTAATAGTCTCCCCTCCTGGTCTCTCTAATAATCTCCCCCTTTTTTCTTCTCAAATGAAGCTTGGTATTTATAACCTGATTTGTTGCTTTATGGGCTTAAAATGAATGTAATCCAGGTCCAAAATTCTGTTATGTTTTCAAAACGCGTGGTCTTCGCCTAGCGAGCATGACAGTTCAAACCTTCGCCTAGCGAAGGATTTGCTCGCTGAGCGAGCATGACAGCTCAGGCCTTGTGATTGCTCAAGCTACAAACAAAAGATGTTAGTGACATATCTTTGTGCTTTTGGTTGGTAAACAAAATAAGAGAAGCAATGATGTACAATTCAAGCATGCTTGGTGATCTCAACCCAATCACAAGGAGTCCCACCCAAAGGCAAAGGGAACCAAGATGCTTATGATCCTTGAGGCTATGCAAATGCAATGTTATGATGCCATGGGGGATCTTAGGGCCAAAATTGGGGTCTTACAGCATGGTATTTGATGGAGCTGTTAATCAGTATGGTAATGGCATTGGGGCGGTGATTATTACTCCTCAAGGCACTCATTTTCCATTTACAGCTAGGTTAAATTTCAAATGCACGAACAACATGGCTAAGTATGAAGCTTGAATTATGGGGCTTGAAGAGGCCATTGATCTCAGAACCAAATATCTTGACGTCTATGGAGATTCAACTTTGGTTGTGAATCAGATCAAAGGTGAATGAGAGACGAATCAACCCGGTTTAATACCATATAGAGATTATGTGAGGAGGATTTCAACTTTCTTTACAAAGGTTGAGTTTCATCATATCCCTCGAGATGAAAACTGGATGGCAGATGCTCTTGCAATGTTGGCTTCTAGGATTATGGTGAAGTTTTGGAATGAGGTTCCTAATTTGACTGTAATGCGTCTTGATAGGCCGGCTCATGTGTTTGATATTGAAGAGATCAAAGATGAAAATCTGTGGTATCATGATATCAAGTGTTTCCTCCAAATTCAGATTTACCCGCCCGGGGCATCTTTGAAAGATAAGAAGACTTTGAGGAGATTAGCTGGCAATTTCTACCTGAATGGTGATGTGCTGTACAAGAGAAACCTCGATATGGTTCTTCTCAGATGCATGGATAGACACGAAACGGACCTGTTGATGACTGAAGTCCATAAAGGTTCCTTTGGTACTCATTCCAATGGACAGGCTATGGCTAAGAAGATGTTGAGAGCAGGTTACTATTGGCTGACAATGGAATCTGATTGTTGTAAGTTTGTGAAGAAATGCCACAAGTGTCAAATTTGTGCAGATAAAATTCATGTTCCTCCGACATTGTTGAATGTCATTTCCTCCCCATGGCCCTTCTCCATGTGGGGAATTGATATGATCGGCATGATTGAGCCCAAAGATTCGAAAGGACATCGTTTCATTCTGGTGGCTATTGACTACTTCACAAAGTGGGTTGAAGCGGCATCATATGCGAATGTAACCAAGCAAGTTGTTGTAAGGTTTATCAAGAATCATATTATATGTCGTTATGGTGTGCCATGTAAGATCATTACCGATAATAGATCAAACTTGAATAATAATATGGTGGAAGCTCTTTGCAAAGACTTCAAAATTGCACATCACAATTCTTCTCCCTACAGACCTAAGATGAATGGGGTTGTTGAAGCTACAAACAAGAACATCAAGAAGATCATTCAGAAGATGGTTATGACATATAAGGATTGGCATGAGATGCTCCCATTTGCTTTGCATGGGTACTGTACATCCGTCTGCACTTCAACAGAGGCAACCCCTTTCTCACTTGTTTATGGCATGGAATTTGTCCTCCCAGTAGAGGTTGAGATCACATCATTGCGTGTCTTGATGGAAGCCAAGTTGACTGAAGCTGAATGGTGCCAGACCAGGTATGATCAACTAAATTTGATTGAAGAGAATAGGTTAACTGCCATATGTCATGCTCAGTTATATCAGCAGAGAATGAAGAAAAAATTTTATAGGAAGGTAAGACCTCGTGTGTTTAGAGAAGGTGACCTTGTGCTCAAGAAGATTCTATCTTTCAAACCAGACGCCAGGGGCAAATAGACTCCTAATTATGAATGCACGTATGTTGTTAAGAGAGCCTTTTCGGGCGGTACTTTGATTCTTACAACTATGGATGGTTAAGAGTTCACTCGTCCCATGAACGCCGATGTAGTCAAGAAATACGTTGCCTAAAAAAGAAAAGAACAGCTTGCTAAGTTGAAAACCCGAAAGGGCGGCTTAGGCAAAAATGAGCCTCTCGGTGGATTGAAAACCCGAAAGGGCGATCCAGGCAATAGTTAGAGATATAAAAAAAAACCTATCCCGATAAATTGAGTACCCTACCTTGGGGAAATTTATGCAAAAATTAGGGATCATGGCAAGTAACTACATCATGTTGATCCTCGGTTTCGAAGACATTCTTGAGCACGTCATTTGGTTCTGATTCATCTTCAACCAAAGCCAAGAGTACAGTGGATATTGAAGTCGGAAGAAGGATTAGTGATCATTGTATTCAATGTAGCCCTTTTCCATGTAAATTACCATTTTTCAACTTTTGTAAAGGTCTATGGAGTCTTGTCATTTACAGGATACCATTCTATTAAATAAAGTTGAGCTTTTTATCCAATTGTTTCTACTCTTATTTATCTTTCAGCCAAATAGATTTAAAATTTTATGATGATCATTTTGAAATTAATTGTTAAATCAAAATCATGTTTTCTTAAATAATAAAAGCAGTTACTTTAAGAGAAATCGATTTCATTTAAGGAACATCACAGCGGTCTGAAAACCGGTAAGCCCTAAAAATGCGAAGTATTGTTGGCTTTCCCCGAGCAGTTAGCATAAGCTTTGTTTCCTCTCCAACGACATTACAACATCACCAGTAAAGTTTTGTTGGTTTCCCCAACTAAGTTTGTAATTGCCTCCCTTGATTTGTAGGCGCGTCGTCTCAGCATTTTGCATTAGATTCAGCACAGATTCTGGTTTCCCCTCAAGTCTCTAGCGGATTTCATTCAGCACTGATTCTAGAGCAGTATGCTTGATCCTCTGCAAGGTTGTCTCCCATTTGATATGGTGTTAACCTAAAATTCCCCGCAGAGTTGATAGTGCAGATTTTCGGCAGATCTTGTTCTCTTCCCCAACCAGGGTTGAGCCTTTCAGATAGATGATTCTCATTATCCCTTCACCCCTCTTTCTCCTATTTCTTCCCTCCTGTTGAGATTGGTCGAGTGTTGTATTGACGATTCAGACTAGTGACCTTTGTATCCTTTGTGATCATTTTGTCAGCATAATCATCATATATACATATACATACACATTCATAAATTTCATTATTGCATTATTATTTGCACTTTGAGATCCATCATTTCACTAATCCTCTGCTATGGTGGCATCCTTTTTTCCCCACGCAGATTTGGTATGTTTGTCCTCTTTCAATTATAGAGTCTTAGCCCTCTAAGCAGAAAGAATTTAACCTTTCTCATTCCCCACTGAGTTATTTCCTCGTGGATGATTATTATTTCAGTTTCCTCCCTAGTTGATATTTGGATGGAACCATTCCCCCTGAGTTATGTCCTTATTGGTTTGAGTCTTTGATTGACCGTTTCTTTCTAGATCTTACCTAGACATATGCTTTTGATCCCCTGAGAGTCTATTACCCAGTAACTGGTAATATTCTCTTTTTGGTAGTTGTAATCCCTATTTCATTCCCAGAGGGTTAATCCTTGATATGTTCATCCTAAGCGATGTCGGGTTTCCTCCTCTTTGTGGTCTTCTGCCCAGTAACCGGTAGTTGTAAATCATGTTTCCTCTTTTGCGGAGTTTATCCTTGATATATTCATCCTAACCAGTGACGGATATTCTCTCCTTTGGTATTCTATCCAATAAATGATAGATATAATTCCTATTTCTCCTCTCGGAGTCTATCCTTGATATGTCCATCCTAACCGATGACGGATATTCTTCCCTTCGAGTCTATCCTTGATATGTTCACTTTAACCAGTGACGAATATTCTCTTTCTTTGGTCTTCTGCCCAGTAACCGGTAGTTGTAAACCCTATTTTTGACTTTTCCGCGGAAGCTTATTCTTACATAGTAACTGGTAATGAATACACTTCCTGGTGGTCCCTCGGTGAGTCATCCTTGATATGTTTACCCTAACCGGTGACGGATGTCCTCCCTGTCAGAATTTGTTATCCCCTTACCCAGTAATCGGTAGTGGATGATACATTTATTTTACTCCTATGTTGAAGATTATCTTTTCCCCAGTTGAGTTTGAGTGCGTATTTCCTCCGTGAAATCGCCTTTCCCTGCTTGGTTCAAGTATTTCAGCTTTGTTCTGATCTACCCGTCCCACTGATTTATTTTCGTGGAATCCCTCGTGTCCCCCAGCAATTTTAAGTCGTAGCCTGGCCTACTCGTAACTTTTATCCCCCCATAGTCCCTGTCTCCCCAATGAGTTTTCCTTATGGAACGCATTATGCTCCTGCGAACTTTCAGCCTCTCCGAATTCTTTTCCTTTGTGGCAACAGTTTCCCCACAGAGATTATTTTTAACATTTCATATCATATGCATCATGAGGTCTCTTAGGGACCAAAATTTATTTCTATTATTGTTACTTAAATCCATTCTACTGAGTCGACATGAAGATTTTAACCTTCACCCCTCATCTAGAATGTTCTTAAATAGGGGCAGCTGTAAGACCCCAATTTTGACCCTAAGATCCCTCATGTTATCTCATCATATGCATTAGCATTGGGATCACACATTGGCATTCTCCTTACCCCTCATTCATTGGGTTTGAATTGGGAGAGATGACCAAGCACATTTGATTGTATCATACTTCATTTTTCTTTGTTTACTAACCAAAATACCAAAAATATGTCAATGTATAGTTTGTTGCTTTTGTAGGTAGTATGTATGCTCACCTATGCTCTATCAAGCTCATATATAGGGTTTAAGAACCTCAATGTAAGGAGCTCAATCAAGAAATGGTTTAATATAGCTCTAAGTATCATATATGGATCCCCATTATCTTCACATGTTATTTTGATCAAGAAATCATGAATAGTTTGGAGTTGGTTTGCCTTGGAAACCCTAATTCATCTGGGTATCTTATGTGACTTCTTCAACAAGTTTCCTCAATAATTGATCAAATATTTAAACGGATACTTCACCTTACATCATCTTATGCATATATGATCCTCCATGGGTCCCAAAAATCAAGAGAATGTCAAGCTAGCAAGTTGGTTCATGGTGGTTGACCAGAGAAAGTCAACTGATCAAAACTGGGGTTCCCTAGACCCTATCTCCTACAATTTGTATCATATGAAAATGATTCCAAGAGAAACGTTACTCTAAATTACATTCCAAACAACTTTCATGTTTAGGTCAAGAGATAATTATGCTTGTAAAGTCATTTTTTATGGTGAAAGACTATAGGTCATTTTGTCTAAACCCTAGTTTGAAGGTCAACTTCCCAAGACCATAACTTGCTCAATTTTCATGAGATGAAATCCATTAAAATTGCATGATCAAATTCAGGATGTCTACTTCAACCTTTATGTTTGGAGGAAATTCAAATTCAACTTGAAAATGTATGTGCCAAGAGGAAAGATTATAACTCATTTTGGGCCATTACCATTGAACAAGTGATTTTCCTCAACTTTTAAAATGCATAACTCCTTCATGACAAATCCAAATGAGGTCAAATTTGTGATCAAATTGAATAGTTTTGAAAGAGATACAACTTTGATGAAGTAACGTTTCTCATTTGAAGTCCATAGAAAACGTTATTCAAGGTGGAAGAAGTGAACATTTGACCCAGGACTTAGAAAATTTTCAAATATGTTTGATTTCTCAAACTTCCACCTCAAAATTCATCATGATCCAAGCTTCAAATGAAATCGTGTTCAACATGAAAGTTGTTCCCCTTGATATCACCTTTCCAAAACATCCAAGATCATCTCATTTGGATTAAAATTGAGGGACTTGGCAAGATTGGACTTCACATGATCATTTGCTTTTGCATGCTTGCACATTATGCATCCAGTACTCTTTACACACGAATTGGAAGTGGATTGCATCATTATCAAGGCCCAAATCATTGCCCATGCACCCATGCAATGAGGTTTCTAAAATTATCCAAATTTCAAGTGGTGCAAGTATCAAGTGCATTGCCTATTTAAACAAGCTTAAGGCTTCAGATTTATCATCAACACCCTGCCTAAGCTTTGCTAGACCATTGCAAACCCTCACAGCCATAGAATTTTCTGAGATTTCTCTTGAAATCGAGCTTGAACTTCACCTTCTGTTTGGAAGTTCAAACTCCAGAAATTCACCTCCCTTTTCATTCCATTTGGTTTCTGCAAGCAAGAGGAGGAGAAAGCAATCAAATCCAGATCAAGATCAAGTGAAATTAGATCAACTCGAAGGTGATTTTTCAAAAACTTCTTCTCTTCGATTCTCTCTCAATTATCCATTATTCTTGTTGATTTTTGGTTGTCTGAAGTCCTACCAATATAGGCAACAAGATTGAGTTGCTTTTAGGTCAAATTAAAGCAACTCAGTTCATGATCCTCAAAATTCAACTCCCTGTATCTTTTCATATACTTGGAATTGGACAAAATTGAGGCCTGATTCGAGCTCCTGAGCATTTTTTCTTTAAATCCATGTCTTGCTTTTTCATTTCGGTGATGGTTGAAGGTGGACAAGTCCGGTGAGGTCCACCGGAGAAGAAGACCGGAGCTCTGGCTCTGGCGATGTGTTGGAAGCATCTCAACCATAGGATCCATTTAAATTGTGTTAATCTTGAGCGTTGCTTCTAATTACCTCGCGTGCATCTCAGTTGACTCAGACCTTTGTGGAACGCGCGTTGTGGTCCATCTGATTCGCCACCTCAATTAATGAGGGAGATCAGATGGTCCACGTATTTTTGGATTTCTGAAATTTATTTTAATTGCTTTATTTTTCATTAATTCATATTAATTTCATTATTGATCCAAAAAATATGGAACTTTCACCAAAAAAGTTCAATTATTTTTCTCTTTCATTTTCTAAATTAAAATTATTTTTTGGATCAATATTGATATATTTCATGATTTATTTGTTTTTGTGTATATTTTTAATTATTTAAAAATACTTCTGACTTTTCAAAAATAGGGAAATTTTTTCTCCAAGGTCCTTTGACCTTGTTTAACCTATGATAAATCTCTTGGCCATTTATTTGGTGTTTTGAAGAGTTTTTAGGTTTTTGATAAAACATAATTTAATTTAATTTAATGCATTTTAATTTAATTTTTAATTTATTTTATTGTGAATAAATTGTGTTGAGCCATTTTTATTGACTTATGAAGTTTGACTATGTGTTTGGGCCTTGGTCAAGTTTGATTTGACTTTTTTTGGATTAAAATCATTGGATTTAGGAGATTTATTAAATGTACATTTCATCTCCCAAAATGAATGAATGACTTTAATTTGATAAAACTACTCCCATGACCAATTTGTGTTTGTCTCATTTCCCCTCCCTTTTCATCTTCAATCCCTTTCTATCCTATTCCTATCATTGACCAATGAAGTCTCAATATCCTAAGGCTAATTGGTTCATCAATAACCTGGTGTTAGATGAACCAATACAAGTATGGATGAGATTAGGTCCATCCTTTTTGTCATTTTCTTTTTGAGTGTGGTATGTTTTAGGAGTATGGTTCATTATACTATATCTCTAACATGCATTAACACCAAAAAAATTATTGCCCGACCTCAGATAGTTGTGACTTCTACATAAGTCCAATTATGATTGCTTAACATAACGCTAAATTTTGACCCAAAGGCATAGCATTCTAGTAAGTGAGATTGTAAGTCTCCTCCCTTTCACGGTATTGTGTGGAAACTTGGCCTTTTTTCCTTCCTTTGTAAGATGTCTTGTTTCAAGGATTCATGCTTGTGAATAGAGGGTTGAGTGTTCTCCAAAGAATGACTTAAGTAATTGAAAAGCAAAACTCCACTAACTTCTAATCAACTAACATTTGACTAACTTTTAATTTCAAAGACATTTACTTTTATGCACTTTAAATTCAAGTCATTTATCATTTGTCACTATACATATCATTTAACTTGATTATTTTAATCCCATTTTCACTTTGCTCACTTGAGCCATATATTGTGATTGTATATATTTGTTTGTGTACCTTGTTTGTGTTTGTGGTCTTAGGACCTTAAAATACTTAATAAACAAAAAAACTCATAAAAAATGTTTCTATGGAATGTTGGATTTGATCTGAGCTTTGGACTTAGAATTAGGCAACATTCCCTATGCAAAAGGACTTGGCCAATGCCAACATTTCTGAAACCAAGTCATTGTGATGTGAGCCTTCATCTGATGCAAATATTGGGATCCACTTCAGTTCATCTGCTACATAGTCTTGATGTAAATGTTACTTTGAACTTGTGTCTAATGCCTTATTCTGAGCCATTCAAGGAGTATGTCATCTAATACATGGGAGATGGAAGAAGACTATGAAGTTGCTAGCTTAGATGTGGCTATCTTTATTTGATGCTTTGCTCTTCATCTTGCTACTTGTGTATTGATATTTCTTGATTTTAAGGTCCAAAGGAAATGTGGGTTTCTATATGACATTCTTGTCTATTGGATTGCATCCCATTGGTCAGATCTTTTTAACTCTTAAGTTTTAATTTTATGCTTAGGATTAGTCTCTTCATCTCCTCTCACTTCTTAAATTTCAAAACCTTTCCCCTTTTCAAAAATCTTCTTTGCTTGTGATTTCTAAACATAGACTTTATTACAAACTAGAAACTTTGACCTTATGTCATTTCATATTTGAACTCTTTTTATTAATCAAACTTGTAACTGAACTTAACCATATTGATTTAAAATTTCAAAAGACAAAAAGATCTAACACTCATTCAAACTCTTTTATGCCTTTTGTGCCTCTTTCAAACTTAATTTTTTGTTAAAAGCAATTCACTCACTTTGAAATTGATACCATGAACTACGAGGTTTTGATCCTTCATTTTTATGTTGGTACGTAGGCACAAGTTCGAAGGTCTTGTCAAACACAAAAATATAATTAATGAATTCTTTTCTCATCCCTCCACTCTATTTATTGCAAACATATTTTATACCAAAACACATACACACACAAAAAAGGGCTCCCTAGGAGTACCTAGGACACTTTGGGTGCTAACACCTTCCCTTTGTGTAACCAACCCCCTACCTGTAATCTCTGGTATTTTATTAGTTTTGATTTGAAAACTTCTTATCTTTGGGTTTTGTTCGTACTTTCCCCCTTTCCTTTGGAAACAATAAAAGCGCGGTGGTGACTCTAGTTTTATTGACGTTAAGTTTATTCATAGCTTAATGGTCATGAATTTATCGCTACAGTAGGTTCTGGAGCAGAGTCAATGTGTTGAACTGTCTCTGTTTCCGGAGTAGCTTCTTCTTCTTCCATAGCTTCTGGAGAGGGTTCCTTGATTTCTGGTGTAGGAAGGCATAATTGGGAATTTCTCAACTTCTACAATTCCATTAAGGGCACGAACCCAAAATAAAATTTGCTTTCAACAAGAGTGTACCAAGATCCTTCATCTTGGAAATCTTGGAGTTCATCCAGCTTCTATAAGCTTCCCATGTTGAATCACTTGCAACAGGGTTTACAGAAGAATGATTGACAGTCATTGCTTTCTCCAAACGTCTTTTAGATTCATAGTCAAAATCCGTCAGAACCTTACCAAGGTCAGGGCAGGATTTTATTAGTATTTTTGCATATTTTATGGTGAGGTTGATTCTTGACTCATCAAAATCAGGAGCAAAGACAGAAGGATGTGTTGGTTGAATAATGGGTGGTGATTCTGGTGAGGTGATTTATGGTTCAAAGAATGATAGATTTTCACAAAGAAAAATAGCTTATCAAAATACTTATGCAAAATCAGCATTTTCTTTAAGTCTCCAATGCATGCTTATATAGTGTAAGCATGTGACGGTTGGAGGGAAAATGGGGAGAGCTCCTTTGAGTGGTTGTCCACTATTGGATGGGAAAGGAATGATACCATATATTGTCCTTTCGCCCATAAATTTAGTGACAAGTGTGATGTATAATACTGTCCTTACCCACAAAATTAGGTAGTGGAAAGGTTGTTCAATTTGTACCATGTACTATTTGACCACGTTCCCATTTTGATCCTATCTTAAAATTCATTAGCTTCTGATGAAAGATGATTGAAGCATGAAGTGAAGAAGTAGAGAGTTGGATTCAAAAATTTCAGAACCTTGACAGTGTCAGTAATCTAGCTTGAGGTCTTCAGTATATTCAGAATCTTTAGAGTCTTCAGAATCCTCAGTCAGAACCTTGATAACTTCAATCGTCTGCCTTAAGATCTTCAGAATTTTTAGCTACATAACACAACTTCAGAATCTTGCCATTCTTCATAAGTGTGGTGATCAAAGTCACTTCCAAAAGAAAGAACTGAGAGAACATTGAAGCAATAACATAGAGTCTCCTCAGAAGCTTCTGATGGGTGAAATAACACAGAAGCAAAAAGACCGTTGCAACAACAATATTGATGTCTTCCAGAACTTCTAATGGTAGGCGCAGAAGCAGATTTGGAACGCAAAGTTCAGAAACTAATAATCTTGCACATCATATGAACAGAATCATAACTGGTTGTTAAAGTTACACAATAACAAACCATTAGGGTCCTAAAATTGTTCTCACACAAATACACTATTGTTATCATCAAAACTCAAGGTATAGATGTAGAACCAAATCTTGTTCTAACAATTATTACACTCATAGTTAAATAGTTTACTAAGGCATGTGTTTTCTGTCATTTTTTCATTTCATGCATTTTCTGACATTTTTGTGTTTTCTATGTTTCAAAATAACACAAAAGTTCACTTATGTATTTTTTCTGAATTTGGTTTTCCAGAAATAAGGAAGTGCGTTTCCGTATTATGTCTGTATTGTTTGATTTTGAATGTATTTAATCTGGATTTGATTTTTTTTCTACTTTATCTGCTTTGTCTAACTTAATTATAGGTAAAATGGTTGACAATCAAGAATGATTGAGGCATGGTAGAGTGTCTCACCATGCATTTTTTCGCAGGGAGAGAGCATGTCCCTTACAACCACCGGTTGGTGCTAGTTCATTTGATGCAGAAGCGTCCATTTCTAGAGCTCATGTGTCTCCGTCTTCACCTTCCCGGATGCAAGTATCACCTGTTGCTTCCTTGGAAGCCCAACCAATCCATGTTGATGCACCTTCCACGGATGTTGTCGTTCCTGAGGTTTTTGGAGGAGACTTCTATTATATGCAAACCATGCTGCTAGGCACATGTGGGACGGAGAGGTAAAATTTATTAGTATTTATTCTTTGAAAGACATATGTTATAATATTTAAACTTTCTAACGATAATGTATTTTTTTGCAGTGTCGTGATGCTTTAAATGTATCAACCATGGTAGGAAGATTGCAAAGTTGTTGCAACAACCCGTATATATATATATATATATATATATATATATATATATATATATATATATATATATATATATATATATATATATATATATATATATATATATATATATATATATATATATATATATATATATATATATATATATATATATATATATATATATATATATATATATATATATATATATATATATATATATATATATATATATATATATATATATATATATATATATATATATATATATCTAGAATAGTATCATACAAGTGTTAATATTTTTGGTACTGACACAATATAAGAGTCTAATGACATCATTATATGCATGTATCCAAACTAAATACATCTATGGCACATGTTATACAATAGTGCCTAAAAACAAGACTAAGATATATGTACAATCTCTTCATTGCACATAATCCACAACGGAAGATCACAATAATCAGCATCCTTTTGAAACATCAATAGACAACTTCTCTTTCATGTAACCTGCAAACAACACCTGATAAACAACAATATTGAGGTAAGATAATAATTCTAGTCAGCTCCCCTATCTTATGGGTTCACTCGACTCTATAAGGTTCTAATCGATTTCTTAACTCAAGTCTTCAAACAGGATAAAAACTAAGCAACTAGGGGATTTTTGCATTGTATGAAAATATGTACATTTGAGATCACCAACTCAAAACAATCATTATTCGGAAATCTACCAAGGTATTTTCCCCACTCAACCCTACGTCTAGGATTATCGGCATGTGTCACAGATACTTGTGTTATGCTTTGACTTTCTTGTGGATTTCAGATTCTTTCATGGGACTCGTACCCAATCTAAGAATCGTCGCTCCCTATATGACTCAACACCCATTTCGAGCCTTATTCCTCATATGGGACTCTAACCCACTTTGAGATCCACGTATTCTATGAGACTCTAAACCATTTGGTTGTACTATGGAACTCTAACCCATTTAATTGATCATATGCAAAGCAATAATGCATATATCCCAATTCGGGACGGGCACAACAATGGGGTTGTTTCCGAATACATGACTAGTTCATCAATCGCAACGTGATTGTACTCGTCAATCACTAGGTGATGTTACTCATAAATTCCTAGCATCTACTCATGTTCCATACAAAGCATATCAGTATGTGACTAAGCTCTAATTCTAGCGATTACTCGTCCACAGTACACACCGAGGTACCTTTTCGTCCAAGCATCACGACCTAAGTCGTTTTCATAACCTAAGTTATCTTTCTAGTTCATTCATCTAGTTATACTCCTAGGTTTCCCTACTCATAACATAAGGTTTTAATCATGTTATTACACAATCAACACAACAACAATTTTATCATAACATGGTTCACCAAAACACAACACAACACATCTTAATATGGTTCATAAACATACACGAGTAAGTGAAAGTACAATCATTTTTCAAAGAGAATACATGCGAACAAGTATCATGATCATATATAGATTTAAATAATTTTTTCAACGCATTTGACTGTGTCTCATTCCGAGTTACGAAACTCAAATTACGCCACTTTAACCAAAATAATATTTTAGATTAGAACTCACTCAATCTCGTGTATTTTGGCCGATTAATGTTAATCTATTGCATACACATCATGGTACATGTTATAGGACTCTTATGATGGCATAGAACCCTTGAAAACATATTTTTTTTGGAAGAAACAGGGGATACAATCGATTGCACCTGTCATGCAATCGATTGCATCAAAGCTCATCAACTCTCTGACAAGCAAAAACTGCATTTTCTAGGCAATACAATTAATTGCACATGTCATGCAATCGATTGCACCTGCAACTTTTCTCAAAAATCTCTTTTCTAAACATGTCTTCTTCTATCCTTAACAACACTAACTCATTCCTATTCATACACCAACACTAAGACATGGTTTCAACATCAAGAACCAACAACAACAACCTCACACAATATCATGAGTCATCTCCTTCAACAACAAGACATATATTTCACACACAATTCATCTCATTTATAACCATTCCAAATCATGTCAAACCATACAATAACACAACTCATTCTATCAACATGTCATAACAACAAGGCATAAAAACAACAACAACATAGTTTCTCATATGATTTCTCAACCTAAACACAACACCAACCCAACATCAACTTCAGGGATTAGCAATCACATAACATATAATACCAACACAACATATCTTCCAATTTTAGTCATGCTAAACCATTCCAATTCATAACCAAACATAACTTCAATTGATTAGGAGTCTTAGTTTCAAGAAACAAAAATATGACACAACAGCCACAACAACATAACACAAAACTCTAATTCATCACATGGCATCAAGAACATCATGTATAGCACAACAGATTTATATCAACCCTAGCTTTCTACTCATGAAAATCTTCTCTAATGAGGAACATGACTAGGACTCGCCTTGAATAATGAAGATGATGAAGAAAATGAGATGATTTGGTGGTGATGATGATGACTTTCATGAGCTTTCCTCTTCTTCTTCCTTGAGTTTCTTCTTCTTCTTCTTTCTTCTTTCCCTTTTTTCTCCTCTTTCTCCTTTTCTCCCATTTCCCTTTACTGATATTTCTCTTCCTCTCCTTATCTAATATTCTTTCTTTTCTTTTCTTTTTCTTTTCTTTTATTCTTATCCACTTATTCTTCTTTCTTTTTCACAACACAAATATATATATATATATATATATATATATATATATATATATATATATATATATATATATATTAAGTAATGAGAAACAAATATCTCAATTGACATTTTATATTCTAGTACTAATTGACAAATTACTAATGTTACCAATCTGCTCTTTCTTGTACTAATTAATAATGGTCAATCTCTTTTAATGAGGATTGATCTCTTCATAGTCCATTGACTACTCTATTTGCCCCAACTAAAAACTTTTAGAGCACTTAAGGGTATATGAGATATTACAGTTGTAGTAGCCTAAGGAGCAATTTTTCATGATGTGATGCAGTTATTTGGGCTATAAGATTTATGCATGATTGGTTATATTGTTATTAACCATGGTATGTTTTAGCTTTCGTTGAAAGACGACACTCAGAGACGTCATATTCTCATCTTCAACATGGTGAGATGTTCATCACACTGGATGATGTGCCCCCATGCTACATCTTTTGATCAGGGGTGATTATTATACCACTCTAGAATGACCAGATTTGATGCATTGGACATGATGTTGACCTATTTGTGAGTTAATCCAAGTGATGCCCAAAAGGAGATGGATAACACCATAGGGTGTCATGCTAGATTTACATTTCTGAAAAAAGATGTATATACCTGGTTGCCGCAGTGGAGGCCGGTGGTGATGATGCACATGATTTTGCATCATAGAACATGCGCATTGAGGTTACACCTCATGTATTTAGGTTGCACGTCGATATTTATGGACGAATGTGCTTATTACATTGATTTGGTTTATCTTAGATACTTCATTGACTTCGAGTGAATTCATGAATACAATTGGGGGGTCATTTGTTTGGTTTATTTGTACTCGAAGTTAGGTGAAGTTTTTTTTTGAAAGACTAGTCAAGTGATAACAAGTTTCACATTGTTTATGATAATATATTTGCACATTTACTATTATTAACATTTGATAACACTTGTGTTATGCTATTTCTAATATTTCATTTGTACCATTTTCAAGCATGGATCCTCCAACAGTTTTCGTGCATCTCCGACTAGTCATATGTTGATGACTACTCTGCGGATCAGCCACGTGCTTGCGCATTCGTCCCGCTAAGAGGGAATCAGGCGACTGAGTCCTTTATAGTGTTTTTTGATTGTACTGAAGCTGATGAAATACGCTACACGTTGTACAACAATCACCGTCAGACACGTCCCTTGGATGACATAGCTTTCTACTATTATTGTTTGGCATGTGGGTCACACATAATGTATCTACATCTTCCTGAGCAAGCCATGCGTCAATTCAGGTTATTACAGGGTGTTCCAAGAGACCCCTTTGCATATGCTCCTCATGTTCAGGATATTTGATGATTTCTATAATCATCTGATATCAAACAAAGTATGAAGCGTGTCAACTCCTCACCCATAGAGTAGTGCATTCGATTGCATACAATGGTATTTCAGAGCGTCACATCCTTACATAACACCGATGTTCACGGAGATCCACCTAAGTCAGTTTTTTAGAAGATATTAGAGGAGGAGCCGGCTAGGACAAATCATGTCTTTGATGTTTTACCTGCATATTGCACAAGCGGGTATAGAGCGATGAGACTCTTCGGGAGAGAATCTTGGGAGGACGACATTGCAATACAAGTGTCAGAGAAGGAATATGGAAGGTTAAATATACTAACTAGTATTTAATAGTATTTGTATCATGATTTATGGATAGTATTATGGTTTGAAATTTGTCCCTTTATTAGTATTATAGATTCTAAATTGATTCTAATATGTCATATTAATCTTATACTTATTCCATCATTGTATTTCTTAAAAAATATCAAACTTTATTGCCTGGTGGTTGTTACGTAATCCTTCCGAAAATTTTATAGAGATGCAACTCCTTACTAATTTATCATAAAACGAATGTGATTCACTTACGAATAAATGTATTATATATAGAATGTGTACGGAAATATACTTTCGAATTTGTGTAGGACAATTTTGAGTTTTAATAAGTTGGCTCTTCACCACTATGGATAGGAAGAGCAGCCTAAAAAAAAAGATCTATTGCTTACAAGGTTGCTTTCTCCTTCATTCGAATTTGCTTACAAGGTTTTTTTTTTATTTGTTTTTAAACTTGGAGAACTTAACTTTACCTTTTGTTGCTTTAATAAAAAAAAAAGTCCAAGAACACGTTGAAGTTATGTTGAGCTCATCCTATGTCAGGATTAACAAGACGCAGCACCCAAATTGTGCAAACGATATAACTACTATGAAAATTTAAATACATACTAGCATTAACATCTTTCAATGCATCATCATGTACGATAATATTCATATCAAGTATAGAATGTACAATAAATACCGCATTAAGGTCTTAACGATGTTCCAACCTTGAGATACCAAGCAAAGTCCATCGATTTAGAGAACTATGAAGATTCACCCTCCAGCTTCAATGATCCAAAGTTACTTTGTACAAGTGAAGCAGCGGCACGAGCAGCCGTAGTTGCACGATTTGCAGAAGCAATAGCGGCCCGAGCCTTCTCTAATATATCAGAGGATTGAAATATAGTCTCGCTTTTAGCATCATTGACTTGGATGTTGTTATTTTTGTGTGACTGCTCAATTTCATTGGTGTTCAACCAAGAATTATTGTTACAAGGGATGGAAGCTTCAACGTGTTCATATTGTTGTTTATTGTGTGTAGATTTGATAGAATGTTCCGAATTATAAGCTGGCGAGTTATTGGAACTGTTTTTGCTGGGAGCATGAGAAACTGCAGCTCCAACAGATACTTGCTTTGTTCCGCCCTACAAGTAATATGAGAAAATCATAATGAAAATAAAGAAAAACTGAGGAATTCCTTATTTACTAAAGTCGAGAAGTAAACAGCAAAGTACAATGAAGTATATAGAGCTTGAAAATGTATCACTGGATCCCCCCTAAGACAGACCAAACTCATGATTGAGATGTTAATGATAAAGCGCAAACCACCAGAATCAAGTTGACTTCAAAATTACTTAAAAAAACCACTAGAGTAACACAACGAAGAGCTTATAGATGCCAACTACCATCGATGACAGATGCAAGATATGATAAGCATTTAATAGTGAATTAACATAATTTTAATGTCCAGCAATGAGGGAAGAAATAGTTGGAGATTCAATGATGAAAATACCAGGAGATCCTCATGATTTTTCCTAAATTCTGCTGCAGTTTTAGAAGAATCCCATGCTAGATTGTATTCTTCTGCAATATCTGTCAAGACCTTGAGTTTTATCTCTCCAGATGGAGCATTAACTGAAAGCTTTTCAATTATCTGCAATAATAAATTTCAAAAAAGATATACCAGAGAGTAAGCAATTGTTCAATTGTTATTACTCCAGTATAATCAATAGTTGTTGGGTGATTTGTTTTCCATTGAGAAAGCACGTCTAAGATAACTCACTGTGCGGTTCACGCCTGAATCTGGACGAAGTTCAGATACTGCAGAGACAAAGTCTTTCCCATATTTAGTGGTAAACAAGTTCTTGATGTGCAGTAATTCTGGTATATCAGAACATCTAGGAGCAGCAAAAATTATACTTGCGATGGCTTCTCGCAATTCAGGTGGGCAATCCCTATTATGTAGAAGCAATGCTTAGAGTTCAATTAGAAAAACAGTTTTGCCCTAAATTGTACCCAAAAAAATGTGACTGTCTGAAAACTCAATTAAGTACTGAAAATAAATATTGTGAGCACTAAAAATGATTTGGCGTGGTGTACTATGAATATTTACTAAATCAGAATAAGTGAAAAGTGCTAAAACCCATTCAATTGCATGGGAGATCACGGAATGCCTTTCACAGCAATAAAATTTTACCAACAGGTACGTAG
The DNA here is from genome assembly GCF_024323335.1 of Lathyrus oleraceus. Classification (NCBI taxonomy): domain Eukaryota; kingdom Viridiplantae; phylum Streptophyta; class Magnoliopsida; order Fabales; family Fabaceae; genus Lathyrus; species Lathyrus oleraceus. The sequence continues at coordinate 487,172,813 of NC_066584.1, read as the reverse complement.
ACAGAAAATATGAAATACAGAAGTGTAGAAATCAGAATGTTGCGTGACATTTTATGATTTATATAATTATTATTATGATTGATATGTATTAATTTGAATTGATTGTATATTGATTTATCATCCCTTAATCATGGGATTCTCATTGTCATATATTCAATATAAATAAGAACAAGCTGAGAGCTAATCTCACGAGTCATTCGGTATCAATTTGTTATTCTCAAATTGATACCAGAGCAAGGTGGTTCCTGGGACAGTTAAAACCCTAGCGGCCATAGTCATACGACACTGTTACACTGAAAATTAAAGATACAGTACACAATCCTTCTCTTCACACCGACCATTCAATCAGACTCGCCGTTGTCATATCGGCCATCCACTAAATTTCGTCGCCGAGCTCAGTCTCAAGCACCACCACGCGCGTCTCACCTCCATTCAGCCTCATTGGCGCTTGAGGCCCATACACCACCCTCGAGGCTTCCAGTGAGGTTGCCGCCAGTTCCGTTCTTCTCGTCAACTTCCGATCTACGCGTTCTGACCCTTTTCGCTCGGTGTGTCTTCTTATTTTCCTGACGTTTGCTACTGTTTCACTTTTCTAGCCAACAACTGTTACCTTTGATTTTCTTATTTGCTTTTCTGAAAAGAAAAGGAAAACTAAAGGGAAAAAAAAAAGGGAATTTATATACAAGTGTTGTGAAAGATGGGTTCACCAAACAATGTGGAGTCTTCAAGTAAAAATTCCGTTTCCTTCGTATTCTCAGGCAACCCTGTCTTAAACTTGCAGAAACTTGATGGTGAAAATTATTTAAATTGGTCAGTTGGGGTCAAGATGTGGTTTCTTGGCCAAAAGCTCTCGGAACATCACACTAAGAAGCTGGAAGACATTGCTAAAGAGTTGTGTGATGAATGGGAAAGCAGTGACAATTAGTATCTCTTTTGTGACAATCCATTGAGCCTTCTCTATTGGTTCACTATAGCTCGTATACAACATGTTATGATATTTGACAGAGGGCTAAAATTGTTTATTCTAATGATGTCCAACGACTGATGTGCTCAAGCTTCTTATTACTAGTGATGAATCAAAGAAGATGATCGAGAAATTGGATAATGTTTGCATGATTTATGTTCTTTATGGCCTTCATACAAATTACGAGTCAGTCTGAAACCAGATTCTTATTGCGTCTGAGATTCCATCAATAGAAAATTTGATTAACCGACTCATACGCCTACCTAGTCCAGAAGAAACAAGGGTGAAGGCACCCCAAAATGGTAAAGAATCTTCCGCTTTTGCTTCTAATTTTGCAGGTCGTGGAGGACGAGGTCGTGGTCGTGGGGATGGTCGTGGAGGTCATAGTGGAGGACGTCCTCAGTGCACTTATTGCAAGAGATTTGGTCATACTGAAAATAAGTGCTACTCTCTTATTGGCTTCCCAAAAAACCAATTAACACAACTCAGTCAAATGATAATGGAAAGAACTCTGAGCTAAGAAGCACTAACCGAAATGTTGTATATGATGATGAGTACAAGGCATACTTGCAATTTAAGGCTTCGCAGGCTTCGTCATCAGCAACAATTACTCATATTGGTAATTCTAAAGTCTTTATCTCTAACTCTTCGTCTATTGGCCTTTGGGTTTTGGACTCCGGAGCTTCCGATCATGTTTTTGGTAATCCATATCTTTTATCAAAAATATTCCAACCTAAAACCCCCTACCACATTACTTTTGCAGACGGATCAAAAGCTAACGCTAGTGGCATTGGTCAAGCCACCCCTCTCTCATCTTTATCCCTTGATTATGCTCTTTTGTTTCTAATTGTCCATTTAATTTCATTTATGTTAGTCATTTGACCAAAAGTCTAAATTGGTCTATAACTTTTACTTCTGATTCCTTTGCTATACCGGACCGGAGTACGAAGCAAATAATTGGTATGGGAAATGAGTCACATGGAATTTACTACCTTCAGTCTCCATCTACAACTGTCTCCTCTTCTACTACAAAGCCTTTGACTTTGTTTGGATTGATGGAATCGGATGGAGCGGAGCGGAATGAGATGGAGTGGAATGATATTCCATTGTTTGGATCATTTAAAATTTGATGGAGCGGAGCGGAGCGGAATGAAGTGGTATTGATTTCATTCCATTCCATCATTTACCATCATATTTCTTCCCCTCCAATTTGGGCGGAATGAACAATTTGCCTTATTCCGTTCTAAAATTTCCAAACAATAGAATGGGACATTCGTTCCGCTCCGCTCCATTCCGCTTCATCCCACTCCGCTCCACTCCATTCCGCTTCGTTCATTTTATGATATCCAAACATAGCCCAAGTCTTCTTCATCATCGATTAGGTCATCCGAGTCTAAAGAAGTTCAAAATTATGGTTCCTCACTTTGTCTCAGTTGCAATCTTGTTAACTTGAAAAACATGTCCGGTCTTCCTTTCCTAGCAGCACTCGATCGCAAGCCTGTTCCCTTTTTGATATTGTTCATTCTAATGTATGGGGACATAGTCGAGTTAATTCTGTTGTAGGACATAGATATTTTGTTACATTTATTGACGAGTTTTCTAGATCTACGTGGACTTACTTACTAGAGGATAGAACTGAAATATTTAGTGTCTTTCAAAAAAAAATTTAAGAAAATTCAAAATCAATTTGGTTGTTCTATTCGCATTTTGCCCTGTAATAATGCAAAAGAGTATTTTTCAGCATCTTTTAATTCTTTTATGGTCGAGAATGAAGTAATTCATCAGTCATCTTGTCCCCATATCCCTTAACAAAATGGTATTGATGAACGTAAGCACCGTCTTATAATTGAAACAGCATGTACTCTGCTTATCCATGCTAATGTTCCCTTAAAATTATGGGGGGATGTTGTCCTCACAACAGAGTGCCTAATTAATAGAATGCCATCTTCCGCTCTCCAAAATAAGGTCCCCCGCTCTATATTGTATCCTCATGAACCATTGTTCTGAATCTATCCTCGAGTCTTTAGATCGACTTGCTTTGTTCATGATCTAACTCCAAGAATTGATTAATTATCTACTCGTTCAATTAAATGTGTATTCCTTGATTATTCAAGAGTTCATAAAGGATATCGGTGTTATTGTCACTTTCTTTGAGGATGAACCTTTATTTGCCTCACCTACTGCGTGTGAGTCCATTTCTCAAGTATTGCCTATTCCTTTACTCGTCTCGATAAGTGACCAGTCAAATTCATCTCCTCATGTGGAGTTACCTAATCATCCTAGTTCTCCCCTACAAACTTATCATCGTCGTGCACGTCTTCCTACTTCAGATCCGCCCAATATAAAAGGTCCAAGTGACTCATCTCTCGTCCCAATTTCTTCTCCTACTTCAGATCCGCCCACCATGATAGATGACTTTCCTGTTGATCTTGATAGAGGTACACATTCCACTCAAAATCCTTATCCCATTTATAATTTTCTTAGTTATCACCGCTTGCCACCTTCACATTATGCATTTGTCTTTGTTATTTCTTCAATCCCTACTCCTAGGTCTTCGCAGGAAGCTCTTTCTCATTTAGTGTGGCGACAAAGTATGATTGATGAGATGACAGCCTTAGAATCTAACCAGACATGGACGCTTGTATAACCTCCTCTAGTTGGTTAGACACGATTAAAGTTGGTTAGATGACAGCCTAATGTCATTGGGTTTACACGATTAAAGTTGGTTAGCCCGAAATATTGATCGTTTGAAAGCTCGCTTGATGGCTAAAGATTATACTCAGATTTTTGGTCTCCATTATATTAGTGACACCTTCTAACCTGAGGCCAAAATGGCTTATGCTCGTCTTTTTCTCTCAATGGTTGTCATGCGTCATTGGTTGTTGTATCAGCTAGACATAAAAGAATACATTTCTTCATGGAAAATTGAAAGAAGTTTATTTGGAGCAACCACTTGGTTTTGTTGCTCAGGGGGAGTGCCATGGGTATATTTACTGTCTTCACAAAGCCATGTATGGTCTCAAACAATCTCCTCGAACATGATTAGGGAGATTTAGTAATGTGGTTCAACAATATGGCATGATTTGAAGTGAAGTTGACCACTATGTGTTTTATAAATATTCCTCTAACAATTGCATTTATATGGTTGTGTATGTTGATGATATAGTCATTACAGATGATGACCATGATGGAATAGTGGGGACTTAAACGACATCTAGTCCACCACTTTCAAGTCAAAGGTCTAGGAAGATTGTAGTATTTTCTTGGCATTGAGGTAGCTCATTCGAAAGTAGGAGTTGTTATTTCCCAAAGAAAATATGTTTTGGATATATTGGAAGAAACCGGTATACTAGATTGTAAGCCAATTGGCACTCCTATGGATCCAAATGTCAAACTCCTACTTGATCAGGGAGTCCTTTTCAGATTCTGGAAGGTATAGGAGGTTAGTTGAAAAGCTAAATTATTTGAGCATGACAAGGCCAGATATCACATATGTTGTTAGTGTAGTGAGCCAATTTTTGAACTCTCCATGTGATAGTCATTGGGATGATGTGGTTCGAATCTTGAGGTACATTAAAGGAGCTCTTGGAAAAGGTCTCATTTACAAAGACAAAGGTAATTCAGATATCATTGCTTACACAGATGTTGATTAGGCTGGATGTCCCTCTGATAGGCGACCCATATCTAGATATTGTGTTTTTGTGGAAATTTAATTTCATGGAAAAGTAAGAAGCAAAATGTTGTTGCTAGATCAAACTATGGCACTTACTACCCAAGAGCTCATATGGCTCAAACATCTTCTCCAAGGGTTGCATTATTTGTAAATAGGCACTATAAGTCTCATTTGCGATAATAAGCAGCTTTACATATTGCCTCTAATCCAGTCCTTTATTAACAAACTAAACATATTGAGATTGATTGTCATTTTATTCAGGAGAAGATTGTGTATGGTGAAATTGTTACTTCATTTTGTTGGTTCTAATGATCAATTGGCTGACGTTTTCACAAAAGCCCTTCGAGGACCAAGAATAACTTACATTTGTGACAAGCTTGATACCTACGATAAGTATGTTTCAGCTTGAGGGGAGTATTGAGATATGATATGATTTGCTTGATCTATTATATGATTTATATAATTATTATGATTGATATGTATTAATTAGAATTGATTGTATATTGATTTATCATCCCTTAATCATGAGATTCTCATTGTAATATACTCAATATAAATAAGAACAAGTTGAGAACTATATACTCAGTATCAATTTGTTATTCTCAAGTGTCCTATGTCAGAGGCACAACATTCACCTCAAAGTGATGAAATTGTCTTAGAACTCAAGATGGCGGTGAGGAAGGTTGAAATGCCACTGTCTGACTACGAGGATCCAGTGGGGTGGATTACAACAGTGAAAGTGAAACTGATGAAGCTAAGCATGTGGGGAGCCACGCTACACTGGTTCAATCTCCTACACGAAACAAAGGATGATCTCACTTGGGTCGAAATTGAAGAAGGCTTTAATTGAGCGTTATAGAAGGCGGAAGAGCGAAAATCCTTTCGAAGAATTGAAATATTCGCAACAGATAGACGGTGTTGAGGAGTACAACACGAAGAAACAACTGCCGGAGTAAGGGAATTCGTCACATTCCTTACTCTAAATTGATGGAACGCAGTGGGGTGGATTACAACAGTGAAAGTGAAACTGATGAAGCTAAGCATGTGGGGAGCCACGCTACACTGGTTCAATCTCCTACACGAAACAAAGGATGATCTCACTTGGGTCGAAATTGAAGAAGGCTTTAATTGAGCGTTATAGAAGGCGGAAGAGCGAAAATCCTTTCGAAAAATTGAAATATTCGCAACAGATAGACGGTGTTGAGGAGTACATCACGAAGAAACAACTGCCGGAGTAAGGGAATTCGTCACATTCCTTACTCTAAATTGATGGAACGCAGGGGCAAAAGGGTTTTTGCTTTTGCTGTGGAGAGAAATTTCAGCCCCTTCATCAATGTGCAGAAAAGCAACTGCTTAGTAATTAATGGACGATGTTGAGAAATACACAACAGAATTTGAATATGTATCTTCACATTCAATAATATACGATTGTTTACCTAAAATTATGGTTTCTATCAAACTCATTAATCTCGAAATCTTTCTTAATAGTCTTTCTTAGCAGTTTGACTATCTTTTATCTAATCTACTTTTCTTACTACTGAATCCACAGGCCTTCTCTCTACATGACCAAACTACTTAAGTCTAGTTTCCACCATCTTTTCTACTATAAATGTTACCCCCAATACTCTCAAATATAGTATTTCTAATCTTATCTCGTCTAACCTTACCACACACTCAACGCCACATCTTCATCTCTGATACACTTAGTTTATTTTGTGTTGGTTTTTTACAAACCAACATTTTGTCTCATCCATCATTGTTAGTTTTTTAATAAAATTTGTACTTCAATTTGATTGGTACTTTCATATCACATAAAATAACTAAAATTTTCCTCCATTTCAACTACTCAACTTAAATCTGATGGATTACATCTCCTTCTATTTCTCCATCATTTTGTCCAATGGATCAAGGATACTTAAACCGCATAACATATGGTATGATATGATCTTCAACTTTCATCTCTATGTTAGAATCGCTTATCCTTTTACTAAACTTACATTTCATATACTTCGTCTTACTTATGCTCAAGTGAAAGGCATATATTTCTAAGTCTACTCTCAAGGCCTCCAACCTCTTATTTAGTTCCTCCCTTGACTCTCCAAATATATCCCTTTGTTCTTACATATAGGAATCAAAGTGTTTTTTCTCTATTCATCCGACATTTGCTTTGACCTCATAATTTCGTTAAAAAATTTGTTGAGCTATTCAATGTCCCTCTATCTCCAAGATTTTTCCACGCATCAATAGGTATGTTGTCTTGCCTAACTGTCGTGCTATTACTCATCCTTTTCAACGCTTCTTTTACCTCACATTTTTTAATTTGACGATTGTAGTTATAGCTTTGATTCTCTTCTCTAATGTCTAGCCTGTTAGAATTTGGTAATATCTCATATCCTTCATTGAATAAATTGTGGAAATATTTCTTCCATTTATCCTTTACATCATTTTTCTGAACTAAAACAAACTTTGTCTACATCTTTAGCACACTTCATTTGATCCAAGTCTTTTGTATTTCTTTTTATTTCCTTAGCAAGCCTATATACAAATATTTCTCCTTACTTGATTCCTAAGGATTGGTATAAACCGTCAAAAACTTGAGTTCTTACTTCGCTTACCACCTTTTTGTTCTCTTTTCTAACTTTCTTATAATTTTCCCAAATTTCGACACTTTTACACTTAGACCAATCTTTAAAACATTCTTTTTTAACTCTAACGCTACTTTGAAGATCTAAACATTTCCTTTCCACCACTACAATTATTTATTACTTCTAAGTTCAAAACCTATTGATTCTCCAAACGTCTCTTTTACTACTTTCTAATCTCTTGAGCGAGTCATCTTGTCCCACATATCATTTGCACTTCCATGTGACAGTCTGAAATTTCCCTCAAAGATTTTGTGTTAGAAAACCATTTATTTTTCACCATTGAAATGTCACCACTTAATATGTGGAGTCCCCTATGGTTTTTTTTCTTCACTCTCCTCTGGACTCCTAAATCCATAACCAATACTCTATGTTTGGTAACCAAGCTCTCTCTTGGTATAACTTTATTGTTCAAGCAAATCTTCCTATATGATTTCTAATAAAAAAGAAATCTATCTGAGAACATGGCACTCCACTCTTGTATGTTATAAGATGCACAACTCTTTTTCTAAAGCACATATTAGTTATAGTAAGATCAAAGGCCAACGAAAAATCTAGGATGCACGCCCTCAAAACCTCTCGATACGCTCCCAATGTATCCATTTAGATCCCCTACTAGAAAAATCTTTTCTCTTTGTGGTACATCCTGAAATTAGACTTCTAAGATGTATAAGCACTAATAATATTAAAGGTATTTTGTTCCACGGCAAATTTTAGAATTATGGCAAATCTCTACCCTTTTTACATCCATAATATCCAAAATAGAGAGATCGTTTGTCATTCTGTTATGATTTCTACATAAACAATTTACCAATAGAGTACACAACCTTCCCATTGCTATTGTTTGATTATGTATTGAAAAAAGAATAGTCACTTGTGAAATATTGTGAAGCTTGGAGATACATAAAGTGATCACTCAGTTTCTTATTTTTGCAAAGTTCCATAAAAAAACTTCACCAATCTATAACTACAATCTAACAGAAATTTGTGGATATAAGAAAAAACACAATGTGATTGGCATGTGTGTTAAATTTCATGTATGTAAATCAAGAAAGCAACACACTGCATGTTCAATAAGAACAAACTTTAAGGACCTTTATGAACTTACTTCTGGTTCTCAATTATAGGTACACGTGCAAGGACAAATTCACAGAATAACTCCAATATTTCATATGCAGCCCATATATTTTGTTCCCGTATGATATGCTCTACCTATTTAAATCAATGCAATTCACAATGAATTAGTCAACACAAAAAAAAAACATAAAAAAGTAGCAAGATTTGAAGGATTACCCTAATTCTAGCGATTGGTTCTTGGCCAGCCTGCAAAAATTGAGCTATCTCCTTGCGCGTTTGTTTCAATTGAACATCTCTCTTGTTTTGTAGCAACTTCATGCGTGAAATTGCGAGGTTCAGGCATGTTTTACTACCAAAGACCAAGATGAAAAAAGAATGAAAAACAAGTTTAGTACAACATACACATTGAGAAAAAATCTAAAATATAAAGCTATGTTTGGAAAAATCTAATCTCCAAACGTAATCAAGTGTCAGGTGTCAAACATCAAAACAGACACGCCTTTTCTACGAATAAAAATCCCAATTCTTTTGCAAAAATAGCTCAATTCCAACAAGAGTAGTAAGATCCAATAACACCAAATTTGAATAAATCTCTAAAATATACTACCCTACGTATACTACTCCAAATCATAATGGAAACTGAATTTCGATACAATAAACAATTTAGCTATCAATTTACCAAACATATGATACGTAAAGTGACGGAAACTTAATTAAGAAACATGTAATCGGATAAATTCACAAAACCTAATGCATAAACCCTAGAATTGGAAGATTTCAAACAAAAAAGGCGTATCTCAAAACACGAAATCGTAGAAAAAAGAGGGATCAAAGTAGAGAAGAGTAGAGTGATGAAGGAGAGAAATCACCATCGATTGGAGAAAACGCCTCTGTTAAAGAGTTGATTGAGAAGTGACATGTTACTGATTTGGATGCCACTGCCAAACTCCCAACTCCGACGGAACGAAACCACCGCGACTCCTCTTTGCACCTTTTTTTCCTTCGAATATATATACTTACCATATTACTTTATTTATTAAAAAATATTTTTTAATGATATTTGTTTATAAAAGATATATAATTTATAACAATATTTTTTTATATATTTTTTATTGTTATGTTTGGTTAGTTGTAACTACCGGTCCCCTTATATTGGACCTTTTTGGTAAGTCCACACCTATTTATGTAAGCTCACCTCATTGTAAATGTTAAAAAAAGGAATATTATTTTTCTACCCTTTTATTTCACTCGTTTTCTTCTTTCTTTTTTTCCCTAGTGGAGCCATCTAATGTCGATAATATCAATGGGTAGATTTGGAACTATGGAAACAATTATATCTTCAACGATGTGTTTAGCATCGGAGGCACTTGCATAGATGTGGATTCGTAATTTGAATGGTTTGTCTCTTTATTTAATGATGATAAAAGAATTTGCAGTGTGTTCGGGGGGTGTTTCATTCATATCTAATGAATGCATGTTTCACAAAGTTAAAATTAAAATTCCTTTTCACTAAGTTTGAGAAATGGGACGTTTGAGCATTTACATATTGTCCCTTCTTAATTGCACTATGTGACTTGGACTTTTGTCAAGATGATCCAACATTAGAATGAGCACAAGGGGCAAGAGGGTTCCACTTTAGTGAATCTCTTTTTATATATTTTTATGGTTTCCCTTACTTCGATGAAAGGGAGACATGGTCAATGATTGATACCTTTGCGCTAGGCCAATAAAATTTTCAACATTTATATCGACAACTGGAATTATTTCAAGGATCAATACTTTCTAGTGACTCCTCTTAGCCACGTTGCCCATTATAAACTGTGTTGGATTCCGAGTCACGTTTCTGCCTCCTCGATCATCGTTGGTTTATAGCAAGTTATATGTGTTAGACATGTGATTCATACATAAGATGAGGGTAAATTGTGGAGGTTTAAATAAAGTAGGACTTAGACCAATGCTTGATCAAAACATGATCCTTAAAACCCATGCTTGACTTGGAGTGATGTTGAAGACTTTGGACTTAGGACTTAGGCTATGCTTGATTTGGAGTGATCTTGGACTCATTGACCTCTTGATCACTTACACCTTGTTCACCTGTTGAACTCTTGAACTTTTGATCTTGTTATCTTGTTTATTATTCATTTCCATATGCATATGCTTATCACATTCATTTGTTTAGGTTAGCACACACGTGGCTTACTCTTGTGCTACCTAACAATGAAACCTAGGCTTAATACACTTTTGCACCCACATGACTTACTCTTGGGCTACCTAACAATGAGACCATATGTTAGTCTTTGTATGATCATGCATTATATCTTTTATCCATCTTTTTCCCTTTGATTTAGCTTGATCAAATTCTATTTGATCAACTAGATCCTTTGACTTTGCACACATTCCCTTTGTCTTTGTCAAGTGACCATAAGTCTCTTGGTCACTTGATGGGACTTGTCACTGTTACCTTCGACCTCAAGCTTCCTAGCAAGTACAAGACCTCAAGCTCAAGTCAAGGCATCAGCCATCTGCCTCATCCCCATAGAGCGTCTCTGAGAACCTATTTCAACAACTTGTCAAACATTGACAAAGATTGCATGTCATGAGCCTTAAACAATAGAGAAGGGGTGAGAGGGAGCATTCATATCCTCATTCTGAATATTTTGGGTATGGGATGAATGACCTAGTTGCTCAGAGTATTCACCTTTATTCATAGACTTTAGTGCAATTCAAGCCAATTCACTATCAAGCTTGTAACTTGCCATGTGGCTCACCGTCTTAAATTCCTATTAGTTTAAACATCATCATTTACTTTCCTTTTTGGGTTAATCACCTACATGGTTCACACCCCCTTTTTTTGGTTTTGACACCACTTTTATCTTTCTGTTCTTGGTTATGACACCACAATCTGGGTTAATCACCTTCATGGTTAACACCTTTTTCTTGGTTTTGACTTCACTTTTATATTTCTATTCTTGGTTATGACACCACAATTTGGGTTAATCACCTTCATGGTTAACACCCCTTTCTTGGTTTTGACACCACATGTTATCTTTATGTTTTTAGTTATGACACCACAATTTGGGTTAATCACCTTCATGGTTAACATACCATTTCCTTGGTTTTGACACCACTTTTATATTTTTATTCTTGGTTATTGTTAGCTCAAATTTTCGACGCCCACTTCAAATTATCAAAATTGGAAAGCACGTACAGTTGGCTTCGACTAAGAGGTGATACGACCAGCTGAAGGTAGACTGACTTAGCTGATTGGATAAAGATCAAGCTTATAGCTGAATTTTTGGAGCGGTTCCTTAAGGAGCGGTTAAAAGAAAAAACGATGTCGATCAAAGATTTGAAATTCAAATAAACGAGGGAAGAGTATCTTCGTTAGAAACCGCAAGGATACACGTGGAAGAAGAGTGGGCGAACATACGTATGCAGGACGCCACGCATATCAACGTGATTGAAGACCCTCAAAGCGGTTATTTCGATCCAGTATAAATATAGGGTCTTAGAAGTTAGAAAAGTGTGTCAAATTGTGTACAAAACCTGCAAATTTATTAAGTATTCGTGTGAAGAAGAACTGTAAAACGCATAATGTACGTTGTCTACACCATTGTTTAATCATTTCAAAGCATTATAAAGTTATCTTTACTTTCTCTTCAGAAATATCTTTCCTTGTTCTTTACTCTCAAACACTTTATTTCTTACTTCGTCATTAACAAGTTTAAAGATCTTTAGTTCCTTTCCTTACTTTGAACTTTTACCTTACATTCTTAAAGATTCCCGCACTTACAAACCTTTTTTATTGCTTTCAATCCTTCTATAATTCCCGTCATTTACTTCTTCTTTAATGGTTCTAAATACTGATTAAGATTGGTCTTTTGTTCAAGTCACTCTTTTGTCTTTAGTTTTTATTTAACGCTTCGATTTGATGTTTAGTTCGATCATTTATCAACGTTACGTTTACGAGAAATTTAGCACATGTCCTAGGATCAATCTGATCGATCCTGTAAGTGACCAAATTTAGAAATTTGGAAGATCAGTGGTTGTTTACCATATTTCAAGGTAAACAAATTGGCACGCCCAGTGGGACCAGTGCTAACATTCTGTTTGATTGCTAAGTTTTGTTTGAGAAAAGAACTGTTGTATGCTTTTAAGAAGTGGTAAAATAGCCATAAATAACGAACGACGAACAGGGAGAGAACCACAGACGGGGATGGCGAATATGAATCCTCCAGAAACTTGAATTCTCAAAACCCATCAACTAGTAGCATAGTGCCTCCTTCTTCTTCGATGGGGGCAAATACGGGCACGACACATGCGTCTGAAATAGTTTCGTCTATGGTGAGTTCGATGCCTACGCATTCGATCTCCCACTCTGAACCAATTCTGACTATGTTGGACCTAGGGGACCTCCCCATACTCCTTCACCGATTAGGGACATCCCAAATAGGCCATTGGTACCCCCTGGTTTTTCAATACCATTTAACGGTCGAGAACAGCCATATGGAATGCCAACTTCAATGATGGCCAATCTACAGAATGTGGGTTCTACTTTTTCGGAACCAGCGGCTAACATAAATTCACCAGTACAAGGGTCTGGGATAAACGTAGGTCGAACCAATCAGGTGTTAGCTTTAAGACTCCCAGTACAACTACCCACTCTTACCAATCATTCTGCGGCAGCGTGGAGGCAACAGATAGACGAAAGCAATCGTGAAATGGTCCAAATGTTGACTCAAACTTTGGCCACTGTGCTAAATCCTTTGATTCAGAATACAACTCAGTCGAATCAACAGATGACAGCACAAGTGGCTCGAATGTCTGAGTTTCTTGGTATACCTCAGCACCATTGTCCCCTGCCCAAGGATTGGGTAAGAGAGAATCAAGAGCCCACGCTTGAGGAGGACCTCACCATTAACCAGATCCCACAAAATCAAGGAGGAATAGTAGCACCTCCTAAGATCGAACCACACGTGCATAGGGAACCAAGGGTGTTAATGGTAAATAGGAATCAGAATGTTGATGATATCATACGACAAGTTCGACATGATGATGTAGCAGCAGATAATAATCTAGCAGCTATAGTCGAGAGAATTATGGTTCGAAATGGGGTGAATTTTGGTCTTAAAAGACCAAATTATACATCACCTTTGGCATAATATGTCTTATAGATAGATGCACCCCTGAGGACCAAAATCCTCAAATTCACCAAGTTTGTCGGGGATACTACTGAGTCTACTGTCGAACACGTGGCGAGATACCTAATCGAAGCTGGAGATATGTCAAATAACAAAAATCTCTAGATGAAATTTTTTCCAAGTTCTCTTACCAAGAATGCTTTTACATGGTTCACAACTTTGCCCCAGAATTCGATCCATTCATGGAACCAGCACGAAAGAATGTTCCATGAACAGTTCTACATGGGGCAAACGAAGATAAGTTTGAAAGAGTTGGCTAGTGTCAGACGAAAATTCATTGAGCCAATTGGCGACTACCTGAATAGATTTCGACTACTCAAAGCCAGGTGTTTTATGTAAGTGCTAGAACATGAGTTGGTTGAAATGTCCGCTGGGGGCCTTGACTATTCGATTAGAAAGAAATTGGATACTCAACACCTAAGGGATATGGCCCAGTTGGCTGACAGAGTTCGACAGGTAAAACGTTTAAAAGAAGAAAAGGCTAGAACAAACAAAGGTAAGAGGGTAGCCTATGTCGATTTTAGGAAATATCACGAAGATTCAGGCCTTGAAGTTCCAGACTTCGACGACACTGAGATTGATCTTTCTGAGTTGACATAGGGGCCACCATATGCGTGCAAAGTTTTGGCCCCTTCGAACGGGAAAAACCATGTCGAACCTGAAAAGAATGACAAGTTTCCTAATAAAACATATACTTTCGACGTTACAAAATATGATGAAATCTTCGACTTACTGGTCAAAGATGGTCAAATGATAGTACCTTCGAGTGCTAAAGTACCTCCTTTAGAACAAAGAAAGAAATGAGGGTTTTGTAAATACCATAGTTTTTTGGGTCATAAAACGTCTCAATGTTTTCTTTTCAGGTATCTGGTGCAGAAAGAAATCTAGGAGGGAAGACTCAAGTTTGGTGATAAGCCACGGAGCCAGATGAAAATCGACTCCAATCCTCTACAAATTGCTGAAGCTCATTATACTGAGCCAGAGGAGGTGAATTTCATTGAAACTGCTGATGATTTTTGTATGACCGAAGTTACTGAAGACTTCGTCCATGAGCCTGTCATGGTTAAAATACATGAGCACTTCGAGCAGGCACCTCGTGATGGTTTGGCCTTAAGGGGTACGGAGGACATCAAGAAGGAAAATGTTAAAGCCTCAGATATCGAGGATGCTAGAGATTCAAAGTTAGTGATGATCACTAAAGAGACTGCTGAGAGTTTCATACAGCTGGACAAGGCTACTGACGGCCTTCAAAAATAATTCCAAAAGTTGGCTATTATTGAGGATATCCACATGGAAGTTAATATGGTGGAGGTATCTCGAGAAGTTTCAATGGAAGTCGATGATGAAGATAAGCAAGAGGAATACGATAAGGTCGCCTTTCCTCAGGAAGAAGAAACATTGTCAGATTTCCTTCGAAGGTGCCAAAGGAAGAAATCGGAGGTGATGCTATGCCCCAGGTGCAGTGTTGTCTTCGACAAAAAGGAAACTCATAATCTGGAGGGGGTTAGGAGAGTGCACCACCAAAATGGCCGTAAAGCCATCCATAATAATCAAGCGGGTAACCCAAAAAGGTTCTTCGACCCCAGAAGATATCCTGATCCTAGGCGCCCTATGGTGAAGTTGAATGAAACCAAACAAGCTGGACGAAACTTCCAACCCATGACCTTTAAGCCAAGCACCGAAGGGTCAGATGGGAAGTGGGTTAAGCAGGCTAAGGGGAGAAAACATGGCCACGACAAGTGGCAGAAGTTCGCGGTTAAAAGAGGTTCATCGCTGGCTGTAAGACCCCAATTTTGTCCCTAAGATCCCTCATGGCATCATATCATAGCATTGCATAGCCTCAAGGATCATTGGACACCTTGCTTCCTTCCCTGTGGGTGGGATATTTTTTAGAGTGATTCTTGATCACCAAACATTGCTTGCATTGTATATCATTGCTTTTCTTGTTTAATCACTAACCAAAAATGTACAAAAATATGTCATTTACCTTTGTTACTTGCAGCTTAAGCAGTCAACAGGTCAAAGCCATTCAAGTGAATCCTTTGTGCAAGAGATGAGGTTTTCATTGAGATATGGATCATGTGATCATTATATTGAGCTTATATGAGCTAGAGGTTCATCTTGGAGCAAATTCCCCAAGTGGTTGAGGCTCAAGTTCATCAGAATATTTTCAGGTCATCTAAAGACCTATGCAAGTCAACTGAAGGCTTTGAGTGTGGGAATTGAATTTCTTCACCCTATTCATGTTCAAAAAAGGCCTATTCATCATGTCAAACATCTATATTGAAGAATTTGAAGCCAGTGCAAAAGTTTCCAAAAATGGAAAGTGACCTGTAATTTCAAGTTTCCAAAAATAGCAAGTTTTAGACCACATTCAACTTGACTTTCCAACATCAAAGAAGCTTCAAATGAATTTTTGTCCAACATGAAAGTTGAAGATCTTTCTCTCCCATTTCCAAAAAGTCCAAGATCATGAGCATCTGATGAATGGTTGAGGAGTTATGATCAAATGATTGCCAAGTGTGCATGGAACTTCAACAAGCCATAACTTTTGATCCAAAGCTCCAATTTGAGTCCCTCTTTTTGCATATTGCTTCTCATGACATATATTTTCCAAATCCATCATTGCATTGCATGAAATTTCATCACATGACCATTTGCTCATTCATGAACATTTTGGAGGGAAATTTGGAAATTCAAATTTGGTGCATCATATGAACAAAATTCCAATCCAATTATGTGCATGAGATGATTTTAAGTGAATTTGAGCATTCATGTGGTACTGTTCACGTGTGCCTTCACCATGCAAGGGTGTTTTTACTAATTTTGCCATGCACCTCATTCTCACTAATCTCCAATTAACCATTGCCTAATTAATTTTTCAGAGTGATTAACACATAGTATAAAGCCTTAATCATAACAGAATTGTTCAGAACATCACATTCTAGATCTCAAATTTTGCTTTCCATCCATTTTTGCTCTCAATTGAAACTTCAAAGTTTTCCACATAGCACCTGAATTTTATTGGATATTCGTGTTCTCTGATCATCATTGAGTGCAGATCAAGCTCTTGATTGAAGAATTCGAGCCAGAATCAAGCACATCAAGCTCAAGAACATGAAGATGGAAGTTGAAATCTGAGCTAGATCCAAGCCATCTCAAGCTTCAATTCACGCACAAAGCTTCAATATACGAGTGATAGAAGAGATCTGGACACTTTTGGCACTTGAATCGCTTGTTTCATCGTTCTGCTCTTCAAGATGTGTGAAATTCGATCCTCTTAATTCTTGATTTTATGCACATGTTTAGATAGATCTCTTCATGCTGATCACACTTATGCTTTTAGAATTTGATTTGGTGAAATATTGGTTGAGTTATGGCGAATTAAAGTTTGTATGATCATTTTGTTTCTCTTCGATCTGCTCTTATTATGAGGTTTTAGTCTGAATTAATCATGGATTTGGAACGTATGATACGAGAGCTTTCGTTTGATATAATTTTTGCATGATTCTGGAAAAAATTTGTGAACATGTCACTGTAGCGCCACCGTCTTCATGAAGAAGACGGTGGAAACCACCGCTAGCCGCCGTGCATGAATAGTTTAGGGTTTCTCTGGTTCAGTTTTCAAATTGTACTGTGCGCGCGCCATTAACATCATGAACCTGCGTTCGATTCCTTCCTATGGCATTTTGATTGTTTTAATTCTTTCTTGCTGGCGCTTGTGTGTGCGCTCCGTTGGCATATCCGTTGGCTTAGGTTCCTTGACCGTGTCCACGCGTGCTCTGACCACGCTGACTGGACGCCACCTCAATTAATAGAACGACCACGTTTTGCTTGCTAGCGCCTTGAAACGCCATACCTCCTTCGATTCCTGGCTGATGCATTATTCCAATTGCTCATTTCAATTAGCATTTTCCAATTATTTTCAACATTATTCCATTATTTTCATTCAAATTGTAAAAATCACTAAAAATAGAAAATGAATCCAAATCACTTCCAATTTTTTGCTACATGTTCATATGGATGTCTATTATTTTGTGATGCTGATTTCATGATTTTATCATTTCTGGAATTTTAAATGTGATTGATTATTTGAACATGTATGCAAATGTGACATGCTTCATTCATTCTATTGTGAAATGCTCATACATTGGCCAATTGATTTGAAATTTGGTATGCTGATTCCCAACATGTTACATGATTTTTGAGGCTTGGTTGTGCATTTTTATCATTTTCCATCTCTGTTTTAGGCACGTGGATGTATGTTGTGACAATGTGTGTCACACAATTTGATGTCATACTTGTGCATTTTCATTTCTAGGTCAATTGAGTTCTGTTGATTCTAATTTTTGGCATGATGATTGTGTTTGACATGTTGTGTGCACATAAAAATTTTCATGATTGTTTGATTCATTTCTGTTTTAATATGGAATTTTCATTCTTGATGATCAATTGTGTGCTTTGTAATTGCCTTTGCCATAACTTGCTCATTTGATGACTTTTCTTGATGCTTTAGACTTGGTCCTTTTTAGGACATGTTCTTACTTGATTAAATATGCTTCATGTTGAATATCCACTTCTGTTTTGACTTTTTGCTTTGCCTTTGACCCTAGTCTTTGCACTAGTAGGTTTGTACTCACTCTTTGAGCTTTGCATTTCAGGTTCAAGCAATTAGTTCTAATGGATGATGTGATCTCCTTGCTTGAGATGCAATTCACTTTGTTTAACTAACCTTTGTTGTGTTATAGGTCCTTTGGTGGTGAACTCACTTGATTGATTGCCTTTTAGGACTTGCTTTGTGTACATATTGGAAACCATTATTGTTGACTGTTTGGTTGTTTGTCTGAATACCATATTGACTTGTTTAGCTTTTCATACAGGTACATTAGCCGCTTAAGCTCATTACTTGAGCTTTGCTTTGCTTGTGGTTGGTATACCACTTAGGTAACCTCTCTAACTCCATGTAGTCTGGAAGCCCTGTCGTTTTCTTTTGGCAGGCATTTGGCTGAAGTCCTCCTTAAGAGGCAATGTCTGTGATTGTTTATATTTGTGCCATGTACTTCAAGTCCTCCTAAGTGAAGAGGCAATTGACAGATAGAAGGGATTTGCAATCAATCCCCTGCTATTCAGTTGAGTCTTTCATATTGCTCGCACTACGTGATGATGCATTTGAATAAACACCCAAGATCTTGTATATAGAGTCAGTCATGTGGAATATAGTTCCTCATTCTGGACTCCCACACCTTCTTTGATTCAAGCTCACCCTGGCCAGGGTTAAGAGCTATGAGGTCTAACCCTCATCTCCCATTTCATCTGCTCACCCTAACGGTCAATGTCAGAGGTTAAGAGCCTGAACACCCATAACAGTATTGGCTTGTTTGTCAAGGTTGATATGACCCCTTGACTAAAGCCCAACTTTGATTGAGCCTCTTGCTTGTGTATAGAGTGTGCTAATTGATTGCTGTGATTGCTTGTATTGCTTTTGCATATTGTTTTGCATATTGTTTTGCATATTGTTTTTGCATTTGTTATTTGCTTTGTTTGTGGAGTCGGGTGTGTCGCACCCCAAAATTTGACTTTGGCTTTGTTGACCACATCTTGATTAATCTCGTTGTCTCGTATTCATCTCAATTTCTTAAACTTCGCGTGACAACTGGTTTGATTAGGTTTTGTGTGTTTTCGTTGCTTACCGTGTTGTATTTCGTTGTTTTAGCAAAACCTGGCCGATATCGTTGCCTCGTATTTATCTCGCTTATCTCTGTTGTGCGTGGCATCGCTTCGATTAGGTTTTGTGCGTTTTTATCTATTTAATTGTTTGTTTGTCGGTATTTTGACTGTATTTCGAATATATTAGAGTTTTCGTATTGTCCGATTATTTGTGGTTGTGTTTGTCAGCGTTTTCGTGATGTCGTGTTGATTTTATTATTGCCTAGGGTTGTTTATTTAATTACGTGTTGTGCCGTGTGATTTAATCGAGTCTGTTTGAGTCGTGTTGTTGATTTTACTGGTTTACCGGTTTACTGGTTTATTGGTTTTATCAATTTGTCTGTTTTGCTGTGCAAATTGTCATCGTTTTTATCGCGTTCGTGTCGCTCGATTTTATCGTATTTTAATCGTGTGCCGTTTAATATTATTTGTGCTTAATATTAATTGTGTTTAGTTGTTAATTAGTTTATTTAATTAGGATTAATATTATATTAGTTTATTATTATTATTATTATATAATATATAAATTATATTATTAATTTATGTTAGATATTTTTTAGGTTTCTTATTGTTTAAGTAATCTAAATATATATTATTAATTTATGTTAGATATTTTTTAGGTTTCTTATTGTTTAAGTAATCTAAATATATATTATTAATTTATGTTAGATATTTTTTAGGTTTCTTATTGTTTAAGTAATCTAAATATATATTATTAATTTATGTTAGATATTTTTTAGGTTTCTTATTGTTTAAGTAATCTAAATATATATTATTAATTTATGTTAGATATTTTTTAGGTTTCTTATTGTTTAAGTAATCTAAATATATATATATAGATGTGGTTAGTAAGAAAAAAAGGAGGTGGATCAGTAAGGAAAAAACGTGTGGTGAGAGAAATAGAGAATTGAAAAGAAATATTTTTCCAAAAGCATTACCGTATTTCACTTGTTCTTCATTTTCGGTAACCCAAAATCGTCCCGATTATTCACCGAAACACAAAACCGATTTCATATCTTTGAAGTTCGTTGAGTCCAGGTCACAAATATCCAAGGTTCATTTCATTCCGGCGTCGTTTCACCGATCAAAAGCGATGTTGAAGTCAGGTACTCACGAAGGCAGCCAGCACTGCGTCGGTGACGGTTTCCAGCTTTCGGTCGATCATTTGGACGATCAGAAGTTCATCCTCTTCACACAAGTTTCAGCTCGATTAACTCCACTAACTATTCGTAATACTAACTATTCATAGCTAACTGTGTTGTAATAATTTACTTTCTCGCATTTTTTATGTTCTGTATTGTGTGTTTAATCGTATTGTTCACGTTTTATGTTAAAAAATCGAAAAATCCAAAAAAGAGAAACCCGATGCGATTCCAACGGTCGCCGTTTAAGAAACCCTTTTCACACACTCACAAGCTTACTCTTGGGCTTCCTTATAATGAGCCCATTTATGTATTGTTTCAGGGTTTAGGCTCATTCAAATCTTTTGCCAGCTTTGACTTTTCAGTTTAAAAACATTTTCAAAAGGACGTGTCAGTCTCGAAGCCTCCCGCCTAGGTCGAGCAAGAGATGGCAAGACACGCCAATCTAAAATCAACAAAATAGACTTTCCCCTTTTCTTTTGGGAGAACTACGTGGATTCTGATTTCTCCATTGCGCCTTGGAGATACGTAGGCATGAAGTCTACG
This sequence comes from Lathyrus oleraceus, assembly GCF_024323335.1. Lineage (NCBI taxonomy): Eukaryota > Viridiplantae > Streptophyta > Magnoliopsida > Fabales > Fabaceae > Lathyrus > Lathyrus oleraceus. Next base: position 487,151,862 of record NC_066584.1, on the reverse strand, counting down.
ACTTTATCGAGTCCAAAAAGCAATAAAATCAAGTTCTTTTCTCATCTCCCCAATCAAACGATCAAAGCGAAAAAAGCAAAGCATTCACATAAACATAAGCAAAAAGGTTCCTGTGGAGTACCGCAGATGTAGAGGGTGCTAATACCTTCCCTTTGCATAACCAACCCCCGAACCCGTAACTCTAAAGGGATTTATCGTTATTTTTCCCTTCCTCTTTTTGGATAAAATAAAAGACGGTGGCGACTCTTGCATTTAAAATATTTTTCAAACGGGTTAAGTTCAATCAATACTTAATCTCGTGAAAAATCCCGCCGCGACAGAATGGCGACTCTGTTGGGGATAACAATACACCTGTTTAAACTTATTTGAGGGTTTAGCCTATCTTTGCTTGTTTATATGTTTGCTTTGTGAATATTTGCTAAATTGTATTGTTTGTAATGTTTGTTATTTTGGGTTTTGGGGGATACTTGTGATAAATCCTATACCCGGATTTGGGGCATATTTGAGATAGGATGGATGATAATTCAGGTTGACTTGATAGGAGACAATCCTTACCGAGTTGACTTGAGCCTTTGTCCGCTTGGTGGAGGCCTCTTTGAGGGTGATAGTGCTAAAACAAGTCATTTGTGAGGCATTGTTGCTTTCGACGGGCCCGTGAAGCCAAGGACCTTAGTTTACCTTTACCCCATCTTGGCCTTACTTAGGATGTGATGCGGTGACCGCTTCGGACCAAAAGTCTGGTTTGGTTGATACGCGATATCACACTCAAGCGAGATTCTTTTGAGAATAATATTGGAAAGCGAGCAGTTGCTTAACCCGGTATTATCCGAAGAAGGATCCATAACCTTGGGAACTTTTAGAACCCGTTTGGCAGGTGAACCTTAGAACTTATCTGGGGGCTTTGTCCTAAACTCCATGTTGGTGATGAACTTTGACCCTTGTATTGTTTGACCATGTTTGTGTTTGTTGCATTCATGCATGACATGCATTCATTCCCATCATTTCAACCTTTTTCCAAGGAACTTAAAGTGAGGATTGCAAATATTGCAGGAAACATGGATTTTGGACGGAGAAGTGTGAAAAAGTACAATCTCATCAATCCAAAGATAGATGAACTAAAGAAACTGGTTCCTTCGATCGCAGATCCTATTGGTTTCAGAGACAGATATGGGGAACTTATATCTTTATTGACACTTAGGATGGAAGAAGGGTTATTGCAGACATTAGTACAGTTCTATGATCCAGTCTATCACTGTTTCACATTCCCAGACTATCAACTCATGCCTACATTGGAAGAGTATGCCCAGTTGCTTCACATCCCAGTTGCTGATACAGTACCTTTCTCTGGTTCAGAAAAGTTACCCGAGCACAGTTCTCTTGCAAAAGTGTTGTACATGAAGAAGTCAGAATTCAAGAATAACTTCACCACCAAAGGAGGACTTCCAGGTTTCACTGCCAAGTTCTTAATGGGGAAGGTTTCTTATTTTGCCAGTCAAGGTTGTGATATTATTGTGGAGCATCTGTTCGCCTTGTTGATCTACGGTTTGTTACTATTTCCTAATATTGAAGGTTTTGTGGATTCATATGCTATACGCATCTTCCTAAGTGGTAATCCTGTTCCAACTTTGCTCGGAGACACCTATCATTCCATCCATTACCGTACTTTGAAAGGAGGAGGAACCATAGTCTGCTGTATACCGTTACTCTACAAATGGTTTGTCTCTCATCTTCCTAAGTCAGCTACTTTTTGGGATCGCAAGTCAGGACTTCAGTGGTCACAGAGGATTATGTCTCTTACCCAGTCAGATATTGCATGGTATAGTAGAGTTTTAGACGATGTGAAGATCATTGATAGTTGCGGGGAGTTCCCCAATGTGCCCCTCATGGGCACAAAGGGAATCATTTCTTATAATCCAGTACTTGCTAGGAGACAACTCGGTTACCCTATGAAGGACAAGCCTCCTAACATTCTTTTAGAAGGTATTTTCTTGAGGGATAACGAGGAGGACCCTACCATGAAAGAGAGAGTAGTAAGAGCTTGGCATCGTGTTTGTCGCAAAGGGAGACTTGAATTGGGTAAGAAAGATTGTACCTCCTATGAGCCGTACCTCCAGTGGGTCAGAGCCAGAGCTATACAGTTGAAAATGCCATACCCACATCATGATCCTATCAAACCCGCTCCATTGAAGACCCCCTACCTTCCGCTAGATGACAAAGAAGAACTCCAAGCCACCTTGGAGAGGGTCAAGAAAGAGAGAGACGCTTGGAAGGATAAGGCCCAGGTGCTCGAAATGGAAAATGAAGAACTTCAGAGACAGTTAAAGGAGCAGAGTGGAGAAGATCGTGCAGGTAAACGTCCAAGGGTGCAAGAGGATTTATTTTCCTCAGGCACAACAGATTACTCCCAGATTCCACAGTCCTCAGGTGCATGGAAAGGTCTTGTAGACAGTTTGGTGAAGGAGAAAGCTTTTATGCAGAAGGCCTATGAAGAAAGAATTGAGAGACTTGAAGGACAACTCCTACTTGTTTATGCTCGTCCTGATGACACATGTCTTTAAATGGTTTTCTTGGTTGTATTTTGGGTTGATAACTTTGTTTTGTTATCAAAAATGTTTGCAATTCTATCCTTTCCTTCACTTAGAGTTCCTTGGAAAATCATTCATTTTGCATATCCATGCATCACGTGAATACAGGGTGTCTGTCTTGGTCCAGTCTTCTAACAGTTGCTTCCCGCCAGCAGATCCATTTCAAGCTGACGCATAATTACAACACAAGAGCCAACTACAAAAGAAGAATGGAGATAACAGATAACGAGAACCGAGAATTGAAAGCTCAGGTTGACCGCCTTTCTGCTATGGTCGAGACATTGATAGCAAACCAAGCAGCCCAAGCTGCTCAACTTCAAACAGCACAAGCTCAGGTTGCCGAAGCACAAGATGCACAGATCCAGGCGCAAGCACAGGCAGCAGAGATGCGCAACCAAATGTTAACCGCCCGTCTACAAGCAGAGGAAGCCCAGGCTAGGGCTCAAGTTCATAATTCAGGACAAACTTCGGCACAGAATCAACCTCAAATTCAGAATCAGACAACAGCAGCACCCGTCACTACAGTCATCGCTTCAGAAATCAACGCTGTCCCAGTCACTTCTGTTACCATCACAGCATCCCGTCCTTGGGAAATACCCAGGGATCTTAATCAAGATAGATATCAACAAGAGTTCGTTCCACCAAATGCTCCTGTCTTCACTAATGTTCCTCTCGTTGTTCACTATACTCCTCACCTAGGAGAACCTGTCTATCACGGCCCTACCCCAAGTGAGGATCCTGGTCTCAATGATAGAATGGATGAATTCCAGGATCAGTTTGCGGAATTACAAAAAGAGATAAAAGCTCTTCGAGGGAAAGACAGAATGGCGACTGGAGTAGTTATGAAGAACTGGACCACAATTGACATCCCACATTGTGTCCACATATCAAAGTAATTAAGCTTTTCAGTTTTCAAAAACCTTCCGCTTTAGCCCAAAGCGCGAAGCATTAATTTTGTAAAATGGGCACTTTTGTCAAAAACGTACTATCCATGAAAAAGATCTTTTGTGTTCCTATACACTTGTGTCCTTTTATCTTTTCAGCTTTTTCGGAAAATGGTAACACAAAAAAACCTTAAAAAGAACACATTTTTGCATGGCATGGTCAGTCCTCTAAAAACAATTGTTTGTACAGGTTACTTAAACCCGTTGAACACAATGACATCATGCCCTCTCCCAACTTTGAACATTCTGTATTCGAAGCTGAAGAGGAAGAGTGGGATGAGATTCCAGAAGAGGTCGCCCGCCAGTTTGAAAATGAAGAAGACACTATTCAGCCATACAAGGAGCCTTTGGAAACAGTCAACTTGGGTTCGGAAGAAAATGTGAAAGAAGTCAAAATTGGAGCATTGTTATCCCCACAGGTCAAAGAGCAATTGATCAGCCTGTTGAAAGAGTATGTAGATGTGTTTGCTTGGTCTTATCAAGATATGCCTGGTCTCGACACTGACATCGTAGAGCACAAGCTACCTTTGAAGCCAGAATGTCCACCGGTCAAATAGAAATTAAGAAGAACACATCCAGATATGGCCGTCAAAATTAAAGAAGAAGTTCTGAAGCAAATAGATGCTGGTGTTCTTGCCACTTCAGTGTATCCAGAGTGGATAGCAAATATTGTGCCAGTTCCTAAGAAGGACGGGAAGGTACGAATGTGTGTCGACTATCGTGACTTAAATAGAGCAAGCCCAAAGGATGATTTCCCCCTGCCTCACATTGACATGTTGGTAGACAATACAGCAAAGTTTGACATATTCTCCTTCATGGACGGATTCTCCGGGTATAACCAGATCAAAATGGCTCCCGAAGACATGGAAAAAACTACCTTCATAACACCATGGGGAACATTCTGTTATCAAGTGATGCCGTTTGGGTTGAAGAACGCAGGTTCTACTTACCAGCGAGCCATGACAACGCTCTTTCACGACATGATGCATAAAGAGATTGAGGTTTATGTGGATGACATGATCGCGAAGTCTCGTTCAGAAGAAGGTCACTTAGTAGATCTATTGAAGCTGTTTCAACGATTGAGGAAGTTCCGTCTTCGCCTCAATCCGAACAAATGCACATTTGGCGTCAGGTCAGGTAAACTCTTGGGCTTCATTGTCGGCCAAAAAGGCATTGAAGTTGATCCAGATAAAGTAAAAGCTATCCAAGAGATGCCCGCACCAAAAACAGAAAGGCAAGTGAGAGGTTTTCTAGGACGATTGAATTACATATCCCGGTTTATTTCTCACATGACTGCCACTTGTGAACCTATCTTCAAATTGCTGAGAAAGAGTTAGAATTGTGTTTGGACAGAGGATTGTCAGAAAGCATTTGACAGTATCAAAGAGTACCTCATGGAGCCTCCTATCTTGTTACCACCTGTTGCTGGAAGACCGTTGGTTATGTATTTGACAGTGCTTGAGAATTCTATGGGCTGTATTCTGGGTCAACAAGACGAAACTGGAAAGAAAGAGCATGCCATTTACTACTTAAGCAAGAAATTTACTGACTGTGAATCACGATACTCCTTACTCGAGAAGACATGTTATGCATTGGCTTGGGCTGCTAAGAGATTTAGGCAGTATATGTTAAGTCACACCACTTGGTTGATATCCAAAATGGATCCAATCAAGTACATTTTTGAGAAGCCTGCACTCACTGGTAAGATTGCCAGATGGCAGATGCTGTTATCAGAATACGACATTGAGTATCATACCCAGAAAGCTATCAAGAGCAGTGTGTTGGCTGAGTACCTTGCTCACCAACCCGTTGAAGATCACGATGATAATGAGGATGAGTTTCCTGATGAAGATGTCATGTTCCTAAAATCCAGAGATTGTAAAGAGCCACTTCCTGAAGAAGGACCTGAACCAGATTCTCAATGGGGTTTAGTATTTGATGGAGCTTCCAACGTTTATGGACATGGAGTAGGTGCAGTCATTATCACTCCAGAAGGTTCTCATATTCCTTTCACAGCAAGAATTTGCTTTGAATGTACAAACAACATTGCTGAATATGAAGCCTGTATCATGGGTCTTGAAGAAGCCATTGACCTCCACATCAAAAATCTTACTATTTATGGTGACTCAGCGTTAGTTATCAATCAGATCAAAGGAGAATGGGAAACACGCCACCCTGGCTTGATCCCATACAAAGACTATGCAAGAAGATTGTTGACTTTCTTCACCAAGGTTGAGTTGCATCACATTCCTCGGGATGAGAATCAGATGGCGGATGCTCTAGCTACGTTGTCTTCAATGTATCAAGTGGGTTTTCCAAACGAAGTACCCAGAATTGTGATCAAGCGACTTGATAGACCAGCACATGTGTTTACAGCTGAGGCCATTTTTGATGATAAACCATGGTACCACGATATCAAGCATTTCCTTCAGATTCAGGAGTATCCTCTTGGAGCAACAGAAAAAGATAAAAAGACTTTGAGAAGATTGTCAGGCAGTTTCTTCCTTAATCAGAATGTGCTCTATAAGAGGAATTATGACATGGTCGTACTCAGATGTGTTGACAAAAAGGAAGCAGAAATGTTGATGAAAGAAGTTCACGAAGGGTCCTTTGGTACTCATGCAAATGGCCACTCTATGTCAAGAAAGATGTTGAGAGCTGGTTACTACTGGTTGACCATGGAATCAAATTGCTGCAAATTTGTAAAGAAGTGTCACAAATGTCAGATCTACGCTGATAAGGTTCATGTACCACCAACCTTTTTGAATGTGATTTCTGCTCCTTGGCCATTCTCAATGTGGGGCATTGACATGATCGGTATGATTGAACCCAAAGCTTCCAACGGACACCGTTTCATTCTCGTGGCAATTGATTACTTCACCAAATGGGTGGAAGCAGCTTCGTATGCAAAGGTGACAAAGCAAGTGGTGGTCAGATTCATCAAAAATAATCTCATTTGCCGATATGGCATTCCAAACAAGATCATTACTGACAATGGCTCCAATCTGAACAACAAAATGATGGATGAATTATGTGAAAGTTTCAAGATCGAGCATCACAACTCTTCTCCTTACCGTCCCAAGATGAATGGGGCAGTTGAAGCTGCAAATAAGAATATCAAGAAGATCATTCAAAAGATGGTTGTTACCTACAAAGATTGGCATGAAATGCTGCCTTTTGCACTACACGGATATAGAACATCAGTCCGTACTTCAACTGGGGCAACCCCATTTTCACTTGTATACGGTATGGAAGCTGTGTTACCGATAGAGGTTGAAATTCCATCAATGAGGATACTAATGGAAACTCAGTTGTCAGAGGCTGAATGGTGTCAAAGCAGATACGATCAGTTGAATTTGATTGAAGAAAAAAGAATGACTGCCTTGTGCCATGGATAGTTATATCAAAAGAGAATGAAGCAGGCATTTGATAGGAAGGTTAAGCCGAGAGAATTCAAAGAGGGTGACCTTGTACTCAAGAAGATGATACTATTTCACAATAATTCTAGGGGCAAGTGGACTTCTAACTATGAAGGACCCTATGTTGTCAAGAAAGCCTTCTCAGGCGGTGCTTTAATTCTTACAAACATGGATGGTGAAGAGCTTCCACGTCCCGTGAATACAGATGCAGTCAAGAAATACTTCGCCTAAAAAATGAAAAGAACAGCTCGCTAAGTTGAAAACCCGAAAGGGCGGCTTAGGCAAAAATGAGCGTCTCGGTGGACTGAAAACCTGAAAGGGCGGTCCAAGCAGAAATTAGAGACATAAAAAAAAACAAAGAGAATATTATCCCGGTAGATTGAAAACCCGAAAGGGCAATCTAGGCAAAAGTTAGGGATTTCAGGCAAGTAACTGCATAACAGAGATAAGATCATTGAAGTATCAGAATATTTTCAACAGTTCTCCAACTTTCTCAAGGCTGCAATACAGGTTTCAAAAGTGGAAGAGAGAATGATGTCATTGTAGTTCAACGTACCCTTTTTCCACGAAATTACCATTTTCCAATTTGTAAAGATATATGGAATCATGCTGTTGGCTGGTTACCATCCTATCAAATCAATTTGAGCCTTTCTATATTTCTTGGCACTCTTAATTTTCATTTCAATTTACGAAAGTTCTTTTACTTTGACAGATATGTTTTGAAACAAAAGTTTTGAATTAAAAACAGTTTTTGAAAACTATAAAGATTATTTACTTTGATTTGTGGACATCAATAAAAGGATTGAGACATGTGGTCCCAGTAATTCTGAAATCATGTGATTCCAACTAGACATGTTCATATTACTATCCTTATATGTATATGATGAAAAAATCTCCACAGGTGTCTTGGCAGTAATATTTCTCCAGCAGAGGTTGTGATTCTGGATATCCCCAGTTTTGCTTCCTAGTTTTCCTCAAGAGATCATGCAAGAAATATTTCAAGAAGATTGTTCCCTTCACTTGGGGCATGAAGACTCCCCGGTTAATTGATCATGAAGACTTTGATCCAGGTTTTAAGTTACGGATTTGGCCTATGGGATTACTACAGGTATTTCCCCAGTAATTTATTAAGGAGGGATCAGCAATGTCCCCAGCAGAGGATGAGAAGGAAGCTTTGATTTCCCCGAGCAGGAGTAATACAGAGGTCTCCATCCCTCAGCGAGTGAAGAAAGTTGATATTCAGAAACTACAGGGAATCTCCTGTTGTTCTCTGTCCATTCAATAGAAGGATATGTCTCCTCCTCAGTAATGTTTTGTAGTAAAGAAGAGTGTGTTGCATTTTAAGCAAATTCAAGAATTACAGGATTCCTCCTGAATTCTCATTTACATTCAAAGGTCAGACATCACTGTTCCCCGGCAGAGTCTCCTAGAGGAAAGATCTCGTAACCAGATATCAAACACCATAATCCCCTGCAGAGTCTTCAGATACAGAAAGTCTCCATGATAATTAAAGCAAAAAAATCAAGGATAGATTTCCCCTATATTCTTATTCCCTGGAAAGATACCACCTATCCCCAGCGGACTTTATCCCCAGCGGAGTCTTCCAGAAGAATAATCCCTTCTGCATTATCAGCAAATTCAAGAATTGCAGGACTTCTCTTACAATATCATCTTATTTCCAGAGGATAACACCTTGTATCCCCAGCGGAGTCCTCAAAAAGGTCCAATCCTCATATACCTCACAAATTCAAGAACCACAGGGAATCTCCTGCATTTTTGAAGTAGAAGGCATCTCCATTCTTCTACGGAATCCTCAGCAGAGACAGACTTTTAAAGAAACCTGGATATGGTGCTCTTGTACCAATTCCCCAGCAAGTCTTTGTACTACTCCCCAGCGAGTCTCAGTGCAAATCTCCAGCAAGTCCTTATGCAGCTGTTAACATTTTTAGTTATTCCTAGTTTTGTCTGTCCATCATGCATTCATTACTAAATATTCATGCATATCTATGACATATCATGCTTGCATTCATATGCACCTTGTTTCCTTGTTTATATTGTGGGTTGAGTCAATCTCTCCATATAGAGTATCCTCATAAGCAGCAAAATACCTTTTATTGGTCATGTTCCCCACAGAGATCTATGCCTCGTGGAAGATGGTTGTTTCAGTTGTAAATCCTGATGAGTTCATTCCTCTTCAGTTGAAGTCTTGTTTGACCGTTTCATTCTAGTTCTATCCTAGTTTGAACCTCGTGTCTCCAGATAAAGCTCAGAAATCGCCAGTAAAAGAAGGCAACAATATAGTCTTTGTGACTCTCATTCAGTAAAACAGACATGACAGATATTGTGTCCAAGTCCTTTATACCTTCATCTTTGAGTTGGTACCCATTACAAACTTGAGTTACCTACATCCATGAGTGGTAACCTTTGTTATCCCTCGGATAAATTAATTACTATCTCCATCTATGAGTTGATAACATCCTCACAGAAAGTTCCATGGTTCTACCTGCAACTTTGAGCTGGTAGCGTGCTTTCATCTTTGAGTTTAGCACAGATTCCTTTTGATTCCACCTTCGTCTTTGAGTTGGTGAAGTACCTGCAACTTTGAGCTGGTAATATGCATTCATCTTTGAGTTAGCAAGATTTCTTTTGATTCCACCTTCGTCTTTGAGTTGGTGAAGTACCGTCATCTATGAGCTGGTAGTGTGCATTCATCTTTAAGCTTGCACAGGTTTCTTTTGATTCCATCTTCGTCTTTGAGTTGATGGAATGCCTTCATCTATGAGTTAGGTACACTTTATCCTGTTACCTTCATCTTTGAGCTGGTAACGTGCTTTCGTCTTTGAGTCAGCACAACTTTCTTATGTTTCCATCTCCGTCTTTGAGTTGATGGAGTACCTTCATCTATGATTTAGGTACATAGTGAGCCCTCATCTATGAGCTGGTAGTATGCATTCATCTTTGAGTTCACACATTTTCCTGTGATTCCATCTTCGTCTTTGAGTTGATGGAGTACCTTCATCTATGAGTAGGGTATGTTTGATCCTTGTTGAACTGATAGTGTGCTTTCATCTTTGAGTCATCATAGATAACTTCTGATTCCATCTTCGTCTTTGAGTTGATGGAGTACCTTCATCTATGAGTTAGGTACATTTTGTCCTTCCACCGTCATCTTTGAGTCGGTAATGATAAACATCTCCAGGAGAATATGTTCTAAATTCTTTTAAACACCTTTGTCAATGAATCGGTGGTTGCCTTCAACTTTGAGTCGGCATTTCTCTGTCTACCTCATCAATGAGTTGGTAGTGTGCATTCAACTGTAAGTCTGCACAATGATCCTTAGATCTGATTCTTCATCTACACCATCATCAATGAGTTGGAATTTGATTTCCCTAGCAGTGTTATTATCAATCTTTTGAAGCTTGCCTTCAACTTTGAGTTGGCATGTCCTGTTTACCTCATCGATGAGTGGGTAGTGAGCTGTCAACCATGAGTTAACGCAGTTCGATTCTTATTATGCCCTTGTTATACCTTCATCCTCAAGTTGGTATTCATCTTTTCTGTTACCTCCATCTTTGAGTTGGTAATGTACTGTCACATCAGTACTCTTGTTATATTGATCTTTTCCCACTTTCATCTATGAGATAGTGATGTATCGTCAACATTGAGTCGATATCTCTTTTCCTCCTATTTTCCATCTATGAATAGGTAGTGAATCTTCCCCAACTGAGTATTCTCAGTGTTTACCTTCATGCATTGAGTCGGTGTATGTCCTTCCCCAGTAGAGTTTGCACTCCTGTGTCTCTGTGTCTGTCTGTCTTTTGCATCATGCATACATGCATTTACGGTCAAATTTTGTGGCGTTTGTCATATTTAATTACCTTACGCCATTCGATAGCCTCCGACTATCTGGCATAAGTTAATTAAATAGGGGCATCTGTCGCACCCCAAAATTTGACTTTGGCTTTGTTGACCACATCTTGATTAATCTCGTTGTCTCGTATTCATCTCAATTTCTTAAACTTCGCGTGACAACTGGTTTGATTAGGTTTTGTGTGTTTTCGTTGCTTACCGTGTTGTATTTCGTTGTTTTAGCAAAACCTGGCCGATATCGTTGCCTCGTATTTATCTCGCTTATCTCTGTTGTGCGTGGCATCGCTTCGATTAGGTTTTGTGCGTTTTTATCTATTTAATTGTTTGTTTGTCGGTATTTTGACTGTATTTCGAATATATTAGAGTTTTCGTATTGTCCGATTATTTGTGGTTGTGTTTGTCAGCGTTTTCGTGATGTCGTGTTGATTTTATTATTGCCTAGGGTTGTTTATTTAATTACGTGTTGTGCCGTGTGATTTAATCGAGTCTGTTTGAGTCGTGTTGTTGATTTTACTGGTTTACCGGTTTACTGGTTTATTGGTTTTATCAATTTGTCTGTTTTGCTGTGCAAATTGTCATCGTTTTTATCGCGTTCGTGTCGCTCGATTTTATCGTATTTTAATCGTGTGCCGTTTAATATTATTTGTGCTTAATATTAATTGTGTTTAGTTGTTAATTAGTTTATTTAATTAGGATTAATATTATATTAGTTTATTATTATTATTATTATATAATATATAAATTATATTATTAATTTATGTTAGATATTTTTTAGGTTTCTTATTGTTTAAGTAATCTAAATATATTATTAATTTATGTTAGATATTTTTTAGGTTTCTTATTGTTTAAGTAATCTAAATATATATTATTAATTTATGTTAGATATTTTTTAGGTTTCTTATTGTTTAAGTAATCTAAATATATATTATTAATTTATGTTAGATATTTTTTAGGTTTCTTATTGTTTAAGTAATCTAAATATATATTATTAATTTATGTTAGATATTTTTTAGGTTTCTTATTGTTTAAGTAATCTAAATATATATATATATATATATATATATATATATATATATATATATATATATATATATATATATATATATATATATATATATATATATATATATATATATATAGATGTGGTTAGTAAGAAAAAAGGAGGTGGATCAGTAAGGAAAAAACGTGTGGTGAGAGAAACAGAGAATTGAAAAGAAATATTTTTCCAAAAGCATTACCGTATTTCACTTGTTCTTCATTTTCGGTAACCCAAAATCGTCCCGATTATTCACCGAAACACAAAACCGATTTCATATCTTTGAAGTTCGTTGAGTCCAGGTCACAAATATCCAAGGTTCATTTCATTCCGGCGTCGTTTCACCGATCAAAAGCGACGTTGAAGTCAGGTACTCACGAAGGCAGCCAGCACTGCGTCGGTGACGGTTTCCAGCTTTCGGTCGATCATTTGGACGATCAGAAGTTCATCCTCTTCACACAAGTTTCAGCTCGATTAACTCCACTAACTATTCGTAATACTAACTATTCATAGCTAACTGTGTTGCAATAATTTACTTTCTCGCATTTTTTATGTTCTGTATTGTGTGTTTAATCGTATTGTTCACGTTTTATGTTAAAAAATCGAAAAATCCAAAAAAGAGAAACCCGATGCGATTCCAACGGTCGCCGTTTAAGAAACCCTTTTCACACACTCACAAGCTTACTCTTGGGCTTCCTTATAATGAGCCCATTTATGTATTGTTTCAGGGTTTAGGCTCATTCAAATCTTTTGCCAGCTTTGACTTTTCAGTTTAAAAACATTTTCAAAAGGACGTGTCAGTCTCGAAGCCTCTCGCCTAGGTCGAGCAAGAGATGGCAAGACACGCCAATCTAAAATCAACAAAATAGACTTTCCCCTTTTCTTTTGGGAGAACTACGTGGATTCTGATTTCTCCATTGCGCCTTGGAGATACGTAGGCATGAAGTCTACGACTTTATCGAGTCCAAAAAGCAATAAAATCAAGTTCTTTTCTCATCTCCCCAATCAAATGATCAAAGCGAAAAAAGCAAAGCATTCACATAAACATAAACAAAAAGGTTCCTGTGGAGTACCGCAGATGTAGAGGGTGCTAATACCTTCCCTTTGCATAACCAACCCCCGAACCCGTAACTCTAAAGGGATTTATCGTTATTTTTCCCTTCCTCTTTTTGGATAAAATAAAAGACGGTGGCAACTCTTGCATTTAAAATATTTTTCAAACGGGTTAAGTTCAATCAATACTTAATCTCGTGAAAAATCCCGCCGCGACAGGGTGTAAGACCATTGATTGGCTATCTGTTTCCTGTTCCTTTTGGGGAGCTGGATATAAGACCATTGATTGGCACTCCATTTCCTGTTTTGTTTTCTTTGTGGAGTCAGATGTAAGGCCATTGATTGGCTATCTGTTTCCTATTTTGTTTCTCTTGTGGAGTTAGATGTAAGACCATTGATTGGCTATCTGTTTCCCATGTTGCTTTGTGGAGTTGGACGTAAGACCATTGAATGGCACTCTGTTTCCCATTTGTTTTCGGAGTTGGATGTAAGACCATTGATTGGCACTCCATTTCCAGTTTTGTTGCTCTCTTATGAGACCCTGCTTATTTTCTTATTGCTTTGTGTTGCCTGATTCCAAAGGAACTTACTTGAATCATTGCTATGATTTTGAGAAAGCAACTCCTATTTGTGGCTTTGTCCCTTAACCCTTTTGTGCTTAACCTTGATCCATGTTTTCATCCTTAACCCAAACCAGAAAACTTTTGTGCAAACATTTTTATTCGTTTTCAAAACTAGAAACCTAGGCCATATGCCTTTGATTTTCAAACTTCATTTTCCTAATACTCATTGTAATATTGAACTCTAATTCATACTTTGACTTCATTTTATGAATAATTCTCATTGGTTAATTCAACCCACTCAATTGCTTTTTGTGGCCCTTGTCCACTTCTTAATCAAGTTTTCATGCATTAGCTATAGATCTGAATTATCTTAGTGGTTGATGTGAATCTCACCGCATCCTTAGTGATCGAATTGTAAGTCTTCCATACTGATAACAGGGTTAACCCCTCTAGTATGTCGAAGCTATTCTCACATGGTGGATTGTTGGCTTAGGTCGAGTTTTCTCCCTTTGATAATGAAAGACCTTAGGGCTTTTGCTTAAAATCAATTCACTTACTTTTGGAAATCTTTTAGCCGAACTACGGCGTTTTGATCCTTATCTTTCATGAAAGGTACGTAGGCAATGGGTTCATCCATCCAAACACAAAAATAATAAACTTGTACATTCTTTTCTCACCTCTTCCCTCATGTTTGCACAATAAATATTTTCATAAACAATAACCTGATACAACAAGTTGTGAAAAGGGTTCCCTAGGAGTACCTAGGATGTTGTGGGTGCCTAACACCTTCCCACAACATAATTACCCCCTTACCCAGATCTATGTACCCTTTTTATTAGTTTTCTTTGCAAAACTTCTTAGGCTTTTGTTCGCTTTCTAGCCATTCCTTTGGATAAATAGAAGTGCGGTGGCGACTCTATCTTTGTATGCTTTGCTTTTGATTTAGTCAATAAATCTAAAGGCGATGAATACACCGCTACAGAAAAGTGGCGACTCTGCTGGGGACTGACAATTCCTAGTGGGTTTGCCAACTTTTCACACTTTGTTGTATTATATTTGTCTATTGTTTATGACATATTTTTGTGCAATTTGGGATTACTGTATTGTTTGTAATGATTGATTTGCTTGATATATCAATTGCTTGCATGCTTTGGTGATCTCTGTGAGATGAGTTCTATACCCGAACTCGAGTGCACCTTATGATAGGAGAATGACATAGTCTCGTCGACTTGTGTGCAGTTATTCCTTAGCAAGTTGACTTGCGAGTCCATTCACTTGGTGGAGGTCATGTTGGATTAATAATGTCACACGAGTTATTTGTGGTTAGACATTATTCTTTCAACATAGACCCTAGAAGCCAAGGACCTTAGTTTACCAAGCCCATCTTGGCCTATTTTTAGGACATAGTGCGGAGGTCGTTCAAATGTCAGATTTGATGCGATTGTTACACGATACTACACTCATAAGAGTCTCTCTTGAGAATATTTTTGGAATACGAGTATTCGTTCCTCCGATAATATTCGAAAGATGGGATGATGACTATGGGAACCTCTGGTAGAACATGTTCGGCAGGTTTAAACCATAGTACACTCCCTTTGGGTGGTTCTTAACCGAGACTCCATGCTCGTGACTCGCAACAAACCCGTGATTCATGGTTGATCCGTTCAACTATCGTTAATATCAATGGAACTTGGGTGTTGATAAGGTGAAAACCATAATCCACCAAAATGGATGATTGATATTAGGGATAATATGAACCATCCCATGACCTTTGTCTGGTGTGCTTTGCTTGATCCTTGAGTGTGATTGTTGCATTCATACATTCATGCATTCATCTGCATCCATATCATCAGATAAAAGAAAACTTTCAAGGAACTTAAGGGGTTTATTTGCAAAATTTTCAGATATGGAAAGACAAAAAAGGCATACAAAGAAGTACAACTTCAGACAACCCGATCTGAAAGAGTTAAGGAATCTGACATCTTATGTATTAGATCCCTTGGGTTTCAAAGCTTGTTATGGGAAGCTTCTTCCTCTTCTGACTACTCAGGTTGACGAAGGGTTGATGGGTACTTTGGTGCAATTCTATGATCCTCTGTATCACTGCTTCACTTTTCCAGACTTTCAGCTATTGCCTACCCTTGAGGAGTATGCTCATCTTGTGGGAATTCCTATTCTGGATCAGTTGCCGTTCAGTGGCTTGGAGAGTATTCCTACTTCTCAAGAGATAGCTGACATGTTGCACATAGATGAATCCTTGGTTAAAGCTCATATGACTACCAAAGGTGGAATTCAAGGTCTTCCTTCTGAGTTCCTCATCGCTCAAGCTACCGTTTATGGGAAGGCCATGAGTGAGGATGCCTTCGAAGCCATATTTGTGCTTCTCATCTATGGATTGGTATTGTTCCCCAACATCGACAAATTTGTGGATGTGAACGCTATTAGGATCTTCTCTGCTCTTAATCCCGTTCCGACTCTGTTGGGTGATACCTATTTCTCTTTGCACCTGAGGAATGCAAAGGGTGGTGGCGCTATTGTGTGTTGTTTGCCTCTGTTGTATAAGTGGTTTATTTCTCACTTACCTCAGACGGTCGCTTTCAAGGAGAACAAGGGATGTCTACGGTGGTCTACGAGACTCATGTCTCTCACTAATGATGATATCTCTTGGTATGATCGTGCATATGATGGTGTCCAGATCATTGACTCTTGTGGTGAATTCTCCAATGTGCCTCTTCTTGGTACATGTGGTGGGATTAGCTACAACCCCGTGTTAGCACGTCGTCAGCTTGGTTTCCCCCTAAAGGATAAACCTAATAACATTATGTTAGAAGGTGTGTTCTTTCAGGAGGGTAAAGATCCCCAAGGCTTGAAAGCCAGAATGGTCCGCGCATGGCGCAAGATTCACAAGAAGGGTAGAAGTGAGTTGGGTCCGAAGAACTGCATAGCTTTGGAGCCGTGCACTACTTGGGTGAGGAAGAGAGCATTCGAGTATCTCATGCCTTATGATTATCCGAGACCTACACCTTTGGTTCTGGCTGGGCCTTCAACCCTCCCTAACCAAGGCGTAGAGGAGTTGAGAGACGAAGACCTTTCACGTGCCTGGATCCGTGAAAGAGAAGAGTTACTTCAACAGCTTAAGGAGAAGGATGCTCTGATCGAGTTCCTCGAGCATCAGGTCATTGATGATCCTAACGATGCATGGACTTCTCTACTTCATCAGTCTTCCAAGTTCTGGAAAAGGAGGTATGACAGACTCGCCAAAGAGAAGGAGGATATGGAAGCAGCATATGAGAGAGAGGTTAAGAGGCTTCGTGCAGCTTATCTTCCGGCATCCCGAGCTTCTAGGGATCCATAGGATGTTTATTTTCCTTTTCTCTTGTAATGATTGACAATGTTGTGCTTCTTTTTCTCAAATATATTTGATGAGATATTTTCCATATGCGATAAAATGCTTAATATTCAAAATTTGCAAATAATACCCTAAAGTTCCTTCAAAAATAAAAACAAATCATATGCACGAGCATTGCATGCATCATTTGCATAAGCAGGTGTTATTCTCAGCCTCTGGTCTTGTGGTCTAACTCTGTGCTCTTCATTTATTTTGAAGATAAGCTGACTCATCGATACTACACCAGAGCCAACTCTTCCAGATTGATGGATCATCTTGAGCAAGAGGACCGTGAGCTCAAGGAGGAAGTCGCTAGAATGAGTGCTTTGATGGAGTCTTTCCTGGCAGCTCAGAACCAGCCGTCTCCAACACCTGCAACTCCTCCCCAGAGGACTGTTATTTCTGAGGTTGTTTCTTCGACAGTGCCTACTGCCAATGCCCACTTCGTGCCAACAGCCATGCCGTCCGGGTTTCCGTGGGGGATGCCTCCTGGCTTTATGCCTGATATTCCCGCTCCGACATTCGCTTCTATGCTGGCATCTAGCCCGGTCCTTGTTGTGCCTCCTCCTGTCGTGCATACCGTTCCCAGGGTAGACGACACCATATATCATTCTGAGCCGTCTGAGGGCCCAGATGTTCATGAGAAGATGGATGCGATGAATGACCAATTTCTTGAACTCCACAAGGAATTGAAGACCCTTCGAGGAAAGGACTTGTTCGGCAAGTCTGCTGCTAAGCTCTGTTTAGTTCCCGGTGTGAAAATACCTGTCAAATTCAAGGTCCCAGACTTTGAGAAGTATAAGGGGAACACCTGCCCTCTCAGCCACCTGGTTATGTATGCCAGGAAAATGTCTACTCAAACGGATAATGATCAGCTACTCATTCATTATTTCCAGGACAGTCTATCCGGTGCTGCACTGCGATAGTATATGAGTTTGGACAGTGCAAACATCCGTTCCTTCAATGATCTTGGCGAAGCTTTCGTCAAGCAATACAAATACAATGTGGATATGGCTCCCGACCGGGATCAGCTCAGGGTCATGTCCCAGAAGGACAAAGAGACATTTAAAGAGTACGCCCAGAGGTGGCGAGAGCTGGCAGCTCAGATTACTCCTCCGCTGGAAGAGAAGGAAATGACCAAGACCTTTCTGAAGACCTTGAGTTCATTTTATTACGAGCGGATGATTGCTAGCACTCCTTCTGATTTCACCGAGATGGTGAACATGGGGATGCGACTAGAGGAGGGAGTCCGTGAAGGACGTTTGTCCAAGGATGAAGGCTCTTCTAGCAAGCGATATGGGGCGTTTGCGAAGAAGAAAGATGGCGAGGCACATGCTGTGCAATCCCATATCAAACCCAGAAGACCCTCCGT
Source organism: Lathyrus oleraceus (assembly GCF_024323335.1). Classification (NCBI taxonomy): domain Eukaryota; kingdom Viridiplantae; phylum Streptophyta; class Magnoliopsida; order Fabales; family Fabaceae; genus Lathyrus; species Lathyrus oleraceus. The sequence goes on along the minus strand of NC_066584.1, from coordinate 487,133,632 downwards.
GAGAAGGAAGCCTGTGTGTTCAGCTAGCAACCAGCACCAGGTGGCTCACATAGCACCTGTCTTCAGAGATAACCAGCAATATCATCATCAGCACAACAATAATCAGCAACCACATCAACAGTATCAACAACAACATCATCCTCAACAGCAGGCTTACCAGCCTCGCAACAGTAATCAAGCTAGTACGAGTTATGAAAGGAAGAAGATCACCTTCAATCCGATTCCGGTGTCATACGCAGAGCTGTATCCCTCTTTGATAGAGCGGAAACTGATTACTCCCAGAGACCCGCCAGCTATACCGGTCAACCCTCAGTGGTGGTATAAGCCTGATTTGCACTGTGTCTATCATTCGGGTGCTCCGGGCCACGATGTAGAGAACTGCTTTCAGCTGAAGACTAAGGTTCAAGACCTTATGAGATGCGGTATTTTGAGCTTTGAGGACGCATCTCCCAATGTTAAAAAGAACCCATTGCCCGAGCATGGGAAATCAGTTAACATGGTCCAGGGTTGCCCTGGCAAATACAAGGTCAAATATGTTAGCCATATTCGACAGTCATTGGTTGAGTTGCATCGTCTGCTGTGTGATTACAGTCATCTGGAGCACGACCATGACAAATGCCGTATCTGCTCTGTCAATCGTTTGGGCTGTCGCCAAGTGAGGAAAGATCTGCAAGAATTGCTGGACGATGGGACCATCGAGATCCTTCAGAACAAGAATGTTGATGAAGATGAGCCAGAGGTTAATGTGATTTCTCCGGTGTTCAAGATCCCTGAGCCTGTTGTCATTCGATATGATGGTAGCAAGCAGAAGGTTTCTCCTGCCCTGATTATCAAGCCTGCCAGCCCTGTGCCTTATTCTTCTGATAAAGCAATTCCATTCCGCTATAATGTTGTTGCCGTTGAAGATGGGAAAGAAGTGCCCTTGCCTTCTCCATCTGTTATGAATATAGCTGACGTGAGTGGGTTGACCCGTAGTGGTCGCGTGTTTTCAGCACCCCCAAAGCCTCAGGCTGTTGCTGACTCTGTTGAGCGTCCGGTTGGGAATGCTGCGAATTCTCCGAATCCGGCACCTGTTGTTAAACCCTCCTCTGTACAAAAGACTCCTACTTCTTCTGTTGGCCCTAGTGGCATTGTGAATGAAGATTGTGATGAGATGCTGAGGCTCATCAAGAAGAGTGAGTACAACGTTGTAGACCAACTTCTACAAACGCCGTCCAAAATCTCCGTGTTATCTTTAATTTTGAATTCAGAACCTCATAGGGAGGCTTTGCAGAAAGTTTTGGACTTGGCTTATGTTGATCATGATGTCACTATAGAACAGTTTGACAACATTGTTGCAAACATTACTGCTTGCAACACTTTGAGTTTCTGTGACGCTGATCTCCCTGAGGAGGGAAGAGACCACAACATGGCTTTATATATATCCATGAATTGCAAGAACGACGCCATGTCCAATGTGCTGGTGGACACTGGGTCATCTTTGAATGTATTACTGAAATCCACTCTCTCTAGATTGTCATATCAAGGGCCTCCCATGAGGCAGAGTGGAGTTGTTGTGAAAGCTTTTGATGGGTCGCGTAAGACTATGATTGGGGAAGTTGATCTCCCAATCAAGATTGGACCAAGTGATTTCCAGATCACCTTTCAGGTTATGGATATCCACCCATTTTATAGCTGTCTCTTAGGCAGACCATGGATTCACGAGGCTGGCGCCGTGACATCCACCCTACACCAGAAGCTGAAATTCGTCAAGAACAAGAAACTGGTTGTGGTAGGGGGAGAAAAGGCTCTCCTGGTTAGCCACTTGTCTTCCTTCTCATACATTGATGCTAAGGATGAAGTTGGAACTCCTTTCCAAGCTTTGTCTATAGCTGAGCCGGGTGAGAAGAGAACTCCTTCATTTGCTTCCTATCGTGACGCGAAATTGGCCATCGAATGTGGCGCAGTTGCTGGTTTAGGAAAAATGATCGAGCTTGAAGACAACAAGTCCCGGGCTGGCATTGGCTATTCTTCTGGGGTCTTCAATGACAAAGGTCTGTTCAAGAGTGGAGGTTTCATCCACGCCGATCAGAGTGAAGAAGCTGCTGCTATTCTGGAAGAAGATGCAGAGGATACTGACAATTTTGTCATCCCTGGAGGGATCTGCCACAATTGGGTCGCTGTGGATGTTCCTACAGTCATTCATAGATCAAAGTAAATAATCACTTTGTTTAAAAACCCTTCTCCCATGCCAAAGGGAGAAGTGATGACATTGTTGGCAACATTTATACAATGATATTTCATTCAATAAATTCATGTTAAATGTTTGTTTTTCCAATTATTTTCACTTTTTGCTTTTTGCATGAAATCGGTGATCACAAAAAACCCTAAAAACAAGAATAAAAGCAATCTTTTCATCTGCATAATGATTGCCTTGTTTGATTTCTAAAAAGCTTTCATATTCAAAATCATTATGCAGGTTGATTCTTAAACCCATTGAACATAATGATCCAACACCATCTCCCAATTTTGAATTCCCTGTATTCGAGGTAGAGGAAGATGATGTTGAAGGGATTCCTGACGAGATTTCCCGTCTACTTGAGCACGAAAAGAAGATCATTTAGCCGCATCTTGAGAATCTGGAAACAGTCAACTTGGGGTCTGAAGATTGTGTTCGTGAAGTCAAGATTGGGGCACTCCTTGAAGAGTCTGTCAAGAAGGGGTTGATCAGTTTGCTACGAGAATATTCTGATATCTTCGCTTGGTCGTACGAAGACATGCCAGGTCTAGATAGAGATATTGTGCAACATTTCCTGCCTCTGAAACTTGAGTGTGTGCCTGTGAAGCAGAAGCTTAGAAGAACTCATCCTGACATGGCAGTGAAGATCAAGGAAGAAGTTCAGAAGCAAATTGATGTGGGGTTTCTGGTGACTTCCACATATCCTCAATGGGTGGCCAATATTGTGCCCGTGCCTAAGAAGGACGGAAAAGTCCGTATGTGTGTCGATTGCAGAGATTTGAATAAGGCTAGTCCGAAAGATGATTTCCCTCTACCACACATTGATATGTTGGTAGACAATACAGCCAAATTCAAAGTCTTCTCGTTTATGGACGGATTTTCCGGATATAATCAAATCAAAATGGCACCCGAGGATATGGAGAAGACAACATTCATCACACCTTGGGGAACATTCTGTTATCGAGTGATGCTCTTCGGTTTGAAGAATGCCGGAGCCACATATCAACGAGCTATGACTACCTTGTTTCATGACATGATGCACAAGGAGATTGAGGTCTACGTTGATGATATGATTGCTAAATCACGAACGGAAGTGGAACATGTTAAGCATTTGTTGAAGCTTTTTCAGCGTTTGAGGAAGTTCAAGCTTCGTCTGAATCCCAACAAATGTACATTTGGAGTCCGTTCTGGAAAGTTATTGGGTTTTGTTGTCAGCGAAAGAGGTATTGAGGTTGATTCTGCAAAGGTCAAAGCAATACGAGAGATGCCCGCGCCCAAAACTGAAAAGCAAGTCCGAGGTTTTCTTGGCCGCTTGAACTACATTTCCAGATTTATATCCCACATGACTGCCACATGTGCGCCGATATTTAAGCTCCTCCGGAAAGATCAATCCCATGATTGGACCGAGGATTTCCAAAAAGCTTTCGACAGTATCAAAGAGTATCTGTCTGAACCTCCGATCTTGTCTCCGCCTGTAGAAGGAAGACCCCTGATCATGTATCTGACAGTTCTTGAAAATTCGATGGGTTGTGTACTCGGTCAGCAAGACGAATCAGGGAAGAAAGAATCTGCTATCTACTACCTGAGTAAGAAGTTCACTGATTGTGAGTCTTGATACTCAATGCTTGAGAAGACGTGTTGTGCTTTGGCTTGGGCTGCTAAGCGTTTACGCCAGTACATGATAAATCATACGACTTGGTTGATATCCATAATGGATCCAATCAAGTATATCTTCGAGAAGCCTGCTCTAACCGGGAGGATTGCCCGTTGGCAGATGTTGTTATTTGAGTATGATATCGAGTATCGAGCTCAGAAAGCTATCAAAGGTAGTATCTTGGCTGACCATTTGGCACATCAGCCGATTGAAGATCATCAGTCTGTTCAGTACGACTTCCCAGACGAGGAGATTCTGTATTTGAAAATGAAAGATTGTGACGAGCCTACACTCGATGAAGGGCCAGAGCCTGGTTCCAGATGGAGTATGGTATTTGATGGCGCTGTAAATCAGTACGGAAATGGAATTGGGGCGGTAATCATTACTCCTCAGGGCACACATATTCCTTTTACAGCAAGGCTAACTTTCAAATGCACGAATAATATGGCTGAGTACGAAGCCTGCATTATGGGATTAGAAGAGTGCATTGATCTAAGGATCAAGCATCTTAATGTGTATGGTGATTCGGCCCTGGTTGTCAATCAGATCAAGGGTGAATGGGAAACGAATCAACCCAGTCTCATTCCATACAGAGATTATGCGAGGAGGATTTCAACGTTCTTTACAGAAGTTGACTTTCATCATATTCCTCGAGAGGATAATCGAATGGCAGACGTGCTTGCTACGCTTGCTTCAATGATTGTGGTCAAATATTGGAATGAAGTTCCCAACATCACCGTGATACGCTTGGATAGACCGGCTCACGTGTTTGCAGTTGAAGAAGTGAATGATGACAAGCCTTGGTATTATGATATCAAATGTTTCCGCCAGAACTAGGTATACCCGCCTGGGGCATCTGTGAAAGATAGGAAAACTCTGAGAAGGTTGTCAGGCAGTTTCTACCTTAGTGGAGAAGTGCTTTACAAGAGAAATTTTGACATGGTTCTGCTCAGATGCGTGGATAGACACGAAGCAAACATGTTGATGACTGAGGTCCATGAGGGTTCATTTGGTATGCATTCCAATGGACATGCCATGGCTAGAAAGATGTTGAGAGCAAGCTACTATTGGCTGACAATGGAGTCTGACTGCTGCAAATACGTGAAGAAATGCCACAAGTGTCAGATTTACGCGGACAAGATTCATATTCCTCTGACACTTCTGAATGTGATTTCATCACCATGGCCTTTCTCTATATGGGGAATTGACATGATTGGCATGATTGAACCGAAAGCGTCCAACGGACACAGGTTTATTCTCGTAGCAATTGACTACTTCACCAAATGGGTTGAAGCGGCGTCGTATGCGAATGTGACCAGGCAGGTGGTCATGAAGTTTGTCAAGAATCAGCTTATATGCCATTATGGTGTGCCTGATAAGATCATTACTGATAATGGATCTAACTTGAACAACAAGATGATGGAAGAGTTGTGCGGTGAGTTCAAGATTGCACACCATAATTCCTCTCCCTACAGACCCAAGATGAATGGGGCTGTTGAAGCTGCTAACAAGAATATCAAGAAGATCATCCAGAAGATGATAGTCACATACAAAGATTGGCACGAGATGCTTCCATTTGCTTTGCATTGATATCGTACATCTGTCCGTACTTCAACAGGGGCAACCCCTTTTTCTCTTGTCTATGGCATGGAGGTTGTTCTCCCAGTAGAGGTGGAGATCCTATCAATGAGAGTCTTAATGGAAGCCAAGTTGACTGATGCTGAATGGATTCAGAGTCTTTACGACCAGCTGAATCTGATTGAAGAGAAGCGATTGACTGTCATGTGCCATGGTCAGTTATATCAGCAGAGAATGAAGAAAGCATTCGATAAGAAGGTCAAGCCTCGTGTGTTACGAGAAGGTGACCTTGTGCTCAAGAAAGTCTTGTCTTTCGCGTCCGATTCCAGGGGCAAGTGGACTCCAAACTATGAAGGTCCATATGTTGTCAAGCGAGCTTTTTCAGGCGGTGCTTTGATGCTTACAACAATGGATGGGGAGGATTTCACTCGTCCTGTGAATTCAGATGCAGTCAAGAAATACTTTGCCTAAAAATAATAAAAACAAAATGGCTCGCTAAGTTGAAAACCCGAAAGGGCGGCTTAGGCAAAAAAGAGCGTCTCGGTGAATTGAAAACCCGAAAGGGCGATCCAGGCAAAAATTAGAGACATGAAAAAAAAAAGAATATTTGCATCCCGCTAGATTGAGTACCTCACCCTGAGGCAATCTAGGCAAAAATTAGGGATTTGGCAAGTAACTGCGTCTTGACAAGACTGTGTTCTACATCTGTTATCTGCCAGAGATTCTCGATTCGTCGTCAACTAAAGCTTCGAATACATCGAATTCGGAATTGGTGGAGAAATGGTCATTATGTTCAATGTAGCCCTTTCCAATATATATCACCAATTTCAAACTTGTACAGATCTATGGAGTCTTGCCATTTGCAGACTACCATTCCATCAAATAAATTTGAGCTTTTAGCCAATTATTTGCACTCTTATTTGTTTCTACTCAACAAATGTTTTGCATGTTTTAATTGATAAAATATCATTGTTTTCCAAATAAACAAATCTTTCACAAATTGTTCTTAAACAAAGTGAACATTCACGATGATCAAAGATACTTAAGAGATCTGCAGTGCTCTCCCAAGGGTGGTTTGATTCCCAACAGGGTAAGACATTTGTTCATATCTCGAGATAACTGTATCTTTTTCCTGTAGAACCTTTGTACGGTTTCTCCTCAGCGAGGTTGCTCAGTGCAGTGTTGGTTGAAGTTGTCCAACTTCATTTCCCCGGCAGTACAACATTCTTCCTCCAGCCTCTACTAGCCCTATTGTGGTTTTCATCCCCAGTAGAGTGCTGTTCTAGCCCTATTGTGGTTTTCATCCCCAGTAGAGTGTTGTTTTAGCCCTATTGTGGTTTTCATCCCCAATAGAGTGTTGTTTAAACACTTTTGTGGGTCAGTCCTAAGCAGAGTGTTTGTTGAAGACTTCAACTTTCCTCTCCAGCATTATTCTCTCCTCAGCATGGGTTGCTTTTCTTTGGAAGATTCAGTATTTAGTGGGTTGACATCCCAGTACTTTGTCATTTCCTCGGATAGACCCCTAGCGGAGTTGTTGGCATGATGAACTTCATCTATGCTATCTATCCCCATCAGAGATCGGGTTGCTTCCTGGCATCTCTGATACCTAGCGTGAGTTGCTGTTGTGGCGTTTCTACCTGTACATTGAACTCTTTTCTCCGGTTGTGACTGACGATCCCTCCGGAAACCTCTTGAGGCCTTCCTCCCCTGCAGAGATTTGGTGATCTTCTGATACTTCTGATCCCCAGTAGAGTGGCTTGTGTGGCAGGATCTACTTGTGTGATCTTTTCTCCTTCAGATGGGTCTTCCCTAGTGAAGTTGCTTGAAGTTGCTTTCGTGGCAGTTCTTGCCTGTGCAACGAGCTCTCTTTCCCAGTTGAGACTGATGATCCATCCTCGCAGATGATTTGGTTGTCTTAGATCCCGGCAGATTGGATGTTCTCCAGCGATCCTGGCTTTCTCTTTCGAGATGTAGTACCGGGCGTTTGATTCCTGGACCTGTTTGTGTTATATATGTCTGTTTTGTCAGCATTCATCAAACATAAATCAAGCATATTCATGCATACTTTCAACATTCAGATATTCATGTTGCATTCTTTGTCATATATCTTTTGATTGTTGTCTCCTGCTAAGTGGTGATATAGATCTCTCCAGTAGATCTCCCCAAGCAGATGTCGGGTGTCTAATCTCTCAATATAGAGTCAGCCCCTTAAGCAGAAAGTGTCTGTCCTTTCCTTCTGCAGTTCCCCACTGGGCTATATCCTCGTGGATGACGGTTGTTTCCGTTCCCTCCCAACACACATAGTGGGATGGGTCTTCCCTATTGAGTTATATCCTCATTAGGACGAGTCTTGATTCAGTTTGCCTTTTAGTTTGATCCTAAATTGGCCTTTTGTGACTGTCTCTGGTGCTTCCCTGTGGTATAAAGGAATAGTTGCTTACTAACCGGCACTCATTCATCTTATCCTCAGTGGAACTCGTGGCTTTCTGCCTACAAACCGGCAGTCGTAAGTCCTATCTGTGTGGTTTACTACCCATTAACCGGTAGTTATAAATCCTACTTTTATCCCCTAACAGAGGTAACCTTTGTGGTTCATTCTGGTTGATGGTGGATTTTTTGGGTCTTCTACCTACTAACCGGTGGTTGTAAATCCTATTTTCTCACTTTGTTCCTCAGTGGAATCTTTGGTCTTCTACCTATCATCTCGGTAGTTGTAAACCCTATTTTCTCTCCTTGCAGAGTTAACCTTATTGTTCATCCTGTAAGACCCCAATTTTGGGCCCTAAGATCCCTCATGGCCCATATCATTCATATCATAACCTCAAGGATCATTGCAGGCCTTTGCTTTCCTCTTAGTGGGTAGATTGCTTTGTGGGTTGTTTCTTGATCACCAAGCATACTTTGCATTTGTATATCTTTGCTTTCATATGTTTATCATTCAAAAAGTACAAAAATATTGTCAGTCTAACCTTGTTGCTTGCAGTGGAAGCAATCATCAGCAATTAGGTCAAAGTCAGTCATTGATCAGTCAAAGCAATGGATGGTGGCCATTCTTGCAGAATTTGGGCATCATGATCAATAATCAAAGGTTCATACATCTTGTGACATCATTTGAAATCAATTTCTCAAAGAATTAGGGTTTGGAATTCATCAGAAGAAGTTCAATCAGTCCAAAACCCTAGAAAAGTCAAACTTGGTCAACTGTTGATTTAATCAGAGATTTGATGGATAGAATTGATTTGAAGGAGCTCATTCATGCTTATATAAACCTCATCTATCATGTCAAACCTCATCATGGAAGAAAATCAAGTCAAAACAGAAATTTTCCAGAAATAGCAAGTGGACCTGTAATTTCAACTGCAAAAAATGGAAACTTCTTGATCTTAAACTTACATCATGATACAAGCTTCAAATGAATTTTTGCCCAACATGAAAGTTGAAGATCTTGTTCTCCCATTTTCAAAAAGTCCAAGAACATCAAAATCCCATGTGTGGTTGTCAAGATATGATCAAATCATTTTCATCAATTTTTGAACTTCAAAGAGCCATATCTCTCAAACCATAAGGCCAAATTTGGTGGGGTTTTTTCCTACAAACCACATTTTTCATCCTCTTTCCAAAAATATAAATTTCATGACCTAAAACCCTACCATTCAAAATGGCATTTTTGGACCTTTCTCATTTAAATTCAAAGTTTGACCAAACTTTGACTTTTTGAGTTTTTGACTTTTTCTTGATTTGGTCAATTGGGGAATGTTCCATGTCATATTTGTGACGTGTTCCAATTCCAAAACCATGTCCATACCACCATTTTCCCATCATTTTGAATCAAAATGCAAATTTGGCAATTTGGCAAAAGAAGCTTCACAAAAGTAAAAATCAGTACAGCATTTCACTTGTACAACCAAAGCAGCAGAAATGCAGTCTGTTTCCAGCCTGTGCCCAGCCCAAATTCGCAGCAAAAACACACCTCCACTTTCACTTTGTCCACAATTAGCAACTTTGCAAATGAAGGCATTTACACTAAGTTAGCTTAGCACATGGTTAAGTGATGATTAACAGATGATATTTAAGGGATTCTTCTGCATTTCCAAACCTAGTTTTTTCAGCCTACCACACAGAAAAATCTCACTCTCTCACTCTTGCATTTTTGACCCTTTGGCAATTTCTGCTCAAAATCTCCAAACAACTTGAACATTCTTTCTTACTTCCATCATCTAATCACCCTTAAGAGTTGTTTTTAAGCATAAGATCTCAGCTGGAACCATTTTTTCAAGCTCTGTTATCCTCCAAGCTATTTCAATGGCAGAGCACGATTTATCCATTTCTAAGCACGCTTGAGCTGAAAGATTCTCATCATCCATCAACACAAAGCACAAGGGCCACCTGTTTGAGCTCATAACCACCAAAACAGCACGGCATCTAGTTTTTCTTCAAAAACAAGTAAGCCCTCGACCCTCTCTTATCATCAAAACATGCCATGTATCTTGTAGTCCTTTCCATGCTTGTTCTATTGTAGCTTGAATCATGTTAAATGGTTGATTATATTGCTCTAAATCTGAAATCTCATTTTATGTACAAAATGTGTTTCCTATCGAGTTGGTTTGTTCAGGCTGATTTGATGAAAGTGAATAGCATATTTAGGTTGCATGATGCATAATGATGCTATTGGTGCAATTAGTTTTGAGTTCTGAGCATTTTGATTTTTTTCTGCTTTCATGAAAAGGATGATTTTGCTGTTATGCTTAAGCCCTAATTCTGTCCAGATTTCCTCATGATGAATGTGTGTTTAGCTGATGTTGGTGCTTATGATTAATTTCCATGGCCATGTTGTTTGTTGTGCTTGATTTGGTGATGGACATTGGATGATGAATACCTTGGCTGCAGTTTGAAAATGAATACATGTGTGCTGCTATTTAAACCAAACATCCTGTTGTTTTTCAAAAGAAAACTGGCTCATGTATGTTGACTGCTGTTTGTTATATGATCATCATGGTTGTGTTACATTTGTGGTTTCCATGTGGCTGTTGAATTTTATTTGATGATGAGACATGATGATGACTGCTTGCTGCAGCTTAGAGAGCTTTGCCTAGGAATGTTCCTGCTTGTTTTGTTTTGATGCTTATGACATGAAGCACATTGAGACTTTCCTGCTGTTTGCTTGATGATGATAATTACATGATGATAACATTGAATGATGAATGCTTTATGCTGTTGTTAGTTGTTTAATTGTTGGAATCTCAATGGATGATGATGTTGATGACCTCAATGTTGATTACATGATGAATCATGCTAGTTAAACCTTGCTGTTGTGATTGCTTGCCCAAATTTTATGTGATGATGTTGTTGAACCCTGCTTGCTATAACATGTTGTCCATGTGCTATTGTTGGATTTTATTGTAACTGCTTGATGATGAGTGCACTGTTGCATTGAACCAAATATCATGTCCAGAAAATCCAATGTGAAATATGTTATGTGCTGATTGTATGCTGTTGTTCATGTTTTGTGTTATGATGATGATGACATGATGTTAACAATGCTGCTAAAACCATGTTGCTGTTGCTGCTATGTGCTGTTGTTTTTTTTATGAACATTGTTGAATGATAGAGCATGAACACATACTGTCATAAACCCTCGAGCCTGCCCAGGAAAAAACCACATGAATTGTACTTGTTGTGTTTGGTTTATTGGCTGTTTTGGACATTGCATGAACCTACTGTTACTGCACCATTGCTGTCTGCTTGATGCTGTTATGATGATTACATGACAATGATGAATATACTGCTTGCTGTTTATATGCTGTCATGTACTGTTGTTTGGTTTGAATATGATGCTGATGAGCACATGCTGCAATGCATACCCTGCTGCTGTTTTGCAAAACTACCCTGTCCAGGACTTTTCCCATGTTTACGTGTGTTTTGCTATTGATTAATGTTGCTTCATGGCCATGATTCTTGGTTGATGCTATTGTTTTGTGTTATTTGATCTGTTGATGAAGAATGATGGATGCTGCTTTTATTTAAACCAAACACTTTGTCCATAATTATGCTATACTTGGTCGAGTTTTGTTCTTGATGATTGCTAAATCCATGCTGTTGTGTGCTGTTGTGTGCTATTGTCTGCTTTTGTTTGGGTTGCAGCATGAACATCCCCATGAGCATGCTTGTTCCAATGTTGGTTGATGTTCCATGATGATTGTTGTTTTGGCTTGTTGGATTATTGATGCTGTTTTGTTGTTTGGTCATGCCCTGCTGTTGCTTTGGATATGCCCATGAAAATCCATATGTTTTAAGCTGCCATGCTAATTATGCTATGCTGTTGCTTAATGTTTGTTTATAATGCTAACATGATGATGGTTGTTGCTGTTGTTTTTGAAACCAATACCCTGACAGTTATTTCCATGCCATGTGGTATGCTATTGATTGTTTGATGTGTAAACATTGCCAATGCCATGTCAGTTGTTTGCTGTTGTTTGTTTTGGTGTGGATGTTGGTAACTACATGTATACCCTGCTGTCATCGCAACCTTGAACATGCTCAGAAATTCATATTGATTCATGTTCTGTTTGTGTTAGTATGCCAGTTGAATACTGTTACCTTACTTTTGAAATGTTGGTCGAATGATGATGATTGATGAACATTTATATGCCCTGCTGTTGTTTGTGTTGGAAGCATGAGAATACATGATACATGTTGTTGCTGCACATGCCCTGCTGCTGTTGAAACCTTAACCATTTCCCAATGCCATATTGTTTGTGTGGTTTGGTCGAGTCATTTTGTTTTGATGATTGGTGACAACATGAATATGTGCCTGCTGCTGTTATGATGATGTTGTTCTGCTGTTAATGCTCATTGCCATATGCTGGATATGTTTTTGTTCATGCCATGAATACTGTTGCTACTTAAACATAACTTTGTCCGGAGTTTGCTCACGATCTTGTTGGGATTGTATGCTGTATGTGAAACCTAGTATTGCATGAAACCCCCATAAAATTCAAAGCTGATTGACTGCTGCTTGTGTGTCACATGAACCTGCTGTACCAAGGCCATGACATTAGGTGTTTGTGTTTAAAACTTGTTTGATGTTGATGAACCATAAACAATGGAATTGATGCTGCTATTGATGAATACCTTTGCTGCTGTTAAACTACTTGCTATGCCCAAAATCTTTTTGTCATGCTTGTGTTGTTTTAATGTTTATGACATGAAGCACATTGAAGTTTTCTGTTTGCTTGATGCCTACATGATGATTACATGATGTTGCTTGGTCGAATTTGGCATGATGTTGATTGCTTGAATGTTGCAAATACCATGCTGTTGTTGAATGTGCCATACTGTTTGTGATGAACCATAAAACTTGTCCAAGAAATTTCACATGCTTTGTGTTGATTATGATTGGTTATGTTTGCATGAGCTTGCATGTTTGTTGTGCTGGGTCGCATATGCTTGGTTATGGTATGATTGTTAGGCTGCATGCTGCTGTTTGTTGGTTGTTGTTCATGAGCATGAGTGAGAAAAATGCCTTGCTGTGTTGGAAACCCCTAGGGCTTTAGAAACTCAGAAAATTTGAATGTTATTGGCCAGGTTACTGTTTGATTGGTTGAGAGCCAATCAAAACATTTCGTTTTGCCTTGCCAAAACGCAGTAGTTTTGATTAATGAACCCAGAATTACTAGTTTGCCACTGCGTTGACTTATGTTGACCCCATTTGCCATACCATTTTGTTCATGATTGCATCACAATTTCATCCTATTTCCACAATTTATTTCTCATTCACATTTCATCCAAAAATCTTGAAATTTTTTCCTCATGATCTTGAATGTGTCCTTCATTTAATTGTGATTTTTAATGATTTTTCCATTGGCTGGATTTTTTCTGGTAATTATTTTTTTCAACATGTATGCCAAAATGACACCCTTTGCCATTTCAATTGTGAAATTGTCATATTGCATCCAATGATCTTGAAATTTTTTGTGGTAAAACTACACACATTGACCTTCATTTCCATATAAACTTTGTGCATTTATCATTTGTGGATTGAGAGTTATGATTTTTTGAAGTCATGTGTTGCATTTGGTGTCATACCATGATCATGCATTTTCACAATTTTTGTTCACATTCTTCCTCTTATCCAATTGATCCCAAATTTTGCATGAACCATCCTTTGCATGTCTAGTTTGTGTATGAATTTTCTTGGAATTAATCTTGCTGTTTTCCATTTGATTGAGAATTTTCTTCCATACTTGGTCATTTGTTGACTTTTTGTGCTATGCCTTGCCAAATCTTTTGTGAAATTCTCAAATCATATTGTATGTCCATGAAATTTCACATGTGATAACTAGACATCTCAAGCTTTGCATTGGTGTTAATCTCATTCATTTCTCTTCTGTTTTCAAATTGATATGATTTTTTGAAGTTGACCCTTGTTTGTTGACTTTCACCATGCTTGCTTGAATTTGATTTGACTTCATGATTTTATTTGACTGCCTTCCTCTCATCCAAATGCCATGAAATTTGACATGTATACCATGTTAGATGTTAGGATTGAGTGTGATTTATTTCATGATTTTTGAGATTGTTTGAGTTGACTTTTGGATGAAGTCTTTGCTGTTGACTTTTGTATGCTTCCTTTGCTATGCTTTGCATTGTTTTGCATATGAAATGACCATGATGCATGATTTGGTTATGAATCCAATTGAGAATGCTTCTTGAATGTTTAAACTTGGTTTGGGTTGACTTTTTTCTTGCTGCCTTGACTTTTTCTTTCATCTTTGACCCTAGGCTAGTCCTAGTGGTCTTCTGAGCTTACAATTGAGCTGTTGTTTCAGGTTGAGCACCCATGCTTTAAGGATCACTCAAATGTGATTGAATTTGATTGTTTGCCACATGCTAACCCTTGTTGTGTAGGTGACTCATACTTGAGTCTTTGTGCCTTGCACAATTGGTCCCTCTGTGTGACCATTGGTTCATTTCCTTTTGATTTTGACTGTTGACTTGTTTACTAATGAGTTTGACTTTTTCAGGTACTTTAGTTGCCTAAGTTCTTTGAACTTGATTGCTTGCTTTGCTTTTTAGCATTTGCTTTGAGGTATAATTACTTCTTCTTCATGTAGTCTGGAGACCCGGTCTGTTATTTGACCGGGCAAACTGTCTGAAGTCCTCCTTAAGAGGCAATGCCTGTGTTTGTTTAAATTTGTCCTAAGCAGGAAAAGTCCTTCAAGTAAGGCAATTGGTGGAAGGTAGGGATAAGCAATCTATCCCCCACTATTCAGTGTGTCCTCTCTTTGCTCCCATTACATGGTTGAAGCAATGAGATAAATACCCAAAATCTAATCGAGTCTATAATGTGGAGAGAGTTCCTACTTTCTGAACTCCCACACTTTCTTTGATGCTCTCTCTGATTTGAGATGGAAGCAATGAGGCACACCCCTCATCTCCTTTTCATCTGCTTCACCTGAGCCCCTCAATGGCCAGGTTAAGAGCGACCTTCACCCATTACAGTGGACTGTTAAAGTCAAACCCTCTTGTGTGAGCCCCCCATTGTTTGGCTATAGAGTGTGCTGTTTGATATTCATTGATTGATTGATTGCTTCATATGCACTTGCTTGCTTATATGCTATGCATTTATCATCATCATCAATTGCCATTAATGCATGATCATCTCATTTGCTTTTGTGATGCTATTATTGTTGTCTGCCCATGGAGGACAATTGTAAGTCCATTGCTTTGGCATTTGCTCCTGTGATATGGAAGTGAGTTGTAAGACCATCATCTTGGCCACTCATCTTATCTTTGCTTAATGCATCTGTGTGTATGTGAGGATACAGTTATAAGTCCCTGTAAGTTGGCATCTGTTATCCTGTGATCATAATTTGATTTGTTTGGTTTTGTATGTGAGGATACAGTTATAAGTCCCTGTAAGTTGGCATCTGTTGTCCTATGATCATAATTTGATCTGTTTGGTTTGTATGTGAGGATACAGTTATAAGTCCCTGTAAGTTGGCATCTGTTTTCCTGTGATCATAGTTTGTTCATCTGTTTGTATGTGAGGTTGCAACTGTAAGTCCCTGCAAGTTGGCATTTGCATTCCTATGATCATTTGTTGCTTTTGTTCTCGTATGTGAGGATCCACTGTAAGTCCCTGTAACGTGGCATTGGTATTCCTATGAGCATATTTGTGGAGTTAACCTAAGTCCAGACAGATTGGCAGTTGACTTCCATGTTTCATCTTTGTTTTCTTTTGAGGAGATTAGTGTAAGTCCATTGAGTGGCATCTGATATCCACTTTTATTTTAGGAGACTGGTGTAAATCCATCTAGTGGTATCCGGTATCCGCTTTTTATTTCTTTGCCTGTGGAGATTAGTGTAAGACCATTGAGTGGCTTCTGACATCCCATTTTGTTTTAGGAGATTGGTATAAGACCATTGATTGGCATCCGATATCCGCTTTTGCTTGCTTTGTTTGTTTGTTATTATTAATTGCTATTCCAAAGGACACACTTGAATCATCTCCCATATGATCTCAAGAAGTGAACCTTCTAAGAAGTTTTACTTTCCATCTCCATCCATTCATCATTCATTATGTCCTAAACCTTTTCACACTTTATCTTTCAAACTTGACATAAGTGTTGTGCAAACATCTTCATGTTTTCTAACTAAAAACCTGGACTCAAGTCCTTGACTTTTTTCAAACTCCATTTCATAATACTTCTTTGAATCAATCTTAATCATACTTTGACTTCATTTTCATAATCACAATCAATTAACTTCACTCATTCACTTGTTTTGGCTTTGTCCATTAATCTTTTCATGCATTAGTCATAGGCTTCAATTATCATTGTGGTTGATGTAAAACTTGCCTATCCTTAGTGAGTCGACAGTAAGACTTCCGTACTTCAAACAGGGCTAACCCCTCTAGTACGTCGAAGCTATCCTCGCATGGTGGATGTTGTTTTTGGTCGAGTGTTCTCCCATTGATAATGAAAAGCCTCAGTGCTTGTGTTTAAAACTGAATCCACCAACTTTTGGAAATCTTTTAGCCGAACTACGGCGTTCTGATCCTTACCTTTGATGGAAGGTACGTAGGCAACGGGTTCATCCGTTCGAACCCAATAATAATAAAATTGTATATTCTTTTCTCATCATCCCAATCATGTTTGCACAATGTTTATGTCATAACAAATAACAATTTAATACAACAAGTGTGAAAAGGGCTCCCTAGGAGTACCTAGGACGTAGTGGGTGCCTAACACCTTCCCATTGCGTAATTTACCCCTTACCCAGAATCTCTGATCTTTTTATTAGTTTTCTACGTGTAAAACTTCTTAGGCTTTTGTTCGCTTTTTAGCCAGTCCTTTGGATAAATAAAAGTGCGGTGGCGACTCGAAATTTTTCATGTATCTCTTAGCTTATGATTTAACCAATAGATCATATAGCGACGAATACACCGCTACAGAAAAGTGGCGACTCTGCTGGGGAGAACTCACCAGAACCCCTGGTTGTAGTGCCTACTTTTCACCCTTGTTGTGCTATATTATTATTCTTTATCTGACATATTTTTGTACAATTTGGGATCACTGTATTGATTGTAATGTGTGAATTGCTTGATATACATTTGCTGTTTGCTTTGGTGATCTGTGAGATGAGTTCTATACCCGAACTCGAGTGCACTCTAGGATAGGAGAATGGCATAGTCTTGTCGACTGGTGTGGAGTAGTCCTTAGCCAGTTGACTTGCGAGCCCATTCACTTGGTGGAGGTCATGTTGAACTAATAATGTCACACAAGTTATTTGTGGATAGGCATTATTCTTTCAATCATGTTCCGCAGAAGCCAAGGACCTTAGTTTACCAAACCAATCTTGGCCTATTTTTAGGAACGTAGTGCGGAGGTCGTTCAGATGTCAGTTCTGATACGATTGTTACGCGATACTACACTCATAAGAGTTTCTCTTGAGAATATTCTTGGAATACGAGTATTCGTTCCTCCGATAATATTCGAAAGATGGAACGATGATTATGGGAACCTCTGATAGAACATGTCTGGCAGGTTTAAACCCTAGTACACTCCCTTTGGGTGGTTCTTAACCGAGACTCCATGCTCGTGACTCTCAACAAACCCGTGATTCGTGGTTGAGTCGTTCAAACATTGTTAATATCAATGGATCCCGGATCAGGTGTAAAACCTAAATCCATCAAAGCGGCTGGTTGATATTAGGAATGTTTGAACCGGTTCATGTACCGTTAATATCAATGGAACTTGGGTGTCGATAAGGTGAAAACCTAAATCCACCAAAATGGATGATTGATATTAGGGATACAAAGAGCTTTCCCACGACCTTTGTTTGGTGTGCTTTGCTTGATCCTTGAGTGTGTTTGTTGCATTCATGCATTCACGCATTCATCCGCATTCATGTCATCAAAAGAGAAAATTTTCAAGGAACTTAAAGGGTTATTTGCAAAATTTTCAGACATGGAAAGACCAAAAAGGCATACAAAGAAATACAGCTTTAAGCAGCCCGATGTAAAAGAGTTAAGGAATCTGACATCGTATGTATTAGATCCCTTGGGTTTCAAGGCTCGCTATGGGAAGCTTCTGCCGCTGTTAACTACTCAAGTGGATGAGGGATTGATGAGCACTCTTGCTCAGTTCTATGATCCGCTCTATCATTGCTTCTTATTTCCGGACTTCCAGTTGTTGCCGACTTTGGAAGAATACTCTCACCTTATTGGGATTCCGATTCTGGATCAAGTGCCGTTCAGTGGCCTAGAGAGTATTCTATCTGCTCGAGAGATTTCCAGTCTGTTGCACATAGATGAAGATCTGATTAGAGCTAATCTGACTACCAAAGGCGGAATTCAGGGTTTTCCTTCCGAGTTCCTCATTGCCCAAGCTACCTTCTATGGGAAGGCCATGAGTGAGGATGCCTTTGAGGCTCTGTTCGTTTTGCTCATCTATGGATTGGTGCTGTTTCCCAACTTTGATAAGTTCGTCGACATGAATGCCATTAGGATCTTTTCAGTTCTTAATCCGGTTCCGACCTTGTTGGGTGATGCGTATGTCTCCATGCATCTGAGGAATATGAAGAATGGAGGAGTTATTGTCTGCTGTTTACCCCTGCTGTACAAGTGGTTTATTTCGCACTTGCCGCGGACAGTTGCTTTCAAGGAGAACAAGGGATGTCTACGGTGGTCTCAGAGACTCATGTCTCTCACCAATGATGATATCACCTGGTATGATCGCGTGTATGATACCGTTCAGATCATCAATTCTTGTGGTGAATTCCCCAATGTGCCTCTTCTTGGTACATGTGGTGGGATTACCTACAACCCTACGCTTGCACGTCGTCAGCTTGGGTTCCCCCTAAAGGATAAACCCCATAACATTCTGTTAGAAGGTGTGTTCTTTCAGGAGGGTAAAGATCCCCAAGGCCTGAAAGCCAGATTTGTCCACGCTTGGCGCAATATTCGCATAAAGAGTAGGAATGAATTGGGTCCAAAGAACTGCATTGCTTTGGAGCCCTATACCTCTTGGGTCAGACAGAGGGCTGCTACCTATCTGATGCCATACGATCATCCGAGACCTACACTGTTGGATGTGGCTGGGCCTTCAACCCTCCCTACCCAACGTGTAGAGGAGTTGAGAGAAGAAGACCTTTCGCGTGCCTGGATCCGCGAGAGAGAGGAATTGCTGCAGCAGCTCAAGGAGAAAGATGCTATGATTGAATTTCTCGAGCACCGAGTGATCGACGATCCGAGCGACACTTGGACTTCTCTGCTTCCTCAGTCTTCCAAATTCTGGAAGAGGAAGTATGATCGACTTGCGAAGGAGAAAGCTGATATGGAAGCTGCCTATGAGAGAGAGATCAAGAAGTTGTGCACTTCTCGTCTTCCAGCATCCCGAGCTAATAGGGATCCATAGGATGTCATTTACCTTTCCTCTTTGTAATATTTAAATCAAAAATGCTGTACTTCTTTGTCTTAATATTTTGAATGAAATATTTTCCATAAGCAATCAAAATGTTTAAAATTCAAAATATTGCAAACAATACCCTGAGGGTTCCTTGAAAATCAAAGCATTTGCACAAAGCATTTCATGCATCATTCCTGCATAAACAGGTACTCCTTGTTTCTGGTCTTCCGGTTCTAACCTTTGCTCTTCATTTATTTTGAAGACAAGCTGACTCACCGGTATTATACGCGAGTCAACTCTGCAAGGATTATGGAGCAATTGGAACAAGAGAACCAGACTCTGAGGGATGAAGTCGCCAGACTTGGCGCTCTGATGGAGCAACTTCTTGCTGCCCAGAATCAGCCTGCTCCACAGCCAGCAACTCCGGTTCAGCGGACGGTTATCTCTGAAATAGCTACGTCAACGGTGCCTGTTAGTGCCCAGCAGCCAAATGCCATGCCTCCCGGTTTTCCTTGGGGGATGCCTCCCGGCTTTATGCCTGATCTGCCAGCTCCAACATTTGCACCAATGCCGGCATCTAGCCCGGTCCCTATACCTGTTCCTCCTGTCGTGCATACCATGCCTAGGGTAGACGACACCATTTATCACTCTGAAGCGTCTGAGGGCTCAGATGTCCATGAGAAGATGGATGCGATGAACGACCAATTCCTCGAGCTGAGAAAGGAATTGAGAACTCTTAGAGGCAAAGATCTCTTCGGCAAGTCAGCAGCCGAACTTTGCTTGGTTCCCGGTGTGAAAATACCTGTCAAATTCAAGGTCCCAGACTTTGAAAAGTATAAAGGGAACACTTGTCCTTTGGCACACCTGGTTATGTATGCCAGGAAGATGTCCACGCAGACAGACAACGATCAACTCTTGATCCACTATTTCCAAGACAGTTTGTCTGGTGCTGCTCTCCGTTGGTATATGAGCCTGGACAGTGCCAACATCCGATCTTTCAATGACCTTGGCGAAGCTTTCGTCAAGCAATATAAATACAACATTGACATGGCGCCTGACAGAGATCAACTCAGGTCTATGTCACAAAAGGACAAAGAAACGTTCAAGGAGTACGCCCAGAGATGGCGTGAGCTGGCAGCTCAAATCACTCCACCATTAGAAGAGAAGGAGATGACCAAGATCTTTCTGAAGACTCTTGGGTCATTTTATTATGAGAGAATGGTGGCCAGCACTCCCTCTGATTTCACCGAGATGGTGAACATGGGGATGCGTCTTGAAGAAGGTGTCCGTGAAGGACGATTAGCTAAAGATGATGGTTCTTCCTCTAAGCGATATAGAGCGTTTAAGAGGAAAGAAGGAGAAGCCCATGCCGTGCAGTCTCAGCCAAAGCATCGAAGACCCTCTGTTCAGAGGAAGCCTGCACGACATTCCGGTCATCAGCACCAGGTGGCTCACGTAGCACCTGTTTTCAAGGACAACACTCCTCAACGTCAGCAATATCAACCGCAACAGTATCAGCATCAGCAATAATATCCACAACCACAGTATCAACAACAAGCTCGTCCACAGCAACAGGCTTACCAGCCTCGTGGAAATACGAGTAATCAAGCGAATGCGGGTTATGAAAGGAAGAAGATCAGCTTTGATCCGATTCCTATGACGTATACGGAGTTATATCCCTCTCTAATAGAGCGGAAATTGGTTACTCCGAGAGATCCTCCGGCTATACCGGCCAACCCTCAGTGGTGGTATAAGCCTGACCAGCATTGTGTCTATCACTCTGGCGCTCCGGGCCATGACATTGAGAATTGCCTCCAGCTGAAGACTAAGGTTCAAAACCTTATGAGAAGCGGAATTCTGAGTTTTGAAGACTCAAACCCGAATGTCACCAGGAACCCATTGCCTTCGCATGGGAAGTCTGTGAATATGATCCAGGAGGACCTTGGGAAGTACAAGGTTAAATACGTCAGCCATATCCGACGGTCGTTGGTTGATTTACATAAGATGCTGTGTCAGCACAGCTATTTGAAGCATAACCATGACCAGTGCCGCGTCTGCTCGGTCAATCGTTTGGGTTGTGACCAAGTACGTTTTGAACTTCAGATGCTGTTGAATGAAGGTACCATTGAGATTCTCCAGAATCGCAATGTTGATACAGTTGAACCTGAGGTGAATGTCATATCACCAGTGTTCAAGCTACCAGAGCCCGTTGTTATTCGCTACAATAGCAACAAACCGAAGGCTTCCCCTGCTTTGATCATCAAACCAGCCGGCCCTGTGCCGTATTCATCTGACAAAGCTGTACCTTTCCGGTACAATCCTGTTGCTGTTCAAGATGGAGTAGAGGTTCCTTTGCCTTCAACTTCCGTGACCACTATCGCTGATGTTAGTGGGTTGACCCGAAGCGGTCGTGTGTTTTCTGCACCTGCCAAAGCTCCGGCTGTTTCTTCTGAATCTTTTGAGCGCCCTGTAGGGAATGCTGTGAATGTTCAGAATCCGGCACCTGCTGTTGCCCAGCCTTCCTCCTCCGTACCAAAAACTCCCATTTCTTCAGATGGCCCGAGTGGCATTGTTGATGAAGAATCTGATGAGATGCTGAGGCTCATCAGAAAGAGTGAGTATAATATTGTAGACCAGCTTCTACATACGCCCTCCAAGATTTCCATTCTTTCTCTATTGATGAATTCAGAACCCCATAGGGAGTCTCTGCAGAAAGTCTTGGACCTGGCATATGTCGATCACGACGTCACCTTGGAACAATTTGATAGCATTGTTGCAAACATCACTGCTTGCAACACTTTGAGCTTTTGTGACGCTGATCTCCCTGAGGAGGGAAGAGACCACAACATGGCCTTACATATCTCAATGAACTGCAAATCTGATGCAATGTCCAATGTGTTGGTAGACACTGGATCATCTCTGAATGTATTGCCAAAATCCACACTCTCACGATTGTCATATCAAGGTCCTCCTATGAGGCAGAGTGGGGTTGTTGTTAAAGCTTTTGATGGGTCGCGCAAGACCGTGATTGGGGAAGTTGATCTCCCAATCAAAATTGGACCAAGTGACTTCCAGATCACTTTTCAAGTAATGGATATTCACCCATCATACAGTTGTCTCTTAGGCAGACCATGGATTCACGAGGCTGGCGCCGTGACATCCACCCTACACCAAAAGCTGAAATTTGTCAAGAACAAGAAATTGGTTGTAGTAGGGGGAGAAAAGGCTCTCCTGGTCAGTAATTTGTCTTCTTTCTCGTACATTGACGCAGAGGATGAAGTTGGAACTCAGTTTCAAGCTTTATCTATTGATGAACCAATCGAGAAGAAGTCTCCTTCATTCACTTCCTACCGAGATGCGAAGCTGGCCATTGAATGTGGTGCAGTTGCTGGTTTAGGGAAAGTGCTTGAACTTGAAGATAATCGATCCCGGGCTGGCATTGGCTATGGTTCTGGGGCATGCAACGAGCAAGGTCTGTTCACAAGTGGAGGATTCATCCATGCTGATCAACCTGCAGAAGAGGAAGCTGCTGCTATCATTGAAGAAGATGCAGAAGACTTGGACAATTTTGTTATTCCTGGTGGTGTCTGCCACAATTGGGTCGCTGTGGATGTTCCTACAGGTATCCATAGATCAGAGTAATTGTTCATTTTGTTTAAAACCCTTCTCCCATGCCAAAAGGAGAAGTGATGACATTGTTGGCAAAGCATATATACAATGATGTTTTCATTCAATTTTTGCATTGTCAAAACATTTGTTTTTCCTTTGTTTTCACTTTTTGCTTTTCTTTATGAAATCAGTGATCACAAAAAACCATAAAAACAAAAATAAAAGCTGTAAAAGCAACATTTTTTTCATCTGCATAATGATTTGCTTGTTTAAATTGTGAAGTTTTTCTTAACCAAAATCATTATGCAGGTTGATCCTAAAACCCATTGAACATAATGATCCAACGCCATCTCCCAATTTTGAATTCCCTGTATTTGAGGCAGAAGAAGATGACGTTGAAGAGATTCCTGATGAGATCACCCGTCTCCTTGAGCACGAAGAGAAGATCATTCAGCCGCATCTCGAAGACTTGGAAACAGTCAACTTGGGATCTGAAGATTGTGAGCGCCTGGTGAAGATTGGGGCACTTCTTGAAGGGTCTGTTAAGGAAGATTTGATCAGCTTGCTACGAGAATATTCAGATATCTTTGCTTGGTCCTATGAAGACATGCCGGGTTTAGATACAGATATTGTGCAACATTTCCTGCCTTTGAAGCCTGAGTGCGTGCCTGTGAAGCAGAAGCTCAGAAGAACTCATCCAGATATGGCAGTGAAGATCAAAGAGGAAGTTCAGAAGCAAATTGATGCGGGGTTTCTGGTGACTTCGACATATCCTCAATGGGTGGCCAATATTGTGCCTGTTCCTAAGAAGGACGGAAAAGTCCGTATGTGCGTTGACTACAGAGATTTGAATAAAGCTAGTCCAAAAGATGATTTTCCTCTACCACACATTGACATGTTGGTAGACAATACAGCTAAATTCAAAGTCTTTTCCTTTATGGACGGATTTTCCGGATATAATCAAATCAAGATGGCACCAGAGGATATGGAGAAGACAACATTCATCACACCTTGGGGAACATTCTGTTATCGAGTGATGCCCTTCGGTTTGAAGAACGCCGGAGCCACGTATCAACGAGCTATGACTACCTTGTTTCATGACATGATGCACAAGGAGATAGAAGTCTATGTTGATGATATGATTGCTAAGTCCCGAACGGAAGTTGAGCATATTGAGCATTTGTTGAAGCTTTTTCAGCGTTTGAGGAAATTCCAGCTTCGTCTGAATCCGAACAAATGTACTTTTGGAGTCCGTTCCGGCAAGTTGTTGGGTTTTGTGGTAAGTGAAAGAGGTATTGAGGTTGATCCTGCAAAGGTCAAAGCAATACAAGAGATGCCCGCACCCAAAACTGAGAAGCAAGTCCGAGGTTTTCTTGGCCGCTTGAACTACATTTCCAGATTTATATCCCACATGACTGCCACATGTGCGCCGATATTCAAGCTCCTCCGGAAAGATCAGTCTCATGATTGGACCGAGGATTGCCAGAAAGCTTTCGACAGTATCAAAGATTATCTGTCCGAACCTCCGATTTTGTCTCCGCCTGTGGAAGGAAGACCTCTGATTATGTACTTAACAGTTCTTGAAGACTCGATGGGTTGTGTACTCGGTCAACAAGATGAATCAGGGAAGAAGGAGTTTGCTATTTACTACCTCAGTAAGAAGTTTACTGATTGTGAGTCTCGGTACTCTATGCTTGAGAAGACGTGCTGTGCTTTAGCTTGGGCAGCTAAGCGTTTGCGCCAGTACATGATAAATCATACAACTTGGTTGATATCCAGAATGGATCCAATTAAGTATATCTTCGAGAAGCCTGCTTTAACTGGGAGGATTGCCCGTTGGCAGATGTTGTTGTCTGAGTATGATATTGAGTATCGAGCTCAGAAAGCTATCAAAGGTAGTATCTTGGCTGACCACTTAGCGCACCAGCCAATTGAAGATCATCAGTCTGTTCAGTATGACTTCCCTGACGAGAAATTCTGTATTTGAAGATGAAAGATTGCGATGAGCCTACACTTGATGAAGGTCCAGAACCTGGTTCCAGATGGACGATGGTGTTTGATGGCGCTGTTAATCAATATGGAAATGGAATTGGGGCAGTAATTGTTAATCCCCAGGGTTCGCACATTCCATTTACAGCAAGGCTAACCTTCAAATGCACGAATAATATGGCGGAGTATGAAGCCTGTATTATGGGACTTGAAGAATGCATTGACTTAAGAATCAAGTATCTTGATGTCTATGGTGATTCAGCTTTGGTTGTCAATCAGATCAAAGGTGAATGGGAGACGAATCAACCAGGTCTCATCCCATACAGAGATTATGCAAGGAGAATTTCAACTTTCTTCACAGAAGTTGAATTTTATCATATTCCTCGAGAGGATAATCGGATGGCAGATGCCCTTGCAACGCTTGCTTCCATGATAGTTGTCAGATGGTGGAATGACGTCCCCAACATTACTGTGATGCGCTTGGATAGACCCGCTCACATATTTGCAATTGAAGAAGTGAAAGATGACAAGCCTTGGTATTTTGATATCAAGAATTTCCTCCAGAACCAGGTCTACCCGCCTGGGGCATCTGTGAAAGATAGGAAAACTTTGAGAAGGTTGTCAGGCAGTTTCTACCTCAGTGGTGAAGTGCTGTACAAGAGAAATTTTGATATGGTTTTGCTCAGATGCGTGGATAGACACGAAGCAAACCTATTGATGACTGAGGTCCATGAGGGTTCATTTGGTACTCATTCCAATGGACATGCCATGGCTAAGAAGATGTTGAGAGCAGGCTACTATTGGCTGACAATGGAGTCTGACTGTTGCAAGTATGTGAAGAAATGTCACAAGTGTCAAATTTATGCGGATAAGATTCATATTCCTCCGACACTCCTGAATGTGATTTCATCACCATGGCCTTTCTCTATGTGGGGAATCGACATGATCGGTATGATTGAGCCGAAAGCGTCCAATGGACATCGATTTATTCTCGTAGCAATTGATTACTTCACCAAATGGGTTGAAGCCGCTTCGTACGCGAATGTAACCAGACAGGTGGTTGTGAAGTTTATCAAGAACCAGTTGATTTGCCGTTATGGTGTGCCAGAGAGGATCATTACTGATAATGGATCCAATCTGAACAACAAGATGATGGATGAGTTGTGCGCTGAATTCAAGATTGCACACCATAATTCCTCTCCTTACAGACCTAAGATGAATGGGGCCGTTGAAGCTGCTAATAAGAATATCAAGAGAATTATCCAGAGGATGACTGTCACGTACAAAGATTGGCATGAGATGCTGCCATTTGCTTTGCATGGATATCATACGTCTGCACGCACTTCAACAGGGGCAACCCCTTTCTCTCTTGTTTATGGCATGGAAGCCGTTCTCCCAGTAGAGGTGGAGATCCCATCAATGCGAGTCTTGATGGAAGCCAAGTTGACTGATGCTGAATGGATTCAGAGTCGTTATGACCAACTGAATTTGATTGAAGAGAAAAGATTAACTGCCATGTGCCATGGTCAGTTGTATCAGCAAAGAATGAAGAAAGCATTCGACAAGAAGGTCAAGCCTCGTGTATTCCGAGAAGGTGACCTTGTGCTCAAGAAAGTTTTGTCTTTCGCGCCCGATTCCAGGGGCAAGTGAACTCCAAACTACGAGGGTCCATATGTTGTTAAGAGAGCCTTTTCAGGCGGAGCTTTGATGCTTACAACAATGGATGGGGAGGATTTCACTCGTCCTGTGAATTCAGATGCAGTTAAGAGATACTTTGCCTAGAAAAAAAAAGTATATGCAAATGAAAAAAGAATGAAAAAAAACAGAATAGCTCGCTAAGTTGAAAACCCGAAAGGGCGGCTTAGGCAAAAATGAGCGTCTCGGTGGAGAACCCGCAAGGGTAATCCAGGCAAAAATTAGAGACTTGAAGAAAAAGATATATTTGCATCCCGCTAGATTGAGTACCTCACCCTGGGGCAATCTGGGCAAAAGTTAGGGATTTGGCAAGTAACTGCATCCTGACAAGACTTTCTGGTTCATCAGTCGTCATTTCGTCAGAAGATTCTCGATTCGTCGTCAACTGAAGCTTCGGATACATCGAGATTCAAATTGGTAGAGAAAGGATCATTATGTTCAATGTAGCCCTCTTCCAATATATATCACTGATTTCAAATTTGTACAGATCTATGGAGTCTTGCCATTTGCGGACTACCATTCTATCAAATCAATTTGAGCTTTTTATCCAATTATTTGCACTCTTATTTGTTTCAAATCAACAAATGTTCTGCATGTTTTAAATTGATAAAATGTCATTGTTTTAAACAAATCAAGTTTTTCAAAATTGTTGTTTTAAACAAAGTAAACATTCACAACGTGAAAGGATACTCAAGAATATCTCAGTGCTCTCCCGAGGGTGGCATGATTCCCAACAGGTAAGACATTCGTTCATATTCCTGGTTGGGTTGTATTTTCTTTCTACAGATCTTTGTTGGGGTTGTTCCTCAAACAAAATTGTTGTTGGGGTTGTTCCCCAGTACAGTTGCAAGTGATTTGTTGTTGAAGACTTCGTTTTTCTCCAGCAGCAGTTTTCCCCTAGCATGGGTGTTTTCTTGAGAAGTTTCGGTGGTTGATGGTTTGTCATCCTGGTGCCCCGTTACTTTCTCCAGTGGGTCGTATACCCCGGACTTTATTTGTCTCCTCAGCACAGTCATGAGTATAGCTGATTGATTGATACTCCCCTCGGAGTCGCGAGTAAAGCTGCTATTGATATCCACACCAGGGTTGCAGGAGGAGTTGTTACCGCTTTTCCCCATGCAGTGTGCCAGCAGGATTTGTCTGTCTCCTCAGCACGTTTGTTTTCTTTTGAAGACTTGGTAAGTCAGTGGTTTGATACCCGGTACTTTACCTTTTCCCCGGCGAAGTCGTCTGCGGAATTGTTGCTATCTCTCCATCAGAGTTTTTCTCTCCAGCAGAGCAGGATTTATTTTCCTGAGCAGTTTTGATTTGGGTTGACATCCCAGTTTTTCAACCATCTTTTCCTCAGCGTAGTCTGCAGAATGTGTGTTGTGGCAGTTTTGCCAGTTGAATGCTCCTTCAATCCCCGATATGGTCGGATGATGGCTTTAGCCTCCAGTGAACGGATTGATTCCTGACTGTTTGTGATCCCCAGTAGAGTGGCTTATATTGCAGAATCTACTCGTTGTGATCAATTTGCTGTATATTCTCCCCAAGTGGAGTGGTTTGTTGCAGAATCTGCTTGATTTGATCTGTCCTCCCTCAGTGGTTTGTTCCCAAGAGAGTAGCCGACAGTTTTCCCCAGTAGAATTGCTTATGTAGTTAGATTCTATTTGGATGATATCATTCTCCCTCAGTGGGTTGTTCCCCCAGCGGAGTTATGTGGATTTGCTTCTACAGCAGTTCGTGCTTATGCACCCTTTTGTTCCTCAGTCGACACTGGGATCCCCTGCAGATACTTTGGGATTTCTCTTGTTCCCCTACAGATTCGTCTTGGTGGCTGTTTTGCCCGTTGTGACTTTCTGTACCTTGATTGGGTTGTTTCCTGATATTTCTGATTCTCTGCTTCTTCAGCAGTACCTGTAGATCTTTGCTTTACGGCATGTGGATCTTCGCAGATTGGCTCTCCAGCTGGTTGTTCCCCTGGAAGTATAATACCGGACGTTGTTCCTGAACCTGTTTGTGTTAGAATTGTCTGTTTTGTCAGCATTCATCAGACATAAATCACGCATATTCATGCATATTCATAAACATTCAGATATTCATGTCGCATTTCTTGCCATATATCTTTTGTTTGTCGTGTCTCCTGCTATGGTGATATAGATCTCTTTACAGATCTCCCCAAGCAGATGTCGGGTGTTTAAAATCTCTCCATATAGAGTCAACCCCATAAGCAGAAAAAGTTTGTCTTTCCTTCTGCAGTTCCCCACTGAGATATACCCTCGTGGATGACGGTTTCTTCCGTTTCCTCCCAACACATGTATTGGGATGGATTTCCTATTTGAGTTACATCCTCATTAGGACGTGTCTTTATTCAGTCTGTCTTTTCGGATCGTTCCCGAATCGGCTATTTGTCAGATATCTTGTGTTTCCCAGTGGGTTGTTCCCCAGTGGAATGTTTTTGGGCCTCTGCCTACAAACCAGCAGTTGTAAGTCCTATCTTTCCTGGCTTTCTTAACAGAATTTGTGGTTATACACCTTTTATTCTCCAGCCAGAGTTTTTGGTTTTCTACCTACTACCCGGTAGTTGTAAATCCTATTTTTCCTGCTCTTCAGCAGTCTGTGGTTTGTTATAAACCCCATTTTGGTTTCCCGTGCGGATTTGTGATTTGTTCTATCCCCACGCGGAATTATGGTCTTCTACCCCGTATTCGGTAGATGTAAACCCTAATTTTTGTGGTTATCTTCATTCAATATTTGATGTTGATTTTCCTTTGCTTGGATAAGTTGCTCAGATCAGCACTTATATCCCTAGCAAGTTTTTTTGTGGATAATTGCCGTATGCTAGCAATTTCATCCCCAGTGGGTCCTTTCACCGTATGCTCGTGATTTGTTCCCTGGATCATTGATTCTTTATCAATGCATCCCCAGCTAGTCCCTGTCGATAATTGCCGGATGCTTGCAATTTATCCTCAGCAGATCGCCTTTCATTTACCCTTTTGTCGGTA
Source organism: Lathyrus oleraceus (assembly GCF_024323335.1). Classification (NCBI taxonomy): domain Eukaryota; kingdom Viridiplantae; phylum Streptophyta; class Magnoliopsida; order Fabales; family Fabaceae; genus Lathyrus; species Lathyrus oleraceus. Next base: position 487,103,992 of record NC_066584.1, on the reverse strand, counting down.
ATGTATGTTGCTCCTTTTGATTAGTCATCATGATATACCTATTTTGGTATCCCGATGCCTTTCTGTTCGGTTGATTTATCCTTTGTTAACCCAGTAACCGGTTGTGGATAATCTTCCATGCGAGTATATTATTCACGGTCTGCCGGTAATGAATAATATATCTCATGCACTCTTCAGTCGAAGCCTTTTGTGTTTCCCCAGTCGAGTAAGATTCGTTTTTCCCTTTGCGGAGTCGAATATTCTTGTTGTTGGATAATTGCCGGATGCTTGCAATTTATCCTTGGAGTTGTCTTTCGTTTACCCGTATGCTTGGTATCGATTGTCTCTCTTTTTGGTTAGTCACCTATTATATACCCAGTAACCGGTATCTCTGGTGTCTTTTCCTTTCGAGTGTATTATTCACGGTCTGCCGGTAATGAATAATATATCTCATGCGCTCTTTAGTTGGAATCCTTTGTTGATTTTCCCCAACTGAGCAAGATTCGTATTCTTTGTAGAATCGAATAGCCATCCTTTAACCAGTTTGTGTTTCGGATGATGAGTGTTTTGGAAGTGAAATCCAATTCACGTTTTCGGTAGATCACCTATTATATACCCAGTAACCGGTATCTCTGGTGTTTCTTACCATGCGAGTTTATTATCTACGTTCTGACGGTAATAGATAGTATATCTCATGCGAGTATTCTTATCCACGGTCTGCCGGTAATGGATATTATATCTCATGCACTCTTTGGGTTTGTGTCCCCAGTTGAGTAAGATTCGTTTTCCCGTTGTGGATTCGAATGTCCATCCTGTAAGTCGATTTGCTTTTTCAAGCCCTCCTTTCGGATGATGAGTGTTTTGGAAGTGAAAACCAATTCACGTCTTTGGATCTTATCCTATAAACAACCCAGTAACCGGTTCAGGATAATTTTCCTTTCGAGTATATTATTCACGGTCTGCCGGTAATGAATAATATGTCTCATTTGAGTATTCTATCCACGTTCTGACGGTAATGGATATTATATCTCGTGCGCTCTTGAGTCAATCTTTTGATTGTTTTCCCCTCAGAGTAAGATTCATTTTCCTTGTGGAATTGAATATCCATCCTATAAACAAGTTTGCTTTTCTAGCTCTCTTCAGGATGATGAGTGTTTTGGAAGTGAAATCCAATTCACGCTTTGGTCGGTCACCTATTATATACCCAGTAACCGGTATCCTTGGTGTTCCCTCCTTTCTGCTCCCTATTATGACCTCGGTCCCCCTGTGGAGTCAGATTTTCCTGAGTTTGTTACCCGTATGCCTGGTAACATCTCATTTTGCTTTGTTACTTCCCCAGTGAAGTTTTCTTTTGCTTCTCCCCAGGAGTCAGTTTGTGTTTCTCCAATGGATTTATTTTCCATTTGGAATTCTTTTCCCAGTGTGAGTTCTTCACTCCCCTGTGGATTCTCCAGTCTGTTTTTCTGTTTTCTAATCAGAGTCGTGTTTTGTCCACGCTGTGTCAGTTTTGTTTTTTCCCCAGTTTAGAGTCGTGTCTTGTCCACACATTTCTTTTTCTTTTTATTACCCCCATAGAGTCTTATTAGAGTCTCTGTTCCTGGTGAGTGTATTACTCCGATGGATCGTCTTTTCTTCTGTGTGAATCATATTCCCCACAGAATTTGTGTCTTTTGCATGCATACATCTGCATCATGAGGTCTCTTAGGGACCAAAATTTGTCTCATTACTGTTATTTAAGTCCATTCTACCGCGTCGAGATGAAGATTTCTAAACTTCACTTCTCCGGCTAGAATGACCTTAAATAGGGGCATCTGTAAGACCCCAATTTTGGGCCCTAAGATCCCTCATGGCCCATATCATTCATATCATAACCTCAAGGATCATTGCAGGCCTTTGCTTTCCTCTTAGTGGGTAGATTGCTTTGTGGGTTGTTTCTTGATCACCAAGCATACTTTGCATTTGTATATCTTTGCTTTCATATGTTTATCATTCAAAAAGTACAAAAATATTGTCAGTCTAACCTTGTTGCTTGCAGTGGAAGCAATCATCAGCAATTAGGTCAAAGTCAGTCATTGATCAGTCAAAGCAATGGATGGTGGCCATTCTTGCAGAATTTGGGCATCATGATCAATAATCAAAGGTTCATACATCTTGTGACATCATTTGAAATCAATTTCTCAAAGAATTAGGGTTTGGAATTCATCAGAAGAAGTTCAATCAGTCCAAAACCCTAGAAAAGTCAAACTTGGTCAACTGTTGATTTAATCAGAGATTTGATGGATAGAATTGATTTGAAGGAGCTCATTCATGCTTATATAAACCTCATCTATCATGTCAAACCTCATCATGGAAGAAAATCAAGTCAAAACAGAAATTTTCCAGAAATAGCAAGTGGACCTGTAATTTCAACTGCCAAAAATGGAAACTTCTTGATCTTAAACTTACATCATGATACAAGCTTCAAATGAATTTTTGCCCAACATGAAAGTTGAAGATCTTGTTCTCCCATTTTCAAAAAGTCCAAGAACATCAAAATCCCATGTGTGGTTGTCAAGATATGATCAAATAATTTTCATCAATTTTTGAACTTCAAAGAGCCATATCTCTCAAACCATAAGGCCAAATTTGGTGGGGTTTTTTCCTACAAACCACATTTTTCATCCTCTTTCCAAAAATATAAATTTCATGACCTAAAACCCTACCATTCAAAATGGCATTTTTGGACCTTTCTCATTTAAATTCAAAGTTTGACCAAACTTTGACTTTTTGAGTTTTTGACTTTTTCTTGATTTGGTCAATTGGGGAATGTTCCATGTCATATTTGTGACGTGTTCCAATTCCAAAACCATGTCCATACCACCATTTTCCCATCATTTTGAATCAAAATGCAAATTTGGCAATTTGGCAAAAGAAGCTTCACAAAAGTAAAAATCAGTACAGCATTTCACTTGTACAACCAAAGCAGCAGAAATGCAGTCTGTTTCCAGCCTGTGCCCAGCCCAAATTCGCAGCAAAAACACACCTCCACTTCCACTTTGTCCACAATTAGCAACTTTGCAAATGAAGGCATTTACACTAAGTTAGCTTAGCACATGGTTAAGTGATGATTAACAGATGATATTTAAGGGATTCTTCTGCATTTCCAAACCTAGTTTTTTCAGCCTACCACACAGAAAAAGCTCACTCTCTCACTCTTGCATTTTTGACCCTTTGGCAATTTCTGCTCAAAATCTCCAAACAACTTGAACATTCTTTCTTACTTCCATCATCTAATCACCCTTAAGAGTTGTTTTTAAGCATAAGATCTCAGCTGGAACCATTTTTTCAAGCTCTGTTATCCTCCAAGCTATTTCAATGGCAGAGCACGATTTATCCATTTCTAAGCACGCTTGAGCTGAAAGATTCTCATCATCCATCAACACAAAGCACAAGGGCCACCTGTTTGAGCTCATAACCACCAAAACAGCACGGCATCTAGTTTTTCTTCAAAAACAAGTAAGCCCTCGACCCTCTCTTATCATCAAAACATGCCATGTATCTTGTAGTCCTTTCCATGCTTGTTCTATTGTAGCTTGAATCATGTTAAATGGTTGATTATATTGCTCTAAATCTGAAATCTCATTTTATGTACAAAATGTGTTTCCTATCGAGTTGGTTTGTTCAGGCTGATTTGATGAAAGTGAATAGCATATTTAGGTTGCATGATGCATAATGATGCTATTGGTGCAATTAGTTTTGAGTTCTGAGCATTTTGATTTTTTTCTGCTTTCATGAAAAGGATGATTTTGCTGTTATGCTTAAGCCCTAATTCTGTCCAGATTTCCTCATGATGAATGTGTGTTTAGCTGATGTTGGTGCTTATGATTAATTTCCATGGCCATGTTGTTTGTTGTGCTTGATTTGGTGATGGACATTGGATGATGAATACCTTGGCTGCAGTTTGAAAATGAATACATGTGTGCTGCTATTTAAACCAAACATCCTGTTGTTTTTCAAAAGAAAACTGGCTCATGTATGTTGACTGCTGTTTGTTATATGATCATCATGGTTGTGTTACATTTGTGGTTTCCATGTGGCTGTTGAATTTTATTTGATGATGAGACATGATGATGACTGCTTGCTGCAGCTTAGAGAGCTTTGCCTAGGAATGTTCCTGCTTGTTTTGTTTTGATGCTTATGACATGAAGCACATTGAGACTTTCCTGCTGTTTGCTTGATGATGATAATTACATGATGATAACATTGAATGATGAATGCTTTATGCTGTTGTTAGTTGTTTAATTGTTGGAATCTCAATGGATGATGATGTTGATGACCTCAATGTTGATTACATGATGAATCATGCTAGTTAAACCTTGCTGTTGTGATTGCTTGCCCAAATTTTATGTGATGATGTTGTTGAACCCTGCTTGCTATAACATGTTGTCCATGTGCTATTGTTGGATTTTATTGTAACTGCTTGATGATGAGTGCACTGTTGCATTGAACCAAATATCATGTCCAGAAAATCCAATGTGAAATATGTTATGTGCTGATTGTATGCTGTTGTTCATGTTTTGTGTTATGATGATGATGACATGATGTTAACAATGCTGCTAAAACCATGTTGCTGTTGCTGCTATGTGCTGTTGTTTTTTTTATGAACATTGTTGAATGATAGAGCATGAACACATACTGTCATAAACCCTCGAGCCTGCCCAGGAAAAAACCACATGAATTGTACTTGTTGTGTTTGGTTTATTGGATGTTTTGGACATTGCATGAACCTACTGTTACTGCACCATTGCTGTCTGCTTGATGCTGTTATGATGATTACATGACAATGATGAATATACTGCTTGCTGTTTATATGCTGTCATGTACTGTTGTTTGGTTTGAATATGATGCTGATGAGCACATGCTGCAATGCATACCCTGCTGCTGTTTTGCAAAACTACCCTGTCCAGGACTTTTCCCATGTTTACGTGTGTTTTGCTATTGATTAATGTTGCTTCATGGCCATGATTCTTGGTTGATGCTATTGTTTTGTGTTATTTGATCTGTTGATGAAGAATGATGGATGCTGCTTTTATTTAAACCAAACACTTTGTCCATAATTATGCTATACTTGGTCGAGTTTTGTTCTTGATGATTGCTAAATCCATGCTGTTGTGTGCTGTTGTGTGCTATTGTCTGCTTTTGTTTGGGTTGCAGCATGAACATCCCCATGAGCATGCTTGTTCCAATGTTGGTTGATGTTCCATGATGATTGTTGTTTTGGCTTGTTGGATTATTGATGCTGTTTTGTTGTTTGGTCATGCCCTGCTGTTGCTTTGGATATGCCCATGAAAATCCATATGTTTTAAGCTGCCATGCTAATTATGCTATGCTGTTGCTTAATGTTTGTTTATAATGCTAACATGATGATGGTTGTTGCTGTTGTTTTTGAAACCAATACCCTGACAGTTATTTCCATGCCATGTGGTATGCTATTGATTGTTTGATGTGTAAACATTGCCAATGCCATGTCAGTTGTTTGCTGTTGTTTGTTTTGGTGTGGATGTTGGTAACTACATGTATACCCTGCTGTCATCGCAACCTTGAACATGCTCAGAAATTCATATTGATTCATGTTCTGTTTGTGTTAGTATGCCAGTTGAATACTGTTACCTTACTTTTGAAATGTTGGTCGAATGATGATGATTGATGAACATTTATATGCCCTGCTGTTGTTTGTGTTGGAAGCATGAGAATACATGATACATGTTGTTGCTGCACATGCCCTGCTGCTGTTGAAACCTTAACCATTTCCCAATGCCATATTGTTTGTGTGGTTTGGTCGAGTCATTTTGTTTTGATGATTGGTGACAACATGAATATGTGCCTGCTGCTGTTATGATGATGTTGTTCTGCTGTTAATGCTCATTGCCATATGCTGGATATGTTTTTGTTCATGCCATGAATACTGTTGCTACTTAAACATAACTTTGTCCGGAGTTTGCTCACGATCTTGTTGGGATTGTATGCTGTATGTGAAACCTAGTATTGCATGAAACCCCCATAAAATTCAAAGCTGATTGACTGCTGCTTGTGTGTCACATGAACCTGCTGTACCAAGGCCATGACATTAGGTGTTTGTGTTTAAAACTTGTTTGATGTTGATGAACCATAAACAATGGAATTGATGCTGCTATTGATGAATACCTTTGCTGCTGTTAAACTACTTGCTATGCCCAAAATCTTTTTGTCATGCTTGTGTTGTTTTAATGTTTATGACATGAAGCACATTGAAGTTTTCTGTTTGCTTGATGCCTACATGATGATTACATGATGTTGCTTGGTCGAATTTGGCATGATGTTGATTGCTTGAATGTTGCAAATACCATGCTGTTGTTGAATGTGCCATACTGTTTGTGATGAACCATAAAACTTGTCCAAGAAATTTCACATGCTTTGTGTTGATTATGATTGGTTATGTTTGCATGAGCTTGCATGTTTGTTGTGCTGGGTCGCATATGCTTGGTTATGGTATGATTGTTAGGCTGCATGCTGCTGTTTGTTGGTTGTTGTTCATGAGCATGAGTGAGAAAAATGCCTTGCTGTGTTGGAAACCCCTAAGGCTTTAGAAACTCAGAAAATTTGAATGTTATTGGCCAGGTTACTGTTTGATTGGTTGAGAGCCAATCAAAACATTTCGTTTTGCCTTGCCAAAACGCAGTAGTTTTGATTAATGAACCCAGAATTACTAGTTTGCCACTGCGTTGACTTATGTTGACCCCATTTGCCATACCATTTTGTTCATGATTGCATCACAATTTCATCCTATTTCCACAATTTATTTCTCATTCACATTTCATCCAAAAATCTTGAAATTTTTTCCTCATGATCTTGAATGTGTCCTTCATTTAATTGTGATTTTTAATGATTTTTCCATTGGCTGGATTTTTTATGGTAATTATTTTTTTCAACATGTATGCCAAAATGACACCCTTTGCCATTTCAATTGTGAAATTGTCATATTGCATCCAATGATCTTGAAATTTTTTGTGGTAAAACTACACACATTGACCTTCATTTCCATATAAACTTTGTGCATTTATCATTTGTGGATTGAGAGTTATGATTTTTTGAAGTCATGTGTTGCATTTGGTGTCATACCATGATCATGCATTTTCACAATTTTTGTTCACATTCTTCCTCTTATCCAATTGATCCCAAATTTTGCATGAACCATCCTTTGCATGTCTAGTTTGTGTATGAATTTTCTTGGAATTAATCTTGCTGTTTTCCATTTGATTGAGAATTTTCTTCCATACTTGGTCATTTGTTGACTTTTTGTGCTATGCCTTGCCAAATCTTTTGTGAAATTCTCAAATCATATTGTATGTCCATGAAATTTCACATGTGATAACTAGACATCTCAAGCTTTGCATTGGTGTTAATCTCATTCATTTCTCTTCTGTTTTCAAATTGATATGATTTTTTGAAGTTGACCCTTGTTTGTTGACTTTCACCATGCTTGCTTGAATTTGATTTGACTTCATGATTTTATTTGACTGCCTTCCTCTCATCCAAATGCCATGAAATTTGACATGTATACCATGTTAGATGTTAGGATTGAGTGTGATTTATTTCATGATTTTTGAGAATGTTTGAGTTGACTTTTGGATGAAGTCTTTGCTGTTGACTTTTGTATGCTTCCTTTGCTATGCTTTGCATTGTTTTGCATATGAAATGACCATGATGCATGATTTGGTTATGAATCCAATTGAGAATGCTTCTTGAATGTTTAAACTTGGTTTGGGTTGACTTTTTTCTTGCTGCCTTGACTTTTTCTTTCATCTTTGACCCTAGGCTAGTCCTAGTGGTCTTCTGAGCTTACAATTGAGCTGTTGTTTCAGGTTGAGCACCCATGCTTTAAGGATCACTCAAATGTGATTGAATTTGATTGTTTGCCACATGCTAACCCTTGTTGTGTAGGTGACTCATACTTGAGTCTTTGTGCCTTGCACAATTGGTCCCTCTGTGTGACCATTGGTTCATTTCCTTTTGATTTTGACTGTTGACTTGTTTACTAATGAGTTTGACTTTTTCAGGTACTTTAGTTGCCTAAGTTCTTTGAACTTGATTGCTTGCTTTGCTTTTTAGCATTTGCTTTGAGGTATAATTACTTCTTCTTCATGTAGTCTGGAGACCCGGTCTGTTATTTGACCGGGCAAACTGTCTGAAGTCCTCCTTAAGAGGCAATGCCTGTGTTTGTTTAAATTTGTCCTAAGCAGGAAAAGTCCTTCAAGTAAGGCAATTGGTGGAAGGTAGGGATAAGCAATCTATCCCCCACTATTCAGTGTGTCCTCTCTTTGCTCCCATTACATGGTTGAAGCAATGAGATAAATACCCAAAATCTAATCGAGTCTATAATGTGGAGAGAGTTCCTACTTTCTGAACTCCCACACTTTCTTTGATGCTCTCTCTGATTTGAGATGGAAGCAATGAGGCACACCCCTCATCTCCTTTTCATCTGCTTCACCTGAGCCCCTCAATGGCCAGGTTAAGAGCGACCTTCACCCATTACAGTGGACTGTTAAAGTCAAACCCTCTTGTGTGAGCCCCCCATTGTTTGGCTATAGAGTGTGCTGTTTGATATTCATTGATTGATTGATTGCTTCATATGCACTTGCTTGCTTATATGCTATGCATTTATCATCATCATCAATTGCCATTAATGCATGATCATCTCATTTGTTTTTGTGATGCTATTATTGTTGTCTGCCCATGGAGGACAATTGTAAGTCCATTGCTTTGGCATTTGCTCCTGTGATATGGAAGTGAGTTGTAAGACCATCATCTTGGCCACTCATCTTATCTTTGCTTAATGCATCTGTGTGTATGTGAGGATACAGTTATAAGTCCCTGTAAGTTGGCATCTGTTATCCTGTGATCATAATTTGATTTGTTTGGTTTTGTATGTGAGGATACAGTTATAAGTCCCTGTAAGTTGGCATCTGTTGTCCTATGATCATAATTTGATCTGTTTGGTTTGTATGTGAGGATACAGTTATAAGTCCCTGTAAGTTGGCATCTGTTTTCCTGTGATCATAGTTTGTTCATCTGTTTGTATGTGAGGTTGCAACTGTAAGTCCCTGCAAGTTGGCATTTGCATTCCTATGATCATTTGTTGCTTTTGTTCTCGTATGTGAGGATCCACTGTAAGTCCCTGTAACGTGGCATTGGTATTCCTATGAGCATATTTGTGGAGTTAACCTAAGTCCAGACAGATTGGCAGTTGACTTCCATGTTTCATCTTTGTTTTCTTTTGAGGAGATTAGTGTAAGTCCATTGAGTGGCATCTGATATCCACTTTTATTTTAGGAGACTGGTGTAAATCCATCTAGTGGTATCCGGTATCCGCTTTTTATTTCTTTGCCTGTGGAGATTAGTGTAAGACCATTGAGTGGCTTCTGACATCCCATTTTGTTTTAGGAGATTGGTATAAGACCATTGATTGGCATCCGATATCCGCTTTTGCTTGCTTTGTTTGTTTGTTATTATTAATTGCTATTCCAAAGGACACACTTGAATCATCTCCCATATGATCTCAAGAAGTGAACCTTCTAAGAAGTTTTACTTTCCATCTCCATCCATTCATCATTCATTATGTCCTAAACCTTTTCACACTTTATCTTTCAAACTTGACATAAGTGTTGTGCAAACATCTTCATGTTTTCTAACTAAAAACCTAGACTCAAGTCCTTGACTTTTTTCAAACTCCATTTCATAATACTTCTTTGAATCAATCTTAATCATACTTTGACTTCATTTTCATAATCACAATCAATTAACTTCACTCATTCACTTGTTTTGGCTTTGTCCATTAATCTTTTCATGCATTAGTCATAGGCTTCAATTATCATTGTGGTTGATGTAAAACTTGCCTATCCTTAGTGAGTCGACAGTAAGACTTCCGTACTTCAAACAGGGCTAACCCCTCTAGTACGTCGAAGCTATCCTCGCATGGTGGATGTTGTTTTTGGTCGAGTGTTCTCCCATTGATAATGAAAAGCCTCAGTGCTTGTGTTTAAAACTGAATCCACCAACTTTTGGAAATCTTTTAGCCGAACTACGGCGTTCTGATCCTTACCTTTGATGGAAGGTACGTAGGCAACGGGTTCATCCGTTCGAACCCAATAATAATAAAATTGTATATTCTTTTCTCATCATCCCAATCATGTTTGCACAATGTTTATGTCATAACAAATAACAATTTAATACAACAAGTGTGAAAAGGGCTCCCTAGGAGTACCTAGGACGTAGTGGGTGCCTAACACCTTCCCATTGCGTAATTTACCCCTTACCCAGAATCTCTGATCTTTTTATTAGTTTTCTACGTGTAAAACTTCTTAGGCTTTTGTTCGCTTTTTAGCCAGTCCTTTGGATAAATAAAAGTGCGGTGGCGACTCGAAATTTTTCATGTATCTCTTAGCTTATGATTTAACCAATAGATCATATAGCGACGAATACACCGCTACACATCCCAACTGATGACAGATACTTTTCCGTGGTTTTCTACCTACTAACCGATAGATGTAATCCCCTCTTTATGGTTATCATTATCCAGTTGTTGGTATTGATATTCCCTTCCCTTTTCGGAAATTTGCTTTGATTAAGCAATTTTATCCCCAGCGGGTCTTCCCCTTCCTTGTGGATAATTGCTCAGAGTAAGCAATTTTATCCTCTGCGGGTCCTCTTTCATTCACCGTTTGCCGGTAATGTTTGTTGCCCCTTTTGATTGGTCATCATTATCATACCTAGTTTGGTATCCCGATGCCTTTCTTTTCGGTTGATTTATCCTGTAACAACCTACAACCCGGTTATGGATAATCTTCCATGCGAGTATATTATCTACGTTTTGACGGCTATAGATAATATATCTCATGCACTCTTTGGTCGAAGTCTTTCGTGTTTCCCCAGTCGAGTAAGATTCGTTGTCCCTTTGCAGAATCGAATATTCATCCCTTTGTTCTGATGATTGCCTTGCTTGCAATTTATTCTCCAGTGAGTCATCTCTCGTCTACCCTTTTGCTGTTGGTAACGATTGTTTCTCTTTTCGGTTGATTTATCCTTTAACAACCTACGACCCGGTTATGGATAATCTTCCATGCAAGTATATTATCTACGTTTTGACGACAATAGATAATATATCTCATGTGCTCTTCAGTTGAAATCTCGTCCTTCACAGTTGAGTAAGATTCGTATTCCTTGTGGAATCGAATGTCCGTCCTATAAACAAGTCTGCTTTTCTAGCTTTCTTCAGGATGATGAGTGTTTTGGAACACAAACCAATTCACGTTTTCGGATGATTTATCCTTTAACAACCTACGACCCGGTTATGGATAATCTTCCATGCGAGTATATTATCTACGTTTTGACGGCTATAGATAATATATCTCATGCACTCTTTGGTTGAATCCTTTGTTTGTTTCCCCAACTGAGTAAGATTCGCATTCTTTACAGAATCGAATGTCCATCCTATAAACAAGTCTGCTTTTCTAGCTTTCTTCAGGATGATGAGTGTTTTGGAACACACACCAATTCACGCCTTGGTCGGTCACCTGTTATATGCCTACAACCCGGTATCCTTGGTGTTCCTTCCTGTCTGCTCCCTATTACGACTTCGGTCCCCCGCGGAGTCAGATTTCCCTGAGTCGAAATATACCTTTTTCAGGTCTTCCTCAGATGATTTGATCGATTGATATCTCTCACCCGTACATAGGTCTTAGATATTCATTCTTCCCGAGCTTGTTACTCACTAACTGGTAACATCTCATCCTTTTGCTTCCCCTGGAGAGTCTTTGTTAGATTTCCCCAGCGGAGTTGTTGTTATGATTCGTTTTGTGCTGTATTGGCATAACTCCCCAATACATGCATTTTCCCGGCAGAGTTGTCTTGTCAGCTCTTTCCCCAGTCTGAGTCTGGACTTTCATCCGAAGTATCCTTTGCGGATAGTCTTGCTGTGTTGGCGTATTTCCCAGCACACGCATCTTTGAGTCAGCTTGAGTCTTTCCATCAGATGTGTTTCCCTTTGGAACTCTTTTCCCCAGTCAGTCCTTTATTCTCCAGTAAAGTCTCCAGTTTCAAGTCGTGTCCTGCTCACGCATTCTTTTCTTTTTCTTATCCCCGTAAGAGTCCCGTCAGAGTCTCTGTTCCATTAGGAAGTGCATCTTTCCTATGGATTGTCGTCTCTCCTGATTTTCTTTTCTTCTTTGTGGACCCATATTCCCCACAAAAGTTGTTTGATTTGCATTCATACATATGCATCATGAGGTCTCTCAGGGACCAAAATTTGTCTCATTGTTGTTATTTAAGCCCATTCTACCGCGTCGAGACGAAGATTTTAACCTTCATTTCTCCGGCTAGAATGACCTTAAATAGGGGCATCTGTAAGACCCAATTTTGTCCTTAAGATCCCTCATGGCATCATATCATAGCATTGCATAGCCTCAAGGATCATTGGACACCTTGCTTCCTTCCCTGTGGGTGGGATCTTTTTGAGAGTGATTCTTGATCACTAAACATTGCTTGCATTGTATATCATTGCTTTTCTTGTTTAATCACTAACCAAAAATGTACAAAAATATGTCATTTACCTTTGTTACTTGCAGCTTAAGCAGTCAACAGGTCAAAGCCATTCAAGTGAATCCTTTGTGCAAGAGATGAGGTTTTCATTGAGATATGGATCATGTGATCATTATATTGAGCTTATATGAGCTAGAGGTTCATTTTGGAGCAAATTCCCCAAGTGGTTGAGGCTCAAGTTCATCAAAATATTTTCAGGTCATCTAAAGACCTATGCAAGTCAACTGAAGGCTTTGAGTGTGGGAATTGAATTTCTTCACCCCATTCATGTTCAAACAAGGCCTATTCATCATGTAGAACATCTATATTGAAGAATTTGAAGCCAGTGCAAAAGTTTCCAAAAATGGAAAGTGACATGTAATTTAAAGTTTCCAAAAATAGCAAGTTTTTGACCATATTCAACTTGACTTTCCAACATCAAAGAAGCTTCAAATGAATTTTTGTCCAACATGAAAGTTGAAGATCTTTCTCTCCCATTTCCAAAAAGTCCAAGATCATGAGCATATGATGAATGGTTGAGGAGTTATGATCAAATGATTGCCAAGTGTGCATGGAACTTCAACAAGCCATAACTTTTGATCCAAAGCTCCAATTTGAGTCCCTCTTGTTGCATATTGCTTCTCATAACATATATTTTCCAAATCCATCATTGCATTGCATGAAATTTCATCACATGACCATTTGCTCATTCATGAACATTTTGGAGGGAAATTTGGAAATTCAAATTTGGTGCATCATATGAACAAAATTCCAATCCAATTATGTGCATGAGATGATTTTAAGTGAATTTGAGCATTCATGTGGTACTGTTCACGTGTGCCTTCACCATGCAAGGGTGTTTTTACTAATTTTGCCATGCACCTCATTCTCACTAATCTCCAATTAACCATTGCCTAATTAATTTTTCAGAGTGATTAACACATAGTATAAAGCCTTAATCATAACAGAATTGTTCAGAACATCACATTCTAGATCTCAAATTTTGCTTTCCCTCCATTTTTGCTCTCAATTGAAACTTCAAATTTTTCCACATAGCACCTGAATTTTATTGGATATTCGTGTTCTTTGATCATCATTGAGTGCAGATCAAGCTCTTGATTGAAGAATTCGAGCCAGAATCAAGCACATCAAGCTCAAGAACATGAAGATGGAAGTTGAAATCTGAGCTAGATCCAAGCCATCTCAAGCTTCAATTCACGCACAAAGCTTCAATATATGAGTGATAGAAGAGATCTGGACACTTTTGGCACTTGAATCGCTTGTTTCATCGTTCTGCTCTTCAAGATGTGTGAAATTCGATCCTCTTAATTCTTGATTTTATGCACATGTTTAGATAGATCTCTTCATGCTGATCACACTGATGCTTTTAGAATTTGATTTGGTGAAATATTGGTTGAGTTATGGCGAATTAAAGTTTGTATGATCATTTTGTTTCTCTTCGATCTGCTCTTATTATGAGGTTTTAGTCTGAATTAATCATGGATTTGGAACGTATGATACGAGAGCTTTCGTTTGATATAATTTTTGCATGATTCTAGAAAAAAATTGTGAACATGTCACTGTAGCGCCACCGTCTTCATGAAGAAGACGGTGGAAACCACCGCTAGCCGCCGTGCATGAATAGTTTAGGGTTTCTCTGGTTCAGTTTTCAAATTGTACTATGCGCGCGCCATTAACATCATGAACCTGCGTTCGATTCCTTCCTATGACATTTTGATTGTTTTAATTCTTTCTTGCTGACGCTTGCGTGTGCGCTCCGTTGGCATATCCGTTGGCTTAGGTTCCTTGACCGTGTCCACGCGTGCTCTGACCATGCTGACTGGACGCCACCTCAATTAATAGAACAACCGCGTTTTGCTTGCTAGCGCCTTGAAATGCCATACCTCCTTCGATTCCTGGCTGATGCATTATTCCAATTGCTCATTTCAATTAGCATTTTCCAATTATTTTCAACATTATTCCATTATTTTCATTCAAATTGTAAAAATCACTAAAAATAGAAAATGAATCCAAATCACTTCCAATTTTTCGCTACATGTTCATATGGATGTATATTATTTTGTGATGTTGATTTCATGATTTTATCATTTCTGGAATTTTAAATGTGATTGATTATTTGAACATGTATGCAAATGTGACATGCTTCATTCATTCTATTGTGAAATGCTCATACATTGGCCAATTGATTTGAAATTTGGTATGCTGATTCCCAACATGTTGCATGATTTTTGAGGCTTGGTTGTGCATTTTTATCATTTTCCATCTCTGTTTTAGGCACATGGATGTATGATGTGACAATGTGTGTCACACAATTTGATGTCATACTTGTGCATTTTCATTTCTAGGTCAATTGAGTTCTGTTGATTCTAATTTTTGGCATGATGATTGTGTTTGACATGTTGTATGCACATAAAATTTTTTGTGATTGTTTGATTCATTTCTGTTTTAATATGGATTTTTCATTCTTGATGATCAATTATGTGCTTTGTAATTGCCTTTGCCATAGCTTGCTCATTTGATGACTTTGCTTGATGCTTTAGACTTGGTCCTTTTTAGGACATGTTCTTACTTGATTAAATATGCTTCATGTTGAATATCCACTTCTGTTTTGACTTTTTGCTTTGCCTTTGACCCTAGTCTTTGCACTAGTAGGTTTGTACTCACTCTTTGAGCTTTGCATTTTAGGTTCAAGCAATTAGTTCTAATGGATGATGTGATCTCCTTGCTTGAGATGCAATTCACTTTGTTTAACTAACCTTTGTTGTGTTATAGGTCCTTTGGTGGTGAACTCACTTGATTGGTTGCCTTTTAGGACTTGCTTTGTGTACATATTGGAAACCACTGTTGTTGACTGTTTGGTTGTTTGTCTGAATACCATATTGACTTGTTTAGCTTTTCATACAGGTACATTAGCCGCTTAAGCTCATTACTTGAGCTTTGCTTTGCTTGTGGTTGGTATACCACTTAGGTAACCTCTCTAACTCCATGTAGTCTGGAAGCCCTGTCGTTTTCTTTTGGCAAGCATTTGGCTGAAGTCCTCCTTAAGAGGCAATGTCTGTGATTGTTTATATTTGTGCCATGTACTTCAAGTCCTCCTAAGTGAAGAGGCAATAAGCAGATAGAAGGGATTTGCAATCAATCCCCTGCTATTCAGTTGAGTCTTTCATATTGCTCGCACTACGTGATGATGCATTTGAATAAACACCCAAGATCTTGTATATAAAGTCAATCATGTGGAATAGAGTTCCTCATTCTGGACTCCCACACCTTCTTTGATTCAAGCTCACCCTGGCCAGGGTTAAGAGTTATGAGGTCTAACCCTCATCTCCCATTTCATCTGCTCACCCTAACGGTCAATGTCAGAGGTTAAGAGCCTGAACACCCATAACAGCATTGGCTTGTTTGTCAAGGTTGATATGACCCCTTGACTAAAGCCCAACTTTGATTGAGCCTCTTGCTTGTGTATAGAGTGTTCTAATTGATTGCTGCGATTGCTTGTATTGCTTTTGCATATTGTTTTGCATATTGTTTTTGCATTTGTTATTTGCTTTGTTTGTGGAGTCGGGTGTAAGACCATTGATTGGCTATCTGTTTCCTGTTCCTTTTGGGGAGCTGGATATAAGACCATTGATTGGCACTCCATTTCCTATTTTGTTTTCTTTGTGGAGTCAGATGTAAGACCATTGATTGGCTATTTGTTTCCTATTTTGTTTCTCTTGTGGAGTTAGATGTAAGACCATTAATTGGCTATCTGTTTCCCATGTTGCTTTGTGGAGTTGGACGTAAGACCATTGATTGGCACTCCGTTTCCCATTTGTTTTCGGAGTTGGATGTAAGACCATTGATTGGCACTCCATTTCCAGTTTTGTTGCTCTCTTATGAGACCCTGCTTATTTGCTTATTGCTTTGTGTTGCCTGATTCCAAAGGAACTTACTTGAATCATTGCTATGATTTTGAGAAAGCAACTCCTATTTGTGGCTTTGTCCCTTAACCCTTTTGTGCTTAACCTTGATCCATGTTTTCATCCTTAACCCAAACCAAAAAACTTTTGTGCAAACATTTTCATTCGTTTTCAAAACTAGAAACCTAGGCCATATGCCTTTGATTTTCAAACTTCATTTTCCTAATACTCATTGTAATATTGAACTCTAATTCATACTTTGACTTCATTTTGTGAATAATTCTCATTGGTTAATTCAACCCATTCAATTGCTTTTTGTGGCTTTTGTCCACTTCTTAATCAAGTTTTCATGCATTAGCTATAGATCTGAATTATCTTAGTGGTTGATGTTAATCTCACCGCATCCTTAGTGATCGAATTGTAAGTCTTCCATACTGATAACAGGGTTAACCCCTCTAGTATGTCGAAGCTATTCTCACATGGTGGATTGTTGGCTTAGGTCGAGTTTTCTCCCTTTGATAATGAAAGACCTTAGGGCTTTTGCTTAAAATCAATTCACTCACTTTTGGAAATCTTTTAGCCGAACTACGGCGTTTTGATCCTTATCTTTCATGAAAGGTACGTAGGCAATGGGTTCATCCATCCAAACACAAAAATAATAAACTTGTACATTCTTTTCTCACCTCTTCCCTCATGTTTGCACAATAAATATTTTCATAAACAATAACCTGATACAACAAGTTGTGAAAAGGGTTCCCTAGGAGTACCTAGGATGTTGTGGGTGCCTAACACCTTCCCACAACATAATTACCCCCTTACCCAAATCTCTGTACCCTTTTTATTAGTTTTCTTTGCAAAACTTCTTAGGCTTTTGTTCGCTTTCTAGCCATTCCTTTGGATAAATAGAAGTGCGGTGGCGACTCTATCTTTGTATGCTTTGCTTTTGATTTAGTCAATAAATCTAAAGGCGATGAATACACCGCTACACTGGCCTATCGCCAGGAATTCCGAAGTGACAAAAGGACCGCACATGTGTCCGAAAACTATAAAGGAAAGAATCCCATGAAGAGGTCCCAGTGGAGAAGAGAGCAGAGAAGGCAAAAAGCCAAAAGAGAAGCTGGCGAAATGGACCAGGCTGAATCGAGTACCAACGTGAGGGTGAAGAAAAAGGATGGCCATAACCTCACCAAAAGAGATTCCAAGATTTCAGATAAGACGGCCGGAGAAAATCAGATGGTTGTCGAAGACGAGTTATTAACTGACAACTTCGACTCTGGTTCGGAGGACTCCAGATGGCATTGTTGAAAATATAGAGGCGAATCGGGGATATTTCAAAACCCCTATTAATCATGTCGACAAGCGCCAATTCGATAAGCACTTAGCTACTATAGCCCCTTGTGATTCAGCTGAGTTTTTGTTCACCCCTGATGACAACGCCTACTGTTCCTTATCGCTGCACCCCACTATGGTTTCCGGTGGGACAGAGAGGTAGTGGGCGAAGAAAACTTCGGATATTTAGGAGTAGCTGGAATTGACCCCACAGGGTGGGGAAGTGAATTCAGTGATGATGACTGAGTTCGCAACGTTAAAAAGGATTTCAGCCTACATAGCCGAAAACAAGCAGCAATTGGCCTTAGAGGCTGAAATAAAAAACATGGTTGTCGAAGCCATTGAAGTTTCTCCACCAGAAGGTCCTGGAAAAGATTTTGACCCAAGACCACCTGACGAAGGTCAAGAAGAAGAGCGAGACCAGAGGCTTGATGCGATCTGCGATGACGAGCCTTTGGGTTTCGAGAAGGACCCACTAACAACCAATGTTAAGATGATGGCTCAAGATCCACTTGAAGAAGTAGACTTGGTAGAGGGGGTAATAAAAAGGCCAACTTACATCAGTGCCAACATCCATCCTCAACTCAAGATTGAAGTGGTCCAATTGCTGAGAGAGTTTAAATACTGTTTCGCATGGGACTATGACGAAATGCCTGGTTTAAGCAGGGAGTTGGTTGAATTAAAATTGTCGATCAAACCTGGGAAGAAGCCGGTGAAGCAAAATCCAAGACGATTTACTCAGTAATATTGTCGAAAATCAAGGAGGAAGTTGAAAGACTTCTCCGGTGTAACTTCATTCGTACTGCCAGGTATGTCGAATGGTTAGCTAACATTGTGCCAATTATAAAATAGAATGGTACATTAAGGGTTTGCATAGATTTTAGATATTTGAATACTGCAACCCCGAAAGATGAGTATTCGCTGCCAGTGGCAGAAATGTCGCCGCAGGTTATGAATAGCTAAGCATGCTCGACGGGTATTCTAGGTACAATCAGATATTTGTTACCGAAGAAGATGTCCCAAAAATGGCATTTTGTTTCCCTTGAGCCTTAGGTACCTATGAGTGGGTAGTGATGCCTTTTGGTTTGAAAAATGAAGGGGCAACTTACCAAAGGGCGATGAACTCGATCTTCCATGATTTCATAGAAACTTTTATGCAAATCTATATAGACGATATTGTTGTTAAATCTATTTCGGGGAAGAGTCATATAGAACACCTTCAAATATCTTTTGAACGAATGAGAAAATATGGTTTAAAAATGAACCCTCTGAAATGTGCTTTTTGTGTGCATGCTGGGGACTTTCTAGGTTTTGTGGTCCATAAAAAAGGGATCGAAATAAACCAGAATAAAACCAAAGCCATCATGGAAGCGAAAACGCCATCAATAAAGAAAGGTTTGCAGTCATTGCTAGGCAAGATCAATTTCCTAAGGAGATTTATCTCAAACCTTAGTGGGAAGACGCAAGCATATTCGCCTTTGCTTCGACTCGACAAGGAAGTGTTCCAATGGGGGCAAGCTCAGCAAGTGGCGTTCGATAAGATCAAAGCGTACTTGAGCCACCCACCAATTTTAACACCACCTTGTAGAAATAAAAGTATGAGATTGTACATATTTGCATCCGATAAAACCTTAGGGAGCATGTTAGCGTAAGAGGATGATAATGGTGTCGAAAGAGCTATTTATTACCTCAGTAGGGTTTTTAATGATGAAGAAACTAGATATAGCATGATCAAAAAGTTGTGTTTATGCTTATATTTCTCCTGTACAAAATTGAAGCATTATATCAGACTTGTTGACGTATATGTTTCATCTCATTATGATATTATTAAACATATGTTATCTAACCCAATTTTGCATAGTCGAATTGGGAAATGGGCATTGGCATTGACTGAATTTTCCTTAACATATATGCCATTAAAAGCTGTGAAAGGCCAAGTAGTAGCAGACTTCATAGTCGATCACTCCATTGACGCCGACGCTTTAAATTATGTTGAATTAGGGCCGTGGAAGCTATACTTCGACGGATATAGTCATAAAAATGGCACCGGTGTCGGAATCGTAACTATTTATCCAAATAAAATTCTAACGACATTCCAATATAAAGTAGAAGGCACTTGTTCAAATAACGAAGCTAAATACGAAGCCCTCATAGCAGGACTTGAAATGTTGCTGGAATTGGGGGCAACTCGGGTCGGAATAATGGGAGACTCAGAGTTAGTCATAAAATAGATCACGAAAGAATATAGGTGTGTTAAGGAGAATCTGATCATGTATTTTATAATCGCCAGTTGATTGTTAAAAAAGTTCGAAATGATTTATATTCGACATATACCGCGAATAGAGAACATGATAGCTAATGACCTGGCCCAAATTGCATCTGGGTATACAATTTCGAGGGAAAAGCTGCACAAAGTCATAGAAGTCAGAGGTAAGGTAGTGACAACCAGATTAACTCCCCTGGATTTAGAACAGACAAGATTAGGATGTGCTGATGAGGGAAATTTCGAAATATTGGCGATAGACAGTTTGGCAGATGAAGACTGGAGAAAACCAATAGTAGTATACCTACAGAATCCCACAGCCTCTACTGATCGAAAAACCAGGTATCGAGCATTAAGTTATGTTCTTTTGGGTTCAGAGTTGTTTAAGAAATCTCCAGAAGGAATTTTACTGAAATGCCTTAGTGAGTCAGAGGCATACTTTGCCCTTGCAACTGTACATAGTGGAACATGTGGGGCACACCAAGTCGGTCATAAGATGAAATGGCTTTTATTTCGACAAGGAGTGTATTGGCCTACTATGTTGAATGACTGTGTTGAATTCGCGAAAGGATGTCAAGAGTGTCAGGTGCATGCATGCATACAACATGTTCCTGCAAGTGAACTACATTCTATCATCAAACCATGGCCATTTAGAGGTTGGGCTTTGGACTTGATCGGAGAAATTCGACCTCCCTCACCCAAAAGTCAAAGTTACATATTGGTAGGAGTTGATTATTTCACAAAATGGAT
This sequence comes from Lathyrus oleraceus, assembly GCF_024323335.1. NCBI lineage: Eukaryota > Viridiplantae > Streptophyta > Magnoliopsida > Fabales > Fabaceae > Lathyrus > Lathyrus oleraceus. Next base: position 487,083,157 of record NC_066584.1, on the reverse strand, counting down.
TGAAGTCATACCTTTGCCAAATGTGAGCCAAGAGGATGTGATCAAATTCATTCAAAAGTATATTATTTATAGGTTTGGAATTCCAGAAATAATCACAATGGATCAAGGATCAATATTTACTGGTCGGAAGATGCAGAAGTTCGCCACGGACATGGGTTTCAAATTGGTAACGTCGACACCCTATTATGCTCAGGCTAATGGACAAGTCGAAGCTGCCAATAAGGTGATCATTAGTTTGATTAAGAAACATGCAGGAAAAAACCTAAGAATTGGCACAAGACTCTGGACCAAATTTTATGGGCATGTCGTACGTCCCCTAAAGAGGCTACTAAGTCGACCCTCTTTCGCCTAACTTTTGGCCATGATGTTGTCTTGCCAGTAGAAATCCACCTGCAATCCCTAAGGATTCAGAGGCAACATGAACTCCCCACAGAATCATATTGGAGCATGATGTTGGATGAATTGGTCGATTTGGACGAGGAAAGGTTAAGTGCCTTAGAATTGCTTAGGCAACAAAAGAAAAGGATAGAAGTCTTTTATAATAAGAAAGTTAAAGTTCAAAGCTTTACGCCTGAAGATTTGGTCTGTAAAGTGATCCTTCCAATGGATCGAAAAGATAGAGCCTTGGGGAAGTGGTCCCCAAAGTGGGAAGGCCCTTTCCAAATTCTGCAGATTTTTTCTAATGGTGCCTATGAGATCGAAGAGCTCAGCGAAGATAGGAGGATTCTAAGAGTAAACAGGAAGTATTTGAAAAAGTACAAACCGACAATCCAAGAAATAAAAATAAGATATGAGTAATCGCGTAAATGAAGCAAATGCCAAAATGGTCAAAAGGCCAAAATGGTAATAATAAAGTCATAAGGCCAAAAGACCAATATTCATTACAAGGTAAACATTTACATCATTAGACAATTAAGAATAACATTAAAAGGGAAGATTGGCTTTAATTTAAATATACTTAGCTTTGAGGAGCTCCAGCCGTTTTTCGCACAAAGATCTTTTTGAGCGAAGGAGTTTGACGTCAGATTCAAGTTGTCGAGCTTTTTCGACAAACTCCATGCCAAGTGATAGATCTTGAGCCATCGAAGCATCATCAAATTCCAACAGTTGTTGCTTGTCCTTTTCAGCATCGGAGATTTTGGCCTGCAGTTCTGATATTTGTTGTCTCCAGGAAGCGATGTTACGATCATGAGCATCGACCTTCTCTTTATTCTTTTGCTTCGTCTGTTCCGACTCCATGGCCTTATTGGTATATTCGGTAGCATCATCCCAAGCTGCAGCCTCAAAACCATATCTTCTCTCTCTCTCTCTCTCTCTCTCTCTCTCTCGTAAGGTGAGGTAGCAACTTGTGATCTGCAACGGCTTGGTCGATCATGGTCCCTATCTTCAGAATAACGTTTGCCACTTCAGGGGAGGCTTCTAGCAAGTAAACTTGGCTAATAAGATATTTCAGAGTTAAAGGGGCAGAAGGGTCAGCCACCAGTAATAGAAATAAGTCACCCTTAAAGACTTTGTCCTTGATTTTAGAAAGGATTTCGCCCGCAGGGGTGCTCGAAGGCTGATCTTCTGACACTGAAGTGTTATGAATTTGATTAGAAGAGCTCTCCCTATAATGTAGCATCGCCTTTAAGTACTTCAGTGGCTGACTTCGCTTTAGGATAGCCAACTTTTCTGCAGATAGAGCACCAATGCTACTTGACGAAGCGCCAACCGTCGGATTGTCAGCCGTTGTAGGGGGTTGGGTTCGAGCATGTTCTGCACCCACATCGATTCGTCCTTCTGTTTGTCCCTCGATGTTAGGGTTAGTTGCCAGATTTCCTTCAACCGCTTCCTCTACCACCACGTCTTCGACGCCCTATCCCTTGCCCCGAGGCTCATTCATTTCTACCGTTACGTGTAGACCAGCCCCGGGGGTTTCTTTATACTCAGCTAGTTCATCCTCAGCCATAGGGGTTGGATTACCTTGGGCCTCATTTTCTTTGCTCGAGTTAGTCTCATGACCAGAGTCGCTGGTATGAGAATGTTGAGTGGTGGTTTTTGGTGGCGAAGCGATGAGACTACCGGTTGGAGGTTGATTAATATCGCTCATGGACCCCTTTTCAGAGGATGGTCGATAGGTAGGTTCGTCAGCGCTGTTCAAAACATCTGGCACAAAGGCAGGCTTGGAGGAGGCAGCTTTCTTGGGAGGAATGATAGTGCTCGCGTCACCCTAAAATCAATATAAGCAGAAGGTGTAAATGACTAAAAGAAGAAAATAAGTGAAATAAAGTGAAGAGAAGTGGGTGGTACCTTATAACCTTCGACCTCGGGGCTAGAATTGTTGCTCTCACTTTGATCCGATGCCACTCTTGCCATTTCATCAGGAGTGGGTTCTTGGATAACAAGTGCAGTGGGCCTTTTTCTTGAGAGTTTTGTGTTCGGTTGATTCGAGGGGTCGATGGGTTTCGGTTGTGGCTTCTTCTTCCTCGAAGTGAGATCCAGAACAGGCGACAGGTCATCTTCGTCAGAATCCACGAAGATGGGGACAACAGGGTTTTTTTGGATTTGTAGGGGACTCACCTAAGTTGTTCGAGCAACCTGAACCAATCATTAAATGTTATATCATCAATGTATAACAAAGATAAAGGAACAAAGAAAGAGAGGCACCTTTGCAGGTTTGCTACTTTCTTGATAGATAGACAAAAAACAAGAAGAAACGATCAACGTTAGTTAAAAGCAAGTCAAAGGGAATCTACCTTAAGGGAAGTCCCTTGTATCACACCTTCATATATGTTCGATTCAATTCAGACATCTTCAATTCCTATATGAAGGTTCCCTTTGAAACTGCCTAAAGTATGTTTAGTCGCAACCACCCGCTGAGCCTTTTTCTGATATTGTTGTCGAAGGATTTTAATAGAATCTCCACAAATGAACCAATCGAGAAATGGGGGTGCAAGAGCCACTCCGAAGTCAGCATTTGGCAGGGGAGGAAACTTTGGGGGAAATAGTTCAAGAGCCATTTCATAGCGTTTCTCGCAAGGAACATGTGAGGGAATATTTAAAGTTTCCATTTTCTTTGAAAATTTCTCTTTGAGCGTAACAGCTGCTTCGTGGATGGTTCGACTAAGATCATCAGGTCGACAGGCAGTTTCAAAGTAGTTTTGAAAGGCTTGAATTTCTTTTATAAGCGTATAAGTACCTTTCTTGGTCTTTTCCTACACAAGGAGAAAAGCTTTGTCAAACAATTGAATAAAGGAAGTAATATCACAGAATTCCTCGACGTAATACTTGGCCCACCATTTCCCAAATTATCGACTACAAAGGAAGTTAGGCTCGAAATGAAATGGAGTCAATTGGTCCTGCCAGTATACTTGGCTATTTCTTTGAAAGTCGTGGTTTCAGTATGAACGACATTATGGAGGAGGAGGCTACTCTTCTTGTCGTATAGGCATTTCGGGAGGACCTGGACCAACCCAAATTGTCGAGCAACAAGGTTGGGCTGGTAAGTTATCAGTGTGACTTGGACTTTCGAAGGGTTAAATCGAAGGGTAAGAATCCGAGGCGTCAAGAAGGCTTCCCAAATTAGCAAGGATTATGTCTCTTGCTTTTTAGATGAAGAAGGAAAAGTCCTGGTAAACCACAGAGGGCCAACTTTCCTGAGAGCGAAGGGAGCCATACTCGAGGTAAAAGTATGACGTTTAGTGAACATTATGATGTAACTCATAAAGGTTGGTAGAAGAGCCTGTCCTTCGTCCCTGGGGGTTAGTTGAGCTAACCTCGGTCCTTCGACTCTCCTGTGCCTGATTTCTTCAGTATCTTCGTCGACGAGGCCCTTGTTGGGCAGATTGGCCTTGAACGTGGCATTAAGCCAAAGTTGTAATAACCAAAAAGGGCCAGACAACAGAAGATTCCCTTTGTCCCCCAAATTCTTTAGTTGAGCCACTCCGTCGCTCAAGGATTCGTACAGGGCTAGCCAAAATCATCTCACTTAAGCAGACATCATGCCCCGCATGCAGTTGATTAACCAGGGTGAGATATTTCTTGGCCACTTGTAGTGATTTCGAGCAAAACACAAAGTGGGACGGCCACAGAGCCAGGAAAGCTATATGCTCCACATCATAGACAATTTTAGTGTCTTTATCATGATAATGGGCTATATGGGTTGAATATGATGCTCTAGGGGTGGCAAAACGGGCTCAGCCCGCGCGGAATGCCCGTTTTGCCCGCACTTTTATGCGGGGCGGGTCAAGGATTTAGGCCCTCACCCTCAAATGTGTCCGCCCCGCCCCGCCCCGTTTTTTTCGCGGGCTTTTGCGGGTACGTGTATTTACATATATTTTTGCATTTTTAGGCTTAAAGAGTGCAGTGCCCGCGGGCTTTCCCCGCTCCGCCCTCAATTTTTTGCGGGGCGGGTCTAAGTTTTAGGCCCGCATCCTCAACCATGACCGCCCCGCCCCGTTTTTCTGTGGGCTTTTGCGGGGCAGGCCTAAACGGGGCGGGCATGCCCGTTTGCCACCCCTATGATGCTCTTGTAGTTGAAAAGGCAATGGTATCTATGGAGCCAACATCAGGATCATAAGTGTGGCCAGTGGGTTTCAGACCTGTGATAGCGGTCGTGTCGAAAAGTGTGGGGGTGACGATTCCACAAGGAAGGTGGAAGGTATAGTGTGTGTTGTCCCAGAAGTACAACGAAGAAACTAACATAGGGTTACTATAATCCAAGTCCAACTTCGACAACATAATAAGGTCATATATCCCTATATCTTTCCATGCCTGAGATTTTTGTTTCTCTATTTGGTTTAACCAATTAGAGTAATCAGTGGGATCTTTAAAAGTTGGGGTGGCACGAAAGGCTCTAAATCCATTGTTCATAAACCTCAAATCTACAGCGTTTTCAGCCGGGGTGTTTTCGGAAGAAGAAGTCCTAGGGTTTCTAGCATGTCCTATGGGTTTACGTTTATGGTAAAACAGACAAAATTCTCTAAGCTTGCTGGTATCAGTGTCTAAATCTGCTAGAGGTCCAGATAAGGCATACATTTTATTAGAGACGGAAACAGGAATGAGTACCTCAGAAGCGTAAATCTGGCGTTGTTCCTCTGTCTGAGGTTCTGGTAGATACTGACGATTACCAACGGTAAGGGGGGCGGATAAAGTAGCAAATGGCGAAAGCTTATAAATTTTCTTCGGAGCTTTGGACCTATAGGCAGTAGTTTTGAAAGAAACTTCTGTCCTCTTGAGAGTTCTGTTTGAAGCATCCATTGTTAAGGTTTGAAAAAAGCGAAAATCTGGGTTTCAGTTAGAAAGGATTTAGAGAAAAGAAGGCTTGAACGTTTGAAAATGCAGAGAATGTGAGGAAGTTCCAAAATGGGTAAGTAATTGGGTTTTATAGACCTATAAGGAGTCGTTTCAAATCAACATTAATGGTAGACAAGTTAATGGGGCACGTGTATCCCTTGGGCAGTGTAGTGAAAATGGCAATTAATGTTATAGCCATGATTTCTTAGAAGCTAGGAAACGTGATGAGTGGAAAAGATTTTGTTGTGGGCTGAAAAGACGTGGGTGGAAAAAACAATGATGACGCTGACATCACCAGACAAGTGGAGGAACTGAAAGATTTTGCCAACATTGAGACACGTGGCAGTATCAGCCATTGAGGCGTCGAAGTAAGGTCTCAAAAAATGTCTTTCTCTCTTGTATGTCGAAAATGACATTTTTGGAGGGCAATCTGTTAGCTCAAATTTTCGACGCCCACTTCAAATTACCAAAATTGGAAAGCACATACAACTGCCTTCGACTAATAGGTGATTTGACTAGCTGAAGGTACACTCGCTTAGCTAATTGGATAAAGATCAAGCTTATAGATGAAATTTTGGAGAGGTTCCTTAAGGAGCGGTTAAAAGAAAAAATGGTTTCGATCAAATATTTGAAATTCAAATAAAGGAGGGAAGAGTATCTTCGTTAGAAACCGCAAGGATACACGTGGAAGCAGAGTGAGCGAACATACGCATGCAGGACGCCACATGTATCGACGTGATTGAAGAACCCTCAGAGTGGTTATTTCGATACAATATAAATATAGGATCTTAGAAGTTAGAAAAGTGTGTCAAATTGTGTATAAAAACCTGCAAATTTACTAAGTATTTGTGTGAAGAAGAACTGTAAAGCACAGAATGTACGTTGTCTACACCATTGTTTAATCATTTCAAAGCATTATAAAGTCATCTTTACTTTCTCTTCAGAAATATCTTTCCTTGTTCTTTACTCTCAAACAATTTATTTCTTACTTCGTCATTTACAAGTTGAAAGATCTTTAGTTCCTTTCCTTACTTTGAACTTTTACCTTACATTCTTAAAGATTCCCGCACTTACAAACTTTTTTGATTGCTTTCAATCCTTCTATAATTCCCGTCATTTACTTCTTCTTTAATAGTTCTAAATACTGATTTAAGATTGGTCTTTTGTTCAAGTCACTCTTTTGTCTTTAGTTTTTAGTTAACGCTTCGATTTGACGTTCAGTTCGATCATTTATCAATGTTACATTTACGAGAAATTTAGCACATGTCCTAGGATCAATCGGATCGATCCTGTAAGTGACTAAATTTAGAAATTAGGAAGATCAACGGTTGTTTACCATTTTTCAAGGTAAACAGTTATGAAACCACAATTTAGGTTAATTACCTTCATGGTTAAAACCCCTTTCTTTGTTTTGACACCACTTATCTGCTTCTTTTTTACCTTGGTTTAAACACCGCCTCAATCAGTTTCTAGTTTTTTCCGGTTTAAACACCACCCCCGTTCATATCTTTCTTTCTATCTTAGTCCTCTGAACTATGGAGCTCTGACTTTCTTATTGTACTATGAGGAAACATAGGCACAAGGATGTGAATATTTGGCGAGCACTTTTCTTTCTTTTCCCCAATTTCTTTCTCTTGTTCCACGAACTATAAGACTTTGACTTTCTCATTGCACTATAAGAATACGTAGGCATTGTTGGTGTAAGCCCTAGAGGCCAATACTTTTAGTACTTGTATCTAATTATTTATTAATAATAAAAGGCTTTTTTTATTTATTATGTTTGTTTAATAAAGTCCCTAGAATAGCTAGTCCGTTTAATGTATCAAGTGTGACCTAATTATGAGATCCCATTAAACATAAGGACACTATTCTTAAAGTATTCGTAGTCGAGGTTTATTGTGAAGTGGGATAACATTAAAGCATTAAGACTACTATGTATATAGACTGATGATCGCATCTCATGGATCATGGATAAGGAGTTATCAAGTCTTAAACATAGGTATGAATATTAGGAGTAATATTTATACTGGATTTACCCGCTATGAGAATACTATATAGAATGTTATACAAAGTGTTATAAGTTATTCTCATGGTGATAGTGGTGTATACCACCCTTTGACCTGAAACCACTATGGACCCTAGATGTAGAGTCGAGTGCCTTATTGCTGATCAAACATTGTTTGTAACTGGATGACCATAAAGACAGTTGATGGGTACTCCATGAAGCATGCTGAGGGACATGAATGATCTAGATGGAATTTACCCATCCCGCATAACAGGATAAATGTCTAAGGGCCCAATATTTAACTGGACAAGGATGACACGATCTATGTCTTGTGTTCAATATAGACATAAGGGCAAAAGGGTAATTGTACACACAAGTATTATCATAAAAGGATTTGTCATATCACATGACATTTTCATGTCTTGGGTAACAGTGATGTGTTGCTAGATACCGCTCACTGTTTATCATGTTAAATATGTGATTTAATATAATTACAAATGCCGCGAAAACCTACAGGGTCACACACAAAAGGACAGATTGATGAGAGATAGAGTAAATAAGGAACACCGTAAGGTACGATACACTTAAGTGAATTGTAGAAAATCGTAGGGTATGGTGCACTTAAGTAGAGTAAAAAATATGGAAACGTACCATGCGCTTAAGTGATTTTGGTATATCATAAGATATGTGCCACATACACTTAAATAGGCTTTTTAGCTTGCAGCTCAAACAAGTGGTTCTATAAATAGAACCCTTGTGCAGAAGCATTTAGTCAGATGAAAATTTCGTTTCTCTCTCTCTCTCTCTCTCTCTCACTCAAAGCTTTCATTCATAGCAGCTAGCACTAAGACTGAAGGAATCTGTTCGTGTGGACTAAGTAGAGGCGTTGTCACCATTCAACGTTCGTGATCACTCCTTCGATCTACATAAAGGGTTTCAATCGCCACAAGAGGTAACGATTCTATCACTGATCATGCCCATTCGTAAGGATCACTAAAGGAGAAATGTTTTAATTTCCGTTGCATTTTGGATCGCTATTCTCCTTCAGTGGTATCAGAGCCACTTACGAAACCATGCATCTGATAGTTGTTTATTTTATGTATTTTCTGTATTAATATGATTAAAAGACAGAATGAATTCAATAATAAACGAGTAATTAAATTTGGCATCATGTGTGTACCATTTGGATGATTGATGTTGACTATGCTTCGGAATCCGACGTTAGTATGGTGAAGTAGAGATACATCGATCATCCATAGGTTACACAATTAAGATCGATCAAGTTATATATATTATATAAGTAATTCTGATGCAAAATATGGTATATATGATATACTATTTCCGTTTCGTTCATTCAAACACTTAATGGTTGTTTTCCTTTGAGCGATCAATGGTCATTTTCTTCTTGATCTGACATTAGTATGGTGAAGCAATGATGTGTTGTTCAATCATACTGAATTAACATTTGAGGTGTGTTTGACGGTATGAAATTCTTGCATTAGGGTTCATGACAGTACAAGGGTTGTGCTGTCAAAGAGTTATGCAATTAAGGTTGTGACTGCACAAGAGTTATGCTTTATAGTATCAAGCGTTGATGCGAAAAACAACATCGATTTCAAATGACTTATTCATTAAAATTTTGCGTCGGGGTGCTGCCCCTCTAACCCCACAGGGGGTGCTGCCCCCTTGACCCCCGTCCTTTGAACGGGCAGCGGAACCCCCGACTAACTTTGTGCAATGTAATGTTATGAAGAAAGATAAGAATACAATATCAAAGGAGGACAACCTTAAAGATCATGCTTGGAGAAGCTTAGATCGTTATTAGGTTAGCTTAGGTTCTCTCATTAGCTTGGGAGAACAATTGCGCTAGGGGTCATAACTGTTTCATTTTGTATGTATGTTGATGCATGTGAGAGACGATTTATATGATAAATAAGTCGGTGAGATCAGAATAATTGCAAATTCCCTCAAATTAAATATTAAGTTTATGCTTTCCAAATTTTAGCACTCATCAAGACTAGTATCGAATAATGTAGGTTTCGCCTACGCGAGGTGCATGTTCTATATCAGTAAAGTGCGATGGGATAATTGTAATATCCAATTGCTAAAACAATGGGTCAAACTTAACTAAACAAATTATAATAAGATTATATATGTTTAGAAGCAAGAGTTGGAAATGATCCATGTGATGGATTGGAATAAGGAGTTATTATCCAACTAAAATATTTGAGAGTTGTATTAGATACAATTGGAAGGAGTTCCTACCTAAATAACCAAGTTTTGTGTAATCCTCATACGCGAACTTAAAACAAAGTGAAATGTGGATCTCGACCCACTAGAAAATCTTCCAACGGGATTTTCCAAATCAAATGATGATGGTCATTTGTTTTGAGTAAAATAGTGGGAGCATATTTAATTAAAGGCCTAATTAAATATGTTATTTTAGTGATACTTATATTTTCATATTTTTCATGTAGATTACCATGACAACGAACACCTCTAACAACATTTTACGCTCAATCCTTGATAAGGAAAAATTGTCTGGGATAAATTTTCTGGATTGACACCGAAATTTGAGGATTGTCCTCAAACATGATAGAAAGTTGTATATCTTAAAGAAACCTGATCTTAAAGAGGAACCTCTTAGTTCTGCACCTAAGGAAGAAAGAGATGCTTATAAGAAGCATGTCGATGATGCGAATGAAAATGCTTGCCTCATGCTAGCTACCATGAACTCAGAGTTGCAAAAGTAACATGAGAACATGGCAGCGTTCGATATGATCGAACACCTGAAGATGCTCTATCAAGAGCAGGCAAGGCATGAAAGGTTTGAAGTTTCAAAAGCCTCTTTTCAAGGCAAGTTAGCTGAGGGAGCCCTTGTAGGTCCCCATGTGCTCAAGATGATTGGGTATATGGAGAACCTTGAGAGGTTGAGTTTTCCCCTCGGAAAGGAACTTGCGACTAATTTAGTCTTGTAATCGTTGCCAAATAGCTTCAGTCAATTTTTCCTTAATTTCAATATGAATGATATGGACAAATCTCTTCCTGAACTGCTAGCCATGTTAAGAACTATTGAGCAAAATCTGAAGTCAAAAGGAAAGTCCATTCTAATGATCGGAAATGGAAAGAGACATAACAAAATACCCCCCAAGTAGGGTGGTAAAGGGAAAGGCAAGGAAGTTGTCAAACCCAAACCCACGACTCTTACTTTGAAGCCTAGTGGAGGAATAACAAAGGAAGGCACCTGCTTCCATTGCGGTAAGACCAGACACTAGAAGAGACTGCCCAAAGTACTTAGAAGATAAGAAGAATGGAGTAGAGACTTCAATTTCAGGTATTTTTGTTATTGAAATAAATTTATCTACTTCTGCATCATGGGTATTAGATATTGGATATGGTTGCCACATTTGTACCAATGTGCAGGGGCTAAAAACGAGTAGAAATTTGGCAAAAGGTGAAGTTGACCTACGAGTTGGCAATGGAGAAAAGGTTGCTTCTTTAGCCGCAGGAACTTATGTATTGACTTTACCCAGTGGTTTAATAATTTAGTTAGAGAACTGTTATTATGTACCTACAATTAGCAGAAATATTATTTCCGTTTCTTGTTTGGACAAGTTTGGTTTTTCATTTATAATAAAGAACAATTGTTGCTCCATTTATTTGAATGATATATTCTATGCTACTGCACAAATGAACAATGGACTATATGTTCTTAATCTTGAAATGCCTATTTATAACATTAATATTAAAAGGATGAAATCTAATGAGTTAAATCCAACTTACCTTTGGCATTGTCGATTAGGCCACATGAATGAGAAACGCATTACCAAACTCCATAAAGATGGACTCTTTGACTCTTTTGATTATGAATCATATGAGACATGCAGATCTTGTTTAATTGGAAAGATGACAAAGTCTCCATTCACAAGAAAAGGTGAAAGAGCTAATGATCTTTTGGCCCTCATACATACTGATGTATGTGGACCACTGAACATACCAGCTAGAGGAGGTTTTCAGTACTTCATCATATTTGCTGATGATTTCAATAGATATGGTTATGTGTATTTAATGAAACACAAATCAGATATAAACAAATTCATGGGGTTGACTATGATGAAACCTTTTCACCAGTTGCAATGCTTAAATCTATTCGGATTTTACTTGTTATCACTGCATATCATGATTATGAAATATGGAAGATGGATGTCAAAACTGATTTCCTTAATGGGAATCTTCTTGAGGATGTGTACATGACACAACCTAAAGGATTTGACATACCAAAAGAAGCCCAAAAGATATGTAAGTTACAAAGATCAATCTATGGATTGAAGCAAGCTTCCAGAAGCTGGAATCTTCATTTTGATGAAACAGTAAAATAATATGGATTCATCAAGAATGAAGACGAGCCTTGGGTGTACAAGAAGGTTAGTGGGAGAATGATCGTCCTCCTGGTATTATATGTAGATGACATATTACTCATTGGAAACGATGTCCCTACCCTGAACAAGTAAAGTCTTGGTTGGGGAAATGCTTTTCTATGAAGGACCTAGGTGAAGTAGCCTATATATTAGGAATCAGGATCTATAGAGATAGATCACAAAAACTGCTTGGCCTAAGTCAGAGTACATACATAGACAAAGTGTCGAGACGCTTTAATATGCATGATTCCAAGAAAGGATTCATACACATGCAACATGGTATGTGTCTATCAAAAACACAATCCCCTTCAACTAAGGAAGAAATGGGTCGCATGAATAAGATTCCATATGCATCTGCAATAGGATCTATCATGTATGCCATGTTATGTACTCGACCAGATGTCTCGTATGCTTTAAGTGCAACGAGTAGGTAGCAATCTAATCCCGATGATGCTTATTGGGTAGCTGTAAAGAATATCCTTGAGTATTTGAGAAGGACTAAGGACTCATTATTGATATATGGAGGTCAGGAAGAGCTTGCTGTAATTGGATACACCGATGCTTGCTTCCAGACAGATAAGGATGACTTTAGATTGCAATCTGGTTATGTGTTTTGCTTAAACAGTGGCGCTGTGAGTTGGAAAAGTTCAAAGCAAAATACAGTTATTGATTCTACAACTAAGGCCGAGTATATTGCTGCCTCAAGTGAAACAAAGGAAGTTGTTTGGATCAAAAAGTTCAGTAGCAAACTTGGCATAGTTCCTAGCATTGTGGATCTCATTGATCTCTATTGTGATAACAATGGTGCTAACGCACAACCTAAGGAGGCTAGATCTCACCAATGATCCAAACACATACTTAGGCGTTATCACCTCATTCGATAGATAATAGATAGAGGGGATGTGAAAATATGCAGAGTACCTACACTTGACAATATTGTTGAGCCACTGACAAAGCCTCTTGCGTAGCAGAAGCATGATGGCCATACTAGATCTATGGACATTAGGGGTATGCCTGATTGGCTCTAGTTCTAGTGGAGGATTATTAGTGTAAGCCCTAGAGGCCAATACTTTTGGTACTTGTATCGAATTATTTATTAATAATAATTTTTTTTTCTTTATTATGTTTGTTTAATAAAGTCCCTAGAATAGCTAGTCTGTTTAATGTATCAAGTGTGACTTAATCATGAGATCCCATTAAACATAAGGACATTATTCTTAAAGTATCTGTAGTCGAGTTCTGTTGTGAAGTGGGATAACACTAAAGCATTAAGTCTACTATGTATATAGACTGATGATCACATCTCATGGATCATGGATAAGGAGTTATCAAGTCTTAAACATAGGTATGAATATTATGAATAATATTTATATTGGATTGACCCGCTATGAGAATACTATATAGAATGTTATGCAAAGCGTCACAAGTTATTCTCATGGTGATAATGGTGTATACCACCCTTTGACCTGAAACCACTATGGACCCTAGATGTAGAGTTGAGTGCCTTATTGCTGATCAAACATTGTTTGTAACTGGATGACCATAAAGACAGTTGATGGGTACTCCACGAAGCATGCTGAGGGACATGAGTGACCTAGATGGAATTTGCCCATCATGCGTAACAGGATAAATGTCTAAGGGCCCAATATTGAACTGGAGAAGGATGACACGGTTTATGCCTTGTGTTCAATATAGACATAAGGGGAAAAAGGGTAATTGTACACACAAGTATTATCACAAAAGGATTTGTCAGATCACATGACATTTTCATGTCTTGGGTAGCAGTGATGTGTTGCTAGATATCGCTCACTGTTTATTATGTTAAATACGTGATTTAATATAATTGCTAATGACGCGAAAACCTACAAGCTAACACACAAAAGGAAGAATTGATGAGAGATAAAGTAAATAAGGAACACTGTAAGGTACGGTTCACTTAAGTGAATTGTAGAACATTGTCAGGTACGATGCACTTAAGTAGAATACAAAATATGGTAAGGTACCATGCACTTAAGTGATTTACGTATATCATAAGATATAGGCCACATACACTTAAGTGGGTTTTTTAGCTTGCATCCCACACAAGTGGTTCTATAAGTAGAACCCTTATGCAGAAGCATTTGGTCAGATGAAAATTTCGTCTCTCTCTCTCTCTCTCACACTCATTCAAAGCCTTCATTCGTAGCAGTTAGCACTGAGACTGAAGGAATCCGTTCGTGTGGACTGAGTAGAGGCATTGTCACCATTCAACATTCCTGGTCACTCCTTTGATCTACATCAAGGGTTTCAATCGCCATAAGAGGTAACGATTCTATCACTGATCATGCCCATTCTTAAGGAACATTAAAGGAGAAATTTTTTAATTTCCGCTGCATTTTGGATCGCTATTCTCCTTCAGGAATGACGACCCCAATCCTCCTCAAGCACTCTCTCTAACCCATTTTCTATTTTGCAGGTACATGAAGATAACAACACCCATTCAAGCAAGAGCAATCAAAACGGTTCCCTTGGAGTACCATGGATGTAAGATGTGTTAATACCTTACCCTTGCATAACCGACTTCCTTACTCGTTTCTCTTTTCCCTTGGGTTTTATCGATATTTTCTCTTCCCTCTTTTGGGATAAATAAAGTTTGGTAGCAACTCTGTTGTATGTTCGATCGTGCGACGCATTTGGATATATTATGGCTAGCTTCAAATATGTCAAGACATTTTACCGCTTATTAACACGGACCCATGAATGAAGGTGAGTATAATAATATCTCATATCGTTACACGATATAATTATACTCCCTCGTACAAGAAAGCATGGATTGCAAGGACAAAGGTTGTTGAATAGGTATTCAATAACTAGGAGGATTCATACAAAGAATTGACATGATTTCTATGGGCATTTAAGACATGTGCATCAGGGACTGTTGCAATTATGGAGACATTGCCTGCATTTATGCCAGACGGAACTTGTGTTTATGGAAATAGAATATTTCACCGACTCTTTTGGGCGTTTTAACCATGCATCAAAGGTTTCACATTATGTAAACCTATTATTCAAATTGATGAAACATGGTTATACGAAAAATACAAGGGCACCTTTCTTATGGCTTTTTCACAAGACAAAAATAATAATGTATTTCCCATTGCCTTTGCTTTGGTTGAAGGTGAAATCGCTGATGGTTAGGGTTTCTACCTTAGTCATCTCATAACACATGTCACTCCATAAGCCAATCTCTGTTTGACTTCAGACAGACATGCAGCTATTGAGAGTGCTTACAATAACCATGATAACAAATGGAATAATCCTTCTTCCACCCATGTCTATTGCATTAGACATATCTTACAAAACTTCATGCATGCAATAAAAGACAAGAATCTTCGCAAAAAAGTGGTGAATGCAGGGTATGCTCTAACTAAAACATCATTTCAACACTACCGTGACGAACTTAGATTGTCAAGTGCAGATGCATGAAGGTGGGTGGATAACATACCATTGGAGCAGTGGACAAGGGCATTTGACGAAGGATGTCGATAGGGCCACATGACAACAAACCTCGTGGAATGCATGAACAACATCTTCAAAGGCATTAGAAATCTATCAATAACCACATTGGTGAAAATAACCTATTCTAGGTTGGAATCTACCTTCACAACCAGAGGCAAAAGATGGAGTGCATTGTTAATTTTGGGTCAATTATTTAGTAATGTTGCATGAAAGTGATGAAAGAGGAAACTATCAAAGCTAGCACACACGCGGTTACAATCTTTGACCGTCATATGCAAACTTTCAATGTACTTTAAATAATGGACCATAATGAGGGGAGGCCAAATTTATCCTATGCTGTCAGAAAAAACAGAAGTTAGTGCGACTGTGGCATGTTTCAGGCCTTCTGTATACCTTACTCCCATGTCATTGTGGCACACACACATACTCTCCAGAACGCTTACAACCATTTATCTGATGTTTGCAAGGCCATTAACGTCATGACTGTCTACAACGAAAGCTTCACATTGCTAGAAATGGAGGAATATCAGCCTCTATATCAAAGGGACATAGTTTGGCACAACGATGAGATGCGAAGAAAGAAAAGAGGGTTGTTGTACCCCAAAATCTTCCTTTCCCTTTTGCTTTTCATTTAACCATTAACTTGAGGTCCATATATACACATTCATATTTCATTCATGTGCATTATTCATCCGTGATTAACATTTTCTAACAAGTATCATAGATTCAAGGTTTGTGGCTAACTAAAATCAGGGTTTTGGCTTGAAGATTGTGATATTACTCATCATGTGGGTTGAAACCCTAATTGTTTGATTCTTTAGGAGCTTAACTCCTGAGGCCTACATCTTGACATTCATCTATGCATCCTAATTCTAACTCTTGACTATACTCCTATAGGATTGTGTTGCTTGACCTCTTGTGCATTGACTTGGCCTCTAAGCCCTAATTTCTGGGCCCATGGTTTGAGATGTTGTAGGTGGAGCTTTGTACCTTTGTTTGAAACCCTAAGTATTGATTATGGCATTATCACCTATGGTTATGCATTCAAGACTGATGATTCATTAGGGTCATCTGGTCCATTATGGATGGTTCATTGACTTGAGCAATATTCATGGTCCTGGTTCATTGAGTAGGGTTCATTCAAAGCTTCATATGTTCACGACCTTTTGTTTGATTGGTTTCATCTGGTTTGATTCATATCATAGTCTAAGTCATTTGGTTTAGGGCATCGTGGTCCATATTCATTTATCCATAGGAGAATACACGTTCTCATTTGAGTTGACTTTTGGTCAACTGTTAACTTTTTGGTGAACCAGTTGATCAAAGTCAACCATCTGACAAAATCCCATTTTTGTATTTTTCAGACCATTTGAAACCAAGGCCATTGGGTTTTTCATCTTTTAATGAGTCCATTTCCAAGATTCCATTTTTCATATGCATTCAACCCTAATTACGCATATTCAGTTCCAATTTCAAGTTATAGCCACTTCAACCAAATCCAGGTTAAATCAGGTTTCAACCAAATTTTTATACACAAGCCATTACATTCTTACAAAATTAAAACATACACAAGAAAATATACAACTTTTTCTTCACTCCCGAGCACCATAAATGGTTTAGTTCTATTCATCTTGTGTAGATTGCATGTTATTTAATCCCTTTCGCATAATGTGACTTAGGGGTGAGCTTTAAGTCATGTATTAGCACCACTTGTCCATGACATTCAAGGTGTCTTTAGGCTAGCCAAGGTTTTCATTATTAATGGAGTATTGGTTCTAGGTTTTGATGTCTTAAAGTTAGAGTTTGTCTTCATATGGACTTTTGTTTCACTTTGATTATGAAGAATGATTATGGATGCCTTGATCCTTAATTATGGTCTAAGCATGATTTGGTTAATTAAGTTTAAGCATGAAGAAATGGAAAAAGGAGAAAAGGCCTGATTAATTCAAAAGAGTATTACAAGGGTTCAATAATTCAAATTGGATAATGAGGTTATTCAAGGTTACAACCCAGTTACATTACAAAGATTACAAAATAAATTAGGACACTTGACTTTTTGGGCCTGTGACTCTTTAACTGCTTCCTCTGGGATTATGCTTCAAAGTTTCCTCTTGAACCATGCATAATCATCCATCCAAATTGTAACCTCATGTCTCCTGCAAGAGCATCAAGCCTACACCCGTGTAACAAATGTTAAAGTATGTACAAACTAGTAACATCATTTCAATCAATAATCCAATACAATCATAACATTATGCTTACATACATAATGGCAATCCAATATTAAACAAAACCTACAATACCTAATAGCACCAATACATTATCACTAACTCATCAAGACAATAGTGCATTCACAATAGGAAGGCCATATAGTAACAACACATACATAATGCATTTACTCAACTGTAAAGAAAAAAATATAACATTAATACCATATCAGAATTTCAAAAATGCATTGTTCAGAACCAAAAACTAACATTTAACAATCAAACCATTGCTAACAGGACTGATGTAACACCCTAAACCCCGCACATCATTTATCACGTAAGTTAAATATAAAATAAAACCACGTAGGGTGTCACACATTCATAACACGCATGACCTACTCCGTAACACGGGTTTCAACAGTAAATATTAATACACACATTTGTAATAAGGATGTTTACTTGACAACCCACTTATCTGAATCATACCTAGGATGTTTACACGACATCCCTCTCATCTGATCGGTATTATGTATTCACATAATAAGACATTCATAACTTGTCACTGCATGCTCACTTCCATTTTAAAGTATCATCGCAGCGGAATTATCATCACAATTATGGAAGATAAAATAAGTAATAACATCTAGTCTCAACTTCAATTTTAATAACAAAGGAAGAGAGTTGTAATCAATCAACTCAACATCTTAAGAATTCTCAACAACAAAATTAGTCTTATGACTTCAACATAATCAGACATAAGGAACCAAATAAGCGTTTAACCCAACCCGATGTTACATGATCAAAGCAAGGTACCACTAGTAAAATCGATAAAATAAAGTAATCCAAGAGCTACCTTCCACTTACTTCAGCAATAGTACTCTTGAGTATCTGCACGATGCCCATGTAAAGGCAATATTCAAACAGAAGGGGTGAGAATTCATTTCAATAATAACGACATAGAATGAAGAATAAAGTGCATCTACACAATCATGCACAACAATATATCACATTCTTACATTCCAATCATAATCAACATCATACACGACAACATCTCAATTATCATCAACATCATACAAATTCATATCTCAATTATCATTAATATCATATGCAATAACATCTCATCCAACAACACATCAACAACAATCAATACAAATGCAACACTTATGCAACGTACTCAACACCGACTTGACATGCACGTGGTACCAAATATGAACACTCAGGTTCATCTCACTCCATGATCCCCACCATAGGATCGATTCTCTCTTGGAACCGGAGCACACCGAAATCGCTTCCATCACCATAGGTAACACTTTACTAATCCCCCATAATAGGAATTAGCTACTCGCACTCGATCCATCACAATGGGATCGAGGCTCACCAAAACTCGTTACCATCAACATAGGTAATAATTCACTAATCCATCATAATAAGAATTAGCTACTCGCACCTGACCCATCACCATAGAATCGAGGCTCACCAAAATTAGACCGAAGTCCATACACCAAGATGCATGACTCTCAAATAACATGCATTAACACAACAAGGTTCACCTAAAAGATCCCCACATACATCTCATCATTTATACATCACACCATTAATCATGAAACAACCAATTCATGTTACCACATGATTAATATTAACAAACAACATCAACTCATCAACATCTTAACATCATCGATATAACAACATAATTATCACACAATGATATTACAACAATGCAACGATTCATCAACCAAACGTATAAACCAATATATTTATTAATACAGTAGGAATGTGAATGTTATTAGAACATCTCAATAATCACTACCGTGTTCTAGGTCTGTGTGTTAGCTTTCTAACGCTTCAAACTCCATTAAAATCGGACTTACGAAATGAAAGTTATGACCCAAATCGTCGGGATGTGCCGACAATTCCTTAACCGAACGTATGAACAAAAACTTCACCAAAATAGTATGCACATAAATGATACTCAATCAATTCACTTATCACCATCATATTATATCTCTTAGATTCAGCTTCACAATGCTTCAAATCCCAACCCAAAATGATTCACGAGTTGAAAGTTATGCTTAAAACCGTGCACGAAGGCGTTACTAAAAAGTTGTTGTTTTCTAAAATTTCCAACACAATTTACATCTTATTCAACCCCAAAAACGTCCATGAAGTAATCACCAAAATTATTTTATCCCTGAAACAAATTTAAACCCTCTATTTCAGATATTCAATGCTTCAAACGACACTCGATTTGGACTTACGGATCAAAAGTTATGGCCAAAACGATTTCGACTAAAAAACATAAAAAAAGGCTCGCGATTATGACAGACATAATGCATAATTTTTTGCGTTTTTCATCGTTGGAGGCATATAAATTCAATCATCAAAACTGAAATTACACACATATAAGGCACATGAAATTCATCATATAATAATCATCATAGCATCCAAATTGAAAACTATGAATCAAAACACCAAACCCTAAGGAGGTTAAGGGTTTCTCCATTCTATCCTTCTATCACACCCTTTACTATTGCAACAAGTTCTCACCCTTACCTTAAATTTTCCAACAAGATGCATACTTCAAGCTCTAACAATGGAGTTTTCCTTTAGCCCTAACCCTTGCCTCTTCTCACCACAAAATTCTATTTTACGTAAAACTCTCCAAACTCTCTTACTAACATTTTTATCATTAACCTAATCTTCCTCAATTAGGAACTTCCACCATCGCCCTCACTTATCATCTTATTTACCACCATACCCCTCTTGGCTCTAATTTTTTTAAAAATAAAATTATACTAATAATATTCTTCTTTTTCTCCCTACTATTTCTACTCTTCTAATTTATTCCAACCAATTAAATAAAATAGTTATAGGCTAATTATTAAATATTCTCATTATCCCCATTAAATAAGTAAAATAACTAAATTTTATTATTTAATTAAGATGCTCATATTCTAATTATTTTATTATTTATTTAATTAATTCGAATAAAACACTATTTATTTCAATCACTAATTAAAATTCTAATTAATTATCAACAACTATACTAAACTCTTACTCGCTCCATACTTCTATTTCAAGGATACCTATCCCCCACAATCATGCACAATTAATTTAAAACACTCATTAATCATATAAAAATCTAAGTAATTCAAATTAATTAATTAATTAAATTCGGAGTGTTACAACTCTCCCTCACTTAAGAAATTTTCGCCCTCGAAAATTACCAAAGGAAAATAGAGCCGGATATGAATCCTTTAGTTGCTTCTCACACATCCTAAGTCATGCTCTTACCAGCAGGTTCACCCCAAACTACCTTCACTAAGGCAATCTCTTTACAATGCATCTACTTCACTTCCTGATCCTCTATCCGCACAGGTGATACATAACAGTCAGATTATCTCCCACATACACATCATCCACCTGGATCACATGAGAAGGATCCAAAATATATCTCTTCAACTGAGACACGTGAAACACATCATGAAGATTAGCAAGCGGCGACAACAAAGCAATCCGATAGGTGTAACACCTCAAAATTTGCCCTCCTCTCTTGGGACTAGCTTAGCATTTTGCATTTCATTTTTTAGGACATTAGTCATTGCATTTTTGCATATCATATGGAAACATTGAGCTAGTCATCCTCCTAAGTCTTTCTCAGAAGATAAAGAGGTTAAAAGCTTCAAGCCTAAGGGTCTCATGAATTGATCACTAATCATCTGAGGATTGTGCTTCAATTAGGGTTTCTTGGTTCCTCAAGGAGATTGGTCATTATCTTGGTTGGAATGGTACATCACCATCATCATGGTCTTATCATCACCAAGAGGTTCATTGTGCTTGATCATTTTTCTTGGGATTAGGGTTTTGACCTCTGGTCAACCCTAATCATCTGAATTATGCCAGTCAGGGCTTGTCAAGGAGATGGGGTCTTTTATGAGATGGGGATCATTATATGGTTTTATGGAGCTTGCACAGGCTAGGGTTTCATTTTTGAGCCATTTCATCAAGAGATTGAGGCTCAAATTCATCTGTGCATGACCAAGTCATCTATCAGTCAACAAAAGTCAAATAAAAGTCAACTGTTGGATTTGGAGGTGGGAAATGGTTAGAGAGATTTCATTCATGTCCAAACAAGTTTCATTTGACATTTAAAACATCAATATTGAAGAAAATAAAGTCAGGACAAAACTTTCCAAAAATAGAAAGTGACTTGTAATTCAAAATTGCCAAAAATGGAAAGGTTTTCTCCTCAAGATTACATGATCAAGAAAGCTTCAAATGAAATTTTGTCCAACATGAAAGTTGAAGATCTTGTTCTCCCATTTCCAAAAAGTCCAAGAACATGAATTTCTCATGTATGGTTGAGAAGATATGGATCAATCTTGGTCAAATGAATTTGAACTTCACAAGTGCATAACTTTTGAACCATAAGGCCAAATGAAGTGGTTCTTTTTGCAACATTCTTGTCTTGTCATGTGCTATCCAAAACATGCATCACATATCATGCATTTCCATTACAAAATTTTTGGCATTTTTATTTGAAATTTGGAGGGAAAATTACAATTTGAAAAATATGCATTGCTTTCACTTCCAATCACTTGCCTTGGCTCTTAAACAACATTTCAAGTGGATTTGGCATAAATTTCGTGTACTGTAGCAATCCATGCATGCACATGAGGTGAATTGCAAATTTGCACTTACACTTGGTTTTCACTTAATCCATTTGCATTTGGCCTAATTGTGATTAGCAACATCATTAACAGACCATATAAAAGCATAAGCATAACTGTTTTTGGGATTAACATAACAAAATTCTCAGATCTAGATCTAGTTCCAAAATCTTCACAATTTTTCTCTCTCACTTTTCTCCAAAATTCTTCACAAACCTAGCCTAGTTCTTGATCTATCCTTGATCCATAAGCATATTTGAGTGTGTTAGAAGCAAGATTTCAAGGATTTCGTGCTGGTTTTGGAACTGTTGCAACATTCATCCATTCATGGCAGTTGAGGATTTGAGCCATAGCAAGCACGATTGAGCATTGAACCTTCCTTCCTTACATTGTACAAGCATTGGAGAGCAACTGTTTGGACTTGGCAAAGCTTGAATCCACTTGTTTCACTTCTGCACTTCAATTAAGGTTAGAATTCGATCATCACAATTCATGAAATGTTTATGTGCTTTTGGTAGATCTTTGAATGTAGAGAACACTGAGCTTTGTGGCATTAAATTTCATCAAGAAATGAGCAAGTTATGTTGGATTTAAGTTTGATGATTGAAATTTCTTTTGATCGAATCTTGTGATATAATGAGAATTAGCAAAATCCAAGCATATCGTGTTGTTGTACATTGAAGGATGAATCTAATGATGTAACTCTTGTCAATTTCTGTGCAAAAATGTTCTTGAGTGCATGAACGCGTATGAACATGAAGAACAATTAGGTTTTCGTTTTCCAGAAGCTGTTTGATCTTCATTAGCGCATGTTTGCATGAAATTCCATGTTTAAGAGCATGTATTGGTTGCATGTTATCCAACGTGTCATTTTAATTGGTCCAGAGCGCTTGCCATGTCCACGTAGGCTTTAATGAAACGGTGAGTTTCATTGTTGAGGCGCCACAATTCAAATCCTTACGCGCTTCGATTCCCCGCTCAGGCTTTTCCATGTTTGGCCTTTGCATTTTTAGTTCATTTACCATCCATGTTCATGTATGCCATCTCATGTGATTTTTTATTTTTTCCATTCATTCAAAAATTCATAACTTCATGAATAATTGTCCAAATGAGATGAGGTTTTTTTGCATGATGTTCCTCATGATCTCTAGAATTTTTTGACTATTTTTCCAGAATTTGTGCACGGATGGAATTTGTTTTGGCTTAGGGATTGTTCATGTGTGTATTTTCTTGACCTATCATGCCATTTGCTTTGTGAAATGATGGATTTTAATCCAATGATTGTGAAATTTTGCATGCTTAAACTAGACACTTTGATTGAAATTTTGGTGTTGAGTTTGTATTTTTAGCATTTCTGGTTGTGGAGTTATGATCTGATGAATGTAGGTGTGACAATGTGTGTCACACCTTTGCTTGCTTGACTTGTTGATTTTATTTTCCATGCCAAATGAACTTCAAATGATGTGAATGTTTGCATGATGTTACTTCTGGATGTTAGGATTGATCATGAATTTTTGCGAAATTTTTGGATTCATATTTGATTTGTTTGGGATTTTCTTTGCTGGTTAGTCATTTGTGGACTTTTGATGAGTCATGAACTTAGATGATTTGTGAAATGCTTGATGTTTATCATATGGAATTGAAAATTTTCACATTGTTTCTAGACACTTCGAAGTTTATTGTGGCTTTGGTTTGAGACATTTATCATTTGTCAATTCTGTTTTAGGCTTGTGTGAAGTTGATGTATCATTTTGTGCCCTATTTGAGCTTGTTTTGCCTTGCCTTGCCTTAGGGAATTTATTTGCCATGCTTCCACTTGTCCAAATGCTTTGATTTTTGGTGTGTTGATCATGTGATGTGTGCTGTTTAGCCATGATTTTTCTTGGGATTTATTGAGCCATTTTGGAATTGATGTGGATTGGTTCATTCTGTTTGCTTCAATGAGCTTTCAACTTGCATGCTTTGCCTTATGTGCTTTGTGAAATGAAATTGGTTGATGATATTGATATGAGACCACTTGGATATTGTTATTAATTGATTAAGCTTGATTCATGCCAATTTTCATGTTCTGTTTTGAATTATTTCTCCCTCTTTGACCCTAGGCCTTGTCCTAGTGGTTTGCTTCTCATGTTTGAGCTTGGTTTGCAGGTTAAGAAGCATATGGTCTTGAGGAATTGATTCATTGGTTTGAGTTGCCTATTTGATTGATGTTGATTAACATTGATTTGTTTTGTAGGTGGATTAGCTCCTTTGAGTTGAGCTTGTGCTTTGCCTTGATGCATAGCTTGCTTGTCTGTTTGACTGTGTACAACTGTTGACTATTAACTGTCTGTTTGACTTTTGTTGATTGTATACTGATTGTGTTGGATTGTTTTCAGGTACATTAGTTGCTTAAGTTCTTTTGAACTTGCTTTTGCTGTTGCTTGGTTGCTTAACCAATTGAGGTATAACTCACTGACTTCATGTAGTCTGGAAGACCTGTCCTGTTACTTGGGCAGGCACCTGCCTGAAGTCCTCCTTAAGAGGCAATGCTTGTGTTTGTTTATCTTTGTGCCAAGCAGGGAAAGACCTCTATAAGGCAATTGGCAGATAAAAGAGATGTGCAATCCATCTCCTGCTATTCAGTTGAGTCATCCCTTTGCTCACACACCTTGTGTTGATGCATTGTGGATATTAACCCAAGATCTATGTTGAGTCGGTCATATGTGGATAGAAGAGTTCGTGCTTTCTGAACTCCCACACCTTCTATTTGAGTCAAGCTCTCCCAGGCCAGGGATAAGAGCTGTGAGGCACACCCCTCACTTCCCATTTCATCTGCTTCACCCTAACTCTCAATGTTAGGGTTAAGAGCTAACTACACCCGATTCCAGTTGGCTTGTGTTTCACAGCCTAACCTTGTGTGAGCCCACTTTGTTTGTATATAGTGTGTGCTAATTGTGTGTATGTTTGCTTTGTTTTGATTGTGCTGTTTAAGATAGCTTGCTGCCTGTGCAAGTTAGATAGAAAACTCAACCTAGGACCATTGTGGATTACATGATAACTATTAGGCTCGAGTCAGTCTCCCTTCTAGTTAATCATTTCCCAGTCTCTGGTTAGGAGAAAGTTTCTCCCCTGTTAAGGGGAACTACGTTGCTCTGATCCTCATACCAGATGAGGTACGTAGGCAGGAGGTCGTACGAGATCTCTCTGGGCACCCTTTTTCTTTTTGTGTGTGTTTGCTTGACAGTTACTAGGCTCGAGCGCCAGACTCCTTAGTAACCTGTTTGTTTGATTTCCTTCTTGTGTGTTAGGATATGGATGTAAGACCAGCGATTGGCTATCCGTATCCTATCGGTGGTTGTTGTGTGGAGTCCGACATAAGTCCAGCGATTGACAGTTGGTTTCCAGTGTGGGTTTGTTTGGTTCGGAGTCTGATGTAAGTCCAGCGATTGGAATTCGGTTTCCATGTTTGCCTGTTTTTGTGTGTTTTGTTTCGGCGTGCGTGAGCCGAACTACGGTAGCTCTGATTCTCATTCCAGATGAGATACGTTGGCATAGGATGCGATATCCTAGCGAGCCCTTTCCCCTCTTTTTCCACCTGTGTTGTTTCCAGTGTGTGTGTGTGATGTTTGTGAGCAGTTTAGCAACCTTTTTCTTTCCTTTTGAGCGTGGATCCCGTCGAGTACGACAGATGCGTAGGGGTGCTAATACCTTTCCTTCGCATAACCGACTCCCGATCCCATCTCTCTTTGGTCGCGAGACCATGTCTTTTCCAGGTTTACTTCGAGCGTTTCCTTTCCCTCTTTTGGGATAAATAACGCACGGTGGCGGCTCTGTCTGTTTTTGTTTTAGCCCGCCGGTTGTTTTTCGCGGATGCGACAGCTGGCGACTTCACTGGGGACTATAGAAGTTGACCTTTTGCTGGTCCATCTTCCCTAAGCGAGTCTCTCCTAGCGTTATAGGATAGTTTAGGTTGCTTGTGTTGCTCTATTTATTGCATTTATTATTATTCTGTTGTATATATATTTGCATAAATGTTTGCATGCATCATGCTATCATTGTGCTGTCTTCTGTACAGGTGGTTCCTCTGATTTGGGGTGGGTGTTCTGAGTGGGGCTAAAACCCAGGCCCGAGTATACACCTAGGATTAGCGTGGTCTCATGTTGCCTCTCATGTTAGGTCAACATGTTTTGGGCAACGTGACATACCACAAGCCGGACGAGGTTCATTTGAGAGTGCTCTTCCTTTGTGGGGTATTCCACTCTAGTTGAGTCACCTCATCTAAGCTGTTGACTTTGGTGACCGTTCTTTCCCGGATCTTTGGTTTAGATGATCTTAAGAGAGCTGCAACGGCACACCCGAAAGGGAAAACCCGTTGAGTATCTTTGCCCGATTGTCGAGACTATTATCCGCCTTAGGATGACCTGATTAGAATTCACCTGTGAGGGGAGGGTTGATTCTTACAGACACATGTTCTGATGGTGACTTTGATGGTGACTAATGGTTCCGTTGATCAGAGTTCTATTTATAAGTCGGATTTATGGATTTATTTCCGAGACGCCGGAGTTCTGTCCGTGTTATTTATCAGTGGGGATCCGTTTATTTCAGGATTCCCCGGGCTGGTTCAGATGATTTTGTGGTTATCAGATCAGTGAATCTCTGGTGATGATTGTAATGTATCTTTCAGTTCCGTTTATTTCGGAACCTTGAGTCAGATTTGTGGTTACATATTCCTTCAGATGGTTGTGATCGGTTCAGAGGCCGCAACTCAGTGCAACAGATGTTCAGATGACTTGGAGGATGGCACAATGCATTGCATTCATACATCAGCATCATTCACATTTTGCATTTACCTGCATCTAACTCATGTTTATCCATATGCAGGGACATTTTTGATTGAGATCCTGGTTGAGAGACTTCTTTGTTTCAGACATGAGGACCGATTTGAAAGATGATGTTGTCTACAGTTTCTTCGACCCAGAGATTGGTATGCTGAGAGATATGTTAGCATTGATTACGCCCGACCATGTGGGGATGTTCTGTGAGGCATACGGTGGTATTCTGAAGTTGGTTTTCAGGCTCACAGACAGTGATAGGAGCGCCATCTATACTCTTCTCCAGTTTTACGACCCGGGTTTGAGATGTTTCGTCTTCCCGGATTACTTGTTGGGACCCTTGATGGAGGACTATGCTAGTATCTTGGGTATTCAGATCCGAGATCAGATTCCTTTCTATGCCACTAAGGTGGAGCCTGATGTTATGGAGATTTCTCGTGCTCTTTATTTGAGCCTGTAAGACCCCAATTTTATCCCTAAGATCCCTCATGGCATCATATCATATCATATCATTGCCTCAAGGATCATGGTGCATCTTGCCTCTTTCCCTAGTGGGTGGGTTATCTTGTGAGTGTGGTTCTTGATCACCAAGCATGTTTTGCATATATATATATCATTGCTTTTCATTTGTTTACTAACCAAAAGTACAAAAAATATGTCATCTAACCTGGTTACTTGCAGAAGAAGCAACACTAGGTCAAGTCAGTCAAAGGCATTCATTGAGCAATAGATGGTGGCCATTCTTGAGAATTTGGGCACCATAATCATTCATAAGAGTTCATAGGAACCATGATATAATTTTGAATCAAGATCTCAAGTGGAAGAGGTTTGGATTTCATCAGAGCATAGCTAGGTCAGCTGAAACCCTAGAAAAGTCAACACCAGTCAACTGTGCATTCAATCATGGATTTGAAGGTGGGAGATGGTTAGAAAGGCCTCATTCATGTCCATACAAGTCCCATTTGACATGTCAAACATCAACAATGAAGATTTTGAGGTCAGATGAAAAGTTTCCAAAAATAGTAAGTGACCTGTAATTTCAAACTGCCAAAAATGGAAAGGTCTTCTCCTCAAGTTTACATCATCAAGCAAGCTTCAAATCAAATTTTGTCCAACATGAAAGTTGAAGATCTTGCTCTCACATTTCCAAAAAGTCCAAGAACATCCATTTCTCATGTGTGGTTAAAGAATTATGGATCAATCATTGCCAAGGAATTTTGAACTTCAAGCTTGCATAACTTTTGAACCAATTGGCCAAATCATGTGGTTCTTTTTGCAACATTTCTATCTTGATATGCTCTATCATAATCATGCATCATATTTCATCAATTCCCATCACAAAAATATTGCATTTTTTCACTTGAATTAATTTGAATTTTTGGAGGGAAAATATCCATTTGAAAAATATGCATTATTTTCACTTCAAACTAATTACACTTGCCTCTAAACAGGTTTTGAACTCATTTCCAAGTAAAATTCGCACTGTTCCATTGGCATGTGAGTATAAGGGTGATTTTGGCAATTTGCATAAACCATTCCATTTCACTAATCCTTGGGTTTTTGGTTAAGCATGATTAACAAGTGTGATTAGCATGTGGTATTTAAACTAAATCATAACAGAAAATCAAAGAACAACTTCAGAATTTCAGATCTAAACTTTTGCTCTCAAATTTTCTCTCAACTTTTCATCGATTTTCTTCATTTCTTTTGCTTGCTTCTTGTTCTATTCATCATCTACAGGCATAATTGAAGAAGATTGAAGCAAGATCCTGCAGCATTGAGGCCAAATCGTGACTGTTGAAGCTTGAGCACTTTCATGGCAGTTGAAGACTCCATCGAGATTAAGCATTGTTGAGCTGTTGTCCATCATTCATTCATCTTCCTCAGCACTATAGAGCATCTGTTTCAGCTCCTCCAAGCCAGATTCACACGATTTCAACTCTGCATCATCAGCAAGGTTAAAATTCGAATGCTCTAATTCATGAAATTATGATATGCATCTTGTAGATCCTTTGTTGCTGGTTGTAATGAACTTTAGATCGTGGATTTTCATTGAGTTTTGAGGTAGTTATGTGGATTTGAATGTTGACATGTGAAACTTTCTTCGCTTGAATCTTTGAACATGAGTAGAAGTAGGTTGAATTGATGCTGGATTATTGATGTGTGTTGAAGGATGATTCGATTGATATATGTTTGGTGAATTTCTGTGCACATTGGATCTTGATGATGATGAACACGATGAACATGATGAATGTTCTAGGGTTTTGTTTCCAGAATATGCTTTGATCTTCATAAGCCTTTGCCTGCATGCGTTTTTCTGTTTTTGTTCATGTATTGGTCCACCTCATGTGCTGCGTGGCTGAATGATTGGCTCAGAATGAAGCGCTTTGCCACATCACTTAATGAAACGGCGTGTTTCATTAAGTGAGCGCCATATTTGAATTCACACTCGGTTCGATTCTGAGTTCCAGCATTTGCATTTTTGGCTTTTGCATTTTTCTCTTGTATGCTATCCATGTTCACATGCCTTCATCATGCATTTTTTTAATTTTTCTTTCTATTCAAAAATTTATAACTCCTAAAATAATGATCCAATTCACATGAGATTTTTTGTACAATGTTCCTTGTAATGTCTACTATTTTATGGATATTTTTACAGAATTTGTGCTCGGGTGGATTTTTAAATTGCCTAGGGTTTGTTCATGCTTATACATTCATGCACCTTGCTTGCTCTTTTGATTGTGAAATGATGATGGTTAATCCAATGAAGCTGAAAATTTACATGCATAAACTAGACACCTTGATGGTCATTTTGGTATATAGTTTGCATTTTTTGCATTTCTGGATGTTGAGATATGATGTGATTAATGGAGGTGTGACAATGTGTGTCACACCATTTATTGTCCAAATTGCTGATTTTATTTACCATGCCAAATAAATGCTAAATGATCTGATTGTTTGCATATTGTTACTTCTGGATGTTAGGTTTGATCATGATTTTTTGTAGATTTTTTGGATTCATTTCCCATTTGTTTGAGATTTTCTTTGCTGGTTGGTCATAATTGGACTTTTGTTGAGTGTTGAATTTAGATGATTTGTGAAATTCTTATGCCTTATCATATGAGCCTGAAATTTTGTACATTGATTCTTGACACATTGAAGTTTGTCTTGGCTTTGGTTTGAGTCATTTATCACTTGTCATCTCTGTTTTAGGATTGCTTTAAGTTGATGTACCATTTGTAGTCTTGTTTGAGCTTGTTTATGCTTACCTTGACTTCATGAATTTCTTTGACATGCTTATACTTGTCCAAATGCCATGATTTTTGGTGTGTTGATCATTTGATGTGTTCTTTTTAGACATGATTTTTCTTGGGATTTGTTGAGCCATTTTGGAATTAATATGCCTTTGTTCATTCTGTTGCTTCAATATGATTCCAACTTGCATACTTTGACATGTTTTGTTTATGAAATAAAATTGGTTGATGCTTTTGATATGAGACCACTTGGATATTGTTCTTGATTGATTAAACTTGATTCTTGTCAATTTTCATGTTCTGTTTAAAATTTTTTCCCTATCTTGGACCCTAGGCTTTGACCTAGTGGTTTGCCTCTCATGTTTGAAGCTTTGTTTCAGGTTACACATACAAGTTACACAATTGATGATGCCTCATCTTGAGAGCATTTGATATTTGCTTTTGATTACTAATGTGTGTTTTGTAGGTTGAAGTTGATTCAATTGGGATTGACTTGTGGCTTATGCCTTTGCCTATATTGGTTGTCTGTTGCATTAACTGTTGGTTGATTGTCTGTATAGTATACTGATTTATTTGATGTTTCAACAGGTACCTTAGTTGCTATAGTTCCTTTGTGAACTTGATTTTGCTTTGCTTGATAGCTTAAGCATTGAGGTATAATATCTCTTCTTCATGTAGTCTGGAAGACCTGGCTTGTTATGTGGCCAGGCACCTGTCTGAAGTCCTCCTTAAGAGGCAATGTTTGTGATTGTTTATCTTTGTCCCCAAGCAGGAAAAGTCCTTTTGATAAGGCAATTGGTAGATAAAAGAGATGTGTAGTCCATCTCCTACTATTCTGTGTGTCATCCCTTTGCTCACATTACATGTTGATGCATTGTGGAGCTTAACCCAAGATCTATCGAGTCATTAACTTGTGGAGAGAGTTCCAACTTTATGAACTCCCACACCTTCTATCATTTGAACCTCTCCCTGACCAGGGATAAGAGCAATGAGGCACACCCCTCATATCCTTTCATCTGCTTCACCTTAACTCTCAATGTTAAGGTTAAGAGCACCTTTACCCCATTCCAGTTGACTTTTAAGTCTAACCCTTGCTTGAGCCTAATTGCTTGTATATAGTGTGTGCTAACTGAATCATTGATTGCTTATTGGTTCATCTGTACATGTTTGCTTGTTTGCCTTTGTGCACTTATCATCATTAGTTGTTCATTATTGCATGATCATCATTTCATATCCTTGTGATACATCTTTGTTTGCCCATTGAGGAATCAACAGTAAGTCCATTAATTGGCCATTGTTCCTGTGATTTGGAAGGGATTAAGTGTAAGACCATTTCATTGGCCACTTATGTCCTCTTTGCTTAGTGCTTTTGTTTGTTTGTTGTATGTGAGGATTCAATTGTAAGACCATGTTGTTGGCATTTGTATTCCTATGATCATCTAGTGGAGGTTAGAGTAAGCCCAGATAGATTGGCATCTGACATCCATGTTTTTTTTTGTTTTGGGAGATTGGAATAAGTCCAGTTATTGGCATCTGACATCCATGTTTTGTTTTGTTTTGGGAGATTGGAATAAGTCCAGTTATTGGCATCTGACATCCATGTTTTGTTTTGCTTTAGGAGATTGGAATAAGTCTATTTATTGGCATCTGATATCCTTGTTTGTTTTAGGAGACTGGTGTAAATC
Organism: Lathyrus oleraceus; assembly: GCF_024323335.1. NCBI lineage: Eukaryota > Viridiplantae > Streptophyta > Magnoliopsida > Fabales > Fabaceae > Lathyrus > Lathyrus oleraceus. The sequence goes on along the minus strand of NC_066584.1, from coordinate 487,051,335 downwards.
CATTTATTGGTATCCGGTATCCACCTTTGTCTGTGAGATTGGTATAAGTCCAGCAATTGGCATCCGATATCATTTGTTTTGCTTATTTGTTATTGCTCATTTGCCTATTCCTAAGGACACACTTGAATCATCTTCCATATGATTTCAAGAGGTGAACCTTTCTGAGAAGTTTTACACTCCATTATCCATACCCTCTTTTGTCCTAAACCTTTTCACATGTTGCTTTCAAAACTTGAAATTAATTGTTGTGCAAACATCTTCATGCCTTTTCAAATTAGAAACTTGGACCTTAAGTCCTTGATTTTTCAAACTTCACTTTTGATAATACTTCTTTCTGAATTGAATCTTAATCATACCTTGACCATCTTTTGTGAATACTCATAATCAATTAACTTCACACATTCAATTGTTTTGGTGGCTTTGTCCATTCTTGTTAAGTTTTTCACACATTAGCCATAGGTTTCAATTACCATAGTGGTTGATGTAAATCTTACCTTATCCTTAGTTGAGTTGATTGTAAGTCTTCCATACTTATTATAGGGTTAACCCCTCACTAGTATGTTGAAGCTGTCCTCACATGGTGGATTGTTGATTCAGGTTGAGTTTTCTCCCATTGGTAATGAAAAACCTTAGGGCTTGTGTTTTAAAATGAATTCACTAACATTTTGGAAATCTTTTAGCCGAACTACGGCGTTTTGATCCTTACCTTTCATGGAAGGTACGTAGGCAACGGGTTCATCCGTTCAAACACAAAAACAATAAAAAATGTATATTCTTTTCTCATCATCCCATTCATGTTTGCACAATAATATTTTCACAACAAATAACATTTCTTACAACAAGTGTGAAAAGGGCTAGGACGTTTTGGGTGCCTAACACCTTCCCATTGCGTAATTTACCCCTTACCCAGATTCTCTGATCTTTTCATTAGTTTTCTATGTGTAAAACTTCTTAGGCTTTTGTTCGCTTTTTAGCCATTCCTTAGGATAAATAAAAGTGCGGTGGCGACTCGATTCTTTGTATGCTTTGCTTTTGATTTAATCAATAAATCATAAAGTGACGAGTACACCGCTACAGAAAAGTGGCGACTCTGCTGGGGATAAACACTCTTTGGTGGTATTGCCTACTTTTCACCCTTATTGTGTGATATTGTTTATTTGTTATGTGACATATTTTTGTACAATTTGGGATAACTGTATTGATTGTAATGTTTGAATTGCTTGATATACAATTGCTGTTTGCTTTGGTGATCTCTGTGACATGAGTTCTATACCCGAACTCGAGTGCACCTTAGGATAGGAGAATGGAATAGTCTTGTTGACTGGTGTGGAGTATTCCTTAGCCAGTTGACTTGCGAGTCCATTCACTTGGTGGAGGTCATGTTGGATTAATAATGTCACACAAGTTATTTGTGGTTAGGCATTATTCTTTCAATCATGTGCCTTAGAAGCCAAGGACCTTAGTTTACCAAGCCCATCTTGGCCTATTTTTTAGGACGTAGTGCGGAGGTCGTTCAGATGTCAGATCTGATGCGATTGTTACGCGATACTACACTCATAAGAGTCTCTCTTGAGAATATTTTTGGAATACGAGTATTCGTTCCTCCGATAATATCCGAAAGATGGGACGATGATTATGGGAACCTCTGGTAGAACATGTCTGGCAGGTTTAAACCCTAGTACACTCCCTTTGGGTGGTTCTTAACCGAGACTCCATGCTCGTGACTCTCAGCAAACCCGTGATTCATGGTTGAGTCGTTCAGACAACCTTAATATCAATGGAACCTGGATGTCGATCAGGTGTAAAACCTAAATCCACCAAAACGGATGATTGATATTAAGGATGTTAGAGCCGGTTCATGTATCGTTAATATCAATGGAACTTGGGTGTTGATAAGGTGAAAACCTAAATCCACCAAAATGGATGATTGATATTAGGGATACAATGAGCTTTCCCATGACCTTTGTTTGGTGTGACTTGCTTGATCCTTGAGTGTGATTGTTGCATTCATGCATTCATGCATTCATCTGCATTCATGTCATCAGAAAAAAAAAGGAAAAGAAAATTTTCAAGGAACTTAAAGGGTTTATTTGCAAAATTTTCAGACATGGAAAGACCAAAAAGGCATACAAAGAAGTACAGCTTTAGACAGCCTGATGTGAAAGAGTTAAGGAATCTGACATCTTATGTATTAGATCCCTTGGGTTTCAAAGCTCGTTATGGGAAGCTTCTGCCTCTGTTGACTACTCAGGTTGATGAGGGTTTGATGAGTACTCTAGCTCAGTTTTATGATCCTCTGTATCACTGCTTCTCTTTCCCGGACTTCCAGTTGTTGCCTACCTTGGAAGAGTATTCTCATCTTATTGGGATCCCGATTCTGGATCAGGTGCCGTTCAGTGGCTTAGAGAGTATTCCGATTGCTCGAGAGATCGCAGACTTGTTGCACATAGATGAATCTTTGATTAAAGCTAATCTGACTACCAAAGGTGGAATTCAGGGTCTTCCTTCTGATTTCCTCATCGCTCAAGCTACCGTGTATGGGAAGGCCATGAGTGAGGATGCCTTTGAGGCTTTATTTGTGCTGCTCATCTATGGTTTGGTATTATTTCCCAACTTCGACAAATTTGTAGATATGAACGCCATTAGGATCTTCTCAGTTCTTAATCCCGTTCCGACTCTGTTGGGTGATGCCTATGTCTCTTTGCATCTGAGGAATGCAAAGGGTGGAGGAGTTATTGTCTGCTGTCTACCCCTGCTGTATAAGTGGTTCATTTCGCACTTGCCGCAGACGCTTGCTTTCAAGGAGAACAAGGGATGTCTACGGTGGTCTCAGAGACTTATGTCTCTCACTAATAATGATATCTCTTGGTATGATCGCGTGTATGATACTGTGCAGATCATTGATTATTGTGGTGAGTTCCCTAATGTGTCTCTTCTTGGTACATGTGGTGGGATCAGTTACAATCCTATTTTAGCACGTCGTCAGCTTGGGTTCCCCCTAAAGGATAAACCTCATAACATTCTGTTAGAAGGTGTGTTCTTTCAGGAGGGTAAAGATCCCCAAGGCCTGAAAGCCAGATTTGTCCGCGCTTGGCGCAATATTCATAAGAAGGGTAGAAATGAGTTGGGTCCGAAGAATTGCATTGCTTTGGAGCCATATACCTCTTGGGTCAGACAGAGGGCTGCCGTATACCTTATGCCATATGATCATCCGAGACCTACACCATTGGATGTGGATGGGCCTTCAACCCTCCCTAACCAACGTGTAGAGGAGTTGAGAGAAGAAGACCTTTCACGTGCTTGGATCCGTGAAAGAGAGGAATTGCTTCAGCAGATCAAGGAGAAAGACGCTCTGATTGAGTTTCTCGAGCATCAGGTGATCGACGATCCGAATGATACTTGGACTTCTCTGCTTCCTCAGTCTTCCAAATTCTGGAAGAGGAAGTACGATCGACTCGTAAAGGAGAAAGCGGATATGGAAGCTGCCTATGAGAGAGAGATCAAGAAGCTTTGTGTTTCTCGTCTTCCAGCATCCCGAGCTTCTAGGGATCCATAGGATGTTATTTTCCTTTTCTCTTTGTAATATGATCAAAAATGCTGTACTTCTTTGTCTTGGAAATATATTTGATGAGATATTTTCCATATGCTATTAAATGCTGAAATATTCAAAAATTTGCAAATAAATGCCCTAAGGGTTCCTTGAAAATAAAACAAAGCATATGCACGAGCATTACATGCATCATCTTGCATAAGCAGGTACCTTGTTCTTGGTCTTCTTGTCTGTGGCCTAACTTTGTGCTCTTCATTTATTTTGAAGACAAGCTGACTCACCGGTACTATACAAGAGCCAATTCTGCCAGAGTTATGGATCAGTTGGAACAAGAGAACCGTGAATTGAAGGAAGAGGTCGCTCGTCTGAGTGCTTTGATGGAGCAGTTTCTGTCTGCTCAGAATCAACCTTCTCCGCCTCCTGCAACTCCTCCCCAGAGGACTGTGATATCAGAAGTCGTCGCTCCGACTGTGCCAGCCGCTAGTGCTCACTTTGTGCCCAATGTCATGCCAGTCGGGTTTCCTTGGGGTATGCCTCCAGGTTTCATGCCTGATATTCCTGCCCCAACTTTTGCTCACATGCCGGCATCTAGCCCGGTCCCTGTTGCTGCTCCTCCTGTCGTGCATACCATTCCTAGGGTAGACGACACCATCTATCATTCTGAGCCGTCTGAGGGCCCAGATGTTAAGGAGAAAATGGAAGCGATGAATGATCAATTCCTTGAGCTGAGAAAGGAATTGAAGACCCTCAGAGGGAAAGATCTGTTTGGCAAGTCCGCTGTTGAACTTTGCCTTGTTCCCGGTGTTAAAATTCCGATCAAATTCAAAGTGCCTGACTTTGAAAAGTATAAAGGGAACACCTGCCCTCTTGCTCATCTGGTCATGTACGCCAGAAAGATGTCTACACAAATAGATAATGATCAGCTGTTGATCCATTATTTCCAGGATAGTTTGTCTGGTGCGGCTCTTCGCTGGTATATGAGCCTTGATAGCGCAAACATCCGGTCCTTCAATGATCTTGGCGAAGCCTTCGTCAAGCAATATAAGTATAATGTTGATATGGCGCCTGACCGTGATCAACTCAGGGCCATGTCCCAGAAGGATAAAGAGACATTTAAGGAGTACGCCCAGAGGTGGCGAGAGCTGGCTGCTCAGATCACTCCTCCGCTGGAAGAGAAAGAGATGACTAAGATCTTTTTGAAGACTCTTAGCTCATTTTATTATGAGCGGATGGTAGCAAGTGCTCCCTCTGATTTCACCGAGATGGTGAACATGGGGATGCGTCTTGAGGAAGGAGTCCGTGAAGGACGATTGGCTAAAGATGAGAGCTCTTCTAAACGATATGGGGCGTTTAAGAAGAAGGATGGGGAGGCACATGCTGTGCAATCCCATGCCAAGCCAAGAAGACCCTCTATTCAGAGGAAGCCTGCACGTCGTGCCGGTCATCAGCACCAGGTGGCTCATATAGCACCCGTTTTCAGGGATAATGCTCAATATCAGCAGCCTCATCAGCATCAGCATCAACAACCGCAGTATCAGCAGCAACACCGTCCATAGCAACAGGCTTACCAACCTCGTGGCAGCACAACCAACCAAGCTAATTTGAGTTATGATAGGAAGAAGATCAGCTTCGATCCGATTCCTATGTCATACGCGGAGTTGTATCCTTCCTTGTTGGAAAGGAAGTTGGTTACTCCCAGGGATCCTCCTGCTGTGCCCGCGAATCCTCAGTGGTGGTACAAGCCAGATCAACACTGTGTTTATCATTCCGGTGCTCCGGGTCACAATATTGAGAATTGCTTTCCATTGAAGACCAAAGTGCAAGACTTGATGAGATGTGGCATTCTGAGCTTCGAGGACTCAGGCCCCAATGTTACAAAGAACCCATTGCCCGAGCATGGGAAATCAGTGAATATGGTCCAGGGGTGTCCTGGGAAGTACAAAGTCAAATATGTCAGTCATATTAGACAGTCATTGGTTGAATTACATCGTCTCCTGTGTCAGTACAGCCATATGGAGCATGACCATGACCGGTGCCGCATCTGTTCTGTCAATCGTTTGGGGTGTCGCCAAGTGCGAAGAGAACTTCAAGAGCTGCTAGATGAAGGTACCATAGAGATCCTTCAGAACCGTAATGTTGACGAAGATGAACCAGAGGTCAATGTTATATCTCCTGTGTTCAAATTGCCTGAGCCTGTTGTTATTCGCTATGATAGCAGCAAGCCGAAGGTCTCTCCTTCATTGGTAATTAAGCCTGCAGGCCCTGTGCCTTATTCTTCGGACAGAGCTGTTCCGTTCAGGTATAACCCCGTTGCTGTGGAAGATGGGAGAGAAGTGCCGTTGCCTTCAACTTCTGTCACCAACATTGCTGATGTGAGCGGGTTGACCCGTAGTGGTCGCGTGTTTTCTGCACCTCCTAAGGCTCATGTTGTTTCTGATTCTGCTGAGCGTCCGGTTGGGACGGCTGTGAATGTTCAGAACCCGGCACTTGCTGTTGCAAAACCCTCCTCTGTACAAAAGACTCCTGATTCTTCTGTTGGCCCGAGTGGCATTGTAAACGAAGAATGCGATGAGATGCTGAGGCTCATCAAAAAGAGTGAGTACAATGTTGTAGACCAGCTTCTACAAACGCCATCCAAAATCTCCGTATTATCTTTGCTGCTGAATTCAGAACCCCATAGGGAGGCTCTGCAGAAAGTTTTGGATCTGGCGTATGTTGATCATGATGTCACCATAGAACAATTTGATAGTATAGTTGCAAACATCACTGCTTGCAACACTTTGAGTTTCTGTGACGCTGATCTCCCTGAGGAGGGAAGAGACCACAACATGGCTCTACACATTTCTATGAATTGCAAGTCTGATGCCATGTCCAACATGCTGGTGGACACTGGGTCATCTCTGAATGTATTGCCAAAGACCACGCTCTCCAGATTATCATATCAAGGGCCTCCCATGAGGCAGAGTGGTGTTGTTGTGAAAGCGTTTGATGGGTCGTGTAAGACCGTGATTGGGGAAGTTGATCTCCCAATCAAGATTGGACCAAGTGATTTCCAAGTTACCTTCCAGGTTATGGATATCCACCCATCTTACAGCTGTCTCTTAGGCAGACCATGGATTCACGAGGCTGGCGCCGTGACATCCACCCTACACCAGAAGCTGAAATTTGTTAAGAACAAGAAACTGGTTGTGGTAGGGGGAGAAAAGGCTCTCCTGGTTAGCCACTTGTCTTCTTTCTCGTATATTGATGCTGAGGATGAAGTTGGAACGCCTTTCCATGCTTTATCTATTGATGAACCAATCGAGAAGAAGTCTCCTTCATTTTCTTCCTACAAAGATGCAAAACTGGCCATTGAATGTGGTGCAGTTGCTGGTTTAGGGAAGATGATTGAGCTTGAAGACAATAAATCCCGGGCTGGCATTGGCTACTGTTCTGGGGCATTCAATGAGCAAGGTTTGTTCAAGAGTGGAGGATTCATCCATGCTGATCAACCTGAAGAAGCTGCTGCTATCTTAGAAGAGGATGCAGAGGATCTGAGCAACTTCATCATTCCTGGTGGGGTCTGCCACAATTGGGTCGCTGTAGATGTTCCTACAGTCATCCATAGATCAGAGTAATTGTTCACTTTGTTTAAAACCCTTCTCGCATGCCAAAAGGAGAAGTGATGACATTGTTGGCAGCATTTATACAATGATATTTTCATTCAATTAATGCATTGTTAAGCATTTGTTTTTCCATTTGTTTTCACTTTTTGCTTTTGCATGAAATCAGTGATCACAAAAAACCCATAAAAAACAAGAATAAAAGCATCCTTTTTCATCTGCATAATGGTTTGCTTGTGTAAATTCTAAAGTTTTTTATTAACCAAAATCATTATGCAGGTTGATTCTAAAACCCATTGAACATAATGATCCAACGCCATCTCCCAATTTTGAATTCCCTGTATTCGAGGCAGAGGAAGATGATGTTGAAGGGATTCCTTGTGAGATTACCCGTCTCCTTGAGCACGAGAAGAAGATCATTCAGCCGCACCTTGAAGATCTGGAAACAGTCAACTTGGGGTCTGAGGATTGTGTTCGTATGGTGAAGATTGGGGCACTTCTTGAAGAGTCTGTCAAGAAGAGATTGATTGAGTTGCTACGAGAATATTCTGATATCTTTGCTTGGTCGTATGAAGACATGCCGGGTTTAGATACAAATATTGTGCAACATTTCCTGCCTTTGAAGCCTGAGTGCGTGCCTGTGAAGCAGAAGCTCAGAAGAACTCATCCAGATATGGCAGTAAAGATCAAAGAGGAAGTTCAGAAGCAAATTGATGCGGGGTTGTAAGACCCCAATTTTGGGCCCTAAGATCCCTCATGGCCCATATCATTCATATCATAACCTCAAGGATCAATGCATGCCTTTGCTTTCCTCTTAGTGGATAGATTGCCTTGTGGGTTTGTTTCTTGATCACCAAGCATACCTTGCATTTGTATATTCTTGCTTTTCATATGTTTATCATTCAGAAAGTACAAAAATATTGTCAGTCTAACCTTGTTGCTTGCAGTTGAAGCAATCATCAGCAATTAGGTCAAAGTCAGTCATTGATCAGTCAAAGCAATGGATGGTGGCCATTCTTGCAGAATTTGGGCACCATAATCAGTGATCAAGAGTTCATACAACTTGGGACATCATTTGAAGTCAAGTTCTCAAAGAATTAGGGTTTGGAAATCATCAGAAGAGGATCAGTCAGTCCAAAACCCTAGAAAAGTCAAACTTGGTCAACTGTTGATTTAATCAGAGATTTGATGGATAGAATTGATCTGAAGGAGCTCATTCATGCTCATGTAAGCCTCATCCATCATGTTCAACCTCATCATGGAAGAAAATCAAGTAGAATCAGAAAATTTCCAGAAATAGAAAGTGGACCTGTAATTTCAACTGCCAAAAATGGAAACTTCTTGATCTTAAACTTACATCATGATACAAGCTTCAAATGAATTTTTTCCCAACATGAAAGTTGAAGATCTTGTCTTCCCATTTTCAAAAAGTCCAAGAACTCTCAAATCCCATGTGTGGTTGTCAAGATATGATCAAATCATTTTCACCAATTTTTGAACTTCAACAAGCCATATCTCTCAAACCATAAGGCCAAATTTGGTGGGGTTTTTTCCTACAAACCACATTTTTCATCCTCTTTCCAAAAATATAAATTTCATGACCTAAAACCTTACCATTCAAAATGGCATTTTTGGACCTTTTGCATTTAAATTCAAAGTTTGACCAAACTTTGACTTTTTGCTTCTTTGACTTTTTCTTGATTTGGCCAATTGGGAAATGTTCCATATATCATTTGTGATTTGTTCCAAGCTTTAAATCATGTCCATACCATCATTCCACCACCTTTTTGAACCAAAAGCACAAACTTGGCAATTTTGCAAAATGGCTTCAATAAGTAGAATCAAGTACAGCAGGCAAAAGCAACAACAAGCAGCAGAATTTTGGTCTGCTAGCAGCCTGTACCCAGCCCAAAATCGTGCAGTCCAACACACCCTCCATTTCACTTGTTCCTCAATTAGCAAAAATGCAAAATGCTCCATTTTGACAAAACCTGATTAGTACATGATTTAGCAAGGCTAAACAGAGAATATAAGGATCATTCTGGGCATTTGGCAACCCTAGTTTTGCAGCTGCCATCACAGGAAAAAAGGATTATTCTCTCATTTGCATTTTTTGCTCGACTGAACTTTTCTGCCAAACCCTTCAAAACCTTCGAGCTTTCTTCATGTTTCCATCATCTAGATAACATTTGTGGGCTTATCCAAGCAGAAAATCCCAGCTGGAACATTTTCTTTTGTCCTGCATCTTCAAGCTATCAACAATGGCAGAGCATGATGTGGCGATATTCAAGCATCAATAAGCTAAAGTCATCCAACCCTTCATCATTTCCAAGCATTTGAGGCATCTGTCTCGAGCTGTAACTACCAAAACAACACTGCACATCAGTTTTCTTAAAAATCAAGTAAGCAATCGACTTCCATTATTCTCCATGCTATGCTATGTTTCAGTTAGTTTGTTTTGTGCTGATTACAAGGAACTTTAAATGGTTTGAAATGATTAAGTATGCTATAAGATATTTGGATTTGAAATATGATGCACAAATGTATTTGCCTTCGATTCATGATGGATAAAGTGTTTTAAGGGAAACCATGCTTTGATTCTTGGTTTGTGTTGAATGCTGATGAGATTACCATGCTTGATTGCTGTTTTCTGGAATTTTTGATCATGATCGATTCATGATGATGATGCCTGATGCTGTTTTGAACCCTACCCTGTCCAGGATTTTTCCCATGCTTATGTGTGTTTTGCTGTTGATTAACGTTGCTTCATGGCCATGATTTTTGTTTGATGCTGTGTTCATGTGCTATTGATTTTAATGTTGAACTTGGATGATGATTACTTGCTGCAGTCTAGGAAACCATGCCCATAACTTTTCCTGTTTGTGTCTGTTTTGTTGTTCATGTCATGAATAACAATGCTACCACCTTAATGACTGCATGAACATTGGCTGTTGTTTGTTTTGTTTGATAACATGATGATGATGAGCAAATGCTGCTGCTGCCCCAAACTTATGAGCTGCCCAGATTTCTTCCTTGATTAATGTTTGTTTTGCTGTTGGCTGATGCTGTTTAATAATGCTGTTACATTGAAACCTCATGACCATGACCAGAAAATCCATGAAACATGTTGTTGCTGTTGTTTGTTCTGTTTGATATGATGATTGATGAACATGATGCTATGCCATGCTGCTGTTCATAAACCCCAACATATTTTCCAGGAATCATGTACATGTGCATATAGGTTGGTCATTATTTCTGCTTGTGATCCCATGATGCATTTCATTACCATGATAATTGTATGATACTTGATCGAGTTTTGTTTATGGATTACATGAATGTGCCCTGCTGTTCATGAACTCTCATATTTTCCATAACTCCCATCCATGATGTGTTGGCTGCTTGCTGAATGCTATGCTGTTGTGTGCTGTTGTTTGTTTTGTTCGGATGTTGATGAACACATGATACCATGCTGCTAAAATCCTGCTGCAGTTTTGAAATATGAATGTATGCTGTTGTTCGGCTGCAGTAGGAACATTCCCAATGCCATGTTAGTTATAGGTTGTTGGAATTTCGATTTGATGCATGATGTTGGTACATGAGTCGTGCTCATTTGATGGACTATGGTGTGTTGGTTGTTTGATTGATGATTGAATATGATAGACTTGAATGCCATGCTGTGTTATAAACCCTAGGGTTTTTGAAAACCCAGCATATTTGAATGCTTGTGGTCAGATTACTGTTCCATCGAATGGACCAATGAGAACATTTGGTTCTCTTTCCCTAAACTCTGCGTTTAAATAAATGAATCCCATAATTACTAGAATGCCACCGTTGACTTCATGTTGACCCCACATGCTATGCCTTTTGCTCATGCTTGCACCAATTTATCATCCAACTTTACAATTTATTTCTCCTTCATTTTTCATCAAAAAATTATGAAATTTTTACACATGTTCAAAATGAGTCTAGAATTTAATTGTGAATTTTAATTAATTTTCCATTGGTTGGTTTTTAATTGACAATTATTTTCTCAACATGTGTGCATGAATGATACCCTTGGCCATTTCAATTGTGAAATACTCATGTTATATCCAATGCCTTTGAGATTTTTTGTGGTGAAACTAGACACATTGACCTTCATTTCCATATAAGGTTTGTGCATTTATCATTTGTGGTTTGAGAGTTATGAATTTTTGAAGTTGTGTATTGCATTGGGTGTCATACCATGATCATGTATTTTCACAAATTTTGTTCACACACTTCCCCACATCCAAATGACTCCAAATTTTGCATGAATGATCCCTTGTATGTCTAATTGGTGTATGAATTTTCTTGGAATTAATCTTGCTGTTTTCCATTTGATTGAGAATTTTCTTCCATACTTGGTCATTTGTTGACTTCTTGTGCTATGCCTTGCCAAATCTTTTGTGAAATTCTCAAATCTTATTGTATGACCATGAAATTTCATATGTGATAACTAGACTCTTTGAGCTTTGCATTGGTGTTAATCTCATTCATTTCTTTTCTGTTTTCAAATTGATATGATTTTTTGAAGTTGACCCATGCTTGTTGACTTTCACCATGCTTACTTGAATTTGGTTTGACTTCATGATTTTACTTGACTGCCTTCCTCTCATCCAAATGCAATGAAATTTTACATGCTTGCTATGTTAGATGTTAGGATTGAATGTGATTTATTTCATAATTTTTTGGGATTGTTTGAGTTGACTTTTGAATGAAGTCTTTGCTGTTGACTTTTGTATGCTTCTCTTGCCATGCTTTGCATCCTTTTGCATGTGAAATGACCATGATGCATGATATAATTATGAATCCAATTGAGAATGCTTCTTGAATGTTTAGACTTGGTTTGGGTTGACTTTTTCTTGCTGCCTTGACTTTTTCTTTCATCTTTGACCCTAGGCTAGCCCTAGTGGTCTTCTAAGCTTATGTTGAGTTCATCTGTTTCAGGTTGAGCACCAATGCCCCAAAGACCTTTCAATTTTGATTGAGTTGGTTTGTTTACCATGTGCTAACACTTGTCTTGTAGGTTGAGTCTTTGTGCCTTGCACAATTGGTCCCTCTGTGGTTGACTATTGGTTCATTTTCTTTTGATTTTGACTGTTGACTTGTTTACTAATGAGTTTGACTTTTTCAGGTACTTTAGTTGCCTAAGTTCTTTGAACTTGATTGCTTGCTTTGCTATTTAGCATTTGCTTTGAGGTATAAATACTTCTTCTTCATGTAGTCTGGAGACCCGGTCTGTTATTTGACCGGGCAAACTGTCTGAAGTCCTCCTTAAGAGGCAATGCCTGTGTTTGTTTATATTTGTCCCAAGCAGGAAAAGTCCTCATTTGAGGCAATTGGTGGAAGGTAGGGATAAGCAATCTATCCCCCACTATTCAGTGTGTCCTCTCTTGCTCCCATTACATGGTTGAAGCAATGAGATAAAAACCCAAGATCTAATCGAGTCAATAATGTGGAGAGAGTTCCTACTTTCTGAACTCCCACACTTTCTTTTATGCTCTCTCTGATCTGAGATAGAAGCAATGAGGCACACCCCTCATCTCCTTTTCATCTGCTTCACCTGAGCCCCTCAATGGCCAGGTTAAGAGCGACCTTCACCTATTACAGTGGACTTTCAAAGTCGAACCCTCTTGTGTGAGCCCCCATTGTTTGGCTATAGAGTGTGCTGTTTGATATTCATTGATTGTTTGATTGCTTCATATGCACTTGCTTGCCTGTATGTTATGCATCTCTCATCATCATCAATTGCCATTAGTGCATGTTCATCTCATTTGCTATTGTGATGCTATCATTGTTGTTTGCCCATTGAGGACAATTGTAAGTCCATTGTTTTGGCCTTTGTTCCTGTGATATGGAAGGATAGAGTGTAAGACCTCATTGGTCACTCATATCTTCTGTTTTATCTGTTTGTATGTGAGGATACAGTTATAAGTCCCTGTAAGTTGGCATCTGTTATCCTGTGATCATAATTTGATCTGTTTGGGTTTGTATGTGAGGATACAGTTATAAGTCCCTGTAAGTTGGCATCTGTTATCCTGTGATCATGTTTTGATCTGTTTGGTTTTGTATGTGAGGATACAGTTATAAGTCCCTGTAAGTTGGCAGCTGTTATCCTATGATCATAGTTTGATCTGTGTGTTGTATGTGAGGTTGCAGCTATAAGTCCCTGTAAGTTGGCATCTGCTTTCCTGTGATCATAGTTTGTTTCATCTGGTTGTGTGAGAGGTTGCAATTATAAGTCCCTGTAAGTTGGCATTTGCATTCCTATGATCATATTGTTGCTTTTGTTCTTGTATGTGAGGAACCATTGTAAGTCCCTGTAATGTGGCATTGGATTTCCTAGGACCATACTGTGGAGTTAACCTAAGTCCAGATAGATTGGCAGTTGACTTCCATGTTTCATTCTCGTTTTCTTCTGTGGAGATTAGTGTAAGTCCATTGAGTGGCATCTGATATCCCGTTTTGTTTTAGGAGATTGGTATAAGACCATTGATTGGCATCCGATATCCGCTTTTGCTTGCTTTGCTTGTTTGTTATTATTAATTTCCATTCCAAAGGACACACTTGAATCATCTCCCATATGATCTCAAGAAGCGAACCCTCTAAGAAGTTTTACTATCCATCCTCATCCATTCATCATTCATTATGTCCTAAACCTTTTCACACATTAGCTTTCAAACTTGACATAAGTGTTGTGCAAACATCTTCATGTTTTCTAACTAAAAACCTGGACCCCAAGTCCTTGACCTTTTTTTAAACTTCATTTTCATAATACTTATTTGAATTGATCTTAATCATACTTTGACTCCATTTTCATAATCACAATCAATTAACTTCACTCATTCACTTGTTTTGGCTCTGTCCATTGTTAATCTTTTCACATTAGCCATAGGTTTCAATTATCATTGTGGTTGATGTAAATCTTGCCTATCCTTAGTGAGTCGACAGTAAGACTTCCGTACTTCAAACAGGGCTAACCCCTCTAGTACGTCGAAGCTATCCTCGCATGGTGGATGTTGTTTTTGGTCGAGTGTTCTCCCATTGATAATGAAAAGCCTCAGTGCTTGTGTTTAAAACTGAATCCACCAACTTTTGGAAATCTTTTAGCCGAACTACGGCGTTCTGATCCTTACCTTTGATGGAAGGTACGTAGGCAACGGGTTCATCCGTTCGAACCCAATAACACAAAAATAAAAATGTACATTCTTTTCTCATCATCCCAATCATGTTTGCACAATATTTTTGTCATAACAAATAACAATTTAGCATAACAAGTGTGAAAAGGGCTCCCTAGGAGTACCTAGGACGTAGTGGGTGCCTAACACCTTCCCATTGCGTAATTTACCCCTTACCCAGAATCTCTGATCTTTTTATTAGTTTTCTACGTGTAAAACTTCTTAGGCTTTTGTTCGCTTTTTAGCCAGTCCTTTGGATAAATAAAAGTGCGGTGGCGACTCGAAAATTTCATTGTATCTCTAGCTTATGATTTAATCGATAGATCATATAGCGACGAATACACCGCTACAGAAAAGTGGCGACTCTGCTGGGGAAGGAACACCAGAATCCTTGGTGGTATCGCCTACTTTTCACCCTTGTTGTGATATATTATTATTTGTTATTTGACATATTTTTGTACAATTTGGGATCACTGTATTGATTGTAATGTGTGAATTGCTTGATATACATTGTTGTGTGCTTTGGTGATCTGTGAGATGAGTTCTATACCCGAACTCGAGTGCACTCTAGGATAGGAGAATGGCATAGTCTTGTTGACTGGTGTGGAGTATTCCTTAGCCAGTTGACTTGTGAGCCCATTCACTTGGTGGAGGTCATGTTGAACTAATAATGTCACACAAGTTATTTGTGGTTAGGCATTATTCTTTCAATCATGTTCCGCAGAAGCCAAGGACCTTAGTTTACCAAACCCATCTTGGCCTATTTTTAGGACCGTAGTGCGGAGGTCGTTCAGATGTCAGTTCTGATACGATTGTTACGCGATACTACACTCATAAGAGTTTCTCTTGAGAATATTCTTGGAATACGAGTATTCGTTCCTCCGATAATATTCGAAAGATGGAACGATGATTATGGGAACCTCTGATAGAACATGTCTGGCAGGTTTAAACCCTAGTACACTCCCTTTGGGTGGTTCTTAACCGAGACTCCATGCTCGTGACTCTCAACAAACCCGTGATTCGTGGTTGAGTCGTTCAAACATTGTTAATATCAATGGATCCCGGATCAGGTGTAAAACCTAAAATCCATCAAAGCGGCTGGTTGATATTAAGAATGTCCGAACCGGTTCATGTACCGTTAATATCAATGGAACTTGGGTGTCGATAAGGTGAAAACCTAAATCCACCAAAATGGATGATTGATATTAGGGATACATAGAGCTTTCCCACGACCTTTGTGTGGCGTGCTTTGCTTGATCCTTGAGTGTGTTTGTTGCATTCATGCATTCATACATTCATCTGCATCCATATCATCAGAAAAAAGAAATTTTCAAGGAACTCAAAGGAGTTTATTTGCAAAAATTTTCAAACATGGAAAAACCGGGAAATTTTTTTAACTTGATATATCTAATGAGATATTCTCATATATGATCAAAATGCTCAAATATTTCAAAGTTTGCAAATAAAACCCTCGGGTTCCTTTGACATAAAAACAAGCATATGCATAAACACTTCATGCATCATTTGCATAAACAGGTGTTTTGGTCCGGTCTCCCGTCCTGTGGTCTGACCCTGCGATCTTCATTTATTTTGAAGACGCACCTTGCCGGTATTATACCAGAGCCGATTCTGCCAGATTGATGGGTCATCCTGAGCAAGAGAATTGTGAACTCAAGGAGGATTTTGCCAGCCTAAGTGCTTTTGATGGATTTATTCCTGTTGATGGATTTATTCCTGTTGATGGATTTATTCCTGTTTAACCGATCCCGGGCTGGCATTGGCTGCTGTTCTGGGGCACTTAATGAGCAAGGTTTGTTCACTAGTGGAGGATTCATCCATGCTGATCAACCTGAAGAAGAAGCTGCTGCTATCTTGGAAGAGGACAGAAGACGTGAACAGTTTCATCATACCTGGTGGTGTCTGCCACAATTGGGTCGCTGTGGATGTTCCTACGGTCATTCATGAGTCAGCGTGATTTGTTCATTTTGTTCAAAACCCTTCTCCCATGCCAAAAGGAGAAGTGATGACATTGTTGGCAGCATTTAATACAATGATGTTTTCATTCAATTAATGCATTGCCAAAACATTTGTTTTTCCTTTGTTTTCACTTTTTGCTTTTCTTTATGAAATCAGTGATCACAAAAAACCATGAAAAACAAATAAAACAGCTTTTTCATCTGCATAACTGATTTGCTTGTTTAAATACAAAAGCTCTTCATTATCCAGAATCATTATGCAGGGATTTCTAAACCCATTGAACATAGTGATCCAACGCCATCTCCCAATCTTGAAGTCCTTGTATCTGAGGCAGAGGAAGATGATGTTGAAGGGGATTCCTGACGAGATTACCCGTCTTCTTGAACACCTAAAGAAGCTCATTCAGCTGTATCACGAGAATCAGCAAACCAGTCAAACTGGGGATTACTAAAAAAAAAAAAAAAAAAAAAAAAAAAAAAAAAAGAAAGAAGAAAGAGGGTGAAAAATAAGAAAAAATCAAAAATCAGGAAAATTTTTTCCAAATACTTTTCCAAAAGAAAAAAAGAAAGAAAAGTATACCCTCCAGTCCCTAGTTGACTGATGCTGAATGGATTCAGAGTCGTTATGACCAGTTGAATTTAATCGAAAAGAAGAGATTAACTGCCATGTGTCATGGTCAGCTATATCAGCAAAGAATGAAGAAAGCATTTGATAAGAAGGTCAAGCCTCGTGTGTTCCGAGAAGGTGACCTTGTGCTCAAGAAAGTTTTGTCTTTCGCGCCCGATTCCAGGGGCAAGTGGACTCCAAACTACGAGGGTCCATATGTTGTTAAGAGAGCCTTTTCAGGCGGAGCTTTAATGCTTACAACAATGGATGGGGAGGATTTCACTCGTCCTGTGAATTCAGATGCAGTCAAGAGATACTTTGCCTAAAAAAAAAAAAAAAAAAAAAAAAAAAAAAAGTATATGCAAATGAAAAAAGAGAATGAAAAAACAGAATAGCTCGCTAAGTTGAAAACCCGAAAGGGCGGCTTAGGCAAAAATGAGCGTCTCGGTGGAGAACCCGCAAGGGTAATCCAGGCAAAAATTAGAGACTTGAAAAAAAAGAGATATATTTGCATCCCGCTAGATTGAGTACCTCACTCTGGGGCAATCTAGGCAAAAATTAGGGATTTGGCAAGTAACTGCATCCTGACAAGACTTTCTGGTTCATCAGTCGTCATTTCGTCAGAGGATTCTCGATTCGCCGTCAACTGAAGCTTCGGATACATCGAGATTCAAATCGGTAGAGAAAGGATCATTATGTTCAATGTAGCCCTCTTCCAATATATATCACTGATTTCAAATTTGTACAGATCTATGGAGTCTTGCCATTTGCAGGCTACCATTCTATCAAATCAATTTGAGCTTTTTATCCAATTATTTGCACTCTTATTTGTTTCAATTCAACAAATGTTTTGCATGTTTTAAATTGATAAAATGTCATTGTTTTAAACAAATCAATTTTTTCAAAATTTTTGTTTTAAACAAAGTGAACATTCACAAGATTGAAAGGATACTCAAAAATATCTCAGTGCTCTCCCGAGGGTGGCATGATTCCCAACAGGTAAGACATTGGTTCATATTCCTGGTTTGGTTGTATCTCCTTTCTTCAGATCTTTGTTGAGGTTGTTCCTCAAAACAGAGTTGTTGTTGGGGTTGTTCCCCAGTACAGTCGCAAGTGATGTGTTGTTGAAGACTTCGTTCTCTCCAGCAGCAGTTTTCCCCTAGCATGGGTGTTTTCTTTAGAAGTTTCGGTGGTTGATGGTTTGTCATCTTGGTGCCCCGTCACTTTCTCCAGTGGGTCGATATCCCCAGACTTTATTTGTCTCCTCAGCGCAGTCATGAGTATAACTGATTGATTGATACTCCCCTCGGAGTCGCGAGTAGAGCTGTTATTGATATCCCCACCAGAGTTGCAAGTGGAGTTGTTACCGCTTTTCCCCATGCAGTGTGCCAGCAGGATTTGTCTGTTTCCTCAGCATGATCGTTTTCTTTTGAAGACTCGGTAAGTCAGTGGTTTGATACCCGGTACTTTACCTTTTCCCCGGCGAAGTCGTCTGCGGAATTGTTGCTATCTCTCCATCAGAGTTATTCTCTCCAGCAGAGCAGGATTTATTTTCCTACTCGTTGCTTGATTCGGGTTGACATCCCAGTATTGCAACCATCTTTTCCTCAGCTCAGTCTGCAGGATGTTTGTTGTGGCGGTTTTGCCCGCTGATAATCCTTTCAATCCCCGATATGGTCGGATGATGGCTCTAGCATCCAGTGAACGGATTGATTTCCTGACTGTTTGTGATCCCCAGTAGAGTGGCTTATATTGCAGAATCTACTCGTCGTGATCAGTTTGCTTTTGTATATTCTCCCCAAGTGGAGTGGTTCGTTGCAGAATATACTTGTTTGATCTGTCCTCCCTCAGTGGTTTGTTCCCGAGAGTAGCTGACAGTTTTCCCCAGTAGAGTTGCTTATGCAGTTAGATTCTATTTGGATGATATCATTCTCCCTCAGTGGGTTGTTCCCCAGTGGAGTTGTGTGGATTTGCTTCTACAGCAGTTCGTGCTTATGCACTTTTGTTTCTCAGCTGACACTGGGATCCCTTGCAGATACTTTGGGACTTCTCTTGTTCCCCTACAGATTCGTCTTGGTGGCTGTTTCGCCCGTTGTGACTTTCTGTACCCTGATTGGGTTGTTTCCTGATATCTCTGACTCTCTGCTTCTTCAGCAGTACCTGCAGATCTTTGCTTTACAGCATGTAGATCTCCGCAGATTGGCTTTCCAGCTGGTTTTCCCCCTGGAAGTATAATACCGGACGTTGTTCCTAAACCTGTTTGTGTTAGAATTGTCTGTTTTGTCAGCATTCATCGAACATAAATCACGCATATTCATGCATATTCATAAACATTCAAGATATTCATGTTGCATTTTTCGCCATATATCTTTTGTTTGTCGTGTCTCCTGCTATGGTGATATAGATCTCTTTACAGATCTCCTCAAGCAGATGTCGGGTGTTTAAAATCTCTCCATATAGAGTCAACCCCCATAAGCAGAAAAAGTTTGTCTTTTCTTCTGCAGTTCCCCACTGAGATATATCCTCGTGGATGACGGTTTCTTCCGTTTCCTTCCAACACATATATTGGAATGGATTTTCCTATTTGAGTTACATCCTCATTAGGACGTGTCTTTATTCAGTCTGTCTTTTCGGATCATTCCCGAATTGACTATTTGTCAAATGTCTTGTGTTTCCCAGCGGGTTGTTCCCCAGCGGAATGTTTTTGGGCCTCTGCCTACAAACCAGCAGCTGTAAGTCCTATCTTTCCTGGCTTTCTTGACGGAATTTGTGGTTATACACATTTTATTCTCCAGCCAGAGCTTTTGGTTTTCTACCTACTACCCGGTAGTTTGTAAATCCTATTTTCCTGCTCTCCAGCAGTTTGTGGTTTGTTATAAACCCTATTTTGGTTTCCCGTGCGGATTTGTGATTTGTTCTATCCCCATGCGGAGTTGTTGGTCTTCTACCCCGTATTCGGTAGATGTAAACCCTAATTTTGTGGTTATCTTCATTCAGTATTTGATGTTGATTTTCCTTTGTTTGGATAAGTTGCTCAGATCAGCACTTATATCCCTAGCAAGTCTTTTGTGGATAATTGCCGTATGCTAGCAATTTTATCCCCAGTGGGTCTTTTCACCGTATGCTAGTGATTTGTTCCCCGGATCATTGGTTGTTTACCAGTGCATCCCCAGCTAGTCTTCTGTCGATAATTGCCGGATGCTTGCAATTTATCCTCAGCAGATCGCCTTTCATTTACCCTTTTGTCGGTAATGTCTGTTGCTCCTTTTGATTGGTTATCATTATATACCTAGTTTGGTATCCCGATGCCTTTCTTTTCGGTTGATTTATCCTTTATTAACCCAGTAACCGGTTGTGGATAGTCTTCCATGCGAGTATATTATTCACGGTCTGCCGGTAATGAATAATATATCTCATGCGCTCTTTAGTTGGAATCCTTTGTTGATTTTCCCCAACTGAGCAAGATTCGCATTCTTTGTAGAATCGAATAGCCATCCTTTAACCAGTTTGTGTTTCGGATGATGAGTGTTTTGGAAGTGAAATCCAATTCACGTTTCGGTAGATCACCTATTATATACCCAGTAACCGGTATCTCTGGTGTTTCTTACCATGCGAGTTTATTATCTACGTTCTGACGGTAATAGATAATATATCTCATGCGAGTATCTTATCCACGGTCTGCCGGTAATGGATATTGTATCTCATGCACTCTTTGGGTTTGTGTCCCCAAGTTGAGTAAGATTCGTTTTCCCGTTGTGGATTCGAATGCCCATCCTGTAAGTCGATTTGCTTTTTCAAGCCCTCCTTTCCGGATGATGAGTGTTTTGGAAGTGAAAACCAATTCACGTTTTCGGTAGATCACCTATTATATACCCAGTAACCGGTATCCCTGGTGTTTCTTGCCATGCGAGTGTATTATTCACGGTCCGCCGGTAATGAATAATATGTCTCATGCGCTCTTTGGTTGGAGTCCTTTGTTGATCTTCCCCAGTCGAGCAAGATTCGTATTCTTTGTAGAATCGAATGTCCATCCTTTAACCAGTTTGTGTTTTGGATGATGAGTGTTTTGGAAGTGAAAACCAATTCACGTTTTCGGATCTTTATCCTATAAACAACCCAGTAACCGGTTCAGGATAATTTTCCTTTCGAGTATATTATTCACGGTCTGCCGGTAATGAATAATATATCTCATCTGAGTATTCTATCCACGTTCTGACGGTAATGGATATTATATCTCGTGCGCTCTTGAGTCAATCTTTTGATTGTTTTCCCCTCAGAGTAAGATTCATTTTCCTTGCGGAATTGAATGTCCATCCTATAAACAAGTTTGCTTTTCTAGCTCTCTTCAGGATGATGAGTGTTTTGGAAGTGAAATCCAATTCACGCTTTGGTCGGTCACCTATTATATACCCAGTAACCGGTATCCTTGGTGTTCCCTCCTTTCTGCTCCCTATTATGACCTCGGTCCCCCTGTGGAGTCAGATTTTCCTGAGTTTGTTACCCGTATGCCTGATAACATCTCATTTGCTTTGTTACTTCCCCAGTGGAACTTTTTGTTGCTTCTCCTCAGGAGTCAGCTTGTGTCTCTCCAATGGATTTATTTTCCTTTGGAATTCTTTTCCCGAGTGTGAGTCCTTCACTCCCCCAGTGAGTTCTCTGGTCTGTTTTTCTGTTGTCCTTAATCAGAGTCGTGTTTTGATCACGTTATGTCAGTTCTATCTTCCCCAGTTTGGAGTCGTGTATTGTTCACACATTTCTTTTTCTTTTATTATCCCCATAGAGTCTTGTTAGAGTCTCTGTTCCTGGTGAGTGTACTACTCCGATGGATCGTCTTTTCTTCTGTGTGAATCATATTCCCCACAGAATTTGTGTCTTTTGCATGCATACATCTGCATCATGAGGTCTCTTAGGGACCAAAATTTGTCTCATTACTGTTATTTAAGCCCATTCTACCGCGTCGAGATGAAGATTTCTAAACTTCACTTCTCCGGCTAGAATGACCTTAAATAGGGGCATCTGTAAGACCCCAATTTTGGGCCCTAAGATCCCTCATGGCCCATATCATTCATATCATAACCTCAAGGATCAATGCATGCCTTTGCTTTCCTCTTAGTGGATAGATTGCCTTGTGGGTTTGTTTCTTGATCACCAAGCATACCTTGCATTTGTATATTCTTGCTTTTCATATGTTTATCATTCAGAAAGTACAAAAATATTGTCAGTCTAACCTTGTTGCTTGCAGTTGAAGCAATCATCAGCAATTAGGTCAAAGTCAGTCATTGATCAGTCAAAGCAATGGATGGTGGCCATTCTTGCAGAATTTGGGCACCATAATCAGTGATCAAGAGTTCATACAACTTGGGACATCATTTGAAGTCAAGTTCTCAAAGAATTAGGGTTTGGAAATCATCAGAAGAGGATCAGTCAGTCCAAAACCCTAGAAAAGTCAAACTTGGTCAACTGTTGATTTAATCAGAGATTTGATGGATAGAATTGATCTGAAGGAGCTCATTCATGCTCATGTAAGCCTCATCCATCATGTTCAACCTCATCATGGAAGAAAATCAAGTAGAATCAGAAAATTTCCAGAAATAGAAAGTGGACCTGTAATTTCAACTGCCAAAAATGGAAACTTCTTGATCTTAAACTTACATCATGATACAAGCTTCAAATGAATTTTTTCCCAACATGAAAGTTGAAGATCTTGTCTTCCCATTTTCAAAAAGTCCAAGAACTCTCAAATCCCATGTGTGGTTGTCAAGATATGATCAAATCATTTTCACCAATTTTTGAACTTCAACAAGCCATATCTCTCAAACCATAAGGCCAAATTTGGTGGGTTTTTTTCCTACAAACCACATTTTT
The DNA here is from genome assembly GCF_024323335.1 of Lathyrus oleraceus. NCBI lineage: Eukaryota > Viridiplantae > Streptophyta > Magnoliopsida > Fabales > Fabaceae > Lathyrus > Lathyrus oleraceus. Next base: position 487,028,536 of record NC_066584.1, on the reverse strand, counting down.
CATCCTCTTTCCAAAAATATAAATTTCATGACCTAAAACCTTACCATTCAAAATGGCATTTTTGGACCTTTTGCATTTAAATTCAAAGTTTGACCAAACTTTGACTTTTTGCTTCTTTGACTTTTTCTTGATTTGGCCAATTGGGAAATGTTCCATATATCATTTGTGATTTGTTCCAAGCTTTAAATCATGTCCATACCATCATTCCACCACCTTTTGAACCAAAAGCACAAACTTGGCAATTTTGCAAAATGGCTTCAATAAGTAGAATCAAGTACAGCAGGCAAAAGCAACAACAAGCAGCAGAATTTGGTCTGCTAGCAGCCTGTACCCAGCCCAAAATCGTGCAGTCCAACACACCCTCCATTTCACTTGTTCCTCAATTAGCAAAAATGCAAAATGCTCCATTTTGACAAAACCTGATTAGTACATGATTTAGCAAGGCTAAACAGAGAATATAAGGATCATTCTGGGCATTTGGCAACCCTAGTTTTGCAGCTGCCATCACAGGAAAAAAGGATTATTCTCTCATTTGCATTTTTTGCTCGACTGAACTTTTCTGCCAAACCCTTCAAAACCTTCGAGCTTTCTTCATGTTTCCATCATCTAGATAACATTTGTGGGCTTATCCAAGCAGAAAATCCCAGCTGGAACATTTTCTTTTGTCCTGCATCTTCAAGCTATCAACAATGGCAGAGCATGATGTGGCGATATTCAAGCATCAATAAGCTAAAGTCATCCAACCCTTCATCATTTCCAAGCATTTGAGGCATCTGTCTCGAGCTGTAACTACCAAAACAACACTGCACATCAGTTTTCTTAAAAATCAAGTAAGCAATCGACTTCCATTATTCTCCATGCTATGCTATGTTTCAGTTAGTTTGTTTGTGCTGATTACAAGGAACTTTAAATGGTTTGAAATGATTAAGTATGCTATAAGATATTTGGATTTGAAATATGATGCACAAATGTATTTGCCTTCGATTCATGATGGATAAAGTGTTTTAAGGGAAACCATGCTTTGATTCTTGGTTTGTGTTGAATGCTGATGAGATTACCATGCTTGATTGCTGTTTTCTGGAATTTTTGATCATGATCGATTCATGATGATGATGCCTGATGCTGTTTTGAACCCTACCCTGTCCAGGATTTTTCCCATGCTTATGTGTGTTTTGCTGTTGATTAACGTTGCTTCATGGCCATGATTTTTGTTTGATGCTGTGTTCATGTGCTATTGATTTTAATGTTGAACTTGGATGATGATTACTTGCTGCAGTCTAGGAAACCATGCCCATAACTTTTCCTGTTTGTGTCTGTTTTGTTGTTCATGTCATGAATAACAATGCTACCACCTTAATGACTGCATGAACATTGGCTGTTGTTTGTTTGTTTGATAACATGATGATGATGAGCAAATGCTGCTGCTGCCCCAAACTTATGAGCTGCCCAGATTTCTTCCTTGATTAATGTTTGTTTTGCTGTTGGCTGATGCTGTTTAATAATGCTGTTACATTGAAACCTCATGACCATGACCAGAAAATCCATGAAACATGTTGTTGCTGTTGTTTGTTCTGTTTGATATGATGATTGATGAACATGATGCTATGCCATGCTGCTGTTCATAAACCCCAACATATTTCCAGGAATCATGTACATGTGCATATAGGTTGGTCATTATTTCTGCTTGTGATCCCATGATGCATTTCATTACCATGATAATTGTATGATACTTGATCGAGTTTTGTTTATGGATTACATGAATGTGCCCTGCTGTTCATGAACTCTCATATTTTCCATAACTCCCATCCATGATGTGTTGGCTGCTTGCTGAATGCTATGCTGTTGTGTGCTGTTGTTTGTTTTGTTCGGATGTTGATGAACACATGATACCATGCTGCTAAAATCCTGCTGCAGTTTTGAAATATGAATGTATGCTGTTGTTCGGCTGCAGTAGGAACATTCCCAATGCCATGTTAGTTATAGGTTGTTGGAATTTCGATTTGATGCATGATGTTGGTACATGAGTCGTGCTCATTTGATGGACTATGGTGTGTTGGTTGTTTGATTGATGATTGAATATGATAGACTTGAATGCCATGCTGTGTTATAAACCCTAGGGTTTTTGAAAACCCAGCATATTTGAATGCTTGTGGTCAGATTACTGTTCCATCGAATGGACCAATGAGAACATTTGGTTCTCTTTCCCTAAACTCTGCGTTTAAATAAATGAATCCCATAATTACTAGAATGCCACCGTTGACTTCATGTTGACCCCACATGCTATGCCTTTTGCTCATGCTTGCACCAATTTATCATCCAACTTTACAATTTATTTCTCCTTCATTTTTCATCAAAAAATTATGAAATTTTTTACACATGTTCACAAATGAGTCTAGAATTTAATTGTGAATTTTAATTAATTTTCCATTGGTTGGTTTTTAATTGACAATTATTTTCTCAACATGTGTGCATGAATGATACCCTTGGCCATTTCAATTGTGAAATACTCATGTTATATCCAATGCCTTTGAGATTTTTTGTGGTGAAACTAGACACATTGACCTTCATTTCCATATAAGGTTTGTGCATTTATCATTTGTGGTTTGAGAGTTATGAATTTTTGAAGTTGTGTATTGCATTGGGTGTCATACCATGATCATGTATTTTCACAAATTTTGTTCACACACTTCCCCACATCCAAATGACTCCAAATTTTGCATGAATGATCCCTTGTATGTCTAATTGGTGTATGAATTTTCTTGGAATTAATCTTGCTGTTTTCCATTTGATTGAGAATTTTCTTCCATACTTGGTCATTTGTTGACTTCTTGTGCTATGCCTTGCCAAATCTTTTGTGAAATTCTCAAATCTTATTGTATGACCATGAAATTTCATATGTGATAACTAGACTCTTTGAGCTTTGCATTGGTGTTAATCTCATTCATTTCTTTTCTGTTTTCAAATTGATATGATTTTTTGAAGTTGACCCATGCTTGTTGACTTTCACCATGCTTACTTGAATTTGGTTTGACTTCATGATTTTACTTGACTGCCTTCCTCTCATCCAAATGCAATGAAATTTTACATGCTTGCTATGTTAGATGTTAGGATTGAATGTGATTTATTTCATAATTTTTTGGGATTGTTTGAGTTGACTTTTGAATGAAGTCTTTGCTGTTGACTTTTGTATGCTTCTCTTGCCATGCTTTGCATCCTTTTGCATGTGAAATGACCATGATGCATGATATAATTATGAATCCAATTGAGAATGCTTCTTGAATGTTTAGACTTGGTTTGGGTTGACTTTTTCTTGCTGCCTTGACTTTTTCTTTCATCTTTGACCCTAGGCTAGCCCTAGTGGTCTTCTAAGCTTATGTTGAGTTCATCTGTTTCAGGTTGAGCACCAATGCCCCAAAGACCTTTCAATTTTGATTGAGTTGGTTTGTTTACCATGTGCTAACACTTGTCTTGTAGGTTGAGTCTTTGTGCCTTGCACAATTGGTCCCTCTGTGGTTGACTATTGGTTCATTTCTTTTGATTTTGACTGTTGACTTGTTTACTAATGAGTTTGACTTTTTCAGGTACTTTAGTTGCCTAAGTTCTTTGAACTTGATTGCTTGCTTTGCTATTTAGCATTTGCTTTGAGGTATAAATACTTCTTCTTCATGTAGTCTGGAGACCCGGTCTGTTATTTGACCGGGCAAACTGTCTGAAGTCCTCCTTAAGAGGCAATGCCTGTGTTTGTTTATATTTGTCCCAAGCAGGAAAAGTCCTCATTTGAGGCAATTGGTGGAAGGTAGGGATAAGCAATCTATCCCCCACTATTCAGTGTGTCCTCTCTTGCTCCCATTACATGGTTGAAGCAATGAGATAAAACCCAAGATCTAATCGAGTCAATAATGTGGAGAGAGTTCCTACTTTCTGAACTCCCACACTTTCTTTTATGCTCTCTCTGATCTGAGATAGAAGCAATGAGGCACACCCCTCATCTCCTTTTCATCTGCTTCACCTGAGCCCCTCAATGGCCAGGTTAAGAGCGACCTTCACCTATTACAGTGGACTTTCAAAGTCGAACCCTCTTGTGTGAGCCCCCATTGTTTGGCTATAGAGTGTGCTGTTTGATATTCATTGATTGTTTGATTGCTTCATATGCACTTGCTTGCCTGTATGTTATGCATCTCTCATCATCATCAATTGCCATTAGTGCATGTTCATCTCATTTGCTATTGTGATGCTATCATTGTTGTTTGCCCATTGAGGACAATTGTAAGTCCATTGTTTTGGCCTTTGTTCCTGTGATATGGAAGGATAGAGTGTAAGACCTCATTGGTCACTCATATCTTCTGTTTTATCTGTTTGTATGTGAGGATACAGTTATAAGTCCCTGTAAGTTGGCATCTGTTATCCTGTGATCATAATTTGATCTGTTTGGGTTTGTATGTGAGGATACAGTTATAAGTCCCTGTAAGTTGGCATCTGTTATCCTGTGATCATGTTTTGATCTGTTTGGTTTTGTATGTGAGGATACAGTTATAAGTCCCTGTAAGTTGGCAGCTGTTATCCTATGATCATAGTTTGATCTGTTTGTTGTATGTGAGGTTGCAGCTATAAGTCCCTGTAAGTTGGCATCTGCTTTCCTGTGATCATAGTTTGTTTCATCTGGTTGTGTGAGAGGTTGCAATTATAAGTCCCTGTAAGTTGGCATTTGCATTCCTATGATCATATTGTTGCTTTTGTTCTTGTATGTGAGGAACCATTGTAAGTCCCTGTAATGTGGCATTGGATTTCCTAGGACCATACTGTGGAGTTAACCTAAGTCCAGATAGATTGGCAGTTGACTTCCATGTTTCATTCTCGTTTTCTTCTGTGGAGATTAGTGTAAGTCCATTGAGTGGCATCTGATATCCCGTTTTGTTTTAGGAGATTGGTATAAGACCATTGATTGGCATCCGATATCCGCTTTTGCTTGCTTTGCTTGTTTGTTATTATTAATTTCCATTCCAAAGGACACACTTGAATCATCTCCCATATGATCTCAAGAAGCGAACCCTCTAAGAAGTTTTACTATCCATCCTCATCCATTCATCATTCATTATGTCCTAAACCTTTTCACACATTAGCTTTCAAACTTGACATAAGTGTTGTGCAAACATCTTCATGTTTTCTAACTAAAAACCTGGACCCCAAGTCCTTGACCTTTTTTTAACTTCATTTTCATAATACTTATTTGAATTGATCTTAATCATACTTTGACTCCATTTTCATAATCACAATCAATTAACTTCACTCATTCACTTGTTTTGGCTCTGTCCATTGTTAATCTTTTCACATTAGCCATAGGTTTCAATTATCATTGTGGTTGATGTAAATCTTGCCTATCCTTAGTGAGTCGACAGTAAGACTTCCGTACTTCAAACAGGGCTAACCCCTATAGTACGTCGAAGCTATCCTCGCATGGTGGATGTTGTTTTTGGTCGAGTGTTCTCCCATTGATAATGAAAAGCCTCAGTGCTTGTGTTTAAAACTGAATCCACCAACTTTTGGAAATCTTTTAGCCGAACTACGGCGTTCTGATCCTTACCTTTGATGGAAGGTACGTAGGCAACGGGTTCATCCGTTCGAACCCAATAACACAAAAATAAAAATGTACATTCTTTTCTCATCATCCCAATCATGTTTGCACAATATTTTTGTCATAACAAATAACAATTTAGCATAACAAGTGTGAAAAGGGCTCCCTAGGAGTACCTAGGACGTAGTGGGTGCCTAACACCTTCCCATTGCGTAATTTACCCCTTACCCAGAATCTCTGATCTTTTTATTAGTTTTCTACGTGTAAAACTTCTTAGGCTTTTGTTCGCTTTTTAGCCAGTCCTTTGGATAAATAAAAGTGCGGTGGCGACTCGAAAATTTCATTGTATCTCTAGCTTATGATTTAATCGATAGATCATATAGCGACGAATACACCGCTACAGGGGTTTCTGGTGACTTCTACATATCCTCAATGGGTGGCCAATATTGTGCCTGTGCCTAAGAAGGACGGAAAAGTCCGTATGTGTGTTGATTACAGAGATTTGAACAAAGCTAGTCCAAAAGATGATTTTCCTCTACCACACATTGATATGTTGGTAGACAATACAGCTAAATTCAAAGTCTTTTCGTTTATGGACGGATTTTCCGGATATAATCAGATCAAGATGGCACCCGAAGATATGGAGAAGACAACATTCATCACACCTTGGGGAACATTCTGTTACCGAGTGATGCCCTTCGGTTTGAAGAACACCGGAGCCACGTATCAACGAGTTATGACTACCTTGTTTCATGATATGATGCACAAAGATATCAAAGGTAGTATCTTGGCTGACCATCTAGCGCACCAGCCGATTGAAGATCATCAGTCAGTTCAGTATGACTTCCCTGATGAGGAGATTCTGTATTTGAAAATGAAAGATTGTGATGAGCCTACACTTGACGAAGGTCCGGAACCTGGTTCCAGATGGACGATGGTGTTTGATGGCGCTGTAAATCAGTATGGAAATGGAATTGGGGCAGTAATCATTACTCCTCATGGCACACATATTCCTCTTACAGCAAGGTTAACTTTCAAATGCACAAATAATATGGCTGAGTATGAGGCCTGTATCATGGGATTGGAAGAATGTATTGATTTGAGAATCAAGCATCTTGATGTGTATGGTGATTCGGCCCTAGTTGTTAATCAGATCAAGGGTGAATGGGAGACGAATCAGCCAAGTCTCATTCCGTACAGAGATTATGCAAGAAGGATTTCAACGTTCTTTACAGAAGTTGATTTTCATCATATTCCGCGAGAGGATAATCGGATGGCAGATGCTCTTGCTACGCTTGCTTCCATGATTGTGGTCAAGTATTAGAATGAAGTACCCAATATTGCCGTGATGCGCTTGGATAGACCGACTCACATATTTGCAGTAGAAGAAGTGAAAGATGACAAGCCTTGGTATTTTGATATCAAGAATTTCCTCCAGAACCAGGTCTACCCGCCTGGGGCATCTGTGAAAGATAGGAAAACTTTGAGAAGGTTGTCAGGCAGTTTCTACCTCAGTGGTGAAGTGCTATACAAGAGAAATTTTGACATGGTTTTGCTCAGATGCGTGGATAGACACGAAGCAAACCTATTGATGACTGAGGTCCATGAGGGTTCATTTGGTACTCATTCCAATGGACATGCCATGGCTAGAAAAATGTTGAGAGCAGGCTACTATTGGCTGACAATGGAGTCTGACTGCTGCAAATATGTGAAGAAATGTCACAAGTGTCAGATTTATGCGGATAAGATTCATATTCCTCCGACACTTCTGAATGTGATTTCCTCACCATGACCTTTCTCTATGTGGGGAATCGACATGATTGGCATGATTGAGCCGAAAGCGTCCAACGGACACAGGTTTATTCTCATAGCAATTGACTACTTCACCAAATGGGTTGAAGCCGCTTCGTATGCGAATGTGACCAGACAGGTGGTTGTGAAGTTTATCAAGAACCAGCTGATTTACCGTTATGGTGTGCCAGATAAGATCATTACTGATAATGGATCTAATCTAAATAATAAGATGATGGAAGAGTTGTGCGCTGAGTTCAAGACTGCACACCATAATTCCTCTCCCTACAGACCTAAGATGAATGGGGCTGTTGAAGCTGCTAACAAGAATATCAAGAAGATTATCCAGAAGATGACAGTGACGTACAAAGATTGGCATGAGATGCTGCCATTTGCTTTGCATGGATATCGTACATCTGTCCGCACTTCAACAGGGGCAACCCCTTTCTCTCTTGTTTACGGCATGGAGGTTGTTCTCCCAGTAGAGGTGGAGATCCCATCAATGAGAGTCTTGATGGAAGCCAAGTTGACTGATGCTGAATGGATTCAGAGTCGTTATGACCAGCTGAATTTGATCGAAGAGAAGAGATTAACTTCCATGTGTCATGGTCAGTTATATCAGCAGAGAATGAAGAAAGCATTCGATAAGAAGGTCAAGCCTCGTGTGTTCCGAGAAGGTGACCTTGTGCTCAAGAAAGTCTTGTCTTTCGTGCCCGATTCCAGGGGCAAGTGGACTCCAAACTACGAGGGTCCATATGTTGTTAAGAGAGCCTTTTCAGGCGGTGCTTTGATACTTACAACAATGGATGGGGAGGATTTCACTCGTCCTGTGAATTCAGATGCAATCAAGAAATACTTTGCCTAAAAAAAAGTATATGCAAATGAAAAGCAGAATAGCTCGCTAAGTTGAAAACCCGAAAGGGCGGCTTAGGCAAAAATGAGCGTCTCGGTGGAGAGCCCGAAAGGGTAATTCAGGCAAAAGTTAGAGACTTAAAAAAAAAGTATATTTGCATCCCGCTAGATTGAGTACCTCACCCTGGGGCAATCTAGGCAAAAATTAGGGATTTGGCAAGTAACTGCGTCCTGACAAGACTTTCTGTTCCACAGCTGTCTTTTCGTCAGAGATTCTCGATTCGTCGTCAACTGAAGCTTCGAATACATCGAGATTCAAATTGGTAGAGAAAGGATCATTATGTTCAATGTAGCCCTCTTCCAATATATATCACTGATTTCAAATTTGTACAAATCTATGGAGTCTTGCCATTTGCAGGCTACCATTCCATCAAATCAATTTGAGCTTTTGTCCAATTATTTGCACTCTTATTTGTTTCAATTCAACAAATGTTTTGCATATTTTAATTGATAAAATGTCATTGTTTTAAACAAATAAATTTTTCAAAAAAATTATTGTTTTAAACAAAGTGAACATTCACAAAGATGAAAGGATACCTAAGAATTTCTCAGTGCTCTCCCGAGGGTGGCATGATTTCCAACAGGTAAGACATTTGTTCATATTCCTGGCATTGGTTGTATCCTCTTTATCCAGTTTTGTTGTAGGGGTCGTTCTCCAAGCAGAGCTTTTGTTGGGGATGTTCCCCAAGCAGATGTTGTTGAAGACTTCGTTTTCTTCTCCAACAGGTTTCTCTCCCCAGCATGGGTGTTTTCCGTTTGGAAGTTTCGGTAGTGGGTGGTTTGAGACCCCGGTACCCCGTCACTCTCCCCGGTGCAGTCGCCAGAGGAGTTGTTGCTTCCTTCCTCAGCACTGTCGCCAGGGTTGTTGATATGATATACTGCATTGTTTCTATATCTCCCCTCAGTGCGCTTATTCTTTCAGCAGGGCAGTGATTGTGTTCCTCCTCAGCAGTTGTGGGTGTTCTCCTCAGAAGGTGTAGCATTTGGTGGTTGATCCCCAACTCTCTTCCATATTCCCTGTGGATTCTTCAGTGGATTTCCCTAGTGGATCCGTCAGTAGATTTGTGATTTGGTGGATTATATCTGCGTATTCATGCAAAATCCCCAAGAGAGTGGGTATCCCCTCAGGGTCTCCGCCAGAGCTGGTATCCTCGACAGAGTTGCTTTTGTGGCAGTGTATGCTTGCTGAAACCTCTGTTTCCCCAGTAGGGTCGGTTGGTGATCTAGCATCCAGAGATTTGGTTCTGTTTTTCCTTCAGTGGGTGTATCCTCGATGGAGTGACTACTTGTGTTCTCCCCAGTAGAGTTGCTGGTGCAGTAGATTCTACATGGATGATCTATTCTCCCTCAGTGGGCTGTTCCCCAGTGGGGTTATTTAGAGTTGCTTTCATAACAGTCCTTGCTTGTGCAGTGAGCTCTTGTTCCCCTGCAGATGTCTCGGGATTTCTCTCGCCTCCCCAACAGATTTGTCTTTGTGGCTGTTCATGCCTGTTGTGACTTTCTGTGCCAGTTGGGTTGATTGCTGATCCATCACTCAGAGATTTGGTGATATCTTTGATCTTTTGCCCCCCGCATATCTTTGCTTTTTAGCGTGTGGAGCTCCGTAGATGGGCTTTCCAGTTGGCTTTCCCCCTGGAAGTATAGTACCGGGCGTTTGATTCCTGGACCTGTTTGTGTTAGATATGTCTGTTTTGTCAGCATTTATCAAACATAAATTATGCATATTCATGCATATTCATAAAACATTCAGATATTCATGTTGCACTTTTTGCCATATATCTTTTGTTTGTTGTTCCCTGCTTTGGTGGTATAGATCCCTTTATAGATCTTCCCAAGCAGATGTCGGGTGTTTAAATCTCTCCATATAGAGTCGGCCCCATGAGCAGAAAGTGTCCGTCTTTCCTTCTGCGGTTCCCCACTGAGATGTATCCTCGTGGATGACGGTTCCTTCCGTTTCCTCCCAACATATATATTGGGATGGATGTTCCTATTGGATTATATCCTCATAGGAAGTGTTTTGTTTCAGTCTGTCTTTTCGGATTGATCCCGATTTGACGTTTGTCAACTGTTTCTTGTGCTTCCCTGTGGAATAAATGAATGAACTGCCCAGTAACCGGCAATAATTCTTTTATCCCCAGTGGAGTCTTTTTGTGGGTCTCTACCCAGTAACCGGTAGTTATAAGTCCTATGTTCTTGCCTTCTTGGCGGAATTTGTGGTTATATACCTTTTATTCCTCGGCAAGAGTCGTTGGTTTTCTACCTAGTAGTCGGTAGTCGTAAATCCTGTTTTCTTGCTCTCCAGCAGAGATTGTGGTTTGTTATAAACCTTATTTTGTTTCCCATGCGGATTTGTGATTCTTCCTATCCCCACGTGGAGTTGTTGGTTTTCCACCCAGTATTCGGCGGATGTAAACCCTAATAATTCTTATCCTCACCAGAGTATGGCTACTACCTCGTATTCGGTAGTTGTAAGTCCTATCTCTTTTTCCCCTAGCAGAGGTAACCTTTGTGGTTCGTTCTGGTTGATGGTGGATTTTTGGCTGTTGTGGTTTCATCCCCAATAGAATTGGAGTCTCCCTGTGGAATAAGTTGAATAATTGCTCAATATTTGGCATTCATTCACCCTATCCCCAGTTGAGTCTGTGGTCTTCTACCCCGTATTCGGTAGTTGTAAATCCCATGTTGTGATTTTTCTCCCCAGCGGAGTTTGTGCCTTGTGGTACAGGTGGATAATTGCCGGTTGCTAGCAATTTTATCCCAGCTGAGTCTTTGGTTTTCTACCCAGTAGTCGGTAGTGTTAAACCTCTTGTTTCCTTAGCCAGAGCTTTGGTCTTCTACCCCGTATTCGGTAGTTATAAACCCTAATTTCTCCCCTTTGCAGAGTTAACCTTGTTGTTCATCCTAACCGATGATGGTTACTCTTTGTGGTTATCATTATTCGTTGTTCGATGTTGATATTCCTTCTTTGCTTCTGGTCAATTGCCGTATGCTCGCAATTGTTTCCCCAGCAAATCTTCTGGATCATTGCCGTATGCTTGCAATGTTATCCCCTTTGAAGTCGCCAGTGGGTCTTTTCACTGTTTGCTAGTGATTTGTTCCCCGGATCATTGATTGTTTATCAATGCATTCCCAGCTAGTCCTTGTGGGTAATTGCCGGATGCTTGCAATTCATCCTCAGTGGATCGCCTTTCATTTACCCGTTTGCTTGGTAATGATTGTTGCTCCCTTTGATCGGTCATCTTTATATACCTAGTTTTGGTATCCCGATGCCTTTCTTTTCGGTCGATTTATCCTTTGTTAACCCAGTAACTGGTTATGGATAGTCTTCCATGCGAGTATACTATCCACGTTCTGACGGTAATGGATAATATATCTCATGGACTCTTCAGTCGAAGCCTTTCGTGTTTCTCTGGTCGAGTAAGATTCATTATTCCTTTGTGGAATCGAATATTCTTTGTTTCGGATAATTGCCGGATGCTTGCAATTTATCCCTTTGAGTTATCTTTCGTTTACCCGTATGCTTGGTATCGATTGTCTCTCTTTTTGGTTAGTCACCTATTATATGCCCTAACCGGTATCTCTGGTGTCTCTTCCTTTCGAGTATATTATTCACGTTCTGACGGTAATGAATAATATGTCTCATGCGCTCTTTGGTTGGAATCCTCTGTTGATTTTCCCCACTTGAGTAAGATTCGTATTCTTTGTAGAATCGAATATCCATCCTTTAACCAGTTTGTGTTTTGGATGATGAGTGTTTTGGCAGTAAAAACCAATCCACGTTTTCGGTAGATCACCTATTATATACCCAGTAACCGGTATCCCTGGTGTTTCTTACCATGCGAGTGTATTATCTATGTTCTGACGGTAATAGATAATATATCTCATGCGAGTATTCTATCCATGTTCTGACGGTAATGGATATTATATCTCATGCACTCTTTGGGTTTGTGTCCCCAGTTGAGTAAGATTCGTTTTCCCGTTGCGGATTCGAATGTCCATCCTGTAAGTCGATTTGCTTTTTCAAGCCCTCCTTTCGGATGATGAGTGTTTTGGCAGTAAAAACCAATTCACGCCTTTGGTCGGTCACCTATTATATACCTCGGTATCCCTGGTGTTCCCTCCTTTCTGCTCCCTATTATGACCTTGGTCCTTTGTGGAGTCAGATTTTCCTGAGTTGATGTACCTGTTTTAGGTCCTTCTCAGATGTTTGGTTGATTGATATCTCTCACCCTTATACCGGTCTTAGATATTCATTCTTCCTGAGTTGGTTACCCTTATACCGGTAACATCTCATTTCTTTGGTGCTTCCCCAGTGGAGTTTCCTGTGGTTCTTTTCCCCAGGAGTCAGCTCGTGTTCTTCCAATGGATGTGTTGTACTTTGGAATTTTCTCTTCCCCAGTGAGAGTCCTTTACTCCCCAGTGAGGTCTCTATTCCAGTCGTGTCTTGTTCACGCTGTGTCAGTGTTATTTTTTCCCCAATTCAGAGACGTGTCCTGCTCACGCATTCTTTTTTTTTTATCCCCAATAAGAGTCCTGTAGAGTCTCTATTCCTAGTGAGTGTATTACTCCGACGGATCGTCTTTTCTTCTGTGTGAATCATATCCCCACAGAGTGTGTCTTTTGCATGCATACATCTGCATCATGAGGTCTCTCAGGGACCAAAATTTGTCTCATTTCTGTTATTTAAGCCCATTCTACCGCGTCGAGATGAAGATTTCTAAACTTCACTTCTCCGGCTAGAATGACCTTAAATAGGGGCATCTGTAAGACCCCAATTTTGTCCCTAAGATCCCTCATGGCATCATATCATATCATATCATTGCCTCAAGGATCATGGTGCACCTTGCCTCTTTCCCTAGTGGGTGGGTTATCTTGTGAGTGTGGTTCTTGATCACCAAGCATGTTTTTCATATATATATCATTGCTTTTCATTTGTTTACTAACCAAAAGTACAAAAAATATGTCATCTAACCTGGTTACTTGCAGAAGAAGCAACACTAGGTCAAGTCAGTCAAAGGCATTCATTGAGCAATAGATGGTGGCCATTCTTGAGAATTTGGGCACCATAATCATTCATAAGAGTTCATAGGAACCATGATATCATTTTGAATCAAGATCTCAAGTGGAAGAGGTTTGGATTTCATCAGAGCATAGCTAGGTCAGCTGAAACCCTAGAAAAGTCAACACCAGTCAACTGTGCATTCAATCATGGATTTAAAGGTGGGAGATGGTTAGAAAGGCCTCATTCATGTCCATACAAGTCCCATTTGACATGTCAAACATCAACAATGAAGATTTTGAGGTCAGATGAAAAGTTTCCAAAAATAGTAAGTGACCTGTAATTTCAAACTGCCAAAAATGGAAAGGTCTTCTCCTCAAGTTTACATCATCAAGCAAGCTTCAAATCAAATTTTGTCCAACATGAGAGTTGAAGATCTTGCTCTCACCTTTCCAAAAATGTCCAAGAACATCCATTTCTCATGTGTGGTTAAAGAATTATGGATCAATCATTGCCAAGGAATTTTGAACTTCAAGCTTGCATAACTTTTGAACCAATTGGCCAAATCATGTGGTTCTTTTTGCAACATTTCTATCTTGATATGCTCTATCATAATCATGCATCATATTTCATCAATTCCCATCACAAAAATATTGCATTTTTTCACTTGAATTAATTTGAATTTTTGGAGGGAAAATATCCATTTGAAAAATATGCATTATTTTCACTTCAAACCAATTACACTTGCCTCTAAACAGGTTTTGAACTCATTTCCAAGTAAAATTCGCACTGTTCCATTGGCATGTGAGTATAAGGGTGATTTTGGCAATTTGCATAAACCATTCCATTTCACTAATCCTTGGGTTTTTGGTTAAGCATCATTAACAAGTGTGATTAGCAGGTGGTATTTAAACTAAATCATAACAGAAAATCAAAGAACAACTTCAGAATTTCAGATCTAAACTTTTGCTCTCAAATTTTCTCTTAACTTTTCATCGATTTTCTTCATTTCTTTTGCTTGCTTCTTGTTCTATTCATCATCTACAGGCATAATTGAAGAAGATTGAAGCAAGATCCTGCAGCATTGAGGCCAAATCGTGACTGTTGAAGCTTGAGCACTTTCATGGCAGTTGAAGACTCCATCGAGATTAAGCATTGTTGAGCTGTTGTCCATCATTCATTCATCTTCCTCAGCACTATAGAGCATCTGTTTCAGCTCCTCCAAGCCAGATTCACACGATTTCAACTCTGCATCATCAGCAAGGTTAAAATTCGAATGCTCTAATTCATGAAATTATGATATGCATCTTGTAGATCCTTTGTTGCTGGTTGTAATGAACTTTAGATCGTGGTTTTTCATTGAGTTTTGAGGTAGTTATGTGGATTTGAATGTTGACATGTGAAACTTTCTTCGCTTGAATCTTTGAACATGAGTAGAAGTAGGTTGAATTGATGCTGGATTATTGATGTGTGTTGAAGGATGATTCGATTGATATATGTTTGGTGAATTTCTGTGCACATTGGATCTTGATGATGATGAACACGATGAACATGATGAATGTTCTAGGGTTTTGTTTCCAGAATATGCTTTGATCTTCATAAGCCTTTGCCTGCATGCGTTTTTCTGTTTTTGTTCATGTATTGGTCCACCTCATGTGCTGCGTGGCTGAATGATTGACTCAGAATGAAGCGCTTTGCCACATCACTTAATGAAACGGCGCATTTCATTAAGTGAGCACCATATTTGAATTCACACTCGGTTCGATTCCGAGTTCCAGCATTTGCATTTTTGGCTTTTGCATTTTTCTCTTGTATGCTATCCATGTTCACATGCCTTCATCATGCATTTTTTTAATTTTTCTTTCCATTCAAAAATTCATAACTCCTAAAATAATGATCCAATTCACATGAGATTTTTTGTACAATGTTCCTTGTAATGTCTACTATTTTATGGATATTTTTACAGAATTTGTGCTCGGGTGGATTTTTAAATTGCCTAGGGTTTGTTCATGCTTATACATTCATGCACCTTGCTTGCTCTTTTGATTGTGAAATGATGATGGTGAATCCAATGAAGCTGAAAATTTAGATGCATAAACTAGACACCTTGATGGTCATTTTGGTATATAGTTTGCATTTTTTGCATTTCTGGATGTTGAGATATGATGTGATTAATGGAGGTGTGACAATGTGTGTCACACCATTTATTGTCCAACTTGCTGATTTTATTTACCATGCCAAATAAATGCTAAATGATCTGATTTTTTGCATATTGTTACTTCTGGATGTTAGGTTTGATCATGATTTTTTGTAGATTTTTTGGATCCATTTCCCATTTGTTTGAGATTTTCTTTGCTGGTTGGTCATAATTTGACTTTTGTTGAGTGTTGAATTTAGATGATTTGTGAAATTCTTATGCCTTATCATATGAGCCTGAAATTTTGTACATTGATTCTTGACACATTGAAGTTTGTCTTGGCTTTGGTTTGAGTCATTTATCACTTGTCATCTCTATTTTAGGATTTCTTTAATTTGATGTACCATTTGTAGTCTTGTTTGAGCTTGTTTATGCTTACCTTAACTTCATGAATTTCTTTGACATGCTTATACTTGTCCAAATACCATAATATTTGGTGTGTTAATCATTTGATGTGTTTTGGTTAGACATGATTTTTCTTGGGATTTGTTGAGCCATTTTGGAATTAATATGCCTTTGTTCATTCTGTTGCTTCAATGTGATTCCAACTTGCATACTTTGACATGTTTTGTTTATGAAATAAAATTGGTTGATGCTTTTGATATGAGACCACTTGGATATTGTTCTTGATTGATTAAACTTGATTCTTGTCAATTTTCATGTTCTGTTTAGAATTTTTTCCCTATCTTGGACCCTAGGCTTTGACCTAGTGGTTTGCCTCTCATGTTTGAAGCTTTGTTTCAGGTTACACATACAAGTTACACAATTGATGATGCCTCATCTTGAGAGCATTTGATATTTGCTTTTGATTACTAATGTGTGTTTTGTAGGTTGAAGTTGATTCAATTGGGATTGACTTGTGGCTTATGCCTTTGCCTATATTGGTTGTCTGTTGCATTAACTGTTGGTTGATTGTCTGTATAGTATACTGATTTGTTTGATGTTTCAACAGGTACCTTAGTTGCTATAGTTCCTTTGTGAACTTGCTTTTGCTTTGCTTGATAGCTTAAGCATTGAGGTATAACATCTCTTCTTCATGTAGTCTGGAAGACCTGGCTTGTTATGTGGCCAGGCACCTGTCTGAAGTCCTCCTTAAGAGGCAATGTTTGTGATTGTTTATCTTTGTCCCCAAGCAGGAAAAGTCCTTTTGATAAGGCAATTGGTAGATAAAAGAGATGTGTAGTCCATCTACTATTCTGTGTGTCATCCCTTTGCTCACATTACATGTTGATGCATTGTGGAGCTTAACCCAAGATCTATCGAGTCATTAACTTGTGGAGAGAGTTCCAACTTTCTGAACTCCCACACCTTCTATCATTTGAAGCTCTCCCTGACCAGGGATAAGAGCAATGAGGCACACCCCTCATATCCTTTCATCTGCTTCACCTTAACTCTCAATGTTAAGGTTAAGAGCACCTTTACCCCATTCCAGTTGACTTTAAAGTCTAACCCTTGCTTGAGCCTAATTGCTTGTATATAATGTGTGCTAACTGAATCATTGATTGCTTATTGGTTCATCTGTACATGTTTGCTTGTTTGCCTTTGTGCACTTATCATCATTAGTTGTTCATTATTGTATGATCATCATTTCATATCCTTGTGATACATCTTTGTTTGCCCATTGAGGAATCAACAGTAAGTCCATTAATTGGCCATTGTTCCTGTGATTTGGAAGGGATTAAGTGTAAGACCATTTCATTGGCCACTTATGTCCTCTTTGCTTAGTGCTTTTGTTTGTTTGTTGTATGTGAGGATTCAATTGTAAGACCATGTTGTTGGCATTTGTATTCCTATGATCATCTAGTGGAGGTTAGAGTAAGCCCAGATAGATTGGCATCTGACATCCATGTTTTGTTTTGTTTTGGGAGATTGGAATAAGTCCAGTTATTGGCATCTGACATCCATGTTTTGTTTTGTTTTGGGAGATTGGAATAAGTCCAGTTATTGGCATCTGACATCCATGTTTTGTTTTGCTTTAGGAGATTGGAATAAGTCCATTTATTGGCATCTGATATCCTTGTTTGTTTTAGGAGACTGGTGTAAATCCATTTATTGGTATCCGGTATCCACCTTTGTCTGTGAGATTGGTATAAGTCCAGCAATTGGCATCCGATATCATTTGTTTTGCTTATTTGTTATTGCTCATTTGCCTATTCCTAAGGACACACTTGAATCATCTTCCATATGATTTCAAGAGGTGAACCTTTCTGAGAAGTTTTACACTCCATTATCCATACCCTCTTTTGTCCTAAACCTTTTCACATGTTGCTTTCAAAACTTGAAATTAATTGTTGTGCAAACATCTTCATGCCTTTTCAAATTAGAAACTTGGACCTTAAGTCCTTGATTTTTCAAACTTCACTTTTGATAATACTTCTTTCTGAATTGAATCTTAATCATACCTTGACCATCTTTTGTGAATACTCATAATCAATTAACTTCACACATTCAATTGTTTTGGTGGCTTTGTCCATTCTTGTTAAGTTTTTCACACATTAGCCATAGGTTTCAATTACCATAGTGGTTGATGTAAATCTTACCTTATCCTTAGTTGAGTTGATTGTAAGTCTTCCATACTTATTATAGGGTTAACCCCTCACTAGTATGTTGAAGCTGTCATCGCATGGTGGATTGTTGATTCAGGTTGAGTTTTCTCCCATTGGTAATGAAAAACCTTAGGGCTTGTGTTTTAAAATGAATTCACTAACATTTTGGAAATCTTTTAGCCGAACTACGGCGTTTTGATCCTTACCTTTCATGGAAGGTACGTAGGCAACGGGTTCATCTGTTCAAACACAAAAACAATAAAAATTGTATATTCTTTTCTCATCATCCCATTCATATTTGCACAATAATATTTTCACAACAAATAACATTTCTTACAACAAGTGTGAAAAGGGCTCCCTAGGAGTACCTAGGACGTTTTGGGTGCCTAACACCTTCCCATTGCGTAATTTACCCCTTACCCAGATTCTCTGATCTTTTCATTAGTTTTCTATGTGTAAAACTTCTTAGGCTTTTGTTCGCTTTTTAGCCATTCCTTAGGATAAATAAAAGTGCGGTGGCGACTCGATTCTTTGTATGCTTTGCTTTTGATTTAATCAATAAATCATAAAGTGACGAATACACCGCTACAGAGCCCAGAGGTGACCAAGGAGGGTTTGAAGGAGAAGGGAAGGTTACCTGGTTTTCATTTGAGTTTCTTGGAGGCTAAGGCCAAGGAACATGCTGCTGTGGGTAATTGGAAGACTGTCTGTGCTTTGATTGCTGTGAGCATTTATGGGACCATCCTGTATCCTAATCAGAAGAATTTCGTGGACATTAATGCTATCGGGTTGTTTATGCAGAGGAATCCTATTCCTACTCTGGTTGGAGATGTCTATTACTCGGTCCATAATCAGAACGAGAAGCGGCGTGGGGGATTGATCTGATGTTGTGCTCAGCTGCTGCATAAGTGGTTCATGGGGTACTTGCCTTCCAGAGGTGCCTTTGCTTATCTTGATCCTACTATCAAGTGGTCATTCAGGCTGATGGGTTTGCGGGCCAAGGACATAGCTTGGACTCACAACGGTATGGCTGGACGAGATTTCGTTTACAGTTGTGGGAGTCTTCCCAATGTACCTCTTATAGGAGTTCAAGGTTGCATTAACTACAACCCGGTTCTTCTTAGGAGACAGATGGGGTTTGCTGTGGAGGGTCCTCCTCTTGGACGAGAGATTCAGGAGTCTTTCTACTTCCCGATTGAGGGCAATCAGGCCAAGATGAGGCAAGTGTTGGATGAATGGCGTGATATTCAGAGAAAGGGCAAGGTTCCTTTTGGCAAGATTAATAGCATGTCCTTCCCCCCATTTGATGATTGGCTTAGGAAGAGGATCGAGATCACACATCTGCCGTTTCCTGGAGGTGATCCTTGGTGTCCTTTGATTGAGGGTCCGCGTTCTTCTGTCAGCATGGAAGAATTCCTCGAGATGAAGAAGGCCAAAGATCAGTTGCAAGAAGAGAAAACGGAATTGGAGATGAGTGTTGCTCGAGTTCAGATGGCTAATCAGGAGATCAGAGGGAGGATGGAAGATCAGAATAAGAGACATGCTCTTATGGAGAAGCGCTTTGAGATGGATACCGCTTACTATGGCAAGGTCAGGCAAGCATTGGAATCGTCTACAAGGGAGCACGACATTACCAAGGAGAAGCTAGCCAGAGCTTCAAAGGTCATTGAAGATGAGAAGAGGAGGCAAATCCTCGTGAGAGATCAGAGGTAAGACAGAGTCAGAGTCCTTATCGCTGAGTGGGAGGCAAAGCTGAAGATTAAGGAAACAGAGAATGTGAAGACCATTGCTGAGAGAGATCATTATATCACCGAGAGAGATCACTACATTGCTGAGAGAGATCATTATTTCAGACAGATGAAGATTCACCAGAAGGAGGTGGGGAGATTGCAGCAGAAGAACACCGAGCTCAGGTTCGCCGCAGAGTTTGCTAGGATGGTTGATGATGTAGGGCCTTCTGTGGGACCTTCGTCAAGCTAGACCTTTCTCATTTGTGTGGATTACCGTCAGGCCTGTTGACGCAATTCACTTGCTTGTATGTCCTTTCTGATTCTGGAGAATTGTATTTGATTTGTATCAGTCTTGATGTATGACTATGGCACTTATTGTGCACTTTTGATATGCAGTGGTTATTTTCATTCAGTGATCGGTCTTCAAGCTTTATTTGCTTTCCTGTATGCACTCACACAGCACACACATGGTTGGGTGGTATTTTGCTAAATCATATATCTCTGATCTGTATGATGAAATCATTTGATGAATGTCAGGATATTGCCGCCGGATTATTATCTGTCTCGATGAAGCCAGGATCGAGAAACAGAGTGTTCCTCATATGGACAGACACTGCATTCATGCATGATCATAATAACTTGTTTTTATTTTGCAGGTATCAGTTCTAACGTGCTTGATTGTTTCAGGAATCATTGCTCGTGCTCGTAGAGTTGTACCTCTGCACTCAACACGTCCACACAGATACTTCACCAGGCGCAATACACCCAGATTGATGGATCTACCAAACACAGATGTTCTCGAGCTGAAGGAGAAGATGAATGAGTTGATTAACATCATGCAAGGGTTCGCAGTTGGGCTGAAGGCACTGGCCGATAAAGTTGAGAAGCTCGAGCGGGCTTCAGCTGCCAACAGCGGTGTCAACCTGGATGGTGTCTCCAACCAGGGGCTTGGTGGTTCTAGGGAAGGTGGAAAGAGGACGACTGTGGGTATAATGAATAATGCCGGTGGTTTTGGTGCTGCCACAGGTGGTGGACCCGGTCAGATGGGTAATAATATGAAGGATAGTTTGTTTCCTCCGTTCTTTGGGGTTGAGGATGATAGGGAGGAAGACAGAGAAGCCGATCAATTCTCCATGCATAATGAGCCGTTTGGTCAATACGGTGTCCAACCACCTAACAAAGAGATTCAATTGCTGGCAGAGAAAATCAGGGCCCTCGAAAGCTATGCCACTCCAGGGGTTGTGAATATGTCGAATATGGGGCTGGTTGAGGGGATTGTGATCCCGCAGAAGTTCAAGGCGCCCGCATTTGATAAGTACAATGGGAGTTCCTGCCCGGAAACTCACCTTCAAGCTTTTGTCCGCAAGATCTCTGCATACACAATGGATCAGAAGCTGTGGATGTACTTCTTCCAAGACAGTCTGTCTGGAGGATCCTTGGAGTGGTACACCAAGCTGAAGTCTTCTGATATTAAGAGCTGGCAGGATCTTGGCGACGCATTCTTTAAATAGTATCAGTTCAACGCTGATATGGTTCCTAGTCGTACCCAACTGCAGGGTATGTCTCAGAAGCCTAACGAGGGGTTTAAAGAGTATGCGCAAAGGTGGAGGGAGTTGGCTGCCAGAGTTCAACCTCCATTGGTGGACAGGGAGATGTCTGATTTGTTTATGGGTACCCTGCAGGGGGCATTTGCTGAAAGGATGGCCGGTTGCCCGGTGACTAACTTCGCTGATATTGTGGTGGCCGGGGAGAGAATAGAGAGTTGGTTGAAGCTGGGGAAAATCCAGGGTGGTAATGCTTCGTCGTCTGGGTCGAAGAAGCCCTTCGGAAATGGCCAGAGGAAGAAGGAAGGTGATACCAGCGCAGTGTATTCCCAAAGAGGACAAAGTAGGGATCGTTACTTTCAGCACACTGCTGCAGTAACTATTCCTGCTGATGATCAGCCTGCACAACAACAACAACAACAACCGCAACAACAGCGTCAGCCATTTCAGCAGAGGCCACAAAGGGCTGGGTATCAAGTCAGGGGGAGAATGAATGATCGTCAGTTTGATAGGCCACCTGTGACCTATTCTTTCTTGTTGAAGAAGCTGAAAGATCTGGGGTTGGTACAATTGAGAACTTTGGCTCCTTTGAGACCTGATCAGAGGCCAGCCAGTTTTGATGAGAATGCAAAATGTGAATTTCACTCAGGTGCCCCTGGATACAATGTGGAAAACTGCAAAGCTTTTAAGCATGTGGTTCAAGACCTGGTGGATTCTAAAGCTATCAACTTTGCTCCATCTCCAAATGTGAATGCTAATCCCATGCCTGCGCATGGCCAGATGGGGGTGAATGCAATCTCCGAGGAGAGCAGAATCGGGCTGTTGAGGATAGACCAGTTGAAGACTCCGTTGGCTGAGGTCAAGGGGCAGTTGTTAGAGAATGGGGTCTTTCCGGGCTGTGATGTTGGCTGTGTTGCGTGCATTGTTACTCCGAATGGGTGTATACTCTTGAGGGAGGCCGTTCAGAGGCTGATGGATGAAGGAAGCCTCCGGTTTGAGAAGGTTGGTTTAGGGAGGGAGGATGTCTCCACCATAACTATTTACTTTGACCCGGTTGATTTGTCAACTCTGGCTGAGGCGGCTCCAGTTACTATCACGGTACCTGGGCCAATTCCCTATGACAAAGATGATGCCGTGCCGTGGCATTATGGTGGGGAAGTATATTGTAATGGAGAGAAAGTGGAAGATCAGACTACAAGTGAAGCCACCGTTTCAAAGGTGGATAATGCCGGACCCAGTGGTTTCACTCGCAGTGGGAGGTTATTTGCCCCGGATGCTTTGAGGGGTGGAGAAGGAGAAAAAGAAAAGAAAGAAAAGGCCGAGGCTTTAGCCAGGGCAAGAGGAAAACAAGTAATCAATGAAGGTACTCCCGTGGTGACACCGGCGCCTGGTGGGTCGGAGAGAGAACTTGATGATGAAGCGGAAGAATTTCTAAGAATCATCAAGAAGTCAGAGTACAAACTTGTTGACCATTTGCAGCAGACCCCATCCAAGATCTCGATCTTGTCGCTATTGCTGAGCTCTGAGGGGCATAGAGAGGCTTTATTGAAAATTCTGAAGAGAGCCTATGTTCCTCAAGATATAATGATTAATCAGTTGGAGACGGTGGTGTCTAATGTTCATGCCAGCCATGGGCTGGGTTTCACCGATATGGATCTGACTGTGGATGGGAGGAATCATAACCGGGCTTTACACATTGCTATGGAGTGTAAAGGAGCCGTGCTCTCGCACGTGCTAGTTGATACTGGCTCCTCATTGAATGTATTGCCGAAGAAAGCCTTGGCAAAACTGAATTGTGAAGGGTTGATCCTGACGCCCACTGACCTGATAGTAAGGGCTTTCGATGGTTCAAAGCGGGCGGTGTTCGGAGAGGTTGAGCTCCCGGTGAAGATTGGCCCTGAGGTGTTTAAGTCAGTATTCTATGTCATGGATATTCAACCGGCATACAGTTGCCTGTTGGGTCGCCCGTGGATTCATGCTGCTGGGTGTAGCACCTCAAATTTGCACCTATCATTGTACATACATTCTCATATTAGGTCATAGCATTAACATGGTCCACTGCATAACATTGCATTGTCCCTTTACCTCAAGTGCAAGATCATCAGTCAGATTAGGTCAAACTGGTCAGGAGATTAGTCAATCAAGCAAGCAAGTACAATCTCCATTGAGCCAAGGCCCTAGGGTTGGTCCAACATGTTCACATGACCTAGGGGTCCTCTTGAAGTGTTTTGGTCAAGGATTGGATGTTCAGAAGTCATCAGTCAATGCACAGTTTACCAGAAACCCTAAAAAAGTCAAACTTGGTCAACTGGGCTTGATTTTATGGTTTTGATGGTTGGATTTGGTTTGAGAGGGCTTATTCATGTCCAAATAGGCCTCATATATCATGGCAAACATCATCATTGAAGAATTTGAAGCCAAATCAGAAATTTCCAAAAATAGAAACTTGACCTGTAACTGAAACTTGCCAAAAATGGAAACTTCTTGATCCCAAACTTACATCATGATACAAGCTTCAAATGAATTTTTGCCCAACATGAAAGTTGAAGATCTTGTTCTCCCATTTCCAAAAAGTCCAAGAACACTCAATTCACATGTATGGTTGGCAAGTTATGATCAATTCATTTTCAAAAAATTTTGAACTTCAAAAGGCCATATCTCTCAAACCATTTGGCCAAATTGGGTGGGGTTTTTTGCAACAAGTCACATTTGACCTCCTCTTTCCAAATATGTAACCATCATTCACCAAAACCTCATAAATCAAAATGGCATTTTTGAACCTACATGATTTATTTTCAAGGGTGAAAAGTGAACTTTTGATTTAATCATTTTTAACCACTTTGGCCTTTCAAATATGTTCAGATATGTTATTTTGGTTGTGTTACAAGCCCAATTTCGTGGCTTTTGCTCATGCACCATCCACTTAGGCCAAATCACTCCAATTAGCAAATTTCATTTTTTCAACCAAATGGTGATTAGCATACATTAAGTAAATCATAAACAGACATACATAAACTCATTTTCTGTCATTTTGGAAACCCTAGCAGCCACATTACAAACAGAATTTTCTCACTCTCTCCCAATTTGACATTTTTGCATTTTGAGCTTTTCCTTGAAAACTTGTGAAGGACACGACCTGGCCTTGCTTGCTTCATCATTCCTCTTCATTTTGAGCACCTTTCCATTATCTTTTCCCAGCTGTAACCAAAGGGCACGACTGTTGCATTCAAGAACCTCATCAATGGCAGATCTCGAGCTGGACCATTTCAAGCTTGTTTGAGCTAAATTTTCTTCACCATACATCTTGTGGAAGCTATTGGAGTACCTGTTTCGAGCTTTCATCACCAAAACAACACTGTTTCACTAATTTCTTCAAAATCAAGTAAGATTTCAAACCTCACCATTTGCTAAATCTTAACATGTTTTGGAAAGGCCTTTGCATGCTGATTTCATTGGTAGTCTTAGTTTTGAAAATGGTTGGATGATGATTGAGTTATGCTGTTTTAAAGTTTGTTGTTCATATTTATTTTTACTCGATTCATGATGCTTGGCCTGTTTTAATGAAAATGAGTGATGGATTCATGTTGTTTGATGTTGGCTGGTTCGAATGATGTGGTCAATTGCTATTTCTGGGCATGAATTTTTTTTCACGAATTTGAAGTGATGAAGATGAACACTGTTCATGTGAAACCCTAATCTTCATGGCCATTTCCCAGATTTTTCCCTCTTTCACGTTGCATGCTACTGTATATTCATATTGGCCAATCAAATTATTTCCTGCTCATGTCCAAAACGCGGAGTTTTGATTAGTGGCTCAAACAATTACAAAAATGCCATCAGCGTGGCACATGTCCCATTAAAATATGTTGGTTTTCAATAATTATTTCATCTTTGTATGCTCATCTTGCAAAAATCATAACTCCATCATTTTTAATCCAATTTGAATGGGATTTTTTGCATTTGATTCATCATGATCTCTATTATTTTGTCATATTTTTTCCAGAATTTTTGGATGGTTGGTTTTTAATTGGTATTAGGGATTGTGATATGTATCCATTTTTTGTACCTTTTACCAAATCCTTTGTGAAATAGTGACACTTTATCCTATGGCCTTGAAATTTTTTGTGCACAAACTAGACACATCCATGGTGATTTTGGTATAAAGTTTATGAATTTCTCATTTCTGGTCATTGAGTTATGAGTTTTTGAAGTAGGGTGTGACAATTTGTGTCACACCATTGATGTGTAACTTGATGATTTTCATAGCCCTGCCTCTTGACCTCAAAATGGATTGAATTTTTGCATGATTGAGCTTGTGTATGTATAGTTTACATATGATTTTTTGTGGATTTGTTTATGGCATTTTCTAATTGATTGAGATTTTTCTCCCCTGTTTGGTCTCATGTTGACTTTTTGTGACACTTGCTCCCATTTGTTTTGTGAAATGCTCATACTTTATTAGATGGACATGAAATTTGGTATGTGATTACTAGACATCTTAATCTTTGCCATGGTTTTAGTCCCATTCATTTATCATATGCCATCCCTGATTTATGAATTTTTCAAGTTGATGCATGTTTGGTTGACTTCTTTGAGCATGTTCAAAATTGCCTTGCCTTTCTGATTTTCATTGATTGCCTTCCACTTGTCCAAATGAGATGAAATTTGACATGCTTACCATACTATGGGTTGTGATTGATCATGATTTATTTGGTGATTTTTGGAAATGTTTGAGATTGCTTTTGATTCAAGTCTTGCTGTTGACTTCTATGAGCTTCTAAATGCCATGCTTTGACTTCTTTTGCTTATAAAATGATGATAATGATTGATATGAATGTGAGACCAATGGGGTTTGTTTCTTGATTGTTTGAACATGATTTTGGACACTTTCCATTTGCTGTTTTGACTTTCTCATTCTCTTTTGACCCTAGGCTTGTCCTAGTGGTCCTGTTACTCACATTTGAGTTCATGTTTTCAGGTTGACCAACAATTATCCAATGAGACCAATACAAATTGGTTGTGTTTGCTTGTTTATCATGACTAACCCATTTGTTTTGTAGGTTTCTTGGCTCACATGCCTCGAGCCTTGTGCCCTGCACACTTAGCTTGTTTATGATTGACTGTTGACTTCTGTTTCCTTTTGCTTTAACTTTGAAGTTGTGTACTAATGTTGTCTGACTGGTTTCAGGTACTTTTAGTTGCTTAGTTCCTTGTTAACTTTTGCTTTGCTTTGCTTGATAAGCAATTTGCATTGAGGTATACCTTTCTATCTTCATGTAGTCTGGAAGACCTGGCCTGTTACTTGGCCAGGCAACTGTCTGAAGTCCTCCTTAAGAGGCAATGTTTGTGACTGTTTACATTTGTCCTTGTATAGAGTCAAAGACCTCCTAAGTGAAGAGGCAATTGGCAGAACCCAAGGGATATGCAATCTATCCCCTGCTATTCTGTGTGTCATCTGCTTTGCTCACACCACTGTGTTGATGCATTGCAGATACAAACCCAAGATCTTGTACAATTGTACAGTTGAGTCAGTTTCAAATGTGTAGAAGGGTTCCCACTTTCTGGACCCACACATTCTTGTCTTAAGCTCTCCCCGGCCAGGGATAAGAGCTGTGAAGTCCTATCTTCACTCACCTTTCATCTGCTTCACCTTAGCCCCTCAATGGCAAGGTTAAGAGCTAACACTACCCAGTTCCAGTGGTTTGTTTGTTGAGGTTGATATGACCCCTCGACTAAAACCTAGCCTTGATGTTTGAGCCCCTTGTTGGTGTGTTTATTTCATGTTGTATGTGCTTGTGTGGTGTGATTGTATCCCCTAGGTTTGCTAGACTCCGCGTAGTCTCGTTTGCATGTCAATTAAGGTAGCACGGTTCCTTCGTATAGGACTTCCTTTCTTGCTTGAGCTTTCCTAAAACACAAACAAACATTATCCCCTCTTAAGGATACGTTAGCTCCTTCTACTACAGCTGAGTAAGTCTCCAAAGGTCGAGCATCCGGTAGATTGCGTAGTGACGTTGTCCACTTAAAAAACACAAACCAACGAGAATAGTTTAGCCGAACTACGGCAACTCTGATTCTCATGTCCAGATGAGATACGTAGGCACGAGATGCGATGTCTTGTCGAGTTTGACTAACAACTAACACTAATTCTCTTCTCTCGCCCTCGTTGCGATTGAGACCTCCCCTTTCTCTTGCCCTAGTTGCAATCGAGACCCTTGCTTCCTGTGCAAGTTAGGTTAGGTGTGGCTTGCTTCCTGTGCAAGTCATGTTTAGGATAGGCTTGCTTCCTGTGCAAGTTAGCTAGAAACCTTAACTTAGGGACGACTTTGCATGACAACATCTAGGCTCGAGTCGTAGTCTCCCTAGTGTTGTGTCTCCCTCTGTTATCTGGTTAGGCTAGTCCTTTTTCCCTCCGTAGGGGAACTACGTCGCCCTGATCCTCATACCAGATGAGGTACGTAGGCAGGAGATGAGCTGATCTCTCCGGGCGCCTTTTTTCTTTTTGTGTGTGTTGTTTGACAGTTGCTAGGCTCGAGTGCCTGACTCCTTAGCAATTTGTTGTCTGTTTGCTTGAGTGTGTGCTTGACAGTTATAGGCTCGAGTCCCCGACTCCCTATTAACTTGTTGTGTTGTTGTGTGCTTGGAAGCTGATGTAAGCCCAATGATTGGCATTCAGGCTCCACGTTTGCACTCTTTGTGTGTGTTTTGGTTCGGATGCTGATGTAAGTCCAGTGATTGGCATTCGGGCTCCACGTTCGCCCTTTTTGTTTTGTTTGTGTGAGTTGTTTCTCCTTTTCTGGTTGGAGTCCGACTTAAGTCCAGCGATTGGCAGTTGGTTTCTTGTGTGTGTTTGTTGGTTCGGATGCTGATGTAAGTCCAGTGATTGGCATTCAGGCTCCACGTTTGCCTTTGCCTGTGTTTGTTTGTTGCGTGTTAGCCGAGCTACGAATGCTCTGATTCTCCTTCGTCCAAAGGAGATACGTATGCATAGGATGCGATATCCTAGCGAGCATGTGTCGTTTCCCCAGTCCGAACTACTTTGACTCTGATGTCTATGCCTGATAGACTAAGTAGGCCCAGGATGCGGTATCCTGCCGAGTCAGTTTCAGTTTCAGTCTGTTTTCTTGTGTCTCTTTCAGCCAGTTAGTGTGTTTGTGAGCAGCGTTTTCAGCAACCATTTTCCTTCCTATTGTGCGTGGATCCCGTCGAGTACGACAGATGCGTAGGGGTGCTAATACCTTCCCTTCGCATAACCGACTCCCGATCCCATTCTCTTTGGTCGCGAGACCATGTCTTTTCCAGGTTTACTCTGAGCGTTTCCTTTCCCTCTTTTGGGATAAATAACGCACGGTGGCGGCTCTGTTGTTCTTCGTTTCCCGCCGGTTTTTCGCGTAATGCGACACTGGGGCAGTGACTTCGACTTTGCACCAGAAATTAAAGTATATCTGGGATGGGCAGGTCGTCACCATTTGTGGAGAGGAGGATATCTTCATCAGCCACCTGTCATCTTTCAAGTACGTTGAAATGGACGGTGAGATATGGGAGACCCCGAGTCAAGCATTCGAAACCGTCAAGGTGGAGAATGCTCTTTTTGCCAAAGAAGAGGAGAAACCGTCCATTTCTTCATACAAGCAGGCCGCCGAGGTGGTGAAGAGTGGAGAAGCTCCGGGTTGGGGGAAGATGATGGATATCTCCGCCAAGAAAGACCGTTTTGGAGTGGGTTATCAGCCGGGCCGAGGCTCGTCAGGACAAGGCAGAGGACGCCGTACGTCGTTCACATTCACCAGTGCTGGAATGCTGGATCCAGATCACATCTGTATGGTGGATGAGGAAGTTGACAGTGACTGCGAAATTGATCGATGGATAAAGCCGTGCGCACCAGGGATGGAAGTCCAGAACTGGAAGGCTAAAAAGATCATCACTGTCACTCTACTGGAAGAGTAATAATTTTCCTGTTTTCAGTTTTATTTGCATGAAAGCCATACGTTTTTCCCGACACGTAATGGTTCATTGTAAGGGCCACCTCATGTTTCATTTTGCAACTTTTTGCATCATAAATAAAAGGATGTTTTTTTAATTAAAAGCGGTGTTCTCTGTCTTTCATTTATTTTTGCAGTTTAAAAACAAATAAAAATAAAAATGGCAATGTTTTCATTTTCCTTTTCAATTTGTCTCGCTCCGGTTCTAAAGCAATGCATGAATCAACATTCATGCAGATGCGATCATTCTCCGGATCTCATTGATAACAATCCTGTTACACCCTCATATGACTTCGACAATCCGATCTATCATGCTGAAGAAGAAGGCGAAGAAGATTGTGAACTGCCGGAGGAATTAGCCAGGTTGTTAAAACAAGAGGAGAAGGTGATTCAGCCGCACGAGGAGCAAGTTGAGGTTGTGAACCTGGGTACCAAAGAGGTCAGAAAAGAGGTGAAAGTTGGGGCTGCTTTGGAGGCGAGTGTCAAGAGCAGAATGGTAGCATTGTTGAATCAGTATGTTGACATCTTTGCCTGGTCTTATCAAGATATGCTAGGGTTGGATACCGATATTGTTGTGCACAAGTTACCGTTGAGAGCAGATTGTCCTCCAGTGAAGCAGAAGTTGCGCAGAACTCGACCTGACATGGCGATGAAAATTAAAGAGGAAGTGCAGAAGCAGTGGGATGCTGGTTTCCTAGCTGTCACTAATTATCCGCCTTGGGTCGCGAATATTGTGCCGGTCCCGAAAGAAGATGGAAAGGTGAGAATGTGTGTGGACTACCGGGATTTAAACAGAGCTAGCCCGAAGGATGATTTTCCATTACCTCACATTGATGTGTTGGTAGATAATACAGCTCAATTCTCGGTGTTTTCCTTCATGGATGGCTTTTCTGGCTATAATCAAATCAAAATGTCGCCAGATGATATGGAGAAAACAACGTTCATCACACCATGGGGCACTTTTTGTTACAAAGTGATGCCATTTGGTCTCAAGAACGCCGGTGCTACTTATCAGAGAGCCATGGTGACTTTGTTTCATGATATGATTCATCATGAAATTGAATGCTATGTTGATGACATGATAGCAAAGTACCAGACAGAAGAGGGGCATTTGGTAGATCTGGCCAAGTTGTTTGACCGACTGAGACAGTTCAGACTGAGGTTGAATTCGAACAAGTGCACTTTCGGAGTGCGGTCCGGTAAATTGCTGGGGTTCATTGTAAGTGAAAGAGGAATTGAGGTTGATCCTGCTAAAGTAAAAGCAATAAGAGAAATGCCTGAACCGAGAACGGAGAAGGAGGTTCGTGGTTTCTTAGGTAGATTGAACTACATTTCACGGTTCATATCTCATCTAACAGCCACGTGTGAACCAATATTCAAGTTGTTGAGAAAAGATCAAACGGTCAGGTGGAATAATGATTGCCAAGCGGCATTTGAAAAAATAAAAGAGTATTTGCAGGAGCCTCCGATTCTGATGCCTCATGTGGAGGGAAAACCGTTAATTCTGTACCTGACAGTCCTCGAGGGGTCTATGGGGTGTGTATTGGGGCAGCATGACGAGTCTGGTCGAAAAGAGCATGCCATATACTACCTTAGCAAAAAGTTTACCGACTGTGAAACAAGATATTCACTGCTCGAGAAAACTTGTTGTGCTTTGGCCTGGGCTGCTCGCCAACTGAGACAGTATATGCTGGTTCATACCACTTTGTTGATTTCCAAGATGGATCCAATCAAGTACATTTTTGAGAAGCCAGCATTGACCGGACGGGTTGCGAGGTGGCAAATGATTTTGACAGAATATGATATACAGTATACTTCTCAGAAAGCAATCAAGGGGAGTGTATTGTCTGATTACCTTGCCCAGCAACCTATTGAGGATTATCAACCGATGAAGTTTGAATTCCCTGATGAGGACATCATGTTTCTCAAATCAAAAGATTGCGAGGAACCGATCCCGGAGGAGGGGCCTGACCCTGAATCCGAATGGATTCTGATGTTTGATGGGGCCGTTAACATGAATGGTAGCGGTGTTGGTGCTGTTTTGGTTACGCCGAAAGGATCCCACATTCCTTTTGCTGCCCGGCTAACATTTGAGTGCACCAACAACGTGGCTGAATACGAAGCTTGGATATTGGGGATTGTAGAGGCGATTGATTTGCGAATCAAAAACCTTGTTATATATGGAGATTCAGCTTTGGTTGTGAATCAAGTTAACGGAAAATGGTATACGCATCAGTCTCATTTAGTTCCATATCGGGATTATACGAGGAGATTGTTGACGTTTTTCACCAAGGTGAAGATGCATCATGTGCCGAGAGAAGAGAACCCTTTGGCAGATGCTTTGGCTACTCTGGCTGCCTTGATTAAGGTACAGTGGTGGAATCAATTCCCCAGTGTTGAGGTGGGACGTCTGGATAGACCGGCTTATGTGTTTGCTGTTGACACAGCGCCTGATGATGAGAAGCCGTGGTATTACGATATCAAGCGCTATCTAGAAACCCAAGGATATCCTGAGGGAGCATCCAAGAAGGACCGAAAGACTCTGCGGAGGTTGGCCATGGTGTTCTACTTGAATAAGGATGGGGTTCTGTACAAGCGGAATTTTGATTGGGTCTTGCTCAGATGTGTTAATGATAAGGAAGCAAGCCAATTGATGAAAGAGGTTCACGAAGGGTCGTTCGGTACCCATGCCAGTGGGAATGCAATGGTGAAGAAGCTGCTGATGGCAGGTTATTATTGGATGACAATGGAGGCCCAATGTTTCAATTTCGTGCGGAAATGTCATAAATGCCAGATTTATGCTGATAAAGTGCACGTGCCTCCAAATCCGTTGAGTTTGATGTCGTCTCCGTGGCCGTTTGCTATGTGGGGCATTGATATGATCGGGAAGATTGAGCCTATGGCTTCGAATAGGCAGCGGTTCATATTAGTGGCTATTGATTACTTCACCAAGTGGGTGGAAGCAGCCTCCTATACGAACGTGACGAAGCAGGTCGTTGCCAGATTTCTCAAGAGAGACATCATTTGCAGATATGGGGTTCCCGAGAGGATCATTACTGATAATGGTTCTAATTTGAACAACAAGATGATGGCAGAACTGTGTCGAGAATTCAAGACTGAGCATCACAATTCTTCTCCTTATCGTCCGAAGATGAATGGGGCGGTTGAGGCAGCCAATAAAAATATCAAGAAGATTGTGCAGAAGATGGTGGTAACCTATAAGGATTGGCACGAGATGTTGCCATTTGCATTGCATGGGTATCGAACTTCGGTGCGTACTTCCACTGGGGAAACGCCTTTCTCTTTGGTATATGGGATGGAAGCTGTGTTACCGGTTGAGGTTTAAATTCCCTCTTTGAGAGTCCTGATGGACGTAAAACTGCAAGAGGCTGAATGGGTAAGGACCCGGTACGAGGAGTTAAGCCTGATCGAGGAAAAGAGGCTGGCGGCCATCTGTCATGGGCAGTTATACCAGCAGCGGATGAAGCGTTCTTTTGACCGAAAGGTACGACCTCGAGTGTATCACGTGGGTGATATGGTGCTGAAAAGGATCCTTCCTCCTCAAAACGATCGTAGGGGCAAATGGACACCCAATTATGAAGGTCCATTCGTGGTCAAGAAGGTTTTCTCTGGCGGAGCCTTGTTGCTAACGACCATGGATGGCGAGGATTTTCCATCCCCTGTGAATGCGGACGCAGTTAAAAAATACTTCGTATAAGAGACCCGCTGGACGAAAAGAATAAAATAGTCCAAGCAAAAATGGGCATCCCGGCGAACCGAAAAAAAACGATGAAAAGGTTCGGGCAAAAATTAGGGATAAAAAGAAAAAACTGTACACCCGGCAAGTCGAAAACCTGAAAAGGCGACTTGGGCAAAAAAGGGTATCCCGGTGGACTGAAAACCCGAAAGGGCGGTCTAGGCAAAAGAGGGATTGAAACGAACAACTGCGTCTGGCATGACCGTTTGTACTTTGGAGATGACATGGATAATCCCTGGTAGGGATCGATCGGAAACGTCTTGTTCAGAAGGCAGAAAGCAAGGAGAGTCTGAGGACATATGGGGTGTAACCGAGTTGGAACTCGATGAGATCACGGGTTTCACATTGCCATTAGGATAGATTTTTCCTTTTGTGCGTAATTACCTCTTTTCAGGAATTGCTTCCTTTGTATTGCTCAGTTTGAGCCACACTTTTTCAATCAATAAAATGCATATTCAGTCAAATAATTTTGTTTTTGTTTTTCATTACCGCTTTGATTGCAAAAACATCCAATTACTTTTGATAAAGGATATTTGCATTTTAAGACATACAGGTCCCTTCCAATACATGTTTATAAGATTGAAGACTTGAAATCTTATTCGGAAGGTTGAGTGACCCAAGTGTTGCAATCTTGACACGCCTGGGGCACGGTTTTATCTAACGATCTATTTTGCAGGTGCTGTTAGATATTTTCACTCACTTGCAGGTTGTGATGTGAAAGCTTTGGATAAAGGATCCCCGTGGAGTCCAATCAGGGACGAATGGATGGAGAAACGGTGAAAAAACGACGAAGGACGTACGACGATCCTGGATATTAATCAAGAAGACTCTTCAAAGTCTGAAAATTAGAAAGTTTGTACCAATCCAAGGAGTTCGCTCTCCGTCGAGTACGGAGCGGTTGGGAATACAAGGTGATGAATCAGAAAAGTCCAGACGAGTCTGGGAGTTCTCAAAATTGGAAAGCTATCATTGGAGTTGGATATGGAATAGCTTGGTTCGACGAGTCGACGGGTGGTCAGTACCAAAAATTCCTCATCTCCCCAAGCAGAGTCGGGATGAATAATTCCCCAGCAGATTCAAGGTCTGTGGCTTCCCTAGCAGGGTCAGGATGGTTATCACCCCAGCAAGTTTGAGATCGATGTTTCCTCAGCAGCCAGGCCCGAAGGTTGCTGTTTCCCGGCGGAGGTATCTGTGGGTGGTGGTTTCCCCAAGCAGAGTCGGGATTGTTATATCCCCAACAAGTCAAAGACTGTTGTTATCCCCACAGAGTGTGTTGGTGGTTTATTCCCCAGCAAGGGTTGCCTTTTCCCAGCAGCAGTGCTATTCCCCAGCAGGGTGGAGATTGAAGTGTTGGCAAGTTCCTCAGCAAAGTGCCTCGAGCTCCCCAGAAGAGTCCCTAGAGGGGGATACTTTTTATACATTCATCATGTAGATAAGCATAGCATATTGCATAATAAATCGGGTAGCATTTCCATGATCATGGAGCATTACGCTGAAAAAGAAGTCATGCATCGGCATTGCAAGCATAAGCTAGTCTCAAGCCGTGGTTACCGTTTGAGAGGTGGTTTCGCCCGAAGGTGAAGATGTACTCCGAGGAGTTTTGGCATCGTGATTTTAATCAACAGTAATTCCCCAGTAGTGCGATATTGGAGGAAGGATTTCCGTCAGGCGGAGATGGAAATGATAACCAGAGAAGTTTCGGGGTCCAAAAGAAAAAAGAAGTAAAAAAGAGAATCATCCCCAGCGGAGCGTAATTGTTAGATTGCTAGGGTTGAATAAAGGATAATAGGCTCATGGCTTGTTACTCCCGGCATGGGTCGATGGCACGCGTGCCGACTCGTTTATCACTGTTTTTATCTTTGCCGATGCTGATAGGCATGAAGAGTTCTCCGGTGTTCAGACCGAGGCGGGTATTCAGACCGATGTGGCATTCAGGCCAGTTTCCGATTTTCAGATCGAAGAAGTTTCCAACAATCAGGTTGAAGTACTTGTGGCATTCAGGCCAAGTTTCCGGTATTCGGACCGAGGTGGTGTTCAGACCAAAGTGGCGTTCAGGCCAGTCTTCTGGTGCTCAGACCGAGGTGGGTATTCAGACCCAAGTTTCTGATGTTCAGGTCGAGGAAGCTTCCGAAGTTCAGATCGATGCAGCTTGTGGCATTCAGGCCAATTTTCCGGTATCCGGACCGAAGTGGTGTTTAGACCAAAGCGGCATTCAGGCCAGTTGTTGGGCATTCAAGCCAATCTCCCGGTATTCAGACCGATATCAATACTCACATATTATGATGTTCAGTATTCAGACTGATGAGCGGTATTCAGACCGACTTTTCTCAATACCAGACGGGTTCTTCTTGTTGAGATTGTTTCTTTGCCGATTCTGACAGGCATTGTTAATTATTTTCCCATCAGAGTGCAAATTGTTCGTCTGTTCTTGGTATTCAATCACTCTTCATCCTGATCATCTGAAAACTGAGGCTGTTCATATCGACAAGTTCACAGTGGATTGAATAGGGGCAGCTGTAACACCTCAAAATTTGCCCTCCTCTCTTGGGACTAGCTTAGCATTTTGCATTTCATTTTTTAGGACATTAGTCATTGCATTTTTGCATATCATATGGAAACATTGAGCTAGTCATCCTCCTAAGTCTTTCTCAGAAGATAAAGAGGTTAAAAGCTTCAAGCCTAAGGGTCTCATGAATTGATCACTAATCATCTGAGGATTGTGCTTCAATTAGGGTTTCTTGGTTCCTCAAGGAGATTGGTCATTATCTTGGTTGGAATGGTACATCACCATCATCATGGTCTTATCATCACCAAGAGGTTCATTGTGCTTGATCATTTTTCTTGGGATTAAGGTTTTGACCTCTGGTCAACCCTAATCATCTGAATTATGCCAGTCAGGGCTTGTCAAGGAGATGGGGTCTTTTATGAGATGGGGATCATTATATGGTTTTATTGAGCTTGCACAGGCTAGGGTTTCATTTTTGAGCCATTTCATCAAGAGATTGGGACTCAAATTCATCTGTGCATGACCAAGTCATCTATCAGTCAACAAAAGTCAAACAAAAGTCAACTGTTGGATTTGGAGGTGGGAAATGGTTAGAGAGACTTCATTCATGTCAAAACAAGTTTCATTTGACATTTCAAACATCAACATTGAAGAAAATAAAGTCAGGACAAAACTTTCCAAAAATAGAAAGTGACTTGTAATTCAAAATTGCCAAAAATGGAAAGGTTTTCTCCTCAAGATTACATGATCAAGCAAGCTTCAAATGAAATTTTGTCCAACATGAAAGTTGAAGATCTTGTTCTCCCATTTCTAAAAAGTCCAAGAACATGAATTTCTCATGTATGGTTGAGAAGATATGGATCAATCTTGGTCAAATGAATTTGAACTTCACAAGTGCATAACTTTTGAACCATAAGGCCAAATGAAGTGGTTCTTTTTGCAACATTCTTGTCTTGTCATGTGCTATCCAAAACATGCATCCCATATCATGCATTTCCATTACAAATTTTTTGGCATTTTCATTTGAAATTTGGAGGGAAAATTACAATTTGAAAAATATGCATTGCTTTCACTTCCAATCACTTGCCTTGGCTCTTAAACAACATTTAAAGTGGATTTGGCATAAATTTTGTGTACTGTAGCAATCCATGCATGCACATGAGGTGAATTGCAAATTTGCACTTACACTTGGTTTTCACTTAATCCATTTGCATTTGGCCTAATTGTGATTAGTAACATCATTAACAGACCATATAAAAGCATAAGCATAACTGTTTTTGGGATTAACATAACAGAATTCTCAGATCTAGATCTAGTTCCAAAATCTTCACAATTTTTCTCTCTCACTTTTCTCCAAAATTCTTCACAAACCTAGCCTAGTTCTTGATCTATCCTTGATCCATAAGCATATTTGAGTGTGTTAGAAGCAAGATTTCAAGGATTTCGTGCTGGTTTTGGAACTGTTGCAACATTCATCCATTCATGGCAGTTGAGGATTTGAGCCATAGCAAGCACGATTGATCATTGAACCTTCCTTCCTTACATTGTACAAGCATTGGAGAGCAACTGTTTGGACTTGGCAAAGCTTGAATCCACTTGTTTCACTTCTGCACTTCAATTAAGGTTAGAATTCGATCATCACAATTCATGAAATGTTTATGTGCTTTTGGTAGATCTTTGAATATAGAGAACACTGAGCTTTGTGGCATTAAATTTCATCAAGAAATGAGCAAGTTATGTTGGATTTAAGTTTGATGGTTGAAATTTCTTTTGATCGAATCTTGTGATATAATGAGAATTAGCAAAATCCAAGCATAGCGTGTTGTTGTACGTTAAAGGATGAATCTAATGATGTAACTCTTGTCAATTTCTGTGCAAAAATGTTCTTGAGTGCATGAACGCGTATGAACATGAAGAACAATTAGGTTTTCGTTTTCCAGAAGTTGTTTGATCTTCATTAGCGCATGTTTGCATGAAATTCCATGTTTAAGAGCATGTATTGGTTGCATGTTATCCAGCGTGTCATTTTAATTGGTCCAGAGCGCTTGCCATGTCCACGTAGGCTTTAATGAAACGGTGAGTTTCATTGTTGAGGCGCCACAATTCAAATCCTTACGCGCTTCGATTCCCCGCTCAGGCTTTTCCATGTTTGGCCTTTGCATTTTTAGTTCATTTACCATCCATGTTCATGTATGCCATCTCATGTGATTTTTTATTTTTTCCATTCATTCAAAAATTCATAACTTCATGAATAATTGTCCAAATGAGATGAGGTTTTTTGCATGATGTTCCTCATGATCTCTAGAATTTTGTGACTATTTTTCCAGAATTTGTGCACGGATGGAATTTGTTTTGGCTTAGGGATTGTTCATGTGTGTATTTTCTTGACCTATCATGCCATTTGCTTTGTGAAATGATGGATTTTAATCCAATGATTGTGAAATTTTGCATGCTTAAACTAGACACTTTGATTGAAATTTTGGTGTTGAGTTTGTATTTTTAGCATTTCTGGTTGTGGAGTTATGATCTGATGAATGTAGGTGTGACAATGTGTGTCACACCTTTGCTTGCTTGACTTGTTGATTTTATTTGCCATGCCAAATGAACTTAAAATGATGTGAATTTTTGCATGATGTTACTTCTGGATGTTAGGATTGATCATGAATGTTTGCGAAATTTTTGGATTCATATTTGATTTGTTTGGGATTTTCTTTGCTAGTTAGTCATTTGTGGACTTTTGATGAGTCATGAACTTAGATGATTTGTGAAATGCTTGATGTTTATCATATGGAATTGAAATTTTGCACATTGTTTCTAGACACTTTGAAGTTTATTGTGGCTTTGGTTTGAGACATTTATCATTTGTCAATTCTGTTTTAGGCTTGTGTGAAGTTGATGTATCATTTTGTGCCCTATTTGAGCTTGTTTTGCCTTGCCTTGCCTTAGGGAATTTATTTGCCATGCTTCCACTTGTCCAAATGCTTTGATTTTTGGTGTGTTGATCATGTGATGTGTGCTGTTTAGCCATTATTTTTCTTGGGATTTATTGAGCCATTTTGGAATTGATGTGGATTGGTTCATTCTGTTTGCTTCAATGAGCTTTCAACTTGCATGATTTGCCTTATGTGCTTTGTGAAATGAAATTGGTTGATGCTATTGATATGAGACCACTTGGATATTGTTCTTAATTGATTAAGCTTGATTCATGCCAATTTGCATGTTCTGTTTTGAATTATTTCTCCCTCTTTGACCCTAGGCCTTGTCCTAGTGGTTTGCTTCTCATGTTTGAGCTTGGTTTGCAGGTTAAGAAGCATATGGTCTTGAGGAATTGATTCATTGGTTTGAGTTGCCTATTTGATTGATGTTGATTAACATTGAGTTGTTTTGTAGGTGGATTAGCTCCTTTGAGTTGAGCTTGTGCTTTGCCTTGATGCATAGCTTGCTTGTCTGTTTGACTGTGTACAGCTGTTGACTATTAACTGTCTGTTTGACTTTTGTTGATTGTATACTGATTGTGTTGGATTGTTTTCAGGTACATTAGTTGCTTAAGTTCTTTTGAACTTGCTTTTGCTGTTGCTTGGTTGCTTAACCAATTGAGGTATAACTCACTGACTTCATGTAGTCTGGAAGACCTGTCCTGTTACTTGGGCAGGCACCTGTCTGAAGTCCTCCTTAAGAGGCAATGCTTGTGTTTGTTTATCTTTGTGCCAAGCAGGGAAAGACCTCTATGAGGCAATTGGTAGATAAAAGAGATGTGCAATCCATCTCCTGCTATTCAGTTGAGTCATCCCTTTGCTCACACACCTTGTGTTGATGCATTGTGGATATTAACCCAAGATCTATGTTGAGTCGGTCATATGTGGATAGAAGAGTTCCTGCTTTCTGAACTCCCACACCTTCTATTTGAGTCAAGCTCTCCCAGGCCAGGGATAAGAGCTGTGAGGCACACCCCTCACTTCCCATTTCATCTGCTTCACCCTAACTCTCAATGTTAGGGTTAAGAGCTAACTACATCCGATTCCAGTTGGCTTGTGTTTCACAGCCTAACCTTGTGTGAGCCCACTTTGTTTGTATATAGTGTCTGCTAATTGTGTGTATGTTTGCTTTGTTTTGATTGTGCTGTTTAAGATAGCTTGCTGCCTGTGCAAGTTAGATAGAAAACTCAACCTAGGACCATTTTGGATTACATGATAACTATTAGGCTCGAGTCAGTCTCCCTTCTAGTTAGTCATTTCCCAGTCTCTGGTTAGGAGAAAGTTTCTCCCCTGTTAAGGGGAACTACGTTGCTCTGATCCTCATACCAGATGAGGTACGTAGGCAGGAGGTCGTACGAGATCTCTCCGGGCACCCTTTTTCTTTTTGTGTGTGTTTGCTTGACAGTTACTAGGCTCGAGTGCCAGACTCCTTAGTAACCTGTTTGTTTGATTTCCTTCTTGTGTGTTAGGATATGGATGTAAGACCAGCGATTGGCTGTCTGTATCCTATCGGTGGTTGTTGTGTGGAGTCCGACATAAGTCCAGCGATTTGCAGTTGGTTTCCAGTGTGGGTTTGTTTGGTTCGGAGTCTGATGTAAGTCCAGCGATTGGCATTCGGTTTCCATGTTTGCCTGTTTTTGTGTGTTTTGTTTCGGCGTGCGTGAGCCGAACTACGGTAGCTCTGATTCTCATTCCAGATGAGATACGTAGGCATAAGATGCGATATCCTAGCGAGCCCTTTCCCCTCTTTTTCCACCTGTGTTGTTTCCAGTGTGTGTGTGTGATGTTTGTGAGCAGTTTAACAACCTTTTTCTTTCCTTTTGAGCGTGGATCCCGTCGAGTACGACGGATGCGTAGGGGTGCTAATACCTTCCCTTCGCATAACCGACTCCCGATCCCATCTCTCTTTGGTCGCGAGACCATGTCTTTTCCAGGTTTACTTCGAGTGTTTCCTTTCCCTCTTTTGGGATAAATAACGCACGGTGGCGGCTCTGTCTGTTTTTGTTTTAGCCCGCCGGTTGTTTTTCGCGGATGCGATAATAGGCCACCTCTCCTATCCTCTGTAAAGTTTGATACGGACCAACAAAACACGACGCGAGCTTCTGAGACTTCAAAGCTCGACCAAGAGCATTTACATGCGTAACTCTGAAAAACATGTGATCTCCCTCCTAGAACTCAAGTGCTTTCCTCCTCTTGTCACAGTAACTTTTCTGATGACTCTGCGACGCTTTCATCATTTCTTGGATCATCTTGATCTTTTCATTCGGCTAGTGAACAATCTCAGATCCGAGCACAACACTCTCTCCTGACTCATACCAATACAAATAAGTTCCACACCTTCTACCGTACAATGCCTCATATGGTCCATTCTGATACTAGAATAGAAACTGTTGTTGTAGATAAACTCAATCAATGACAAGTAGCTATCCCAAGCACCTCCTTTTTCTAGCACATAAGCCCTCAACAAGCCCTCCAAAGACTGGATAGTCCTCTCTATTTAACCGTCCGTCTACGTAAGATAAGAAGAACTCAACTTCAGCTTAGTATCCAAAGTAGCATGCAGACTCTCCCATAACCTCGATGTAAATCTCAGATCTCTATCTAATACAATACTTAAAGGATTACCATTCAGCTTCACAATATCATCAATATACAATTCATCCAGCTTCTGCAAAGGATATAGATCCTCATCGATATAAAATAAGTCGATTTGGTCAATCTATCCATAATCACCCAAATTAAATCGCATCCCTTTGAAGTCTTCAGTAAATCTGTTACAAAATCCATGGAAATAGTATCCCATTTCCACTAAGGAATATTCAATGGTTGCATCAGACCCAACGACTTCTGATGTTCGATCTTTAACTTCTGACAGGTCAAACAAGCATACACAAATTTGGCAACCTCTTTCTTCATTCATGGCCACCAAAACATCTTCTTCAAATCTTGATACATATTCGTAGCACCAGGATGAATACTCAATCCACTTCTGTGACGCTCCTCAAGAATACTCCTCTTAAGTTTGGGTACATCAGAAACACAAATTCTATCTCTGAACATCATCACACCATTTTCATAAACTCAGAAATCACATTTGTTACCTTGGTTGATTAATGTGAGACGATCTATGAAACTCAAATCAGATCTCTGACCTTCTACGATCTCTTCAACGATACCACTCATCAGATTCAACATACCCAACTTCACACTGTTTGGAGTTTCTCCACCCACTAACTTATATCTTTGAATTTCTCAATTTGTTCTAACTCTCGAGCCATAAGCATCGACCTGTATAAAGACTTCTTTCTCATCGCATCAACTACAACATTAACTTTACCCGGATGGTAACTTAAATTAAAATCATAACCTTTCAGAAGTTCAAGCCATCTCCCATGCCTCATATTTGACTCTTCTCATCAAATAAATATTTCAAACACTTTTGATCACTGAACACTCCGAATTTGGATTCAAATAGGTAGTGCCTCCAAATCTTCAACATGAATACCACTGTTGTCAACTCAAGATCATGAGTAGTGTAATTCCTTTCATGAAATCTCAACTGTCTCTAAGCATAATCCACAACCTGACCATTCTGCATTAACACACCTCTCAGACCCATCTTCGAAGCATCGCAATATACAACAAAGGACTCACTTGGATTCGGCGAAATCAAATCTAGAGCAGACATCAACTTCTTCTTGATTTCTTTGAAACTCCTTTCACAATGCACATCCCAAACATAGGCTTGACCCTTTCGAGTCAACTAAGTTAACGAAAATGCTAAACTTGAAAAACCTTTAATGACCTTCCTGTAGTAACGAGTCAATCCAAGAAAAAATTTTAATCTCAATGGCAGACTTCAGAGTCTCCCATAGTAACATGACATCTATCTTTGATAGATCCACAACTATACCACCACTAGAAACACATGACCAAGGAAATTCACTTTCTTTAACCATAACTCGCATTTGGAAAAACTCTGTGTACAAATGGTTTTCTTCCAATGCCTACAATATAATTCTCAGACCACTCATAGCCTCATACTACCGTCCCTCTTCTTTCACTAATAACACTGACACACCCCACAGAGAAACACTTGGTTGAATAAACTTCTTCTCAAGTAAATCTTCTAGTTACTTCTTCAATTTCCCCAACTCTGAGGCAGACATCCTATAAGGAGTCATCGACACCGGACTAGTACCAGGTACTAAGTCTATAGAAAAATCCACTTCGTGCTATGGAGGCAAATCATTGATGTCTTCAGGAAACACTTTTAGGAAATCCACACACTCCAGGAAGATCATCAACTACTCCCTGTCCTCTAACTTCCAATGAAGCT
The DNA here is from genome assembly GCF_024323335.1 of Lathyrus oleraceus. Lineage (NCBI taxonomy): Eukaryota > Viridiplantae > Streptophyta > Magnoliopsida > Fabales > Fabaceae > Lathyrus > Lathyrus oleraceus. Next base: position 486,985,689 of record NC_066584.1, on the reverse strand, counting down.
AACATCACAAACACTTGTGCCATATCCTTCATGGATTCTCTCACTTGCTTAGCTGATACAAACATAAACTCTTCACCTCTATCGAATTCAAATTCATGCTCTAGAGGTAAGTTGTAGATATCCTTAGGAAAACATCCGGAATCACACAACACTGGCATAACACTAATCATCACATTATTCTTTACTCTCTGAGAAACAACATTAACAATACCTTATCGTTTTCCCTAAAGACTTCCCAACTTCACCGGTGGAAAGGAATATCGAATCCACATCATCTTTAATGTTAGGAACAATACAACTTTAACATCGCCTAAGCTCTTCCAATCAGTGGCACACTGCACCAACTTATCAAAATAATTGGTAAACACTTGGTTTAACTCCAACCAATTCATTCCAAGAATAACGTCAACTTGTTCCAGCAAAATATAAACCATACATATCCTCAGGGAACACGTCAGGATACTCAACATAACACTAGCTCATCTATGGCCAAAACATCGCCTTCCCCGCTCACAAGGAAGCGACCAACGAGAACACCTGACTGTATTCCCTCAAGGATCACACCATTTTGCTAACCGACACCATCCTCAAATCCGACCTCTCTTTAGATTCAGGAAAAGCATAACATTCTCAAATCAAGTTAACTAGCCAACACTGCACTCTTGTATGCAACAACATGATGTCCAAGCTCTATACAGTTGGAACATCCAAGAGAAACATACGCTTCTCCCCCACTTATTTGATTCCCAACCTGCAAATGGAAAATAAAACAAGCATCGACAGTGTTCTCACACACATGTCACATACTAGGGAACAAACTTAATTAAACAACCTTGCCAAACGGACCGACTTGCTTTGATACCACTAATGTAACACCCTAAACCCCACACATGATTTATCGCGTAAGTTAAATATAAAATAAAACCACGTAGGGTGTCACACATTCATAACACACATGACCTGCTCCATAATATGGACTCAACAGTAAATTTCAATACACACATTTGTAATAAGGATGTTTACACGACATCTCACTTATCTGAATCATACCTGGGATGTTTACACAACATCCCTCTCATCTGATCGGTATTATGTATTCACATAATAAGACATTTATAACTTGTCACTGCATGCTCACTTCCATTTTAAAGTATCATCGCAGCGGAATTATCATCATAATTATGGAAGATAAAACAAGTAATAACATCTAGTCTGAACTTCAATTTTAATAACAAAATAAGAGAGTTGTAATCAATCAACTCAACATCTTAAGAATTCTCAACAACAAAATTAGTCTTATGACTTCAACATAATCAGACATAAGGAATAAAATAAGCGTTTAACCCAACCCGATGTTATATGATCAGAGCAAGGTACCACTAGTAAAATCGACAAAATAAAGAAGTAATCTAAGAGCTACCTTCCACTTACTTCAGTAATACTACTCTTGAGTATCTGCATGATGCCCATGTAAAGGCAATATTCAAACAGAAGTGGTGAGAATTCATTTCAGTAATAACGATATAGAATGAAGAATAAAGTACATCTACACAATCATGCACAACAATATATCACATTCTTACATTCCAATCATAATCAACATTATACACGACAACATCTGAATTATCATCAATATCATACAAAGCCTATCTTAATTATCCTTAATATCATATGCAACAACATCTCATCCAACAACACATCAACAACAATCAATACAAATGCAACACTTATGCAATGTACTCAACACCGACTCGACATGCACGTGGTACCAAATATGAACACTCAGGTTCACCTCACTCCATGATCTCCACCATAGAACATCTCAACAATCACTACCATGTTCTAGGTCTGAGCGTTAGCTTTCTAATGCTTCAAACTCCATTAAAATTGGACTTACGAAATGAAAGTTATGACCAAAATCGTCGGGATGTGCCGACAATTCCTTAACCGAACGTATGAACAAAAACTTCACCAACACAGTAGGCATAGAAATAATACTCAATCAATTCACTTATCACCATCATATTATATCTCTTAGATTCAACTTCATAATGCTTCAAATCCCAACCCAAAATGATTCATGAGTTGAAAGTTATGCTCAAAACCGTGCACGAAGGCGTTGCTAAAAAGTTGTTGTTTTTTAAAATTTCCAACACAATTTACATCTTCTTCAACCCCAAAAACATCCATGAAATAATCACCAAATTATTTTATCCTTAAAACAAAGTAATAACCCTCTATTTCAGATATTCAACACTTCAAACGACACTCGATTTGGGCTTACGGATCAAAAGTTATGGCCAAAACGATTTCGACCGAAAAACATAAAAAAAGGCTCGCGATTGTGACAGACATAATGCAGAATTTTATGCGTTTTTCATCGTTGGAGGCATTCCGGACCTCCGATTTTGATTCCGTAAAAAGTCAACGCTCAGAAAATTACAAATCATGCAATACTCTAATTATATAAAGTGAATTTATAGTTTTAACACAATTAAATCATTTAATCATAATTTTAAGATTATGCTTAAAACCTTTAAAATTGTAACAATGGTGAATATAAATTCAATCATCAAAACTGAAACTACACACATATAAGGCACACGAAATTCATCATATAATCATCATATAATAATTATCATAGCATCCAAATTTAAAACTATGAATCAAAACACCCAACCCTAAGGAGGTTAAGGGTTTCTCCATTCTATCCTTCTATCATACTCTTTACTATTGCAACAAGCTCTCACCATTACCTTAGATTTTCCAACAAAATGCATACTTCAAGCTCTAACAATGGAGTTTTCCTTTAGTCCTAACCCTTGCCTCTTCTCACCATAAAATTCTATTTTACGTAAAATCCTCCAAACTCTCTTACTAACATTTTTATCATTAACCTAATCTCCCTTAATTAGGAACTTCCACCACTGCCCTCACTTATTTACCACCATACTATTTCTACTTTGTCTCCCTACTATTTCTTTATTGCCTAACTATTGCCCTCTTGGCTCTAATTTTTTTAAATAAAATAATACTAATAATATTCTTCTTTTTCTCCCTACTATTTCTACTCTTCTAATTTATTCCAACCAACTAAATAAAATAGTTATAGACTAATTATTAAATATTCTCATTATCCCCATTAAATAAGTAAAATAACTAAATTTTATTATTTAATTAAGATGCTCATATTCTAATTATTTTATTATTTATTTAATTAATTCGAATAAAACACTATTTATTTCAATCACTAATTGAAATTCTAATTAATTATCAACAACTATACTAAACGCTTACTCGCTCCATACTTCTATTTCAAGGATACCTACCCCCCACAAACATGCACAATTAATTTAAAACACCCATTAATCATATAAAAATCTAAGTAATTCAAATTAATTAATTAATTAAATTCAGGGTGTTACAACTGACATTTAGATGATTTGATTGTAGCGGTAAATTCATGACCATCAAGCTATGGATAAGCTTAACGTCAATAAAATCAGAGTCGCCACCGTACTTTTATTGTTTCCAAGGAAAAGGGAAAAGTACGAAAAAAAATCCAAAGATAAGAAGTTTTCAAATCAAAACTAATAAAATGCCAGAGATTACAAGTAAGGGGGTTGGTTACATAGAGGGAAGGTGTTAGTACCCAAAGTGTTCTAGGTACTCCTAGGGAGCCCTTTTTCATGTGTGTACGTGTTTTTGGTATAAAAGATGTTTAAGAAAAATAGAGTGTGGGGATGAGAAAATAATTCATTGATTATATTTTTGTGTTTGACAAGACCTTCGAACTTGTGCCTACGTACCAACATAAAAATGAGGGATCACAACCTCGTAGTTCGTGGTAACAATTTCAAAGTTGGTGAGTTGCTTTTAATCAAAAGTTTAAATGAAATAGGGTACAAAGGGACAAAAATTTGAATGAAGTTGTTAGTTCTTTTTCTCTTTTGAAATTTTAATTCAATATGATTAAGTTTATTTACAAATTTGATTTAAGAAAAAGAGTTTGAAAATTCATTGGCATAAGGCCAAAAATTCTATTTAAAATAAAGTCTAAGTTTGAAATCACAAAGCAAAAATTTTTTTTGAAAAGGGGGGGAGATTTTGAAATTTAAGAAGTGGGAGAAGATGAAGAGGCTACCCTAAGCATAAAATTAAAAGTTAAGAGTTGAAAAGATCTGACCAATGGGATGCAATCCAACAGACAAGAATGTCATATAGAAAACCCGCTTTCCCTTTGGAATTTGAATCAAGCAATAATCAAGGAGAAAATAGAAATATTCAAACATAAAGAAGATCAAGGCATCAAATAAAGATAGCCACATCCAAACAAGCAATTCTTATAACTAGCAGTCTTTTTTGTCTTCCAATGTATCAGATGAAATGTCCCTTGATCAACTCAGAACAAAGCATCATACACAAGATCAAAATAATAATTAGCACCAAGACAAAGTAGCAGATGAATTCAAATAAATCCCAAGACTTGCATCAGATGAAGGCTTAGCTCATTGTAACTTGGTCTCAAAATGTTGGCATTGGCCAAGTCCTTTTTGCTCAGGGAATGTTGCCTAATCCTAAGTCCAGGAGTTCAGATCAAGATCAACAGTCCACCAAATATTTTTTTGGGTTTTTGTTGTTATTAAATATTTTAAGGTCCTAAGACCACAAACCAAACCAAAATGCACAAACAATATACACAATCACAAGATATGGCTCAAATGAGCAAAGTGAAAATGACATAAACATAAACAAGTTAGATGGAATGTAAGTGGCAATGAATGATAAGTGACTGAAATTTAAATTGCATAAAGTAAATGACTTGAAAGTAAAACAATATTAACAAGAGTTAGTCAAATGTTAGTCAAAGGTTAGTCAAGTGTTAGTGGTGTTTTTTAATTGATTAAGTCATTCTTTGGAGAACACTCAACCATCTATTCACAAGCATGTATCCTTAAACCAAGACATATTCCATGAGAAGGGCTTCAACTTGGATAATTCAACAAGTATGCCACTAGCTCTCATGAAAGGAAAAAAGGTCAAGTTTCCATACAATGCCATGAAGAATGGTAGACTTATAATCTCACTTACCAGAATGCTATGCCTTTAGGGTCAAATTTAGCTCTATGTTAAGCAATCATAATTGGACTTATGTAGAATTCACAACTATCTGAGGCCGGACAATAAAAATTTAGGTGTTAATGCATGTTATAAATTTGGTATGAAGAACCAAACTCATAAAACATACCACATACTAAAAGAAAAGATCAAGAGGGATGAACTTATCTCAGTCATACTTGTATTGGTTCATCTAACACAAGATCATTGATGAACCAATTAGGCTTAAGACATTAGAGATTTCATTGGTCAAATGAGGGAATGGGAAAGAATAGGGATGAAGATGAAGAGGGATGGGAAGATAGAAACACAAATTGATCAAGGAAGGATTTCATTTTGGGAGATGAAATGTACAATTCATCAGTCCCCAAAATCCAATGGTTTTAATCCAACAAAAGTCAAATCAACCTTGACCAAGGCCCAAACAAATAGTCAAATATCACAAGACTATATGTCGCAACCTGAAAAAGGAGATGCGAAAAAACAACCGGCGAGAAAGAAAAACGACAGAAGAGTCGCCACCGCGCGTTATTCATCTCAAAGGAGGGAAAGGAAACGCTCGAAGTAAACCTGGAAAAAGGAAAGGAAAAGACAAGGTCTCGCAACCAAATCTTGGGTTCGGGAGTCGATTATGCGAAGGGAAGGTATTAGCACCCCTACGCATCCGTAGTACTCTACGGGATCCACTCTTGTTGTTCTTGTCTAAAGGGTGTGGGTTTATCTAATGTACTATTTACTAAAAGAGGGGTCAAAAGAAAATGACTCGCACGGATGTCGCATCCACTGCATACGTATCTCATCTGAATATGAGAATCAAAGTCTTCGTAGCTCGGCTACCTATGGGTTAAAGAGGAGTGTGCTCGCTAAGATATCGCGTCTTATGCCTACGTATCTCATCTGGAATGAGAATCAGAGCAAGCCGTAGTTCGGCTACCTACGGGTTAAGGGTTGTGTTTTGGGCGAACGACGTTACTACACAATCTACCGGATGCTCGACCTTTGGAGACTTACTCGCCTGTAGTAGAAGGAGTAAACGTGTTCTTAGGAGAAGAAAAATCAATGAGTTTGTTTGTGTTTTAGGAATGCCCACGCAAAAAGGAAGTCCTAGACGAAGGAACAGTGCTACCTTAATTAACATGCAAACGAGAGACTATACGAAGCCTAGCAATCCTATGGGGAGACGATCACACCATACAAAACAAACATGCATAAAGTAAAATGCCACCAAGGGGGCTCAAACATACATGGGTAGGGCTTTACTCAAGAGGGGTCATATCAACCTCGACAAACAAGCCATGGAAAAGGTAATCAAATGGGCTCTTAACCACTGACATTGAACGTCAGGGTGAGCAGGTCAGAAGGGTAATGAGGATAATACCTCATAGCTCTTAACCCTGAACAGGGTGAGCTCATGACATAAAGTGGGGATTCAGAAAGGTGGAATCCTCTCCGCTGACTGACCGGACAAAAGATCTTGGGCTTTTGTTCTGAAGCATCGACACGTAGTGTGAGCATAAAGAACGACACACTGAATAACGGGGGATTGACTACTAATCCCTTTTATCCGTCAATTGCCTCTTTACGGAGGTCTTTGGGCACAAAAGTAAATAAACAAAAGAAAACATTGCCTCCTATTGAGGTTTTCCAGCTAAGAAAGCGGTAAAACGCGGGAAAGATAAAGGGATCAAGAGATCTACCACACGGATAAAAATCCGAAGTAACAGCAACTAAAGAAATAAGAAACCCAGAGATCTCTCAAAATGGCACTATCAAAGAAAGCAAGTCAATACAGGTAATCGGAATAAACCTCCAAAGGGCATCCCACAAATAAAGTGGAATGCCAAGTAAGCTATCTCTGCAAGAGTCATGTAAGCCCTCACAAAAACTCAACAAATAGGTTAGAAAAACAAGATAGGGTATTCCAGAGTTGTCCCAAATCAAAATGTAACCACATGAATCATGCCATTAAAATTCACAAAAAGAGCTCACAAAAAGCAACCAAGTGTAGGAGGCCTAAACCTCTTATCAAACACATGCATCGAAAGGGTATCAAAATTCAAAGTCAGGGGGCAAGGATCCACACATCAAGACATGACATACATACTAAAACATGTGCCCACATGCAAAACCTAACGATAATACCTCATACATTCAGAGCATTCAAATTGAAAGCATAGAGTAATGGAAATAGGGCAAACCTGATTGGAGAGATCGAATGAAATTGAATTGCCCGGTTGGGTTTGCAAAGCAATCTGAGGGTTTATATGAGATGAAATTGGCTCTTTGCAGATTAGTTCCCTTCAGTCTCTGGAGGTTGCTCTGAACTCTGTTAGCTCTTCTCTCACTATCTTTTTCCCAGGGTTTTTTGGGAGATGGAAGTCTAGAATTTATAACCTGATTTTTGTGACTTTGTGGGCTCAAAAGAGAGAGGTCCAAGTCAAAGATTTTTCTGTTATATTTTATTTATTTATTTATTTATTTATTTATTTATTTATTGTTTTTTTGTTTTTTTTGTTTTTTTTTTTATTTTTTTATTTTCAAAACGCATGTGCTTCGCCTAGCGAGCATGACAGTTCAAGAAATTCCTCTGAGCGTAGGTGATTCTGGTGGCTTTTCTTGGGACTCGCTAGGCGACCCATTCTGCTCGCCTAGCGAGCATGACAGCTCATGAACAAACTTTTGCTCCTTCAAGATTAACGTTTTGACTGATGAATATACCACATTTGAACATGTTAGAAGTATCTCAAGCCATTCCCTTGTGTTGACTGATCACCCAGATAGGATCCACAAAGTGTCTTGGATGATATTCAAGCTTCTTGGATCTAATTCCGATTGACATGATGGAATGCAATATGAAATGTTAAATGACCTAAAAATGAATGCATGAATGAGGGGGGCATATTTTGAGGTATTACAGCTGCCCCTATTCAATCAACTGGAGACCCAAAAAGAAGATAGCAACGACTTTCGCACTTTCGAGGTATCAAGGGATTGAATACAATAAAAGCCCGAAAATTTGCACTGAAGTGAAGTGAAGTAACAATGCCTGTCAGAATCGGCAAAGAGGTGGTCTTGAAAGAAGAATCCGTCTAGTACGGTGAGAGTCAGTCTGAATACCGAAAAGAATGTTAACCTGGATACCAAAATAAATGGTAACACAGAAATAACCATGGCCTGAATGCCGCTCATCAGTCTGAATACTGGAAATGACTTCGATCTTAACATCAGAAGATATGAGATTATTAATATCGGTCTCAACACCGAGAGGCTGGCCTGAATGCCACAAGTTGCGTCGACCTGAATGTCGGAAACTTCTTCGATCTGAGCATCGGAAAACTGGCCTGAATGCCACTTCGATCTGAATATCGGAAAATTGGCCTGAATGCCACAAGTTGCGTCGACCTGAACGTCGGAAACTTCTTCGATCTGAACCTCGGAAAATTGGCCTGAATGCCACAAGTTGCATCGACTTGAACGTCGGAAACTTCTTCGATCTGAACATCGGAAAACTGGCCTGAACGCCACTTCGATCTGAATATCGGAAAATTGGCCTGAATGCCACTTCGATCTGAATATTGGAAAATTAGCCTGAATGCCACTTCGGTCTGAATACCGGAAAAACTTCATGCCTGTCAGCATCGACAGAAATAGGGAAATATAATAGAGGCGGCGCATGGGCCAATGACACTTGCTGGGGATAATAAAGGTAAGTCATGAACAATCTTCAGTCTGAGTACTGGAAATAACTTCTGGCTTATCACTTGGGATACCGAGAATGTTTTATGCTTACATGCGTATGTTTGAATTTTTCAATGGCGTAATGCTCCATGAAAATGGAAATGCTACGCGATTTGGGAGGATGCAATGCAATATGATTCTATATACAGGGATGCGAAATGCTGGGTAGAATGCCAAGCCGAGGCAAGAGAATCTGCTGGGGAAATGATCACCATCTTCTGGACCCTGACAAGGCTGTTGGAGATGCACCGCGCAAAGAACTCTGTGGGGAAATGACCTGCCACACGGTGTTCTAGCAATGGCGAAATACCGAGACTCTGATTGGGGAGAGAACGACACTGAAAACCTACTGTTGGGGAAAGCAATAATGGTTCTGGCAACCGTAATCTGCGAGAGAGACGACTTAGCAGGGGAAGCAAACACCGATACGGTACCGAGATTCTGCTTCAAGGAAAGAGACCATGGATCTGGCGTCGAGATCATCGATCTGGCATCGAACCCTGAGGAGCAGCCGCTTTTGCTGGGAAGATACAGTCTGGCACTGTCAACTCCGCTGGGGAGTGTGTATTCTGAAACAACCGCTTGGGGGAGGTACAGCAGTGAGAGCCTGCTGGGGATCGAAGAATCCAATGCTCTGATCAGCTCTGCAGGGATAAGATACCAACTTTGACTATTGGGGGAAAACATTCGCGATCATCGGCGGGGAACCTTAAGGAAATGCCCCGAGGGTACCTGTTCTGAATAGACGATCCAAAGCACTTAAAGTTTACAGCAATTTTAAATGTTTATTAAGCATGTACCTGTAAAGCTCTTATGTTTCATGATGCAATGTTTATCAAAAATACGGACGCCATTTTTGCAAACAAAACAGTAAAATAAAAATGAAAACAGAGATATACTGAATAACATGATTTTATTGATTGAATGGCCTCTGAATAGGCATTTACATCAGGAAGCAATCCCTGGAAAGAGGTAATCGCACAAAAGATAAAAACAGAAATTAATCTAATGGCAATGTGAAATGGATTTCTATTGGGTTCCAATTCTGCTATGACTTGCTCGTCTTCAAGACCTTCCAGATGATCAGCTTTCTGAAAAGAGTGATTGGACTGTTTCCTATCCTTCAAAAGTTTCCAGTCATTGACACGAGATGAGATTCAGAACTACTCAGAGCGCATTCATTCGCTTAATCCCTAACTTTTGCCTGGATCGCCCTTTTCGGGTTTTCAATCCACCGGGATACCCATTTTTGCCTAAGTTGCCTTTTCAGGTTTTCAACTTACCGGGTGTACAATCTTTTCATTTTTAATCCCTAATTTTTGCCCGAACCTTTTTCATTTTCTTGGTTCGCCGGGATGCCCATTTTTTGCCTGGACTATTCTTTTTACTGTCCAGCGGGTCTATTTTATGCGAAGTATTTTTTAACTGCGTCTGAGTTCATAGGGGAAGTGAATTTTTCACCGTCCATAGTTGCAAGCATTAAGGCCCCACCATCAAAAACCTTGGTGACAATATACGGTCCATCATAGTTAGGAGTCCACTTGCCCCTGTGATCTGTCTGAGGAGGAAGGATCCTTTTCAACACCAAATCTCCGACCTGGAAGCATCGAGGACGCACTTTCTGATCAAAGGCTCTCTTCATCCGACTCTGATACAACTGCCCATGACAAATGGCTGCCATTCGCTTCTCTTCGATAAGACTCAACTTATTGACCCTTGTCCGAATCCATTCAGCTTCGTCTAACTTGACATCCAACAGGACTCTTAGAGAAGGAATCTCCACTTCAACAAGTAGGACTGCTTCCATACCATACACAAGGGAGTAAGGGGTTGCCTCGGTCGACGTACGTACTGAAGTACGGTACCCATGCAAGGCGAAGGGTAGCATCTCATGCCAATCTCTGTACGTAACAACCATCTTCTGCACAATCTTCTTTATGTTCTTATTTGCTGCCTCAACAGCGCCGTTCATCTTAGGGCGATAAGGGGAAGAATTGTGATGCTGAATGTTGAAGTTCTGGCACAACTCCTTCATCATTTTGTTATTGAGATTAGAACCATTATCAGTAATGATTCTTTCGGGAATCCCATAACGAAAAATTATTTCTTTCTTAATGAATTGGGCAACCACATGTCTGGTGACATTCGCGAACGATGCTGCTTCGACCCACTTGGTGAAATAGTCGATGGCAACAAGGATGAAGCGATACCCATTGGAGGCGGTCGACTCAATCTTTCCAATCATATCAATGCCCCATATAGCAAAGGGTTACGGCGAAGACATCACATTCAAAGGATTTGGCGGCACATGTACCTTATCAGCATAAATCTGGCATTTATGACACTTCCGAGCATATTTGAAACAATCAGATTCCACGGTCATCCAGTAATAACCCGCTCTCAACAATTTCTTAGCCATTGCATGTCCGCCGGCATGAGTACCGAAGGAGCCTTCATGAACTTCCTGCATTAACATGTCTGCTTCGTATCTATCCACGCATCTGAGCAAAACCATGTCGAAGTTCCTCTTATACAGCACATCATCTTTGTTCAAGAAGAAACTGCCTGCCAATCTTCTCAAAGTCTTTCTATCATTGTTGGATGCCCCTGTAGGGTACTCTTGATTCTTCAGAAAGCACTTGATGTCGTGATACCAGAGCTTGTCGTCAACTACCAGTTCAGCAGCAAACACATACGCGGCCCTGTCGAGGCGCATCACATCGATCCTGGGAGCGTAGTTCCACCTAGTCACGTTGATCATGAAGGATAGAGTGGCAAGAGCATCTGCCATCTGGTTCTCATCACGAGGTATGTGATACAGCTTTACTGTTGTGAAGAAAGTCAACAATCTTCTCGTGTAATCTCTGTAAGGGACCAGATTGGGCTGGAGAGTGTTCCAATCACCATTCACTTGATTGATCACTAGAGCTGAATCTCCGAAGATGTCCAGAGTCTTGATTCTCAAATCAATGGCTTGCTCAATACCCAAGATACAAGCTTCATACTCAGCTTCATTATTTGTGCACTCAAAAGTCAGACGAGCGGTGAAAGGCATATGGGCACCTTTCGGAGTAGTAATGACAGCGCCAATTCCACTTCCTCTGGCATTGACAGCCCCATCAAACAACAAAGTCCACTTTTCGTCTGGATCGGGTCCCTCCTCAACAACTGGCTCTTCACAGTCTTTCATCTTGAGGAACAATGATGTCTTCATCTGGAAAATCAAACTTCATCGGCTCATAATCATCAATCGGCTGCTGAGCAAGATAGTCTGATAGAATACTCCCTTTGATGGCTTTCTGGGATGTATACTGGATATCATACTCTGTCAGTACCATTTGCCAACGAGCAACCCTTCTGATGAGAGCTGGCTTCTCGAATATGTATTTGACTGGATCCATCTTGGAGATCAATAAGGTTGTGTGAGACAGCATGTATTGTCTCAAACGCTTAGCAGCCCATGCAAGTGCACAACATGTCTTTTCAAGCATCGAGTATCTCGAATCGCAATCTGTGAATTTCTTACTCAGGTAGTAGATGACATGCTCTTTCCTACCTGTCTCATCGTGTTGACCGAGAACACAACCCATGGAATTGTCTAGTACTGTCAAATACATAATCAGCAGTCTCCCTGGGACCGGAGGCACAAGGATGGGAGGATTTTGCAAATACTCTTTTATTTTCTTGAAAGCCTTTTGACAATCTTTCTTCCACCTGATAGCCTGATCTTTCCTCAACAACTTGAATATTGGATCACACGTGGCTGTTAGGTGAGAGATGAACCTTGCAATGTAGTTCAACCTCCCTAAGAAACCACAAACTTGTTTCTCTGTTCTTGGCTCAGGCATTTCCTGTATCGCTTTCACTTTGGCCGGGTCCACCTCATTTCCTTTTTCCCTAACAATAAAACCCAGGAGTTTCACAGATCTCACCCCGAAAGTACACTTGTTCGGATTAAGCCTCAGCTTGAATTTCCTCAAACGCTCAAACAGTTTTTGCAGATTCACCAAATGTTCTTCTTCTGTCTGAGATTTGGCAATCATATCATCAACATAAACCTCGATTTCATGATGAATCATATCATGGAACAGAGTCACCATCGCTCGTTGATATGTTGCTCCGGCATTTTATTGATGCGGTTGAATGACCCTTTCCTCTTGTTTTAATAACCTGGCAAGTTCCTCAGGGAGTTCACAGTCTTCATCACCCTCTTCTTCAGCTTGAAAGATTGGATTTTCAAAGTCGAAGCGAGCCATAGCAGAATCGTTATCAATAGGATCCGGTGACGTGCATATGAGTGATGGTATGTGCTTATGAGTGTGAAAAAAAAGATGTAAACTAAACAAAACATTGCCAAATGTATTTGTTTGATTTTTGAAAACTGCAAAAATTGAAGGACAGTGAGCAAAACATTTGAATGCAAAAAGACGTCCTTTATTTATGATAAAAAATGAAAGTATCCACATAGATGAGCCCTACAATGAGTCATTACGCCCTGGGTGGAACGTAAGACTTGGATATGCATGAATAAACAAAGAAAATTACTCCTTCAGAAAAGTGACTTGGACAATCTCCTCAGAAGACCAATTGCGGAGAACTTCACCCGGGATCCTTCGACGCACCCAATTGTCGATGTCGCAATCACTATCCCCCTCTTCATCGTTGACCGCAGAGACCTGGCCATAATGGATGATGCCAGCGCTGGAGAAAATAATCGGCCCCTGACGGGTCTGAAGTGTTTAGAACACTGCGGAGGTACCTGTTATGCAAGACATGCTAATGGATATGCAAATGCAATGACATGTTTATCAATTCCAAAGGGTATTCTATCCCTTGATTCCAGTCTCACATCAGAAAACTTGTAAGCAACATGTTTTTTTCAGAAAACCCCGACTAGAATCAAGAAGAAGATATAAACCCCTAGAAATAGATAAACATGTGTTAAATGATATGAATGCAAAATGATGTGATGCAGTGCAGTGACATGGGAATCAGGATTGATGTATCTGCTTGAACATCTGTCGGGTTGCACTGTTTGAAGAAAAACCCACTGAGGAATATAATACAAGATCAGAACTCTGCTCCATAAAACCAGGTTGGTTGGAGGTTAAGGTTTCCTGAATTTAGCCCGCCCCTCACTGGTAGGTTCTAAGAACAGAAGTTTGTCAACTTCGGCCCTTCAGTCGAGAATAATACGTTTACCACTGAAGGTTTGGCATTATTACGGGATAAAAGACCTCCATTGACTCCCCTCAATAGGACATCCTAATAGCAAGTTCCCAGTCTCGGGGTCCTCGGATTGATCAGCGAGAATGCGCCCACCAGAGCTAACATAAACGCGTCTCGGAGGAGAGGCCTCGACTGAGTTCTCGGGAAATGGTCACCAGAGTCGACGATTTCTAGAGGAACATCATGTCGTTATGGAACACCCATAGGACAAAATACATCCAAAAGAAACCTCGTCAGGGTGTGGCTCTTCATGAACGACTTAACGTAGCAACACGCCACGTAAGCCTCATGACTATCCACTCTAAAACCTGTGTGTACACTCAAGCCTGGGTAATGGGCTTATCTCTCATAGAACATCCCATCCCAACAAACAAACAAACCAACAGCAGAGCCAATAGATACAACAATGATATGTACACAATGCAATAAAGCAGGTAAATGCTGAAAAATAAATAACTGTACAAAAGAATGAACACCCAATAAACAAACAACCTACAAAAGCTAGGAGGGACTCGCTTAGGGAAACTGGGTCCCCAGCAGAGTCGCCAGCTGTCGCAACCTGAAAAAGGAGATGCGAAAAAACAATTGGCGAGAAAGAAAAATGACAGAAGAGTCGCCATCGCGGGTTATTCATCCCAAAGGAGGGAAAGGAAACGCTCGAAGTAAACCTGGAAAAAGGAAAGGAAAAGACAAGGTCTCGCAACCAAATCTTGGGTTCGGGAGTCGATTATGCGAAGGGAAGGTATTAGCACCCCTACGCATCCGTAGTACTCTACGGGATCCACTCTTATTGTTCTTGTCTAAAGGGTGTGGGTTTATCTAATGTAATATTTACTAAAAGAGGGGTCAAAAGAAAATGACTCGCACGGATGTCGCATCCACTGTATACGTATCTCATCTGAATATGAGAATCAGAGTCTTCGTAGCTCGGCTACCTATGGGTTAAAGAGGAGTGTGCTCGCTAAGACATCGCGTCTTATGCCTACGTATCTCATCTGGAATGAGAATCAGAGCAAGCCGTAGTTCGGCTACCTACGGGTTAAGGGTTGTGTTTTGGGCGAACGACGTTACTACGCAATCTACCGGATGCTCGACCTTTGGAGACTTACTCGCCTGTAGTAGAAGGAGTAAACGTGTTCTTAGGAGAAGAAAAATCAATGAGTTTGTTTGTGTTTTAGGAATGCCCACGCAAAAAGGAAGTCCTAGACGAAGGAACAGTGCTACCTTAATTAACATGCAAACGAGAGACTATACGAAGCCTAGCAATCCTATGGGGAGACGATCACACCATACAAAACAAACATGCATAAAGTAAAATGCCACCAAGGGGGCTCAAACATACATGGGTAGGGCTTTAGTCAAGAGGGGTCATATCAACCTCGACAAACAAACCATGGAAAAGGTAATCAAATGGGCTCTTAACCACTGACATTGAACGTCAGGGTGAGCAGGTCAGAAGGGTAATGAGGATAAGACCTCATAGCTCTTAACCCTGGACAGGGTGAGCTCATGACATAAAGTGGGGATTCAGAAAGGTGGAATCCTCTCCACTGACTGACCGGACAAAAGATATTGGGCTTTTGTTTTGAAGCATCGACAAGTAGTGTGAGCATAAAGAACGACACACTGAATAACGGGGGATTGACTACTAATCCCTTTTATCCGTCAATTGCCTCTTTACGGAGGTCTTTGGGCACAAAAGTAAACAAACAAAAGAAAACATTGCCTCCTATTGAGGTCTTCCAGCTAAGAAAGTGGAAAAACGCGGGAAAGATAAAGGGATCAAGAGATCTACCACACGGATAAAAATCCGAAGTAACAGCAACTAAAGAAATAAGGAACCCAGAGATCTCTCAAGCTGGCACTATCAAAGAAAGCAAGTCAATACAGGTAATCGGAATAAACCTCCAAAGGGCATCCCACAAATAAAGTGGAATGCCAAGCAAGCTATCTCTGCAAGAGTCATGTGAGCCCTCACAAAAACTCAACAAACAGGTTAGAGAAACAAGATAGGGTAATCCAGAGTTGCCCCAAATCAAAATGTAACCACATGAATCATGCCATTAAAATTCACAAAAAGAGCTCACAAAAAGCAACCAAGTGTAGGAGGCCTAAACCTCTTGTCAAACACATGCATCAAAAGGGTATCAAAATTCAAAGTCAGGGGGCAAGGATCCACACATCAAGACATGACATACATACTAAAACATGTGCCCACGTGCAAAACCTAACGATAATACCTCATACATTCAGAGCATTCAAATTGAAAGCATAGAGTAATGGAAATAGGGAAAACCTGATTGGAGAGATCGAATGAAATTGAATTGCCCGGTTGGGTTTGCAAAGCAATCTGAGGGTTTATATGAGATGGAATTGGCTCTTTACAGATGAGTTCCCTTCAGTCTCTGGAGATTGCTCTGAACTCTGTTAGCTCTTCTCTCACTATCTTTTTCCCAGGGTTTTTTGGGAGATGGAAGTCTAGAATTTATAACCTGATTTTTGTGACTTTGTGGGCTCAAAAGAGAGAGGTCCAAGTCCAATATTTTTCTGTTATATTTTATTTATTTATTTATTTATTTATTTATTTATTATTTGTTTCTTTTTCTTTTTTTTCTTTTTTTTTCTTTTTTTTTCTTTTTTTTTTCTTTTTTTTCTTCTTTTTCTTCTTTTTTTTTCTTTTTTTTATTATTTTCAAAACGCGTGGGCTTCGCTTAGCGAGCATGACAGTTCAAGAAATTCCTCTGAGCGTAGGTGATTCTGGTGGCTTTTCTTGGGACTCGCTAGGCGACCCATTCTGCTCGCCTAGCGAGCATGACAACTCGTGAACAAACTTTTGCTCCTTCAAGATTAACGTTTTGACTGATGAATAGACCCCATTTGAACATGTTGGAAGTATCTCAAGCCATTCCCTTGTGTTGACTGATCACCCAGATAGGATCCACAAAGTGTCTTGGATGATATTCAAGCTTCTTGGATCTAATTCCAATTGACATGATGGAATGCAATATGAAATGTTAAATGACCTAAAAATGAATGCATGAATGAGGGGGGCAAATTTTGAGGTATTACACCATAAAAATGACTCAACATAACTTTTACACATTTAATCAATTAAAAATCAATTTAAAAATGAATTAAAATACAATTTAATTTGGTCAAAAACTTAAAATCTCTTCAAAACACCAAATAAATGGCCAAGAGATTTATCCTAGGTCAAACAGGGTCAAGGGACCTTAGATAAAAAAATTCATGATTTTTGAAAAGTTAGAAGTAATTTTCAACAATTAAAAATATGCACAAAAACATTTAATTCATGAAAAATATCAAAATTAATCCAAAAAATGATTTTAATTCATAATATGAAAGAGAAAAATATTTAAAGATTTTTGGTGAAAGTCTCATATTTTTTGGATTAAAAATGAAATTATTATGAATTAAACAAAATAAAATGATTAAATATAAAATCAGAAATTAAAATAAAAATAGAAAAAACAAGGGCCATCAGATCTCCCTCATTAATTGAGGTGGCAGATCTGATGGCCACACGCGCGTGTTCCCTGGTGGATTCTAGTCAACTAAATGTACGCATGGTAATCAGATGCAATGGTCAGGATTAGAACATTCAAACTTGATCAGATGGCCAGGAAGTGTGACAACACACAACCGGAGCTAGGGCTTCGGTCATCTTCTTTGGTGACCTTCACCGGACTAGTCCAACTTCATTTCAATGGAAAATGACAAAGAATGACACTATTTCAAAGAGAAAATGCCTAGGATCACGAATCTGACCTCAATTTTCTCTATTTCTAAGTATATAAAAAGATACATGGATTTGAATTTTAAGGATCATGAACTGAGTTGCTTCGATTTGACCTCAAAGCAACTCAATCTTGTTGCCTACATTGATAGGACTTCAGCCAACCAAAAATCACAAAGAATATGGAAGAATTGAGAGAGAATCGAAGAGATGAAAATTCTGGAAAATTACCTTCGAGTGAGCTTCAAACTTGCTTGATCTTGCTTCCAATTGGCATTGGGTTGATTTCAGAAGCTTGTAGGAGTTGAATTGGATCAAGGAAAAGCTTGGACTCTTGGTGTTTCAATCTCAAAATAGAATGAGATTTGAAGCTTGATTTTCAAATGAAAACCTTCAAGATTATCCTTTAATGGTGAGGATTTGGATTGTAGGTTCAAAGCTTGGGCATGAGGTCCTTAATTCTGAGCCAAGAGGGTCTTATTTATAGGTTATGCATTTGATTTTCACACACTTCCAAACTTGACAAAAAATATCAATTCCCTTGCATGCTTGCATGGGTGTGCGATAGGCCCATGAAATGATTCTATCAGGTCCAAAATCACCAATGTGCAATGTTGAAATCATGTCATGTGGTCCTGCAAAGGAGATGCAAATGTGAATGTGAAATCCATCCAAATGAACCTTTGAAAAGAACCCATGCGCAAGTCCTCAATTTCTTAGCAAAATGAGATGATCTTGGAATTTTTGGAAAGGTGAGATCAAAGGAAACAACTTTCATGTTTAACACGTTTACATTTGAAGTTTGGATCATGATGAATTTTGAGGTGGAAGTTTGGAAAATCAAACATATTTGAAAATTTTCTAAGTACCAAGTCAAATGTTCACTTCTTCCACCTTGAATAAATTTTGCTATGGGCTTCTAATGGAAAACGTTCCTTCATAAAAGTTGTATCTCTTTCAAAACTCTTCAATTTGGTCACAAATTTGACCTCATTTGGATTTGGCATGAAGGAGTTATGCATTTTAGAAGTTGAGGAAAATCACTTGTTCAATGGTAGTGGCCCAAAATGACCTATAATGTTTCCTCTTGGCACATGCATTTTCAAGTTAAATTTGAACTTCTTACAAGAATAAAAGTTGGATATGACATATTGAATTTGATCATGAAACTTTAATGGATTTAATATCATAAAAATTAAGCAAGTTATGGTCCTTCGAAGTTGACCTCCTAACTAGGACACATACAAAATGACCTATAATCTTTCATCATAAAAAAATGACTTTCCGAGATACCTAGATGAATTAGGGCTTCCAAGGAAAACAAACTTCAAACTCTTGATGAATTCTTGATCAAAATGATATGTGAAGATCATAGGCACATGAAGTGAACCAAGCGCAACCGGTAGATCACTTGCCATTCCAAAACAACAAACAGATCAATGGACTGAAATTAAAAGGGGCATTTACATTTCATTACAATTTAGTTTTACATTCCAACTTCATTTTTCAGAAATAAATAACTTCTAAATTTGTAACTAACTCCTGAATTTGGATTGAATTTTATTTAGAACCTCATAACTGATTCCTAACTGTTTGTGAATTTCAAGGAAATTTAGAAGTGAATTTCGCTGAAATTTAAAGTGAATTTATAATTGTTTTTGGAGAATAAATATTATAAAGCTTACCTCAAATTCACCCTTCAATTTTTTTTCTTCACGCTTGAAATTCGTTTCAGTTTTCAATCTCTTCCATTCTCCAATTGGTTCTTCTTCTTCTTCTTCACGCTTGGAATTCGTCTCTCCATGGTCTTCAATCTTCTTCACCCTCCAAGCTTCACCTTCAATCTTAATTTTGCAACAAGGAGGTTCTGCAACCGAAATCTGTAATTAGCTTCCGTTTCTTCGACCAAAGTCTCTCCACGCACCATAACTTCATGCGAGTTTGACGCAATAGTTCAACAATTTTCAACATTCAAAGTGATACCACCAACCCTCATCATCGGCAATTCGTGATACAAATTAATATCGTCAACAAAGCATCGATTCCGGTAAGTCACTATCCTCCTTTCAAGTTTTGCCATGCTGTGTCTTTGCCTTTCTTCATCTTTTCACCTCATTCTTGATACCGTGTGAAAGCTTAATATGCATCGAGTAGAAACCCTAAGGTCTTATAGGATAATCCTTCACCATAACGATTTAATTTATGGATCTTTAAGCTAGGGTTCATGTGTGTTCTATTTTGGTTAGGAAATTAGAGGCCGGGGTAGGTTAAATTGATGATGGATTCAGATTGAGGACGTGGAGAGGGAGAGTTTGGGGGTCAAGTTTTTGAATTCTGCAAAAGCTCACCCGCCGAGGGATCCTCCGATGTGGAAGAGACGAAGACGGAGACGGAAATGGGAAAGAGTAATGAGATAGAGAGAGAGAGAGAGAGTGGTGTTTTGAGCCTCTCATTTTATTTCTCCGTGTGCATTAATTCATTTCATTCCCGTCATTGTTACACGTGCCTGCCATCAATTCTGCCATTATTATGCATTGACCGTTATATTCCCCTAACAGATTCCTACTAACTAATCCATTACCCAATATTATCCAATCACATGCATGGATGTTGGCTGGTCGTTGGGCTTTGGTTTAGTGGGCCTTATACCCTGGATTGATTCTTACCTTCACTGGTCCACATGCATACACCCCCATTGCGTTTTGGATCCTGCGGATGGATCCGTTGGGTTTCAGGCCCAATAGCCTTGTTTGGCCTGTAAATAGTTCCAAAAATCATCCAGCATAACTATTGGGCCTTAGGATGGGCCATGTGCCCATTTTCTTTGCAAACCCCCATTTCGGGCTTGCACCCCTCGCTGGTGCTTGGCCCATTTTCCTTTTTTTTGTTGTTTTTTTTTGTCATAGTTTAATTGTTGATTAGTTTTTCTAATTCCATTTAGTTAATTTTTAGTTTAGCTTAATTGAGTGATTAGGATTTGGTTAGATCAATTAGTATTAGTTAGGGTAGTTAGGGATTAATTTTGATTAAAAGATTTTGTTAACCTTGATTAATTAGTTTTAATAGGTTTTAGAATTAGAGCTAATTATAATTATTTAGAATTTAGAATAAATTTTAATTAGGATTTCAAGATTAGGAAATTAATTCAACATCAATACTTATGAAAAGACCATTTTGCCCTTTAAGGGTTTATTTTGCTATTTTTAGCCATACAACAAATGCATGTTCCCTTAGGAATTTTGGCTTAAAATTTTTAATCGAATTTTTGACTAACCAATTATTATTCCCTTAGGAATAGCCTTTGAATTTAATTCTAACCCTCTGATTAGGATTAGTCATAAGTTTCAAGTCAATTCAAACCATGTGATTCAAGTTGATGTAAAACAATTTTGATCAATTAAATCCTTTGATCATGTATAACCCCATAGTCCATTCAAGTGATCAAAAGTCACTTGATCACTTGATAAGATTAATTTTAACGTTGTGGATCTCCAAGCTTCAAGACCAACCTTTATGCAAGATATCCCAGTCATATCAAGCAGTGAATTATACAAGATAAATCAAATGTCAACACTTGGCAAATACGATTCGAATTGGACGATACGAGCCTTAAGTAATAAGGAATGATAAGAAGAAGTTTCTACTACCCTTGTGTAGAGTGACTCTGCATATGAGGCATAAGCTCTAGCTATTTAGAGCATTCACCCTTATTCACAGACTTTAGTGCAATACGGATCGAACAAACTACCAAGTTTTCTTCATACAAAGCAACATCAACTCAAGGAGCAGTAATGGGGATTCTTCTCCAACAACTTGTCAGTTATGAGAAGTATCATGCGCCATGAGCCTTAAGTAATAAGGAATGATGAGACAAAGTTTCTCCTGCCATTGTCTAGAGTGACTTTGCATATGGGGCGTAGGCCCTATCTATTTAAAGTATTCAGCCTTATTCATAGACTTTAGTGTGATTCTTATCAATCAACTATTAGGTCTCTTCATATTACATATTCAATCAATCACTTCTTTTGCCTCAATCATCTTGCTGTCAGCCCAAGTGGATTGAACTACAAACGCTCTGACTTTCTCATTGCACAGTGAGAATACGTAAGCAGGAGAATTCAGATTCTTCACGAGTTACCCTATTTATTAATGAATCATTCTTTATTCATCAACCAAGACCATGTTTTTGAGATCAAATACACTTCTCCTTAAACTCCTTGTACATCCCTTTTATGACGATATAATGGCAGTCCACCTCATGAACTAGAGTTGTTTGGATCGTCCCCAAACATTTAATTCATTCTTTTTTGGCTAAGACACATGTTTACTCTTCGATTCAGAGTCTATCTCTTTCATGAATCAAAGATATCATTCTTCATTGATCTCGAACTTGTAGCGGGAAATTCATGATCATCAAGCTATTGACAAGCTAGAGATCAATTAACAAGAGTCGCCACCGAGCTTTTATTGTTTCCAAGGGAAAAGGGAAAAGTACGAACAAAACCCAAATAGTAAGAAGTTTTCAAATAAAAACTAATAAAAATCAGAGATCACAGGTAAGGGGGTTGGTTACACAGAGGGAAGGTGTTAGCACCCAAAGTGTCCTAGGCTCCTAGGGAGCCCTTTTTGTGTGCATATGTATTTTGTACAAAGTGATGTTTACAAACAAATAGAATGGGGGGATGAGAAAATAATTCATTAATTATATTTTTGTGTTTGACAAGACCTTCGATCTTGTGCCTACGTACCAACATAAAAATGAGGGATCAAAATCTCGTAGTTCGTGCTACAAATTTCAAAATGGATGCATTGATTTTAACAAAATTTAAGTTTGAAAGGCACAAAGGCCTAAAATGGTTTGAATGAGTTAGTTCTTTTTGGCTTTTTGAAAGTTTAAGTCAAGTATAGTTAAGTTTATTCACAAGTTTGATTTAAGAAAATAAGTTTGAAAATGCAATGGCATAAAGCCAAAGTTTCTATCTTTTGCAAAAGTGGTCAAAGTTTAGAACAAAAATAGTTCACACAAAGAAGGTTTTGAAAATGGAGGGAGAGATTTTGAAATTAAAGAAATGGGGAGAAGATGAAGAGACTACCATATGCACAAAATTTAAAACTTTAGAGTTGAAAAGATTTGACCAAATGGGTAGCAATCCAATAGACAAGAATGTCAATAGAAACCCAGAATTCCCTTGGACTTTTAGAATCAAACAACATACAAATGCACAATTATGTTATCTGGAAGAGAAAAGGCATCAAATAAATATGGCCTCATCCAAGTTTATCCATTCCATGATCTTCCTCAGAAATAGCCCATGTAACAGATAAATTCCACAAGTCACAGGTTCAAAATAACAGCTTCACAATGATCATGTTGCAGATGAACTAAGAGAGATCTTCAAAGATGTATCAGATGGATTTCAAATTTCAAGCACTTGGTTATTTACAAATTGGCATTGGCTAAGTCCTTTAGCTCAGGGAGGTTGCCTATATTCTAAGTCCGTTTGTCCAAGATCAAGTCAACAGTCCACTCAAAGTTTTTTAGGGTTTTTATGATTATTATGTACATTGATGGTCAGAGACCACACAAGCAAACAAAGTAATATAAACAAAATATATCACACAATATGGTCCAAATGGACAAAGTGAAAATTGCATTAACATAAACAATTAGAATGATATGTACAATGGCAAATGAAATAAAGTGCAAAAAGTAAATTACATTAAGATAAAAGCTTGAAATTAAAAGTCAATAGTTACTAAGTTAGAGGTTAGTTTTGTTTTGCTTTGCTTTCTCAAGACATTCTTTGGAGAACACTCAACCCACTTATCACAAGCATGGATCCTTGAACCAAAACATCTTCCAAAGGAAGGAAAGAAGGCCAAGTTTCCACACAATACCATGAAAGAGGGGAGACTTACAATCTCACTAACTAGAATGCTTATGCCTTTTGTGTCACAAATTTAGCGCTATGTTAAGCAATCGTAATTGGACTTATGTAGAAGTTACAACTATTTGAGGTCGGGCAATAGGCTTTTGGTGTTAATGCATGTTGGAGACATGGTATTATGAACTATGCTCATGAAACATACCACACACAAAAATATGCAAAAGGTGTGGCCTAATCTCATCCCTACTCATGTCAATTTTTCAATCAACTAGCATTAGGACTTTGAGATGTCATAGGCCAAATGGAAATGAATGGATGAAGAGGGGGAATTAGATGAAGAGGGATG
This sequence comes from Lathyrus oleraceus, assembly GCF_024323335.1. NCBI lineage: Eukaryota > Viridiplantae > Streptophyta > Magnoliopsida > Fabales > Fabaceae > Lathyrus > Lathyrus oleraceus. The sequence goes on along the minus strand of NC_066584.1, from coordinate 486,961,613 downwards.
GGGGTGAATGATATCACAAATTGTCAAAGGAGGACTTTTATTAAATTAATATCATTCATTCATTTTGGGAGATGGAATGTACATTCCTTCAATCCCCTAAATCCAATGATATTAACTTGACAAAGTCAAATCAACCTTGACCAAGGCCCAACAACAAACAAGCAAACTCAATTAAGTCAATACAAATGGTCAACAAAATTAAAATGACATTTATTCAATTAAAAATAATAAAATAGTGCATTTAATTCAAATATGTTTTGTCCAAATCCTAAAATCTCATAAAAACACCAAAGAAATGGCCATGAGATTTATCATAGGTCAAACAAGGTCAAAGGACCTTGGAGAAATTTTTTCATAATTTTTGGACATTTAAAAATATTTTTAAACAATTAAAAACAAATGCAAAACCAATTAATTCATGAAAAATATTAATAATGATCCAAAAATTAATTTTAATTCAGAATATGAAAGAGGAAAATATTTGAGAATTTTTGGTGAAAGTCCCATATTTTTTTGGATCAATATTGAATTTAATATGAATAATTAAATAAAATGCAATGAAAATAAAATTTCAGAAATTCTAAATTACGTGGACCATCAGATCTCCCTCATTAATTGAGGTGGCAGATCTGATGATCCAAAACGCGCGCTCCACAAAGACCTGAGTCAACCGCGTGGCACAAATGGTATTCACAAGGGACGATCAAGATTAAAACGTGAGACATGGATCCTATGGTTCAAAGGTTGTCCAAGTTATCGCCGGAGCCAGAGCTCCAGTCATCTTCTCTAGTGGAGCTCACCGGACTGGTCAACATAAACCATCACCAAAAAAAGAAACAAGGACATGATCTTAAAGAGAAAATGGCACTGAGCTCGAATCTGACCTCTAATTACTCCAATTCCAAATATATTAAGAGATATGTGGAATTGAAATCTGAGGTACATGAACTGAGTTGCTTCGATTTGACCTCAAAGCAACTCAATCTTCTTTCCTACATTGGTAGGACTTCAGACAACCATAGAATCAATGGAATTGAGCAAGAAATTAAGAGAATCGAAAAGTTTAAAATTTCTGCAAATTACCTTCAATGGAGGTCTGAACTTGATGGATCTTGAGCTTGCTTGCACTTGGACTCACTCTACTTGCTTGCAGGAAGAGAATGGAGAGGTTTAGAAGCAATGGATTCCTGGAGACTTGAATTCCAAAATAGTGGAGATTAAGGCTCATATTCAAACGAATTTATCAGGTTTATTCTATGAGAGTGAAGGGTTTTCAATGGGGGATCAAATCTGGCGCAATGGTGTCGTTAATTCTGAGCAAATGGAGCTTTATTTATAGATGAATCAAGTGATATTTGCACACTCACTTCAACTTCCAAAATTGGCAAATGATGATGAAATGGTGCATGGGCGCGCATAGGCCCACGAAATGATAGTTGAAGGTCCAAATTTGAAGATAAGATGCTTTGAAGTTAGCTTAGATTGCAAGGCACATGTGCATTGTTGCTTGAAGATTGATCCATGCCAAATGATATCAGCCTGTTTAAGCCATGCGCAACCTATGCATTTCAAGTCCAAAATGAATGAGTTTGAGCTCTTTGGAAAGGTGAGATTAAGAGGAACAAGTTTGATATTGAACAATTTTTCATTTGGATCTTGGAACTTGGAGAATTTTGAGGTGGAAGTTTGGAAAAATTTGACATATCAAAAATTTTCTAAGTGTCAAGCCATATGTCTCAATATTCCACCTTGCTTAACTTTTTATACGAGCTTCAAATGAGAAAAGTGTCTTCATCAAAGTTGTAGCTCTCTCAAAGACCTTAAACCAGATCACCAATTTCATGTCATTTGGATTTGAAATGATAGAGTTATGCATTTTTGAAGTTTGGAAAAATCACTTTGATCAATGGTATAAGTCAAAAGTGACCTATAATGTAGCCTCATATCACATGCTCAAAAAAGTTGAATTAGCTCCCACTCCAAACATTAAAGTTTAAGTAGACACATTTGATTTGATTGCACAACTTGGAATTCTCTCATCTCATAAAAATTGAGCAAGTTATGTCCTTGGGAAGTTGACTTTCAAATTAGGGTTTAAACAAAATTACCTATAATGTTTCAACATAGAAAATGATTTTAAAAGAAAAAATAGCTCTAGGTATCAACATGAAAGTTGTTTATAATGTCATTTAGAGTAAGTTTGATATTGGAATCATTTTCATATGGTGAAAATTGTAGGAGATAGGGTCTAGGGAGACCCAGTTTTGATCAGATGAATTCATCTGGCCAACCACCATCAACCAACTTGCTAATTTCCAATTCTCTTGACTTTCTTGGCTCATGGTAGATCATATATGCATAAGATGATGAATTTTAAAGTGTCCCTTGAGAAATTTGATCAATTGGTGAGATAGCTTGTTGGAGAAGTTACTCAAGATACCTATTCAAATTAGGGTTTCCAAGGTAAATCACCCTAAACTATTGAAGAAAATTTGATCAATATAACATATAGAGATCATTGGGACTCATATATGATGCTTATAACCATTTTTGAATCAATTCTTGGTTGTGCTCTTTGTTCATGAGGGTCTCAAACCCTAGATGTGATCAATGAATCAATGAGATCATGCCCTTCCTACAAAAGAGTTAGGCAAATGCAAAGACATATTTTTGGTATTTTGGTTAGTAAAATGATAATATACATGTATGATATAATTACAAAGTGCTTGGTGATCTCTCCCAAAACAAACCCAATGGAAAAGGGGTAAGGAGGATGCCAAGATATGATCCTAATGTTAATGCTTATGATGAAATTGCATGAGGGATCTTAGGGTCAAAATAGGGGTCTTACAACTGCCCCTATTTAAGGACTTTCTAACTGAGGAGGCGAAGGATAAAATATTCACGTCGACTCAGTAGAATGGGCTTAAATAACAACATATAGAAATAAATTTTGGTCCCTAAGAGACCTCATGATGTGTATGATATGAATGCAAAAGGTTAACGCTCTATGGGGAAATATTACCACAAAGGAAAAAGAAATCAGAGAGACCGAAAGTCCGTAGGACCATAATGCATTCCATGAGGAAAACTCACTGGGGAGACAGAGACTCTGGGGGAGGAAAAGGAGGTATGCGTAGGCCAGGCTACGACTTAAAACTACTAGGGGACTCAAGGGATTCCACATAAAATGGAACGACTCAGCCGGGGAAATAACAACATCTGCAGGGGATACGAGTAGGTCAGGATAAAACTGAAGTACTCGACTCACGCAGGGAAAAACAATTTCGCTAAGGAAATGCGCACTCAACTCAACTGGGGAAGAAATAAACTTCAACATAGGAGGAGCAGAAATCTATTATCTACTACCTGTTATTGGGTAAGGAGATAATAAAGATCTGACAAAGAGAACATCCGTCACCGGTTAGGATGAACATATCAAGGATGAATCGCTGAAGAACACCAGGAGGGAGTATTCATTACCAGTTACTGGGTAAGAATAGCCTTGCTGGGGAAAACTGCAGAAAATAGGATTTACAACTACCAGTTACTGGGCAGAAGACCAAGGGTGAGAATATCCATCATCGGTTAGGATGAACATATCAAGGATAGACTTGCCTGGGAATGTCAAGGAGGATATCCGTCATCGGTTAGGATGAACATATTAAGGATATACCAACTGAACAAAAGAGGGTAGTGATTACATCTATCAAAAATCTGGATAGAAAACCGTCAGAGATGTAATCCGTCATCGGTTAGGATGAACATATCAAGGATAGACTCTGTGAGGGGACAAAGTAGGATTTACAACTACCGGTTACTGGGTAGAAGACAAATCAAAGAGAAAATCCGTCACCGGTTAAGGTGAACATATTAAGGATAGACTCTGAAAGGGGAACAAAAGTAGGAATTACATCTATCAGTTACTGGATAGAATACCAGTCAAAGAGAAAATCCGTCATCGGTTAAGATGAACATATCAAGGATTAACTCTCTGAAGAACAAAATAGGGATTATAACTACCTTTTTACTGGGTAGAATACCAAAGATGAGAATATCCGTCACTGGTTAAAGTGAACATATCAAGGATAGACTCCTATGGGGGAAAGAAAGATATCCGTCACCTATTAGGATGAACATATCAAGGATATACTTCCAGGGGACTCTATTGAGGAGAAAAAGGGTACTTTTTCTGGGTATTGGGCAAGAAGTAACAAACAGCAAACTAAGAAGAATATTACCAGTTACTGGGTAATAGACTCTTAGGGGACCAAAACATCTATCTAGGTAAGAGCTAGAAAGAAAATGGTCAATCAAGACTCAACCCAATGAGGACATAACTCAAGGGGAGTAATTCCATCCAGCAAATTTACTGGGGAGGAAGCTGAAATAATAATCATCCACGAGGAAACAAACTCGGTGGGGAAATGGAGAAAGGTTAAAGTCTTTCTGCTTAAGGGGCCGACACTCTACAATTTGAGGGAGGACAGACACCGGATTTGGTATGCGGATGAAGTACCGCCATAACAGAGAATGAGAATCTCAAACAAATCGAATATGAAGATGTAGGATATGCAAATTATGAAAATATATGAATGTATATGTATATGTATATATGATGATTATGCTGACAAAACGATCAGAAAGGATACAGAGGTGTCGCAAAGAAATTGAAACACCGGTACAATCCTCGGTCAATCCACAAAATATGGAGACAACTGTCGGAGAACAGAGAGATCAACATCCCAAGGGCTTAACCCTAACCGGGGAAGGAGGAGATCTGCAGAGGATAGAACATCCAAATCTGTGGGGAATTTTAGGTCAACACCATAAAAATGGGAGACCACCCTACAGAGAAAATAAATCAACAAAAGTTGCTTAAAAACCAGGAGGAAACTCTGACTAGGGAGCAAATGCAATCCACTAGGGAAGATCAACCAAATCTCTGAAGATCAACCTTGCTAAGGAGATACGAACTTCGCTAGAGATACACAAACTCCGTTGGGGAAGCCCGAAACTCTGTTGGGGATAGAGAGAGGAACTCTACTAGGGATGTACAAGCTTCGTTGGGGATGTACAAAAACAAAACGCGGTAGGGTACCTGAATCAAACATCTTGGCTGGGGATAAAGAAGTTCCACTGGGGGATCAAACATTCCACTGGGGAACTGAATCTATCAGCTAGGGATAACAATATTCCTTTGAGGAAATGAGTCAACACTGATGTCTAGGGATATCCGAAGGGTTACTGCTTGGGGAACCACAGATGCTTCATATTTAAGGACTTGCTATCCATTGCAATGCTGTTGATATTACTGTTACTTGCTTTGGGAAAGTTCTTGCTTTTATATTTTAAAGAAAACTTGATTTTAATTTAAAAATTTAATTTCAAAATGATCATAAAAAAATTTAAAACTATTGGCTGAAGTAAATAAGAGCAGAAACAATTTGGATAAGGCTCAACTTTATTTGATAGGATGGTAGTCTGTAAATGACAAGACTCCATAGATTTTACAAAGTTGAAAATGGTAATTTACATGGAAAAGGGTTACATTGAATACAAATGATCCTAAATCCTTTTACCAACTCTTGATATCCACTATGCTCTTGATCGCTGCTGGGACGAACTGATGTCAACCCTTGTGCTCAAACGAGTCTTCAAAATCACTGAAGATCAGTAGAATGCAGTTACTTGCCATAATCCCTAATTTTTGCATAAGTTGTCCCAAGGTGGGGTACTCAACTTATCGGGGAATTCTTTCTATTTTATGTCTCTAATTTTTGCCTGGATCGCCCTTTCGGGTTTTCAATCCACCGAGACGCTCATTTTTGTCTAAGTCGCCCTTTCGGGTTTTCAACTTATCGAGCTGTTCTTTTCTTTCTTTTTAGGCGAAGTATTTCTTGACTGCATCTACATTCACAGGACGAGTAAACTCTTCACCATCCATAGTTGTAAGAGTCAGGGCACCGCCTGAAAAAACTCTCTTAACAACATATGGGCCTTCATAATTGGGAGTCCATTTTCCTCTAGAATCTGGTTTGAACGACAAAATCTTATTGAGCACAAGGTCACCTTCTCTGAATACACGAGGTTTGACCTTCTTATCAAAAGCTTTCTTCATCCTCTGTTGATATAACTGACCATGACACATGGCAGTCAATCTCTTCTCTTCAATCAAATTCAACTGGTCAAACCTGGTCTGACACCATTCAGCTTCAGTCAACTTGGCTTCCATGAGAACACGCAATGAAGGAATCTCAACCTCTATGGGGAGCACTGCTTCCATACCATATACAAGAGAGAAAAGGGTTGCCCCTGTTGAAGTGCGGACAAATGTACGATACCCATGCAAAGCATACGGGAGCATCTCATGCTAATCCTTATATGTGACAACCATCTTCTGGATAATCTTCTTGATGTTCTTATTCGCAGCTTCAACAACGCCATTCATCTTGGGTCTGTAGGGAGAAGAATTATGATGCGCAATTTTGAAGTCTTTACAAAGAGCTTCCACCATATTATTATTCAAGTTTGATCCATTATCAGTAATGATCGTACTTGGCACACCATAACGGTATATGATTTGATTCTTGATAAACCTTACAACAACTTGCTTGGTTACATTTGCATACGATGTCGCTTCAATCCATTTTGTGAAGTAGTCAATTGCCACTAAAATGAAACGATGTCCATTAGAAGATTTGGGCTTAATCATCCCAATCATATCAATTCCCCACATGGAGAAGGGCCATGGGGAAGAGATAACATTCAAAAGTGTCGGAGGAACATTAATCTTATCAGCATAAATTTGACACTTGTGGCACTTCTTCACAAATTTGCAACAGTCAGATTCCGTTGTCAGCCAATAGTGACATGCTCGCAACATCTTCTTTGACATTGCATGTCCATTGGAATGAGTACCAAAGGAACCTTCATGCACTTCGGTCATCAAAAAGTTTGCTTCGTGTCTATCCACGCATTTGAGCAAAACCATGTTGAAGTTTCTCTTGTACAGTATATCACCATTCAAGTAGAAATTACCGGCTAATCTTCTCAAAGTCTTCTTATCTTGCAAAGATGCCCCAGGCGGGTAAGTGTGACTTTGGAGGAAACACTTGATGTCATAATACCACGACTTCTCGTCTTTGATCCCTTCAATAACAAACAAATGAGCTGGCCTATCAAGACGCATCACAGATAAATTGGGAACTTCATTCCAATATTTCACTACAATCATTGACGCCAATGTTGCAAGAGCATCTGCGATCCGGTTTTCATCTCGAGGGATATGATGAAACTCAACCTTTGTAAAGAAAGTTGAAATCCTCCTTGCATAATCTCTATATGGTATTAAACCGGGTTGATTCGTCTCCCATTCTCCTTAGATTTGATTCACAACCAAAGCCGAGTCACCGAAGACATCCAAATACTTGATTCTGAGATTCATGGCCTCTTCAAGCCCCATAATGCAAGCTTCATATTTTGCCATGTTGTTTGTACACTTGAAAGTCAATCTAGTTGTAAATGGTAGATGCATGCCTTGAGGAGTAATAATCACTGCCCCAATGCCATTTCCATATTGATTAACATCTCAATCAAATACCATGCCCCAACGGGAACCAGGTTCTGGCCCTTCTTCAAGCAATGGTTCATCACAATCTTTCATTTTCAAGTACAAAATCTCTTCATCTGGGAAGTCATACTGCACTGACTGATAATCTTCAATTGGTTGGTGAGCCAAATGGTCAGCCAAGATACTACCTTTGATTGCTTTCTAAGATCGGTATTCGATATCATACTCTGATAACAACATCTGCCAACGGGCAATTCTCCTAGTTAAAGCAGGCTTCTCAAATATATACTTGATTGGATCCATTTTGGATATCAACCAAGTGGTATGATTCAACATATACTGACGCAGACGGTTAGCAGCCCAAGCCAATGCGCAACAAGTCTTCTCAAGCATTGAATACCGAGTCTAACAGTTGGTGAACTTCTTACTGAGGTAGTAGATTGTAAATTCTTTCTTCCCAATCTCATCTTACTGACCAAGAACACAACCCATACTATCTTCTAGCACAATCAAATACATGATCAACGGTATTCCTTCAACAGGTGGAGACAAAATAGGAGGTTCAAGTAAATATTCCTTGATACTATCAAATGCTTTCTGGAAATCTTCGGTCCAATCACAAGACTGATCTTTCCAAAGAAGCTTGAATATAGGTGCACATGTGGCGGTCATGTGGGAAATGAATCTGGAAATATAATTCTAGCGACCGAGAAAACCTCTGACTTGCTTCTCAGTTTTGGGCGCAAGCATCTCTTGTATTGCTTTGACCTTGGCAGGATCAAGTTCAATACCCTTCTCACTAACAATAAAGCCCAACAACTTACTAGAACGAACACCAAAAGTACACTTATTGGGATTCAAGCGGAGTTTATACCTCCTCAAACGCTGGAATAACATCAATAAATGCTCAACATGTCCCTCTTCATCAATTGATTTAGCGATCATGTCATCGACATAAACTTCAATCTCTTTATGCATCATATCATGAAAAAGAGTAGTCATTGCTCTTTGGTAAGTTGCACCTACATTCTTTAGACCGAAAGGCATCACTCTATAACAGAATGTTCCCCAGGGTGTAATGAATGTGGTCTTCTCCATATCTTCGGGTGCCATCTTGATTTGATTATATCCGGATAATCCATCCATAAACTAAAAGACTTTGAATTTAGCAGTATTGTTGTAAGACCCCAATTTTGTCCCTAAGATCCCTTATGGCATCATATCATATCATTCATTGCCTCAAGGATCATTGTGCACCTTGCTTCCTTCCCTATGGGTGGGTTATCTTTTGAGAGTGATTTCTTGATCACCAAGCATGTTTGGCATATGTATATCATTTCTTTTCTCTTTATCATTTACCAAAAGTACAAAAATATGTCATCTAACCTTGTTACTTGCAGATGAAGCAATCTTAGGTCAAAGCAGTCAAAGGCAGCCATTGAGCAATAGATGGTGGCCATTCTTGAGAATTTGGGCACCATAATCATTATCAAGAGTTCATATGAGCTATGATATCATTTTGAATCAAAACCCCAAGTGGTAGAGGCTTGAAATTCATCTGAATATTGCCAGGTCATCTGAAGACCTAGAAAGTCAACTGCCAAGTCAACTGTTGGATTTGGAGGTGGGAAGTGATGAGAAATACTTCATTCATGTTCAAACAAGTCTCATTTGACATTTCAAACATCAACATTGAAGAAAATAAAGTCAGGTCAAAACTTTCCAAAAATAGAAAGTGACCTATAATTCAAAATTGCCAAAAATGGAAAGGTTTTCTACTCAAGATTACATCATCAAGCAAGCTTCAAATGAAATTTTGTTGAACATGAAATTTTGTTCAAATGTGCATAACTTCTCAACCAATGCTCCAAATCATGTGGCTCTTTTTGCTAAATTCTTGTCATGACCTTTAATTTCATAATCTTGCCTTGCATTGCATCAATCATCATCACATGATCATTTGCAAAATCTTGATTTTTTAGAGGGAAATTTCACAATTTAAATTTGGTAAATCATTTGAATATTTTGCCATTTCAATTGATTTTAAAAATTCATTTTGAGTGAAAATAGCTTGCATTCGTGTACTGTTCATGCACCATTTTCATGCACAAAGGTGAAAATCCCATTTTGTCAAAACACCTCCATTTTAATCATTTCCATTACCAATTGGTTAATCATGTTTAGAGGGTGATTAGTAGAGAGTATTTGAACCAAAACCCTAACAGAAAATCAAAACAACACTTCACAAATCTCAGATCTAGAATTTTTGATCAAATTTTTCTCTCATTTTTTTCTCTCAATTTCTCCAAATCAAAGCACAAATCCTTGCCTCATTCATCATCTAGTATCGTCATAGAGCAAGATTCAAGCAAGAATCACAGGAATTCGTGCAGTTTGGAAGCATACATGAAGCTTGAGAAACAATGGTGAATTTCAAATTCTGTGGATTCGAGCTCAATTGAACTTCAATCTCCATTCCAATCAACTCCACAAGCTTGCTAGAGGAAGATCTAAGCACTGCAAGGCCTGGAACGCGTGAATTCGAAAGCTGCTCTCCAAGAGGTCATAAAATCGCGTCTCTCTTTTCTCAATTTCATTATGCTAAACTTGTAGATCGTGTTTGTGTGAGCATGCTGAGCTTTGAATCACTGAAAACCATGCTATATTCATTGAGTTTCGATTGATTTAAAGTTTGATGATAAATCTTGATGTGCTCGATCCGTTTGCTATGTGATGTTAAATGTTATTCCATTAGTTGATTCTTGCTCCTTGATGTGTAAGCTACATGATGATGTATTAGTTTTTAAAAACTGGAGAAAATGTTCTTGAGATGTTCTTGAGGTCACCGTTCATGGCGCGGGTTTATTGAAGATGATGATGCTGGATGTTTTGGCCACGCTTTTGATCCGTTCCATCTCATGTTAAAACCGTTGCCTAATGTTTCTTTAGGGCTTACACGCTACTGGTTGCATGAGAGCTCCATGCTCAATTCTGATTGGCCAGTGCTTTTGGTTTAGTGGAACGCTGCGTTTGCAGCTAGGCGCCAAATGCCTCATTTCATATTAATTTCCACTAATTCCAATTAATTCATTTTTTATTTCAATTTTTATTTCATTTTTCATTTGCATCTTCAAAAAATCATAACAAATCCAAAAATGATCCAAAAAATATGAGGATTTTTGCATGATGTCACATTTTCTGTCTACTATTTTTTGGTTATTTTTTCATGAATTGTGCACGGCTGGAAATTATTTTGTGCTAGGGTTTGTTAACATGTATGCTATTTTGACCTAGCTTGCCATATCTTTTGTGAAATGATGAGTTTTAATCCAATGCCTATGAAATTTTGCATGCTTAAACTAGACACTTTGCTGGATATTTTAGTGTTGAGTTTGCATTTTTATCATTTGTGGTTTCTGGTTTGTGATTTTTCTAAGTAGGTGTGACAATTTGTGTCACACCTTGTGATGTTCATCTTGTGCGATGTGTTTACCCTATCAGATGATGCTCAATTGTTCTGATTTTTTTCATGTTGATCACATGAGATGTCTTCAATATGCATGAATTTTTCCAGATTTTTGTGAATCATTTCTGATTTAATTGAGATTTTTCATTCTGGTTGATCACATTTGCACTTTCAAATTGCCTTGAACTTAGAATGATCATGGAATGCATTTGGTAAATGATATGAATGTGAGACTTTTTGCTATGTGTCAATAATTGTTTGAAGTTTCATCATGTCAAATTTCAGCTTCTGTTTTGGATTTTTTCCTTATCTTTGACCCTAGGCTTTGACCTAGTGGTTTGCCTCTCATGTTTGAAGCTTTGTTTCAGGTTACACATTCAAGTTACACAATTGATGATGCCTCATCTTGAGAGCATTTGTTATTTGCTTTTGATTAATAATGTGTGTTTTGTAGGTGGATGTTGACTCTCTTGAGTTTGACTTTTGGCTTACACATTGTGTATATTGGTTATCTGTTGCATTAACTGTTGGCTGTTTGTCTGTATAGTTGTACTGATTTGTTTGATGTTTCCACAGGTACATTAGTTGCTTAAGTTCATTTTGAACTTGCTTTTGCCTGGTTGCTTAACCAATTAGGTATAATTTCTCTTCTTCATGTAGTCTGGAAGACCTGGCCTGTTATGTGGTCAGGCACCTGTCTGAAGTCCTCCTTAAGAGGCAATGCTTGTGATTGTTTACTCTTTGTGCCACGCAGGAAAAGTCCTCTTATGAGGCAATTGGTAGATAAAAGAGATGTGTAGTCCATCTCCTACTATTCAGTGTGTCATCCCTTTGCTCACATAACATGTTGATGCATTCTGGATATTAACCCAAGATCTATAGAGTCAATCACTTGTGGAGAAGAGTTCCAACTTTCTGAACTCCCACACCTTCTAATATTCAAAGCTCTCCCAGGCCAGGGATAAGAGCTATGAGGCTCACCCCTCATCTCCATTTCATCTGCTTCACCTTAACTCTCAATGTTAAGGTTAAGAGCACAACTTACCCCATTTCAGTTGACTGTAAAGTCTAACCTTGTTTGAGCCTAATTGCTTGTATATAGTGTGTGCTAATTGACTTGTTTGGTTGATTACTTTATTCATCTGTGCATGCTTGCTTATGTGTGCTTCTGTGCATTTATCATCATTAATTGTACATAATTGCATAATCATGGTTCATATCTTTGTGACATTCTTGTTTTGTGTTTTGAGGAGTCAGCTGTAAGTCCATTTATTGGCAGTTGTTTCCTATGACCATTGAGGAGTCAATTATAAGTCCAGTTATTGGCATTTGTTTCCTGTGATATGGTAGGAGATTGGTATAAGTCCAGTGATTGGCATCCGGTATCCGGTTTTCTTGTTTCTTTGCTTTAGGAGATTGGTAAAAGTCCAGTGATTGGCATCTGGTATCATTGTTTGTTTGTGAGATTGGTATAAGTCCATTGATTGGCATCCGGTATCATGGTTTTGTTTTAGGAGATTGGTGTAAGTCCATTGATTGGCATCCGGTATCATGGTTTTGTTTTAGGAGATTGGTGTAAGTCCATTGATTGGCATCCGGTATCCACCTTTATTTGTTATTGCTCATCATTGCCTATTCCAAAGGAATCACTTGAATCATCTTCCATATGATTTCAAGAGGTGAACATCTGAGAAGTTTTACACTCCCTCACCCTCCCACCTTTTGTTTCTTTAAACCTCCATTTTGCATGTTAATCTCAACCTGAAAACTATTGTGCAAACATTGTCATCTCTTTTAAAATTAGAAACCTAGGCCTTAGGCCTTTGATTTTTCAAACTCCATTTCATGATACTTCTTTGAATTGAATTCTAATCATACTTTGACCATATTTTGTGAATAAATCCTAATTGGTTAATCCAACTCATTCAATTGTTTTGTGGCTTTGTTCATTCTTGATAAGTTTTCATACATTAGCCATAGGTTTGATTTATCCTAGTTGGTTGATGTTAATCTCACCTTTTTGTCCTTAGTGATTGAATTGTAAGACTTCCTTGCTTATTATAGGGTTAACCCCTCACTAGCAAGTGGAAGCTTTTCTCACGTGGGGGACTCGTTGTTTGTATAAGGTTGAGTTTTCTCCCGTGGATAACGAAAGACCTTAAGGCTTTTGTTTTAAAATGAACCCACTCATATTTTGGAAATCTTTTAGCCGAACTACGGCGTTTTGATCCTTACCTTTCATGGAAGGTACGTAGGCAACGGGTTCATCCGTTCAAACACAAAAACAATAAAAATTGTATATTCTTTTCTCATCCCTTCATCCATGTTTGCACAATTAATATTTTCATAACAAATAACATATCATTCAACAAGTGTGAAAAGGGCTCCCTAGGAGTACCTAGGACGTTTTGGGTGCCTAACACCTTCCCATTGCGTAATTTACCCCTTACCCAGATTCTCTGATCTTTTCATTAGTTTTCTATGTGTAAAACTTCTTAGGCTTTTGTTCGCTTTTTAGCCATTCCTTTGGATAAATAAAAGTGCGGTGGCGACTCGATTCTTTGTATGCTTTGCTTTTGATTTAATCAATAAATCATAAAGTGACGAATACACCGCTACAGAAAAGTGGCGACTCTGCTGGGGATGATGCATCCTTGGTGGTATTGCCTACTTTTCACCCTTGTTGTATGATATTGTTTATTTGTTATTTGACATATTTTTGTACAATTTGGGATAACTGTATTGATTGTAATGTTTGAATTGCTTGATATACAATTGTTGTTTGCTTTGGTGATCTCTGTGAGATGAGTTCTATACCCGAACTCGAGTGCACCTTAGGATAGGAGAATGGCATAGTCTTGTTGACTGGTGTGGAGTATTCCTTAGCCAGTTGACTTGCGAGTCCATTCACTTGGTGGAGGTCATGTTGGATTGATAATGTCACACAAGTTATTTGTGGTTAGGCATTATTCTTTCAATCATGTGCCTTAGAAGCCAAGGACCTTAGTTTACCAAGCCCATCTTGGCCTATTTTTAGGACGTAGTGCGGAGGTCGTTCAGATGTCAGTTCTGATGCGATTGTTACGCGATACTACACTCATAAGAGTCTCTCTTGAGAATATTTTTGGAATACGAGTATTCGTTCCTCCGATAATATCCGAAAGATGGGACGATGATTATGGGAACCTCTGGTAGAACATGCTCGACAAGTTTAAACCCTAGTACACTCCCTTTGGGTGGTTCTTAACCAGGACTCCATGCTCGTGACTCTCAACAAACCCGTGATTCATGGTTGAATCATTCAGACAGCCTTAATATCAATGGAACCTGGGTGTTGATAAGGTGCAAAACCTAATCCACCAAAACGGATGGTTGATATTAACGATGATTGAGCCGGTTCATGTACCGTTAATATCAATGGAACTTGGGTGTTGATAAGGTGAAAACCATAATCCACCAAAATGGATGATTGATATTAGGGATACTATGAGCTTTCCCATGACCTTTGTCTGGTGTGCTTTGCTTGATCCTTGAGTGTGATTGTTGCATTCATGCATTCATGCATTCATCTGCATTCATGTCATCAGAAAAATCAGAAAATTTTCAAGGAATTTAAAGGGTTTATTTGCAAAATTTTTAGACATGGAAAGACCAAAAAGGCATACAAAGAAGTACAGCTTTAGACAACCTGATGTGAAAGAGTTAAGGAATCTGACATCTTATGTATTAGATCCCTTGGGTTTCAAAGCTCGGTATGGGAAGCTTCTACCTCTGTTGACTACTCAGGTTGATGAGGGTTTGATGAGTACTCTGGCGCAGTTTTATGATCCTCTGTATCACTGCTTCTCTTTCCCGGACTTTCAGTTGTTGCCTACCTTGGAGGAGTATGCTCATCTTATGGGTATTCCAATTTTGGATCAGGTGCCGTTCAGTGGCTTAGAGAGTATTCCGACTACTCGAGAGATTGCAAACTTCTTGCACATAGATGAATCTTTGATTAAAGCTAATATGACCACCAAAGGCGAAATTCAGGGTCTTCCTTCCGAGTTCCTCATCGCTCAAGCTACCGTTTATGGGAAGGCCATGAGTGAGGATGCCTTTGAGGCTTTATTTGTGCTGCTCATCTATGGTTTGGTATTGTTCCCCAACATCGACAAATTTGTGGATGTGAACGCCATTAGGATCTTTTCTGTTCTTAATCCCGTTCCGACTCTGTTGGGTGATGCCTATTTCTCTTTGCATCTGAGGAATGCAAAGGGTGAAGGAGTTATTGTGTGTTGTTTGCCTCTGCTGTATAAGTGGTTTATTTCTCACTTACCGCAGACGGTCGC
The DNA here is from genome assembly GCF_024323335.1 of Lathyrus oleraceus. Lineage (NCBI taxonomy): Eukaryota > Viridiplantae > Streptophyta > Magnoliopsida > Fabales > Fabaceae > Lathyrus > Lathyrus oleraceus. Next base: position 486,946,243 of record NC_066584.1, on the reverse strand, counting down.
TTTCAAGGAGAACAAGGGATGTCTACGGTGGTCTACGAGACTCATGTCTCTCACTAATGATGATATCTCTTGGTATGATCGCGCGTATGATACAGTTCAGATCATTGATTATTATGGTGAATTCCCTAATGTTCCTCTTCTTGGTACATGTGGTGGGATCAGCTACAATCCTATCTTAGCACGTCGTCAACTTGGGTTCCCCCTAAAGGATAAACCTCATAACATTCTGTTAGAAGGTGTATTCTTCCAGGAGGGTAAAGATCCCCAAGGCCTGAAAGCCAGATTTGTCCGCGCTTGGCGCAATATCCATAAGAAGGGTAGGAATGAATTGGGTCCGAAGAATTGCATTGCTTTGGAGCCATATACTTCTTGGGTCAGACAGAGAGCTTCTGAATATCTTATGCCATATGATCATCCGAGACCTACACCATTGGATGTGGCTGGGCCTTCAACCCTCCCCAACCAAGGCGTAGAGGAGTTGAGAGAAGAAGACCTTTCACGTGCCTCGATCCGTGAAAGAGAAGAATTGCTTCATCAGATTAAGGAGAAGGACGCTCTGATTGAGTTTCTCGAGCATCAGGTGATCGATGATCCGAATGATACTTGGACTTCTCTGCTTCCTCAGTCTTCCAAGTTCTGGAAGAGGAAGTATGATCGACTTGCAAAGGAGAAAGCGGATATGGAAGCAGCCTATGAGAGAGAAATCAAGAAGCTTTGTGTTTCTCGTCTTCCAGCATCCCGAGCTTCTAGGGATCCATAGGATGTTTATTTTCCTTTTCCCTTGTAATAATCAAAAATGTTGTACTTCTTTGTTCCAAATATATTTGATGAGATATTTTCCATATGCTATTAAATGCATAAATATTCAAATTTGCAAATAAATGCCCTAAAAGTTCCTTGAAAATAAAAACAAAGCATATGCACCAGCATTGCATGCATCATTTTGCATAAGCAGGTACTGTTCTGGTCTTCTTGTCTGTGGCCTAACTCTGTGCTCTTCATTTATTTTGAAGACAAGCTGACTCACCGGTACTATACCAGAGCCAATTCTGCAAGAGTGATGGATCAATTGGAACAAGAGAACAGAGAGCTGAAGGAAGAGGTCGCCCGTCTGAGTGCTCTGATGGAGCAATTTCTGTCTGCTCAAAACCAACCTTCTCCACCTTCTGCAACTCCTCCCCAGAGGACGGTTATATCAGAAGTGGTCGCTCTGACCATGCCAGCTGCTAGTGCTCATTTTATGCCTAATGCCATGCCAGCCGGGTTTCCGTGGGGTATGCCTCCGAGTTTCATGCCAGATATTCCAACACCAACTTTTGCTTCTATGCCGGCATCTAGCCCGGTCCTTGCTGCTCCTCCTCCTGTCGTGCATACCATTCCTAGGATAGACGATACCATCTATCATTCTGAGCCGTCTGAGGGCCCAGATGTTAATGAGAAGATGGACGCTATGAATGACCAATTCTTGGAGTTGCGTAAGGAATTGAAGACCCTCCGAGGGAAAGATCTGTTTGGCAAGTCTGCTGCTGAACTTTGCCTTGTTCCCAGTGTAAAGATTCTGATCAAGTTCAAAGTGCCTGACTTTGAAAAATACAAAGGGAACACCTGCCCTCTCGCTCACCTGGTCATGTATGCCAGGAAAATGTCTATGCAAACTGATAATGATCAGCTTTTGATTCATTACTTCCAGGATAGTTTGTCCGGTGCGGCTCTTCGCTGGTATATGAGCCTTGATAGCGCAAACATCCGATCCTTCAACGATCTTGGAGAAGCCTTCGTCAAGCAGTACAAGTATAATGTTGATATGGCGCCTGACCGTGATCAACTCAGGGCCATGTCTCAGAAGGATAAAGAGACATTCAAAGAGTACGCCCAGAGGTGGCGAGAGTTAGCAGCTCAGATTATTCCTCCGCTGGAAGAGAAGGAAATGACTAAGATCTTTTTGAAGACTCTTAGCTCATTTTATTATGAGCGGATGGTTGCGAGCGCTCCCTCTGATTTCACCGAGATGGTGAACATGGGGATGCGTCTGGAGGAAGGAGTCCGTGAGGGACGTCTGTCGAAAGATGAGAGCTCTTCTAAACGATATGGGGCGTTTAAGAAGAAAGATGGGGAGGCACATGCTGTGCAATCCCATGCTAAACCGAGAAGAACCTCTGTTAAGAGGAAACCGGCGCGTCATCAGCACCAGGTGGCTCATATAGCACCTGTTTTCAGAGATAGTGCTCAGTATCAGCAGCCTAATCAGCATCAGCATCAGCAACAACCTCAGTATCAACAGCAGCACCGTCCATAGCAACAGGCTTACCAGCCTCGTGGCAGTACCAGCAACCAAGCTAATCTGAATTATGATAGGAAGAAGATCAGCTTCGATCCCATTCCTATGTCATATGCTGAATGTTAGATGCCCAAAAGTGCTTATTTGAGCTATCATATGTGGGCATCTTTCACTCTTTTTCCTTGCTAAAATTGTCAAAACCACATTTGTTTTACATGGAATGCATTACATTGATAAACAAGCTTGGTGCCTTTGATTTGTGTGTTATTGTGCAGGAAAGACATGAACTAATTGAAAATGAAGACACAAGAAAATTGGCAAAGGAACCAAAGAATACAAGCATTTCATCAGCCTGCTCGCTAGGCGAGGCTGTGGCGAAGAACTGCTTCGCTAGGCGAGCTCCTGGCGAAAAGCTCCAGTAAATTGTCAAATTAATTCGCTAGGCGAGCTGAAGGCGAAGGTGGTAGCGAGTTCATTCTGTTTTGGTGAAATGCGCAGCCAGCACTCACTCGCTAGGCGAAGCTCTAGCGAGTCCCCAGCGAGCATTCCAGTAGCTAAACCTCTCAACCTCGCTGGGGCGAAGGTTGAAGCGTATGTTCGCTAGGCGAAGGTATGTTCGCTAGGCGAACATGACAGTTCAGCAGGCCCTGTTTTCTCTGGGCGCAGGGGCCTTATGTGCCCATTCTTGACCCTCGCTAGGCGAGCCATTCTGCTCGCCTAGCGAACATGACAGCCCAGCAGTGGTCTATAAGTAGCAGGTGCCACTTTTGAGCACCATACCTCATTTTTACCAACTTTTTCCACTTTTGTACTTTCTTCTAGATATTTTTGCAGCATTGTTCTTGGGATCTTTATGCCCTATTTTTCATTTCTCTTCATCTTAGAACCATCTTCTACAAAAAGAAGGTGGATTCCCATCCAACTTCGATTATCCGACTTGGATGTTGATCAACCTTCTTTCCTTACTTGCCGACCAAGCTACCATGAAAATGAGTAGCTAAGTCATCCATTTGTCAAGGTTAGATGTAGGTGATTACTAGCTTTGTGTGTAAATGTAAGGATCCTCATATGTAAACTCTTTAATGGTAAATATATGATAAAAACTTTGTTTCTATTTAAAACTCTTTGTGTTGGTTTATGATCGAGAGATGTTTACCGACTCTTGACCTAGGTTTTCATCCAAACTTGTTTGTTAGCTAGAGATAGTAACGAATGATTTTGTTCACCATAAGGTTGAACCAAAAAGTTGTCATTTTGATAGATTGTGTTCGAGAGAAACAATGGATCAAAATGGCAAAACTCACAATATGTGTTCTAGAGAAACATATTGAGAGGACTTTGTGAAATGATTTATCATCTAAAGGAGTTTATAAGATTGTTGACCGAGCAAATACATGCAAAGTGATCATTGAAACCTAACTTTGACAATATTTCTCATTTAATCAAACCATAACTTTTACCGCAACTTATTACTTTTTAGGCAAGATAACTTGATTAAAACCAAAACCCTATTGTTACATTGAGCTAAGATTAATACAACCATCGAACGGCAGTGATAACTTACAATCCCTGTGGATACGATAACAAAAACCCGACACGAAATATACTTTCAACACTGAACTATATCCTTCCTTGTTGGAGAGGAAGCTGGTTACTCCCAGGGATCCTCCAGCTGTGCCTGCGAACCCGCAGTGGTGGTATAAGCCAGATCAACACTGTGTTTATCATTCCGGTGCTCCGGGACACAATATTGAAAACTGCTATCCATTGAAGACTAAGGTTCAAGACCTTATGCGGTGCGGCATTCTGAGCTTTGAGGACTCAGGCCCCAATGTTACGAAGAACCCATTGCCCGAGCATGGGAAATCAGTTAACATGGTCCAGGGTTGCCCTGGGAAATATAAAGTCAAATATGTGAGTCATATTCGACAGTCATTGGTCGAGTTGCATCGTTTGCTGTGTCAGTACAGTCATATGGAGCATGACCATGACTGATGCCGTATTTGCTCTATCAATAGATTGGGTTGTCGCCAAGTGCGAAGAGAGCTTCAAGAGCTGTTGGACGAAGGTACCATAGAGATTCTGCAGAATCGAAATGTTGATAAAGACGAACCAGAGGTGAATGTGATTTCTCCTGTGTTCAAGCTTCCTGGGCCTGTTGTCATCCGTTATGATGGTAGCAAGCCGAAGACTTCTCCTTCTCTGATAATCAAGCCTGCAGGCCCTATGCCTTATTCTTCAGATAAAGCGATTCCCTTCCGGTATAATCCCGTTGCTGTGGAAGATGGGAAAGAAGTGTCGTTGCCTTCAACTTCTGTTGTTACAAATATTGCTGATGTGAGCGGGTTGACCCGTAGTGGTCGTGTGTTTTCTGCACCCCCAAAGCCTCATGCTGCTTCTGATTCTGCTGAGCGTCCGGTTGGGACTGCGGTGAATGTTCAGAACCCGGCACTTGCTGTTGCCAAACCGTCCTCTGTACAAAAGACTCCTACTTCTTCGGTTGGCCCGAGTGGAACTGTGAATGAAGAATGTGATGAGATGCTGAGGCTCATCAAGAAGAGTGAGTACAATGTTGTAGACAAGCTTCTACAAACGCCGTCCAAGATTTCCGTGCTATCTTTACTGCTGAATTCAGAACCCCATAGGGAGGCTCTGCAGAAAGTATTGGACTTGGCTTATGTTGATCATGATGTCACGATTGAACAGTTTGATAGTATAGTTGCAAACATCACTGCTTGCAACACTTTGAGTTTCTGTGACGCGGATCTCCCTGAGGAGGGAAGAGACCACAACATGGCTCTACATATTTCCATGAACTGCAAGACTGATGCCATGTCCAACGTGTTGGTGGATATTGGGTCTTCTTTGAATGTATTTCCAAAGACCACTCTCTCGAGATTGTCATATCAGGGGCCTCCCATGAGGCAGAGTGGTGTTGTTGTGAAAGCTTTTGATGGGTCGCGTAAGACCGTGATTGGGGAAGTTGATCTCCCAATCAAGATTGGACCAAGTGATTTCCAAGTTACCTTCCAGGTTATGGATATCCACCCATCTTATAGCTGTCTCCTTGGTAGACCATGGATTCACGAGGCTGGCGCCGTGACATCCACCCTACACCAGAAGCTGAAACTTGTCAAGAACAAGAAACTGGTCGTGGTAGGGGGAGAAAAGGCTCTCCTGGTTATCCACTTATCTTCTTTCTCATATATTGATGCTGAGGATGAAGTTGGAACTCCATTCCAAGCTTTGTCTATTGCCGAGCCGATTGAGAAAAAGTCTCCTTCATTTGCTTCCTATCGTGATGCGAAACTGGCCATTGAATGTGGTGCAGTTGCTGGTTTAGGGAAGATGGTTGAGCTTGAAGACAACAAATCCCGGGCTGGCATTGGCTATTCTTCTGGGGCATTCAACGAGCAAGGTTTGTTCAAGAGTGGAGGTTTCATCCATGCTGATCAACCTGAAGAAGCTGTTGCTATCTTGGAAGAGGATGCAGAGGACTTGAGCAACTTCATCATACCTGGTGGTGTCTGCCACAATTGGGTCGCTGTAGATGTTCCTACAGTCATTCATAGATCAGAGTAATGGTTCACTTTGTTCAAAACCCTTCTCCCATGCCAAAAGGAGAAGTGATGACATTGTTGGCAGCATGTATACAATGATATTTTCATTCAATTAATGCATTGTTAAACATTTGTTTTTCCATTTGTTTTCACTTTTTGCTTTTTGCATGAAATCAGTGATCACAAAAAACCCTAAAAACAAGAATAAAAGCAATCTTTTTCATCTGCATAATAATTTGCTTGTTTAAATTCTGATTTTTTTTTATTAACCAAAATCATTATGCAGGTTGATTCTAAAACCCATTGAACATAATGATCCAACGCAATCTCCCAATTTTGAATTCCCTGTATTTGAGGCAGAGGAAGATGATGTTGAAGGGATTCCTGACGAGATTACCCGTCTTCTTGAGCACAAGAAGAAGATCATTCAGCCGCACCTTGAAGATCTGGAAACAGTCAACTTGGGGTCTGAAGATTGTGTTCGTATGGTGAAGATCGGAGCACTTCTTGAAGAGTCTGTCAAGAAGGGGTTGATCAGTTTGCTACGAGAATATTCCGATATCTTTGCTTGGTCATATGAAGACATGCCGGGTTTAGATACAGATATTGTGCAGCATTTCCTACCTTTGAAGCCTGAGTGCGTGCCTGTGAAGCAGAAGCTCAGAAGAACTCATCCAGATATGGCGGTGAAGATCAAAGAGGAAGTTCAGAAGCAAATTGATGCGGGGTTTCTGGTGACTTCTACATATCCTCAATGGGTGGCCAATATTGTGCCTGTGCCTAAGAAGGACGGAAAAGTCCGTATGTGTGTTGATTACAGAGATTTGAATAAAGCTAGTCCAAAAGATGATTTTCCTCTACCACACATTGATATGTTGGTAGACAATACAGCTAAATTCAAAGTCTTTTCGTTTATGGACGGATTTTCCGGTTATAATCAAATCAAGATGGCACCCGAAGATATGGAGAAGACAACATTCATCACACCTTAGGGAACATTCTGTTATCGAGTGATGCCCTTCGGTTTGAAGAACGCCGGAGCCACGTATCAACGAGCTATGACTACCTTGTTTCATGATATGATGCACAAGGAGATAGAGGTCTATGTTGATGATATGATTGCTAAGTCCCGAACGGAAGTTGAACATGTTGAGCATTTGTTGAAGCTTTTTCAGCGTTTGAGGAAGTTTAGACTTCGTCTGAATCCGAAAAAATGTACATTTGGAGTCCGTTCCGGCAAGTTGTTGGGTTTTGTTGTCAGCGAGAGAGGTATTGAGGTTGATCCTGCAAAGGTCAAAGCAATACAAGAGATGCCTACACCCAAAACTGAGAAGCAAGTCCGAGGTTTTCTTGGCCACTTGAACTATATTTCCAGATTTATATCCCACATGACTGCCACATGTGCGCCGATATTCAAGCTACTCAGGAAAGATCAGTCTAATGATTGGACCGAGGATTGCCAGAAAGCTTTCGATAGTATCAAAGAGTATCTGTCTGAAGCTCCGATCTTGTCTCTGCCTGTAGAAGGAAGACCTCTGATTATGTATTTGACTGTTCTTGAAAACTCGATGGGTTGTGTACTCGGTCAACAAGATGAATCAGGGAAGAAAGAATTTGCTATCTACTACCTCAGTAGGAAGTTTACTGATTGTGAGTCTCGGTACTCTATGCTTGAGAAGACGTGCTGCGCTTTGGCTTGGGCTGCTAAGCGTTTGCGCCAGTACATGATAAATCATACAACTTGGTTGATATCCAGAATGGATCCAATTAAGTATATCTTCAAGAAGCCTGCTTTAACCGGGAGGATTGCCCGTTCGCAGATGTTGTTGTCTGAGTATGATATCGAGTATCGAGCTCAGAAAGCTATCAAAGGTAGTATCTTGGCTGACCATTTAGCGCACCAGCCGATTGAAGATCATCAGTCTGTTCAGTACGACTTCCCAGATAAGGAGATTCTGTATTTGAAAATGAAAGATTGTGATGAGCCTACACTTGATGAAGGTCCAGAACCTGGTTCCAGATGGACGATGGTGTTCGATGGCGTTGTGAATCAGTACGGAAATGGAATTGGGGCAGTAATCATTACTCCTCATGGCACTCATATTCCGTTTACAGCAAGGCTAACTTTCAAATGCACGAATAATATGGCTGAGTATGAAGCCTGTATTATGGGATTAGAAGAGTGTATTTATTTGAGAATCAAACATCTTGATGTGTATGGTGATTCGGCCCTGGTTGTCAATCAGATCAAGGGTGAATGGGAGACGAATCAGCCAGGTCTCATTCCGTACAGAGATTATGCGAGGAGGATTTCAACTTTCTTTACAGAAGTTGATTTTCATCATATTCCTCGAGAGGATAATCGGATGGCAGATGCTCTTGCTACGCTTGCTTCCATGATTGTGGTCAGACTTTGGAATGAAGTGCCCAATATTGCCGTGATGCGCTTGGATAGACCAGCTCACGTGTTTGCAGTTGAAGAAGTGAATGATGACAAGCCTTGGTATTTTGATATTAAGAATTTCCTTCAGAACCAGGTCTACCCGCCTGGGGCCTCTGTGAAAGATAGGAAAACTTTGAGAAGGTTGTCAGGCAGTTTCTACCTCAGTGGTGAAGTGCTGTATAAGAGAAATTTTGACATGGTTTTGCTCAGATGCGTGGATGGACACGAAGCAAACCTGTTAATGACTGAGGTCCATGAGGGTTCATTTGGTACTCATTCCAATGGACATGCCATGGCTAGAAAGATGTTGAGAGCAGGCTACTATTGGCTGACAATGGAGTCTGACTGCTGCAAATATGTGAAGAAATGCCACAAGTGTCAGATTTATGTGGATAAGATTCATATTCCTCCGACACTTCTGAATGTGATTTCATCACCATGGCCTTTCTCTATATGGGGAATCGACATGATCGGCATGATTGAACCGAAGGCGTCTAATGGACACAGGTTTATTCTCGTAGCAATTGATTACTTCACCAAATGGGTTGAAGCCGCTTCGTATGCGAATGTGACCAGGCAGGTGATCTTGAAGTTTATCAAGAATCAGCTGATTTGCCGTTATGGTGTGCCAGATAAGATCATTACTGATAATGGATCTAATCTGAACAACAAGATGATGGATGAGTTGTGCGCTGAATTCAAGATTGCACACCATAATTCCTCTCCTTACAGACCTAAGATGAATGGGGTTGTTGAAGCTGTTAATAAAAACATCAAGAAGATTATCCAGAAGATGACAGTTACGTACAAAGATTGGCATGAAATGCTGTCATTTGCTTTGCATGGATATCGTACATATGTCCGCACTTCAACAGGGGAAACCCCTTTCTCTCTTGTTTATGGCATGGAGGTTGTTCTCCCAGTAGAGGTGGAGATCCCATTAATGAGAGTCTTGATGGAAGCCAAGTTGACTGATGCTGAATGGATTCAGAGTCGTTACGACCAGCTGAATTTGATTGAAGAGAAGCGATTAACTGCCATGTGCCATGGTCAGTTATATCAGCAGAGAATGAAGAAAACATTCGATAAGAAGGTCAAGCCTCGTGTGTTCCGAGAGGGTGACCTCGTGCTCAAGAAAGTCTTGTCTTTCGCGCCCGATTCCAGGGGGAAGTGGACTCCAAACTACGAGGGTCCATATGTTGTCAAGAGAGCCTTTTCAGGCGGAGCTTTGATGCTTACAACAATGGATGGGGAGGATTTCACTCGTCCTGTGAATTCAGATGCAGTCAAGAAATACTTTGTCTAAAAAAAAAGAGTATAGAAAAACAGAATAGCTCGCTAAGTTGAAAACCCGAAAGGGCGGCTTAGGCAAAAATGAGCGTCTCGGTGGAGAATTCGCAAGGGCTATCCAGGCAAAAATTAGAGACTTGAAAAGAATATTTGCATCCCGCTAGATTGAGTACCTCATCCTGGGGCAATCTAGGCAAAAATTAGGGAATTGGTAAGTAACTGCATCCTGACAAGACTTTCTGTTCTGCAGCTGTCTTTTCGTCAGAGGTTCTCGATTCGTCGTCGACTGAAGCTTCGAATACATCGAGATTCAAATTGGTAGAGAAAGGATCATTATGTTCAATATAGCCCTCTTCCAATATATATCACTGATTTCAAATTTGTACAGATCTATGGAGTCTTGCCATTTGCAGGCTACCATTCTATCAAATCAATTTGAGCTTTTATCCAATTATTTGCACTCTTATTTGTTTCAATTCAACAAATGTTTTGCATGTTTTAATTGATAAAATGTCATTGTTTTAAACAAATAAATTTTTTCAAATTGTTGTTTTAAATAAAGTGAACATTCACAATGATGAAAGGATACTTAAGCATCTCTCAGTGCTCTCCCAAGGGTGGCATGATTTCCAACAGGTAAGACATTTGCTCATATTCCTGGCTTGGTTGTATCCTCTTTCTCCTGCTTTGTTATTGGGGTTGTTCCCCAAGCAGAATTGTCGTTGGGGTTGTTCCCTAAGCAGAGTGCTTGTTGAAGACTTCGTTTTCTTCTCCAGCAGTTTTTATCTCCCCAGCATGGGTGCGTTCCTTTTGGAAGATTCGGTAATTGGTGGATTGAGACCCCGGTACCCCGTCTCTCTCCCTAGTGCAGTTGCCGGAGCGGAGTTGTTGTTTCTCTCCTTAGCATGGTCGCTTTCTTTTTGAAGATTCAGTGGTTGGTGGATTGATATCCCGGTACTTTACCATTTTCCTCAGCGCAGTCGCCTGCAGAGTTGTTGCTATCTCCCCATCAGAGCGTTTAGCCTTCAGCAGAGTAGTGATTATTTTCCTCCTCAGCCATTGTTGATTTGTTGTGGGAAGGTGTAGCATTTGGTGGTGGATCCCCAGCTCTCCTCCTCATCCCCAGTGGATTCTTCAGTGGATTCCCCCAGTGGATCTGCCAGTAGATTTGTGGTATGTTGGATTATATCTGTGTGATTTCCCCAAAATCCCCAAGAGTTGGTATCCCCAAACAGAGTCAGGATTGCATCTGTGATAATCCCCTCAGAGTCTCCGCCAGAGCTGGTATCTTCGACAGAGTTGCTGTTGTGGCAGTTTCTGCTTGGTGAAACCTCTGTTTCCCCAGTAGGGTCGGTTGGTGGTCTAGCATCCAGAGATTTGGTTGATTTCTTGATTGCTTTTGATCCTCAGTAGAGTGGCTTGTTGCAGAATCTACTTGTGTGATCTGTTTTTCCTTCAGTGGGTGTATCCCCGATGGAGTGGCTACTTGTGTTTTCCCAGGTAGAGTTGCTTGTGCAGCCAGATTCTACATGGATGATCTGTTCTCCCTTTGTGGGTTGTTCCCCAGTGGAGTTAGGTGAAGTTGCTTTCATAGCAGTTCCCGCTTGTGCAATGAACTTTTGATACTGAGGATTCCCCTGCAGATATTTTGGGATTCCTCCCATTCCCCAACAGATTTGTCTTTGTGGCCGTCGTTGCCTGTTGTGACTTTCTGTGCCCCAGTTGGGTTGATTTGTTGATCCATCACTCAGAGATTTTTGCGATATCTCTGATCTTTTGCCTCCCCGCAGATCTTTGCTTTTTAGCATGTAGATCTCCAGTAGATTGGCTTTCCAGTTGGATTCTTTGGTTATTCCCCTGGAAGTGTAGTACCGGGCGTTTGACTCCTGAACTTGTTTGTGTTAGATATGTCTGTTCTGTCAGCATTCATCAAACATAAATTACGCATATTCATGCATAGTCATAAACATTCAGATATTCATGTTGCATTTTTTGCCATATATCTTTTGCTTGTTGTTCCCTTTTTTGGGTGATATAGATCTCCACAATAGATCTCCCCCAAGTAGATGTCGGGTGTTTAAATCTCTCCATATAGAGTTAGCCCCATAAGCAGAAAGTGTCTGTCTTCCCTTCTGCAGTTCCCCACTGAGATATATCCTCGTGGATGACGGTTGTTCCTGTTTCCTCCCAACACATATATTGGGATGGATGTTCCTATTGAGTTATATCCTCATAGGACGAGTTTTGATTCAGTCTGTCTTTTCAGTTTGATCCTGAATTGGCTGTTTGTCAGCTGTTTCTTGTGCTTCCCTGTGGAATAAATGAATGAATTTCCCAGTAACCGGCAATAATTCTTTTTATCCCCAGCGGAGTTTGGGCCTCTACCCTCATAGCGGTAGTTGTAAGTCCTATATTCCTTACTTCTTGGCGGAATTTGTGGTTATATACCTTTTATTCCTCAGCAAGAGTTTGGTTGGTTTTCTACCCAGTATTCGGTAGTTGTAAATCCTCATTTTTCTGCTCTTCAGCAGTTGGTGGTTTGTTTTAAACCCTATTTTTGTTCCCGTGCAGAATTGTGATTCTTTCATTCCCACGCGGACGTCGTGGTTTTCTACCCCGTATTCGGTAGATGTAAACCCTATCTTTTATCCTCATCAGAGTTGTTGGCTACTACCCCGTATTCGGTAGTCGTAAGTCCTATCTCTTTTCCCCTAGCAGAGGTAACCTTTGTGGTTCGTTCTGGTTGATGGTGGATTTGGTGTTGTTGTGGTTTTATTCCTAACGGAGTCTGTGCTTTTTGTGGATAATTGTCGGTTGCTAGCAATTTTATCCTTAGCCAGAATTTTGGTATTCTACCCCGTATTCGGTAGTTGTAAACCCTAATTTCTCCCCTCGCAGAGTTAACCTTGTTGTTCATCCTAACCGATGATGGTTACTCTTTGTGGTTATCTTCATTCAGTATTCGATGTTGATATTCCTTCTTTGCTTGTGGACAATTGCCGGTTGCTAGCAATTGTATCCCAGCAGTTTTCTGGATCATTGATGTATGCTTGCAATGTTATCCCCTTTGAAGTCGCCAGCAAGTCCTTGTGGATAATTGTTGTTTATGCAATTCATCCCCAGCGGGTCTTCTTTCATTTACCCTTTTGTTGGTAATGTTGTTGTTCCCTTTGATTGGTCATCATTATATACCTAGTTTGGTATCCCGATGCCTCTCTTTTCGGTTGATTTATCCTTTATTAACCCAGTAACCGGTTGTGGATAATCTTCCATGCGAGTATGTTATCCATGTTCTAACGGTAATGGATAATATATCTCATGCACTCTTCAGTCGAAGCCTTTTGTGTTTCCCTAGTCGAGTAAGATTCGTATTCCTTTGCGGAATCGAATATTTCTTTGTTTCTTGGATAATTGCCGGATGCTTGCAATTTATCCCCTGTGAGTTATCTTTCGTTTACCTTGTTGTTGTTGGTATCGATTGTCTCTCTTTTTGGTTAAGTCACTTATTATATACCCAGTAACCGGTATCTCTGGTGTCTCTTCCTTTCGAGTATATTATTCACCTTCTGACGGTAATGAATAATGTATCTCATGCGCTCTTTGGTTGGAGTCCTTTGTTGATTTTCCCCAATGGAGTAAGATTCGTATTCTTTGTAGAATCGAATATCCATCCTTTAACAAGTTTGTGTTTTGGATGATGAGTGTTTTGGCATATATACCAATTCACGTTTTTTGGTAGGTCACCTATTATATGCCCTAACCGGTATCTCTGGTGTCTCTTCCATGCGAGTATATTATCTACGTTCTGACGGTAATAGATAATATATCTCATGCGAGTATTCTATCCACGTTCTGACGGTAATGGATATTATATCTCATGCGCTCTTTGGGTTTGTGTCCCCAGTTGAGTAAGATTCGTTTTCCCGTTGTGGATTCGAATGTCCATCCTGTAAGTCGATTTGCTTTTTCAAGCCCTCCTTTCGGATGATGAGTGTTTTGGCTTATATAGCAATTCACGCCTTTGGTTGGTCGCCTATTATATACCCAGTAACTGGTTCCCTAGTGTTCCTTCCTTTCTGCTCCCTATTATGACCTTGGTCCCTTGTGGAGTCAGATTTTCCTGAGTTTATGTACCTTTTTCAGGTCTTTCTCAGATGTTGGTTGATTGATATCTCTCGCCCTTATACCGGTCTTAGATATTCATTCTTCCTGAGTTTGTTACCCTTATACCGGTAACACCTCATTTCCTTGTTGCTTCCCCAGGAGAGTCTCTTTGTTAGACATTCTCCAGTGGTTTTCTGTGGTGATTTTTGCCCTTTTGCTGTATTGGCGTTTTCCCCAATATATGCATTTTTCTCCGGCAGGGAGGTTCTTTGTGAATCTTTCCTGGTCCGAGTCCGGATTTTCATCCGAAGTATCCTTTGCAGATAGTTTGAGTCAGCTTGAGTCTTTCCAATGGATGTGTCCTCCTTTGGAATTCTTTCTTTCCCCAGTGTGAGTCCTTCACTCCCCAGTGAGGTCTCCGGTCCAGTCGTGTTTTATTCACTCAGTGTCAGTTGTTTCCCTAACTCAGAGTCGTGTCTTGCTCACGCTTTCTTTTTCCTTTTTCTTATCCCCATGAGAGTCCTGTTAGTGTCTCTGTTCCTGGTGAGTGAATTACTCCGATGGATCGTCTTTTCTTCTTTGTGGAGCCGTATTCCCCACAAAGTTTTGTTTCTTTTGCATGCATACATCTGCATCATGAGGCCTCTTAGGGACCAAAATTTGTCTCATTACTGTTATTTAAGCCCATTCTACCGTGTGGAGATGAAGATTTCTAAACTTCACTTCTCCGGCTAGAATGACCTTAAATAGAGGCATCTGTAAGACCCCAATTTTGTCCCTAAGATCCCTCATGGCATCATATCATATCATTCATTGCCTCAAGGATCATTGTGCACCTTGCTTCCTTCCCTATGGGTGGGTTATCTTTTGAGAGTGATTTCTTGATCACCAAGCATGTTTGGCATATGTATATCATTGCTTTTCTCTTTATCATTTACCAAAAGTACAAAAATATGTCATCTAACCTTGTTACTTGCAGATGAAGCAATCTTAGGTCAAAGTAGTCAAAGGCAGCCATTGAGTAATAGATGGTGGCCATTCTTGAGAATTTGGGCACCATAATCATTATCAATAGTTCATATGAGCTATGATATCATTTTGAATCAAAACCCCAAGTGGTAGGGGCTTGAAATTCATCTGAATATTGCCAGGTCATCTGAAGACCTAGAAAGTCAACTGCCAAGTCAACTGTTGGATTTGGAGGTGGGAAGTGATGAGAAATACTTCATTCATGTTCAAACAAGTCTCATTTGACATTTCAAACATCAACATTGAAGAAGATAAAGTCAGGTCAAAACTTTCCAAAAATAGAAAGTGACCTATAATTCAAAATTGCCAAAAATGGAAAGGTTTTCTACTCAAGATTACATCATCAAGCAAGCTTCAAATGAAATTTTGTTGAACATGAAAGTTGTAGATCTTTCTCTCCCATTTCCAAAAAGTCCAAGATCATCCATTTCTCATATGTGGTTGAAGAGATATGATCAAAACATGGCCAAGTGTACATGGAGGTTCAAATGTGCATAACTTCTCAACCAATGCTCCAAATCATGTGGCTCTTTTTGCTAAATTCTTGTCATGACCTATAATTTCATAATCTTGCCTTGCATTGCATCAATCATCATCATATGATCATTTGCAAAATCTTGATATTTTGGAGGGAAATTTCACAATTTAAATTTGGTAAATCATTTGAATATTTTGCCATTTCAATTGATTTTAAAAATTCATTTTGAGTGAAAATAGCTTGCATTCGTGTACTGTTCATGCACCATTTTCATGCACAAAGGTGAAAATCCCATTTTGTCAAAACACCTCCATTTTAATCATTTCCATTACCAATTGGTTAATCATGTTTAGAGGGTGATTAGTAGAGAGTATTTAAACCAAAACCCTAACAGAAAATCAAAACAACACTTCACAAATCTCAGATATAGAATTTTTGATCAAATTTTTCTCTCATTTTTTTCTCTCAATTTCTCCAAATCAAAGCACAAATCCTTGCCTCATTCATCATCTAGTATCGTCATAGAGCAAGATTCAAGCAAGAATCATAGGAATTCGTGCAGTTTGGAAGCATACATGAAGCTTGAGCAACAATGGTGAATTTCAAATTCTGTGGATTCAAGCTCAATTGAACTTCAATCTCCATTCCAATCAACTCCACAAGCTTGCTAGAGGAAGATCTAAGCACTGCAAGGCCTGGAACGCGTGAATTCGAAAGCTGCTCTCCAAGAGGTCATAAAATCGCGTCTCTCTTTTCTCAATTTCATTATGCTAAACTTGTAGATCGTGTTTGTGTGAGCATGCTGAGCTTTGAATCACTGAAAACCATACTATATTCATTGAGTTTCGATTGATTTAAAGTTTGATGATAAATCTTGATGTGCTCGATCCGTTTGCTATGTGATGTTAAATGCTATTCCATTAGTTGATTCTTGATCCTTGATGTGTAAGCTACATGATGATGTATTAGTTTTTAAAAACTGGAGAAAATGTTCTTGAGATGTTCTTGAGGTCACCGTTCATGGCGCGGGTTTATTGAAGATGATGATGCTGGATGTTTTGGCCACGCTTTTGATCTGTTCCATCTCATGTTAAAACCGTTGCCTAATGTTTCTTTAGGGCTTACACGCTATTGGTTGCATGAGAGCTCCATGCTCAATTCTGATTGGCCAGTGCTTTTGGTTTAGTGGAACGCTGCGTTTGCACCTAGGCGCCAAATGCCTCATTTCATATTAATTTCCACTAATTCCAATTAATTCATTTTCTATTTCAATTTTTATTTCATTTTTCATTTGCATCTTCAAAAAATCATAACAAATCCAAAAATGATCCAAAATATATGAGGATTTTTGCATGATGTCACATTTTCTGTCTACTATTTTTTGGTTATTTTTTCATGAATTGTGCACGGCTTGAAATTATTTTGTGCTAGGGTTTGTTAACATGTATGCTATTTTGGCCTTGCTTGCCATATCTTTTGTGAAATGATGAGTTTTAATCCAACGCCTATGAAATTTTGCATGCTTAAACTAGACACTTTGCTGGATATTTTGGTGTTGAGTTTGCATTTTTATCATTTGTGGTTTCTGGTTTGTGATTTTTCTAAGTAGGTGTGACAATTTGTGTCACACCTTGTGATGTTCATCTTGTGCTATGTGTTTACCCTATCAGATGATGCTCAATTGTTCTGATTTTTTGCATGCTGATCACATGAGATGTCTTGAATATGCATGAATTTTTCCAGATTTTTGTGAATCATTTCTGATTTAATTGAGATTTTTCATTCTGGTTGATCACATTTGCACTTTCAATTTGCCTTGAACTTAGAATGATCATGGAATGCATTTGGTAAATGATATGAATGTGAGACTTTTTGCTATGTGTCAATAATTGTTTGAAGTTTCATCATGTCAAATTTCAGCTTCTGTTTTGGATTTTTTCCTTATCTTTGACCTAGTGGTTTGCCTCTCATGTTTGAAGCTTTGTTTCAGGTTACACATTCAAGTTACACAATTGATGATGCCTCATCTTGAGAGCATTTGTTATTTGCTTTTGATTACTAATGTGTGTTTTGTAGGTGGATGTTGACTCTCTTGAGTTTGACTTTTGGCTTACACATTGTGTATATTGGTTATCTGTTGCATTAACTGTTGGCTGTTTGTCTGTATAGTTTTACTGATTTGTTTGATGTTTCCACAGGTACATTAGTTGCTTAAGTTCATTTTGAACTTGCTTTTGCCTGGTTGCTTAACCAATTAGGTATAATTTCTCTTCTTCATGTAGTCTGGAAGACCTGGCCTGTTATGTGGTCAGGCACCTGTCTGAAGTCCTCCTTAAGAGGCAATGCTTGTGATTGTTTACTCTTTGTGCCACGCAGGAAAAGTCCTCTTATGAGGCAATTGGTAGATAAAAGAGATGTGTAGTCCATCTCCTACTATTCAGTATGTCATCCCTTTGCTCACATAACATGTTGATGCATTGTGGATATTAACCCAAGATCTATAGAGTCAATCACTTGTGGAGAAGAGTTCCAACTTTCTGAACTCCCACACCTTCTAATATTCAAAGCTCTCACAGGCCAGGGATAAGAGCTATGAGGCTCACCCCTCATCTCCATTTCATCTGCTTCACCTTAACTCTGAATGTTAAGGTTAAGAGCACAACTTACCCCATTTCAGTTGACTGTAAAGTCTAACCTTGTTTGAGCCTAATTGCTTGTATATAGTGTGTGCTAATTGACTTGTTTGGTTGATTACTTTATTCATCTGTGCATGTTTGCTTATGTGTGCTTCTGTGCATTTATCATCATTAATTGTACATAATTGCATAATCATGGTTCATATCTTTGTGACATTCTTGTTTTGTGTTTTGAGGAGTCAGCTGTAAGTCCATTTATTGGCAGTTGTTTCCTATGACCATTGAGGAGTCAATTATAAGTCCAGTTATTGGCATTTGTTTCCTATGATATGGTAGGAGATTGGTATAAGTCCAGTGATTGGCATCCGGTATCCGGTTTTCTTGTTTCTTTGCTTTAGGAGATTGGTAAAAGTCCAGTGATTGGCATCTGGTATCATTGTTTGTTTGTGAGATTAGTATAAGTCCATTGATTGGCATCCGGTATCATGGTTTTGTTTTAGGATATTGGTGTAAGTCCATTGATTGGCATCCGGTATCATGGTTTTGTTTTAGGAGATTGGTGTAAGTCCATTGATTGGCATCCGGTATCCACCTTTATTTGTTATTGCTCATCATTGCCTATTCCAAAGGAATCACTTGAATCATCTTCCATATGATTTCAAGAGGTGAACATCTGAGAAGTTTTACACTCCCTCACCCTCCCACCTTTTGTTTCTTTAAACCTCCATTTTGCATGTTAATCTCAACCTGAAAACTATTATGCAAACATTGTCATCTCTTTTAAAATTAGAAACCTAGGCCTTAGGCCTTTGATTTTTCAAACTCCATTTCATGATACTTCTTTGAATTGAATTCTAATCATACTTTGACCATATTTTGTGAATAAATCCTAATTGGTTAATCCAACTCATTCAATTATTTTGTGGCTTTGTTCATTCTTGATAAGTTTTCATACATTAGCCATAGGTTTGATTTATCCTAGTTGGTTGATGTTAATCTCACCTTTTTGTCCTTAGTGATTGAATTGTAAGACTTCCTTGCTTATTATAGGGTTAACCCCTCACTAGCAAGTGGAAGCTTTTCTCACGTGGGGGACTCGTTGTTTGTATAAGGTTGAGTTTTCTCCCGTGGATAACGAAAGACCTTAAGGCTTTTGTTTTAAAATGAACCCACTCATATTTTGGAAATCTTTTAGCCGAACTACGGCGTTTTGATCCTTACCTTTCATGGAAGGTACGTAGGCAACGGGTTCATCCGTTCAAACACAAAAACAATAAAAATTGTATATTCTTTTCTCATCCCTTCATCCATGTTTGCACAATAAATATTTTCATAACAAATAACATTTCATTCAACAAGTGTGAAAAGGGCTCCCTAGGAGTACCTAGGACGTTTTGGGGGCCTAACACCTTCCCATTTCATAATTTACCCCTTACCCAGATTCTCTGATCTTTTCATTAGTTTTCTATGTGTAAAACTTCTTAGGCTTTTGTTCGCTTTTTAGCCATTCCTTTGGATAAATAAAAGTGCGGTGGCGACTCGATTCTTTGTATGCTTTGCTTTTGATTTAATCAATAAATCATAAAGTGACGAATACACCACTACAATTGTCTACCAACATATCAATGTTTGGCAGAGGGAAATCATCTTTCAGACTGGCTTTATTCAAATCTCAGTAGTCGACACCCATGTAGACTTTTCCATCTTTCTTCCGTACAGGCACAATATTGGCCATCCATTGTGGATACTCGGCAGTTACAAGGAAACCGGCATCAATCTGCTTCTGAACTTACTCTTTGATCTTTACAGCCATATCAGGATGCGTTCTTCTCAACTTCTGCTTGACTGGCAGGCATTCTGGCTTCAACGGCAACACATGCTCCACAATCTCAGAATCCAACCCAGGCATGTCTTGATAGGACCAAGCAAACACATCTGAATATTCTCGAAGAAGATCAATAAACCCCTTCTTAGCATCTGGACACAGTCGAGACCCAATCTTGACTTCCTTCACATCATCCTCAGAACCCAAGTTGACTAACTCAATCTGCTCTTCAAACGGCTGAATAACCTTCTCATCTTGCTCAAGAAGACGAGACAATTCGTCACTCACCTCTATATCACTTTCCTCCTCGACTTCAAACACAGGGAATTCAAAATTTGGAGAAGGAGAAGGATCATTGTATTCAATGGGGTTAGGAACCAACCTGCATAATGATTTGATATTTTGATTTTAGAGAAGTGAATTTGTGACCAAATATTATGAAGATGGACAATTATATTGTTTATTTATGTTTTTTGTGATTACCATTTTCAGAATAAAGCAAAAAGTAAAAATAAACATAAAAAATATGGATGAATAGAATTAATTTTATTGATGATCAATTTAAAATGCCCAAACAATGTTCACTTCTCCCTTAGGCATAGGAGAAAGATTTTTAAAATATAAAGCAATTAATTATATCGATGCAAAATAACAGGAATATCAATGGCAGTCTAATTGTTGCATGTCCCTCCATGCGTTACAAAGTTGGTGCAGTCTTCCTCTTCATTATCCTCTAGCACAGCAGCTGAGTGTTGCTCATTGCCATGAATGAACCCTCCGCTACGGAAGCTAAGTTGCATCTCTTCAGATCTAACAGCTGACGAGCCCTTCTGGAACCCCAAACCAGTTCTGCCCTTGTTCTCAGAGACATCTACCATACGCCCCCACTGATCAACATGACCTTCTTCTACAATCATCTGAGCATCTTTCAGAGAGGACATAGGTTCCCCAACTCTCTTCTCAGCAGCAATAGATAAGGCTTGGAACAGAGTCCCAACCTCATCCTTAGCTTCCACATACGAGAAAGATGACAAATGGCTAACCAACATTGCTTTCTCTCCTCCCACAATCACTAGCTTGCCATTCTTGACAAATTTGAGCTTCTGGTGCAGAGTGGAGGTAACAGCCCCTGCCTCGTGAATCCATGGCCTTCCCAATAAGCAACTGTAGGCCGGGTGGATATCCATTACTTGGAAAGTAATCTGAAAATCACTCAGACCTATCTTGACTGGAAGGTCCACTTCTCCAATAACCGTTTTACGCGAGCCATCTAAGGCTTTGAAAATCACCCCACTATACCTCATGGGAGCTCCTTGGTAAGATAACTTTAACAATGTTGACTTTGGAAGCACATTAAGTGACGAACCGGTGTCAACTAGCACATTTGACAAAGTATCTTCTTTGCAATTCATTGAAATATGCAGAGCCAGCTTATGATTTCTTCCCTCCTCAGGGAGTTCTTCGTCACAGAAGCTCAAATTATTGCATGAAGTGATGTTAGCCACAATGTGATCAAACTGATCCACAGTAACATCTTGCTCCATATACGCTTGTTCAAGAACTCTCTGCAGTGCTTCTCTGTGAGCTTCAGAATTCAAAAGCAGAGACAACACTGAAATCTCAAGGGGGTCTGAAACAACTGCTCAACCACATTGAATTCACTCCTTTTGATCAGTCGGAGTACCTCATCATCATCATTGGCTTTCAAGTTGCTAGGTTCACCAGACTTATATTTTGAACAGCCAACCGGATCTATATTAGGTATCTCCACCTTCTTACCAACAATTGTTTCTTCTTTATTTCCGAGAACACCGGTCCAAATACTCGACCACTGCGGCTCACCTTCGTAACATCAACAATGCTCACCACTGAACTGGTCGTAGGTAATGGGACCTCTTGACCATTCTTCAACATTGTAGCATTATACTGGTACGGTACAGCCTTATCAGATGAATACGGGACTGGGCCCGCTAACCGTATCACCAACGACGATGCTGATCTTTGGTTGACATTCTTGCTACTGCTGCTATCATACTGGATTACCAACCTCTCTTGTTGCTTGAAAATGGGCACTATGACATTGACGTCGTCATCTATATGACGGGATTGAACAATCTGGATCATGCCTTCATCCATCAGACGCTGGATGTCCCTTTTCACTATATCACAACCCCTCGGGTTCACGCTACAGACAACACAACCATCATGGTCATGTTCACAGTCACTCACCATACAGATATCCTTGTGCATCTACACCAAAGATCTTCGGATAAACTGGACATCAAAAACCTTGAATTCACGGGGACAACCGTCCACCATATTCACTGAAGAGTTCCCATGAGCGGGCAAAGGGTTAGCTTTCACATTAGGCGTGCGGTCCTCAAAGGATACTATACCACTCTTCATAAGCTTTTGTACCTCATACTTCAACGGATAACAATTTTCAATATCATGCCCAGGTGCACCCTGATGAAAAGCACAACGAAGCTCAGGTTTATACCACTAGGGAAATGGTTCTGGGATATGCGATGGGTTCCTCGATTGTATCAAGTTTCTGAGGACCAACGAGGGATATAATTCTGCATAAGACATAGGAATCGGATCAAAAGAGACCTTCTTCCTCTCGAAGTTCTGCTGATTCTGGTTGTTGATATTGTTGTTGTTGTAGCTGTTCGTTCTTTGTTGCGGTTGTTGTTGTTGACGTTGATGTTGTTGTTGTTGAATTGGAGTTATTTACTGATTAGAGAATATTGGAATTACTGATGACACTTGATGATGATGATGTTGACGGGGTGGTGGATTTCTTCTTGCTTGAGGCCTCTTCTGCCTCCCACTGGAAATTGCATTGGTTTCACTATCCTTCCTCCTGCTGAAACTACTCTCATACCTCTTACTGGTTGACGCCTCATCTCTTGACAAACGTCCTTCACGGACCCCTTCTTCAAGTCTGATCCCCATATTTACCATTTCAGTAAAATCACTGGGGGCACTGGCGATCATTCGTTCATAATAAAATGAACTCAGGGTTTTTAGAAAGATCTTTGTCATCTCTTTCTCCTCCGAAGGAGGAGTGATCTGTGCAGCCAACTCCCTCCATCTCTGCGCATACTCTTTAAATGTCTCCTTATCTTTCTGAGACATGGACCTCAATCGGTCTCTATCCGGCGACATATCCACATTGTACTTGTACTGCTTCACAAAAGCTTCACCTAGGTCATTGAAAGTGCAGATGCTTGCACTGTCCAACCCCATATACTAACGGAGAGCAATACCAGTCAGGCTATCCTGAAAGTAGTGAATCAACAATTGGTCATTATCTGTTTGAGTTGACATCTTGCGAGCATACATCACAAGATGACTGAGCGGACACGATTTTCCCTTGTATTTTTCAACGTCAGGCACTTTGAATTTCACTGGTATTTTCACATTGGGTACCAAGCACAATTCAGCAACACTCTTCCCAAATAGATCTTTACCTCTCAGCGTTTTCAATTCCTTGCGCATCTCAAGAAATTGATCCTTCATTTCATCCGTCTTCTCATAGAAGTCCGGGCCCTCAGATGGCTCAGAATGATAGATGGTATCCTCTACACGAGGCAAAGTGTGCACAACTGGAGGTGGCACGGACATGACCGGGCTAGATGTCGGCATGGAAGCAAAGGTAGGCGTGAAGCCCTCTGGCACAAAGTTGGGCGACATTCCCCACGGGAATTCGACAGGCAGGTTTGGCGTGAAGTGGGCGGTGGCAGTAGGGACAGTAGAAGTAACCACTTCAGAGATAACAGTCCTCATGGGAGGAGTTGCAGGCGTTGGAGAAGCTTGGCTTTGAGCAGCAAGAACTGACTCCATCATGGTAGTCAGCCGTGCGATCTCTTCTTTCAACTCTCTGTTCTCTTGCTAAAGGTGTTCCATGATTTTCTGATGATTGGCCCTGGTGTTGTACCGGTGAGTCAGCTTGGCTAAAGCACAGAAGAAACACCAATCAGACACCTGGCAAACACCTGCTTATGCAAATGATGCGTGAAATGCAATGATTGATTACTTTTTTATTTCCAAGGAACTTACTATATCATTTGCAAATATATATATATTTAAATGGAAATTGCAATAATTTAATATGACCAAAAATCTCTTTTTATTTATATAAATTAGAAGGATTACACTGAGTACAATTTCAGAAACAAAAATAAAAAGATACAAGAGAAAAGGAGACTAGTCATCCTAAGGATCCCTAACAACAATGTCAGAAGATCTGGCTGAAGGCGCGTACTTCCTTCGAATGCGACGGATCTCGGTCTCAAAAGAAGCCTTCATCTGAGTCTTCTCGAGGACAAGCTGGTCAACAATCTTCTTCCAAGCAACGGAAGGCTGAGGCATGATAGAAGATGAAACCTCTGGCTCTCTCTGTCTCTTCGTCACTTAGTCTTCAAGTAGCTCAATCAGTGCATCTTTGTCCTTAGACTCCAACTGTAACTCTTCATGCTTCTTTCTCAAAGCATGGAAAAGCTCTTCCCACGTATCCTTCTCTTACTTCATCTTGACGAGCACGTCTTCCAACTCCTCTACATCTTGGTTAGGGAGAGTTAATGGCTCAACCACAACCATAGACATAGGTCTTTCACAAGGATACGACATCTTCAACTCCATAGCTCTCTTCTTCACCCAAAGAGTGTAAGCTTCCAAAGCTTTACAATTGCGCGGACCAAGCTCAGATCTTCCTTTCCTATGCACATTATGCCAAGCATGCACAATCTTCTGCTTCAAATGTTGGGGATCTTTACCCTCTTGATAGAAAAGACCTTCTAACAACATGTTATTAGGTTTGTCTCTCAAGGAGAACCCAAGCTGACGACGAGCCAAAGCAGGGTTATAGTTAATTCCTCCTTGTGTACCAATGAGAGGCACATTAGAGAATTCACCACAACTATCAATAATATCCAAACTGCTTAAGGACGGATCATACCAAACTATATCATCATTAGTGAGAGACATAAGTCTCTGAGACCACCTTAGACATTGTTTGTTCTCCATAAAAGCCGGCGTCTGAGGCAAGTGCGAAATAAACCACTTGTACAAAAGAGGAATGCAACAGACGATAGTTCCACCACCCTTAGAATTCCTTAGATGCAAAGAGAAATACATATCACCCAACAAATTAGGCACAGGATTCCCAATCAAGAAAAGTCTAATGACGTTAACATCAATAAAACTGTCAATGTTAGGGAACAAAGCTAATCCATAGATGAGCAACACAAAGATGGCTTCAAAAGCATCCACACTACCAGTTTGAGCAAAAATAGTAGCTTCCTTGATGAGGAAAATAGATGACAATCCAAATAACCCTCCTTTCTTCACCCAATGAGCCTCTATCTCAGACTTCTTCAAGTGAAGAGCTTCAACAATAATACTAGACCGGGGAATCTCCTCCAATCCAATAAAAGGCACTCTACTAGAAACAGGTATCCCCAAAAGATCAGAATACTCCTCCAAGATAGGCACTAGCTGAAAATCTGGGAAAGTGAAGCAATGGTAGAGACGATCATAGAACTGCACCAATACACTCAAAAGTCCTTCAACTACATCATCAGACAAGATGGACTAAAGCTTCCCATGACATTGTTTAAAGTCCAAGGGATCTAATACAAAAGATGCTAGCTTCTTTAACTCTTTCAAGTCGGGACATCTGAAACTCTACTTCTTAGTGTTCCTTCGTCCATAATCCAAGGTCTGAAAATATTTGCAAATGATACCTTAGGTCCTTGAAATTTTCGTGTGATGAATGATATGATGCGCATGAATGCATGAACGCAACAATCACAAATAAGGGATCACACACAAGGCAAACAAAGGTCAAGGGATGAATCAAGTCATTGTCAAGATCAATCATCCATTTTGGTGGATTATGGTTTACACCTTATCAACACTCAAGTTCCATTGATATTGACAAGACTTGATTGGATCAACCAAGAATCAAGGGTTTATTGCAAGTCACGAGCGTGGAGTCTGGGTAAGAACCATCCCAAAGGAGTGAACTAAGGATAAAAACCTGTAGATCATGTTCTAAAAAGTTCCCAGAGTCTTAATTTCATCTATCGGATATTACAGGTTAAGATGACTGACTCATCGACCCATAATATTCTCAAGAGAAACTCGTCTGAGTGTAGTATCGCATAACAACTGTTATCAAGTCTACACTTGAATAGTTTCCGCACTACGTCCTAAATAGGCCAAGATGGGTTAGGTGTTCTAAGGTCCCCAGCTTCTCATACCCAATTAGAAATAGTAATGCCTAACCATAAATACTTGTGTGACATTTCCAAATCCAAAGGAGTCTCCACTGAGCGGATGGGTCTCAAGCCAATTTGTTAAGGACTACTCCACACAAGTCGAACATGACTATACCATCCTCCTATCTTAATTGCACTCAAGTTCGGGTTAGAACTTATCTCACCACTCAGAGATCACCAAGCACAACAAGCAGATTATATCATACATACATATATACAAACATCACATATATACAAATATATTCACATAAAAAGTAGGTTAAACCCACCGGAGACTACTCCCCAGCAGAGTCGCCACTTAATTTCTGTAGGGGGAAATTCATGATCATCAAGCTATTGACAAGCTAGAGATCAATTAACAAGAGTCGCCACCACGCTTTTATTATTTCCAAGGGAAAAGGGAAAAGTACGAACAAAATCCAAATAGTAAGAAGTTTTCAAATAAAAACTAATAAAAATCAAAGATCACAGGTAAGGGGGTTGGTTACACAGAGGGAAGGTGTTAGCACCCAAAGTGTCCTAGGTACTCCTAGGGAGCCCTTTTTGTATGCATATGTATTTTGTACAAAGTGATGTTTACAAACAAATAGAATGGGGGGATGAGAAAAGAATTCATTAATTGTATTTTTGTGTTTGACAAGACCTTCGGTCTTCTGCCTACGTACCAACATAAAAATGAGGGATCAAAATCTCGTTGTTCGTGCTACAAAATTCAAAATGGATGCATTGATTTTAACAAAATTTAAGTTTGAAAGGCACAAAGGCCTAAAATGGTTTGAATGAGTTAGTTCTTTTTGGCTTTTTGAAAGTTTAAGTTAAGTATAGTTAAGTTTATTCACAAGTTTGATTTAAGAAAATAAGTTTGAAAATGCAATGGCATAAGGCCAAAGTTTCTACCTTTTGCAAAAGTGCTCAAAGTTTAGAACAAAAATAGTTCACACAAAGAAGGTTTTGAAAATGGAGGGAGATATTTTGAAATTAAAGAAATGGGGAGAAGATGAAGAGACTACCATATGCACAAAATTTAAAAGTTTAGAGTTGAAAAGATCTGACCAAATGGGTAGCAATCCAATAGACAAGAATGTCAATAGAAACCCAGAATTCCCTTGGACTTTTAGAGTCAAACAACATACAAATGCACAATTATATTATCTTGAAGGGAAAAGGCATCAAATAAAGATGGCCTCATCCAAGCTTATCCATTCTATGATCTTCCTCAGAAATAGCCCATGTAACAGATAAATCCCACAAGTCACAGGTTCAAAATAACAACTTCACAATGATCATGTTGCAGATGAACTAAGAGAGATCTTCAAAGATGTATCAGATGGATTTCAAATTGCAAGCACTTGGTTCTTTACAAATTGGCACTGGCCAAGTCCTTTAGCTCAGGGAGGTTTGATCCGCTGTCGCGCGTGGATCAAAACGAGTAATTTTGTAAAAACGTAATACAACGACAATTAAACTCGGATATCGTCTCAAGGATTCTTGTTTGTAATAATTAAACGTAATCGAATGGGGGGGGTGATTTGGTGTTCAATTACAAAAATGCAGAAAATAAGTGATTATGAAAAGTGATTATTTGAATAAGCTGAAACGAATCAACCCACTATATCATCTTCCGACTTATCATTGATCCCTATAAAATTCCAATTCCCTAAACGAGTCTGATCCTATTCGATTATAAAAGCTACTGACAAGCGCAATAACAATTATACGAAGTCTGTCCCTGAATTCCGAGTAAAGCAAACGAATTAAAACTATTGCGAATTAAGCAAACGCAATATGATCGAACACGATAATGCAAAAGCTACACTAATCACGAAATTGATTCAAAAGCAGACAACAATCAAATTAAAGAATTCTATCATGTAAAAACAATTAAATTAAGGAAGTAATTATGATTATAGATATAATTCAAAGGAACAGATTAATGGAAAATTATAAAAGAACCTCAAAGTGGCATCCGATTACAGTGAATTGATTCTTAGGAAATTAGTTCTCCATAGTCGTTCTTTGCAAGCTCTCAAATTCGTACATGAACAGTGATTTTTTCGTTCCATTCCCAATGGTGTACGGCTGCTAGACCTAGGGGAAAACAAAGACCCGTTTTACAACTCAACTGGGTCGACCCAGCCCACTACAAATGACCCAACAAAAATACAAATAAAATTCTGCAACTTCAACAGACTTTCTGGCCCTACTACAGTCCGATTCAGCTCTCGACTTCTGAACAAAAGTTGTAGATATTTACCTTAGCTTTCCAACACATACTCACAAGCCTCAATCTGATACTCGTAGCTCAAGATATGATTTTTCTCGTGAAAGCTGCTAATGCTAAAAATATAATGCGAAAAACAAATAAGTGCAAAAATAAAATAAATTGTAAAAACACATTAAAACATAAAAATAAGTAAAGCAAACCGAAGAAATGCTTAAGTACAAACATGGAAGAACGTGTATCAAAATGAACTGATCAAATTCTCCCACACTTGAACTTTTGCACTCCGAGCAAAACGAAAAACAAAACAAAGAAAGCACAAATACATCATCAGTTACTCATCCTAGGCTACAAGTCATCTTCGGTTAACTTTGCATTGATAGGTACTAATCTTGCACACTAAGGATATTGTAAGAACATTAATCCACAATTATGCAGACATAAACCTCCTGAATACACAAATCAACTCGAATCATATTATTATACTAAAGCCTAACTTACTCATCCTTATTTTGCTCTTTTTCATTAAGGCGCAATCACATTAAGCCCGTTATCTCCACACACTCATAGCAAGGCGACCGGTTAGTGACTCTGATCCTTTTCTGCACGGGGTTCTGGTACTTAAGTGGCATAACCCTTTGCTTACTCACTTGTAGTTGCGGGGGATCAGACCGTAATTCGCCCTACCAAGTTCAGCACCAGAAACCGCTGAACCAACTAACAACGAGTCAAAAACTTTTTTTTTG
This sequence comes from Lathyrus oleraceus, assembly GCF_024323335.1. Taxonomy (NCBI): domain Eukaryota; kingdom Viridiplantae; phylum Streptophyta; class Magnoliopsida; order Fabales; family Fabaceae; genus Lathyrus; species Lathyrus oleraceus. Next base: position 486,917,346 of record NC_066584.1, on the reverse strand, counting down.
AAGGTTCTACAACCGTTGAGTTAAGTGACCGGGTGAGGGTCACCAAACTTAGAAGGTGCATTCCTTTATTTTATTTTTTTTCGGAACACTCACTTATATTCATCGGCTTCCCTGCGTAGAGTGTGTGTGAGATGGTGCCGACTGTTGAAATAAACTACTCAAGAGCTATCAGCGGATGCGAATGTACGGCTAAAACATAATAAAAATTCAACTCAATTTCCATATGCAGGAGAATTACGGTGTTAAAACAATACCGATCTTGTGAATTTTTCTCAAGTCTCCGCAAACTCGACTCAAAGTAACCTATAGCCTAAAACTTTCAACAAAAATGCAATTTTTTTAAGAAAGAAAACAAAAACAAAACAAAACAAAGAACAAAAACAAAGAAAATAAAGTATCCCCCCCCCCCCCCCCGACACTTAAAATATGCATTGTCCTCAATGAAAGAAACAAACATAAAATAAGAGAGAGAAGAGAGAGGAAAGAACACACCCGAGTAGTCAAGGAGGATAGGTGATCACATAAGCAGCCTTTCCCAAAGAGATATATTCTACATTTTCTTCTTCCAAAGTGGGGCTGTCATGGAATAGCTTTGGGTAATGTCCATTGAACTTGAAATTTTTATTAGTATCTTCGCCTTTTATTCCAGGATCAAAGAATCTTCTAAAAGTAAAAGTGTCAAATGGACACGTGAAGGTGATCTGATCTGGAATGTCAGCCAATGTCCAACCAAATGCCTTTTTATGCTTCCTTAAAACCTGAAAAAGCTTATTTTCTTGATCGAAATCAAGGTTAGAAGAAATTATAGCCGGTAGTTTTTCATTCATCTCTAAATAAGCATATTTCATATTTTCAGGAAGTTGCTTCAGCTCGAGGGAAGGTGGCTGCTCAATAGAAGGAGTGTTTGGGGCAGCCGGGATGTCAAGAGCTTTATCTACATGAACAACTTTAATTGCAACCTCATCTGCAGTAAGAATATCAACTTCCAAGGCAGCCTCAATTTCAGCACAAGCAGAGCAAATTTTAGTTTCAGTACAAATATCACAAGAATAAACATCATCAAAACCAGACAATGATGGAAAATCAGATGCAAACAAATCACTACAAGTATCATCAACAATTTTAGAAATCGAATCTATTTGAAAAACAGAATGTTCTTCCAAGGGTTGTTGATTTGATCCTTGAGTTTGCTGCATGGCATTCACCAAAGTGGCAAGCTGCCCAATCTGTGTTTGCAAAGTCTTTAAAGTAGAATCTACTTGTTGTTGAAACTGGAGATTATTTGCAGCCATTTGTTTGACAATATCTTCTAGTGAAGGTCCAGAAGGTGCAGAGCACACAACCTCAAATTCCTTCAGATGCTCATGCGGATCCTCACCTGCAAGACCAATAAACCTTGGAAACAACTGTATTAAACCAGATTTCAATTTAAAAGGAGTGTCAGCTTCAGGATATTCAATGCACATGCCATTATAATTCACATCAGGGATAGCTAACTGCCTTAAAGTTCTTTGGTCAGCCATAGTAAAAAACAAACACAATGAAGGAAAACGATTAAAATAAATTTATAAAAATAAACTAACACCGAAATTAATCTAATAAAGTCAATTAAGAATTTTGAGAATTTTTTCAGATTTTTTTAAAACTACCAAAACCGAAAATAAATCATAAAAAATAGAAAAATAAGGAATTTCGGTTTTTTAGGGCGGCATCCACTATTTATTCCATAAATAGAGGCTTTTGATTACTGGTTTTTTCCCAATGAATCGATAAAAAATCAGAATAATCTGAGACAATTTGTTTTAAAACAGATTTTTTTTTAATCCCAAACTGCAAAAAGACCAATACGCAAGTTGGACGAAACTACGAGGAAACTAGGACCTATACACTTAGACACTAAACCTATGACTCTAAAAACGATTAAAAGAAACAAGAATCCCCGACAACGACGCCAATTTGCTCCGCTGTCGCGCGCGGATCAAAACGAGTAATTTTGTAAAAACGTAATACAACGACAATTAAACTCGGATATCGTCTCAAGGATTCTTGTTTGTAATAATTAAACGTAATCGAATGGGGGGTGATTTGGTGTTCAATTACAAAAATGCAGAAAATAAGTGATTATAAAAAATGATTATTTGAATAAGCTGAAACGAATCAACCCACTATATCATCTTCCGACTTATCATTGATCCCTATAAAATTCCAATTCCCTAAACGAGTCTGATTCTATTCGATTATAAAAGCTACTGACAAGCGCAATAACAATTATACGAAGTCTGTCCCTGAATTCCGAGTAAAGCAAACGGATTAAAACTATTGCGAATTAAGCAAACGCAATATGATCGAACGTGATAATGCAAAAGCTACACTAATAACGAAATTGATTCAAAAGCAGACAACAATCAAATTAAAGAATCCTATCATGTAAAAACAATTAAATTAAGCAAGTAATTGTGATTATAGATATAATTCAAAGGAACAGATTAATGGAAAGTTATAAAAGAACCTCAAAGTGGCATCCGATTACAGTGAATTGATTCTTAGGAAATTAGTTCTCCATAGTCGTTCTTTGCAAGCTCTCAAATTCGTACATGAACAGTGATTTTTTCGTTCCATTCCCAATGGTGTACGGCTGCTAGACCTAGGGGAAAACAAAGACCCGTTTTACAACTCAACTGGGTCGACCCTGCCCACTACAAATGACCCAACAAAAATACAAATAAAATTCTGCAACTTCAACAGACTTTCTTGCCTTGCTACAGTCCGATTCAGCTCTCGACTTCTGAACAAAAGTTGTAGATCTTTTCCTTAGCTTTCCAACGCATACTCACAAGCCTCAATCTGATACTCGTAGCTCAAGATATGATTTTTCTCGTGAAAGCTGCTAATGCTGAAAATATAATGCGAAAAACAAATAAGTGCAAAAATAAAATAAATTGTAAAAACACATTAAAACATAAAAATAAGTAAAGCAAATCGAAGAAATGATCATGTTGCAGATGAACTAAGAGAGATCTTCAAAGATGTATCAGATGGATTTCAAATTGCAAGCACTTGGTTCTTTACAAATTGGCATTGGCCAAGTCCTTTAGCTCAGGGAGGTTGCCTATATTCTAAGTCCGTTTGTCCAAGATCAAGTCAACAGTCCACTCAAAGTTTTTTAGGGTTTTTATGATTATTATGTACATTGATGGTCAGAGACCACACAAGCAAACAAAGTAATATAAACAAAATATATCACACAATATGGTCCAAATGGACAAAGTGAAAATTGTATTAACATAATCAATTAGAATGATATGTACAATGGCAAATGAAATAAAGTGCAAAAAGTAAATTACATTAAGATAAAAGCTTGAAATTAAAAGTCAATAGTTAGTAAGTTAGAGGTTAGTTTTGTTTTGCTTTGCTTTCTCAAGACATTCTTTGGAGAACACTCAACCCACTTATCACAAGCATGGATCCTTGAACCAAAACATCTTCCAAAGGAAGGAAAGAAGGCAAAGTTTCCACACAATACCATGAAAGAGGGGAGACTTACAATCTCACTAACTAGAATGTTTATGCCTTTTGTGTCACAAATTTAGCGCTATGTTAAGCAATCGTAATTGGACTTATGTAGAAGTCACAACTATTTGAGGCCGGGCAATAGACTTTTGGTGTTAATGCATGTTGGAGACATAGTATTATGAACTATGCTCATGAAACATACCACACACAAAAATATTCAAAAGGTGTGGCCTAATCTCATCCCTACTCATGTCAATTTTTCAATCAACTAGCATTAGGACTTTGAGATGTCATAGGCCAAATAGAAATGAATGGATGAAGAAGGGGAATTAGATGAAGAGGGAAGGGGATGAATGAGATCACAAATTGGTCAAACGAGGACTTTTATTAAATTAATATCATTCATTCATTTTGGGAGATGGAATGTACATTCCATCAATCCCCTAACTCCAATGATATTAACTTCACAAAGTCAAATCAACCTTGACCAAGGCCCAACAACAAACAAGCAAACTCAATTAAGTCAATACAAATGGTCAACAAAATTAAAATGGCATTTATTCATTTAAAAATAATAAAATAGTGCATTTAATTCAAATATGTTTTGTCCAAATCCTAAAATCTCATCAAAACACCAAAGAAATGGCCATGAGATTTATCATAGGTCAAACAAGAACAAAGAACCTTGGAGAAAAAATTTCATAATTTTTGGACATTTAAAAATATTTTTAAATAATTAAAAACAAAACCAAAATCAATTAATTTATGAAAATATTAATAATAATCCAAAAAATAATTTTAATTCAGAATATGAAAAAGGAAAATATTTGAGAATTTTTGGTGAAAGTCCATATTTTTTGGATTAATATTGAATTTAATATGAATTATTGAAGAAAATGCAATTAAAATAAAATTTCAGAAATTCTAAGTTACGTGGACCATCAGATCTCCCTCATTAATTGAGGTGGCAGATCTGATGATCCAAAACGCGCGCTCCACAAAGACCTGAGTCAACCGCGTGGCACAAATGGTATTCACAAGGGACGATCAAGATTAAAACGTGAGACATGGATCCTATGGTTCAGAGGTTGTCCAAGTCATCGCCGGAGCTAGAGCTCCGGTCATCTTCTCCGGTGGAGCTCACCGAACTGGTCAACATAAACCATCACCAAAAAAAGAAATAAGGATATGATCTTAAAGAGAAAATAACACTGAGCTCGAATCTAACCTCAAGTTACTCAAATTCCAAATATATTAAGAGATATGTGGAATTGAAATCTGAGGTACATGAACTGAGTTGCTTCGATTTGACCTCAAAGCAACTCAATCTTCTTGCCTACACTGGTAGGACTTCAGACAACCAAAGAATCAATGGAATTGAACAAGAAATTAAGAGAATCGAAGAGTTTAAAATTTCTGCAAATTACCTTCAATGGAGGTCTGAACTTGATGGATCTTGAGCTTGCTTGCACTTAGACTCACTCTACTTGCTTGTAGGAAGAGAATGGAAAGGTTTAGAATCAATGGATTCCTGGAGAATTGAATTCCAAAATAGTGGAGATTCAAGCTAAAATTCAAACGAATTTATCAGGTTTATCCTATGAGAGTGAAGGGTTTTCAATAGGGGATCAAAGCTGGCGCAATGGTCTCGTTAATTTTGAGCAAATGGAGCTTTATTTATAGATGAATCAAGTGATATTTACACACTCACTTCCACTTTCCAAAATTGGCAAATGATGATGCAATGGTGAATGGGCGCATATAAGCCCATGAAATGATAGCAGAAGGTCCAAATTTGAAGATCAGATGCTTTGAAGTTAGCTTAGATTGCAAGGCACATGTGCATTGTTGCTTGAAGATTGATCCATGCCAAATGATGTCAGCCTGTTTAAGCCATGCGCAACCTATGCATTTCAAGTCCAAAATGAATGAGTTTGAGCTCTTTGAAAAGGTGAGATCAAGAGTAACAAGTTTTATGTTGAACACTTTTTCATTTGGAGCTTGGAACTTGGAGAATTTTGAGGTGGAAATTTGGAAAAATTTGACATATCAAAAGTTTTCTAAGTGTCAAGCCATATGTCTCAATATTCCACCTTGCTTAACTTTTTATATGAGTTTCAAATGAGAAAAGTGTCTTCATAAAAGTTATATCTCTATCAAAGACCTTAAAAATGGTCACCAATTTCATGTCTTTTGTATTTGAAATGATAGAGTTATGCATTTTTGAAGTTTGGAAAAATCACTTGATCAATGGTATAGGTCAAAAGTGACCTATAATGTAGCCTCATATCACATGCTCAAAAAAGTTGAATTAACTCCCACTCCAAACATCAAAGTTGAAGTAGACACATTTAATTTGATTTTTCAACTTGGAATTCTTTCATCTCATATAAATTGAGCAAGTTATGTCCTTGGGAAGTTGACTTTCAAATTAGGGATTAAACAAAATGACCTATAATGTTTCAACATAGAAAATGATTTTAAAAGCAAAACTAGATCTAGGTATTAACATGAAAGTTGTTTCGAATGTCACTTAGAGTAAGTTTTATCTTTGAATCATTTTCATATGGCGAAAATTGTAGGAGATAGGGTCTAGGGAGACCCAGTTTTGATCAGATGAATTCATCTGGCCAACCACCATCAACCAACTTGCTAATTTCCAACTCTCTTGACTTTATTGGCTCATGGTAGATCATATATGAATAAAATGATGAATTTTGAAGTGTCCCTTGAGAAATTTGATCAATTGGTGAGATAGCTTGTTGGAGAAGTTACTCAAGATACCTAGTCAAACTAGGGTTTCCAAGGCAAATCACCCTCAAACTCTTGAAGAAAATTTGATCAATATAACATGTAGAGATCATTGGGACTCATCTATGATGCTTATAACCATTCTTGAATCAATTCTTGGTTGTGCTCTTTGTTCATGAGGGTCTTAAACCCTAGATGTGATCAATGAATCAATGAGATCATGCCCTTCCTACAAAAGAGTTAGGCAAATGCAAAGACATATTTTTGGTATTTTGGTTAGTAAAATGATAATATACAAGTATGATATAATTACAAAGTGCTTGGTGATCTCTCCCAAAACAAACCCAATGAAAAAGGGGTAAGGAGGATGCCAAGATATGATCCCAATGTTAATGCTTATGATGAAATTGCATGAGGGATCTTAGGGTCAAAATTGGGGTCTTATAGAACTATTCGTTCCCCAGCCAGTGAAATATTGTTCCTTGTACCTAACAATACTTTCTTTTGGGCCTCGCATATACCCTTTTAGGACGACATATCGGCAGTCCACCTTGTGAACCAAGAGTTGTTTGGATGATACCCAGACATTTAATTCATTCTTTTTGGCTAAGACGCCTTTTTACTCTTTGGTTACAAGTTCACTTTCCCTTTATGGGTTCCCTTGATACCATACTGTTGGTGCAAGTACTACTTTTCATCACTTTCAATCTCCTTTGTTTTCGTGGTTCCACGAACTACAAATGCTTCGACTTTCTCATTGCATAGTGAGAATACATAGGCACGAGGATGCGAATCCTCCGCGAGCATACTCCTAAATATTCCTTCTGCCCTAAGTCACCATTCATATTTTTCATGATCCATTATCTACCTTCAATCATTGAACCGTTCACCCTAGTGACACACTGGTTCTTAGAAATCAAATACACTTCTTTTGGAATTCTATTTACACCCTTTTAGGACCATATAATGGAAATCCACATTTGTACCCAGACATTTAATTCCTTATTTTTTTGGCAAAGTCTCCGCTTTCCTCTATGGTACAAATTCCATTTATCCTATGGATTCCAATACACCTTTACCTTTGGCTTCAGACTATACCTCTTTAGTCACTTATTGCCAAACCCTTCACTTTTGTGACTTTGGTCATTCATTCCGTTCATCTCCATGATGCATTCATATTCTACCTTCATTCACTCCATGTGATATACCTATTCTTTGAGCCAAATACATTGTCTCTTTGAGCTCCATCTTATGTCACCTTGTGAACCAAAAGTTGTTTGGCTCATACCCAAACACTTAATTCTCCTTGTTTTCGGCTATACCATATAGTGGCAGACGCTTCTGGCTAGTCCACATATTAGTCAACGCCAGTTTTACTCTTAGGTTCATTTTCATCCCTTTTGGAGTTCAAACAACATTAACCCTTGGTTTAGACCATACAGTTATCACAACTTCTTTTCACCTCCCGCCACTAGTTCTTTGAACTACGGAGCTCTGAATTTCTCATTGCACTATAAGGATACGTAGGCATGAGGGGCCCAATCCTCACTGAGCACTTTATCTATTTCTTTTCCTTTCCCCCCTTTCTTTTGCGAGTAATCTTAGATATCACATCCATTCAAGCAAGAACAATTAAAACGGTTCCCATAGAGTACCATGGATGTAAAGGATGCTAATACCTTCCCCTTGTATAACCGACTTCCTTACCCAACATATCTTTTTCCCCCGTGTTTTATCGATGTTTTCCCTTTCCTTCAGGAATAAATAAAGTTCGATGGTGATTCTGTTGTATGTTCGAGCATGCGATGCATTCGGGTATATTTCCGCTAGCTTCAAGGACGGCCAAACAACACACATATTAGAACATAAATGGATACGACTGATAAAATGATAAGATTATGTAGTATATATCGTTAACCCGGACACAATCGGAAAAATTGTCCCAATCTCGGAGTAACCTGTCATACCCTAATTCTTAACCCTAAGATCTCACATCTCATTTGCATCTTTGGCATACAAGCAAGGTCACATTTTGGCCCTTCCCTTATCCATCTTTGGATTTGCGTTTTGTAGGGATCACCAAGCACCTCTTTGTTTACCTTTGTGTTTATATATTTATATCTTATCTAACCACTAATCAAAATACCAAAAATATGTCTTGATTCCCTTAAGTTTATTGTGCAAGGTAAGGCTCCTCAAGTTAAAAGCATCTCAAAGTTGGGTGGCTTACTTCTCAAGAAAAGTCAAAGTTCATGTGTTTATTTCCATGCCTTCTTCAACAAGTAACTTCAATATTTGAGAAATTTAATCAAGAGACCATCAAGGACGCATTATCTTGAGTTCATATGATCACCAACATGCTTTGAAATGCAATGAAAGTCCAAGTACACAAGCTTGTTCCAAGTGTTTTGACCTAAAAGTTAACATTTTGAAGTCAAGGTTCCAAAGATCACAACTCCTTCAATTCTAAACATTTTTCAATTCCCTTTTTTGAATATGACTCTTCTCAACATCCTATACAACTTCTTTTTATATGAAAAGAGCCAATTATTCTTGGAGGATCATCAAAAGTTTGGAGACATTATAGGTCATCTATGGACTTAGTGAAATTTGACCTATTTTCAAGTGAATTTTTGCCAACTTTCAAAGATCATAACTTATTCCATTTTCAACATATGGAGATGATTCTTTTTGTACAATTCCATTCGTGATAACCTTTACAGGTTTTCTTCAAATACCAAGGTCAAAATATGCTTGGAAGGCCATGGAATTCATTGGGACATTATAGGTCATTTTCAGCCATGAAACACTCAAATTTTTCTAAAAGTTATGGAACCAGTATTTCATGTCAACTTTAACACACCCTAAATTTGTGCTCAAACATCCAAATGTAACATTTATTATCTCATTTTAATCTTGGCCATAATGTTAACACATTGCAAAAAGAATGGGATAAAAAACCCTCTTGAGTAGGATACCCCATTGAGTTGAACATGGTGACTTGAAACTGAAGAAATCACCATTGCCTGAAATTTGATCATGACTAAAATCAATTCCAAGCCAAATTAGCAAGTGTTTTTGTCCTAAACATGTTTAATCAAACCTCCAGAAGTTAATTGATACTTAAAATGCACCATTTTGTTGAGTTTTGAGGAGTTTCAAGTCACATTTTTCACACACATGGATCAAATTCGTTTTGCATGAATTCTGCATCATTCCACACGTATTTGAATCCAATTACATTGCCTATAAATAGAGGAAGCTTTTGCCTTCATTTGCAAGATTTGGAGAGCCAAGAAACCCCTGCTGCAACTTAAAGTTTTATACAGAAAATTCAACTATCGTGTTTTGAGTTTGAGCCTATTTCAATCCATTTTCTTGATTTTATTAGCTCCATCGGTATCCTCTTAAACTTTTGTAACAATTCCCTAGCTCTGAGACCTTCTGAATTGCGTCAACCAGATTGAGCTTCATCAACTTCTGACCACCATCTGGATAAGGTAGTTCTAAGCATCATTTGAACTCAAACAAGTTACCACAATGTAGTCATTCACTCTCTGATGTTTTCCCCTAACTTATCTGGTGTTGATTGATCGTGTTCATCATTTAAATTTTGTTTCGTGGCTTTCTTATTTTTGAAACTTCTTTGAAATTCCCTTTGCTCAGTTCACATAAATGAATTTGATGCATAAGGTTGAATTCAGGATGAGAAGAGGATCACAATGGTGGTGGTCTCGTGTCTTGAAGTTACCAAACGATGAAACTCCGGTAAGAGCTCACCAGAGAAGATGACTAGAGTATTTCTCAGGTGGTATGAGTTTGGACCAGACACATTGGCGTTTTGAAATTTTTTAATTGGTTAAATTCAAATTGGATCCTGTGTTTTGATTGCAGCGTGTTCCATCGTGTTTCTCATCATTTGGAGTGTTGGATATGTCACGTCAATTAATGAGGTGTGATCCGACGCTCCTGGTTTTTTTTTCTTCTGATTTTAACTCTTTTTCTTTTATCATTTTAAATTTCTTTTTCTTTAAAAAATCGTAGTAATTTCATTTTTTATCCAAAAAATTCCAAAATAATTTCTAAAATTCTCTTTTATTTTTCTTCATCTGATTTTTATTTTTCCATATTTTATTTCATTAATTTTCTACTTTTTAATGAATTTTCTCTTTTCTCCCTTATTTTAATTGGTTTAAAAATATTTTTCTACATTTTAAAATTCTGAAAATTTTATTATATGTTTCTCATTTTATTTCCAACCTTCCATAATTTTCTTGGCCATTTATTTAGTGTTATGAAGGACTTTGTTGATTTTCCATTTTATTTCTATTTAAAAAATCATTTAAAAATACCTTTAATGCTTTTTTATTTCATTTAATTGCATTTTTAAATTTGTTTGACCTTGTGGACTTCTGTTGGCCTTGGATCATGATGATTTTGACTTCAATTCTCATCAAACTCAATAGATCTTAGGTGTTGATGGGGTGAAAATCCTAATCCACCCAAATGTATGATTGATTTTGATGATGACTTGATCAAATTTGTGATTCAATTTGGGTGTAACCTCTCTTATCCCCTTTCTTCTTCATCCCCTTCTTTTCCCTTTGATCAATTGGATGAGTTTGTGTCCATCTTGTTCATGATTTGTGGATTAGTGCTTAATGAACTTTCATCATTTCAAATCTACCTTCTAAGTGATCATGGATCATTTAAGGTACTTTGGATTGATGCATAAGTTTGTCCTAAGTGTCATGAAATATGGATTGAAGTAATGGACCATCCTCCTATCGTTTATGCTTAATCATCCCCTTTCTTTTTCTTTTCTTGTGTGGCATAGCTTTAGGAGGATAATTTACATATCATTTCTCTAGAATGTATTAACACAAACATTATTATTGACCGACCTCAGATAGTAGTGACTTCTACATAAGTCCAATTGCGATTGCTTAACATAGCGCTAAATTTGTACCAAAGACAATTGCATTTTTATAAGTGAGATTGTAAGTCTCATATTCCTCATGGTATTGTGTGAAAATTTTGCTCCTTTTCTATTTGTGAGAGCTAGTGGCATACTTGTTGATTTTATCCAAGTTGGAGCCATTCTCATAAATGATGTATAAGGTCATATTTTCATACTTGTGAGTGAATAGTTAAGTGTTCTCCAAAAAATGACCAAAACATATATTGTCTTCTTTCACTAACATTTACTAACACCTTATTATATTAACTTTATTTTAGTGTCATTTTCTTCATGTTTTTTATTTCTTTCTATTTACTTTATGCTTTTATTTTAGCATCTAATATCATATTTGCTCTTTGTCTATGTGGACTTTCATTTTATTTTAAAATACATTAATGAAGGAAAAACCCCTAAAAGGAACTTGGTTATCTTGATTCATGGACTTGTGGTTACTATCCTTGGCATATTTGAGGAGTTATGGACTTATAATTAGGATCTTGACCTTTACTTTGGGACTTGTGACTTGAGACCTTCGAAATCATCTGATATAATAACTTTGGACTTCTCTGTGAAGACTTGGCTTAGTTACTCTGGTTTCATCTGACACATGGATTACTATTTGCTTATTTTTCTTGTAGACTTGGCTTAGTTACTCTGGTTTCTCTGTGAAGACTTGGCTTAGTTACTCTGGTTTCTCTGTGAAGACTTGGCTTAGTTACTCTGGTTTCTTGCCTGACTTATGTCATAAAGCTTGCTATCTCTTGGTTAGATCTTTCTTCTATAGCTTTTTCTTTATGCTTTAGGATAGTTTCTTCTTCTCCTCCCCTTCTTTACTTTTTAAATTCTTCTCCCTTTTTCAAAACCCTTCTTATTTTCAAACTTGAACCATTTTTTCAATAAACCTTGACTTTTGTCAAGTGATTTTCAAAACCTTTTTCTCAATAAATTTCAACCATCTTAAGCATATTTAGACCAATTTCAAAGGATTAAAAAGTGCTTAAATCATTCAAACCATTTTGTGCCCTTGTGCATTTTTTCTTTTAAATCTTTTCTCAAGGCATTAGACATGAGTCATTTCCATAGTTGAGTTATAATTCTTCTATCTCCATAGTATTGATGATAATTATTTTCCATTTGTAGGGGCTAGTGGCATACTTGTTGATCCTTATCCAAGTTGGAGCCCTTCTCATAATGATGCAAAGTCCTCATACTTGTGGGTGACTAGTTGAGTATTCTCCTTAAAATGACAAAACGTATTTTCCATAAAAAATGAATCAAAACAAACTTCTTTTGTTATTTTTACCACAAACTACATGGTTTTGATCCTCCATTACACTTTGTTGGTACATAGGCATGAGGATTTAAAAGTCTTGGCAAACACCAAATCATAATAAAAATGCTTATTTTCCCATCCCTCCAATCTTTTAACAAACAACACTTTTTCAAGCTAAAATGTGCATATTTAAAGCCATGGATGTTTAGGATGCTAATACCTCCCATTTGCATAACTAACCCCCATACCCTTGTTCTCTCTTTATTAGTTTTGTTTTAAAACTTCTTTGGGTTTTCTTTGTACTTTTTCCCTTTTCCTTTGGAAACAATAAAAGCGCAGTGACGACTCTTGCTTTGCGAGTTAAGTTAATCAATAACTTAATCTCAAAATTTTTACCGCTACACAACCTCTACATCATGATTTAGTTTCTCCTTTCAATTTTTGTAACCTTTGATTTTGATATATTAATAATTTTTTGTTACAACAATGTTAACAACAAACATCACCTCAACTTAAACACACATAAAAACAACAACACTTTCCAAAAAGAAACCAGATATCACAAAACGAATATTGGTGACAGGTCTAAATAAACAACAAATACAACATATATCAAAACAAATAAAAATACTTAACCACAATATTTAAACACGATATTTATAACCGATTACAACAATCAAACTGATATCATTTGGTCCAAACATTATTTCTCTTGCATTCTTATCATTTTTAACTCGCACCCACCCACACACGACATCGTGTCTCTCAATACTTCTAATTTTCCGGCCTTCAGGTATATCTCCGTCTAACCAATGAATCAACTCTCTCTATAGTTGCTCGAAACTACAGGTGTTCCAGAAGAGCATCTCAATCGGAGGTTTGTCTCTCAAATAAATCATTTTCCCATTGCAGCGACGAAGACGAACCATGTTTGCAATATAATGAGAAAAGATACGGAAAAATGAATCACACTACACCTCTATTTATACTAAAAATTATACAACACGGATAGGTGCCAGACTAATTGGCGTAACCTCTTAAATCTAACACATAGGTGCCAATTGGGTTGACAACACTAGATACAGAAGTCAATCCAATTGGCGCCTCCTATTTGAGCAAAAAACTGTACTTCTTTCTCTTATATTTCTTTTATCTTTCTTTTATACCAATCAATATCTTAAATATACTCTATTTAGATTTCTCATATATTTCTCTCTTCTTATATCCTTTTCTCACCTCTTTTCTCTCTTCTCAATTTCTTCTTTCAACCAATCACACCCTAAATGAACTGATATGTGTAAATCACTTTGATTTTGATTGTTATGGTAGATACTAGAAACATTGGAACATTTGATATCCGTTTTAATTTAAAATTATGATTTTTTAAAAAGAAAAGTCAATTTTAAACATACATACACACACACACACATATATATATATATATATATATATATATATATATATATATATATATATATATATATATATATATATATATTCATGATAAACCTATTTTAATCAAACAAATCATATTATTATATTTATAAAATAATTAAAATATTACAAATATATAATGTATTTGTTTAATAATGATCTTAATAATAGTGATTGAAAATGTGATTATTGTCAAATGCAATTTAGAGAGGTGATTGTAGATCGTCACATTGGTGATAGTCAGTGATGGTTTACGGTGGGCAGAGTAGTGCCTAGAGTGGTAGTGGATTGTGGTGATGGGAGGTCATAATGGTGATGAGAGATATATGTCGTGGTGATCGACGATGATGAGAGTGATGGTTTACAGTGGTCAGAGTAGTGGCTAGAGTGGTAGTGGATTCTGGTGATGGGAGATCATAATGGTGATGAGAGATATATGTAGTGGTGATCGACGATGATGAGAGTGGTGGTCGACAATGATTAATGTGGTGGATGCCGATGATCATTGTGGTGGCGATAACGGTGCTTGATAGTTGTCAATAGTCAAATTAGAGAATATAAGTAGATAAAGTGGTGATCAAAATGAGGTCGATGGTTGGTATAAATGGTCAGGTGGTTAGATATAAAACGAAATTTATTTATTTTAAATTTTAAATTTTAAAGAAAAATCGATTTGAAATTAATTAAAAAAGTAAGTCAACTTCATTTTTGCCAAATGGACTTTTGTTTTGAAATTGATTCTCCAAACCAAAAACTTGGACTAGTGCCTATCCTCTTTAGTCTCATCTTGGAGCATGACATGTATACAATTCAAAGTTACGAAATCATATATGCAACTAACTACCATACTAAAATTCTTGCAATACATTCCATCAACCTCAATCATCTACAACACCTAAAATCAAGCCATGAGATAATATCATCATGAACAGAAGAAATTCTTTCATCAGGTTCACCTTCCAAAATGCCATGGTAACCTCCTTCATATATCTTTAGAGTCTTATCTTTGCTACAAGCTTTCTCATAAAGAAATTGGCTCACCAGTGGATCTGTCACCTTATCTTCTGCTCCATGAAGAATCAATAATGGAGCTGAAACCTGAAAATTGTATATAACAATGATTGCATGCAGAAAAAAACATAACGATATATAGTAGAATTCAATAAAATCTAACCTTCTCTAACTGTGACTCAATATCTTGAGTTGCACTCAAGAGTTCCATTCCGGTTCTTAATCGCGTTTTATCATCGTAAGAAACAACATTGTAACCGGCCTAAAGAGAAAAAAAATCCTAACATAATTAGTTTCTTTAAAATGATTAATCAATTACTAGGTAAACATTGAAGAACAAGGGATTGAGAAAGTTACTAACAAATTTTCTTTTCCCGGGTTCTCGTATAATCAGCTCGGTTAGATCCTTATAAGGAAATAGTTTCGCCTTTGGCATCATTTTAGACAAGAGAGTTAGCACATTCAAAACCATAGTTGATGGTATCATGCCTTTTGAAATCTTAGCACCAAAGAAGAAGAACGTGTCAGTATCGTGTATCCGATGTCTGTGTCAATGTTTCAGAGAATAATGCAACAGAAAGAAACAGACATACCTTACACATTGGTGCTACAAGGATGACTCCATCCCAATCATTAGGTTGCTTCAAATGAGCTTTAAGAGCAATTGCTCCACCCATCGACTGCCCGAATATAAATCCCGGCAAATCTCTCACCTCAGGTCTTGCTGTCAACAAAAAATAAACGTATTAAAATAAAATCGTAATCATTCGCTCCAATGCAACCTCGATCACAGTCACATAGAGAATGAAAGTCCTAATTTTAAAGGCCATACCTTTAATTTTTGTAGAGTATTCTATAACATCGTCGACCAAATCATCGAAACTCGGTACATAACCATGCAATCCTTCAGATAAACCGAAACCCTCAAAATCCATCGCATAAACACCAAATCCAGAAGCAGCAATTCTCCTAGCAATACCTGAAGAAAAAATCAAATAATGAATACTCCTTCATCATACTTGATATGTTTCTAGCTCGGTTAACAAAAAAAAAATCAATAACAGAGTAAAAAGACAAACCTTCAAAGAAGAAAGTGCAAGTACTGCCATATCCATGACAGAAAAACAAAGCTCCCTTGATTGGAACACCGTTTTTTGGCATCCAACTTTTGCAGAAAATCTCCAATCCTCTCGAATTCCTTTCATACCACTGATAATTAAAGTTAATAACTTTACATCATTTTTCAAACATACACTACCTATGAAGCACAAAGATCAATAGAAGTACGTGCGTCGCTGTGTCTGACACGTGTCTGTGTCCGACACTTATATGACATTCATACGATATGTGTCAGAAAAGTTAAACAAATATCGGAAAAATTGACAAATTTCTTCCAAAAAAATAGTTATTTTCTTTGATTCGATGGTCTTTAAATCGGTGTTTGACACTTATAAGAGAATGACATACAATGTTTAACAATTCATATAAGTGTTTTATAAAATAAAAAGTTTATATTTATAAATTTTTTGAACAAATCTTGATAAAAAAAAGGTTAAACAGCAATGTTATCAATGAGAATTAGAGATGTAAATTTTGATTAATATATTTTTAATTTTTTATAATAGATAAAAAAAATAAACTCAAATACTATCATATTTATGCTTTATATTTTTACATTATCTATGTCAGAGTGGTCGCGTCTTGGTGTTAATGTCGGAGTCTGAATTTTATAATACATTATTGATCATGCAAAAGGACATTTATAAGTAAAACAAAACAAAAAACTTACTTCTTGAGTTCTGATCCCAGAAGGTGCAGTCTATTAAATAAAAAACACAGAAAAGAAAAGATTGAAACATATAAGTCGTAATCCTAAAAAAAATGGAATACGAAATTAAAAAAAAAGTTTGAGGTATAATTGAATTAATCACCTTGAATAAGAAATGGTCTAGTTTGTGTTGCACATGAGTGAAGGCCTCTCGAACGTGTCTCCGAGAAGGTGCAAAATCAAGGTTAAGAGAAGCTATGGAATTCAAATCGTCACTAATACCATCAATCATTGACTTTTTCTTTGCGGTCAATCTCAATATTGGTAATTTCTTGAGTTTGATTGAAATGGAAATTGGATTATGATGATAGTGATTGAGTGGATTATGGTTTTGTGATCCAAATGGGAGTGTTGTGTTGAGACTGAGAGAGAGGTCCATGGTTGTTGTGGTTGGTGGAGTTTGAAGAGAGTAAGTGATGGTGTTTGTTTTGAACGATGTTGAGTTGAACATAGACTTCTATTAATCATGTATAGTTTACGTTGTTGTCAACACACGTTTTTGAGGTTTGAAAATTTGACTATCGTGTCAATGAAAATAGGCTTGTTTTAATTGTGATAATTTCACTAATAGAGTGATACGTTTATATGTTTAAATAGATACACTTTCCAATAACTTTTTACACTTTTCCAATATGAGAAGCTATATTAATAGTGATACATTGAATTGTTTCAAAAGAAATAGTGATCCATTGAAGTTTTTTTTTTTGTTTATACTAATAAAAAAAAGTGGAATTGAGAGGTTTTATAGAAAAATATATATATCAATTGAGAGTTTTTTTTTTTTTTATAAATAGTGGCATTTTTAAATGCCACATAATTCACATAATAAACAAATATCTTCAAATATTATATCCGTTGTAATATATTGATTCACATCAATCACTTTTGATAAAATTGAATGTTTCTTCAATTTATTTTTTTATAAAAAATATCAGTAAATATTCTAAAAGCAAACTAAATCTAAAAAATATCAGTAATATTTTACAAAAAATATCAGTAATTTTATTTTATGATAGCTAGATGATAGTACTAGTGAAATTATATTTTGTACCACAATATAAGTCGCTTTATAATATCAATGAATCATTAATGATATGTTTTCTATTATACCCTTAAATATATATTATTCTCTCTTCTTTTAATTATATTAATTTGTCTTTCCAATATCATTAATTAAGGACAATTTTGTAAAATATTTCACAATTTCTCATTTTTATATCATAATTATTACATTTCTTCTTACGTATAAAATGTCAAAAACGATTTATAATAAAAAGACGGAGGGAATAGTGTTCAATGCAATAGCTTGCTGTCTATAGTGAGCATTAGATGTGGGCACTGTTCCAATTTTCTTCACTTTTATTCTTAGCCTCTCACTACCATTCCCACCTTTAAATACTCCAAAGCTTCACATTTTCTCTCTCTTTTTTAATATAAATTACACAAATTTTCATTTTTTGGTTAAGGTTACAATTAATTTTTCTCCCTAAAAATTACACAAATTTTTACTTTATAGTTAAAGTTAAAGTTAGTTCAAGTTACCTTGTGATAATTTAGTAAATGCAGAACTTACCTACTAGCATAAACTCTTGCAGAACTATTTGGAAGTGCTTATTCATAAGTTGTTTTCATTTATTTTCATAAGCTCTCTAAAATAGTTTACGAATAATTGCCTATAAATTATATGAAAACAATTCTTTACTTTATTTTGTCATCAAATAATATTATGCATAAGCACTTATATAATAAGCTCTTTTTTTAACCAAAGAGAGAAAGCTATGAATGTGAATGAGCATTACCTCTTGACATATTTGTCCATAAAATTTCCTTTAGCAATAACACCTGCAACAGAGAAAACAAGACCAATTCAATGTGCATAAGAGTTGTATAAGAGTCCTAAATTATGTTTGAGTTTAACAGCAAAAAAATAAAATTTACCCAAATATTAATAACAATACTATTATCAAAACACAAGGGTCAAGTTGGAGGTTTCATTGACACTCGTTAATAAACTGATCCAAAACAAGTTTTCCACAATCAAATGAGTCTGGACAATCATCATTGTCCACTTCCTTTTCTAGTTAAGATAAGTAATAGTAGAAGAGTTAAATGAGGGAACAAAAGAAACCTGTGATGTACCACTGCATAACATGATAAAGAACACAAATAGTTTACACACAGATTCTCACATTAAGTGTACAGAGTTTACTAAGCTAATGGACTTTGTGCTATTATTTTGGGAAAAACTAGTCTCTCTAAATAATCAATAAAGGAGTATGTACTCCATTTTTGTTCATAACATGATGAAGAACACAAATCTACAAAAATATTAAGAGCATCCCTTGGAGTATGTATTCCAATTCTGTTCATAACATGATAAACTCAACAATATAGTAAGTTCGTATGCATTATTGGGATTGAAGGTTCCAAGTGATGCGCATGTGGTTTCTAAGCTAATGGACTGTGGTGCTATCATTCAAAGTACCCTAAAGGCACTTTTTTACACGAAGATATCAAGAACTTGAACTTAGACAAAAATAAACAAATGAATATAGAATAATATATTCAAATAATACTAATCTTGTGAAAGAGGATGTCAATTTATCACTTGAGTCTCATAAATATCAGAAATCCTATTGTGAAAAACGAAAGAAATATTACTTTGAAATTGGTGGATTGTGGAATTGTGGATTGTCGAGTAGCAGGATGGAGCAGTTGAACAACCCGATTACGAAACTATAGAATGTGGAGCAGCAGAACATAGCCGCAAAAAACCTGATTGCAGAACTGCAGAATGCAGGTTTGCGATTGAACGATTGAAAGATGGTTCCAATAACTGGTAGGGTTGATCATTAGAGTTCCATATTGGTACTGATACTGAAGAGGTGTGGTTCTAATTTCAAAACAATGTTAGGGTTTGAATTTGAATGATGTGAATGAATTAAAATCGAAAGGATTTACGGAAAATTGATTGGAGGCAAAAGATTAAGAGAAATTAGAAATTGAAGCTTCGAGGTAACTGCAATTCGAAATCAAAATTATCGAGAGAGAGAGAGAGGATTTAGTTGAAGAGTATACCAAGGAGGCGATAATGATTTTTTAAAATTCATATCATAACATTATTATTATTCTTATTCTTATTACTATATGTTTTTTTAAAAACAATATTACTATTATTTAATATAATTAAAGTTTTATTTTATTATATGAATAAACCAATGAAATAGGGGGATGAGATAAAGGTGCACCTACACTTGTGGAAATTTGTGAAACACTTATGAAAATATTGGCGGTTGAAACCACCATTGTATTACTAATATTATGTCATTTGGTAAAACCGCCGTAATCAACTGTAAATTATGGTGTTTTAAACTAAAAGCCATAATTTATGCTGATTTTTGTAGTGATTATAGCTAAGTTATTGGCAACTATATTAAAAAAAGTCATGCATAATATGATATAGACATATTAGTCTGCTTTTGTAAAAATAGGAAAATGTTAGATGGTGTTTTAGTTATCAATAAACTTGTGGATTTCTCAAAAAAGGCAAAGGAGAGAATGTATACTTCTAAATATTGATTTCAAAAATGCCTGCTATAATGTGTCTTGGGACTATCCTAGGAACATTATGAGAAGGATATGATTTGGTGTTGGATGGTTAAGATGGATGGAGGCATGTCTGTTTTCGAGCAGTTTAACCATTCTAGTCAATGGAAGCACTGCACAACCCCAAAGAGGACTGCTTTAGGGAGACCCTTTGTCTCCATTTCTATTTTTAATGGTTGCAGAAGGATTATCAGGACTGGTCAACATAAATATTTTCTATTATAAAAGAATACAATATTAATTCTGGATATCTTTTATGTTTCAACTAGAATTGTATACTTCAGTTTTCAGTCGACCAAATATTCAAATAGCTAAGGCCTAATTCATCTCAAATTCATTTCACGTGGCCCAAGGTATAAATCAATTCACACGAGAAAGCAATATACACTTTATGATATCCACATTTGATTATACTCATCTTGAATCTTAAAATTCCTTGTGTGGTTGAGTGCTAACTATGTAGGTCCACCCCGCACTGCCGTATCAGAGATCAATACCACCAACTCAAGAGGTTCAGTTCTCCAACTACATCAATTTATGATTCCTGAATGGAACAGTGGAGTCTTCTGCGGGAAACAACTTCTGATTCATACGATTTCCATGATCTCAGATCCAACTTTAGATATACCTGTTCGTAACCTCCTCATGTCAAAAGATCGAGAGTATTCATATTCAAATGCAGGGATCCATCACATTTAATTTGTGTAGTTATCATTTCAGCAACAATTAACCATATCTCAAGATCTCTAATTTCCCTCAAGATCTATGTGAATGAGAAGAAGAAGAGAGGATCTTAGGTAATTTTCTTGGAGGCCATGCCTAGGGTTTATGGTCCATCCTCCTGTCTAATGTCACCTCTATCTCTCGCCGTGAAAGTGATACTCCTCATAGCGGCGACGATGATATGACGAGTTCATAGTTAATGCACGGTGCAAATATTGTTACACCCTAAACTCCGAAACTTATAAATAAGAGATTACTTGACAATTTAAGGTGTCACCAACGATAACCCTTCAAAAAACATATTAATTTAGAAAACACGCAATGGAAAATAATCATCATACAACACCTGTCATCACATGCTCACCTTTACTTAGGATATCATCGAACATAATCATATTAAACACATAAATAAAACATATTAACTTCAATTTGAATCTTATAAGGAATTAGCCTTCACAAAACGAGGTTTCAAAAAGAGGTTTTAATATCCAACTCAAAACACTGCGACATAATAGTTATTAAAACTCAACCACATAAGCAAATTAACATCAAACATAATAAATGAAACATCGTCCCCCCTAGTGTTATAGAATCGGAACACGACGACTAATAATAAAAACGATAACTAATGAAAATAACTCCCAAGAGCTATTTCTCACTCACAACATAAACTCTACTCCAGAGTATCTGCAAGATGTCCATGGCGGAAAATATCAAAGAAAAGGGGTGAGAATTCACATCAATAAATGAATGGTATAAATTTCAAGGTAAAATTCAAACATCTACCCATTGAACAACAATTCCACAACATCATTCTCACACACAATCCAATCAACATACACAAAATAATCACATACTCATCATGTAAAATTATGCAATGAGACTCACATCCTTAACTAGACGCATATGCATGTGGTACCAAATCATCATCAATTGGTTCGCTCAGTGTCGCACCCCAAAATTTGACTTTGGCTTTGTTGACCACATCTTGATTAATCTCGTTGTCTCGTATTCATCTCAATTTCTTAAACTTCACGTGACAACTGGTTTGATTAGGTTTTGTGTGTTTTCGTTGCTTACCGTGTTGTATTTCGTTGTTTTAGCAAAACCTGGCCGATATCGTTGCCTCGTATTTATCTCGCTTATCTCTTTTGTGTGTGGCATCGCTTCGATTAGGTTTTGTGCGTTTTTATCTATTTAATTGTTTGTTTGTCGGTATTTTAACAGTATTTCGAATATATTAGAGTTTTCGTATTGTCCGATTATTTGTGATTGTGTTTGTCAGCGTTTTCGTGATGTCATGTTGATTTTATTATTGCCTAGGGTTGTTTATTTAATTACGTGTTGTGCCGTGTGATTTAATCGAGTCTGTTTGAGTCGTGTTGTTGATTTTACTGGTTTACCGGTTTACTGGTTTATTGGTTTTATCAATTTGTCTGTTTTGCTGTGCAAATTGTCATCATTTTTATCGCGTTCGTGTCGCTCGATTTTATCGTATTTTAATCGTGTGCCGTTTAATATTATTTGTGCTTAATATTAATTGTGTTTAGTTGTTAATTAGTTTATTTAATTAGGATTAATATTATATTAGTTTATTATTATTATTATTATATATATAAATATATATTATTAATTTATGTTAGATATTTTTTAGGTTTCTTATTGTTTAAGTAATCTAAATATATATTATTAATTTATGTTAGATATTTTTTAGGTTTCTTATTGTTTAAGTAATCTAAATATATATTATTAATTTATGTTAGATATTTTTAGGTTTCTTATTGTTTAAGTAATCTAAATATATATATATATATATATATATATATATAGATGTGGTTAGTAAGAAAAAAGGAGAAAAAAGAGAAAAAGGTGGGATCAGTAAGAAAAAACGTGTGGTGAGAGAAACAGAGAATTGAAAAGAAATATTTTTCCAAAAGCATTACCGTATTTTCACTTGTTCTTCATTTTCGGTAACCCAAAATCGTCCCGATTATTCACCGAAACACAAAACCGATTTCATATCTTTGAAGTTCGTTGAGTCCAGGTCACAAATATCCAAGGTTCATTTCATTCCGGCGTCGTTTCACCGATCAAAAGCGACGTTGAAGTCAGGTACTCACGAAGGCAGCCAGCACTGCGTCGGTCACGGTTTCCAGCTTTCGGTCGATCATATGGACGATCAGAAGTTCATCCTCTTCACACAAGGTAATATTCTTCACTTATCTCTGAAATCGGAGCCAGCACTGCGTCGGTGACGATTTCCAGCTTTCGGTCGATCATTTGGACGATCAGAAGTTCATCCTCTTCACACAAGGTAATATTCTTCACTTATCTCTGAAATCGGCAAAGTTCCGGCTTGCCGACATGTGTTTTTAATTATTTATATTATATATATATATATATATATATATATATATATATATATATATATATATATATATATATTATATATATATATATATATATATATATATATATATATATATATATATATATATATATATATATAATATATATATATATACATATATATATATATATATTACTTTTGTCTATTATATTATTTGTCTAAATGTACATATATATTATTTTTGTCTACTATATATTTATTGTCTAAAATATATATATATATATATATATATATATATATATATATATATATATATATATATATATATATATATATATATATATATATATATATATATATATATATATATATATATATATATATATATTACTTTTGTTTACTAAATATTATTTATCTTTTATTATTATTTTGCATATATGTTTTATTTAAATGTTAGTTAAATTAATTTTTTGTTTAAATGTTTATTTTAATTAAATGTTTATTTATATCAAATGTTTATTTTGTCTAAAGTAAATGTTTATATTGTTTCTTATATTTGTTTATGTTGTTACTAACCGTTTCGTTTCAGTTTCAGCTCGATTAACTCCACTAACTATTCGTAATACTAACTATTCATAGCTAACTGTGTTGTAATAATTTACTTTCTCGCATTTTTTATTTTCTGTATTGTGTGTTTAATCGTATTGTTCACATTTTATGTTAAAAAATCGAAAAATCCAAAAAAGAGAAACCCGATGCGATTCCAACGGTCGCCGTTTAAGAAACCCTTTTCACACACTCACAAGCTTACTCTTGGGCTTCCTTATAATGAGCCCATTTATTTATTGTTTCAGGGTTTAGGCTCATTCAAATCTTTTGCCAGCTTTGGCTTTTCAGTTTAAAAATATTTTCAAAAGGACGTGTCAGTCTCGAAGCCTCCCGCCTAGGTCGAGCAAGAGATGGCAAGACACGCCAATCTAAAATCAACAAAACAGACTTTCCCCTTTTCTTTTGGGAGAACTACGCGGATTCTGATTTCTCCATTGCGCCTTGGAGATACGTAGGCATGAAGTCTACAACTTTATCGAGTCCAAAAGCAATAAAATCAAGTTCTTTTCTCATCTCCCCAATCAAACGATCAAAGCAAAAAAAGCAAAGCATTCACATAAACATAAGCAAAAAGGTTCCTGTTGAGTACCACAGATGTAGAGGGTGCTAATACCTTCCCTTTGCATAACCAACCCCCGAACCCGTAACTCTAAAGGGATTTATCGTTATTTTTCCCTTCCTCTTTTTTGGATAAAATAAAAGACGGTGACGACTCTTGCGTTTAAAATATTTTTCAAACGGGTTAAGTTCAATCAATACTTAATCTCGTGAAAAATCCCGCCGCGACAGAATGGCGACTCTGCTGGGGAAATACATGATTAAACTTATTTGAGGGTTTAGCCTATCTTTGCTTGTTTATATGTTTGCTTTGTGAATATTTGCTAAATTGTATTGTTTGTAATGTTTGTTATTTTGGGTTTTTGGGGATACTTGTGATAAATCCTATACCCGGATTTGGGGCACATTTGAGATAGGATGGATGATAATTCAGGTTGACTTGATAGGAGACAATCCTTACCAAGTTGACTTGAGCCTTTGTCCGCTTGGTGGAGGCCTCTTTGAGGGTGATAGTGCTAAACAAGTCATTTGTGAGGCATTGTTGCTTTCGACGGGCCCGTGAAGCCAAGGACCTTAGTTTACCTTTACCCCATCTTGGCCTTACTTAGGATGTGATGCGGTGACCACTTCGGACCAAAAGTCTGGTTTGGTTGATACGCGATATCACACTCAAGCGAGATTCTTTTGAGAATAATATTGGAAAGCGAGCAGTTGCTTAACCCGGTATTATCCGAAGAAGGATCCATAACCTTGGGAACTTTTAGAACCCGTTTGGCAGGTGAACCTTAGAACTTATCTGGGGGCTTTGTCCTAAACTCCATGCTGGTGATGAACTTTGAACCTTGTATTGTTTGACCATGTTTGTGTTTGTCGCATTCATGCATGACATGCATTCATTCCCATCATTTCAACCTTTTTCCAAGGAACTTAAAGTGAGGATGGCAAATATTGCAGGAAACATGGATTTTGGACGGAGAAGTGTGAAAAAGTACAATCTCATCAATCCAAAGATAGATGAACTAAAGAAACTGGTTTCTTCGATCGCAGATCCTATTGGTTTCAGAGACAGATATGGGGCACTTATATCTTTATTGACACTTAAGATGGAAGAAGGGTTATTGCAGACATTAGTACAGTTCTATGATCCAGTCTATCACTGTTTCACATTCCCAGACTATCAACTCATGCCTACATTGGAAGAGTATGCCCAGTTGCTTCACATCCCAGTTGCTGATACAATACCTTTCTCTGGTTCAGAAAAGTTACCCGAGCACAGTTCTCTTGCAAAAGTGTTGTACATGAAGAAGTCAGAATTCAAGAATAACTTCACCACCAAAGGAGGACTTCCAGGTTTCACTGCCAAGTTCTTAATGGGGAAGGTTTCTTATTTTGCCAGTCAAGGTTGTGATATTATTGTGGAGCATCTGTTCGCCTTGTTGATCTACGATTTGTTACTATTTCCTAATATTGAAGGTTTTGTGGATTCATATGCTATACGCATCTTCCTAAGTGGTAATCCTGTTCCAACTTTGCTCGGAGACACCTATCATTCCATCCATTACCGTACTTTGAAAGGAGGAGGAACCATAGTCTGCTGTATACCGTTACTCTACAAATGGTTTGTCTCTCATCTTCCTAAGTCAGCTACTTTTTGGGATCGCAAGTCAGGACTTCAGTGGTCACAGAGGATTATGTCTCTTACCCAGTCAGATATTGCATGGTATAGTAGAGTTTTAGACGATGTGAAGATCATTGATAGTTGCGGGGAGTTCCCCAATGTGCCCCTCATGGGCACAAAGGGAATCATTTCTTATAATCCAGTACTTGCTAGGAGACAACTCGGTTACCCTATGAAGGACAAGCCTCCTAACATTCTTTTAGAAGGTATTTTCTTGAGGGATAACGAGGAGGACCCTACCATGAAAGAGAGAGTAGTAAGAGCTTGGCATCGTGTTTGTCGCAAAGGGAGACTTGAATTGGGTAAGAAAGATTGTACCTCCTATGAGCCGTACCTCCAGTGGATCAGAGCCAGAGCTACACAGTTGAAAATGCCATACCCACATCATGATCCTATCAAACCCGCTCCGTTGAAGACCCCCTACCTTCCGCTAGATGACAAAGAAGAACTCCAAGCCACCTTGGAGAGGGTCAAGAAAGAGAGAGACGCTTGGAAGGATAAGGCCCAGGTGCTCGAAATGGAAAATGAAGAACTTCAGAGACAGTTAAAGGAGCAGAATGGAGAAGATCGTGCAGGTAAACGTCCAAGGGTGCAAGAGGATTTATTTTCCTCAGGCACAACAGATTACTCCCAGATTCCACAGTCCTCAGGTGCATGGAAAGGTCTTGTAGACAGTTTGGTGAAGTTGAAAGCTTTTATGCAGAAGGCCTATGAAGAAAGAATTGAGAGACTTGAAGGACAACTCCTACTTGTTTATGCTCGTCCTGATGACACATGTCCTTAAATGGTTTTCTTGGTTGTATTTTGGGTTGATAATTTTGTATATTTTGATAAAAATGCTTAAAATGAAAAATTTTGTTTTGTTATCAAAAATGTTTGCAATTCTATCTTTTTCTTCACTTAGAGTTCCTTGGAAAATCATTCATTTTGCATATCCATGCATCACGTGCATACAGGTTATCTGTCTTGGTCCAGTCTTCTAACAGTTGCTTCCCGCCAGCAGATCCATTTCAAGCCGACGCATAATTACAACACAAGAGCCAACTACAAAAGAAGAATGGAGATAACAGATAACGAGAACCGAAAATTGAAAGCTCAGGTTGACCGCCTTTCTGCTATGGTCGAGACATTGATAGCAAACCAAGCAGCCCAAGCTGCTCAACTTCAAACAGCACAAGCTCAGGTTGCCGAAGCACAAGATGCACAGATCCAGGCGCAAGCACAGGCAACAGAGATGCGCAACCAAATGTTAATCGCCCGTCTACAAGCAGAGGAAGCCCAGGCTAGGGCTCAAGTTCATAATTCAGGACAGACTTCGGCACAGAATCAACCTCAAATTCAGAATCAGACAACAGCAGCACCCGTCACTACAGTCATCGCTTCAGAAATCCACGCTGTCCCAGTCACTTCTGTTACCATCACAGCATCCCGTCCTTGGGAAATACCCAGGGATCTTAATCAAGATAGATATCAACAAGAGTTCGTTCCACCAAATGCTCCTGTCTTCACTAATGTGCCTCCCGTTGTTCACTATACTCCTCACCTAGGAGAACCTATCTATCACGGCCCTACCCCAAGTGAGGATCCTTGTCTCAATGATAGAATGGATGAATTCCAGGATCAGTTTGCGGAATTACAAAAAGAGATAAAAGCTCTTCGTGGGAAAGAACTGTTTGGCAGAGATGTAAATGATATGTGTTTGGTTCCAGACGTAAGGATGCCAGCAAAATTTAAACTACCAGAATTTGAAAAGTACAAAGTAAGTTCTTGTCCACAGACCCATTTGGTTATGTACGTGCGAAAGATGTCAATGTACACCAACGACCAAAGGATGCTCATTCATTGTTTTCAAGACAGCCTTACCGGTGCAGCTTTACGCTGGTATATGGGATTAGACAGTTCTCAGATCAAGACTTTCAACGATTTAGGCGAGGCCTTTATCAAACATTACAAATACAACCTTGATAATGTGCCAGACCGAGATCAGTTGAGGTCCATGCAACAAAGAGAAAAGGAGACATTCCGTGAATACGCGCAAAGGTGGCGCGAAATTGCAGCACAGGTTGTTCCACCTATGGAAGAAAAGGAGATGACGAAAGTGTTCTTAAAGACTCTTGATACTTTTTATTACGAGAGGATGATTGCAAGCGCTCCTACAGACTTTACTGACATGGTAAACATGGGAGTCCGTTTAGAGGAAGCAGTTCGAGAAGGGCGTCTAGTTAGAGAAGGAAGTTCATCTTCAAGCGGGGCAAAGAGGTACGGCGGTTTTATGAAAAAGAAGGAACAAGAAACTAATGCTGTGTCCTATAATCATCCAAGAAGGATCAATTATCCTTACCATTCCCAACACCAACATATAGCAGCCGTGACTCCAGTAATCACTTCCGCTCCAGTTCAAGTCCAATACCCTCAGCAGCGTACCAACCGCTTCCAACAGAATACTCAGTATCAGCAACAACATCAACCTCAACAACATCAACATCAGTTACAACAACGTCCACCACAGCAACAAAGAAAAACCAATTTTGATCCAATTCCGATGTCATATGCAGAATTGTATCCAGCTTTGATCGCTAAAAACCTTGTGCAACCACGACCACGACCTCTTATACCAGAAGTGCTACCTTGGTGGTACAAGCCAGAGGTATCTTGTCCCTTTCATCAGAATGCTCCAGGTCATGACTTAGACAACTGTTTTGCTTTAAAGTTGGAAGTACAGAAGTTGACAAGAGCAGGTATCCTGACCTTCAAGAGCATGGGTCCCAATGTGAAGGACAATCCAATGCCAAGTCATGGTCCTTCATCAGTGAACAATATAGAAGTTTGTCTCAATGAACAACGTGTTACGAAGATAGAGGAGATTCGGCAGTCTTTGGTTGAAATTCATTCTGTTTTATGTGCTCATGGTCTATTCCAACATGACCACCAGATCTGTGGTACATGTTCAGTCAATTCAAGAGGTTGTAGAAATATTCAAGATGATTTGCAAGGCGTCCTTGATCAGGGTTTGATTCAGATTTCTAGACAAGTGAGTTCTCCAGAATCACAAGAACAAGAGGTGAATGTCATCATTCCTTGCTTCAACATTCCAGAGAAAGTAGAGATAGCTTATCATCCGAGGGAGCCAGTGGTGATTTGCCCTCCGGGCCCAATGCCTTACACTTCAGATAAAGCGGTCCCCTACCGCTATGCAGCAACTATTATTGAGAACGGTAAAGAGGTCGAGATTAAAACCTTAGCCTCAGTTACCAATATCGCAGCAAATAGCCGAATGACGCGCAGTGGCCGCGTGTTCGCTCCGCCGGTTATCCCAAGTAGAAATGTTGAGAAAGATCCAGTAGTCGTGGTACCAGTGACAAGAGAAGCAGAAGGGCAAACAAGCAATTCAACCCTTGATAAAGAAACAGATGAACTACTTAGAATTATCAAGCTCAGTGACTACAAAGTGGTAGATCAGTTGCTACAGACACCGTCAAAAATCTCGATCCTGTCCTTATTATTGAATTCAGCTGTCCACAGAGAAGCACTACTGAAGGTGCTTGATCAAGCCTTTGTAGAACAGGATATAACAGCAGAGCAGTTCAACAATGTTGTAGGCAGCATCACTTCGTGCAATGGCTTAGGCTTTTGTGATGAAGAACTGCCAGAAGAAGGAAAGAATCACAACTTCGCTCTCCATATCTTAGCCAATTGTCAAGGGGATTCTTTGTCTAATATCCTAATTGACACCGGTTCATCTCTGAATGTCATGCCCAAGTCTACCTTGGTGAAGCTAAAGTACAAAGGGGGGCAAATGCGGCATAGTGGAATTATTGTGAAAGCGTTCGATGGATCAAGAAAATCAGTCATTGGAGAAGTTGATTTGCCTATTTGTATTATACCACATGTATTCCAGATCACTTTCCAGGTTATGGATATAGTGCCAGCTTATAGCTGTCTGCTCGGACGCCCATGGATTCATGAGGCGGGTGCCATTACATCCACGTTACACCAAAAGTTAAAGTTTGTCAAGAATGGGCAAATAGTGACGGTTAATGGGGAGCAGGCTATGCTGATTAGCCACCTTTTCATCGTTTAGTGTGATAGAAGTAGACGAGACGGCTGTTCAAACTCCATTTCAGGCCCTGACCATCGATGATTACAAGAAAAGTGAAGGTTCAATCGCGTCATTCAAAGACGCCCATCAGATTGTCAAGACAGGTCCTACAGAAATGTGGGGCAAGGTGATAGAGTTGCCAGAAAACGTTAACCATGCAGGATTAGGCTTTGTTGATGGAAAACAAGTGCAGACTTCAGTGGTGCGACCTTTCAAAGATATCTTTCACAGCGGTGGGTTTATCAACATGGTAGCAGTTGAAGAGGATACTTTTGAGAAAAAGACAGAAGACGAAGGCCCCAGATTTGTGACACCAAGAGTAGTTATGAAGAACTGGACCGCAGTTGACATCCCACATTGTGTCCACATATCAAAGTAATTAAGCTTTTCAGTTTTCAAAAATCTTCCGCTTTAGCCCAAAGCGCGAAGCATTAATTTTGTAAAATGGGCACTTTTGTCAAAAACGTACTATCCATGAAAAAGATCTTTTGTGTTCCTATACACTTGTGTCCTTTTATCTTTTCAGCTTTTTCGGAAAATGGTAACACAAAAAAAAAACCTTAAAAAGAACACATTTTTGCATGTCATGGTCAGTCCTCTAAAAACAATTGTTTGTACAGGTTACTTAAACCCGTTGAACACAATGACATCATGCCCTCTCCCAACTTTGAACATTCTGTATTCGAAGCTGAAGAGGAAGAGTGGGATGAGATTCCAGAAGAGGTCGCCCGCCAGCTTGAAAATGAAGAAGACATTATTCAGCCATACAAGGAGCCTTTGGAAACAGTCAACTTGGGTTCGGAAGAAAATGTGAAAGAAGTCAAAATTGGAGCATTGTTATCCCCACAGGTCAAGGAGCAATTGATCAGCCTGTTGAAAGAGTATGTAGATGTGTTTGCTTGGTCTTATCAAGATATGCCTGGTCTCGACACTGACATCGTAGAGCACAAGCTACCTTTGAAGCCAGAATGTCCACCGGTCAAATAGAAATTAAGAAGAACACATCCAGATATGGCCGTCAAAATTAAAGAAGAAGTTCTGAAGCAAATAGATGCTGGTTTTCTTGCCACTTCAGTGTATCCAGAGTGGATAGCAAATATTGTGCCAGTTCCTAAGAAGGACGGGAAGGTACGAATGTGTGTCGACTATCGTGACTTAAATAGAGCAAGCCCAAAGGATGATTTCCCCCTGCCTCATATTGACATGTTGGTAGACAATACAACAAAGTTTGACATATTCTCCTTCATGGACGGATTCTCCGGGTATAACCAGATCAAAATGGCTCCCGAAGACATGGAAAAAACTACATTCATAACACCATGGGGAACATTCTGTTATCAAGTGATGCCGTTTGGGTTGAAGAACGCATGTGCTACTTACCAGCGAGCCATGACAACGCTCTTTCACGACATGATGCACACAGAGATTGAGGTTTATGTGGATGACATGATCGCGAAGTCTCGTTCAGAAGAAGGTCACTTAGTGGATCTATTGAAGCTGTTTCAACGATTGAGGAAGTTCCGTCTTCGCCTCAATCCGAACAAATGCACATTTGGCGTCAGGTCAGGTAAACTCTTGGGCTTCATTGTCAGCCAAAAAGGCATTGAAGTTGATCCAGATAAAGTAAAAGCTATCCAAGAGATGCCCGCACCAAAAACAGAAAGGCAAGTGAGAGGTTTTCTAGGACGATTGAATTACATATCCCGGTTTATTTCTCACATGACTGCCACTTGTGAACCTATCTTCAAATTGCTGAGAAAGAGTCAGAATTGTGTTTGGACAGAGGATTGTCAGAAAGCATTTGACAGTATCAAAGAGTACCTCATGGAGCCTCCTATCTTGTTACCACCTGTTGCTGGAAGACCGTTGGTTATGTATTTGACAGTGCTTGAGAATTCTATGGGCTGTATTCTGGGTCAACGAGACGAAACTGGAAAGAAAGAGCATGCCATTTACTACTTAAGCAAGAAATTTACTGACTGTGAATCACGATACTCCTTACTCGAGAAGACATGTTGTGCATTGGCTTGGGCTGCTAAGAGATTGAGGCAGTATATGTTAAGTCACACCACTTGGTTGATATCCAAAATGGATCCAATCAAGTACATTTTTGAGAAGCCTGCACTCACTGGTAAGATTGCAAGATGGCAGATGCTGTTATCAGAATACGACATTGAGTATCATACCCAGAAAGCTATCAAGAGCAGTGTGTTGGCTGAGTACCTTGCTCACCAACCCGTTGAAGATCACGATGATAATGAGGATGAGTTTCCTGATGAAGATGTCATGTTCCTAAAATCCAGAGATTGTAAAGAGCCACTTCCTGAAGAAGGGCCTGAACCAGATTCTCAATGGGGTTTAGTATTTGATGGAGCTTCCAACGTTTATGGACATGGAGTAGGTGCAGTCATTATCACTCTAGAAGGTTCTCATATTCCTTTCACGGCAAGAATTTGCTTTGAATGTACAAACAACATTGCTGAATATGAAGCCTGTATCATGGGTCTTGAAGAAGCCATTGACCTCCGCATCAAAAATCTTACTGTTTATGGTGACTCAGCGTTAGTTATCAATCAGATCAAAGGAGAATGGGAAACACGCCACCCTGGCTTGATCCCATACAAAGACTATGCAAGAAGATTTTTGACTTTCTTCACCAAGGTTGAATTGCATCACATTGCTCGGGATGAGAATCATATGGCGGATGCTCTAGCTACGTTGTCTTCAATGTATCAAGTGGGTTTTCCAAACGAAGTACCCAGAATTGTGATCAAGAGACTTGATAGACCAGCACATGTGTTTACAGCTGAGGCCAGTTTTGATGATAAACCATGGTACCACGATATCAAGCATTTCCTTCAGACTCAGGAGTATCCTCTTGGAGCAACAGAAAAAGATAAAAAGACTTTGAGAAGATTGTCAGGCAGTTTCTTCCTTAATCAGAATGTGCTCTATAAGAGGAATTATGACATGGTCTTACTCAGATGTGTTGACAAAAAGGAAGCAGAAATGTTGATGAAAGAAGTTCACGAAGGGTCCTTTGGTACTCATGCAAACGGCCACTCTATGTCAAGAAAGATGTTGAGAGTTGGTTACTACTGGTTGACCATGGAATCAGATTGCTGCAAATTTGTAAAGAAGTGTCACAAATGTCAGATCTACGCTGATAAGGTTCATGTACCACCAACCTTTTTGAATGTGATTTCTGCTCCTTGGCCATTCTCAATGTGGGGCATTGACATGATCGGTATGATTGAACCCAAAGCTTCCAACGGACACCGTTTCATTCTCGTGGCAATTGATTACTTCACCAAATGGGTGGAAGCAGCTTCGTAT
This sequence comes from Lathyrus oleraceus, assembly GCF_024323335.1. Lineage (NCBI taxonomy): Eukaryota > Viridiplantae > Streptophyta > Magnoliopsida > Fabales > Fabaceae > Lathyrus > Lathyrus oleraceus. Next base: position 486,883,617 of record NC_066584.1, on the reverse strand, counting down.
GCAAAGGTGACAAAGCAAGTGGTGGTCAGATTCATCAAAAATAATCTCATTTGCCGATATGGCATTCCAAACAAGATCATCACTGACAATGGCTCCAATCTGAACAACAAAATGATGGATGAATTATGTGAAAGTTTCAGGATCGAGCATCACAACTCTTCTCCTTACCGTCCCAAGATGAATGGGGCAGTTGAAGCTGCAAATAAGAATATCAAGAAGATCATTCAAAAGATGGTTGTTACCTACAAAGATTGGCATGAAATGCTGCCTTTTGCACTACACGGATATAGAACATCAGTCCGTACTTCAACTGGGGCAACCCCATTTTCACTTGTATACGGTATGGAAGTTGTGTTATCGATAGAGGTTGAAATTCCACCAATGAGGATACTAATGGAAACTCAGTTGTCAGAGGCTGAATGGTGTCAAAGCAGATACGATTAGTTGAATTTGATTGAAGAAAAAAGAATGACTGCCTTGTGCCATGGACAGTTATATCAAAAGAGAATGAAGCAGGCATTTGATAGGAAGGTTAAGCCGAGAGAATTCAAAGAGGGTGACCTTGTACTCAAGAAGATGATACTATTTCACAATGATTCTAGGGGCAAGTGGACTCCTAACTATGAAGGACCCTATGTTGTCAAGAAAGCCTTCTCAGGCGGTGCTTTAATTCTTACAAACATGGATGGTGAAGAGCTTCCACGTCCCGTGAATACAGATGCAGTCAAGAAATACTTCGCCTAAAAAATGAAAAGAACAGCTCGCTAAGTTGAAAACCCGAAAGGGCGGCTTAGGCAAAAATGAGCGTCTCGGTGGACTGAAAACCTGAAAGGGCGGTCCAAGCAGAAATTAGAGACATAAAAAAACAAAGAGAATATTATCCCGGTAGATTGAAAACCCGAAAGGGCAATCTAGGCAAAAGTTAGGGATTTCAGGCAAGTAACTGCATAACAGAGATAAGATCATTGAAGTATCAGAATATTTTCAACAGTTCTCCAACTTTCTCAAGGCTGCAATACAGGTCAAAAGTGGAAGAGAGAATGATGTCATTGTAGTTCAACGTACCCTTTCTCCACGAAATTACCATTTTCCAATTTGTAAAGATCTATGGAATCACGTTGTTGGCTGATTACCATCCTATCAAATCAATTTGAGCCTTTCTATATTTCTTGGCACTCTTAATTTTCATTTCAATTTACGAAAGTTCTTTTACTTTGACAGATATGTTTTGAAACAAAAGTTTTGAATTAAAAACAGTTTTTGAAAAATATAAAGATTATTTATTTTGATTTGTGGACATCAATAAAAGGATTGAGACATGTGGTCCCAGTGATTCTGAAATCATGTGATTCCAACTAGACATGTTCATATTACTATCCTTATATGTATATGATGAAAAAATCTCCACAGGTGTCTTGGCAGTAATATTTCTCCAGCAGAGGTTGTGATTCTGGATATCCCCAGCTATGCTTCCTAGTTTTCCTCAAGAGATCATGCAAGAAATCTTTCAAGAAGTTTATTCCCTTCACTTGGGGCATGAAGACTCCCCAGTTAATTGATCATGAAGACTCCCCAGTTTAATTGATCATGAAGACTCCCCGGTTCATTGATCATGAAGACTTTGATCCAGGTTTTAAGTTACAGATTTGGCCTATGGGATTACTACAGGTATTTCCCCAGTAATTTATTAAGGAGAGATCAGCAATGTCCCCAGCAGAGGATGAGAAGGAAGCTTTGATTTCCCCGAGCAGGAGTAATACAAAGGTCTCCATCCCTCAGCGAGTGAAGAAAGTTGATATTCAGAAACTACAGGGAATCTCCTGTTGTTCTCTGTCCATTCAATAGAAGGATATGTCTCCTCCTCAGTAATGTTTTGTAGTAAAGAAGAGTGTGTTGCATTTTAAGCAAATTCAAGAATTGCAGGATTTCTCCTAAATTCTCATTTATATTCAAAGGTCAGACATCACTGTTCCCTGGCAGAGTCTCCTAGAGGAAAGATCTCGTAACCAGATATCAGACACCATAATCCCCTGCAGAGTCTTCAGATACAGAAAGTCTCCATGATAATTAAAGCAAAAAAATCAAGGATAGATTTCCCCTATATTCTTATTCCCTGGAAAGATACCACCTATCCCCAGCGGACTTTATCCCCAGCAGAGTCTTCCAGAAGAATAATCCCTTCTGCATTATCAGCAAATTCAAGAATTGCAGGACTTCTCTTACCATATCATCTTATTTCCAGAGGATAACACCTTGTATCCCCAGCGGAGTCCTCAGAAAAGTCCAATCCTCATATACCTCACAAATTCAAGAACCACAGGGAATCTCCTGCATTTTTGAAGTAGAAGGCATCTCCATTCTTCTACGGAATCCTCAGCAGAGACAGACTTTTAAAGAAACCTGGATATGGTGCTCTTGTACCAATTCCCCAGCAAGTCTTTGTACTACTCCCTAGCGAGTCTCAGTGCAAATCTCCAGCAAGTCCTTATGCAGCTGTTAACATTTTTAGTTATTCCTAGTTTTATCTGTCCATCATGCATTCATTACTAAATATTCATGCATATCTATGACATATCATGCTTGCATTCATATGCACCTTGTTTCCTTGTTTATATTGTGGGTTGAGTCAATCTCTCCATATAGAGTATCCTCATAAGCAACAAAATACCTTTTATTGGTCATGTTCCCCACATAGATCTATGCCTCGTGGAAGATGGTTGTTTCAGTTGTAAATCCCGATGAGTTCATTCCTCTTCAGTTGAAGTCTTGTTTGACCGTTTCATTCTAGTTCTATCCTAGTTTGAACCTCGTGTCTCCAGATAAAGCTCAGAAATTGCCAGTAAAAGAAGGCAACAATATAGTCTTTGTGACTCTCATTCAGTAAAATAGACATGACAGATATTGTGTCCAAGTCCTTTATACCTTCATCTTTGAGTTGGTACCCGTTACAAACTTGAGTTACCTACATCCATGAGTGGTAACCTTTGTTATCCCTCAGATAAATTAATTACTATCTCCATCTATGAGTTGATAACATCCTCACAGAAAGTTCCATGGTTCTACCTGCAACTTTGAGCTGGTAGCGTGCTTTCGTCTTTGAGTTTAGCACAAATTCCTTTTGATTCCACCTTCGTCTTTGAGTTGGTGAAGTACCTGCAACTTTGAGCTGGTAATATGCATTCATCTTTGAGTTCGCACATTTTCCTGTGATTCCATCTTCGTCTTTGAGTTGATGGAGTACCTTCATCTATGAGTAGGGTATGTTTGATCCTTGTTGAACTGATAGTGTGCTTTCATCTTTGAGTCTGCACAGATAACTTCTGATTCCATCTTCGTCTTTGAGTTGATGGAGTACCTTCATCTATGAGTTAGGTACATTTTGTCCTTCCACCGTCATCTTTGAGTCGGTAATGATAAACATCTCCAGGAGAATATGTTCTAAATTCTTTTAAACACCTTTGTCAATGAATCGGTGGTTGCCTTCAACTTTGAGTCGGCGTTTCTCTGTCTACCTCATCAATGAGTTGGTAGTGTGCATTCAACTGTAAGTCTGCACAATGATCCTTAGATCTGATTCTTCATCTACACCATCATCAATGAGTTGGAATTTGATTTCCCTAGCAGTGTTATTATCAATCTTTTGAAGCTTGCCTTCAACTTTGAGTTGGCATGTCCTGTTTACCTCATCAATGAGTGGGTAGTGAGCTGTCAACCATGAGTTAACGCAGTTCGATTCTTATACCCTTGTTATACCTTCATCCTTGAGTTGGTATTCATCTTTTCTGTTACCTCCATCTTTGAGTTGGTAATGTACTGTCACATCAGTACTCTTGTTATATTGATCTTTTCCCACTTTCATCTATGAGATAGTGATGTATCGTCAACATTGAGTCGATATCTCTTTTCCTCCTATTTTCCATCTATGAATAGGTAGTGAATCTTCCCCAGCTGAGTATTCTCAGTGTTTACCTTCATTCATTGAGTCGGTGTATGTCCTTCCCCAGTAGAGTTTGCACTCCTGTGTCTCTGTGTCTGTCTGTCTTTTGCATCATGCATAGTGAGCCAAATTTTGGGGGCGTTTGTCATATTTAATTACCTTACGCCATTCGATAGCCTCCGGCTATCTGGCCTAAGTTAATTAAATAGGGGCATCTGTCGCACCCCAAAATTTGACTTTGGCTTTGTTGACCACATATTGATTAATCTCGTTGTCTCGTATTCATCTCAATTTCTTAAACTTCACGTGACAACTGGTTTGATTAGGTTTTGTGTGTTTTCGTTGCTTACCGTGTTGTATTTCGTTGTTTTAGCAAAACCTGGCCGATATCGTTGCCTCGTATTTATCTCGCTTATCTCTTTTGTGCGTGGCATCGCTTCGATTAGGTTTTGTGCGTTTTTATCTATTTAATTGTTTGTTTGTCGGTATTTTGACTGTATTTCGAATATATTAGAGTTTTCGTATTGTCCGATTATTTGTGATTGTGTTTGCCAGCGTTTTCGTGATGTCATGTTGATTTTATTATTGCCTAGGGTTGTTTATTTAATTACGTGTTGTGCCGTGTGATTTAATCGAGTCTGTTTGAGTCGTGTTGTTGATTTTACTGGTTTACCGGTTTACTGGTTTATTGGTTTTATCAATTTGTCTGTTTTGCTGTGCAAATTGTCATCATTTTTATCGCGTTCGTGTCGCTCGATTTTATCGTATTTTAATCGTGTGCCGTTTAATATTATTTGTGCTTAATATTAATTGTGTTTAGTTATTAATTAGTTTATTTAATTAGGATTAATATTATATTAGTTTATTATTATTATTATATAATATATAAATATATATTATTAATTTATGTTAGATATTTTTTAGGTTTCTTATTGTTTAAGTAATCTAAATATATATTATTAATTTATGTTAGATATTTGTTAGGTTTCTTATTGTTTAAGTAATCTAAATATATATTATTAATTTATGTTAGATATTTTTAGGTTTCTTATTGTTTAAGTAATCTAAATATATATATATATATATAGATGTGGTTAGTAAGAAAAAAGGAGAAAAAAGAGAAAAAGGTGGGATCAGTAAGAAAAAACGTGTGGTGAGAGAAACAGAGAATTGAAAAGAAATATTTTTCCAAAAGCATTACCGTATTTTCACTTGTTCTTCATTTTCGGTAACCCAAAATCGTCCCGATTATTCACCGAAACACAAAACCGATTTCATATCTTTGAAGTTCGTTGAGTCCATGTCACAAATATCCAAGGTTCATTTCATTCCGGCGTCGTTTCACCGATCAAAAGCGACGTTGAAGTCAGGTACTCACGAAGGCAGCCAGCACTGCGTCGGTGACGGTTTCCAACTTTCGGTCGATCATTTGGACGATCAGAAGTTCATCCTCTTCACACAAGGTAATATTCTTCACTTATCTCTGAAATCGGAGCCAACACTGTGTCGGTGACGGTTTCCAGCTTTCGGTCGATCATTTGGACGATCAGAAGTTCATCCTTTTCACACAAGGTAATATTCTTCACTTATCTCTGAAATCGGCAAAGTTCCGGCTTGCCGACATGTTTTTTAATATTTATTTATCTATATATATATATATATATATATATATATATATATACATATATATATATATATATTATTTTGTCTATTATATATTATTTGTCTAAATGTACATATATATATTTTTGTCTACTATATATTTATTGTCTAAAATATATATATATATATATATATATATATATATATATATATATATATATATATATATATATATATATATATATATATATATATATATATTTTTGTTTACTAAATATTGTTTATCTTTTATTATTATTTTGCATATATGTTTTATTTAAATGTTAGTTAAATTAATTTTTTGTTTAAATGTTTATTTTAATTAAATGTTTATTTATATCAAATGTTTATTTTGTCTAAAGTAAATGTTTATATTGTTTCTTATATTTGTTTATGTTGTTACTAACCGTTTCGTTTCAGTTTCAGCTCGATTAACTCCACTAACTATTCGTAATACTAACTATTCATAGCTAAATGTGTTGTAATAATTTACTTTCACGCATTTTTTATTTTCTGTATTGTGTGTTTAATCGTATTGTTCACATTTTATGTTAAAAAATCGAAAAATCCAAAAAAGAGAAACCCGATGCGATTCCAACGGTCGCCGTTTAAGAAACCCTTTTCACACACTCACAAGCTTACTCTTGGGCTTCCTTATATTGAGCCCATTTATTTATTGTTTCAGGGTTTAGGCTCATTCAAATCTTTTGCCAGCTTTGGCTTTTCAGTTTAAAAACATTTTCAAAAGGACATGTCAGTCTCGAAGCCTCCCGCCTAGGTCGAGCAAGAGATGGCAAGACACGCCAATCTAAAATCAACAAAACAGACTTTCCCCTTTTCTTTTGGGAGAACTACGTGGATTCTGATTTCTCCATTGCGCCTTGGAGATACGTAGGCATGAAGTCTACGACTTTATCGAGTCCAAAAGCAATAAAATCAAGTTCTTTTCTCATCTCCCCAATCAAACGATCAAAGCGAAAAAAGCAAAACATTCACATAAACATAAGCAAAAAGGTTCCTGTGGAGTACCACAGATGTAGAGGGTGCTAATACCTTCCCTTTGCATAACCAACCCCCGAACCCGTAACTCTAAAGGGATTTATCGTTATTTTTCCCTTCCTCTTTTTTGGATAAAATAAAAGACGGTGGCGACTCTTGCATTTAAAATATTTTTCAAACGGGTTAAGTTCAATCAATACTTAATCTCGTGAAAAATCCCGCCGCGACACTCAGGAACCAGACTCACCTTGCTTGAAACCCGAATCCACCCTGCTCGATTTGGGATAAGTCACCAATCCATCCTGCTCGGATTGTAACTTGCCTTTTTCATCAACAATAACGACATAATAAATGCACGTCACAACATATGAATACAACAACAACATAATGTTTAAAGTCCCCTCTCGACAATAAACAAATATGCATTGACCCAACGATAATAGTGTCCCTCCCTAACTATCATCCCATAACAACTGTAGCGGGAAATTCATGATCATTAAGCTATTGACAAGCTAAAGATCAATTAACAAGAGTCGCCACCGCGATTTTGTTTGTTTCCAAGGGAAAAGGGAAAAATGCTAACAAAACCCAAATAGTAAGAAGTTTTCAAATAAAAACTAATAAAAATCAGAGATCACAGGTAAGGGGGTTGGTTACACAAAGGGAAGGTGTTAGCACCCAAAGTGTCCTAGGCACTCCTAGGGAGCCCTTTTTGTGTGCATATGTGTTTTTGTATAAAATGATGTTTACAAACAAATAGAATGAGGGGGATGAGAAAAGAATTGATTAATTATTTTTTTTTGTGTTTAACAAGACCTTTGGTCTCGTGCCTACGTACCAACATATAAATGAGGGATCAAAACCTCGTAGTTCATGCTACAAATTTCAAAGGGAGTATGTTGGTTTTAATAAAATTTAAGTTTGAAGGGCACAAGGGCCCAAAAATGGTTTAAATGAGTTATTTCTTTTTGGCTTTTTGAAAGTTTAAGTCAAGTATAGTTAAGTTCATTTACAATTTTTGATTTAAGAAAGTAAGTTTGAAAAGGCAATGGCATAAGGCCAAAGTTTCTATCTTTTTTGAAAGTGGTCAAAGTTTAGAACAAAAGAGTAGTTCATACAAAGAAGATTTTAAAAATGGAGGGAGAGATTTTGAAATTAAAGAAGTGGGGAGAAGATGAAGATACTACCCTAGATACAAGAAATTTAAAAGTTTAAAGTTAAAAAGATCTGACCAAAATGGGAGCAATCCAATAGACAAGTATGTCAATAGAAACCCATAATTCCCTTGGACTTTTTAGATCAAGCAACACACAAATGCACAATTATATCAATCTTGAAGAGCAAAGACATCAAATAAAGATGGCCTCATCCAATCTTATCCACTTCATGATCTTCTTCAAAATAGTCTATGTAGTAGATGAATCCCACAAGCCATAGGTTCAACATAACAACTTAACGAGGATCAATGTTGCAAATGAATATGGAGAGATCTAGAATAATGTATCAGATGAATTCAAACTTGCAAGACTTGATTCTTCAACAAATTTGCATTGGCCAAGTCCATTAGCAAAGGAATGTTGCCTAAATTCTAAGTCCAATTGGGGAGATCAAAGCAACAGTCCACTCAAATTGTCGTTTAGGGTTCTTGTCATTATTATGTGCATTAATGGTCAAAGACCAAACAAACAAACAAGGCAACAAAGTATATCACACAATATGGTCCAAGTGGACAAAGTGAAAATTGCATAAACATAAATAATTAGAATGATATGTACAATGACAAATGATAATAAAAATAAATTGCATTAAAAATAAAGCTTGAAAGTAAAGGTTAATGGTTAGTAAGTCAATAGTTAGTTTTGTTTTGCTTTTTATTTCAAGACATTCTTTGGAGAACACTCAACCCACTTGCCTTAAGCATGGATCCTTGAACCAAAACATCATCCAGAGGAAGGGAAGAAGGCCAAGTTTCCACACAATACCATGGAAGAGGGGAGACTTACAATCTCACTAACTAGAATGCTTATGCCTTTTGTGTCACAAATTTAGCGCTATGTTAAGCAATCGTAATTGGACTTATGTAGAAGTCACAACTATTTGAGGCCGAGCAATAAACTTTTTGTGTTAATGCATGTTGGAGACATAGTATTAAGAACTATACTCATTAGACATACCACACACAAAAAATATGCAAAGGTGTGACCTAATCTCATCCATACTCATGTTAATCTTTCAATCAACTAGCATTAGGACTTAGAGATATCATTGGCCAATTGAAATGAATGGATGAAGAAGGGGAATTAGATGAAGAGGGAAAGGGATGAATGAAATCACAAATTGGTCAAAGGAGGACTTTTACCAAATTAATATTATTCATTCATTTTGGGAGATGGAATGTACATTCCATCAATCCCCTAAATCCAATAATATTAACTTAACAAAGTCAAATCAACCTTGACCAAGGCCCAACAACAAATGAGAAACTCAAATAAGCCAATCCAAATGGTCAACACAATTAAAATGACATTTATTCAATTAAAATATTAAAATAATGCATTAAATTCAAATATGTTTTGTCCAAATCCTAAAATCACATCAAAATACCAAATAGATGGCCATGTGATTTATCATAGGTCAAACAAGGTCAAAGGACCTTGGATAAAAAATTTCATAATTTTTGGACACTTAAAAATATTTTTAAATAATTAAAAACAAAAGAAAAATCAATTAATTCATGAAAAATATTAATAATGATCCAAAAACTAATTTTAATTCGGAATATGAAAGAGAAAAATATTTGAATTTTTTTGGTGAAAGTCCCTATTTTTTGGATCAATATTAAATTTATTATGAATTATTGAAAATAATGGAATTAAATGGAAAATCAGAAATTACAAAAATACGTGGACCATCAGATCTCCCTCATTAATTGAGGTGGCATATCTGATGATCCACAGCGCGCGTTCCACCAACTGTGAGAGAATTCTTTACCTTGAATTAATTTTTAATGATAGCAAATTGTGTGATCATCATCCAAATGTTGGTTGTGCATTGCATTACATGATACATGTGTGTTTTATTATGTTTTTCATCCCACTCTATTGTTGCATAACTGTACATATAAACCTACATTGATACTTACCTTTAAATAACAATTAAAATGCATCTTATGTCAGTAAGCATCGATACATAAAGCCTCTGCATCGATACATACAGCATGTGATAAATCACAAAACCTATCTGTTCAGTATGCATCGATGCATACGAGTCATGCATCAATACATGGAAGACAAAATACTCTATGCATCGATACACACGATCCCTGCATCGATACATGACCAATTGAAACAGCCTGTGTATCAATACATGCGCATTAGGCATCGATACATACCAGTGAGATAATCACATGCATCGATACACACGAATTATGCATCGATACATGATTAATAAATTTCACCAAAAATTACACAACTTACAGTATGCATCGATACACACCCTTATGCATCAATACATAAAACTGTTTCATGTTATAACAGCAACTGTTTTGCAGCATACAAAAGACAGGTTACAACAGAAGTGAAAAACACGAATTCATTGAGGGAAAACAATTGAACACAAGATCAAAAGCAGTGTTGGAGCAATTGTTTGAGAGCATTTAGAAACCTGAAAGAGACTTCATCTTCTTCATCTTCTCAATCACTTTTCTTCAAGAACATTTATACATAACCATTCTTGTTCTTTGGATTAAAGAAGCATCGAGATAACGTTCAGTGGTACGATCAAGGATCTAGTTGTGGTTTGCAGTGGAACGATCGAGGATCTAGCTGAGTCGAAGATTGAAGGGGGTTTCTAGGAAAAACCTACTGGTTTGTCCTTCAAGAACTGGAGTGTTCTTGAGGGTTTGTGTAACACCCCGATAATAATAAAATAATTATTTAAAGTGAGTTAATAATATATTTATTAATTTAATTAAATAATTGGAAATTTTATTATTATTATTATTGGATTATTATTATTATTGGAAAATATATAAGTTGGAATAAGGAAAAAGGGTTCAGTATTGGTAAAGAGTTTTCACGTGAAACAGAGAAGCGGCTGAAAAGTGGAAGGTGGAGAAAAGGCAAAGAGGAAGAGCTAGAGAGCAAAGGTTGAAGAACGGAAAAGCTCGAAGCTTAGAGATTGCCGGATTATCTCAAGTAAGGGGGGTTTATCGTCGTTTAATGGGTATTATAGATTAACATGTAATGGGTAGTGATAAACCGTTGAATTGACCCTAATTGGGATTTAGAATGCTGAGAAAATTGTGATGATTAAGTTGTATGAAAACTGAAATTGAATCGATAATTGTATGTGTCGTGATTTTCCGATAATGTAGCTTTTTACGGAATTGGAATCGGAGGTCCGGAAGTCCTCCAACGGCGGAAAATGCGGAGAATTCTGCATTCTGCCTTGTGTTAGCGCAGGGACTGCTGTTTTGCCTGCGTTAACCGGTTAACCCAGGGTGTTAACCGGTTAACACTGTTATATTTTGTGAAAATGTGCTGTTTTGCCTGCGTTAACCGGTTAACCCAGGGCGTTAACCGGTTAACACTATTGCGTGTTGCCAGAAAATGTATTTTTGTCCTGCGTTAACCGGTTAACCCAGGGCGTTAACCGGTTAACACTGTTGCAGAGTGGGAAAATTGATATTTTTAATGTTGTGAACATAATTGGTGATTAGCCTATTATCGTTAATTTTGATGAGTGATTCTGTTGGGTTATGTTATGAAGTGTTGATATAAATATGTGGATAAGTTGTGTTAAAGTTGTTGAAAATACTGAGTTGTAGGCTTGATGAGCCAAAGTTGATTATAAGTTGATTTTGTTGAAAATACTGAGTTGTAGGCTTGATGAGCCAAAGTTGATTATAAGTTGATTATGTTGAAAACCTTGTTGTGTTGCTATTAAGATTATGTTGTCGAAAGTTTAAAGTCGTGTATGCCATGTACATTTCATATGCATTAAGTCGGAGCTTTGCTCACACCACGTTGGCCTGGATTGGCAAAAATATGGAGCTTTGCTCACACCACGTTGGCCTGGATTGGCAAAAATATGGAGCTTTGCTCACACCACGTTGGCCTGGATTGGCAAAATTTTAAGTTGAAAGTTGAAGGCTTATGCCTTGATGCCCACTAAAATGGCAATGATTTTAAGTTGGGAGTTTTACTCCGAATGGTACCACATGCATGACTGTAGCGATGTATTCGTCGCTATATGATCTATCGATTAAATCATAAGCAAGAGATACATTGAAATTTCGAGTCGCCACCGCACTTTTATTTATCCAAAGGACTGGCTAAAAAGCGAACAACAGCCTAAGAAGTTTTACACGTAGAAAACTAATAAAAAGATCAGAGATTCTGGGTAAGGGGTAAATTACGCAATGGGAAGGTGTTAGGCACCCACTACGTCCTAGGTACTCCTAGGGAGCCCTTTTCACACTTGTTGTATAAAATTGTTATTTGTTATGACATAAGTATTGTGCAAACATGATTGGGATGATGAGAAAAGAATATACAATTTTTATTGGGTTTGAACGGATGAACCCGCTGCCTACGTACCTTCCATCAAAGGTAAGGATCAAAACGCCGTAGTTCGGCTAAAAGATTTCCAAAAGTTGGTGGATTCAATTTTAAACACAAGCACTGAGGCTTTTCATTATCAATGGGAGAAAACTCGACCAAAACCAACATCCACCATGCGAGGATAGCTTCGACGTACTAGAGGGGTTAGCCCTGTTTTCAGTACGGAAGTCTTACTGTCGACTCACTAAGGATAGGCAAGATTTACATCAACCACAATGATAATTGAAACCTATGGCTAATGCATGAAAAGATTAACAATGGACAAAGCCAAAACAATTGAATGAGTGAAGTTAATTGATTGTGATTGTGAAAGTGGAGTCAAAGTATGATTAAGATTAATTCAAAGAAGTATTATGAAATAGAGTTTGAAAAAAGTCAAGGACTTGAGTCCAGGTTTTTAGTTTGAAAACATGAAGATGTTTGCACAATATCTATGTCAAGTTTGAAATCAATGTGTGAAAAGGTTTAGGACACAATGAGAATGAATGGATGGAGATGGATTGTAAAACTTCTTAGAAGGTTCACTTCTTGAAATCATATAGGAGATGATTCAAGTGTGTCCTTTGGAATGAGCAATGGATAATAACAAACAAACAAGAAAGAAAGCAAAGGCGGATATCGGATGCCAATCACTGGGCTTATACCAATCTCCTAAAACAGAACGGGATATCAGAGGCCACTCAATGGTCTTACACTAATCTCCTAAAACAAAAAGAAACTTGGATACCGGATGCCAATCTGTCTGGACTTATACCAATATCCAACATATGATCATAGGAAAGCAAATGCCAACTTGCAGGGACTTACAATTGCATCCTCACATACAAAGAAAAACAAAACATGGATGTCAGATGCCAATCTGTCTGGGCTTACTCTAACCTCCACAGTATGGTCCTAGGAATACAAATGCCAACTTGCAGGGACTTACAGTTGTATCCTCACATACAAAGAAACAAAGCAACATGATCACAGGAAAGCAAATGCCAACTTGCAGGGACTTACAATTGCATCCTCACATACAATCAACAAATGCATCAAGCAAAGATAAGATGAGTGGCCAAGGTGATGGTCTTATACTCACTTCCATATCATAGGAGCAATGGCCAATGGATGGACTTACAATTGTCCTCAATGGGCAAACAACAATGATAAGTCACAAAGACAAATGAGATGATTATGTATTGATGAGCAATAAATGATGATAAATGCATAGAGCATACAAGCAAACATGTGCATATGAAGTAATCAATCAATCAATCAATATCAAACAGCACACTCTATAGCCAAACAAGGAGGCTCACACAAGAGGGTTAGGCACTGAGGCCAACTGGAATAGGGTAAAAAGTTGCTCTTAACCTTGCCATTGAGAGGCTAAGGTGAAGCAGATGAAAGGAGATGAGGGGTGTGCCTCATTGCTCTTATCCCTGATCAGGGAGAGCATTGAATATCAGAAAGTGTGGGAGTTCAGAAAGTAGGAACTCTCTCCACATATTATTGACTCGATTGATCTTGGGTTTTGATCTCAATGCTACAACCATGTAATGGGAGCAAGGAGAAGACTCACAGAATAGTGGGAGATAGGCTACTTATCTCTTTGATCTACCAATTGCCTTATTTGAAGGACTTTTCCTGCTTGGGACAAATATAAACACACACAAGCATTGCCTCTTAAGGAGGACTTCAGACAGTTTGCCCGGCCAAATAACAGGCCGGGTCTCCAGACTACATGAAGAAAAAGGGATTATACCTCAAAGCAAATTGCTAAATAGCAAAGCAAAGCAAGTTCAAAGAACTTAAGCAACTAAGGGTACCTGAAATAGTCAAACAAATCAGTACACAGTTCAACAGTCAAGGCAAAAGGAAACAGAAGTCAACAGTCAAACAGATAGACAAATGTGCAAAGCACAAGACTCAAATCATATGAGTCAAGCCACCTACAAAACAAAGAGGTTATCTCATGATAAACAATCAAGCTTAATCACATTAGATTGTTCTCTTTGAAGCATTTGTGCTTAACCTGAAACAATGAGCTCAAACATAAGCAACAGGACCACTAGGACAAGCCTAGGGTCAAAATGAAATGAGAAAGTCAAAACAGCAAGGGATAGTCAACCAAAGTCAAGTTTAAACAATCAAGAAGCAAACTCAATTAGTCCCACATGCATATCATTCATCATCATGATTTCATAAACAAAGGAAGTCAAAACATGGCAAATGAAAGCTCATAGAAGTCAACAGCAAGACTTGCATCAAAAGTCAACTCAAACATTTTCAAAAATCACCAAATAATTCATGATCAATCCTAACACTTAGCATGGTAAGCATGTAAAATTTCATCACAATTGGACAAGTGGAAGGCAGTCAATGAAAATCATGAAGTCAAAGCAAATTTGAATATGCTCAATGAAGTCAACAGCAAGACTTAGCTCAAAAGCAATCATAATCAATTCCAAAAATTATCAAATAATTCAGGGTCAATCACAATCCATAACATGGCATACATATAAAATTTCAGCTCAATTGGATCATGGGAAGATGGTCAATTAAAATCAGGAAGTCAAAACAATTTCAATCATGCCCAAAGAAGTCAAATATACATGTATCAACTTCAAAAAATCATAACTAAATGAAAACAGATGAGAAATGAATGGGATCAACACCAATGAAAAGCTCAAGATGTCTAGTATGCACATGTAAAATTTCATGATCATCCAATGAGGTATGAGAATTTCCCAAATGAAATGGTAAGATGTATCACACAAAGTCAACAATTGACTAGGCAGGGGAGAAAAATCTCAAACAATTAGGAAATGACATAATTAATTACAGGAAAAATCACAAGTCAACTAGACACATAAGAGAAGGTTCATGCAAAATTTCACATCAATTGGAGGTCAGGAAGCATATCAACAAAAATCATGAAATTGCATATCAATAGTGTGACACAAATCTTCACACCCTAGTTCAAAAATTCATATCTCACAAACCACATATGATAAATTCAAGAACTCTACATCAAAACAAACATGAATGAGTGTAGATTAACCACAAAAAATTTCAGGGGCATTGGATACATCATCATCATTTCACAAAAGAATTGGTAAAAGGTGTCAAATGTGCATACATGTTAAGAACCCTAATACCATTTAAAATCCAGCCATCCAAAAAATCAATAAAAATCATGATAAAATAGTAGACATTCAACAGGACACGATGCAAAAAATTCCATGATTTTTGGAGTTGAGATGAGTGAATTGTGATTTTTGTAAGTTGAGTATCAATTTGGAACAAATAAACAAAATGGACATGGTTTACTAGGTCAACAAGGTTGACCGAATGGCATTCTGGTAAATACCCCCCTCATTAATCAAAACGGTGCATTTAAGGGAGGCAGAACGAAATGTTCTGATTGGCCATCACCAATGAAACAGTAACAAGGCCAGGCAATACACGTGAAAACAAGTTTTCTGGAAAAATGGCTAGGGTTTTGAACAGTGACCGTGTGTGTGTTCACCAACTTCATCATGTTCAAATCGTGAAAATCAAAATGTGCCCAGAAATGGAAATTAGACATGGCATTCGAACCAGTATATCACACACATCAAGAATCCATCATTCATTTTCCTTAAAACACATTAACAATCATGAATCGAGCAAAACAAATAAGCATCATCAAACTTGAAAGCAGCATAACTTCTCGAATACTTGACCATTTTCAAAAACAAACATATCATGAAGCTCAGCATGGATAGATCTACACTAAGCATGGCATGGATTTGAGAAACAAGTGAATCGAAAACTTACTTATTCTTGAAGAAATCTGAGATGCAGTGGTTATTTGGGTGCCTTAGCTTGAAACAGATCTTCCTTATGGTTCAGAATGATGGATGCTTGGAGTAATCGAGCTCAGCAAGGCTTGGGAGTGTCCAAATCCAATTTCACCATTGTTGGGCTTTGAAGAAAACAGAGTTCAAAATCAACTTCCAGCTGGGATTTGATGTTGCAAAAAGCTTCCAATTGATGGCTAGGTGAAGAAACCAACAAGAGTTGCTCGAGTCCTTTGAGAGTTTTGGTCAGAAATGCAATTTGGTGAAAATGCACATTTAGAGAGAATGAAAGTTTCTGTGTATTAGAGGCTGCTATCTAGGGTTTATTTTGCAGAAAAGTTGTTATATATGGTCTGTTTTAACTCTAATCCATGTATGCTAAGTATGTTTAATTCAAAAGAACCAAAATGCTAATTTTGCTAATTTTCACCAAGTGCACATGGAGGTATGGTGCTGTTCACGAATTTGGGCCTTTGGGCAAGTCACAAATGATGTTTCTGAACATTTCCAATTGGCCAAAGTGTTTAAAAGATGCTAAATCAAAAAGTCAACTTTTGGTCCACACTTGAATTTAAATGAAACAAGTCCAAAAATGCCATTTTGATCCATAGAATTTTGGTATATGAAATTTATATTTTTGGAAAGAGGAGATGAAATGTGGTTTGTAGGAAAAAACCCCACCAAAATTGGCCAAATGGTTCATGAGATATGGCCCTTTGAAGTTCATGAAATTGTGAAAATGAATTGATCATATCTTGCCAACCATACATGGGAATTGAGAGTTCTTGGACTTTTTTTGAAAATGGGAGAACAAGATCTTCAACTTTCATGTTGGGCAAAAATTCATTTGAAGCTTGTATCATGATGTAAGATTAAGATCAAGAAGTTTCCATTTTTGGCAAATTTGAATTACAGGTCCACTTTCTATTTTGGGAAATTTTCTGATTTTGCTTCAAATTCTTTCATGATGAGGTTTGGCATGATATAAGAGGCTTGTATGGACATGAATGAGCTCCTTCAAATCAATTCCATCCATCAAATCACTGATTAAATCCACAGTTGACCAAGTTTGACTTGCTGTTGACTTTTCTAGGGTTTTGCATGATTGAACCACTTCTGATGAATTCCAAACCCTAATTCCTTGAGAACTTGATTCCAAGTGATGTCCCAAGTCATATGAACTCTTGATGATTGATCATGGTGCCCACATTCTGCAAGAATGGCCACCATCCATTGCTTTGACTGACTGTTGACTGTCTTTGACCTAATTGCTGATGATTGCTTCAACTGCAAGCAACAAGGTTAAACTGACAATATTTTTGTACTTTTTGGTTAGTAAACATATGAAAAGCAAAGATATACAAATGCAAGACATGCTTGGTGATCAAGAACCAACTCACAAGGCAACCTACCCACTAGGAGGGAAGCTAGGGCATGCAATGATCCTTGAGGCCATGATATGAGATGATATGGGCCATGAGGGATCTTAGGGCCCAAAATTGGGGTCTTACAGATGCCCCTATTTAAGGTCATTCTAGCCGGAGAAGTGAAGTTTAGAAATCTTCATCTTGACGTGGTAGAATGGGCTTAAATAACAGTAATGAGACAAATTTTGGTCCCTAAGAGACCTCATGATGCAAATGTATGCATGCAAAAGACACAAATTCTGTGGGGAATGTGATTCACACAGAAGAAAAGACGATCCATCGGAGTAATACACTCACCAGGAACAGAGACTCTGACAAGACTCTAGTTGGGGGATAGACAAAACTGACACAGCGTGAACAAGACACGACTCCGATTAGGGAAACGAAAACAGACTGGAGACCTCACTGGGGAGTGAAAGACTCACACTGGGGAAAAGAATTCCAAAGGAAAATAAATCCATTGGAGAGACACAAGCTGACTCCTGAGGAGAAGCAAAAGAAAACTTCACTGAGGAAGCACCAAAGAAAAAGATGTTACCGGTATAAGGGTAACAAACTCAGGAAGAATGAATATCTAAGACCGGTATAAGGGTGAGAGATATCAATCAACCAAACATCTGAGAAAGACCTGAAAAAGGTACATAAACTCAGGAAAATCTGACTCCACAAGGGACCAAGGTCATAATAGGGAGCAGAAAGGAGGGAACACCAAGGATACCGGTTACTGGGTATATAATAGGTGACCGACCAAAGCGTGAATTGGATTTCACTTCCAAAACACTCATCATCCTGAAGAGAGCTAGAAAAGCAAACTTGTTTATAGGATGGATGTTCGATTCCACAAGGAATACGAACCTTACTCAACTGGGGAAGATCAACAAAGGATTCCAACCAAAGAGCGCATGAGACATATTATTCATTACCGGCAGACCGTGAATAATACACTCGCATGGTAAGAAACACCAGGGATACCGGTTACTGGGTATATAATAGGTGATCTACCGAAACGTGAATTGGATTTCACTTCCAAAACACTCATCATCCGAAAGGAGGGCTTGAAAAAGCAAATCGACTTACAGGATGGGCATTCGAATCCACAACGGGAAAACGAATCTTACTCAACTGGGGACACAAACCCAAAGAGTGCATGAGATATAATATCCATTACCGTCAGAACGTAGATAATAAACTCGCATGGAAAGTTATCCTGAACCGGGTTGTAGGTTGTTTATAGGATAAAATCCGAAATCGTGAATTGGTTTGTGTTCCAACACACTCATCACCCTGAAGAAAGCTAGAACAGCAGACTTGTTTAAAGGATGGCCGAAAAAACGTGAATTGGTGTGTGTTCCAAAACACTCATCACCCTGAAGAAAGCTAGAACAGCAGACTTGTTTAAAGGATGGACAAAAAAGCGTGAATTGGTGTGTGTTCCAAAACACTCATCACCCTGAAGAAAGCTAGAACAGCAGACTTGTTTAAAGGATGGACAAAAAAGCGTGAATTGGTGTGTGTTCCAAAACACTCATCACCCTGAAGAAAGCTAGAACAGCAGACTTGTTTAAAGGATGGACAAAAAAACGTGAATTGGTGTGTGTTCCAAAACACTCATCACCCTGAAGAAAGCTAGAACAACAGACTTGTTTAAAGGATGGACAAAAAAGCGTGAATTGGTGTGTGTTCCAAAACACTCATCACCCTGAAGAAAGCTAGAACAGCAGACTTGTTTAAAGGATGGACAAAAAAGCGTGAATTGGTGTGTGTTCCAAAACACTCATCACCCTGAAGAAAGCTAGAACAGCAGACTTGTTTAAAGGATGGACAAAAAAGCGTGAATTGGTGTGTGTTCCAAAACACTCATCACCCTGAAGAAAGCTAGAACAGCAGACTTGTTTAAAGGATGGACAAAAAAACGTGAATTGGTGTGTGTTCCAAAACACTCATCATCCAAAACACAAACTGGTTAAAGGATGGATATTCGATTCTACAGAGAATACGAATCTTGCTCAGCTGGGGAAAATCAACAAAGGATTCCAACTAAAGCGCGCATGAGACATATTATTCATAGCCGTCAAAACGTGAATAATAACCTCGCATGGAAGATTATCCTTAACCGGGTTGTAGGTTGTTTATAGGATAAAATCCAAAAAGAAAGGCATCGGGATACCAGAATAGGTATACAATGATGACCAATCAAAGGGAACAACAGACATTACCAACAAAAGAGTAAATGAAAGGCGATCTGCTGAGGATGCATTGATGAAAATCAAGGATCCGGGGAACACAATCACTGACACAAGGTGAAAGGACCCGTTGGGGATAAAATTGCTAGCATACGGCGATTATCCACAAAAGACTTGCTGGGGATATAAGTGCTGATCTGAGCAACTTATCCAAGCAAAGGAAAATCAACATCAAGAACTAGATGAAGATAACCACAAGGGGGAAATTGTCATCGGTTGGGATGAACAACAAAGTTAACTCTGCCAGTGGAGAAAACGGGGTTTATAACTACTGATTTATAGGTAGAAAAACCGCAAAGATAGGACTTACGACTGCTGGTTTGTAGGCAGAGGGCCAAAATTGGTGGAGATAACCACAAAATTAGGGTTTACATCTACCGAATACGGGGTAGAAGACCAACAACTCCGCGTGGGGATAGAACAAATCACAAATCCGCACGGGAAACCAAAATAGGGTTTATAACAAACCACAAACTGCTGAAGAGCAGGAAAATAGGGTTTACAACTACCGGTATGAGGTAGAAAACCAAAAACTCTGGCTGGAGAATAAAAGGTGTATAACCACAAATTCTGTCAAGAAAGCCGAGAGAAATAGGACTTATAGCTACCGTTCGTAGGTAGAGGCCCAAAACATTCCGCTGGGGAACAACCCACTGGGAAGCACAAGACGTTTGACAAATAGCCAATTCGGGAACAATCCGAAAAGACAGACTGAATCGAGACATGTCCTAATGAGGATGTAACTCAAATAGGAAAATCCATCCCAATATATGTGTTGGGAGGAAACGGAAGAAACCGTCATCCACGAGGATATATCTCGGTGGGGAACTGCAGAAGGAAAGACAACATTTTCTGCTTATGGGGTTGACTCTATATGGAGAGATTTTAAACACCCGACATCTGCTTGGGGAGATCTGTAAAGAGATCTGTATCACCATAGCAGGAGACACGACAAACAAAAGATATATGGTGAGAAATGCAACATGAATATCTGAATGTTTATGAATATGCATGAACATGCGTGATTTATGTTTGATGAATGCCGACAAAACAGACAGTTCTAACACAAACAGGTTCAGGAACCAAACGTCCGGTATTATACTTCCAGGGGAAAAACCAGCTGGAGAGCCAATCTGCGGAGATCTACATGCTGTAAAGCAAAGATCTGCAGGTACTGCTGAAGAAGCAGAGGGTCGGAGATATCAGGAAACAACCCAATCAGGGTACAGAAAGTCACAACGGGCAAAACAGCCACCAAGACGAATCTGTAGGGGAACAAGAGAAGTCCCAAAGTATCTGCAGGGGATCCCAGTGTCAACTGAGAAACAAAAGACGCATTGTACAAGCACAAACTGCTGTAGAAGCAACTCCACATAATTCCACTGGGGAAAAACCCACTGAGGGAGAATGATATCATCCAAATAGAATCTAACTGCATAAGCAACTCTACTGGGAAAACTGTCGGCTACTCTCTTGGGGAACAAACCACTGAGGGAGGACAGATCGAACAAGTAGATTCTGCGACAAACCACTCCACTTGGGGAGAATGCACATAGCAATCTGATCACAACAAGTAGATTCTGCAATATAAGCCACTCTACTGGGGATCACAAACAATCAGGAAATCAAATCCGTTCTCTGGAGACTAGAGCCATCATCCAACCATACTGGAGATTGAAGGAGTATTCAACGGGCAAGACTGCCACAACAAACGTTCTGCAGACTATGCTGAGGAAAAGATGGTTGCAATAACTGGAATATCAACCCGAATCAACCACTGAATAGGAAAATAAACCCTGCTCTGCTGAGGAGAAACAACACTCTGATGGAGAGATAGCAATAATTCCGCAGACAACTTCGCCGGGGAGAAGGTAAAGTACCGGGTATCAAACCACTGACTTACCGAGTCTTTCAAAAGGAAAGCGATCGTGCTGAGGAAACAGGCAATTCCGCTGGCGACTGCACTGGGAAGAGTGATAACAACTCTGTTCGCAAATCCGATGGGGATATCAATAACAGCTCTACTCATGACTGCGCTGAGGAGACAAATAAAGTCTGGGGCATACGACCCACTGGAGAAAGTGACGGGGCACCAAGATGATAAACCATCAACCGCCGAAACTTCTACAAGAAAAACACCCATGCTGGGGAAGATTGCTGCTGGAGAAAACGAAATCTTCAACAACACTCTGATTGCGACTATACTGGGGAACAACCCCACCAACAACTTTGTTTGAGGAACAACCTCAACAAAGATCCGAAGAAAGAAGATACAACCAAATCAGGAATATGAACGAATGTCTTACCTGTTGGAGATCATGCCACCCTTGGGAGAGCACTGAGATATTCTTGAGTATCCTTTCAATCTTGTGAATGTTCACTTTGTTTAAAACAAAAATTTTGAAAAATTTGATTTGTTTAAAACAATGATATTTTATCAATTTAAAACATGCAAAACATTTGTTGAATTGAAACAAATAGGAGTGCAAATAAATTGGATAAAAAGCTCAAATTGATTTGATGGAATGGTAGCCTGCAAATGGCAAGACTCCATAGATCTGTACAAATTTGAAATCAGTGATATATATTGGAAGAGGGCTACATTGAACATAATGATCCTTTCTCTACCAATTTGAATCTCGATGTATCCGAAGCTTTGGTTGACGACGAATCGAGAATCTTCTGACGAAATGACGACTGATGAACAGAAAGTCTTGTCAGGATGCAGTTACTTGCCAGATCCCTAATTTTTGCCTAGATTGCCCCAGAGTGAGGTACTCAATCTAGCGGGATGCAAATGTTCTCCTTTTTTCAAGTCTCTAATTTTTGCCTGGACTACCCTTGCGGGTTCTCCACCGAGACGCTCATTTTTGCCTAAGCCGCCCTTTCGGGTTTTCAACTTAGCGAGCTATTCTGTTTTTTTTTCATTTTTTTTTTCATTTGCATATACTTTTTTTTTTCTAGGCAAAGTATCTCTTAACTGCATCTGAATTCACAGGACGAGTGAAATCCTCCCCATCCATTGTTGTAAGCATCAAAGCTCCACCTGAAAAGGCTCTCTTGACAACATATGGACCCTCGTAGTTTGGAGTCCACTTGTCCCTGGAATCGGGCGCGAAAGACAAAACTTTCTTGAGCACGAGGTCACCTTCTCGGAACACACGAGGCTTGACCTTCTTGTCGAATGCTTTCTTCATTCTCTGCTGATATAGCTGACCGTGACACATGGCAGTTAAACGCTTCTCTTCGATCAAATTCAACTGGTCATAACGACTCTGAATCCATTCAGCATCAGTCAACTTGGGACTTGAGGGTATAATTTTTTTTCCTTTGGAAAAATTTTGAAAATTTTTTCCTGGTTTTTGATTTTTCTTATTTTTTCACCCTCTTCTTTTCTTTTCTCTTTTTTTTTTGTTGTTTTTTTTTTTTTTTTTGTTTTTTTTTGTTTTTTTTTTTTGTTTTGATTGCATTTGCAATGCCCCAGTTTGACTGTTTTGCTGATTCTCATGATACAGCTGAATGAGCTCTTTTGGTGCTCAAGAAAGCGGGTAATCTTGTCAGGAATCCCCTTCAACATCATCTTCCTCTGCTCCGAATACAAAGAATTCAAGATTGGGAGATGGCGTTGGATCATTATGTTCAATGGGTTTAGAAATCCCTGCATAATGATTCTAGATAATGAAAAGCTTTTGAATTTAAACAAGCAAATCATTGATGCAGATGAAGAATGCTGTTTTTGTTTTTCAGGGTTTTTTGTGATCACTGATTTCATGCAAAAGCAAAAAGTGAAAACAAATGGAAAAACAAATGTTTAAGCAATGCATTAATTGAATGAAAACATCATTGTATTAAATGCTGCCAACAATGTTATCACTTCTCCTTTTGGCATGGGAGAAAGGTTTTAAACAAAATGAACAAATCACGCTGATTTACGAATGACCGTAGGAACATCCACAGCGACCCAATTGTGGCAGACACCACCAGGAATGATGAAATTGTTCAGATCCTCTGCATCCTCTTCCAAGATAGCAGCAACTTCCTCTTCTTCAGGTTGATCAGCATGGATGAATCCTCCACTTGTGAACAAACCTTGCTCATTACATGCCCCAGAACAGTAGCCAATGCCAGCCCGGGATTGGTTAACCAGGAATAAATCCATCAACAGGAATAAATCCATCAACAGGAATAAATCCATCAAAAGGAATAAATCCATCAAAAGCACATGGTCTGGCAAATATCTCTCTGAGTTCACAATCCTCTTGCTCGGGATGATCCATCAATCTGGCAGAGTTGGCTCTGGTATAATACCGGTAAAGTGCGTCTCAAAGCAAATGAAGATCGCGAGGTCCGACCACAGGACGGGAGACCGGAACAAAACACCTGCTTATGCAAATGATGCATGAAGTGTTTATGCATATGCTTGTTTTTTTTATTTCAAAGAAACTCGAAGGTTTTATTTGCAAACTTTGAAATATTTAAGTGTTTTGATCATATATGAGAATATCTCATCAGATATATCAGGTGAATTTTTTTTTCCGGTTTTTCATTTTTTTGAAATTTTTTGCAAATAAACTCCTTTGAGTTCCTTGAGAATTTTCTTTTTATCTGATGATATGGATGCAGATGAATGCATGAATGCATGAATGCAACAATCACACTCAAGGATCAAGCAAAGCACACCAAACAAAGGTCATGGGAAAGCTCATTGTATCCCTAATATCAATCATCCATTTTGGTGGATTTAGGTTTTCACCTTATCGACACCCAAGTTCCATTGATATTAACGGTACATGAACCGGTTCAAACATCCTTAATATCAACCAGCCGCTTTGGTGGATTTTAGGTTTTACACCTGATCCGGGATCCATTGATATTAACAATGTTTGAACGACTCAACCACGAATCACGGGTTTGTTGAGAGTCACGAGCATGGAGTCTCAGTTAAGAACCACCCAAAGGGAGTGTACTAGGGTTTAAACCTGCCAGACATGTTCTACCAGAGGTTCCCATAATCATCGTTCCATCTTTCGAATATCATCGGAGGAACGAATACTCGTATTCCAAGAATATTCTCAAGAGAAACTCTTATGAGTGTAGTATCGCGTAACAATCGTATCAGAACTGACATCTGAACGACCTCCGCACTACGGTCCTAAAAAATAGGCCAAGATGGGTTTGGTAAACTAAGGTCCTTGGCTTCTGCGGCACATGATTGAAAGAATAATGCCTAACCACAAATAACTTGTGTGACATTATTAGTTCAACATGACCTCCACCAAGTGAATGGTCTCGCAAGTCAACTGGCTAAGGAATACTCCACACCAGTCAACAAGACTATGCCATTCTCCTATC
This sequence comes from Lathyrus oleraceus, assembly GCF_024323335.1. NCBI lineage: Eukaryota > Viridiplantae > Streptophyta > Magnoliopsida > Fabales > Fabaceae > Lathyrus > Lathyrus oleraceus. Next base: position 486,858,567 of record NC_066584.1, on the reverse strand, counting down.
CTAGAGTGCACTCGAGTTCGGGTACAGAACTCATCTCACAGATCACCAAAGCAAACAGCAATTGTATATCAAGCAATTCACACATTACAATCAATACAGTGATCCCAAATCGTACAAAAATATGTCATATAACAGATAATGATATATCACAACAAGGGTGAAAAGTAGGCAATACCACCAAGGATCGTTTGTATCTCCCCAGCAGAGTCGCCACTTTTCTGTAGCGGTGTATTCGTCGCTATATGATCTATCGATTAAATCATAAGCAAGAGATACATTGAAATTTCGAGTCGCCACCGCACTTTTATTTATCCAAAGGACTGGCTAAAAAGCGAACAACAGCCTAAGAAGTTTTACACGTAGAAAACTAATAAAAAGATCAGAGATTCTGGGTAAGGGGTAAATTACGCAATGGGAAGGTGTTAGGCACCCACTACGTCCTAGGTACTCCTAGGGAGCCCTTTTCACACTTGTTGTATAAAATTGTTATTTGTTATGACATAAGTATTGTGCAAACATGATTGGGATGATGAGAAAAGAATATACAATTTTTATTGGGTTTGAACGGATGAACCCGCTGCCTACGTACCTTCCATCAAAGGTAAGGATCAAAACGCCGTAGTTCGGCTAAAAGATTTCCAAAAGTTGGTGGATTCAATTTTAAACACAAGCACTGAGGCTTTTCATTATCAATGGGAGAAAACTCGACCAAAACCAACATCCACCATGCGAGGATAGCTTCGACGTACTAGAGGGGTTAGCCCTGTTTTCAGTACGGAAGTCTTACTGTCGACTCACTAAGGATAGGCAAGATTTACATCAACCACAATGATAATTGAAACCTATGGCTAATGCATGAAAAGATTAACAATGGACAAAGCCAAAACAATTGAATGAGTGAAGTTAATTGATTGTGATTGTGAAAGTGGAGTCAAAGTATGATTAAGATTAATTCAAAGAAGTATTATGAAATAGAGTTTGAAAAAAGTCAAGGACTTGAGTCCAGGTTTTTAGTTTGAAAACATGAAGATGTTTGCACAATATCTATGTCAAGTTTGAAATCAATGTGTGAAAAGGTTTAGGACACAATGAGAATGAATGGATGGAGATGGATTGTAAAACTTCTTAGAAGGTTCACTTCTTGAAATCATATAGGAGATGATTCAAGTGTGTCCTTTGGAATGAGCAATGGATAATAACAAACAAACAAGAAAGAAAGCAAAGGCGGATATCGGATGCCAATCACTGGGCTTATACCAATCTCCTAAAACAGAACGGGATATCAGAGGCCACTCAATGGTCTTACACTAATCTCCTAAAACAAAAAGAAACTTGGATACCGGATGCCAATCTGTCTGGACTTATACCAATATCCAACATATGATCATAAGAAAGCAAATGCCAACTTGCAGGGACTTACAATTGCATCCTCACATATAAAGAAAAACAAAACATGGATGTCAGATGCCAATCTGTCTGGGCTTACTCTAACCTCCACAGTATGGTCCTAGGAATACAAATGCCAACTTGCAGGGACTTACAGTTGTATCCTCACATACAAAGAAACAAAGCAACATGATCACAGGAAAGCAAATGCCAACTTGCAGGGACTTACAATTGCATCCTCACATACAATCAACAAATGCATCAAGCAAGGATAAGATGAGTGGCCAAGGTGATGGTCTTATACTCACTTCCATATCATAGGAGCAATGGCCAATGGATGGACTTACAATTGTCCTCAATGGGCAAACAACAATGATAAGTCACAAAGACAAATGAGATGATTATGTATTGATGAGCAATAAATGATGATAAGTGCATAGAGCATACAAGCAAACATGTGCATATGAAGTAATCAATCAATCAATCAATATCAAACAGCACACTCTATAGCCAAACAAGGAGGCTCACACAAGAGGGTTAGGCACTGAGGCCAACTGGAATAGGGTAATAAGTTGCTCTTAACCTTGCCATTGAGAGGCTAAGGTGAAGCAGATGAAAGGAGATGAGGGGTGTGCCTCATTGCTCTTATCCCTGATCAGGGAGAGCATTGAATATCAGAAAGTGTGGGAGTTCAGAAAGTAGGAACTCTCTCCACATATTATTGACTCGATTGATCTTGGGTTTTGATCTCAATGCTACAACCATGTAATGGGAGCAAGGAGAAGACTCACAGAATAGTGGGAGATAGGCTACTTATCTCTTTGATCTACCAATTGCCTTATTTGAAGGACTTTTCCTGCTTGGGACAAATATAAACACACACAAGCATTGCCTCTTAAGGAGGACTTCAGACAGTTTGCCCGGCCAAATAACAGGCCGGGTCTCCAGACTACATGAAGAAAAAGGGATTATACCTCAAAGCAAATTGCTAAATAGCAAAGCAAAGCAAGTTCAAAGAACTTAAGCAACTAAGGGTACCTGAAATAGTCAAACAAATCAGTACACAGTTCAACAGTCAAGGCAAAAGGAAACAGAAGTCAACAGTCAAACATATAGACAAATGTGCAAAGCACAAGACTCAAATCATATGAGTCAAGCCACCTACAAAACAAAGAGGTTAGCTCATGATAAACAATCAAGCTTAATCACATTAGATTGTTCTCTTTGAAGCATTTGTGCTTAACCTGAAACAATGAGCTCAAACATAAGCAACAGGACCACTAGGACAAGCCTAGGGTCAAAATGAAATGAGAAAGTCAAAACAGCAAGGGATAGTCAACCAAAGTCAAGTTTAAACAATCAAGAAGCAAACTCAATTAGTCCCACATGCATATCATTCATCATCATGATTTCGTAAACAAAGGAAGTCAAAACATGGCAAATGAAAGCTCATAGAAGTCAACAGCAAGACTTGCATCAAAAGTCAACTCAAACATTTTCAAAAATCACCAAATAATTCATGATCAATCCTAACACTTAGCATGGTAAGCATGTAAAATTTCATCACAATTGGACAAGTGGAAGGCAGTCAATGAAAATCATGAAGTCAAAGCAAATTTGAATATGCTCAATGAAGTCAACAGCAAGACTTAGCTCAAAAGCAATCATAATCAATTCCAAAAATTATCAAATAATTCAGGGTCAATCACAATCCATAACATGGCATACATATAAAATTTCAGCTCAATTGGATCATGGGAAGATGGTCAATTAAAATCAGGAAGTCAAAACAATTTCAATCATGCCCAAAGAAGTCAAATATACATGTATCAACTTCAAAAAATCATAACTAAATGAAAACAGATGAGAAATGAATGGGATCAACACCAATGCAAAGCTCAAGATGTCTAGTATGCACATGTAAAATTTCATGATCATCCAATGAGGTATGAGAATTTCCCAAATGAAATGGTAAGATGTATCACACAAAGTCAACAATTGACTAGGCAGGGGAGAAAAATCTCAAACAATTAGGAAATGACATAATTAATTCCAGGAAAAATTACAAGTCAACTAGACACATAATAGAAGGTTCATGCAAAATTTCACATCAATTGGAGGTCAGGAAGCATATCAACAAAAATCATGAAATTGCATATCAATAGTGTGACACAAATTGTCACACCCTAGTTCAAAAATTCATATCTCACAAACCACATATGATAAATTCAAGAACTCTACATCAAAACAAACATGAATGAGTGTAGATTAACCACAAAAAATTTCAGGGGCATTGGATACATCATCATCATTTCACAAAAGAATTGGTAAAAGGTGTCAAATGTGCATACATGTTAAGAACCCTAATACCATTTAAAATCCAGCCATCCAAAAAATCAATAAAAATCATGATAAAATAGTAGACATTCAACAGGACACGATGCAAAAAATTCCATGATTTTTGGAGTTGAGATGAGTGAATTGTGATTTTTGTAAGTTGAGTATCAATTTGGAACAAATAAACAAAATGGACATGGTTTACTAGGTCAACAAGGTTGACCGAATGGCATTCTGGTAAATACCCCCCTCATTAATCAAAACGGTGCGTTTAAGGGAGGCAGAACGAAATGTTCTGATTGGCCATCACCAATGAAACAGTAACAAGGCCAGGCAATACACGTGAAAACAAGTTTTCTGGAAAAATGGCTAGGGTTTTGAACAGTGACCGTGTGTGTGTTCATCAACTTCATCATGTTCAAATCGTGAAAATCAAAATGTGCCCAGAAATGGAAATTAGACATGGCATTCGAACCAGTATATCACACACATCAAGAATCCATCATTCATTTTCCTTAAAACACATTAACAATCATGAATCGAGCAAAACAAATAAGCATCATCAAACTTGAAAGCAGCATAACTTCTCGAATACTTGACCATTTTCAAAAACAAACATATCATGAAGCTCAGCATGGATAGATCTACACTAAGCATGGCATGGATTTGAGAAACAAGTGAATCGAAAACTTACTTATTCTTGAAGAAATCTGAGATGCAGTGGTTATTTGGGTGCCTTAGCTTGAAACAGATCTTCCTTATGGTTCAGAATGATGGATGCTTGGAGTAATCGAGCTCAGCAAGGCTTGGGAGTGTCCAAATCCAATTTCACCATTGTTGGGCTTTGAAGAAAACAGAGTTCAAAATCAACTTCCAGCTGGGATTTGATGTTGCAAAAAGCTTCCAATTGATGGCTAGGTGAAGAAACCAACAAGAGTTGCTCGAGTCCTTTGAGAGTTTTGGTCAGAAATGCAATTTGGTGAAAATGCACATTTAGAGAGAATGAAAGTTTCTGTGTATTAGAGGCTGCTATCTAGGGTTTATTTTGCAGAAAAGTTGTTATATATGGTCTGTTTTAACTCTAATCCATGTATGCTAAGTATGTTTAATTCAAAAGAACCAAAATGCTAATTTTGCTAATTTTCACCAAGTGCACATGGAGGTATGGTGCTGTTCACGAATTTGGGCCTTTGGGCAAGTCACAAATGATGTTTCTGAACATTTCCAATTGGCCAAAGTGTTTAAAAGATGCTAAATCAAAAAGTCAACTTTTGGTCCACACTTGAATTTAAATGAAACAAGTCCAAAAATGCCATTTTGATCCATAGATTTTTGGTATATGAAATTTATATTTTTGGAAAGAGGAGATGAAATGTGGTTTGTAGGAAAAAACCCCACCAAAATTGGCCAAATGGTTCATGAGATATGGCCCTTTGAAGTTCATGAAATTGTGAAAATGAATTGATCATATCTTGCCAACCATACATGGGAATTGAGAGTTCTTGGACTTTTTTGAAAATGGGAGAACAAGATCTTCAACTTTCATGTTGGGCAAAAATTCATTTGAAGCTTGTATCATGATGTAAGATTAAGATCAAGAAGTTTCCATTTTTGGCAAATTTGAATTACAGGTCCACTTTCTATTTGGGAAATTTTCTGATTTTGCTTCAAATTCTTTCATGATGAGGTTTGGCATGATATAAGAGGCTTGTATGGACATGAATGAGCTCCTTCAAATCAATTCCATCCATCAAATCACTGATTAAATCCACAGTTGACCAAGTTTGACTTGCTGTTGACTTTTCTAGGGTTTTGCATGATTGAACCACTTCTGATGAATTCCAAACCCTAATTCCTTGAGAACTTGATTCCAAGTGATGTCCCAAGTCATATGAACTCTTGATGATTGATCATGGTGCCCACATTCTGCAAGAATGGCCACCATCCATTGCTTTGACTGACTGTTGACTGTCTTTGACCTAATTGCTGATGATTGCTTCAACTGCAAGCAACAAGGTTAAACTGACAATATTTTTGTACTTTTTGGTTAGTAAACATATGAAAAGCAAAGATATACAAATGCAAGACATGCTTGGTGATCAAGAACCAACTCACAAGGCAACCTACCCACTAGGAGGGAAGCTAGGGCATGCAATGATCCTTGAGGCCATGATATGAGATGATATGGGCCATGAGGGATCTTAGGGCCCAAAATTGGGGTCTTACAATGACGAGTCGAGTCTCATTGAGTTGCATTTTATGTTGTTGTTGAGTTGCATTTTATGTCGTTATTGAGTTGCATTTTACGTTGTTATTGAGTATGATATTTGAGTTGATGTGCCGTTACTGAATGCATGATATGATTAGGGTGATTAACGTGTAAATTTACTTAACATAACATGATAATTTATAATGTTTGTTATATCGATTGAGGAACTCACCCTTACAACTATTTTTCAGGTAACGAGCAGTGAGTGAGTAGAAGCTAGTGCTTGGAGTTTAGTGTGGTCTTCTTAGTGGGTCATGCTCTGATAGATGTAACATCGGGACGGGATGTTTTAATTGTTTTTTTGTTGGTTGTTGAACCTTTTTACATGTAATATGTTATACGTTTTAATTAGTTGACATGATTTCTATCCGCTGCGTATTTTTGAGATGTTTCATGGTTGATATAATAAAAGAGCATGACAGTTATTATGGTGTGAAGAATTGTGTGACACCCTTGGTGCATATTTACTCTGATATATATTTGTTGTTTTTATTAAATATTTGGGGTATTTTAGAAGGGTGTTACATTAGTGGTATCAGAGCAGGTCGGTCTGTCCGGCCAGTTGTCGTGTCGTACTGTCTAACAATTGTGTAATTGTTACTAGTCTAACTTTTAAGTTGTGTTGTAGTGATAAGTTGAAATGGCTGGAAGGAATGACGCTGCAATGGCTGCCGCAATGCAAGCAATGGCACAAGCTGTGCAGAACTTGCCAAATGCTGGTGGAGATGCTGGATCACGTAGCTTGGCGACTTTTCAGAGAGAGAATCCGCCGGTGTTTAAAGGGAAGCATGATCCAGATGCAGCCTTGGGATGGTTGAAAGAGATTGAGAGGATCTTCCGTGTTATGGATTGCACTCCAGCTCAGAAGGTTCGGTATGGTACTCACATGCTAGCAGTCGAAGCTGATGACTGGTGGCTAGAGACTCACGAGAGGTTGACCGTGGCAGGTGAAGTCATTACTTGGGATGTATTCCGTAGGGAATTCATGAGGAAGTATTATCCGGAAGATGTCCGTGGTAAGAAGGAAATTGAGTTCCTTGAGCTGAAGCAAGGAAGCATGTCTGTCACTGATTATGCTGCGAAATTTGTGGAGCTGTCCAAATTTTATCCTCATTACACTGGTGCTGGTGCTGAATTTTCAAAGTGCATCAAGTTTGAAAATGGACTGCGCTCTGAAATTAAGAAGGCTGTTGGGTATCAAAAGATACGCATTTTTACTGAATTGGTTGATAGTTGTAGGATATTTGAAGAAGACAATAATGCTCATTACAAGATTGTCAGTGACCGCAGAGGCAAGCAACATCAAAACCGTGGCAAGCCGTATGATGCTCAAGCTGGAAAAGGGAAGCAAAGAGCTGCTCCGACTCAGAGAGCTTGTGGGGGAGGTGCTCCTGCTGGTATAGTTTGCTTCAAATGTGGTCAGGCTGGTCATAAGAGTAATGTATGCACTGCTGAAGTAAAGAGGTGTTTTCGCTGTGGTAAGATTGGTCATGCAATAGCTGATTGCAAGCACAAGGAAGTGATTTGTTTTAATTGTGGCGAAGAAGGGCATATTGGAAGTCAGTGTCAGAAGCCGAAGAAATCTCAGACTGGGAAGGTGTTCGCATTGACTGGAACTCAAACCTCCAGTGAGGACAGACTTATCCGAGGTACGTGTTATATTAATGGCTTTCCTCTTGTAGCTATTATTGACACAGGTGCGACTCATTCCTTTATATCTTTGGATTGTGCTGTGAAACTTAAGTTAGAGATATCTGAGATGTTTGTTAGTATGGTAATTGATACTCCTGCGAAGGGTTCAGTGACTACTACTTCGGTTTGTTTAAACTGTCCTTTGAGTATTTTTGGTAGAGAATTTGGGATGGACCTAGTGTGTCTTCCACTAGTGCAGGTTGATGTTATTCTGGGTATGAACTAGTGGGTGTTTAACCGAGTTTCTATCAATTGTTTTGATAAGACTGTGGTCTTTCCTGAGAGTGAGGAAGGAAAGAGTTTGTTTCTATCAGCAAGGCAAGTGAATGAAGAAGTAGCTGATGGGGCAGAGTTGTTTATGCTGTTAGCGACTTTGGAGGCTAAAGATAAACTGGTGATTGGCGATCTAGCCGTGGTGTGTGATTTTCCTGATGTGTTTCCGGAAGAGGTGAATGAATTACCGCCAGAGCGTGAAGTGGAGTTCTCGATTGATTTGGTACCTGGTACTAGACCGATATCGATGGCTCCGTACCGTATGTCTGCTGTTGAGTTAACTGAATTGAAGAGTCAGTTGGAAGATCTGTTGGATAAGAAATTTATTCGTCCGAGTGTGTCACCGTGGGGTGCACCAGTGCTATTGGTTAAGAAGAAAGAAGGTACTATGAGGTTGTGTGTGGACTACAGGCAACCGAATAAAGTGACGATCAAGAATCGGTATCCTTTGCCGAGGATTGATGATTTGATGGATCAGTTGGTTGGTGCAAGTGTGTTCAGCAAAATAGATTTGAGATCTGGGTATCATCAGATCCGTGTGAAAACCGAGGATATTCAGAAGACTGCTTTCAGAACAAGGTATGGACATTATGAGTATTCTGTAATGCCTTTTGGTGTGACTAATGCGCCTGGAGTATTTATGGAGTACATGAATAGGATTTTCCATCCGTACCTAGACAAGTTTGTGGTGGTGTTTATTGATGACATTTTGGTGTATTCGAAATCTGAAGAAGAGCATGCTGAGCAGTTGAGAGTGGTTTTAGAAGTTCTACGAGAAAAGAAGTTATTTGCTAAACTCTCTAAGTGTGAATTTTGGTTAGAGGAGGTTAGTTTTCTTGGTCATGTGATTTCAAGAGGTGGCGATGCTGTTGATCCTTCTAAGATTGAAGCGGTGTCTAAGTGGGAAGCTCCGAAGTCTGTTGCTGAGATTCGAAGTTTCCTTGGATTGGCTGGTTATTATAGGAAGTTCATTGAGGGATTTTCTAAGTTGGCGTTACCGTTGACGATGTTGACTAGAAAGGGGCAAGCATTTGTTTGGGACTCAAAATGTGAAGAAGGTTTCCAAGAGTTAAAGAGAAGGTTGACTACTGCTCCTATTCTGATATTACCGAGTTCGTCGGAATCATTTGAGGTTTACTGTGATGCTTCATTGTTGGGTTTGGGTGGCGTGTTGATGCAGAATAAGCAGGTTATAGCTTATGCTTCAAGACAGCTGAGGGTTCATGAGAGGAACTATCCGACGCATGATTTAGAGTTGGCAGCTGTGGTATTTGTTCTGAAGTTATGGAGGCATTACTTGTATGGGTCAAGATTTGAGGTTTTCAGTGACCATAAAAGTTTAAAGTATTTGTTTGATCAGAAAGAGCTGAATATGAGACAGAGAAGATGGTTAGAGTTTCTGAAGGATTATGACTTTGGTTTGAATTACCATCCGGGTAAAGCAAACGTAGTGGCGGATGCATTGAGTCGGAAATCATTGCATATGTCTATGTTAATGGTTAAGCAATTGGATTTAATTGAGCAGTTTAGAGACTTGAGTTTGGTGTGTGAGAGTACTCACAATAGTGTTAAGTTGGGAATGTTGAAGTTGACAAGTGGTATTCTGGATGAGATCAGAGAGGGTCAGAAATCCGATGTGCTTTTGGTTGATAAGTTGACTCTGGTGAATCAGGGTCAAGGTGGTGAATTCAGAGTTGATGAAAATGGTATTCTGAAATTTGGTAGTCGGGTGTGTATTCCGGATGTTGCCGAACTTAAGAAGAGTATTCTTGAAGAAGGACATCGTAGTGGGTTGAGTATTCATCCTGGAGCTACGAAGATGTATCATGATTTGAAAAAGTTATTTTGGTGGCCGGGAATGAAAAGAGAAATTGCGAGTTTTGTTTATTCTTGTTTGACTTGCCAGAAGTCAAAGATTGAGCATCAGAAGTCGTCTGGGCTAATGCAACCGTTGGCTATTCCAGAGTGGAAGTGGGATAGTATCAGTATGGATTTTGTTTCTGGTTTACCGAGGACAAGTAAGAATTTTGAAGCTATTTGGGTGATTGTTGACAGATTGACGAAGTCGGCTCATTTCATTCCGATCAGAATGGATTATCCGTTAGAAAGATTAGCTGAGCTGTATATTGAGAAGATTGTAAGTTTGCATGGTATTCCGTCGAGTATTGTTTCAGACAGAGATCCTAGATTTACATCGAAGTTCTGGGAAAGTTTGCAGAAGGCTTTGGGAACTAAACTGAGATTGAGCTCTGCATATCATCCGCAGACTGATGGTCAGACGGAGAGGACAATTCAGTCACTAGAGGATCTTTTGAGAGCTTGTGTTTTGGAAAAGGGAGGTGCTTGGGATTGTTATTTACCTTTGATTGAGTTTACCTACAACAATAGTTTTCATTCGAGTATTGGTATGGCACCGTTTGAAGCTTTGTATGGTAGGAGATGTCGGACACCTTTATGTTGGTATGAGTCCGGTGAGAGTGCTGTGGTTGGACCGGAAATTGTTCAACAGACTACAGAAAAGATTAAGATGATTCAGGAGAAGATGAGAATTGCTCAGAGTCGTCAGAAGAGTTATCATGACAAGAGAAGGAAGTCACTTGAGTTTCAAGAGGAGATCATGTGTTTCTTCGTGTTACTCCGATAACTGGTGTTGGTCGAGCTTTGAAGTCAAAGAAGTTGACACCTCGATTTATTGGTCCTTATCAGATTTTGGAGAGGATAGGAGAGGTAGCCTATCGTATCGCTTTACCGCCGTCACTTGCGAATTTGCATGAGGTTTTTCATGTGTCTCAGTTGAGGAGGTACATTCATGATCCGTCGCATGTGATCCAAGTAGATGATGTACAGGTGAGAGATAACCTGACTGTTGAAATACCGCCTATGAGGATTGAGGATCGAGGGTTGAAGCAGTTGCGGGGTAAAGAGATTGCCTTGGTGAAGGTAGCTTGGGGAGGACCAGCAGGTGGCAATGTGACTTGGGAACTGGAGAGTCAGATGAAAGAGTCTTATCCAGAGTTATTTGCTTGAGGTATGTTTTCGAGGACGAAAACTCTTTTAGTGGGGGAGAGTTGTAACACCCCGATAATAATAAAATAAGTATTTAAAGTGAGTTAATAATATATTTATTAATTTAATTAAATAATTGGAAATTTTATTATTATTATTATTGGATTATTATTATTATTGGAAAATATATAAGTTGGAATAAGGAAAAAGGGTTCAGTATTGGTAAAGAGTTTTCACGTGAAACAGAGAAGCGGCTGAAAAGTGGAAGGTGGAGAAAAGGCAAAGAGGAAGAGCTAGAGAGCAAAGGTTGAAGAACGGAAAAGCTCGAAGCTTAGAGATTGCCGGATTATCTCAGGTAAGGGGGATTTATCGTCGTTTAATGGGTATTATAGATTAACATGTAATGGGTAGTGATAAACCGTTGAATTGACCCTAATTGGGATTTAGAATGCTGAGAAAATTGTGATGATTAAGTTGTATGAAAACTGAAATTGAATCGATAATTGTATGTGTCGTGATTTTCCGATAATGTAGCTTTTTACGGAATTGGAATCGGAGGTCCGGAAGTCCTCCAACGGCGGAAAATGCGGAGAATTCTGCATTCTGCCTTGTGTTAGCGCAGGGACTGCTGTTTTGCCTGCGTTAACCGGTTAACCCAGGGTGTTAACCGGTTAACACTGTTATATTTTGTGAAAATGTGCTGTTTTGCCTGCGTTAACCGGTTAACCCAGGGCGTTAACCGGTTAACACTGTTGCGTGTTGCCAGAAAATGTATTTTTGTCCTGCGTTAACCGTTAACCCAGGGCGTTAACCGGTTAACACTGTTGCAGAGTGGGAAAATTGATATTTTTAATGTTGTGAACATAATTGGTGATTAGCCTATTATCGTTAATTTTGATGAGTGATTCTGTTGGGTTATGTTATGAAGTGTTGATATAAATATGTGGATAAGTTGTGTTAAAGTTGTTGAAAATACTGAGTTGTAGGCTTGATGAGCCAAAGTTGATTATAAGTTGATTTTGTTGAAAATACTGAGTTGTAGGCTTGATGAGCCAAAGTTGATTATAAGTTGATTATGTTGAAAACCTTGTTGTGTTGCTATTAAGATTATGTTGTTGAAAGTTTAAAGTCGTGTATGCCATGTACATTTCATATGCATTAAGTCGGAGCTTTGCTCACACCACGTTGGCCTGGATTGGCAAAAATATGGAGCTTTGCTCACACCACGTTGGCCTGGATTGGCAAAAATATGGAGCTTTGCTCACACCACGTTGGCCTGGATTGGCAAAATTTTAAGTTGAAAGTTGAAGGCTTATGCCTTGATGCCCACTAAAATGGCAATGATTTTAAGTTGGGAGTTTTACTCCGAATGGTACCACATGCATGACGAGTCGAGTCTCATTGAGTTGCATTTTATGTTGTTGTTGAGTTGCATTTTATGTCGTTATTGAGTTGCATTTTACGTTGTTATTAAGTATGATATTTGAGTTGATGTGCCGTTACTGAATGCATGATATGATTAGGGTGATTAACGTGTAAATTTACTTAACATAACATGATAATTTATAATGTTTGTTATATCGATTGAGGAACTCACCCTTACAACTATTTTTCAGGTAACGAGCAGTGAGTGAGTAGAAGCTAGTGCTTGGAGTTTAGTGTGGTCTTCTTAGTGGGTCATGCTCTGATAGATGTAACATCGGGACGGGATGTTTTAATTGTTTTTTTGTTGGTTGTTGAACCTTTTTACATGTAATATGTTATACGTTTTAATTAGTTGACATGATTTCTATCCGCTGCGTATTTTTGAGATGTTTCATGGTTGATATAATAAAAGAGCATGACAGTTATTATGGTGTGAAGAATTGTGTGACACCCTTGGTGCATATTTACTCTGATATATATTTGTTGTTTTTATTAAATATTTGGGGTATTTTAGAAGGGTGTTACAGTTTGGGAGTCACATTTGCAGAACATATTCAGCCGCAGCGTTGCGTTTGGAGATCGGGGGATTTCGCAAGCAGGTCGTGGAACCGGTGAATTGTTTGCAACTTTGTGCAGGAAAATCTTGATCGTGCTCAGATCAAGTGAAGGTTTATACAAGAAGAGGTTCTTAGAGTTTAGAATTCTGTCTTTGTATCATAACCTTGTATCAACGGATTCGGCAATAATTGATAATCAAAGTTCTCAATTTCATTTGAAATTGAGAGGGAGACGTACCCACACGCGAGGACGACGTGGGGAACTTCCTTACCAAATCTCTGCGTATCGTACTCTTACCTTACTCCTCTTTACGTTGTTCAAACTGTTTTCGCAAGTTCAGTTAGTGTGTGGTGATTGTTTCTTTTTCAAGACAGCAGTGGCAAGAAAAATTTAATCAAACTCCATTGCTGTTTATCATTGATCACATACACACCAACTGTTTGATAAAACGGTTAGCTAGATTTTATTCATTGGAAACAGACTTTAATGATAAGTGCATTCAATTAGTTAAAATTCTGGTGTGAATTGGTTCTATCATTCTCATTAAAATCCAGCAATTAAACTTGTGTGTCCGGCTTTCTAGTAGCGGTTCAGAATAGACGGAAGTCGATTCGGGACTGATTTTTCCGCCAACTTTGAAAACTCTGATAAAATTTCAAATCCGTTAAATTCAAAAGAGGTGATCTATTCACCCCCCCTCTCGATCACTAGCCACACCGTCTAACAAGTGGTATCAGAGCGCCGGTTCGCTGGTGCTCTGTGGCTACCTGTAACAGTATGGATTCTGAACCAAAGGGGGCGTATAATAGAGCGCCTATTTTCAACGGTGAAAATTATGGCTACTGGAAAGACTGCATACGAGTTCATATAAATTCTATGGATAGGTTGGTATGGGCTGCCATTGAAAACGGTCCGTTTCAAATCACTATGACAAATGCGGCTGGCGCCATAGTACCTAAACCAGAAGATGATTGGAATGAGAAAGATGAGAAAAAGTGGTCGTGCGATTGGAGAGCTCGTAACATGTTAATTTCAGCACTTGGTGTTGATGAGTATTATCGAGTATCCCATTGCACGACAGCTAAAGAAATATGGGACGCTTTAGAAGTTGCCCATGAGGGTACTACTGAAGTAAAACAGTCCCGCATTAACACACTCAATCAAGAGTTTGAGCTCTTTCGCATGAAACAAGGAGAATCCATCTCCGACATGCAAAAGAGATTCACTCATCTAACTAACCGATTGAATGCTCTTGGAAAACCTATTTCCAATGAAATTGCTACTAATAAAATTCTCAGGTGTCTTAGCAGGGAGTGGCAACCTAAAGTTACAGCAATCAAGGAAGCCAACGATCTTACAAGACTTACGATTACAACTCTATTTGGAAAGCTGGAAGAACATCAGCAAGCTTTGGAAAGTCTTGAAAAATATGAGAATAAAAGTAAGAAGGAAAAGGAGAAGAAAAGAGACAAAGAGGGAGAGAAGAAGCCAATAGCTCTTGTGGCTTCTAGCTCTAAGTCCTCACGAAAAGAGCAAAGCGACAATGATTCAAGCAGTGACAAAGACTCGGATGATGAGGAAATGGGACTGTTTGTAAGGAGATACAATAGATTCATTCGAAAGAATGGAGTCAAGCATTCCGACAAAAATCTCATGAAGTTTCGAAAACAATCTACAAATTCGAAACAAGAAGAGAACAAGAAGAGTAGAGGAAGAGGATCCTGTTTTAATTGTGGTAAATCCGGACACTATAAAACGGACTTCCCTATGAAATATAAGGATCAAAGAAAAGATTCGCCAAAAGGGTACAGCAAACAAAGAAGAGCGTATATTGCATGGGAAAGTGATAGTGATTCATCAAGCACACAAAGCTCAAGTGATGATGATGAAGCTGCAAATCTGTGCCTTATGGCTCACACAAAAAATCTGTCCTACCACAAGAAGAAAAACAATGACAAAAAGGTAAAACAAGCCTATTACAATAATTTCTCCTCTATGTCTTTTTCGGAACTAAAAATAGCTTTTGAAAAACTGCATAACGAAGCTGTAGATGCTTTTAAAAGACTATCTTCCGACAAACATATCTTCTCATTTTTGGAAGGTAAAGTAAACAAAGCTGAAATTGATTTAGAAGCATTGAAAACTAGTATTGCAGAAAATTCAAAAACTATTGACATTGGCGGATGTAGTAGAGTTAGGTATTGTGACGCTTGTTATATTTGGCAAAAAGAGGTAAACACTCTTAAGGTCAAATTAGAGAAAGCGCTACAACCTAAAGTTACTTATGCCGTTGACCCCAAGTTGTTTAAGAAGTCATTGAATCCTCCATATGCAAAATACTCTTTTATTCTAAAGGATTCAATGAACAAGAAACAACAAACACATCATCATGGTTTATGTCATTATTGTTGCCATGCTGGCCATACCATTGAAAAATGCAAATTTAGGAGATTTCTTGTCCCTAAAGGCATTTATCAATGGAAGCCAAAAGGCAACCATGTTAGCACTTACCCACTTGGACCCAATGAAAATTGGGTACCAACTTCTCTCTTTTGATGTTGTAGGATGAGTGCCTTGCCTCCGCAGATAGAAGGTGGTTTCTTGACAGCGGCTGCTCGAGGCACATGACCGGTGACATATCGCTCTTTATAGACTTCAAGGCAAAGAAGAAAGGATATGTCACTTATGGAGACAACAACAAAGGAGCTATACTCGGCAAAGGTAGTGTAGGTAATCCCTCCACCACTACTATTTCAAATGTCCATTTAGTTGAGGGACTTAAACACAATTTGTTAAGCATAAGTCAACTATGCGACATGGGCTATAAAGTGTCGTTTACAAAAACTTGCTGCATAATTGAACATGTTGAACAAAACATTGTGTTTAAGGGTGTAAGAGTAAACAACATCTATATGCTTGACTTGTTTGATGTACCTTTAACAAATACTAAATGTCTAGTCACCTTGAATGATGACTCTTGGCTTTGGCATAGACGTTTAGCGCATGTTAACTTCGATTTGCTAAATAAGGTTGTATCTAAGGATCTAGTAGTCGGTCTACCAAAAATAAAATTTTCAAAAGACCACCTATGCGACGCGTGCCAAATGGGAAAGCAAACAAGGGTGTCCTTTAAATCTAAAAATGTAATTTCAACTTCACGACCTCTTGAGCTTCTCCATATGGACCTCTTTGGACCTTCTAGGACAAAGAGCCTAGGTGGAAATTACTATGGCTTTGTAATAGTTGATGACTACTCTAGATTCACTTGGACTATATTCCTTCATAGCAAAGATGAAACTTTTTCTGCTTTTAAAAATTTTGCAAATCTGTCCCAAAACAAGATGAATTCCAAAATAGTTACAATTCGTAGCGATCATGGTGGTGAGTTTCAAAATTACCACTTTGAGAAGTTTTGTGACAAGTATGGTATTGAGCATAACTTTTCAGCCCCTCGCACTCCACAACAAAATGGCGTTGTGGAGCGCAAAAATCGTGTTTTAGAGGAGTTGGCAAGAACAATGCTCAATGAGGGTGGATTACCAAAATACTTTTGGGCTGATGCTGTCAGCACGGCCTGTTATGTTCTAAACAGAATCTCAATTCGCCCTATTTTAAACAAAACTCCTTATGAACTTTTGAAAGGAAGAAAACCAAACTTGTCACATCTTCACGTATTCGGTTGTAAATGTTTTGTTTTAAATAACGGTAAGGAAAACATTGGGAAGTTTGATGCAAAAGCGGATGAAGGTATCTTTATTGGATACTCACTGTCAAGTAAAGCATATAGAGTGTATAATAAGCGTTTACTTACTGTTGAAGAATCTGTTCATGTTTCCTTTGATGAGTCTTATCCGAAAAATGTCGGAAAAGGTATTTCTTTTGATGACGCAGGTGTATCTACAGAAGACATACTCAAGGAAGCTGTTGAGGAAACTGATCAAGCCAAAACAGCTGCCCATGAGAAGGAGGAAGATACTAGTCATGAAGAAATTGAGGAAGAAAAGACAGCTGAAGTGAATGATCTTCCAACAGCTTGGAGATCCTCAAAAGACCATCCCATTGACAACATCTTGGGAGACATTTCAAAGGGAGTATTGACTCGTTCTAAGATAAGTAATTTTTGTTCTCACTTCGCGTTTGTTTCACAAGTAGAACCTAAGAATGCCAAAGAGGCCTTGATTGATGAATTTTGGCTAATGGCCATGCAAGAAGAGCTAAATCAATTTAAAAGAAATGACGTTTGGGAACTTGTCCCTCGTCCGCGAGATCATCATATCATAGGCACTAAGTGGGTTTTTAGGAACAAGCTTGATGAAAACGGAGTGATTACTAGGAACAAGGCACGTTTAGTAGCACAAGGGTATAACCAAGAGGAGGGCATAGACTATGAGGAAACTTATGCTCCAGTTGCTCGCCTTGAAGCTATACGTCTTTTGCTTGCCTATGCGTGTTCTAAGGATTTTAAGCTTTACCAAATGGACGTAAAGAGTGCCTTTCTTAATGGTGTTATAAATGAAGAAGTATATGTCTCACAACCTCCCGGCTTTGAAAATGCTGAAAATTCAGATCATGTTTACAAATTAAAACGAGCTTTGTATGGCCTTAAACAAGCCCCTCGGGTTTGGTATGAAAGGCTTAGCAAATTCCTAATTGATCATGGATATTCAAGAGGTAAAGTGGACAATACTCTCTTTATTAAACACAAAGGGAAGCACATTCTTTTAGTTCAAGTTTATGTCGACGATATCATATTTGGTTCAACTAACATACACTTGGTATAAGAATTTTCTAAGGTTATGCAGGGTGAATTTGAGATGAGTCTAATGGGGGAGCTGAACTACTTCCTAGGACTGCAAATAAAACAACTTGATGAGGGTACAGCAGTATGTCAAACAAAATACTGCAGAGAACTACTCAAACGCTTTGGAATGAATGACTCAAAATCGATTGACACCCCAATGCCTACCAACGGAAATCTAGATAAGGATGAGCACGGTAAGTGTGTAGATGTCAAAAGATTCAGAGGTATGATTGGATCTCTCTTGTATCTTTCTGCTTCTAGACCTGACATCATGTTTAGTGTTTGTATGTGTGCACGCTATCAATCAAATCCTAAGGAATCGCACCTAAAAGCGGTGAAGCGCATATTTAGATATCTTCACGGAACACCTAAATATGGGCTTTGGTATTCCAAAGGAAGTGATTGTAGCTTAGTAGGGTACTCCGATTCTGATTTTGCTGGCTGTAAATCAGATAGGAAAAGCACAAGTGGTACATGTCACCTGTTTTCAAACTCCTTGGTCAGTTGGCATAGCAAAAAGCAAGTTTCTGTGGCTTTGTCAACTGCAGAGGCAGAATACGTTGCCGCCGGTAGTTGTTGCGCTCAGATTTTATGGCTGAAACAGCAACTACAAGACTTCAACATTCAACTCAAACGTATTCCTATCAAATGTGACAACACTAGTGCCATAAACCTTACTAAAAACCCCGTTTTACACTCACGCACTAAACACATAGAGATTAGACATCATTTCCTTCGTGATCATGTTGAAAAAGAAGACGTTATCTTTGAGCACGTTGATTCCAAAAATCAGCTTGCTGATATTTTCACTAAACCATTGGCAACGGAACCTTTCTTCAACATTCGTCGCGAATTGGGAATCCTAGATCTTTCTCAATTGATGTCATAAGCATGTTACCTCTTAATTATATTATGCCTCACCATGGTTGATAAGAGCTGTTTTAGATGTCAATTATCCATCACAAGAGTTCTCCAACAGAGGTAATATCAATCCTTTCTACAATTTTCTTATTGCTAAAGTGACTGTGTATGTTAGAACAAATGTTCTTATTCTAGTTGATCTAAAATTTGTTTGCATATACTCCTTGTCCATATTGTGTGCACACTAACAATTTGACTTCTGAATCTCTGTTGAGCATAATCATCATGACAGTGCATAATGCATATTCATGCTGCATTAAAATTCATTAAAAACTGGTTCAGCATCAGTATGCATCGACACAAACGAAGCATGCATCGACCCATACATTCTGAAATTCAAATTTTTAAAAACTGCTTCAGGATGCATCGATGCATCCATCGCATGTATCAATACACATGCCAATTGTGAATATTTGGCATCGACGCATGACCCTCTGCATCGATACATACTGATGCTATCTGAATTAAATGCATTTCTTTCTCTCTCATGCATCGACACATCAGCCAATCATATCACTTCCTATCTCATTACTTCATCTCATCTGCCCTCAAAAACCCCAAAACCAGTGGCTAACCCTAATCCTCCTCATCTTCACTCTCTCTCTAAAACCCTAAATCTCACATCACCATGCCTCCACGCACTATTCCAGCCAGAGCCAAAGGAAAAGGAAAGGGAAAGGAAACAGCCGGTACATCTCACCAACCACCTGAAGTTCCTTCAAATGCCTTAGAGCTACTTCATCCTGCTGTTGCTGCTGAATTTGAAGAGTCCTTCAAGACAAGGTTAGTCATGAAGAAGCACGGTACTGGCATGTTCAACAATCTGAATGGCACAACGAGCATCGGGACTGGCATGATGAGCATACACGGATGTATCACAATCAACACGCTTGGCACCAAGACTTAGTTAAATGGCATCAAGTGTTCTACAACGAAATGTCTGGCTTTATGGATGACTGCCGTGAAAATCCTGGGATTATGGACAGTTTTAGAAGCATTGAAGTTCAGAACCGATTTAGGCAATACTCCTTCATGGGCCAAAATCCAGACACAATGCCTCCTCCTCCGCCTCCGCCAAGCTACCGAGATCCTGACAGACATGATGAGGAGTCCTGTGGTGGCAACAATCCAAATTAACCCACCTGCATTTCATCTCATAGCATTTCATCTCCTATTGCTCTAGTTTTTCTTTTGTTGCACACTATGGTTTAGCTTATGTAACTCTTAAACTCGTTCGTATCTTTAAAATGCTTTTCTAATTCTGTTTATCTCTATTGTTATTGCCCTTATTTTTCATTCTTTGTGAATGATTCTTTACTTTGATGCTTCATTCTTTGTGATTGATAGCCTGTTATCCATTGTTTGCCATGTCCTGCTACACTATGCTACCTTGATAAATTTGTCTCTTCCTCTTTTTGATGTTGACAAAGGGGGAGAAAATGCAGATATGCACAAACTCAGGGGGAGTATCACACATCTTGCCAAGAATTTGCCATCATCAAAAAGGGGGAGTTTGTGAGAGAATTCTTTACCTTGAATTAATTTTTAATGATAGCAAATTGTGTGATCATCATCCAAATGTTGGTTGTGCATTGCATTACATGATACATGTGTGTTTTATTATGTTTTTCATCCCACTCTATTGTTGCATAACTGTACATATAAACCTACATTGATACTTACCTTTAAATAACAATTAAAATGCATCTTATGTCAGTAAGCATCGATACATAAAGCCTCTGCATCGATACATACAGCATGTGATAAATCACAAAACCTATCTGTTCAGTATGCATCGATGCATACGAGTCATGCATCAATACATGGAAGACAAAATACTCTATGCATCGATACACACGATCCCTGCATCGATACATGACCAATTGAAACAGCCTGTGTATCAATACATGCGCATTAGGCATCGATACATACCAGTGAGATAATCACATGCATCGATACACATGAATTATGCATCGATACATGATTAATAAATTTCACCAAAAATTTACACAACTTACAGTATGCATCGATACACACCCTTATGCATCAATACATAAAACTGTTTCATGTTATAACAGCAACTGTTTTGCAGCATACAAAAGACAGGTTACAACAGAAGTGAAAAACACGAATTCATTGAGGGAAAACAATTGAACACAAGATCAAAAGCAGTGTTGGAGCAATTGTTTGAGAGCATTTAGAAACCTGAAAGAGACTTCATCTTCTTCATCTTCTCAATCACTTTTCTTCAAGAACATTTATACATAACCATTCTTGTTCTTTGGATTAAAGAAGCATCGAGATAACGTTCAGTGGTACGATCAAGGATCTAGCTGTGGTTTGCAGTGGAACGATCGAGGATCTAGCTGAGTCGAAGATTGAAGGGGGTTTCTAGGAAAAACCTACTGGTTTGTCCTTCAAGAACTGGAGTGTTCTTGAGGGTTTGGGAGTCACATTTGCAGAACATATTCAGCCGCAGCGTTGCGTTTGGAGATCGGGGGATTTCGCAAGCAGGTCGTGGAACCGGTGAATTGTTTGCAACTTTGTGCAGGAAAATCTTGATCGTGCTCAGATCAAGTGAAGGTTTATACAAGAAGAGGTTCTTAGAGTTTAGAATTCTGTCTTTGTATCATAACCTTGTATCAACGGATTCGGCAATAATTGATAATCAAAGTTCTCAATTTCATTTGAAATTGAGAGGGAGACGTACCCACACGCGAGGACGACGTGGGGAACTTCCTTACCAAATCTCTGCGTATCGTACTCTTACCTTACTCCTCTTTACGTTGTTCAAACTGTTTTCGCAAGTTCAGTTAGTGTGTGGTGATTGTTTCTTTTTCAAGACAGCAGTGGCAAGAAAACTTTAATCAAACTCCATTGCTGTTTATCATTGATCACATACACACCAACTGTTTGATAAAACGGTTAGCTAGATTTTATTCATTGGAAACAGACTTTAATGATAAGTGCATTCAATTAGTTAAAATTCTGGTGTGAATTGGTTCTGTCATTCTCATTAAAATCCAGCAATTAAACTTGTGTGTCCGGCTTTCTATTAGCGGTTCAGAATAGACGGAAGTCGATTCGGGACTGATTTTTCCGCCAACTTTGAAAACTCTGATAAAATTTCAAATCCGTTAAATTCAAAAGAGGTGATCTATTCACCCCCCCTCTCGATCACTAGCCACACCGTCTAACACCAACACCTTAGTCAAGCGTGTTGTAAACGTGGTAATCACAATGCACGACCATGATTAGAACACAAGAGTTGGATCACACGGTCTGGACCTTAGACACATCATCACCGGAGCCAGAGCTCCGGTTGTCTTCTCCAGCGAGCCTCGCCGGACTGGTCATCATCAACCATCACCAAAATTTCAAACAGGGACATGAGTTTAAAGAGAAAACACCACTGAGCTTGAATATCACCTCCATTTCTTCCAATTCCAATTATATTGAGAGATATGTGGAATTAAAAAATGAGGTTCATGATCTGAGTTGCTTCGATTCATCATCAAAACAACTCAAACACCTTTCCTACATTGGTAGGACTTCATCCAATACAATAATCAAGAGAATTGAGCAAGAAACAAGGAGAATCGAAGAATTGAAAAAATATGCAAAATACCTTCAATGGAGGTCTGAGCTTGCTAGATCTTGATCTGTATCGTGCTTTGCTTCACTCCAATTGCTTGCAGAAGAGGAATGGAATGGCTTAGAATCAAAGGACTCCTGGAGAATTGAATTCCAAAAGAGTGGAGATTCAAGCTCAAATTCAAAAGAATTTCTCAGGTTTATCCTCTCAATGTGAAGGGTTTTCTGTGGGGAATCAAAGCTTGCGCAGTGTGTGTGTGGATTATGAGCAATTGAGCTTTAATTTATAGAGTATTCAAGTGTTAATTGCACACTCCATTCAAGTTTCTAAAATTGGCAAAGTGAGGTAAGCAGCTGCATGGGCGTGCCTAGGCCCATCAAATGATTGCTAAAAGTCCAAATTTGAATTTCAGATATGTTGAAGCAAGCTTGGAATGCAAGGCAATTAAGAATTTGAATTTGAAGTTTGATCCATGACACATGATAGCAGTCTGTTTAAGCCATGTGCAGCGTATGCATTTCTCATCCAAAATGCATGAACTTTAGCTCTTTGAAAAGGTGAGATCAAGAGGAACAAGTTTGATGTTGAACACTTTTTCATTTGGAGCTTAGAACTTGGAGATATTTGAGGTGGAAATTTTGAAAAATTTGACATATCAAAATATTTCTAAGTGTCAAGCCATATGTCTCAACATTCCACCTGGCTTAACTTTTTATGGGAGCTTTAAATGAGAAAAGTCTCTTCATAAAAGTTGTATCTCTCTAAAAGACCTTAAAAATGGTCACCAATTTCATGTCATTTGGATTTGAAATGATAGACTTATGTATTTTTGAAGTTTGGCAAAATCACTTGATCAATGGTATACGTCAAAAGTGACCTATAATGTAGCTTCATATCACATGTGCAAAGAAGTTGAATTAGCTCTAACTCCAAACATAAAAGTTGAAGTAGACATATTGAATTTGATTGTGCAACTTGTAAATCTTTCATATCATAAAAATTGAGCAAGTTATGGCCTTGGGAAGTTGACTTTCAAATTAGGGTTTAAACAAAATGACCTATAATGTTTCAATATAGAAAATGACTTTCCAAGCAAAAACAACTCTAGGTCTCAACATGAAAGTTGTTTATAATGTCATTTATAGTAAAGTTTCTCTTGATATCAGTTTCATATGGTGAAAATTGTAGGAGATAGGGTCTAGGGAGACCCAGTTTTGATCAGATGAATTCATCTGACCAACCACCATCAACCAACTTGCTAATTTCCAATTCTCTTGGCTTTCTTGGCTCATGGTAGATCATATATGCATAAGATGATTAATTTTGAAGTTTCCCTTGATAAATTTGATCAATTGGTGAGATAGCTTGTTGGAGAAGTTACTCAAGATACCCAGTCAAACTAGGGTTTCCAAGGCAAATCACCCTCAAACTCTTGAAGCAAACATGATCAGTATAACATGTAGAAACAATTGGGACTCTTACATGATGCTTATAACCATTCTTGAATTAATTCTTGATTTTGCTCTTTGTTCATGAGGGTCTCAAGCCCTAGATGTGATCAATGAATCAAGGAAATCATGTCCTTCACCTACAAAAGAGTTAGACAACTACAAAGACATCTTTTTGGTATTTTGGTTAGTAAAATGATAAAATACAAGCATTATATAATCACAAAGTGCTTGGTGATCTCTCCTAAAACAAACCCAATGAAGGAGGGGTAACGAGGATGCCAAGGTATGATCCCAATGCTAATGCTTATGATGAAATGCATGAGGGATCTTAGGCTCAAAATTGGGGTCTTACAACAACATAATCAAAATTCAACAACATAATTCATGCTCATACATCAACATATCATCATCATATTTCACATTAAGTAACACAATATCATCATCGATTATGCACATATCAAACATTCATCACATAATTCATAATTTCTATTAAAATCATGTTAAAATAAAGGAATCACTTATAATAATTAATCATAGACACCAAACAGTACTCAACAACACCTCGATTCATCATACCACACAAAAAACTGGAACCATAACTCAATTCCATGCACCATAGCTCACTACGCTCATTCTGAGTGCATGGAGGGTAACCCCCCTGGTGATGGCGCCCACCATCAACTCTAAAACCCCACGGAAACCTGGTCGCCCCGATGATGGCACCCGCCATCAACATGCATAATGCATAATTTAGTTTCTGCTATGGAGTTCACATCCGAACTTCGATATTCCACTTCTAGGTACTCAAATCAATCAGAAAACAACAGAGAATCAACATATTAACATCACACAACCTATATCTATAAATTAACAAGCATAATTATCAATTATTCCCCATTTTTATGATGATCCTAAAAGCCTTCAAACCCAACAATGGTGAAAACTTATTGATACATGAAAACATAAAATCTTACACACACATGTACACGAATTTCATCATGAAAGGCGGATTAGAATCCCAATTGATTAAAAAAATTCAGATTCACATATAAACACAAAAAAACATGCATAATCACACAAATCCTATTGGAGGTTAAGGACTCCTCAATTCCACCTTAAGCATCCATTATTAAATCCATTCCCCCCTTACCTCAATTCCTAGCAAGCAATTTGAATGTGAATTGGTTTGAATGTTCTTCTCTCACCTAAAGCTCCAGGTTCTCCCTTTGCCTAAAGCCTATTTTCCGAAGTTTCTACATACTGATAGAAATTCCTAAACTTAGGTTATGTTCCTAATTTTTATTACTAGGGCTAATATATTTGAAATCACAAAATGACCTCTCACTTACTAACATCCTCTCTCCTTCCCCCCCTCGATTTCTCATAATTCATACTTTGGTCACAAGCCTTATATTTTCCCATCTTAATTAAATAATTCAATTAAAATACTATTATTTAATTATTAAAATAGACTCTAATAATTCTAGCCACCCTCTACCAACCTCTAATCACTCTCCACACTCCCACCTCAAGGTCACACACCCCTAATACCCATATTAATTCAATTATCACACATAATAATTAAATTAAAATAAAATTAATTCATGCATAAAAAAATAAAATAACAATTCAAAAACTGGGGTGTTACAAGTCTCCCCCACTTAAATAATTTCCGCCCTCGAAAATTACCTTAAGCAAACAGATTCAGATATGACTCCCACATCTGACTCTCAAACTCCTAAGTCACGTCTCCACCAGCTGGTCCTCCCCAATCTACCTTCACTAAGGTAATCTCTTTAGCATACAATTGCTTCACTTCTCAACCCTCTATTCACATGGGTGATGCCTCAACAGTCAGGTTATCTCTCACATACACATCATCGACTTTGATCACATGAGATGGATCCAGAATGTATCTCTTCATCTAAGACACGTGAAATACACCATGAAGATTAGAAAGAGACGGTGGTAAAGTAATCTGATAGGCCATCTCTCTATCCTCTGCAAAATGTGTTGGTGTAAGCCCTAGAGGCCAATGCTTTTGGTACTTGTATCGAATAATAAAAGGCTTTTCTTTATTATGGTTGATTAATAAAGTCCCTAGAATAGCTAGTCCGTTTAATGTATTAAGTGTGACTTAATCATGAGAACACATTAAACATAAGGACACTATTCTTAAAGTATCCATAGTCGAGCTTTAGTGTGATGTGGGATAACATTAAAGCATTAAGACTATTATGTTTGTAGACTGATGATCACATCTCATGGATCATGGATAAAGAGTTATCAAGTCTTAAACATAGGTATGAATATTAGGAGTCATATTTATACCGGATTGACCCGCTATGAGAATACTATATATAAAGTTATGCAAAGTGTCAAAGTTATTCTCATGGTGATAATGGTGTATACCACTCTTCGACCTGAAACCACTATGGACCCTAGATGTAGAGTCGAATGCTTTATTGCTGATCCAACATTGCCCGTAACTAGATAACCATAAAGGCAGTTGATGGGTACTCCACGAAGCATGCTGAGGGACATGAGTGACCTAGATGGAATTTGCCCATCCTGCATAACAGGATAAATGTCTATGGGCCCAATATTGAACTGGACAAGGATGACATGATCTATGCCTTGTGTTCAATATAGACATAAGGGCAAAAGGGTAATTATACACATAAGTATTATCACAGAAGGTTTTGTCAGATCACTTGACATTTTCGTGTCTTGGGTAGCAGTGATGTGTTGCTAGATACCGCTCACTGTTTATTATGTTAAATGCGTGATTTAATATAATTGCCAACGTCACGAAAACCTACAAGGTCACACACAAAGGACAGATTGATGAGAGATAGAGTAACTAAGGAATACCGTAAGGTACGGTGCCCTTAAGTGAATTATAGAACATCGTAAGGTACGGTGTACTTGAGTAGAATATGAAATATGGTAAGGTACCACGGGCTTAAGTGATTTTGGGCATATTATAAGATATGGGCCAAAATACACTTAAGTGGGCTTTTAGCTTGAAGCCCACACAAGTGGTTCTATAAATAGAACCCTTGTGCAGAAACATTCATTGCGGTTGTATTATTTTCGTTTTCTCTCTCTCTCTCTCTCTCTCTCTCTCACTCAAAGCCTTCATTCGTACCAGCTAGCACTGAGATTGAAGGAACCCGTTCGTGTGGACTGAATAGAGACGTTGTCATCGTTCAACGTTCGTGATCGCTCTGTGGATCTGCATCAAAGGTTTTGATCGTCACAAGAGATCTGCACCAAAGGTTTCAATCGTCACAAGAGGTAAATATTCTATCACTGATCATGACCATTCGTAAGGATCTCTAAAGGAGAAAATTTTAATTTCCGCTGCGTTTTGGACCGCAATTCTCCTTCAGTGGTATCAGAGCCACTTACGAAACCATGAATCGGATAGCTGTTTAATTTCTGTATTAATATGATTAAAAGACAGAATGAATCATTTAATTAAACGGGTAATTAAATTTGGCATCATGAGTGTACGAGTTGGATGATTGATGTTGACTATGCTTCGGAACCGACATTAGTATGGTGAAGCAGCGATACATCGATCGTCCATAGGTTACGCAATTGAGACCGATCAACTTATATATGATATAAGTAATCCTAACGCAAAGTATGGTATATATGATATACTGTTTCTGTTTCGTTCATTCAAACACTAAATGGTTGTTTTCCTTTGAGCGATCAATGGTCATTTGCTTCGGAATCCGACATTAGTATGGTGAAGCAATGACCTGTTGATCAATCATACTGAATCAACAATCGAGGTGTGTTTGAAGGTCTGAAATTGGCGCATTAGGGTTGGTGACGGCGCAAGGGTTGTGCCGTCAAAGAGTTGTGAATTTAGGGCCTTTTGGAACACGTGTGTTGACTGGTTCAAAGTTCTGTTATTTTGGCCGCATGACGATCGCCATGGACTTGTGACGATCGTAACAAGTTGGACGTGACAGTCGTCATGGAGTTGTGACGGTCGTCACACTCACAAATCCAGAATTCTAGGCGTTTCTGTTTTTGGCCGCGTGACGCTCGTCATGGGCCTGTGACGCTCGTCATGGGCCCCTCCAACCCCGCAAGGGGCGCTGCCCCCTTGACCCCCGTCCGCTGATCGGTCAGCGGAACCACCGTCCGCTGACCGGGCAGCGGAACCCCCGGCTAACTCTGCGTAGTGTGATCGTTCGCCGAAATTTAATTTGGTTTTAAATAATTAAAGGAATTAAAAATTAATAATAATAATGTGTTTGTTATTATTGCCTTGTTGTGATCAGTTATGGCCTTAGTCTTCCTTCATTTTGTTTTGGGTTTTTAAATACGACCTGCGTGTCGTGCCTCTCCTTTTAATCTCTTAATGTAACTTCTTTTCTCATCTCAATCCCTCGTATGTAAAACGAGTTTCTTCTGTAATGTAATGAAGAAAGAAAAGAAGACAATGTTATGAAGAAAGAGAGGAATTCAATATCAAAGGAGGACAACCTTGAAGATCTTGCTTGGAGAAGCTTAGAGAAGAATTCAATATCAAAGGAGGACAACCTTGAAGATCTTGCTTGGAGAAGCTTAGATCGTTATTAGGTTAGCTTAGGTTCTCTCATTGGCTTGGGAGAACAATTGCGCTAGGGGCCATAACTGTTTCATTATGTATGTTGATGCATGTGTATGTATGTTGATGCATGTGAATATATGTTGATGCATGTGAGAGACGATTTATATGATAAATAAGCCGGTGAGATCAGAACAATTGCAATTCCCTCAAATTAAATATTAAGTTTATGCTTTCCAAGTTTTAACACTCATCAAGACTAATATCGGATAATATAGGTTTCGCCTACGCGAGGTGCATGATCTATATATTAGTAAGGTGCGATGGGATAATTGTAATATCCAACTGCTAAAACAATGGGTCAAACTTAACTAAACTGTAGGTGTTTAATTGGCTGCATTATATGGTAAAACACTAGATGGTTACTAATGTCTTGACTGATGTCATGACATGTATGTGTGACTACAGTGTAGTTACTGCAGGACTAGCTAACACAGGATTTATTGAATGTCAAACTGAATGTTGTGACATTCATACCTGTCAACAGATACTAAGGAATAGAACAGCAGGTGTTCTGTTAGAACTTAGTATTTATTTCCAGTCTGGTTATCAAGGAAAGACCAGACCTGGCATAAGGCCTACTGACTGAATGTCAAACTGGATGTTATGACATTCATCATTGACAGCAGCTGCTGAAGATTAGACAGAGTGGTGTTCTTCTATACTTCAGCATGTAACTTAGTTTGTTCTTCAAAAGAATAACAGAACTAACTTAAGGCCAATTGTGTAAATGTTAAGTTGGACACTTTGACATTTATTAATGTAAGCTTTCACTGTAGTATGGTCATTTTGATCATGTACAGGTCAGCAAAATTGTACAGTCTGTTTTCTCGAAAAACAGACTCAGCATATGGACCTTGATGTCAAGCTGAATGTCGTGACATTCATGCCTGACAGCATATGCTATATTGTAGGTTGTTCAGTTTTCTGTTTCAGCTTTTTCTCAGGCTATTCTTCAGGAAGTCAACAGCTTAGAGAAAAACCAGGAAATCAACAACCAATCTACATTCAATGAACCTAACAAATAGCCTATTTGTTAGTAACCTAAATGTTGAATTTATGGGAACTTGTGTGACCTTAAATTCAGGAGAATACAGGTGCAAAAGCCCAGGATACTGCAATATAAAAGGAAGGCGTTCCTTCATTCAGTTTCAGGGATTTTGAGGCGTGAAGATTTTGTGTGTCCATCATACTTCACTGCTGTATTTTTGTGAGTCTTGTATTAGACGTATCTTGTAAGCCAAGCCATTATCAAGTAGATGATAGCTTTGGCATAGGGTGTTCATTGAGTTGTAAGTGTTGTGTCACTCAAAGCTTTTAAGCGTGAGTGCTGTGTATCTTGATTAAAGTTGTGAAGCACAATCAAGAGTTGTTTGAAGTGTGACTTCAACTTGTCTTTAATATTGTTTAAAGATAGTAATCACTGAGGTGATTGAGGGGGAGTGAGTAGGAACTCTGATCTTAGGTTAAGATTGAGATTGCATTGGGTAGGGATTAACTGATAAGTTGTAAACGGGTGAGTTTAGCTTTGAATTGATACTACTAATAGTGGATTTCCTCCCTGGCTCGGTAGCCCCCAGATGTAGGTCATGTTGGACTGAACTGGGTGAACAATTACTTGTGTTATTTACTGCACTTACTGTTAAGTTCTGCATAATCCCTGTCTGTGCAGAATTGGATGTCATAACAACCAGTGTGACATCCAAAGTCTGATAACTAGAATTTCAATTGGCATCAGAGCAGGCACCCTGCCTGTGAATTTCTGGGTGAGACTAGGGAAGTTACTTTCTAGTACCATGGACAAGGATTTAGGACACTCAAACAGACCACCCATGTTGGATGGATCTAATTATGATGACTGGAAGCCTCGTATGATAGCCTTCTTAAGGTCTCTAGACAGCAAAGTCTGGAGAGCTGTCAACAAAGGATGGGAACATCCAATGAGGACAGGTGAAGATGGAGTCAGTGTGCAAGGAGAAAGAGGCATTAGCTCTTGGAAATTCCAAGGCCTTGAATGCATTGTTCAATGGAATCAGCAAGAACATCTTCAGGCTGGTACACCACTATGAACTAGCTAAGGAAGTTTGGGATACCCTCAAGGTAACTCATGAAGGTACGTCCAAGGTGAAGATGTCCAAACTTCAGATGCTGACCACCAAGTTTGAAAATCTGAGGATGAAAGAGGATGAGACTATTCATGACTTTCACATGAATATTCTTGAAATTGCAAACACCTCTGGTGGACTAGGTGAGAAAATGGCTGAAGAGAAACTTGTAAGAAAGATTCTCAGGTCCTTGCCTAAGAGATTTGCTATGAAGGTCACAACCATAGAGGAGGCGCAGGACATCTGCAACATGAAGGTAGATGAACTCATTGGTTCCCTCCAAACCTTTGAAATGGGCTTGGGTGAGTATGCTGAGAAGAAGAACAAAAGCATAGCTTTTGTATCTAATGCTGAAGAGGAGTCAGAAGCAGGATATACTGGAGGTGATGAAAGTATATCAGAAGCCTTAGCCATGATTGGGAGACAGTTCAACAAGTTCGTGAAGAAGATTGATCAAAGAGGTAGACCCAATGTCAAGAACATCCCGTTTGACATTAAGAAAAGACCAACTTCTGATGAGAAGTTCAATCACGGCAAGGGAATCCAGTGTCATGGTTGTGAAGGGTATGGACACGTCAGAGCTGAATGCCCTACTTACCTCAAATTGCAAAATAAGGGGTTAGCTATCACATGGTCTGAAGGAGACTCTGAAAGTGAATCTGAAGGAGAATCAGCCAAACATGTCACTGCACTAACCAATGTTTGTGCCTCTGAAGATGACTCAAGTGCAGATGAACTGACCTTTGATGAACTTGCTGCAGCCTATAAGAAGTTGTGTTCCACCAGTGCAGAAGTGCGTGCACAAGGAGAAAAGCAAAAGAAACTCATCAAGGAACTGGAAGATGAGAGACAGATGCAACTGTCTGTCATAAAGGGTCTAAATGGTGAGATAACCCTGCTAACCTCCAAGCTGAATCAGATGACTAAATCCATCAGAATGATGAATAAGGGAACTGACACCTTGGAAGAGATTCTAAAGGTGGGACAGCAGTCTGGAACCAAATCTGGCCTAGGATTTGGGAAAAGATCCTTAGCTGAACACGAACGCCCAAAGGCTAAAGTTCAGAAGTTCAAGCGGAAGTCAAAGCCAATGTCTCAACATCGAGGAACTAGGATGAATGATCATTAGAAGAGGAAATACCAGAAGTGGAGGTGTTACCACTGTGGTAGACTTGGTCATATAAAAGCCCTCTGCTACTGGATTCATGGTTTCCCTAACCAAGTCTCGCATGTCAGGCCTAAGCATAAACCATATAAGCGCTATGTTCCCATCAAGAAGCAACAATGGTATGCTAGGATAGCACACACTGCTCTAAGGGCTTCTTCCAGAGAAGACTGGTACTTTGACAGTGGATGCTCAAGACATATGACTGGTATGGAAAATCTACTGGTAGATATTCAACCTCACACTACCAGCTATGTGACCTTTGGTGATGGTGCCAAAGGAAAAATAAAAGGTGTGGGTAAGCTGGACTGCTCTGGAGTTCCAAAACTGAATAATGTGCTGTTAGTAAGAGGACTAACTGCAAACCTCATCAGCATAAGCCAGCTGTGTGATCAAGGGTTCCATGTTCAGTTTACTAAGGAGCTATGCATTGTGACAAATGGTGACAATCAGGAAGCTATGAGAGGAACCAGGTCCAAAGATAACTGTTATCTGTGGGAACCTCAAGTCTCTAACTTTTCCACCATGTGCTCCTCAGCCAAGGAAGAACAAGAGGTGAAGTTGTGGCATAGACGTCTTGTGTAACACCCCGATAAAATAAGATAATTATTTAAATTGAGTTAATAATATATTTATTAATTTAATTAAATAATTGGAATTTTTATATTATTGGAATTACTATTATTGGGTTATTATTTTATTGGAATAAAAGTTGGAAGTTAGAAAAAGGTCCCATTTAGTAAAAGGGTTTATTTTTCACGTGAAAAGGAAAAAGGAGACAGAAAAGTGGAAAAGGGCAAAGAGAGCCAGAGAACAAGAGTTGAAGAGGGAAAAAGCTTGAAGCCCAGAGATTTGCCGGATTAACTCAGGTAAGGGGGGTTTATCATCGTTTAATGGGTATTATGGGATAATATGTCATGGGTAGTGATAAACCATTGATTGATCTCTGAATTGGATGATTATGATGAAATTGTGAAATATTGGATGAACGAAATTGGGTTATGATTGAGAGGAATTCGTAGGAATTAGATGTAAAAATGTTAGATTTTTGTGAAATCGAATAGGGTATGATTCGTGTTAGATGATATGGACGATTATTGTGTAAAATTGGACTGTAGAAGGTTGAATTGGATAGATCTCGTAGCAGAGAAAGCCATAGCAGATCTGGAAATCTGGTTTCTGGTCATACGCGTATGGCACTAGGCAATACGCGTATGAGATGGCATGATACGCGTATGGCACTAGGCAATACGCGTATGAGATGGCATGATACGCGTATGGCACTAGGCAATACGCGTATGAGATGGCATGGTACGCGTATGGCACTAGGCAATACGCGTATGGAGGAGGAAGATGATGTTTTGAACGTAGATTGGTCTCTGTTGGTACGCGTATGGGGAAGTGGTACGCGTAGCATACGCGTATGAGATGGTGTTACGCGTATGGGATTTTGTCAGGAGATGGGCCATACGCGTATGGGGTTAGGCAATACGCGTATGGGCAGGATTGTGATTTTCCTGAGCTGTTGTTGTGCAGTTTTTAACTGTTCAGCTGAGTAACGTAATGCAGATGATGTATGATATATTAGGGATCATTTCCCGTTGTTTTGAGTAGTATAGGTATTAGTAGAGTGTGCTAATACTGTGGTTGTTATTTGGCATGATATGATATGCTTATGTGATAAAATACTGCTGATGTGTGATAGTATGCGTGATGCTGTGAATGTATCAGTTATGTGTGCATTGGTGAATAGACTGTTTTATGGCTTAGAGTGTGAGCATATATCTATTCTTGAATTGTTGTTGATGATGTAGCATTGCTAGGTGATTAGCATGCATGTTGTGGCCTTTATGGTGGTAGCTAATTCCCATGGTGAGGAATTAGTGATGAGTTATTGTGGATTGTTGTTGATGTTTGCATGCTAGGTGATTTAGCGTGCATAGCATAGCCCTTGGGGTGGTAGCTAATTCCCATGGTGAGGAATTAGTGATGTGAGTCACTAGGTCTCAAATGAGTGGGACTAGTGAGCTTGGTAGCCGTACCTGGATTTGGTCGGTGAGGTTGAACTATATGTTCACGAATAGTCGGTACCGCATGCATGGAGTCTCATTGCATAATATATGTATGTATGGCGTATAATATGAATGGATGTATTCCAATATTATACGTGCGTTTTATGGTTGTTTTGAGTTTGAGTATGATGATGGTGATGATTATGAGTTGATATTGCCGTTGCTGAATATGTGTACTCTGATTAGGGTAATGATATGTGTTATATTACTTAGCATTACATGATATTTTATAATGCTTATTATATCGATTGAAGGACTCACCCTTACAACTATGTTTTCAGGTAACGAGCAGTGATTGAATAGAAGCTAGTCCTGGGAGTCTAGTGTAGTCCTTAGTGGGTCATGCTCTGGTAGATGTAACATCGGGATGGGATGTTTTACTATGTTTTCTTTTGGTTGTTGAACAACTTTACATGTAATGTAGTACATGATTTGAATGTTGTTATTTTGTATCCGCTGCGAATTATGCAAAAGTGTCCTATTTTGATTGAATAAATGAGCATGACAGGATATATTGATGATTGGTGTGAAATGATTGTGTGACACCCTTCAGGGCATAATTACTCTGATTGATATTTTATTATTTTAATTAAATACTTGAGGTATTTTAGAAGGGTGTTACATTAGTGGTATCAGAGCATAGTCGGTCGAGTCGAGTCGTAATTATTCTGTTTTCCCTGTACGGGATAGGTGTTGTGTAACCCTATCAGTACTTATTGTTTAGCTTGTTGGGTTTTCAGAATAGAGATGGCTGGAAGAGGTAGAGATGATGCTGCAATTGCTGAGGCTCTGGGTATGCTAGCTGGAGTACTTGGGGGAAATCCGAATGTTGTGGGAATGGGAGCTGCTCGTCAACTGAGTGAGTTCCAGAAGAACAATCCTCCAATGTTCAAGGGAGCATACGATCCAGATGGTGCTCAGAAGTGGTTGAAGGAGATCGAGAGGATCTTCCGAGTGACTGAGTGTACCGATAACCAGAAGGTCAGGTTCGGTACGCATATGCTGTCAGAGGAAGCAGATGATTGGTGGGTTGCTACCCGCGCTGAGTTGGAATCTGCTGGGAATGCTGAGATTACTTGGGCAGTGTTCAGAGAGAGATTCCTGAGGAAGTATTTTCCAGAGGATGTCAGAGGAAAGAAAGAGATAGAATTCTTGGAATTGAAACAGGGTAACAGGTCTGTTACTGAGTATGCTGCTAAGTTCACAGAGCTGTCAAAGTATTATACTCCCTATAACGAGGCTACTGGGGAATTTTCGAAATGTGTGAAGTTTGAGAACGGGTTGCGTCCCGAGATTAAGCAGGCTATTGGGTATCAGCGGATTAGAGTGTTTTCTGATTTGGTTGACTGTTGCAGGATTTTTGAACAGGATTCCAAGGCTAGAGCAGAGAGCTATCAGCAAAGGGTTGATAGGAAAGGCAAGAATCAGACTGATCGTGGGAAACCGTATGCAGCTGGCAAAGGTTTCCAGAGACAGAGTGGGATGAAGAGGCCTAGTGGGGGAGACTCCAGTGCTCCTGCTAAGTGTTACAGATGTGGTCAGGCTGGACATCGTTTCCATGAGTGTACCAGTGCTGAGAAGAAGTGTTTCAAGTGTGGAAAAGGTGGTCACTTGGCTGCAGAGTGCCGGTTGAAGACTATGACTTGTTTCAACTGTGGAGAAGTGGGTCATATCAGTCCGCAGTGTCCTAAGCCGAAGAAGGAGAATCAGTCGGGAGGTAAGGTCTTTGCTTTATCGGGTTCTGAGACTTCTGCAGATGATCGTTTGATCCGAGGTACGTGTTATATTAATGGCTTTCCTCTTGTAGCTATTATCGACACAGGTGCTACTCATTCCTTTATATCTTTGGATTGTGCTGTGAAACTTAAGTTAGAGATATCTGAGATGCGTGGTAGTATGGTGATTGATACTCCTGCGAAGGGTTCAGTGACTACTACTTCGGTTTGTTTGGATTGCCCTTTGAGTATTTTTGGTAGAGACTTTGGAGTGGACCTATTGTGTCTTCCACTAGTGCAGATCGATGTTATCTTGGGTATGAACTGGTTGGTGTTTAACCGAGTTTCTATCAACTGTTTTCATAAGACTGTGATCTTTCCTGAGATTGAGGAAGGAAAGAGTTTGTTTCTATCAGCGAGGCAGGTGAATGAGGCAGTAGCAGATGGGGCAGAGTTGTTTATGCTGTTAGCGACTTTGGAGGCTAAAGATAAACTGGTGATTTGCGATCTAGCTGTGGTGTGTGATTTTCCTGATGTGTTTCCGGAAGAAGTGAATGAATTACCGCCAGAGCGTGAGGTTGAGTTCTCGATTGATTTGGTACCTGGTACTAGGCTGATATCGATGGCTCCGTACCGTATGTCTGCTGTGGAGTTAACTGAATTGAAGAGTCAGTTAGAGGATCTGTTGGATAAGAAATTTATTCGTCCGAGTGTGTCACTGTGGGGTGCACCAGTGTTATTGGTTAAGAAGAAAGAAGGTACTATGAGGTTGTGTGTGGACTACAGGCAACTGAATAAAGTGACGATCAAGAATCGGTATCCTTTGCCGAGGATTGATGATTTGATGGATCAGTTGGTTGGTGCGAGTGTGTTCAGCAAGATAGATTTGAGATCGGGATATCATCAGATACGTGTGAAAACTGAGGATATTCAGAAGACTGCTTTCAGAACAAGGTATGGACATTATGAGTATTCTGTAATGCCTTTTGGTGTGACTAATGCGCCTGGAGTATTTATGGAGTATATGAATAGGATTTTCCATCCGTACCTAGACAAGTTTGTTGTGGTGTTTATTGATGACATTTTGGTGTATTCGAAATCTGAAGAAGAGCATGCTGAGCATTTGAGAGTGGTTTTAGGAGTTCTACGAGAAAAGAAGTTGTTTGCTAAACTGTCTAAGTGTGAATTTTGGTTAGAAGAAATTAGCTTTCTTGGTCATGTGATTTCAAGAGGTGGTGTTGCTGTTGATCCTTCTAAGATAGAAGCGGTATCTAAGTGGGAAGCTCCGAAATCAGTTTCTGAGATAAGAAGTTTTCTTGGACTTGCAGGATATTATAGGAAGTTCATTGAGGGATTTTCTAAGTTGGCGTTACCGTTGACGATGTTGACTAGAAAGGGGCAAGCGTTTGTTTGGGACTCAAAATGTGAAGAAGGTTTCCAAGAGTTAAAGAGAAGGTTGACTACTGCTCCTATTTTGATATTACCAAGTCCGTCAGAACTATTTGAGGTTTTCTGTGATGCTTCATTGTTGGGTTTGGGTGGTGTGTTGATGCAGAATAAGCAGGTTATAGCCTATGCTTCGAGACAGCTGAGGGTTCATGAGAGGAACTACCCGACACACGATTTAGAGTTGGCAGCTGTGGTATTTGTTCTGAAGTTATGGAGGCATTACTTATATGGGTCAAGATTTGAGGTTTTCAGTGACCATAAAAGTTTAAAGTATTTGTTTGATCAGAAAGAGCTGAATATGAGACAGAGGAGATGGTTAGAGTTTCTGAAGGATTATGACTTTGGTTTGAATTACCATCCGGGTAAAGCAAACGTGGTGGCTGATGCATTGAGTCGGAAATCATTGCATATGTCTATGTTAATGGTTAAGGAATTGGATTTAATTGAGTAGTTTAGAGACTTGAGTTTGGTGTGTGAGAGTACTCACAATAGTGTTAAATTGGGAATGTTGAAGTTAACGAGTGGTATTCTGGATGAGATTAGAGAGGGTCAGAAATCCGATGTGCTTTTGGTTGATAAGTTGACTCTAGTGAATCAAGGTCAAGGTGGTGAATTCAATGTTGATGAGAGTGGTGTTTTGAAATTTGGTAATCGGGTATGTATTCCGGATGTTACCGAACTTAAGAAGAGTATCCTGGAGGAAGGACATCGTAGTGGCTTGAGTATTCATCCTGGAGCTACGAAGATGTATCATGATTTGAAAAAGTTATTTTGGTGGCCGGGAATGAAAAGAGAAATTGCGAGTTTTGTTTATTCTTGTTTGACTTGTCAGAAGTCAAAGTTTGAGCATCAGAAGCCGTCTGGGCTAATGCAACCGTTGACTATTCCAGAGTGGAAGTGGGATAGTATCAGTATGGATTTTGTTTCTGGGTTACCGAGGACAAATAAGAATTTTGAAGCCATTTGGGTGATTGTTGATAGATTGACGAAATCGGCTCATTTCATTCCGATCAGAATGGATTATCCGTTAGAGAGATTAGCTGAGTTGTATATTGAGAAGATTGTAAGTTTGCATGGTATTCCGTCGAGTATTGTTTCGGATAGAGATCCTAGATTTACATCGAAGTTCTGGGAAGGTTTGCAGAGGGCTTTGGGAACCAAGTTGAGATTGAGTTCTGCATATCATCCGCAGACTGATGGTCAGACTGAGAGGACGATTCAGTCACTAGAGGATCTTTTGAGAGCTTGTGTTTTGGAAAAGGGAGGTGCTTGGGATTGTTACTTACCTTTGATTGAGTTTACCTACAACAATAGTTTTCATTCGAGCATTGGTATGGCACCGTTTGAAGCTTTGTATGGTAGGAGATGTCGGACACCTTTATGTTGGTATGAATCCGGTGAGAGTGTTGTGGTTGGACCGGAGATTGTTCAACAAACTACGGAAAAGATTAAGATGATTCAGGAGAAGATGAGAATTGCTCAGAGTCGTCAGAAGAGTTATCACGACAAGAGGAGGAAGTCACTTGAGGTCCAAGAGGGAGATCATGTGTTTCTTCGTGTTACTCCGATAACTGGGGTTGGTCGAGCTTTGAAGTCGAGGAAGTTGACACCTCGATTTATTGGTCCTTATCAGATTTTGGAGAGGATAGGGGAAGTAGCCTATCGTATCGCTTTACCGCCGTCACTTGCGAATTTGCATGAGGTTTTTCATGTGTCTCAGTTGAGGAGGTACATTCATGATCCGTCGCATGTGGTCCAAGTAGATGATGTACAGGTGAGAGATAACCTGACTGTTGAAACATCACCTATGAGGATCGAGGATCGAGAGTTGAAGCAGTTGCGGGGTAAAGAGATTGCTTTGGTAAAGGTAGCTTGGGGAGGACCAGCAGGTGGCAATGTAACTTGGGAACTTGAGAGTCAGATGAAGGAGTCTTATCCTGAGTTATTCACTTGAGGTATGTTTTCGAGGACGAAAACTCTTTTAGTGGGGGAGAGTTGTAACACCCCGATAAAATAAGATAATTATTTAAATTGAGTTAATAATATATTTATTAATTTAATTAAATAATTGGAATTTTTATATTATTGGAATTACTATTATTGGGTTATTATTTTATTGGAATAAAAGTTGGAAGTTAGAAAAAGGTCCCATTTAGTAAAAGGGTTTATTTTTCACGTGAAAAGGAAAAAGGAGACAGAAAAGTGGAAAAGGGCAAAGAGAGCCAGAGAACAAGAGTTGAAGAGGGAAAAAGCTTGAAGCCCAGAGATTTGCCGGATTAACTCAGGTAAGGGGGGTTTATCATCGTTTAATGGGTATTATGGGATAATATGTCATGGGTAGTGATAAACCATTGATTGATCTCTGAATTGGATGATTATGATGAAATTGTGAAATATTGGATGAACGAAATTGGGTTATGATTGAGAGGAATTCGTAGGAATTAGATGTAAAAATGTTAGATTTTTGTGAAATCGAATAGGGTATGATTCGTGTTAGATGATATGGACGATTATTGTGTAAAATTGGACTGTAGAAGGTTGAATTGGATAGATCTCGTAGCAGAGAAAGCCATAGCAGATCTGGAAATCTGGTTTCTGGTCATACGCGTATGGCACTAGGCAATACGCGTATGAGATGGCATGATACGCGTATGGCACTAGGCAATACGCGTATGAGATGGCATGATACGCGTATGGCACTAGGCAATACGCGTATGAGATGGCATGGTACGCGTATGGCACTAGGCAATACGCGTATGGAGGAGGAAGATGATGTTTTGAACGTAGATTGGTCTCTGTTGGTACGCGTATGGGGAAGTGGTACGCGTAGCATACGCGTATGAGATGGTGTTACGCGTATGGGATTTTGTCAGGAGATGGGCCATACGCGTATGGGGTTAGGCAATACGCGTATGGGCAGGATTGTGATTTTCCTGAGCTGTTGTTGTGCAGTTTTTGACTGTTCAGCTGAGTAACGTAATGCAGATGATGTATGATATATTAGGGATCATTTCCCGTTGTTTTGAGTAGTATAGGTATTAGTAGAGTGTGCTAATACTGTGGTTGTTATTTGGCATGATATGATATGCTTATGTGATAAAATACTGCTGATGTGTGATAGTATGCGTGATGCTGTGAATGTATCAGTTATGTGTGCATTGGTGAATAGACTGTTTTATGGCTTAGAGTGTGAGCATATATCTATTCTTGAATTGTTGTTGATGATGTAGCATTGCTAGGTGATTAGCATGCATGTTGTGGCCTTTATGGTGGTAGCTAATTCCCATGGTGAGGAATTAGTGATGAGTTATTGTGGATTGTTGTTGATGTTTGCATGCTAGGTGATTTAGCGTGCATAGCATAGCCCTTGGGGTGGTAGCTAATTCCCATGGTGAGGAATTAGTGATGTGAGTCACTAGGTCTCAAATGAGTGGGACTAGTGAGCTTGGTAGCCGTACCTGGATTTGGTCGGTGAGGTTGAACTATATGTTCACGAATAGTCGGTACCGCATGCATGGAGTCTCATTGCATAATATATGTATGTATGGCGTATAATATGAATGGATGTATTCCAATATTATACGTGCGTTTTATGGTTGTTTTGAGTTTGAGTATGATGATGGTGATGATTATGAGTTGATATTGCCGTTGCTGAATATGTGTACTCTGATTAGGGTAATGATATGTGTTATATTACTTAGCATTACATGATATTTTATAATGCTTATTATATCGATTGAAGGACTCACCCTTACAACTATGTTTTCAGGTAACGAGCAGTGATTGAATAGAAGCTAGTCCTGGGAGTCTAGTGTAGTCCTCAGTGGGTCATGCTCTGGTAGATGTAACATCGGGATGGGATGTTTTACTATGTTTTCTTTTGGTTGTTGAACAACTTTACATGTAATGTAGTACATGATTTGAATGTTGTTATTTTGTATCCGCTGCGAATTATGCAAAAGTGTCCTATTTTGATTGAATAAATGAGCATGACAGGATATATTGATGATTGGTGTGAAATGATTGTGTGACACCCTTCAGGGCATAATTACTCTGATTGATATTTTATTATTTTAATTAAATACTTGGGGTATTTTAGAAGGGTGTTACATCTTGGACATCTCCACTTACGGGGAATGAAGAAGATAATATCCAAGGAAGCTGTCAGAGGAATCCCAAAGCTCCTGATTGATGAAGGAAGAGTCTGTGGAGAATGCCAAGTGGGCAAGCAAACCAAGATGTCACATCCAAAGCTGGGACATCCCACAACCTCCAGAGTTCTGGAACTGTTGCACATGGACCTAATGGGACCTATGCAGGTTGAAAGTCTTGGTGGGAAGAAATATGCATACGTGGTAGTGGATGACCATTCCAGATACACGTGGATAAGCTTCATCAGGGAGAAGTCAGATACATTTGATGTCTTCAAAGACCTGTGCATAAGACTTCAAAGGGAAAAGGACAGTTGTGTGGTCCGGATTAGAAGTGATCATGGTACGGAGTTCAAGAATTCCAAGTTTGATGAGTTTTGCTCGTCTGAAGGAATAAGTCATGAGTTCTCTTCACCTATAACTCCTCAGCAGAATGGAATAGTTGAAAGAAAAAATAGAACTATTCAAGAATCTGCCAGAGCAATGATTCATGCAAAGAAGCTCCCCATGCACTTCTGGGATGAAGCAATGAACACCACATGCTATGTTCACAACAGAGTCACCTTGAGAAAAGGAACCTCCTCCACTCTATATGAAATATGGAAAGGCAAAAAACCCACTGTGAAGTACTTTCATATCTTTGGAAGTAAATGCTACATTCTCACAGATCGTGAACAAAGAAGGAAGCTAGATCCCAAAAGTGATGAAGGTATATTTTTGGGATACTCCACAAACAGCAGAGCCTACAGAGTGTTCAACTACAGGACCAATGTCCTGATGGAATCCATAAATGTCATTGTGGACGATAAAGAGGAAGGAACCGATGTCATGGAGGATGTTGAAACATTCCTTGACAGTTCAACTGACAGTCCAGTCAAGTCTGAAGAAGTACAGGAACCTCCTCCTGAATGTGAAGTAGATGCAACCACCAAAGTGCCATCTATCAGAATTCAGAAAGACCACCCTAAGGATCTTATCATAGGGGATCCCACCAGTGGTGTAACTACCAGGTCAAGAGGAATAAACTCAAATTCCTGCTTTGTATCCAAGGTTGAACCAAAGAATGTGAAGGAAGCCCTGACTGATGAATACTGGATCACTGCCATGCAAGAGGAACTTGAGCAGTTCAAAAGGAATGAAGTCTGGGAGCTAGTTCCAAGACCTGAAGGGACCAACATCATTGGTACCAAGTGGATCTACAAAAATAAATCTGATGAGAAAGGAGTAATTACTAGGAATAAAGCAAGACTAGTAGCTCAAGGATACACTCAAGTAGAAGGGGTAGATTTTGATGAGACATTTGCTCCTGTGGCTAGACTTGAGTCCATCAGATTGCTGTTGGGGGTAGCATGCATCCTGAAGTTTAAGCTATTCCAAATGGATGTGAAGAGTGCATTCTTGAATGGCTACCTGAATGAAGAAGTCTATGTGGAACAACCTAAAGGGTTCTGTGATCCTAACCAACCTGAGCATGTATACAAGTTGAGGAAAGCCTTGTATGGGTTGAAACAAGCACCTAGAGCATGGTATGAAAGGTTAACCGAATTTCTGACCTCAAATGGATACAGAAAGGGTGGCATAGATAAAACCTTGTTTGTGAAGGATGAAGAAGGCAAAATCATGATAGCTCAAATCTATGTTGATGATATAGTCTTTGGTGGAATGTCAGAACAAATGGTTCAAAAATTTGTTCACCAGATGCAGTCTGAGTTTGAAATGAGTCTAGTGGGAGAACTGACCTATTTCCTTGGAATGCAAGTAAACCAAATGGAGGACTCTATGTTTCTCTCCCAAAGCAAGCATGCCAAGAACATAGTTAAGAAGTTTGGTATGGATAATGCTAGGCACAAAAGGACTCCTGCTCCCACTCATCTGAAGTTAAACAAAGATGATGGAGGGCCTAGTGTTGATCAATGCCTGTATAGAAGCATGATAGGTAGCCTGCTGTACCTAACTGCATGTAGACCTGACATTTCTTATGCAGTTGGAGTGTGTGCCAGATATCAAGCAGAGCCTAAGGTGAGCCACTTGAATCAAGTCAAACGGATTCTCAAGTACATCAATGGGACATGTGACTATGGGATGCTGTACTCACATGGGTCTGAGCCTGTCCTATCTGGGTATTGTGATGCAGACTGGGCTGGGAGTGCTGATGACAGAAAAAGCAAATCAGGTGGATGCTTCTTCTTAGGAGACAACCTCATATCTTGGTTCAGCAAGAAGCAGAACTGTGTCTCTCTGTCCACTGCAGAGGCTGAATACATAGCAGCTGGAAGCAGTTGTTCCCAACTGGTTTGGATGAAACAGATGCTCACTGAGTACAATGTCACTCAAAATGTCATGACATTGTTCTGTGATAATCTCAGTGCCATCAATATCTCCAAGAATCCCATCCAACACAGCAGGACCAAACATATTGACATTAGGCACCACTTCATCAGAGATCTGGTGGAAGACAAGGTGATCACTTTGGAACATGTAGCCACGGAGCTTCAACTGGCTGACATATTTACAAAGGCTCTGGATGCTGCTCAGTTTGAAAACTTAAGGAGCAAACTGTGAATATGTCTCTCAGAGACCTTATAGCAACCACTGATGTTTGGGATAAATTGTTTGATATCTCTGCCTATTAAACAATTTGTACTAGGCTATGATTGGTCACCAGATCATAGCTATGCTACCTGCAACAAGGGTGGTTACTGTAACACCCTTCTAAAATACCCCAATAAATAATTAAAACAGCAAAACATAAATCAGAGTATATATGCAATTTAAGGGTGTCACACTTGAAACTTCACACCATGTTCCAATTTAACTCGTCATGCTCATTTATTCATCAAAATAAACATTTGCATAATTCGCAGCGGATAGAAATTAACAACAACATGCAAAACATGTAACACATTACATG
This sequence comes from Lathyrus oleraceus, assembly GCF_024323335.1. Taxonomy (NCBI): domain Eukaryota; kingdom Viridiplantae; phylum Streptophyta; class Magnoliopsida; order Fabales; family Fabaceae; genus Lathyrus; species Lathyrus oleraceus. The sequence goes on along the minus strand of NC_066584.1, from coordinate 486,814,652 downwards.
TAAGGTTGTTCAACAACCAAACCGAACAACAAGGCAAAACATCCCGTCCCGATGTTACATCTACCAGAGCATGACTCACTAAGGAACTACACTAGACTCCAAGGACTAGCTTCTACTCAATCACTGCACGTTACCTGAAACATAGTTGTAAGGGTGAGTTCCTCAATCGATATAATAAGCATTATAAAATATCATGTAATGCTAAGTAAATGAACACATCTCATCACCCTAATCATATCACACATTCAGTAACGGCAACATCAACTCATACTCATAATCATGTTCAACATAAACATCAAAACACACGTATAATATTGGAACACATCCATTCATATTATACACAATACATACATTATGCAATGAGACTCCATGCATGCGGTACCGACTATTCGTGAACATATAGTTCAACCTCACCGATCAAATCCAGATACGGCTACCAAGCTCACTAGTCCCACTCATTTGAGACCTAGTGACTCACTCACTAATTCCTCACCATGGGAATTAGCTACCACCCCAAGGGCTATGCTATGCACGCTAATCACCTAGCATGCAAACATCAACAACAATCCACAATAACTCACTCACTAATTCCTCACCATGGGAATTAGCTACCACCATAAAGGCCACAATAGGCAAGCTAAATCACTTAGTCATGCAAACATCAACAATCATCCACAATGGACATATGCTCACACTCTAAGCCATAAACAGTCCATTCACAATTGCATACATAATAGATACATCCACAGCATTATGCATACAATCATACATCATCCACATATTTATCACATAATCATATCATGCCACGTAATCAATCACAGTATTAGCACGCTCTACTAATACCCCTACCGCTCAAAACAACGGGAAATGATCCCTATTATATCATACGCCAATATAGGCCAAACATCAAACATGCACACCACATTTAAATATAATTTTTTTCACTTTTCACACAGTGTTAACCGGTTAACGCAACACAGAACACGCTTCCTGGCAATTCACAACAGTGTTAACCGGTTAACACCCTGGGTTAACCGGTTAACGCAAGACAGACAGCAATATTTCACAATTCATAACAGTGTTAACCGGTTAACACCCTGGGTTAACCGGTTAACGCAAGACAGAAAGCTGTTCCTGCGCTAACACGAAGCAGAATGCAGAATTCTCCGCATTTTCCGCCGTTGGAGGACTTCCGGACCTCCGATTCCAATTCCGTAAAAAGCTACACTTTCGGAAAATCAAGACTCATCCAATTACAGATTCAATTACAGCTTTAACATAACTTATTCATCTCAATTTTTCAGCATTCAACATCCCAATTAGGGTCAAATCAATGGCTTATCACTACCCATTACATGTTAACCCATAATACCCATTAAACGACGATAAACCCCCCTTACCTGAGTTAATCCGGCAATCCTTTAGCTTCAAGCTTTTCCCTTCTTCAACCCTTGTTCTCTTGCTCTTCCTCTTTGCCCTTTTTCCACTTTTCTGTCGCTTCTCCCTTTTCACGTGGAAAAACCCTTTTTACCAAATGGGACCTTATATATATATTCCAACTTTATTATTCCAATAATAATAATTCCAAATAATATTCCAATAATAATCTAATTATTTAATTAAATTAATAAATATACTATTAACTTAATTTAAATAATTATCATATTTTTATCGGGGTGTTACAACTCTCCCCCACTAAAAGAGTTTTCGTCCTCGAAAACATACCTCAAGCGAATAACTCGGGATAAGACTCCTTCATCTGACTCTCAAGTTCCCAAGTCACATTGCCACCTGCTGGTCCTCCCCAAGCTACCTTTACCAAAGCAATCTCTTTACCCCGCAACTGCTTCAACTCTCGATCCTCGATCCTCATAGGTGATGTTTCAACAGTCAGGTTATCTCTCACCTGTACATCATCTACTTGGACAACATGCGACGGATCAGGAATGTACCTCCTCAACTGAGACACATGAAAAACCTCATGCAAATTCGCAAGTGACGGCGGTAAAGCGATACGATAGGCTACTTCCCCTATCCTCTCCAAAATCTGATAAGGACCAATAAATCGAGGTGTCAACTTCTTCGACTTCAAAGCTCGACCAACCCCAGTTATCGGAGTAACACGAAGAAACACATGATCTCCCTCTTGAAACTCAAGTGACTTCCTCCTCTTGTCGTGATAACTCTTCTGACGACTTTGAGCAATCCTCATCTTCTCCTGAATCATCTTAATCTTTTCCGTAGTTTGTTGAACAATCTCCGGTCCAACCACAACACTCTCACCGGACTCATACCAACATAAAGGTGTCCGACATCTCCTACCATACAAAGCTTCAAACGGTGCCATACCAATGCTCGAATGAAAACTATTGTTGTAGGTAAACTCAATCAAAGGTAAATAACAATCCCAAGCACCTCCCTTTTCCAAAACACAAGCCCTCAAAAGATCCTCCAGTGACTGAATCGTCCTCTCAGTCTGACCATCGGTCTGCGGATGATATGCAGAACTCAATCTCAGCTTAGTTCCCAAAGCCCTCTGCAAACCTTCCCAGAACTTCGATGTAAATCTAGGATCTCTGTCCGAAACAATACTCGACGGAATACCATGCAAACTTACAATTTTCTCAATATACAACTCAGCTAATCTCTCTAACGGATAATCCATTCTGATCGGAATGAAATAAGCCAACTTTGTCAATCTGTCAACAATCACCCAAATAGCTTCAAAATTCTTAATCGTCCTCGGTAAACCAGAAACAAAATCCATACTGATACTATCCCACTTCCACTCTGGAATAGCCAACGGTTGCATTAGCCCAAACGGCTTCTGATGCTCAATCTTTGACTTCTGACAAGTCAAATAGGAATAAACAAAACTCGCAATTTCTCTTTTCATTCCCGGCCATCAAAATAACTTCTTCAAATCATGATACATCTTCGTAGCCCCAGGATGAATACTCAGGCCACTACGATGTCCTTCCTCAAGAATACTCTTCTTAAGTTCGGTAACATCCGGAATACACACCCGATTACCAAATTTCAAAACACCATTCTCATCAACTCTGAATTCACCACCTTGATCTTGATTCACTAGAGTCAACTTATCAACCAAAAGCACATCGGATTTCTGACCCTCTCTAATCTCATCCAGAATACCACTCGTTAACTTCAACATTCCCAATTTAACACTATTGTGAGTACTCTCACACACCAAACTCAAGTCTCTAAACTGCTCAATTAAATCCAATTCCTTAACCATTAACATAGACATATGCAATGATTTCCGACTCAATGCATCAGCCACTACGTTTGCTTTACCCGGATGGTAATTCAAACCAAAGTCATAATCCTTCAGAAACTCTAACCATCTCCTCTGTCTCATATTCAGCTCTTTCTGATCAAACAAATACTTTAAACTTTTATGGTCACTGAAAACCTCAAACCTTGACCCGTATAAGTAATGCCTCCATAACTTCAGAACAAATACCACAACTGCCAACTCTAAATCGTGTGTCGGATAGTTCCTCTCATGAACCTTCAGTTGTCTCGAAGCATAAGCTACAACCTGCTTATTCTGCATCAAAACACCATCCAAACCCAACAATGAAGCATCACAGTAAACCTCAAATGGTTCCGATGGACTTGGTAATATCAGAATAGGAGCAGTAGTTAACCTTCTCTTTAACTCTTGGAAACCTTCTTCACATTTTGAGTCCCAAACAAACGCTTGCCCCTTTCTAGTCAACATCGTCAACGGTAATGCCAACTTAGAAAATCCCTCAATGAACTTCCTATAATAACCTGCAAGTCCCATAAAACTCCTTATCTCAAAAACTGACTTCGGAGCTTCCAACTTAGATACCGCTTCTATCTTAGAAGGATCAACAACAACACCACCTCTTGAAATCACATGACCAAGAAAACTCACCTCTTCTAACCAAAATTCACACTTAGACAGTTTAGCAAATAACTTCTTTTCTCGTAGAACTCCTAAAACCACTCTCAAATGTTCAGCATGCTCTTCTTCAGATTTCGAATACACCAAAATATCGTCAATAAACACCACAACAAACTTGTCTAGGTACGGATGGAAAATCCTATTCATATACTCCATAAATACCCCAGGCGCATTAGTCACACCAAAAGGCATTACAGAATACTCGTAATGTCCATACCTTGTTCTGAAAGCAGTCTTCTGAATATCCTCAGTTTTTCACACGTATCTGATGATACCCCGATCTCAAATCTATTTTGCTGAACACACTCGCACCAACCAACTGATCCATCAAATCATCAATCCTCGGTAAAGGATACCGATTCTTGATCGTCACTTTATTCAGTTGCCTATAGTCCACACACAACCTCATAGTACCTTCTTTCTTCTTAACCAATAACACTGGTGCGCCCCACGGTGACACACCCGGACGAATGAATTTCTTATCCAACAGATCTTCCAGCTGACTCTTCAATTCAGTTAACTCAACAGCAGACATACGGTACGGAGCCATCGATATCGGCCTAATACCAGGTACCAAATCAATCGAGAACTCAACGTCACGCTCTGGCGGTAATTCATTCACTTCTTCAGGAAACACATCAGGAAAATCACACACCACGGCTAGATCGCAAATCGCCAGTTTATCTTTAGCCTCCAAAGTTGCTAACAGCATAAACAACTCTGCCCCATCTGCTACTGCCTCATTCACCTGCCTTGCTGATAGAAACAAACTCTTTCCTTCCTCAATCTCAGGAAAGATCACAGTCTTATCAAAACAGTTGATATAAACTCGGTTAGACACCAACCAGTTCATACCCAAGATAACATCAATCTGCACTAGGGGAAGACACACGAGGTCCATCCCAAAGTCTCTACCAAAAATACTCAAGGGACAATTTAAACAAACTGAAGTAGTAGTCACTGAACCCTTCGCAGGAGTATCAATCACCATACTCCCATGCATCTCAGATATCTCTAATTTAAGTTTCATAGCACAATCCAAAGATATAAAGGAATGAGTCGCACCTGTGTCAATAATAGCTACAAGAGGAAAGCCATTAATATAACACGTACCTCGGATCAAACGATCATTTGCAGAAGTCTCAGAACCCGATAAAGCAAAGATCTTGCCTCCCGACTGGTTCTCTTTCTTAGGCTTAGGACACTGTGGACTGATATGACCCACTTCTCCATAGTTGAAACAAGTCATAGTCTTCAACCGGCACTCTGCAGCCAAGTGACCACCTTTGCCACACTTGAAACACTTCTTCTCAGTACTGGTACCCTCATGGATACGATGTCCAGCCTGACCACATCTGTAACACTTAGCAGGGGCACTGGAGTCTCCCCCACTAGGTCTCCTCATCCCACTATGTCTCTGGAAACCTTTGCCAGCTGCATACGGTTTCCCACGATCATTCTGATTCTTGCCTTTCCTATCAACCCTCTGCTGATAGCTCTCCGCTCTGGCCTTGGTATCCTGTTCAAAAATCCTGCAACAGTCAACCAAGTCAGAAAACACTCTAATCCGCTGATACCCAATAGCCTGCTTGATCTCGGGACGTAACCCGTTCTCAAACTTCACACATTTTGAAAATTCTCCAGTAGCCTCATCATAGGGAGTGTAATACTTCGACAGCTCTGTGAACTTAGCAGCATACTCAGTAACAGACCGATTGCCCTGCTTCAATTCTAAGAACTCTATCTCTTTCTTTCCTCTGACATCTTCTGGAAAGTACTTCCTCAGGAATCTCTCTCTGACCACCGCCCAAGTGATCTCAGCACTCCCAGCAGCTTCCAACTCAGTGCGGGCAGCAACCCACCAATCATCTGCTTCCTCAGACAGCATATGCGTACCGAACCTGACCTTCTGGTTATCGGCACACTCAGTCACTCGGAAGATCCTCTCGATCTCCTTCAACCAATTCTGAGCACCATCTGGATCGTATGCTCCCTTGAACATTGTAGGATTGTTCTTCTGGAACTCACTCAGTTGACGAGCAGCTCCCATTCCCACAACATTCGGATTCCCTCCAAGTACTCCAGCTAGCATACCCAGAGCCTCAGCAATCGCAGCATCATCTCTACCTCTTCCAGCCATCTCTATTCTGAAAACCCAACAAGCTAAAACAATAAGTACTGATAGGGTTACACAACACCTATCACGTACAGGGAAACAGAATAATTACGACTCGACTCGACCGACTATGCTCTGATACCACTAATGTAACACCCTTCTAAAATACCCCAATAAATAATTAAAATAGCCAAACATAAATTAGAGTATATATGCAATTTAAGGGTGTCACACTTGACACTTCACACCATGTTCCAATTTAACTCGTCATGCTCATTTATTCATCAAAATAAACATTTGCATAATTCGCAGCGGATAGAAATTAACAACAACATGTAAAACATGTAACACATTACATGTAAGGTTGTTCAACAACCAAACCGAACAACAAGGCAAAACATCCCGTCCCGATGTTACATCTACCAGAGCATGACTCACTAAGGAACTACACTAGACTCCAAGGACTAGCTTCTACTCAATCACTGCACGTTACCTGAAACATAGTTGTAAGGGTGAGTTCCTCAATCGATATAATAAGCATTCTAAAATATCATGTAATGCTAAGTAAATGAACACATCTCATCACCCTAATCATATCACACATTCAGTAACGGCAACATCAACTCATACTCATAATCATGTTCAACATAAACATCAAAACACACGTATAATATTGGAACACATCCATTCATATTATACACAATACATACATTATGCAATGAGACTCCATGCATGCGGTACCGACTATTCGTGAACATATAGTTCAACCTCACCGATCAAATCCAGATACGGCTACCAAGCTCACTAGTCCCACTCATTTGAGACCTAGTGACTCACTCACTAATTCCTCACCATGGGAATTAGCTACCACCCCAAGGGCTATGCTATGCACGCTAATCACCTAGCATGCAAACATCAACAACAATCCACAATAACTCACTCACTAATTCCTCACCATGGGAATTAGCTACCACCATAAAGGCCACAATAGGCAAGCTAAATCACTTAGTCATGCAAACATCAACAATCATCCACAATGGACATATGCTCACACTCTAAGCCATAAACAGTCCATTCACAATTGCATACATAATAGATACATCCACAGCATTATGCATACAATCATACATCCTCCACATATTTATCACATAATCATATCATGCCACATAATCAATCACAGTATTAGCACGCTCTACTAATACCCCTACCGCTCAAAACAACGGGAAATGATCCCTATTATATCATACGCCAATATAGGCCAAACATCAAACATGCACACCACATTTAAATATAATTTTTTTCACTTTTCACACAGTGTTAACCGGTTAACGCCCTGGGTTAACCGGTTAACGCAACACAGAACACGCTTCCTGGCAATTCACAACAGTGTTAACCGGTTAACACCCTGGGTTAACCGGTTAACGCAAGACAGACAGCAATATTTCACAATTCATAACAGTGTTAACCGGTTAACACCCTGGGTTAACCGGTTAACGCAAGACAGAAAGCTGTTCCTGCGCTAACACGAAGCAGAATGCAGAATTCTCCGCATTTTCCGCCGTTGGAGGACTTCCGGACCTCCGATTTCAATTCCGTAAAAAGCTACACTTTCGGAAAATCAAGACTCATCCAATTACAGATTCAATTACAGCTTTAACATAACTTATTCATCTCAATTTTTCAGCATTCAACATCCCAATTAGGGTCAAATCAATGGCTTATCACTACCCATTACATGTTAACCCATAATACCCATTAAACGACGATAAACCCCCCTTACCTGAGTTAATCCGGCAATCCTTTAGCTTCAAGATTTTCCCTTCTTCAACCCTTGTTCTCTTGCTCTTCCTCTTTGCCCTTTTTCCACTTTTCTGTCGCTTCTCCCTTTTCACGTGGAAAAACCCTTTTTACCAAATGGGACCTTATATATATATTCCAACTTTATTATTCCAATAATAATAATTCCAAATAATATTCCAATAATAATCTAATTATTTAATTAAATTAATAAATATACTATTAACTTAATTTAAATAATTATCATATTTTTATCGGGGTGTTACAGTTACAGGAGGGTAAGGAGACACCCTACTGTGAGAATGCCAATGTATCTGCAGGAGTTCAAGGATGCTGTTCATGCAGGAGTGGTTATGGATGTCAGAAACAACATCATGGCATCTGATATGGTGGTACCTACTGTAAAGCAAAAGTGGGTGATTACTTGATCAAAGCTGTGAAGCAAGATCAAGTGGATGGTAACTTGGTTGAAACTGTGAAGTAAAACCAAGTCTGTAACTCTATCGTTATTCTCTGGTTATGTTGTTGGCTTTGGCAACATTTTTGTCAAAAAGGGGGAGTAACCCCTGAACAAACAGAGTGGGTGTCTCTACAACAGACACTCATGGGTCTCTACAACAGACTCTCAGGACGACAGATTCCTCCCCTGCAGCAATTGTGTGTGAAGTTTTTATTTAACTTCCATGTGTGTGAGTGTGCTGCCACTCTGTGTGTATTAGCTAGTATTATTTCCTGCTAGGTGTGTGATTCCGCTGCCATGAACTCTGTTATGGGGATCAAAGTGTTTTAGCCAAAAATTTGCCAAAGGGGGAGTTTGTAGGTGTCTAATTGGCTGCATTATATGGTAAAACACTAGATGGTTACTAATGTCTTGATTGATGTCATGACATGTATGTGTGACTACAGTGTAGTTACTGCAGGACTAGCTAACACATGATTTATTGAATGTCAAACTGAATGTTGTGACATTCATACCTGTCAACAGATACTAAGGAATAGAACAGCAGGTGTTCTGTTAGAACTTAGTATTTATTTCCAGTCTGGTTATCAAGGAAAGACCAGACCTGGCATAAGGCCTACTGACTGAATGTCAAACTGGATGTTATGACATTCATCATTGACAGCAGCTGCTGAAGATTAGACAGAGTGGTGTTCTGCTATACTTCAGCATGTAACTTAGTTTGTTCTTCAAAAGAATAACAGAACTAACTTAAGGCCAATTGTTTAAATGTTAAGTTGGACACTTTGACATTTATTAATGTAAGCTTTCACTGTAGTATGGTCATTTTGATCATGTACAGGTCAGCAAAATTGTACAGTCTGTTTTCTGGAAAAACAGACTCAGCATATGGACCTTGATGTCAAGCTGAATGTCGTGACATTCATGCCTGACAGCATATGCTATATTGTAGGTTGTTCAGTTTTCTGTTTCAGCTTTTTCTCAGGCTATTCTTCAGGAAGTCAACAGCTTAGAGAAAAACCAGGAAATCAACAACCAATCTACATTCAATGAACCTAACAAATAGCCTATTTGTTAGTAACCTAAATGTTGAATTTATGGGAACTTGTGTGACCTTAAATTCAAGAGAATACAGGTGCAAAAGCCCAGGATACTGCAATATAAAAGGAAGGCGTTCCTTCATTCAGTTTCAGGGATTTTGAGGCGTGAAGATTTTGTGTGTCCATCATACTTCACTGCTGTATTTTTGTGAGTCTTGTATTAGACGTATCTTGTAAGCCAAGCCATTATCAAGTAGATGATAGCTTTGGCATAGGGTGTTCATTGAGTTGTAAGTGTTGTGTCACTCAAAGCTTTTAAGCGTGAGTGCTGTGTATCTTGATTAAAGCTGTGAAGCACAATCAAGAGTTGTTTGAAGTGTGACTTCAACTTGTCTTTAATATTGTTTAAAGATAGTAATCACTGAGGTGATTGAGGGGGAGTGAGTAGGAACTCTGATCTTAGGTTAAGATTGAGATTGCATTGGGTAGGGATTAAGTGATAAGTTGTAAACGGGTGAGTTTAGCTTTGAATTGATACTACTAATAGTGGATTTCCTCCCTGGCTTGGTAGCCCCCAGATGTAGGTCATGTTGGACTGAACTGGGTGAACAATTACTTGTGTTATTTACTGCACTTACTGTTAAGTTCTGCATAATCCCTGTCTGTGCAGAATTGGATGTCATAACAACTAGTGTGACATCCAAAGTCTGATAACTAGAATTTCATAAACAAATTATGATAATATTATATATGTTCGCTTTCCAATTTTTAGCACTCATCAAGACTAGGATCGGATAATGTAGATTTCGCCTACGCGAGGTGCATGTTCTATATTAGTAAGATGCGATGGGATAATTGTATTATCCAACTGCTAAAACGATGGGTCAAACTTAATTATAATAATATTATATATGTTTAGAAGCAAGAGTTGGGAATGATCCATATGATGGATTGGAATAAGGAGTTATTCACCCAACTGAAATTTTCGAGAGTTGTATGAGATATAATTGGAAGGGGTTCCTACCTAAATAACCTAGTTTTGTGTAATCCGCCTACGCGGACTTAGAACGAAGTGAAATATGGATCTCGACCCACTAGAAAATCTTCCAACAGGATTTTCCGAATCAAGTGATGAGGGTCATTTGTTTTGAGTAAAATAGTGGGAGCATATTTAATTAAAGGCCTAATTAAATATGTCAATGATACTTATATTTTCATTAATCTCAATAAACACCTCTAACAAACATTTTGCGATCAATCCTTGACAAAGATGAATTGTCTGGGACAAATCTCTGGATTGGCACCGAAACCTGAGGATTATCCTCAAACATAATAGAAAGTTGTATGTCTTGGAGACACCTGTTCCTGAATAGGAACGTCCTAGTTCTGCACCTGAGGCAGAAAGAGATGCTTATAAGAAGCATGTCGATGATGTCAATGAAACTGCTTGTCTCATGCTGGATGTCATGAACTCAGAGTTGCAAAAGCAACATGAGAACATGACAGCGTTCGATATGATCGAACACTTGAAGATGCTCTATCAAGAGCAAGCAAGGCATGAGAGGTTTGAAGTTTCAAAAGCCCTTTTTTTAAAGCAAGTTAGCTGAGGGAGCCCCTGTAAGTCCCCATGTGCTCAAGATGATTGGGTATGTGGAAAACCTTGAAAGGTTGGGTTTTCCCCTCGGAAAGGAACTTGCGACTGATTTGATCTTGCAATCGTTGCCAGATAGATTCAGTCAATTTGTCTTAAATTTCAATCTGAATGATATGGACAAATCTCTTCACGAACTGCTAGCCATGTTAAGAACTGCTGAGCAGAATCTGAAGACAAAAGGAAGTCCATTCTGATGATCAGAAATGGAAAGAGACAGAACAAAAGGCCCACCAAGCAGGGTGATAAAGGGAAGGGCAAGGAAGTTGCCAAACCCAGACCCACTGTTACTGCTTTGAAGCCTAGTGGAGGCATAACAAAGGCAGGCACATGCTTCCATTGCGGTAAGACCGGACACTGGAAGAGAAACTGCCCAAAGTACTTGGAAGATGACAAAAATCTCCATTCACAAGAAAAAAGGTGAAAGAGCTAATGATCTTTTGGCCCTCATACATACTGATGTATGTGGACCGCTGAACATACCAGCCAGAGGAGGTTTTCAGTACTTCATTTACCGATGATTTCAGTAGATACGGTTATGTGTATCTAATGAAACTCAAATCGGAGTCCTTTGAAAAGTTCAAGGAATTCAAGAATGAAGTACAAAACCAACTAGGTAAGAATATTAAAACTCTTCGATCAGATCGAGGTGGTGAGTATTTAAGCCTAGAGTTTGATGACCATCTAAAAGAGTGTGGGATCCTATCCCAACTTACTCCTCCTGGAACACCCCAATGGAATGGTGTATCTGAGAGAAGAAATCGAACCCTGTTAGACATGGTCCGATCCATGATGAGTCACGCCGATCTTCCAAACTCCTTTTGGGGACATGCACTATTGACAGCAGCTTACACACTTAACCGTGTTCCATCCAAAAAGGTTGAGAAGACACCATATGAGATATGGAGTGGTAAGAAACCATATATGTCTTACATAAAGATTTGGGGTTGCGAGATTTATGTGAAACGACAAATTTCAACTAAGTTTGAGCCCAAATCTGACAAATGCTTATTTGTGGGGTATCCTAAAGAAACAAGAGGGTATTACTTCTACAATCCTTCTGAGGGCAAAGTGTTTGTCGCTCGAACTGGAGTTTTCCTAGAAAAGGATTTTATTCCCAAAGGAACCAGTGGGAGGAAAGTATAGCTTGAAGAAATTCAAGAATCACAAAGCATAGATACACCTATGGAGGAATTAGAGCAGGAAACACAAGAAGTTGTGGAAGAGCAACCTGCTCAAGTAGAACAAGACCATCGTAGGCCAGGCAGGATACGTCACCTACCTGAAAGATATGGATATCTCATAACTGATCAAGGTGATGTATTACTCATGGATCAAGAACGGAGATGAGCCTTGTGTCTACAAGAAGGTTAGTGGGAGCATGATCGTTTTCCTGGTATTATATGTAGATGACATATTACTCATTGGAAACGATATCCCTACCCTACAAAAGGTAAAGTCTTGGTTGGGGAAATGCTTTTCTATGAAGGACCTAGGTGAAGCAGCCTATATATTAGGAATCAGAATCTATAAAGATAGATCACAAAACTGCTTGGCCTAAGTCAGAGTACATACATAGACAAAGTGTTGAGACGCTTTAATATGCATGATTCCAAAAAAGGATTCATACCTATGCAACATGGCCTATGTCTATCAAAAACACAATCCCCTTTAACTAAGGAAGAAAGGGATCGCATGAATAAGATTCCATATGCATCTGCAATAGGATCTATCATGTATGCCATGTTATGTACTCGACCAGATGTCTCGTATGCTTTAAGTGCAACGAGTAGGTACCAATCTGATCCTGGTGATGCTCACTGGGTTGCTGTCAAGAATATCCTTAAGTATTTAAGAAGGACTAAGGACTCATTCTTGATATATGGAGGTCAGGAAGAGTTGGCTGTAATTGGATACACCGATGCTAGCTTCCAGACAGATAAGGATGATTTTAGATCACAATCTGGTTATGTGTTTTGCTTGAATGGTGGCGCTGTGAGCTGGAAAAGTTCAAAGCAAGATACAGTTGCTGATTCTACAACCGAGGCCGAGTATATTGCTGCCTCAAGTGCAGCAAAGGAAGCTGTTCGGATCAAAAAGTTCATTAGTGAACTTGGCATAGTTCCTAGCATTGTGGGTCCCATTGGTCTCTACTGTGATAACAATGGTGCTATCGCACAAGCCAAGGAGCCTAGATCTCACCAACGATCCAAACACATACTTAGGCGTTATCATCTCATTCGAGAGATAATAGATAGAGGAGATGTGAAAATATGCAGAGTACCTACACTTGACAATATTGCTGACCCACTGACAAAGCCTCTTGCGCAGTAGAAGCATGATGGCCATACTAGACCTATGGGTATTAAGGGTATGCCTGAATGGCTCTAGTGCTAGTGGGAGATTGTTGGTGTAAGCCCTAGAGGCCAATGCTTTTGGTACTTGTATCGAATAATACAAGGCTTTTCTTTATTATGGTTGATTAATAAAGTCCCTAGAATAGCTAGTCCGTTTAATGTATTAAGTGTGACTTAATCATGAGAACACATTAAACATAAGGACACTATTCTTAAAGTATCCATAGTCGAGCTTTAGTGTGAAGTGGGATAACATTAAAGCATTAAGACTATTATGTTTGTAGACTGATGATCACATCTCATGGATCATGGATAAAGAGTTATCAAGTCTTAAACATAGGTATGAATATTAGGAGTCATATTTATACCGGATTGACCCGCTATGAGAATACTATATAGAAAGTTATGCAAAGTGTCATAAGTTATTCTCATGGTGATAATGGTGTATACCACTCTTCGACCTGAAACCACTATGGACCCTAGATGTAGAGTCGAGTGCTTTATGTCGCATTACGCGAAAAACCGGCGGGAAAACAAGAACAACAGAGCCGCCACCGTGCGTTATTTATCCCAAAAGAGGGAAAGGAAACGCTCAGAGTAAACCTGGAAAAGACATGGTCTCGCGACCAGAGAGAATGGGATCGGGAGTCGGTTATGCGAAGGGAAGGTATTAGCACCCCTACGCATCCGTCGTACTCGACGGGATCCACGCACAATAGAAAGGAAAATGGTTGCTAAACACTGCTCAAACACACACACAACTGGCTGAAAGAGACACAAGAAAACAAAAGAGACTGACTCGGCAGGATATCGTATCCTGGGCCTACTTAGTCTATCAGGCATAGACATCAGAGTCGAAGTAGTTCGGACTGGGGAACGGCACATGCTCGCTAGGATGTCGCATCCTATGCATACGTATCTTCTTGGACGAAGAAGAATCAGAGCATTCGTAGCTCGGCTGACACGCACACAAACAAACACTGGCAAAGGCAAACGTGGAGCCTGAATGCCAATCACTGGACTTACATCAGCATCCGAACCAAAACGCACACAAAGAGGCAAACGTGGAGCCTGAATGCCAATCACTGGACTTACATCAGCATCCGAACCAACAAACCCACACTGGAACCCAAATGCCACTCGATGGACTTACATCAGCTTCCAAGCACACAACAAGACAAAACAAAGACACAGGCGCCCGGAGAGATCTGCTCATCTCCTGCCTACGTACCTCATCTGGTATGAGGATCAGGGCGACGTAGTTCCCCTACAGGGGGACACAGGACTAGCCTAACCAGATAACAGAGGGAGACACAACTAGGGAGACTACGACTCGAGCCTAGATGTTATCATGCAAAATCATCCCTAAGTTAAGGTTTCTAGCTAACTTGCACAGGGAGCAAGCCTATCCTAAATATGACTTGCACAGGAAGCAAGCCACACCTAACTTGCACAGGAAGCAAGCTAAACTAAACCTGACTTGCACAGGAAGCAAGCTAAAGCAAACACACAAGCACGAGTAGCACACACTATATGCAAGCAATGGGCTCAAACAAGGTCAGGTTTTAGTCGAGGGGTCATATCAACCTCAACAAACAAACCACTGGAACTGGGTAGTGTTAGCTCTTAACCTTGCCATTGAGGGGCTAAGGTGAAGCAGATGAAAGGTGAGTGAAGATGAGACTTCACAGCTCTTATCCCTGGCCTGGGAGAGCTTAAGACAAGAATGTGTGGGTTCAGAAAGTGGGAACCCCTCTACACATTTGAAACTGACTCAACTGTACAATTGTACAAGATCTTGGGTTTGTATCTGCAATGCATCAACACAGTGGTGTGAGCAAAGCAAATGACACACAGAATAGCAGGGGATAGGTTGCTTATCCCTTGGGTTCTGCCAATTGCCTCTTCACTTAGGAGGTCTTTGACTCTATACAAGGACAAATGTAAACAGTCACAAACATTGCCTCTTAAGGAGGACTTCAGACAGTTGCCTGGCCAAGTAACAGGCCAGGTCTTCCAGACTACATGAAGATAGAAAGGTATACCTCAATGCAAATTGCTTATCAAGCAAAGCAAAGCAAAGTTCACAAGGAACTAAAAGCAACTAAAGTACCAATTCTGAAGAGCAGCTGAGATTTTGATGTTGTTTGCTTGCAAATGCTCAAAACAGGTGAAGGTCCAAGCTCCACAAGGTGAATGGTGAAGTTGGCTTGGCTTGAAACAACTTGAAACAGCTTCAACCACACTTTGCCATTGATGATGCTTTGGAAAAACAGTCGGGCAAATGAGCTTACAATTGGTGAAACAATGTTGCAATGAGCTCAAGATGCTGTTTGGATGATGAATCAACAAAGGCAAGGTCGAGTTCTTTGAGGTTTTTGGCAGAAATTTCAAGATGGGAGAAAAATGGATTTTGAGAGCAAGTGATATTTTCTGTGTTTGTGTGGCTGCTAGGGTTTCCTTCAGAGAGAAAATGATGAATATATACTCTGTTCAATGGTACTTAATCAAGGTTCATGAAAAAGTGGAATGGAGTTGGTGAAAAGTGTCCTTTTGCCAATTTTCAAGCAAGTTGGTAATGGGTGTATGTACTGCACGAAAATGGGCCTTGAACATGTCCAAAATATGATTTCTGAACATATTTGATTGGTAGAATTGGTTGGAAGTGGTTAATTTTGAAACTCATTTTTCAACCTCACTTGAAATTAATTCATGCAAGTCCAAAAATGCCATTTTGATTGGTAATGTTTTGGTGAATGATGGTTGCATATTTGGAAAGAGGGGATCAAATGTGACTTGTTGCAAAAAACCCCACCCAAATTGGCCAAATGGTTTGAGAGATATGGCCTTTTGATGTTCAAAATTTTGGAGAATGAATTGATCATAACTTGCCAACCATACATGGGAATTGAGTGTTCTTTGACTTTTTGGAAATGGGAGAACAAGATCTTCAACTTTCATGTTGGGCAAAAATTCATTTGAAGCTTGTATCATGATGTAAGTTTGGGATCAAGAAGTTTCCATTTTTGGCAAGTTTCAATTACAGGTCCAGTTTCTATTTTTGGAAATTTCTGATCTGGCTTCAAATTCTTCAATGATGGTCTTTGACATGATACATGAGGCCTATTTGGACATGAATGAGCTCTCTCAAACCAAATCCACCCATCAAAACCAAAAAATCAGACACAGTTGACCAAGTTTGACTTTTTAGGGTTTCTGGCAAACTGTGCATTGACTGATGACTTCTGAACATCCAATCCTTGACCAAAACACTTCAAATGGATCCCCAAGTCATGTGAACATGTTGGACCAAACCTAGGGCCTTGTCTCCTTGAAAATTGTACTTGCTTGCTTGACTGACTGATCTCCTGACCAGTTTGACCTAATCTGTCTAATGATCTTGCACTTGGGGCAAAGGACAATGCAATGTTATGCAGTGGACCATGTTATGTTATGACCTAATATGAGAATGTATGTACAATGATAGGTGCAAATTTGAGGTGCTACAGCTGCCCCTATTCAATCAGCTGGAAACCCGAACGGATGATAGCAACGGCTGTCAGACTTTCAGGGTAAACAGGGATTGAATACCAAAAACCGTAGAAATTTGCACTCTGCCGGATATGATACAAGAAGAACCACGTCATTTACCGATGACGCCTGCCATTGACAACTTCAGAAGAGCGAAACCATTTACCGATGGTTAGAAACTGGAAACTTGACATTTACCGACATCAACTTCGGCAAAACCATTTACCGATGGCTGCTGGGAAACAACTCTGATGTAAAAAGGAAGCAGGACCATTTACCGATGGTGGTTTCAAAGAAACTTGACATTTACCGATATCAACTTCAACTCGACCATTTACCGATGGCTACTGCACCTGGGAATCTGATATTTACCGATATCGAAGAAAACGGGGCCATTTATCGATGGCGGATAAAATTGGGCATTCAATATTTACCGATATCGAAGCATACAGGGCCATTTACCGATGGCGTCTCCACTTGGGGAGGAACAAAATCTTTGTGGTGTAATCAGACAAGACGTTTACCGACGACTTCTGGGGATCTTGATTTTATCAACAAGAAAACAAAGCATGACCAGACATTTACCGATGACTGGGATGAGACTCGACGTTTACCGACATCGAAAGATGATGTTTACCGACATCAAAACAAACGACCAGACATTTACCGATGACCGGGGAACACTTCACTAAGGGAAAAAACAAATATTTGCAACTGGAAACCAGATGGGACATTTACCGATGACTCTACTGGGGATCTCTAGCTGGGGATTATCAGACATTTTACCGATGTCTGCAGAAAAGACTCGATGTTTACCGACATCGAAAGATGATGTTTACCGACATCAAAAAATGACCAGACATTTACCGATGACTGGGGAGAAAACCCGATGTTTACAGACACCGAAACAATGGTGTTTACCGACACCAAAAATGATGACCAGACATTTACTGATGACTGGGGAGAATACCCGATGTTTACAGACACCGAAACAATGGTGTTTACCGACACCAAACAAAGAAACACACGCGGGTGCTGGCATGACACTTACCGGTATCATAAGAACGTCATCTTAGATATGTCAAGGCAAGGTTGACCACTTGCTGGGGATCTCACTGGGGAGAAACAAACTTTCTGTCACCAACGGGTGAGGTAATAAACCTCTGTGGGGATATCAATCCTGAATGCTGTTAAGAGCAACTGTAGCAGAGTTGCTGTGCTGATGTTGAATGAAATGATCCGCCTCTGCCGGGGATACGGTCTGGTGAGGTTAACACATGAATGCATATATTTGAATTTTTCTATGGCGTAATGCTCCATATTGAATGGGAATGCTACGCAGTTTGAGGATGCAATGATCACTAAAATGCAAAAATGCAAAAATGATGAAAAACTCCGGCTGGGGAGCCAAAACTGATCGGGTACTCCAACTCTGCGGGGAGACTCTGCAGGGAGAGCAACGACTTCTCACTCATGTTGGAGAATAGCACTGCTGCTGGGGAAAGGTAAACTCCGCTGGGGATATCCTTCAGTCCACAGATAGGATAAATGCTGGAGATAAATTTCAATGAACCTGCCTCACTCGGGGAGGAAATCGGCAAATACAGGCCTGCTGGGGGATAGGCAATCCTTAGATCTGTTGGGGAATAGAAGGCACTATCCACAGACGTCTCCGCAGGGGAACATAGCTCTGATAGCTTCCAAACTTGCTTGGGGAAAATATCTGCTGAGGAAACGTCCTCACAGATGCCAATCCTGAAAAACAGCACAACAAAATGCCCCCAGGGGATACATGGACAAGATACGCTCAAGTGTCCTCAACATTTAAAATGATTCTCAAATGTTTTGTCTTTTTGCACGTTATTGTGTAGCCTTCATGTTCTTATATGCAATGCTTATCAAAAATTCGGACATTTTTGCAAACAAAACAGTAAAAATAAAAACAAAAGAGCCATTTATCTGAATAACGACTTTTATTGATTGAAAATGCGCCTGAAAAGGCAAATACATTGGGAGGCAATTCCTAGAAAGAGGTAATTGCGCACAAAAGGAAAGATCTATCCTAATGGCAATGTGAACACGGCATCCACTATTTCCCAATTCTGTTATAACTCACAGATCATCAGTTTTCCTCCCAACTCCTTGCTTTCTGAGAAGAATGACTGGACGAATCACATCTTTCGAGATGGCAGACGACAAAGCTCGATGAAGTACAGACAACTCAGACTGTAGTCTTCGCTTTAATCCCTCTTTTGGCTGGATCGCCCTTTCGGGTTTTCAATCCACCGGGATACCCATTTTTGCCTAAGCCGCCCTTGCGGGTTTTCGACTTACCGGGTGTACAAATTCTTTTCATTTTATCCCTAATTTTTGCCCGAACCTTTTCTTTCTGTTTTTTGGTTCGCCGGGATGCCCTTTTTTTGCCTGGACTCTTTTTTTCTTTTTGTCCAGCGGGTCAATTTATGCGAAGTATTTTTTGACTACATCTGAGTTAACAGGAGACGGAAAGTCTTCACCATCCATAGTTGTAAGCATCAAGGCTCCACCGGAGAATACCTTTTTCACAACATATGGACCTTCATAATTAGGAGTCCACTTGCCCCTGTTATCTGCACCGGGAGGGAGGATCCTCTTCAAAACTAGATCACCGATCTGATAGCTTCGAGGACGCACTTTCTGATCAAAGGCTCGCTTCATCCTTCGCTGATACAACTGTCCATGGCATACAGCTGCTAGCCGTCTCTCTTCGATAAGGCTCAACTCGTTAAACCTTGTTCGAATCCACTCGGCTTCGTCCAGCTTGACATCCAATAAAACTCTCAGAGAAGGAATCTCCACTTCAACAGGTAGGACAACTTCCATACCATACACAAGGGAGTAAGGGGTTGCCCCGGTTGACGTACGTACTGAGGTACGGTACCCATGCAAAGCGAAAGGCAGCATCTCATGCCAATCCTTGTACGTAACGACCATCTTCTGCACAATCTTCTTGATATTCTTGTTCGCCGCTTCTACAACACCATTCATCTTCGGTCTGTAAGGAGAAGAATTGTGATGTTCAATCTTGAAATCTTTACAAAGCTCTTTCATCATCTTGTTATTGAGATTCGAACCATTGTCAGTGATGATTCTCTCCGGAACTCCATAACGACAGATGATTTCTTTCTTGATGAACCGGGTAACCACTTGTTTGGTAACGTTAGCATAGGAAGCTGCTTCCACCCATTTGGTGAAATAGTCAATCGCTACCAAAATGAAGCGATGTCCATTCGAAGCAGTAGGCTCAATCTTTCCAATCATATCAATGCCCCACATGGCAAACGGCCAAGGCGAATTCATGACATTCAGAGGGTTTGGTGGTACATGCACCTTATCAGCATAAATTTGACACTTATGGCACCTCCGAGCATACTTGAAACAATCGGATTCCATAGTCATCCAGTAATAACCCGCTCTCAACAATTTCTTAGTCATTGCATGTCCGCCGGCATGAGTACCGAAGGAACCTTCATGAACTTCCTGCATTAACATGTCTGCCTCGGGTCTGTCCACGCATCTGAGCAAGACCATGTCAAAGTTTCTCTTATACAGCACATCATCCTGATTCAAATAGAAGCTTCCAGCTAACCTTCTCAGGGTTTTCTTGTCATTCTTCGACGCACCTTCAGGATACTCCTGAGTCTTGAGGAAGTTCTTGATGTCATAATACCACGGCTTCTCATCACCCACAACAGACTCGGCTGCAAACACATACGCAGGCCTCTCGAGTCGATTCACCGCAACATGTGGCACATGATTCCACCAATGAACTTTGATCATAGACGACAAAGTAGCCAAGGCATCATCCATTTGATTCTCATCCCGGGGGACATGGTACAACTTCACCTTCTTGAAGAACGTCAGTATTCTTCTGGTGTAATCTCTATACGGAATCAAATGCGGCTGATTCGTATTCCAATCTCCATTGACTTGATTGACCACTAGAGCTGAATCTCCAAATATATCAAAAGTTTTGATCCTCAGATCAATGGCTTCTTCTATCCCCATGATACAAGCTTCATACTCAGCTTCGTTGTTGGTGACGTCAAACGTCATTCTGGCAGAAAAAGGTATATGAGCACCTTTAGGATTGATCAATACTGCCCCAACACCGTTACCGTTCATATTCACAGCCCCATCAAACATCAGTGTCCATTTGTCATCCGGATCCGGTCCTTCCTCGACAAGAGGCTCTTCGCAATCTTTCATCTTAAGATACATGATGTCTTCATCAGGGAATTCAAACATCATAGGCTGATAATCTTCAATCGGTTGCTCGGCGAGGTAGTCTGACAGAATACTACCTTTGATGGCCTTTTGTGACGTATACTGAATATCATATTCTGTTAGAATCATCTGCCAACGAGCAACGCGTCCGGTGAGAGCCGGTTTCTCAAAGATGTACTTCACTGGATCCATCTTAGAAATCAATAAGGTAGTATGGTTCAACATATACTGCCTCAGTCGGCGAGCAGCCCAGGCCAAAGCACAGCAAGTTTTCTCGAGCAGTGAATATCTTGTTTTACAGTCGGTAAAATTTTTGCTAAGGTAGTATATGGCATGCTCTTTTCGACCAGACTCGTCATGCTGTCCCAATACACACCCCATCGAGTTCTCAGTCACTGACAGGTACATTATCAGAGGTCTCCCTGGAACTGGAGGTATAAGGATTGGAGGTTTCTGTAAATATTCTTTAATCTTGTCAAAAGCCTTCTGACAATCATCATTCCACTTGATCGCCTGATTCTTTCTGAGCAGTTTGAAAATTGGTTCACATGTGGCAGTTAGGTGAGATATGAACCTTGCAATGTAGTTCAACCTCCCTAAAAACCCACGGACTTGCTTCTCCGTTTTCGGTTCAGGCATCTCTTGAATAGCTTTGACTTTCGCTGGATCAACCTCAATCCCTTTCTCACTGACAATGAAGCCTAAAAGCTTCCCTGACCTCACCCCAAACGTACACTTGTTCGGATTCAACCTCAGCTTGAACTTTCTCAACCGATCAAACAGCTTCTGCAAATTAACCAAGTGCTCCTCTTCTGTCTGCGACTTCGCGATCATATCATCTACGTACACTTCAATTTCTTTGTGCATCATGTCATGAAAAAGAGTCGTCATTGCCCTCTGATAGGTAGCACCGGCATTCTTTAGCCCAAATGGCATCACCTTATAGCAG
This sequence comes from Lathyrus oleraceus, assembly GCF_024323335.1. NCBI lineage: Eukaryota > Viridiplantae > Streptophyta > Magnoliopsida > Fabales > Fabaceae > Lathyrus > Lathyrus oleraceus. The sequence goes on along the minus strand of NC_066584.1, from coordinate 486,792,527 downwards.
AACGTGCCCCAAGGTGTAATGAATGTCGTCTTTTCCATGTCCTCTGGCGCCATCTTGATCTGATTATATCCAGAGAAACCATCCATGAAAGAGAATACCGAGGATTGAGCCGTATTATCAACCAATACATCAATGTGAGGTAATGGGAAATCATCTTTCGGACTCGCTCTATTCAAATCCCGGTAATCGACACACATTCTGACTTTACCATCCTTCTTCGGCACAGGAACGATGTTGGCCACCCATGGGGGATAACTCGTAACAGCCAAAAAACCCGCATCCCACTGCTTCTGAACCTCTTCCTTGATCTTAGTTGCCATATCAGGACTCGTTCTACGAAGCTTCTGCTTGACCGATGGACATCCTTCTCTAAGAGGTAATCGATGCACCACAATGTCTGTATCCAACCCAGGCATATCCTGATATGACCAGGCGAATATCTCCACATATTCTCTCAGCATCTCAATCAGCCTCCTCTTGACAGAGTCTTCTAAAGCAGCCCCAATCTTGATTTCTCTTTTGGCGTCCTCAGTACCCAAATTAACAACCTCCAACTCCTCCTGATGAGGTTGGATGACCCTTTCCTCCTGCTTCAGCAATCTGACCAATTCTGCAGGAAGTTCACAGTCTTCCTCACTCTCCTCTTCAGCTTGGTAGATGGGATTGTCGAAATCATACTGAGCCATAACAGAACTGTTCATAGTGAATGCCATAAGATCGCTTCTGCATGTTTAATGCTTTGTTTTAGAAAAAGAGTTCAATAAAGTCACAAAAAACAAAAACATTGCCATTTTTATTGTTTTTGAAAAAAGATGAAAACAAAAAAATAGAAAGACAGGGATCACAAAGTTTGATTGCAAAAAATGTCCTTCATTAATGATAATCATTAAAACATGATGAGGCCCTACAATGAATCACTACGCCTTGGGCAGATCGTAGGATTTTCATGCAAAATGAAAAAACAACAGAAAATTACTCTGTCAGTAGAGTAACTTGAACCACTTTTTCAGCCGTCCAGTTGTTGATAGACTCCCCTGGTTCACACGGGCGAACCCAGTTGTCCAGACCACAATCATTGTCACAGTCTTCACTACCGGTTGCAGAGACGTCGCCATGATTCATCAGCCCAACGCTGGTAAAGGTACTCGGACCCGCTTGACCATTCTGCTCTGCTTGGAGAGGCTCGTAACCAACGCCAAATTTGTCTTCTTTGACAGGCAAATCCACCATCTTGCCCCAGCCTTCAGCTTTGCCAGAATCAACAACCTCCTTAGCCTGCTTGTAAGAAGTAATTGAAGCACCCGGCTTCCTCTGATCAGCGTACGCCACTTTCTCAAGAGCCACAGTCTCAAACGCCTGGCATAAGGTTTCGTGGATCTCGCCATCCACCTCAACATATTTGAACGAGGATAGATGACTCACCAGAATCTCTTCTTCACCGCACACAGTCACAATCTGACCGTTCCAGACATACTTGAGCTTTTGATGGAGAGTCGACGAGACTGCCCCTGCTGCATGAATCCATGGACGCCCCAATAAACTACTATAGGCGGGCTGGATGTCCATAACATAGAAGATGATATCGAATACCTCAGGACCTATCTTCACAGGCAAGGTAACTTCCCCACACACAGAACGTTTGGAGCCGTCGAAAGCACGAACGATCAGGTCACTGGGAGTAAGCACAAACCCTTCCACATCAATCTTCTTCAGAATCTGCTTAGGCAACACATTCAGCAACGACCCGGTGTCTACCAATACGTGAGACAACACTGCCCCCTTGCACTCCATGGTGATGTGCAAGGCTTTGTTATGGTTCCGCCCTTCAGGCGGTAAGTCCAGGTTGGTGAATCCTACACCATGCCTGGTGCTCACATTGGCCATCACACCCTCCATTTGATTGACAGAAATCTCCTGAGGGACGTAAGCCAAATTCAACATCTTCAGCAAGGCATTACGGTGTGCCTCAGAGCACAACAACAGTGAAAGTATAGAAATCTTGGACGGAGTTTGGTTCAACTGATCTACAATCTTGTAGTCACTCTTCTTGATTATTTTCATAAACTCCTCCACGTCTTTCTCAAATGAGCCCTCGGGCGCTTCCTTCTGGACAGGTTCTTCCTCAACCACAGCTTGCTTACCCTTTGCTTTGGCGAGAGCCTCAGCATTATTGTCCCTCAAAGGCTGCGGTGCGAACAGACGACCGCTTCTGGTAAAACCTCCTGGACCCCCTACATTATCCACAGCCGGACCAACAGTTGCAGGAACTCTATTCGGTAAACCAATTGTCACTGGAGCTTGATTCACTAGTCTTGTCTGACTTTCAGCCCTTCTGTTACTGCGGTAAGCATTATCATACTTCCACGACATGGCTCTACTATTCTCAACAGCCCTTCTTCCAGACGCAACGATAGTAGTCGGAGCACTGATGGTTACAGGCACGGAAATGGTAACTGGGGTGCCATTTGTTGCAGGTGCACTGACAACCCTTCGTCCGCGTCCTTCAGTCGGTTTAAAGTAAATGGTGATAGTTGACACTGTTCCACGATCTTTTACAGCCCTACTGAATTGCAAACAACCCTCATCCATCATACCCTGGATACCGGCCCTTAACTGGTCGCAACCATTCTCAGATTCTGCGCAGCCCAAACAATCCTCATCACAGCCCGAGTAGATACCCCCATTCAGCAGACGGCCCTTCACAACTAGCAGAGAAGTCTGAACATCATCAACATTAACAACCAGATCTTCAGCTTCTTTCCCCTCAATATTGTTCACTCTATGCCCACCATGCTGAGGCATAGGGTTGTTTACGACGTTAGGCACTGGAGCGAAGTTGATCGCCTTGGCATCGATCAAATCTTGGACCTTGTGCTGGAGAGCCCGACACTTCTCAGTATGATGCCCTGGTGCCCCAGAGTGAAAGTCACAACGGACGTTGGTGTCGTACCCAGGAGGCAATACCGTAGGCGGAGCCATTGTACGCAACTCAACCAACCCCAACCTGAGTAGTTCGGGCAGCAGTTCGGCGTACGACATGGGTAGCGAATCAAAACGTCGATCAGGCATCCTTTGTCTGGGCTGATACGGACGTTGCTGTTGTTGTTGTTGCGGTTGTTGAACTCTTTGTTGTTGTTGTTGACGAGGTTGAGGTGCCGGAATGGTTACTGCAGCAACTTGACGGTATTCACTTCTGTTCTGATCTCTGCGGTGTTGAACATCATTAGTTTCACCCTCTCTTCGACGAGGTGTCCCAGCAAACGGCTTCTTAGAAGAAGAGGAACCAGCATCTTGGATCTTCCCAGTTTTAATCAAGCTCTCAGTCCTCTCTCCACAAATGACAACATCAGAAAAACTACCGAATGGGCAGCTCCCCATCCGGTCCATAAACACACCCTGAAGAGTGCCGATAAACATATCTGTCAACTCCCTCTCCAGCATAGGGGGTTGAACTCTAGCAGCCAGTTCACGCCACCTCTGGGCGTACTCCTTGAAGCTCTCTCCGGATTTCTGACATAGACTCTGCAGCTGAGTCCGGCTAGGCGCCATGTCCATGTTATGTTTATATTGCCTCAAGAAAGCCTCACCCAGATCCCTCCAGCATCGGATCGAATCTCTCTTTAATTCCATGTACCAGTCCAAAGAAGCCCCAGATAGACTATCTTGGAAAAAATACATCCACATCTTTTTATCATCGGTATACGCAAAGATTTTTCGATAATAAGCCTGCACATGGGTGCGAGGACAAGAAGTACCGTTGTATTTATCGAAGGACGGTGCTTTGAACTTGTAAGGGATTCTCAAACCTTCCACCAACCCCATATTGGTAACATCAAAACCGAGAGAATTCTGACATTCCATAGCTCTAATTTTCTCAGCAAGGGCATCAACTTTACGATCCCTCTCGTCAACCCTTCCCAGAACGTCTTCGTCTTCACTGAGCAGAGTGAACATATCCTCTTGTCTGTCAACAATCGGAGCAGGATTACGGGCCGGGGCACGGACTGCTCTGGCATTAGCGGCATCTGGAGCAATAGGTTGACCGTTGATTCGAATACCCCCCAACTCATCACCTACAGCATAGTTGTTGATGGGTACAGCAGCAGCAACATTATTATCATTGACCGGGCCTCCCTCTGGCGGAGCATGGTTGACCGGTGGAATTGCAGCCTCTTGTCTCTGAACCATGGCTCGAAGTTCTTCTTGACCTTGTGCAACCCCTTGCATCATATTCATAAACTGGGCCATGTTAGCCTTAATCTCAGCCAACTCAGCTTGAACTTGATCCATACCTCTCTGTTGATTCAGTCTTGTTGAGTAGCGGTGCGGACGTTGATCAGCTATCCTGCCTGAACAGGAACCAAGAGTGAGAAGTCACGACCAAGAACACCTGTTATGCAAAATGATATGAGTATGGTGCTAATGATGCGTATGATGCACATGATATGTTCATTCCTCAGGCATTCAAAGAGCCTGAGTCATCCTCAAAAAATGGCAACCTGCAGCAAGAACAACATAGAAGCACAGAAACAACATACACAAGAGTGATGAGTACAAGGTGAAACCAACAACTTCATCTATATGAGTAACAGGATCATACAACAAAGTCGACCAAGAAAATCCAAACAATCGGAGTACAACAATGAATCCCATCCAACAAGCCTGGAGGTGATTCTCAACATACACATCAAAGATACAAGCTAAGACAAACGGCCTCCCGGAATGAGAGTCTTCAAGTACTGACACTGGTCTATCAACAGGTCACATTCTGAACATTCTGGCAAAAGAGTGATCTTCTCCTTCAGTTGCCGTCTAAGCTCTACCACTTCTCCTCCAAGGTGGTTCTCCGATGCCTGTCTCAAGTCTACTTCCTTCTTCAACTGGATGTCTTTATCTCTGAGTTGCTTCTCCAAGTCTCTGATCTTCTTCTGATAGCTGGCCTCAACCCTCTGCAGCCTCAAGCACTCCTGGTGTTCTGCATCTAACATGCTCTCCACCTCCTCGTAGGATCTCTTCTTGCTTCTCAGTCTGCTAGCATCTTCTTCTCGCACTCCTCTGAGTTGATGAGCCAAATTCAACCTATCAGCTTTGGCTTTGTACAACTCCATCTGGGTATCTTGCTCCTTCTCTCTCAAACGGCGATTCTCCATCAGGGCTTGCTTGTAGTGCTCCGCAGGCACACTCTCAGCAAGGATCAAAGGTGGTTGCTCCTGCAACGGCTCCATCCTATCGTAGGGTAACAACAAAGTTTCTACTCTCTCCTTGACCCAATCAGTGTAATCGGGCATAGCAACGACAAACTTCTTCCCTAAGACAGATCCATCCTTCATACCAATAGACTTCCAAGCTCTTCCTATCTGCTCCAATCTATCCGGGTCACTCTGCTTCTCAAAATACACACTTTCAGCTACCTCAGCCTCAAGTGGTCTTCCCTTCATCACAAACCCCAACTGGCGAAGAGAAAGAACTGGGTTGTAATTGATGCAACCCCTAGTCCCTATGAGTGGCACATTACGGAATCCTCCACAGCTCATAACAACGTTACGCACATCCATCCGGTAAGATTGCCATCTGATATCATAGGAAGTAAGGGACATAACCCTCTGAGTCCACTTATGCGTGCTCTGAGCATCCACAAAAGGTCCACTGACTGGCAGGAGAGACAAGAACCATCTGAGCAAAAGCGGAAGACAACACCTGATAGCCCCACCCTTACCATGCCTACTGTGAATAGCATAGTAAGTGTCAGCCAACAGAGTAGGAACTGGATTTCCTCCAATGAAAATACTGACTGCAGCATAGTCAACAAAATTGGGCATACTCGGAAACAGGACGATCCCATAGATCATGACGGCCAACTGAGCATGAAAGGCTTCCCAACTTCCCTTCTCTGCTTCTTCTCTAGCTACCCTTAACAGAAACTATAAAGGCAATCCTACAACATCCCCACTGGACTTCCAACTATCACTGACTTCCTTGATACCTAAATGGAGAGCTCTGGCAACAACTCTGAAATCAACCTCCTTGGGCACATCCAAGAAAGGAACCTGATACCGGACCGGGACACTCAGCAGAATGGAGTACTCCTCAAGAGTAGGCGCCAACTGATAATCTTGAAAGGTGAAACAATGAAGCTCTGGGTCGTAGAACTGTAGAAGAGTCTGCAACGGCACCGGATCGACTACCATTTTCAACAGTGTCAGAATATCTCCATACTGGTCAACAAACCCCTTCTGGTTACCACTGGTCATAAGGTTGCTCAACTCAATCAGAGACGTCAAAGGTTCACGGTGAAAGCTGTAGGAACAAGTCTTCCGCTTCAACTTTGGGACTGTTGCCATCTCTATCAGTGAACAAGCTCTGAAATGTACCTGAGAAATGATATGCATGCAGGGATTAGTTTTTTTTCTTTCCTTTTTTTTTTTTTCTTTTTTGCGTATTTTTTGAAAATAAACATGCTATGATGCAAATGATGCAGACACGACTGGTTGGCTGTGTCTCTCAGAACACAGGATCAAAGCTTCGGCTTGAACTCGGAACCACAAATTCATCTGAAACCCAAAGTCATCTAAGACCCCAAACTTCTGGACCAATAGTCACCAACAGGATCACAAGTCACCAACAAGTCACCAACAAGTCACCAACTGTACCTGTAATAATGATCATTCCCTCCCCACTCACGGGTGTCATCTAGGCCAGGGTAAGGTCGAGAGAAACGCAGCATAAATAACCTTTCGCAGAATATCATCATATACACACCCGAAGTATGTAACGATAATATCCCACCAGGGTCTGAACTGCTCGTGATATCAATGTTCCGCTAAGTGGCGCAATACCACCCGCTTCCCATGAATCACTCTATTCCTAAGTATCCTAGATTTCACTCATGGCCTGGGTATTGGGCCTTTTACCTCATGTAACTCCCACCCCAACAGAGAGAAACAGACAACCAGCCAGATGAATAATGAATGTGAATGAAAGCATTAATGCAAACAATAAATGCAAACAGTAAATGCAAATATATACAAATGAATGCAATAAATAACAGCCAATAACAACCAAAGCCCTAACCTAGAGAGCGCTAGGAGAGACTCGCTTAGGGAAGATGGACCAGCAAGAGGTCAACTTCTTGATTATCCCCAGCAGAGTCGCCAGCTGTCGCATTACGCGAAAAACCGGCGGGAAAACAAGAACAACAGAGCCGTCACCGTGCGTTATTTATCCCAAAAGAGGGAAAGGAAACGCTCAGAGTAAACCTGGAAAAGACATGGTCTCGCGACCAGAGAGAATGGGATCGGGAGTCGGTTATGCGAAGGGAAGGTATTAGCACCCCTACGCATCCGTCGTACTCGACGGGATCCACGTACAATAGAAAGGAAAATGGTTGCTAAACACTGCTCAAACACACACACAACTGGCTGAAAGAGACACAAGAAAACAAAAGAGACTGACTCGGCAGGATATCGCATCCTGGGCCTACTTAGTCTATCAGGCATAGACATCAGAGTCGAAGTAGTTCGGACTGGGGAACGGCACATGCTCGCTAGGATGTCGCATCCTATGCATACGTATCTTCTTGGACGAAGAAGAATCAGAGCATTCGTAGCTCGGCTGACACGCACACAAACAAACACTGGCAAAGGCAAACGTGGAGCCTGAATGCCAATCACTGGACTTACATCAGCATCCGAACCAAAACGCACACAAAGAGGCAAACGTGGAGCCTGAATGCCAATCACTGGACTTACATCAGCATCCGAACCAACAAACCCACACTGGAACCCAAATGCCACTTGATGGACTTACATCAGCTTCCAAGCACACAACAAGACAAAACAAAGACACAGGCGCCCGGAGAGATCTGCTCATCTCCTGCCTACGTACCTCATCTGGTATGAGGATCAGTGCAACGTAGTTCCCCTACAGGGGGACACAGGACTAGCCTAACCAGATAACAGAGGGAGACACAACTAGGGAGACTACGACTCGAGCCTAGATGTTATCATGCAAAATCATCCCTAAGTTAAGGTTTCTAGCTAACTTGCACAGGGAGCAAGCCTATCCTAAATATGACTTGCACAGGAAGCAAGCCACACCTAACTTGCACAGGAAGCAAGCTAAACTAAACCTGACTTGCACAGGAAGCAAGCTAAAGCAAACACACAAGCACGAGTAGCACACACTATACCCAAGCAATGGGCTCAAACAAGGTCAGGTTTTAGTCGAGGGGTCATATCAACCTCAACAAACAAACCACTGGAACTGGGTAGTGTTAGCTCTTAACCTTGCCATTGAGGGGCTAAGGTGAAGCAGATGAAAGGTGAGTGAAGATGAGACTTCACAGCTCTTATCCCTGGCCTGGGAGAGCTTAAGACAAGAATGTGTGGGTTCAGAAAGTGGGAACCCCTCTACACATTTGAAACTGACTCAACTGTACAATTGTACAAGATCTTGGGTTTGTATCTGCAATGCATCAACACAGTGGTGTGAGCAAAGCAGATGACACACAGAATAGCAGGGGATAGGTTGCTTATCCCTTGGGTTCTGCCAATTGCCTCTTCACTTAGGAGGTCTTTGACTCTATACAAGGACAAATGTAAACAGTCACAAACATTGCCTCTTAAGGAGGACTTCAGACAGTTGCCTGGCCAAGTAACAGGCCAGGTCTTCCAGACTACATGAAGATAGAAAGGTATACCTCAATGCAAATTGCTTATCAAGAAAAGCAAAGCAAAGTTCACAAGGAACTAAAAGCAACTAAAGTACCAATTCTGAAGAGCAGCTGAGATTTTGATGTTGTTTGCTTGCAAATGCTCAAAACAGGTGAAGGTCCAAGCTCCACAAGGTGAATGGTGAAGTTGGCTTGGCTTGAAACAACTTGAAACAGCTTCAACCACACTTTGCCATTGATGATGCTTTGGAAAAACAGTCGGGCAAATGAGCTTACAGTTGGTGAAACAATGTTGCAATGAGCTCAAGATGCTGTTTGGATGATGAATCAACAAAGGCAAGGTCGAGTTCTTTGAGGTTTTTGGCAGAAATTTCAAGATGGGAGAAAAATGGATTTTGAGAGCAAGTGATATTTTCTGTGTTTGTGTGGCTGCTAGGGTTTCCTTCAGAGAGAAAATGATGAATATATACTCTGTTCAATGGTACTTAATCAAGGTTCATGAAAAAGTGGAATGGAGTTGGTGAAAAGTGTCCTTTTGCCAATTTTCAAGCAAGTTGGTAATGGGTGTATGTACTGCACGAAAATGGGCCTTGAACATGTCCAAAATATGATTTCTGAACATATTTGATTGGTAGAATTGGTTGGAAGTGGTTAATTTTGAAACTCATTTTTCAACCTCACTTGAAATTAATTCATGCAAGTCCAAAAATGCCATTTTGATTGGTAATGTTTTGGTGAATGATGGTTGCATATTTGGAAAGAGGGGATCAAATGTGACTTGTTGCAAAAAACCCCACCCAAATTGGCCAAATGGTTTGAGAGATATGGCCTTTTGAAGTTCAAAAATTTTGGAGAATGAATTGATCATAACTTGCCAACCATACATGGGAATTGAGTGTTCTTTGACTTTTTGGAAATGGGAGAACAAGATCTTCAACTTTCATGTTGGGCAAAAATTCATTTGAAGCTTGTATCATGATGTAAGTTTGGGATCAAGAAGTTTCCATTTTTGGCAAGTTTCAATTACAGGTCCAGTTTCTATTTTTGGAAATTTCTGATCTGGCTTCAAATTCTTCAATGATGGTCTTTGACATGATACATGAGGCCTATTTGGACATGAATGAGCTCTCTCAAACCAAATCCACCCATCAAAACCAAAAAATCAGACACAGTTGACCAAGTTTGACTTTTTAGGGTTTCTGGCAAACTGTGCATTGACTGATGACTTCTGAACATCCAATCCTTGACCAAAACACTTCAAATGGATCCCCAAGTCATGTGAACATGTTGGACCAAACCTAGGGCCTTGTCTCCTTGGAAATTGTACTTGCTTGCTTGACTGACTGATCTCCTGACCAGTTTGACCTAATCTGTCTGATGATCTTGCACTTGGGGCAAAGGACAATGCAATGTTATGCAGTGGACCATGTTATGTTATGACCTAATATGAGAATGTATGTACAATGATAGGTGCAAATTTGAGGTGCTACACTTTATTGCTGATCCAACGTTGTCCGTAACTGGATAACCATAAAGGCAGTTGATGGGTACTCCACGAAGCATGTTGAGGGACATGAGTGACCTAGATGGAATTTGCCCATCCTGCATAACAGGATAAATGTCTATGGGCCCAATATTGAACTGGACAAGGATGACCCGGTCTATGCCTTGTGTTCAATATAGACATAAGGGCAAAAGGGTAATTGTACACATAAGTATTATCATAGAAGGTTTTGTCAGATCACTTGACATTTTCGTGTCTTGGGTAGCAGTGATGTGTTGCTAGATACCGCTCACTGTTTATTATGTTAAATGTGTGATTTAATATAATTGCCAACGTCACGAAAACCTACAGGGTCACACACAAAGGACGGATTGATGAGAGATAGAGTAACTAAGGAATACCGTAAGGTACGGTGCCCTTAAGTGAATTATAGAACATCGTAAGGTACGATGTACTTGAGTAGAATACGAAATATGGTAAGGTACCATGGGCTTAAGTGATTTTGGGCATATTATAAGATATGGGCCAAAATACACTTAAGTGGGCGTTTAGCTTGAAGCCCACATAAGTGGTTCTATAAATAGAACCCTTGTGCAGAAGCATTCATTGCGGTTGAATTATTTTCGTTTTCTCTCTCTCTCTCTCACTCAAAGCCTTCATTCGTACCAGCTAGCACTGAGATTGAAGGAACCCGTTCGTGTGGACTGAGTAAAGACGTTGTCATCGTTCAAAGTTCGTGATCGCTTCGTGGATCTGCATCAAAGGTTTTGATCGTCACAAGAGATCTGCACCAAAGGTTTCAATCGTCACAAGAGGTAAATATTCTATCACTGATCATGACCATTCGTTAGGATCTCTAAAGGAGAAAATTTTAATTTCCGCTGCGTTTTGGACTGCAAATCTCCTTCAAAATGTGGTACGGACCAATGAAATGTGGAGTATGCTTTCGATACTTCAAAGCTCTACCAACATCAGTTTTGGGAGTAATTCTCAAAAACATGTGGTCTGCCTCTTAGAATTCAAGTGCTTTCCTTCGCTTATCATGATAACTCTTACGGAGATTCTGTAGGGCTCTCATCTTCTCTTAGGTCACTTTGATCTTCTCGGTGGTCTATTGGACAATCTTCGATCCAACCATAACACTCTCTCCTGACTCATACCAACATAAAGGTGCCCTAAAACTTCTACCATACAATGCCTCAAATGGTGCCATTATAATTCTCGAATGGAAATTATTGGTGTATGAAAACTCGATCAACAGTAGAAAGTTATCCCATGAACCTCCTTCTGTAAGACCCCAATTTTGGCCCTAAGATCCCTCATGGCCCATATCATTTATATCATAACCTCAAGGATCATTGCATGCCTTTGTCCCCTCCTAGTGGGTAGATTGCCTTGTGGTTTGTTTCTTGATCACCAAGCATACTTTGCATTTGTATATCTTTGCCTTTCATATGTTTATCATTCAAAAGTACAAAAATATTGTCAGTCTAACCTTGTTGCTTGCAGTTGAAGCAATCATCAGCAATTAGGTCAAAGTCAGTCATTGATCAGTCAAAGCAGTGGATGGTGGCCATTCTTGCAGAATTTGGGCACCATGATCAATAATCAAGAGTTCATATGGCTTGTGATATCATTTGAAGTCAAGTTCTCAAGGAATTAGGGTTTGGAATTCATCAGAAATGCTTCAGTCATCCAAAACCCTAGAAAAGTCAAACTTGGTCAACTGTTGATTTAATCAGAGATTTGATGGATAGAATTGATTTGAAGGAGCTCATTCATGCTTATATAAGTCTCATCTATCATGTTCAACCTCATCATGGAAGAAAATCAAGCCAATCAGAAATTTTCCAGAAATAGCAAGTGGACCTGTAATTTCAACTGCCAAAAATGGAAACTTCTTGATCTTAAACTTACATCATGATACAAGCTTCAAATGAATTTTTGCCCAACATGAAAGTTGAAGATCTTGTCTTCCCATTTTCAAAAAGTCCAAGAACTCTCAAATCCCATGTGTGGTTGTCAAGATATGATCAAATCATTTTCACCAATTTTTGAACTTCAAAGAGCCATATCTCTCAAACCATAAGGCCAAATTTGGTGGGGTTTTTTCCTACAAACCACATTTTTCATCCTCTTTCCAAAGATATAAATTTCATGACCTAAAACCTTGCCAATCAAAATGGCATTTTTGGACCTTTTTCATTTAAATTCAAAGTTTGACCAACCATTGACTTTTTGAGTTATGGACTTTTTCTCACTTTGGCCAATTGGGAAATGTTTTAAATCATATTTGAAACTTGCTCAAAGCCCTAAAACATGTTCATATCACCATTTTACCATCATTTTGGACCAAGGTACAAAGTTGGTATTTCTTGCAAATGAAAGCACAAGAGTACAACAAGGACAGCAATCCTTCAGCAGACCACAAACAGCATTTGGTTGGTCTGTCTACAGCCTGTCCAGGCCCAAATCTGTGCATACAAACACACCTCCACTTCATTTGTACATAATTAGCAATTTGGCAAATGGTTTCATAAAAAGCAAAACCAGTACAGCATTTCACATGTACAACCAAAACAGCAGCTGTGAAGGCCACTAGCAGCCTATCTTAAGGCCCAAATCGTGCAGTTCTCACACCCCCATTTCCATATGCTTAAATTTAGCAAGTTTGCAAATGTTTGCATTAAGGTCAAACCAGCTTAGCACATGGATTAAGCATTGCAAAACAGCAATATAAATACTTTTTTCTGTCACATTTGAACCCTAGTTTTGCAGCAGCCACGACAAGAAACCCCTCACTCTCTCATTTTTGCTCTTCGGCCAAAACAACATTTCTGCTCACAAACTCAAAACCTCCAAGTAACCTTTGGTTGATTCATCACTTGGACAACATACTGAGTTCATTTTCACCATCAAACACCAGCTGTACAACCTCCTTCTCCCTCTGTTTTTCCAAGCACCCTTTAATGGCAAACCATGAGTTGTTCATGTTTAAGCATCCTTGAGCTGAAGAAGCTTCACCAACCAACATCTCCAAGCATAAGAGCTACCTGTTTCAAGCTTTGAAGGCCAAGGAAGTACTGCATCCTCACTGAACTTCATTTGTGGTAAGATTTTCGACCAACCCTTTTCTCAAAACTTTGCTATGCCATGTGTAGTTTCAATGTTGCTGAACATTCTGAAATTTGAATCATGTCAAATGGTTAATTATACTGTGAGATATCTGGATTTACATCTTTGTGCATAAACTTGTCTTTGCTCGGTTTGTGGATGTGAATTTGTTCTAGTGATTATGGCTGCTAGAATGTGCATTAGGGATGTCTATTTGTCATGTTGGTGGGTGTAGTTTCAATTTTGGGGCACACTTGTTCTTCATGATTTTTGATGATGATGATGATACCCTGTGTTATACCTTGGCTCTATCCAGAAATTCATGTGATACGTGTTTGGTTTATTGTGTTTGGTGTTGCATAATTGCTATTTGCCATGCTGTATGTGGAATGCTGTCGGATTTTATTTTGATGATTTCATGAAGATGCATGTTGGTTGCTGTTAGAAATCCATTGGTTTGTGACTGTTATGTGTGGTTTGGTCGAATCATGATGTTACATGTTGTTGATACCATTGCTGTTGTTTATTTCGTTTGGTTACATGATGATGAATTTATGCTGCTGCTGCTCAACTTATGTTATGCCCAGAAATTCCACATGCTTTGTGTCGATTATGATTGGTTATGTTTGCATGAACTTGCATGAAGATTACTATGTCAATACCATGTTCCTGCATGAGGCTTTTTTTGAATTCGTGTTTGATGATGAATTTGGTTGATGAATGCTTGGCCATGCTGTTAGAAACCCTAAGGGTTTATGTGAAAACTCAGAATTTTGAACCATTGGCCAAATTACTGTTTTATTGGCTGGGAGCCAATCAAAACATTTCGTTTTGCCTTGCCAAAACGCAGAGTTTTAATTAGTGAGCTCAGAATTACTAGAATGCCACCGTTGACTTCATGTTGACCCCATATGCCATGCATTTTGTTCATGCTTGCCTCCATATTTCATCCAACTTCAATGAATTATTTCTCATTCAATTTAATTCAAAAAATCCTGAAATTTTTTCCATCATGATCACAATTGAGTCTAGTATTTTATGGTGAATTTTAATTAATTTTCCATGTTCTGGATTTTAAATGATAAATGATTTTTCAACATGTATGCCAAAATGACACCTTGTGCCATTCTCTTTGTGAAATACTCATGTTGCATCCAATGAGCCTGAAATTTTTTGTGGTGAGACTAGACACATTGACCTTCATTTCCATATAAAGTTTGTGCATTTATCATTTGTGGATTGAGAGTTATGATTTTCTGAAGTTATGTGTTACATTTGGTGCTATACCATGATCATGTATTTTCCCAATTTTTGTTCACATGCTTCCTCTTATCCAATTGACCTCAAATTTTGCATGAATGATCTATCACATGTCTAGTTTGTGTATGAATTTTCTTGGAATTAATCTTGCTGTTTTCCATTTGATTGAGAATTTTCTTCCATGCTTAGTCATTTGTTGACTTTTTGTGCTACATGTTGCCAAATCTTTTGTGAAATTCTCATATCTTATTGTATGACCATGAAATTTCATATGTGATAACTAGACATCTTGAGCTTTGCATTGGTGTTAATCTCATTCATTTCTCTTCTGTTTTCAAATTGATATGATTTTTTGAAGTTGACCCATGCTTGTTGACTTTCACCATGCTTACTTGAATTTGGTTTGACTTCATGATTTTTGTTGACTGCCTTCCTCTCATCCAAATGCCATGAAATTTTACATGTATACCATGTTAGATGTTAGGATTGAGTGTGATTTATTTCATGATTTTTGAGATTGTTTGAGTTGACTTTTGAAAGAGGTCTTGCTGTTGACCTATTTGTGCTCTTTCTTGCCATGCTTTGCATCCTTTTGCATATGAAATAACATTGATGCATGATTTGATTGTGGATCCATTTGAGATTGCTTATCAAATGTTTGAACATGAATTGGGTTGACTTTCCTTTGCTGTTTGACTTTTTTCTTTCACCCTTGACCCTAGGCTAGTCCTAGTGGTCTTCTGAGCTTACAATTGAGCTTTTGTTTCAGGTTAAGCACCAATGCTTCAAAGACCTTTCAAATTTGATTGAGTTGAATTGTTTATTGTGCTAACCTTTGTTTTGTAGGTGTGACTCATGTGACTTGAGTCTTGTGCTTTGCACATTGGTCCCTCTGATTTAACTGTTTGATTCATTTCCTTTTGATCTAAACTGTTGACTTGTTTACTAATAAGTTTGACTTTTTCAGGTACACTTTAGTTGCTTTAGTTGCTTGCTTTGCTATTTAGCATTTGCTTTGAGGTATAAACCTTTCTTCTTCATGTAGTCTGGAGACCCGGTCTGTTATTTGACCGGGCAAACTGTCTGAAGTCCTCCTTAAGAGGCAATGCCTGTGTTTGTTTATATTTGTCCCAAGCAGGAAAAGTCCTTCAAGTAAGGCAATTGGTGGAAGGTAGGGATAAGCAATCTATCCCCCACTATTCAGTGTGTCCTCTCATTGCTCCCATTACATGGTTGAAGCATTGAGATAAAAACCCAAGATCTAATCGAGTCAATAAAGGGGAAAGAGTTCCATCTTTCTGAACTCCCCCACTTTCTATTATCTGATGCTCTCTCTGATCTGAGATAGAAGCAATGAGGCACACCCTTCATCTCCTATTCATCTGCTTCACCTTAGCCTCTCAATGGCAAGGTTAAGAGCGCCCTTTACTCATTACAGTGGACTTTCAAAGTCAAACCCTCTTGTGTGAGCCCCCATTGTTTGGCTATAGAGTGTGTTGTTTGCTATTCATTGATTGATTGATTACTTCATATGCACTTGTTTGCCTGTATGCTATGCATTTGTCATCATCATCAATTGCCATTAATGCATGATCATCTCATTTATCTTTGTGATGCTATCATTGTTGTTTGCCCATTGAGGACAATTGTAAGTCCATTGCTTTGGCATTTGCTCCTGTGATATGGAAGGTGAGTATAAGACCATCACCTTGGCCACTCATCTTATCTTTGCCTGATGCATTTATTTGATTGTATGTGAGGATACAGCTATAAGTCCCTGCAAGTTGGCATCTGTTGTCCTGTGATCATAATTTGATCTGTTTGATTTGTATGTGAGGTTGCAGTTATAAGTCCCTGTAAGTTGGCATCTGCTTTCCTGTGATCATAGTTTGTTCATCTGTTTGTGTGAGAGGTTGCAATTATAAGTCCCTGTAAGTTGGCATTTGCATTCCTGTGATCATATTGTTGCTTTTGTTCTTGTATGTGAGGATCCATTGTAAGTCCCTGTAATGTGGCATTGGTTTTCCTATGAGCATACTGTGGAGTTAACCTAAGTCCAGACAGATTGGCAGTTAACTTCCATTTCTCATCTTTGTTTTTCTTTTGAGGAGATTAGTGTAAGTCCATTGAGTGGCATCTGATATCCCGTTTTGTTTTAGGAGATTGGTATAAGACCAGTGATTGGCATCCGATATCCGCTTTTGCTTGTTCTGCTTGTTTGTTATTATTAATTGCTATTCCAAAGGACACACTTGAATCATTTGCTATATGATTTCAAGAAGTGAACCCTCTAAGAAGTTTTTACTTTCCATCCTCATCCATTCATTCATTATGTCCTAGACTTTTTCACACTTTACTTTTCAAACTTGACATAAGTGTTGTGCAAACTTCTTCATGTTTTTCAAATTAAAAACCTGGACCCCGAGTCCTTGACTTTTTTTCAAAACTCCATTTTCATAATACTTCTTTTGAATCAATCTTAATCATACTCTGACTTCACTTTTCATAATCACAATCAATTAACTTCACTCATTCACTTGTTTTGGCTCTGTCCATTGTTAATCTTTTCACATTAGCCATAGGTTTCAATTATCTTTGTGGTTGATGTAAATCTTGCCTATCCTTAGTGAGTCGACAGTAAGACTTCCGTACTTCAAACAGGGCTAACCCCTCTAGTACGTCGAAGCTATCCTCGCATGGTGGATGTTGTTTTTGGTCGAGTGTTCTCCCATTGATAATGAAAAGCCTCAGTGCTTGTGTTTAAAACTGAATCCACCAACTTTTGGAAATCTTTTAGCCGAACTACGGCGTTCTGATCCTTACCTTTGATGGAAGGTACGTAGGCAACGGGTTCATCCGTTCGAACCCAATAACCCAATAAAAAATGTATATTCTTTTCTCATCATCCCAATCATGTTTGCACAATCTTTTTGTCATAACAAATAACAATTTAGCATAACAAGTGTGAAAAGGGCTCCCTAGGAGTACCTAGGACGTAGTGGGTGCCTAACACCTTCCCATTGCGTAATTTACCCCTTACCCAGAATCTCTGATCTTTTTATTAGTTTTCTACGTGTAAAACTTCTTAGGCTTTTGTTCGCTTTTTAGCCAGTCCTTTGGATAGATAAAAGTGCGGTGGCGACTCGAAATTTCATTGTATCTCCTAGCTTGTGATTTAATCGATAGATCATATAGCGACGAATACACCGCTACACCTTCCAGCATACAAGCTTTCAACAAGTCTTCTAGGGATTGGATAGTCCTTTCTGTCTGACCATCTGTCTGCGGATGATAAGCAGAACTCAGATGTAGCTTCATACCTAAATCCTTCTGCAAACTCTCCCATAACTTCGATGTAAACTTCAAACCTCTTTCAGATACAATACTGGATGGAACCCTATGCAAACTAACAATCTTCTCAATATACAACTCTGTTAGCCTCTCCAATGGATGGTTAAGTTGAATCGGAATGAAGTGAGTCGACTTCGTCCACCTATCCATACTAACCTAAATGGTATCAAAATTCTTTAATGTATTCGGCAAACAACATATAAAGTCCATTGAAATACTGCCCCACTTCCACTCTAGAATAGACAACGGTTGCATCAAACCCAACGACTTATGATGCTCAATTTGTGACTTATGGAAAGTCAAACAAGCATACATGAACTCAACAATTTCCTTCTTCATTCCTTTCCACCAAAGCAACCTCTTCAAGTCTTGATACATTTTAGTAACACCGAGATGAATACTCAAACCACTCTTATGACCTTCCTTAAGAATACTCTTCTTAGGTTCAGACACATCTAGTATATAGACTCTATCTCTGAATCTCATCACACCATTCTTGTCGATTATGAATTCACCAACTTTACCTTGATTAATTGACACCAACCGGTCAACTAATCCTAAGTCGATCTTATGACTACCCTTTTTAGAGCCTATAAATATAAACATTCTCATTCACAAATCTCACCATCAATCATTCATAAAAACTAAGTCAAAACTCTCTTCATTTTTCTTCAATACATTTCTTTCTTTCTTTATTGAATTTTATTTTAGGTATGTTCTTATACTTGTCATTTATTTATTTCTATTGCATTTTTATTCTTGCTTCATTTATTTAGTACCTTAATCATCACCATATTGCATGGAAACTCAATTAATTTTAAATCAAAAGTTGAAAAGTGTTCTTGAACCTCAATGAGCAAAAGTGACTCAATATGATTTAATTTTCGTTTATTTAATTTTATTTGCATTATTATTCTAGTTGCACTTAATTAATCACCACTATTTTGTATGGAAACTCCATTGATTCAAAACTATAGTTTAAAGTATTATTGTACCTACATGAACAAAAATGGTAAAATGTAATTGATGCTTGTTTTACATAAATAATATATCCAATAGCTTCCCAACATCACCCCGAGCATGAATCCATGATTCGTTTGTCATGAAGGTTGAATCAAGCAAATATATGTTGCTGCATTTTTGTTGATTTTCAATTTTTCTTGTTGTTTATTTACTTATTATAAATATACTATTGTATTCATGAGATCTACTAGATAATTTTTCATTATTTATTTGCATAATTCCGTGAAAATTTGAGAAAGTTATGGTGTTTTTACGTTTTCGTTGGAACCATTTTTTTTCCATTTTTGTTGCTACGGGAATAGTAACCAAATATGGGGTTGGGGAAAATGAAGTCTCCCCCACACCCCTTAATTTCTCAGTGCACCTCTATGAGGTTCCCATCTTCGGGCCTAGAGCATTTTCCTAGCTACACCCCTTATTTCTTTTCATTATTGTTTATTAATTCATTTTGTTTATTATTTTTTCTTGATTCACTTTTTTAATATCTTTTCAATATGATCACACCGTTGATTTTCCATTTCTATCATCTTGATTTTATGTCTTTTTATTTTCCTTTTAAAATCATTTCTAATTCAATTTTTAATTCAATTTTGTGCATCCTTTGGTTTTGACTCGAGTGTCTGTTTGGTTGATCAAATCTTCAACATTTAAAATCATTGATAGATGATCCCTTGGTTGATTCAATCTTCCTTAATTCAATATGTTGATAGATGGTCATTTGACCATATTTTGGACACTTTAAGTTATTGATAGATTATCCCTTGGTGGAGCATATGTTTGAGTCCTTTGACTTGTTGATAGATGATCCCAATGCGATGACTTGAATTTGCATTCTTGCAATTTACTTTCTTGCACTTTAAATTCTCGTGATATACTTCTATGCTCATTATCATCCATTTACTTCATCCATTTTTTACTTGAAGCCTTTTATCTTTTGTTTCTTATTTGATTTGTATAATTAAAAAGAACAAAAATATGATAAAATGAAAAGACCAAAAAGAGTAATCTTTGGGACCTAAGGGAGACCTAGAGGACTTGTTTGGACTCGTGCATTGAACCATGGATATTGTGATTGACTTATGCTTGACTTGGAGTTTCATCATGGACTTGTAACCTTTTATTGCAAGAATGGATGTCATGGCACTACCCTAGGGAGACATGTATTGATTCCATTATCTACTTGTTTATCTTAGGCCACTTTACACGCACAAGGCTTCCTCTTGGGCTACCTTAAAACGAGACCTTTTATTTTTCGCATTACCTCCGTTGTAATTTTCTTGTATCCTTCTCCCAATTTTGGTGTATTTTTGTTTCTTGCTTCCCTTTGTTTGTTGTTGCTTGTTAGCTAACCTTAGGAGCTAGGATTGTCACCATATTTTATTAAAAAACCCTTGATCCAATGTCAAGCGGCATTTTCTCAATCAAATTCAAAACACAATAAAACATGATATAGATTGCGCTCAATGAGCCTTAAGTGGTGGAGAAGGAGTGAGAATGAAGCTTTCCTACCCTCACTCTGAGTATTTTGGACATAAGACGTTTGACTTGGTTGTTTGAAATATTCACCTCTATCCATAACCTTTAGTGCAATTCTAATATAAAACAATCTCTTTTAAAAACCCTAAAAGCAACATCAAATCATCAAACTCTTTTTGTGCCTTAGGGCATCACTCTGAAAACCCCTTTTCAAGGTTAAAACAACCAATAAACGATCATTTTCTACTCCGAACTACAGATCTCTAATTCCTCATTTCACAATGAGGATACGTAGGCATGAGGGCCTCAATCCTTGGCAATTACACAAATAAAAAACCACCCATTTCCCTTTTTGCAAGTAAGCCATAAGCTAACATTCAATCGTAAATCTAACTAAAAGGTTCCCGTTGAGTACAAAGGACGTGAGGGGTGCTAATATCTTCCCATTGCATAATCGAATCTCGAACCCCAATTATGGTTATGACGACCATTTTCTTTTTCAAAGGTTTTATCGATATTTTCTTATTCCTTCATTGGAATAAATAAAGTTTGGTGGCGACTTTGTTCGAGTCATTTTTTCCGCGACCATCGCGAAGGATCGTATTTTTTGATATGAAACAACACGAAGAATCCTAAGTGTTCAAAGTAACATTAAATGACTAATATAAAATATAAATGAATGGTAATAGAGGGATTTTTATCAGTGGAACAATGCGAAGAGACTGGTAACTTGTTTGCTCAAGGATTTAACTCGTACCTACCTTTCTAGTTGAAGCTCAGAAGGTCAACAATGGCAGAAATGGGAAGCATGATGCAAGAGGTTTCAAGGTAAGAAGATGATGCGTTTAGCTTTAGATGATGTCGATGAAGCTTTTTGGGCAAAGATTTGATGTTGAAAGAGCTTGAATTGAAGAGACCACAAACTGGTTTTAGAGTGATATCAGGTTCAAGTGATGTTGGGTTTTTCTGGCTGTTCAAACATGAAAATGAAGGCAAAATGATCCTCTATTTATACGAAAGATGTTGAGCATCTCACACATGCGAAATGGATCTGAAATCGTGTGAATTAGGATTAAATTTTCTCAATTATGCACCCATGTGAAGTGAGGCATGTAAAGTGTGAATTGGATCTGAAACTTGGTCGTTTGAGGCTTAATTGCACGTGTTTTGGTGTCACGTAAAGTTTGCACATGCGCAGGTAACCCCGTATTGAATCATGAATGATTTGGTGACCTGAAACTTGCATGCAAAACATAGTTCATGACACCATGTTTTCACTTAGGAGAAATGGAATCCCCTCGTGAGTTTTATGATTTTCTTTATGCCTTTTGTTCATCTAATTGCAATGAATCCAATGCAAAAAGAACCACATCAAAAGGATGCCTAAGGTGAAAATGGTAAGTGTTGAAAGTTAAGGTCATGACATGCCTTATAAGTCAAGCATTTGGTCGAACAATCTTGGCATGTTATGGGCATCTTGAGACTCCAATTTCATGACACCATAACTTTTGACTCCCTTGTAAATTTTGAGCCAAATTTTGAGAGAATAGAATATTTTGTTATAATTAGTCATAATTAGTTTCCTATAATTATGTTGTATCATAATTAGATAGTTGACCAAATGTTACACATTGATGTATATATATTCTATTCAGATCAATGAGAAGGACACGATTTCCATTATCTTACATGGTATCAATCCTAACCGATCCCTCTTTCTAAAAAAAGCGCGTTTCATCTTCTCCCTCATTCAGTCCGCCGCCGTACGCTTCTTCTCCCTCCTCGAAGTCTGCCGCCGCAACAGGACTACTGTACTCTGTACCGCCGCCTTCAAACATGAGAACCATCCTATTCTCTCACCTTCTGCCTCTATTTGCACCGTCTCCGTCGCACCTGCAGCCATGTCTGAACCATACCATTCAGAACACAGTGTCGCCGATACCATCACATGCATGCCCCTCGCACAAAACACATGCTTGCTCTTAAGCGCATTTTGCGCTATGTTCAGGGAACCTTACATTTTGGACTACACTTATCCCCATCTTCCATTACAAAGCTTATCTCCTACATTGACGCTGATTGGGGTGGATGTCCTGACACCAGGCGTTCTACATCTGGGTACTGTGTTTTTCTAGGTGACAACCTTATTTCTTGGTCTTCCAAAAGGCAACCAACTCTCTCCCGTTCCAGTGCTGAAGGCTAATATAGGGGGGTTGCCAATGTTGTCTCTGAATCGTGTTGGATTCACAATCTTCTCATGGAACTCCATTTTCCTATTCCTCAGGCCACTTTGGTGTATTGTGACAATGTTAGTGCCATCTATCTATCTGGTAATCATGTGCAACATCAACGCACTAAGCATATTGAGATGAACCTTCATTTTGTTCGGGAAAAGGTAGCTCGTGGTCAGGCTCGCGTCCTTCATGTTCCCTCAAGACATCAGATCGCAGACATCTTCACCAAAGGACTTCCTCGCATTCTCTTTGATGATTTTTGGACCAGTCTAAGCATCTGTGAACCTCCCGCTTCGACTGCGGGGGTGTGATAGAATAGAATATTTTGTTATAATTAGTCATAATTAGTTTCCTATAATTATGTGGTATCATAATTAGATAGTTGACCAAATATTACACATTGATGTATATATATTATATTCAGATCAATGAGAAGGACACGATTTCCGTTATCTTACAAATTTGGGCCAAATGATCTTTGACATAAGCTTAACAGAGGGAAAAAGGAATCATATTGAAAGGATGCTTGAGCTGAAAATGGCATGGCTGCCAAGTGGGGGTCATGACAAGGTTTTGGCATAATTTGGCAACTTAACCCTTTCCAAAATTGAGATCCTTAAGGGTTGAATTAATGTTTGAGCCTTGAAGAAAATATGTAGAGAAACTCATTAGGAACATTTGGCTCAAAGAAGCTTGTTAATTGGTTAAAAATTGAAGAAGTTAGGGGTTTGGACCAAAAGTATGACACACTTGCAAATTAGGTCAACCAAACTTGTGCCAACTTGATATTCTCTTGCATCCCAAAATCAATTATGATGGAATAAACATCCCTTAAATAGACCTTGATTAAGGCTTGAATGAACTTGAGGATGGCTTGGAGATTGGATGAAATGACATGTAAATAAACATATGAACCACCCTTGAATCAATGAACCACACTTGCATATTTCTTGACCAAAATGACCTTTGTTTTTTCTTGAATTGAGGCATGATCACCTATATGAACAATGGAAAAGACAAGTACCATATCTTATTGATGCTTTAGTTATTTGATAAGTATATCAAAGTGAAAAACCCTAATGTTAAGATCAAACAAAGAAAGTGACCATGCTTTTGAGCCAATGACCTAATGCAAAGGCTATGCTAAAGTTATGATGATCCATGATATGATTCCCTGTATGCAAATAAAACTAAGTAAAAGGTAGGAAAAGGGAGGATAAATTTTGGGGTATAACAACTGCCCCTATTTAATCATCTTAAACCTAAAGGTGAGAATTGTCTTAGATTTTCGGGTGTTCAAGTTAGAAGAGGATTAATTATAGAAATATCCGAAAATTTTCCCGTTGAAAAGGAGTTGTGATAAAAGGTAAGTGTAAGGGATAACACGTAAACTTTCTAGTTTGATCTGCTGGGGATTGACTAAAATATTTCGATGGGGAGATAAATCAGCTGCAAAAATAAATGCTTGATATGGATGATGTATGCAATGTATGACTGTTTGTTCATGATGCATATGTAATGAAAATTATTTGGTAGCAAAGTGAAGCTTTTCTAGTGAAAGGTAAACTTTAACTCATCAGTATCCACACTAGAGAACCTGCAATAAAGAGCTTCTAATTACTACTTCTACTGAGAAATTCCAACTGGCTAAGGACTCCCACGTGGCTCTACTGGGGAAGAAGGATGCATAATATAACCAAGCAGTTATGTATTCGTGCAGCAAGTTCTTACTGTAAACTACCGATCATCCACTAGGGAACATTCAATAATTAAAGCAATGCATAAAGTATTTCTCTTGATTTAGATTTTATTATTCTCAAAGTTTTATAGCATTATGTAATCAAAATTGGAAGTTATTTTGCAAACAAAATACGGAAAAATAAAAAGTAATTGAATAACGATTGAATTTCATAGATTGTGAAAATTTTGTACATATGAGGTGTGTACAAGGATGCAAAAATTCTCATGAGAGGGCCTTTTTGACAATGAAGGTTCCTTCATAGTTAGGAGTCCACTTTCCTCGAGGATCCGAGTGTATTGGAGGGTATCTCTTAAGCACGAGTTCACCTGCTTGGCACACGCGAGGGTGAACATTCTTATCTAAAGCTCTTTTGAGGCGTCTTTGGTACAACTGACCATGACAAACGACCTTCAAACGCTTATCTTCAATGAGATTCAACTGATTATATCTAGATTGCGCCCATTCAACTTCATCGAGATTTTTTTCCATGATGGCTCTTAGAGAGGGAATTTCAACTTCAATAGGCAAAACAACCTCTATTCCATATACCAGTGAATAAGGGGTTGCCATAGTAGAAGTGCACACTGAGGTTCTATAGCCATGTAAAGCAAAAGGAAGCATCTCATGCCAGTATTCATAGCCATGTTAGCCGTTTCAATGACGTCATTCATCTTGGGCCGGTATGGTGAAGGGTTGTGATGCTCGATCTTGAACTCTTGGAACAACTGACTAATTATTTTGTTGTTGAGGTTACTGGCATTGTTAGTAATAATCTTTCCAGGAACATCGTAGCAACATATTATTTCTTTTTTTATGAATCGTGTAACCCTTTGTCTTGTAACATTAGCATAGGAAGAAACTTCAACCCACTTTGTGAAGTAGTTGTAGTGGTAAACTCATGATCATCAAGCTATGGATAAACTTGACGTCAATAAAACCAAAGTCGCCACTGCGCTTTTATTGTTTCCAAAAGAAAAGGGAAAAGTACGAACAAAAACCGAAGATGGGAAGTTTTCAAATCAAAACTAATAAAATGTCAGAGATTACAGATAAGGGGGTTGGTTACACAGAGGGAAGGTGTTAGCACCCAAAGTGTCCAAGGTACTCCTAGGGAGCCCTTTTTTGTGTGCATACATTTTTGGTGTAAATGATGCTAGATAAAATATAGAGTGAGGGGATTATATTTTTGTGTTTGATAAGACCTTTGGTCTTATTCCTATGTACCAACATAAAAATAAGGGATTAAAACCCCGTAGTTCATGGTAAAAATTTCAAAGATGTTAGTGAATTGATTTTAACAAAAGTTTAAGTGAAAAGGCACAAAAGGCTAAAGATTGAATGGGGTTGTTAATTCTTTTTTTCTTTTTCTTTTTTTGAAATATAAGTCAATATGATTAAGTTCATTTACAAGTTTGATTAAGAAAAAGGTTTGAAAAAATTCAATGGCATAAGGCCAAAGTTTCTAATCATTAAAACATGTCTAAGTTTGAAATTACAAGCAAAGAATGTTTTTGAAGAGAGGGAGAGATTTCTGAAATTAAAGAAGAGGGAGGAGATGAACAGACTACTCTAGGTAGAAATTAAAAGTTAAGAGTTGAAAAGATATGACCAATGGGATGCAATCCAACAGACAAGAATGTCATATAGAAACCCATTTTCCTTTGGAATTTGGAAATCAATAAGCAATAGGCAATAAGCAATATCCAAGCATCATATGAATATTAAGGCATCAAATAAAGATGTCCATAATATTCAAGCAAGCACTCCAATAGCTAGCAGTCTTCAATGTCTTCCAATGTAGCAGATGAAATACTCCTTGATCAACTTAGAGTAATCATCAAACATAGGCAAATATAACAATTAAGCACAGAGACAAAGTAGTAGATGAATCAAAGAGATCCAAGATCTTGCATCAGAGGAAGGCATAGTCAAAGATAACTCAGTCTCAAATGTTGGCATTGGCCAAGTCCTTTAGCACAGGTAATGTTGCCTAATTCTAAGTCCAAAAGTTCAGATCAAGTCCAACAGTCCACCAACATATTTTTTAGAGTTTTTTGTTGTTATTGGGTGTCTTAAGATCCTAAGACCCCAAACAAAATCAAAATAAACAAACAATATATATACAATAACAGGATATCACTCAAGTGAGCAAAATGAAAAGGACTGAAACATAAACAAGTTGCACGAAATGTAAATGGCAATGAATCATAAAGCTACTAAAATTTAAATTGCATAAAGTAAATGACTTGAAAGTAAAGCAATGTTAGGTAAGAAGTTAGTCAATGATTAATCAAATGTTAGTGATGAGTTTTAATTGATTAAGTCATTCTTTGGAGAACACTCAACCATTCATTCACAAGTATGAATCCTTGAACCAAGACATCCTCCATGAGAAGGGCTCCAACTTGGATAAATAAACAAGTATGCCACTAGCTCTCATGAATGGAAAAAAGGTCAAGTTCCCACACAATACCATGAAGAATGGGAGACTTGCAATCTCACTTACTAGAATGATATGCCTTGAGGGACAAATTTAGCTCTACGTTAAGCAATCGTAATTGAAATTATATAGAAGTCACAACTATCTGAGGTCGGGCAATAAAAATATAGGTGTTAATGCATGTTTGAGATTTGGTACAAGGAACCAAACTCCTAAAACATACCACACACTAAAAGAAATGTGTGTGTGTGTATGGGGGAGGGGGGAAGGCCTATCTCAGTCTGGCTCATGTTGATTCATCTGACACAAGGTCATTGATGAATCAACTAGCACTAGACATGAAGAGATTTCATTGATCAATGAGGGATTCGTGAAGAATAGGGATGAAGATGAAGAGGGAAGGGGAAATAGAAACACAAATTGATCATGAGAGGAATTTCATCTGATAAATACCATCCATTCATTTTGGGAGATGAAACATACATTTCATTAATCCCCCTAAATCCAATGGTATTGATCAAACAAAAGTCAAATCAACCATGACCAAGGCCCAAACAAAAAGTCAAACATCACAAGACCATTAAAATGGATCAACATAATTTTTAAACATTTAATCAATTAAAAATCAAATTAAAAGTGAATTAAAATACATTATTAAATGGACAAAACCTCAAATCCCTTCAAAACACCAAATAAATGGCCAAGGGGTTTATCCTAGGTCAAACAAGGTCAAAGGACCTTAGACAAAAAATTTCATGATTTTTGGAAAGTTAGAAGTATTTTAAAACAATTAAAATTATGTATAAAAACATTTAATTCAAAATAAATCCAAAAAATAATTTTAATTCAAAATATATTCCTCTATATTTAAAGATTTTTGGTGAAAGTCCCATATTTTTTGGATAAAAAATGAAATTATTATGAATTAAACAAAATAGAAGCAATTAAAAGAAAATAAGCAAATAAAATAAAATACAAAAAAAAGAAGGGCCATCAGATCTCCCTCATTAATTGAGGTGGCCGATCTGATGGCCACGCGCAAAGGTAACATGGTGGAACCAAGTCAATGTGCCACACGCGTGGTAATTAGAACCAAGAGCCATGATTAAAACATTTGAATCAGATCAGAAGGTTAGGAAGATGCCAACGCACCACCGGAGCCCTGGCTCCGATCTCCTTCTCCGGTGGACCTCACCGGACTGGTCCACCACCAACCATCACTAAAATAAAAAATGAGTATACTAATTCAAAGGAAAAATGTCGAGGAGCTTGAATATGACCTCAATTTTGTCAAATTCCAAATATATTGAGAGATATGAGGAATTGAATTTTGAGGTGCACGATCTGAGTTGTTTCGATTTCGCCTTAAAACATCTCAATCTTGTTGCCTACATTGGTAGGACTTCAGACAACCAATAATCAAATAGAATGGAAAAGAATTGTGTGAGAATCGAAGGTTTGAAGTTTGGAAAAATCACCTTCGGGTAGTAGTGATTTGGCTTGATCTTGATCTGAATTCACTTGGTTCTTCCTCCTCTTGCTTGCAGTGACTAATTGAGATGAAAATGGCAATGAATCCTTGGAGTTTGAATCTAAAATTAGAAGGTGAAATTTAAACACGATTTTAAAGAAACCTTCAAGGAATTCTATGGAGTAGGGTTTTGAGATAGCTTTGCAAGGCTTGGGAAGGATGTGTGTGATGATCTTGAGGAAATGCAGTTGTATTTATAGGCTATGGAATTCAGTTTTGCACCTTTTCAATTTTGGCCAAAAATAACAACATTGGTGCATGGTTTCATGGGCATTGAATTAGGCCCAACCAATGATGCAATCCAATTCTAATTTATGCATAATGGATACTTAAGTCATCACATGGAAGCATGCAAAAGAAAATTATTATTTGAGCTCAAGTGTTGCCAAAACAAGCCCACCAAAGGAACCATGCCCAAGTCCCCCAATTCTTGTCCAAATGAAGTGATCTTGGATAATTTGGAAAGCTGCATCAAGGGGAAAAACTTTTATGTTGAAAACTTTTTCATTTGGATCTTGGATCAATATGCATTTTGAGGTGGAAGTTTGAGAAATCAAACATGGTTGAAAACTTTTTAAGTCCCAAGTCAAATGACCACTTCTTCCACCTTGAATAACTTTTCGTATGAGATTCAAATGTAAATAGTTTCTTCACCAAAGTTGTATATCTTTCATTCCTCTTCAATTTGGTCACAAATTTTACATTATTTGGATTTCGCATGATGGAGTTATGCATTTTAGAAGTTTAGGAAAATTGCTTATTCAATGATGATGGCCCAAAATGACCTATAATGTTTCCTTATGGAACATGCCCTTGAAAGTAAATTTCACATTTCTCAAAGAACTAAAGTTGGAGAAGATATCCTGAAATTAATCATGAAACTTGTATGGCCTTCATATCGTAAAATTTGAGCAAGTTATGGTTCTTGGAAGTTGGCCTTCTAACTAGGGCACAAATAAAATGACCTATAATGTTTCACCATAGAAAATGACTATCCAAAACAAAATAGCTCTTGATGACAACATAATTTTTTTTAATGTCATAAATAGTAACTTTTATCTTGAATCATTTTCATATGATAAACATTGTATGAGATAGGGTCTAGGGAACCCCAATTTTGACTAGTTGACTTTCTCTGGTCAACATCTTTGAACCAACTTGAAAACTTGAAGTTCTCTTGATCTTTGGGACTCATGGAGGATCATATATTCTTTAGATGATGTATGATGAAGTATACCTTGATATACTTGATCAATTAATGAAGAAACTTGATGAGGAAGTCACACAAGATACCATGATAAATTAAGGCTTCCAAGGCAAACAAGCTTCAAACTCTTGATTGATTCTTGATCAAATTGGAAAATGAATAACATGGGGATAAATATATGATGTTTAGAACTATTATGAACCATTCCTTGATTGATATCTTGTCATGAGAGCCTTAAACCCTAGTTGTGAGCTTGATAGGATACAAGTGGATGCACACACTACCTAGAAAAGAAATAAAGTTATACATAGACATATTTTAGGTATTTTAGTTAGTAAACAAAACAAAATGAAGTATGATACAATCAAATGTTCTTGGTGTTCTCTCCCAATGCAAACCCAATGAATGAGGGGTGATGAGGATACCAAGGTATGACCCCAAAGCCAATGTAAATGATGAGATAACATGAGGGATGCTATGGTCAAAATTGGGATCTTATAGTAGTCAATGGAAACTATGATGAAACGATGACCTTTATAAGCTTTCGGCTTGATCATACTAGTAAAATCAATACCCCACGTGGATAATAGACAAGGAGATGTCAAAAGATCCAATGGAGTCGGAGGAACATGGAACTTATCACTAAATATCTGACATTTGTGACATCTCTTGACGAAGTTGTAACAATCGAACTTCATGGTTGTCTAATAATAACCATTCCAAAGAATATTTTTTGCCATGGTGGGACCTTTAGCATGTACACCTTCACAACCCTGATGGATATACCTTATGATCGTGCTTGCTTCGTGTCTATCCATACATCTGAGCAGCACTAAATCATAATTCCTTGTGTACAACACATCCCCATTCAGGAAGAATTAGCAGAAAATCTTCTCAAAGCCTTCTTATCACTGATGAATGCTTTCTCGAGATACTCTTGTTTTTCCAGATATCTCTTGATATCATAGAACCAAGGATTATCATTATATTCAGCCTCCATTGCTAGACAGTGTGTTGGTTCATCCAAGTGGTCAATACAGATGGCAGGTGCTTCATTCTTCCATTTGACTTTAAACATGGATGATTGTCGCTATTGTGGTTTGGGATAACGATTGAACTGAATGGGTTAAATAAAAAGATTAGAAGATTCGCCATCGAATTTTATTTATGTGACTCTATCAGAGAGGCGGGGGGAAATAATCGATAAAACCCTCAAAAAGATATGCGCACGAGAAGCGCTTGAAAAGAATAAGGAATCGGTATTGCAACCGATATTAGGGTTCAGGAGTCGGTTACGCAAGTGGAAGGTATTAAAACCCCTCATGTCCATGGTATTCCATGGGAACCATTTGGGTTGTTCATGTACATGTGGATTTATCTGTCATTGTTTATTTTTCAAAAGAATACGTGTGAAAGAGGTTTTTTTTAATATTATAGTTCTCGCCAAGGATTGGGGCCATTGTGCCTACATATCACTCATTCGTGGTTGAGGAATCAGAGCTCTGTAGTTCTAAGTAGAAAATATTTGTGTGTTGGATTGGTTTTACCTTTGAGAAAAGGGTTTACGGAGTGGGTTCCCTAAGGCACAAAAAGTTAGGTTTGATGGATTGTATTGATTTTACCTTACACAAGGGTTTATGAAAAGAGTTTTTGATTAGATTGTACTAAAGTCTATGGGCGAAGGTGAATATTCTAAACAACAAGCCAAGCGTCTTGCGTCAATCTAATTAGAGTGAGGGTAGAAATGCTCCATTCCCACTTAATCTCCACCACTTAAGGCTCGTGGCACACAATACTAATCAGAGTTATTAAGTATTTTGAATTTGATTACGAAGAAGCCACTTGACGTTGGATCAAGGGTTTGTTTATTTGATTGAAAAATTTGGCTTATGCAACATGAATGCAAAGTAACCAACGAGGAAATAAAAGGGTGTCATTGTAAGGTAGCCCAAGAGAAAGCCTTGTGTGTGCAAAATGTGACCTATGCTAACCAAATGATAATGGTTTTACAAAAATGTCCCCCTAAAGTGGTGACATGATGCTACTCTTACAACAGGTATGCAAGTTATAGATGAAATCCAAAACTTACAGAGTATCACAAGGAAAATGAAAAAGTCTCCAAGCAAAGGTCCTAAATGGAATCCTCTAAGTACAAGTGGTTAAGTGCCATGACTTGTTTTTGGTCTTTTAATTTTATCATGTTTTGGTTGATTTTATGATGACAATAATTAAGGATAATAGTAAAGTATGTATGATGAGTTTGTACAATGATGATGATAATGAGTACTTAAATGTAAATGACAGAATAAGTAAATAACAATGAATAATAACAATGATATCAACAATAATAAAAGGTTAGTGATAGTCAAGGTTAACAAAGTTAAATTTAGGGTTATGAACAAGTGACAACTTTTGAGGATTATCTATCTTTAGGCCAATAGATTCAAAATATGGCGCATCGAGGGATAACTTATCACTGATGCAAAGTAAGGAAGATGATCAATGGACCAGCTTAGCCTAGATTTGCAACAATGAAAGTTGTTCAACCTCAAGTCCATCTATTAATAGATTGACAAAAAGAAGACTATACAACCCAAAATTGAAAGATTAATTTAAGCTTCTTAAAAAGATATATTTGAACAAGTTATATGTACAAGGCACAATGTTGACAAGTTAGTAAAGAGGTTAGTGTATAAACAAGAGAGTATAAGGTTTTGGTGGGTTAGTGTAAACCAAATGAAATAGAAATGTATCAGATGAATTTAAGTTAACTAAATAAGACTTCATCCACAAGTCGAATGGCCAAGTTGTTTGAAGTAGGGGTAACATATCCACACTCCAAAGTACCATGGATGAACTCAATGGTCAT
Source organism: Lathyrus oleraceus (assembly GCF_024323335.1). Taxonomy (NCBI): domain Eukaryota; kingdom Viridiplantae; phylum Streptophyta; class Magnoliopsida; order Fabales; family Fabaceae; genus Lathyrus; species Lathyrus oleraceus. The sequence continues at coordinate 486,760,106 of NC_066584.1, read as the reverse complement.
ACAATGGTAGGTTTGAAATATAGAAGGTTTTAATCTACCCTAAATCAAACATATCATGACTTAAGTGGATTTCAGTAGTCAGTGAGTTCAAGACCTCAAAATTCTATAAAAAATAATCCAAATGAAATAAAATAAGTCACCATTAAATTCTAGAGGCAAAAAAGGAGGGCTTTATGTTCAACATTTTTACAAAATAATAAAAATGGAATGATAAAAAAATAAAATCAAAAGGGTGATGAAAATGGAAAATAAAATAAATAAAATATCACAAAGTAAAAATATGGTCAGGGTGCAAACGCTGGGGGTCGAACCCCTGACCTTGGGGTCATGGGGGGATCGACTCCCTTACCCACTAGGCCAAATGCCCACTGTGATATTAATTGAACCAAAGCAAATAGATAATAATATTAATAAGTAAATGAGACACACGCGCATTTAAACCAATAATAAAGGGATACTACTCAGTTTGAATTCAGAAAACGCGCGAGGTAACGAGCAAAGCATCATCTTCAACCCTGAGTCATCCAAAATAAAAACTCTAAATCATGAGTTTTCAAACAATTTTAAGGATCAAGACTTATTATGTGATCATAAATAAAATTTTCTCCCCACTCATGAGCCATTGATTGGCTCTGAGTGGGGAGTTTTTCACCATGAAAATGAAGAACACAAGTGACCTAAAAATAAAATTAAACTCTAAAACTCAAGCAATCAAAGGTGTAAGGTTGGGGGAAATGATTAGAAATGAATTTTGAGCCAAGTGGTAACTTGTTTCAGAGATTGGGGTGAGTATTTCTACCTGATCAAAAGTTGCTCAGGTGAGTTTTCCTACGGTTGAGCTCAGGTCAGGTGAGGCTCAGGGAAGGGTGATTGAGTGTTTGGGATGCTTGAGTTATGTGTGGTGAGTGTTTCTGTGAAGTGGTTTGGGGTTGAAAAGTTTTGAAACCAAAAATTCGATAATCTGTTAATGGAGGTTTGAGGGAGAAAGTAGGATATTGATGGGGGCCTTTTTTAGCATACCTTGGCAATCAGACACCTTCACCTATTTATAGGGATGGTGCCTGGATGGTTTTGGGGGGAACTGGAAGGAGTTTGGACATAATTGGCATGTGAGTATGAGGGTGGTTGGAGTTGACTTGGGGGATATAGAAACGGCTAGCATCTATGACCATTTGCACTATAGGAAAGTTTGTCTTCGCCCATAGCATGTTTCTGGAACAACCAAAGGTCGTGAGACACCCTGCTGTAGAATCTTCTTTTTGCCATTTTGGGCAAAAAGTGAGTTCTGGCACATGGGGTCGGGTTCTTGCCTTGAAGGTGTTTTGGCATGCATGTTGACCTTCATTCACACCTCAATACTGTTGGTTCTAAGTGTTGGCAGCAATTTTGGTAAAACGAGGAGTGTTCATAAGATGTTGTGTGTGATGTCTTAACATAAGATATCCTGTGTACCTGCTGGAGTTTAAATGGAAAACATAATTATGCAGGATTGTTTCAGAATGTCATACACGATGTCATGACATCTGGTATTATGTACCTGCTGGAAATTATAAAAGGAATTATGGAATTATGCAGGATTGTTCCAGGATGTCAGACCCGATGTCATGACATCCTGTACACAAAACATTCAGTATGAATGTCTGGTGTTTTGTGATTGCGCATTTAATGGCAATCTGTGTATGATTGAAGATCTGATTTGCAGGCGCATTCAATCATTGATTACAACCTGATTTACTTATTTTCCGAGGAGATCTAACCAGCTGTTATGAAAAGATTTAATTGGAAAATAGATTTAGGGTTTTCAAGATGTCCAAGCCCAGCTGAAAGCTTCTATAAAAAGGGACTTGGAAAACCTGATTCAACACACAACCAATATTGAGCGAAATACTGAGAGAGAGCTAGGGTTTGTGTCTTGTTTAGTCGTAAGACTTGTATGCCCTTCAAGTCATCCATAGATGATTGAATTGGTCTGATTTGTGGTTGTAATTTGTCACTCAAAGCTTGTAAGCAAGAGTGTGTGTCTACTTGATCAAAGTTGTTAAGCAAGATCAAGTGTGTGTCTACTTGATCAAAGTTGTTAAGCAAGATCAAGTGTGTGTCTACTTGATTGAAACTGCGAAGTAAAATCAAGTGTGTGTTATTGAAAAGTGTTTTCTTTTCACAAGGAATTGTTGTTTAAAATCACAGGTGTGATTGAAGGGAAGTGAGTGGATTCTCATATCTAAGAGTGCTTAGGTAGAAATTACACAGGTAGAGATTAGGTGAGAAAGACTGTAACTTGTTGAAGTGTACGGAGAGTCTTTGAACTGATTCTATTTTAGTGGATTTCCTTCCTGGCTTGGTAGCCCCCAGATGTAGGTGAGTTGGACCGAACTGGGTTAACAATTGCTTGTGTCTCTTGCATTACTATTCTCTATCTTTATCCTGTTTGCATAACTCAGATATTAGTATCGTGACATTACCTTCGACATCTCATATCTGATACCAGAATTTCAAATACCATTTGTGAGATTGTCGCAACCTGAAAAATGGAATGCGAAAAAAAACAACCGGCGAAGAAAGATAGGAGAGTCGCCACCGTGCGTTATTTATCCCAAAGGAGGGAAAGGAAACGCTCGAAGTAAACCTGGAAAAAGGAAAGGACAAGACAGGGTCTCGCAACCAAATCTTGGGTTCGGGAGTCGATTATGCGAAGGGAAGGTATTAGCACCCCTACACATCTGTAGTACTCTACGGGATCCACTTTTGTAGTTCTTGTCTAAAGGGTGTGGGTTTATCTAATGTGTTATCTACTAAAAAAAGGGGTTAAAAGAAAATGACTCGCACGGATGTCGCATCCACTGCATACGTATTTCATCTGAATATGAGAATCAGAGTCTTCGTAGCTCGGCTACTTAGGGGTTAAGGGTAATTGTGCTTGCTAAGACATCGCGTCTTATGCCTACGTATCTCATCTGGAATTAGAATCAGAGCAAGCCGTAGTTCGGCTAACTACGGGGTTATGGATTGGGTTTTGGACGAACGATGTTACTACGCAATCTACCGGATGCTCGACCTTTGGAGACTTACTCGCCTGTAGTAGAAGGAGTTAACGTGTTCTTTAGGAGAAGGAAAATCAATGAAATGTTTGCGTTTTAGGAACGCACGTGCAAAAGGAGTCCTGGACGAAGGAACCTGTATAAAATAAACACACAAAAACATTGCCTCCTATCGAGGTCTTCCAGCTAGGAAAGCAGTAAAATGCAGGAAAAATGTAAAAGTACCACGCGGATAAAGATCCGAAGTAACAACAATTAGAGGAATGGGAAACCCAGGGATCCTTCCAAGCTAACACCATCACAGAAAGTAAGTCAGTACAGGTAATCGGAATAAACCTCCAGGGGGTATCCCACAAATAAAGTGGAATACCACGCAAGCTATCTCTGCAAGAGTCATGTGAGCCTTCACAAAAACTCAGCAAAAGGGTTAGTGAAACACGATAAGCATTTTTTTCATGGATAACAGTATGGTTTCAGAAACCTCAAACCCTGTGGCATACACTTTAGAAATTAAACGATTAAGCATTCAAGGCATTATTTATACATTCATACATAATTATGAACCCGTGGGCAAAAACCTAATGAAATTCATCCATCATACCTCAAACATTCAGAGTATTCAACTTCAAAGCACAAAGATAATGGGAATAAGGGCAAACCTGATTGGAGAGATCGGTTGAAGTCAAATGGCACGGCTGGATTTGCAAACCAATGTTAGGGTTTGCTTGAGCTGAAAGTGTGTGAGTCAGAATGAACCTTTCAGAGTTGCCTGGAGGTTGCTGCAGATTAATTCTCACTCTCTCTGTCTAGGTTTCTCTCCAGGTTTTGTCCAGGGTTTTGTTCCAAGGAAACCTCAGAGTATTTTGCTTCTCTTCCTTCTTCTGTCTATTCTGTTTCAATGAAACTCTAGTATTTATATGCTAAGTTTGGTAGCTTAGTGGGCTTTTGAGAGAGGTCCAAGTCTGAGATTTTTCTATTATATTTTATTTATTTATTTAATTAATTAATTAATTTTTTTTATTTTTATTTTTTAAAAAAAAAATCGTTTTTTTTTCGTTTTTTTTGTTTTTTTTTTCATTTTAAAAAAAAAATAAAGTTTCTTGGATCTGATTCTGATTGACATGATGAAATGCAATATGAAATGTTAAATGACCTAAAAATGAATGCATGAATGAGAAGGGCAAATTTTGGGGTGTTACAGCTGCCTCTATTCGATCATCAGCTAACCCGAGCAGGATGAAAGCGAACAGCTTATCAGACAAACAGGGTGAGCTGTGATTGAATACCAAAGACAGACCGAAAATTTGCGCTCCGAGAACACCACAAAAATGCTGAAATACACCGCGCTGTTTATTTCTCTTCCGATCCTCTGGCTGAATCTGAATCAGTCTTCTGACTTAATCTGGAGTTTCGATCCTCTGGCTGAATCTATACTCAATTTAGTCCTCTGGTTGGATGTTAATTTTGATCCTCGGGTTGGATACGGTTTCAATCTTCTGGCTAGATCTTCTTCGATCTTCTGGCTGGATCTTCTTCGATCTTCTAGCTAGATCTTCTTCGATCTTCTGGCTAGATCTTCTTCGATCTTCTGGCTAGATCTCCTTTGTTTCGATTCTCTGGCTGAATCTATTTCCTTTGATTCTCTGGCTGAATCTACTTCGATCTTCTAGCTAGATCTGAATTGTTTCGATTCTCTGGCTGAATCTATTTCCGGTCTTCGGGCTAGACCTGACTTCGATCTTCTGGCTAGATCTGAATTGTTTCGATTCTCTGGCTGAATCTATTTCCGGTCTTTGGGCTAGACCTGACTTCGATCTTCTGGCTAGATCTTCTTCGATCTTCTGGCTAGATCTCCTTGTTTCGATTCTCTGGATGAATCTATTTCGATCTTCTGGCTAGATCTGAATTGTTTCGATTCTCTGGCTGAATCTATTTTCTTTGATTCTCTAGCTGAATCTATCTATTTTTTGATCTTCGGGCTAGACCTGACTTTGATCTTCTGGCTAGATCTGGATTGTTTTGATGATAAATCCCCATCATCAGGATCTCGCATCTGGGGCATGCGCTGGTTAACCCTCTTTCGAAATCTACAGTGTTCATGTTAGATATGCAGCTTCGAGAATATCCCACTTTTGGGCTTCGTACATATTCTTCAGGCTAGAACATGTTATAACGACTCTTCGATTAGACTTTGTTTTTTAAATGCAATCCGCGGGCTGGATCCTCTTGTAGGTTGATTTTCTGTTGAGCTGTCAATCTATTCCTCCAGCTGGCTTGCTGGGGAAATAACGCTCGTAGTCGACTCTCTGGCTGAATCTTCGAAATGACCCTCAGGCTGGATCTCTGGAAAACGATTCTCAGGCTGAATCTTCGAAATGACCCTCATGCTGGGTCACACACACACACTTGATCCTCTGGCCGAATCTCATGACTTTGGTTGTAAAGTAATTTTTCAGTCTGCTTTGAAGAACCTGTTTATCAGCTTATGTGTATGTTTGATATGCATGCAAATGCAAATGCAAATGTTATGCATGGTGCAAAAGAAAAAAGAAATCTGCTTGGGGAAGCAACTCTGGCAGGGAGCGGATCGCTGTATCAATCCTTGAATGCTCTGTGGGGAACGATCCGTCTGCCGGGACCGGGGAGCCACCGAAAATAAATCGGCCTTTTTTGAAAAGTTGACCTTGCTGGGGAAGTATCAACTATGGAAACTTTGCTTGGCGAGGCTCTACGAGGAGAGTCTGTAAGGAAAGCACTTCCTGGGGAAATATCGTAGGAATCGACCTTTGTTGGGGATATGAACTTGCTAATCGTCCTCAGGCTGGGGATTAAAACAAATCTGTTAAAAAAAATAATCTGCTGGGGACGAGATGAACACTGGGAACACCACCCTCTTGTCTGTTGGGTATGCGACTACTCCGCTGTTGCTGGGAAGATATAGTCTGACACTGTCGACTCCGCTGGGGATGTACAGTCTGGATACTGTCAACTCTACTGGGGATATACAGTCTGGCTACTGTCAACTCTACTGGGGATATACAGTCTGGATACTGTCAACTCTACTGGGGAACCTGCTCTGCAGAGGAGAGGCTTTGTCAACTGCTTGGGGGTGAGGATTCATGACTTGGCATCCGGTTCCTGTGACCTGTAACCAAAAAATACATGTATGCCCCGGGGAATTACTCGGTTTGAATTCACCGTCCGGGATTAAGCACATTCAAAGCAATTTTAACTGTTTTCCTGTGCAAGTCATCTGCAAAAGCCACCATTACATTCAAATGCAATATGTTTCCTCAAGAATTCAGACATCTTTTGCAAACAAATTGATAAATGAAAAGTAAAGAGGCTTTTAAACTAAATTATTCGACTTTTGTTGGTTGAAAAATTTGTGCCAGGAATAGGCGAGTACATCAGGAAGTTGATCCCTGGAAAGAGGCGATCGCTATAAATTGAACAAGAGAAACTATCCTAATGGCAATGTGGAAACGGGGTCCCACCGAGTTTCGACTATGCTATGGCTCGTATGTCCTCAAGACGCTCTGCTCATCTTGCTTTCTGAAGTGGATGGTTAGACGATCTTTAACCTTCGAAGATTGCCGGATTGAATGAAACAGTGATATAACACAGGTGAACTCAGGTTGCAGTCATTCGCTTATTCCTTAACTTTTGCATGGACCGCCCTTTTTGGTTTTCAATCCACCGGGATCCCGTTTTTGCCTGAGCCGCCCTTTCGGGTTTTCGACTCACCGGGTGTACATGGTTTATTTTATATCCCTAATTTTTGCCCGAACCTCTTTATTTATTTTTTTGGTTCGTTGGGATGCCATTTTTTCGCCTGGACTATTCTTTTTACTATCCAGCGAGTCTATTATGTGAAATATTTCGGTGTCCATTTTAACCACGTATGGACCCTCGTAGTTCGGTGTCCATTTTCCCCTGTGATCTGTGTTGAGAGGAAGAATTCTTTTGAGTACCAATTCACCGACTTGATACTCCCGAGGGCGCACTTTCTAATCAAGTGCTCTCTTCATCCGTCTCCGATATAGTTGGCAATGGCATATAGCTGCTAGTCTCTTTTCCTCAACTAGGCTCAGCTGATTGTATCGAGAACGGACCCATTCTGCTTCGTCCGGCTTCATTGTTGGTGCAGGGAAAAGTTATTCTAGCACAAAATGGCATATGAACCCCCTCCGGCGTGATCAACACTGCACCAACTCCACGACCAGTGACGTTGATTGCCCCATCAAACATCATAATCCATTTGGATTCAGGGTCAGGCCCCTCCCCCGGGAGTGGTTCCTCGCAATCTTTCGATTTGAGAAACATGATGTCCTCATCAGGAAAGTCGAACCTCATAGGTTGGTAATCATCAATCGGTTGCGCGGCAAGATAGTCTGACAAGACACTTCCTTTGATGGCTTTTTGTGAAATGTATTGGATGTCATACTCTGTCAGCATCATTTGCCACCAAGCAACCCTGCTGGCTTTTCAAAAACATACTTGACTTGATCCATCTTTGATATCAATAGAGTCGTGTGAGTCAACATATACTGTCTTAGTCGGCGAGCAGCCCATGCCAAAGCGCGACAAGTTTTCTCGAGCAGTGAGTATCTTTGTTCACAGTCGGTAAACTTTTTGCTAAGGTAGTATATTGCATGCTCTTTTCGACCTGACTCGTCAAGCTGACCGAGCAGACAACCCATTGACCTTTCTAACACAGTCAAGTACATGATCAACAGTCTTTTCCTCTCGGCCTATAGACTGGCCCCGATCTTGATCTCTTTCTTGTCGTCTTCGGTACCAATGTTGATGGTCTCAACCACCTCCTGATAAGGTGTGATAGCTCGGTCCTCCTGTTTCAACAACCTGGCTAACTCCTCAGGCAATTCACAATCTTCCTCAACCCCTTCTTCGGCTTGATAGATAGGATTGTCGAAGTCATACTTGGCCATAGCAGTGTCGTTAGCAGTGAGATCCGGGTGATCAGTTTTACGTGGTGTTTTTTGGAAAGAAAAACGAAAAAGAAACATTGTCGTTTTTGTAAAAGTAAAAATAATTGAAAGAAAGAGAACACAAAATTGTTTGCAAAAGCTGTCCTTTATTGATGGTGAAAATAATTGCGAAATGTAACTAAATGGATGGCCCTACAGATGAGTCATTACACCTTGGTCAAAGTGTAAGACTTTGTTATGCATGTGATAAAAGGAAAACAATAAAAATTACTCCTTCAGTAGAGTAAACCGGACGACTTTTTCAGACGACCAATTGTCGAGCTTTTCTCCTGGGACACACGGGCGAATCCAGCTATCTAAGTCACAGTCGCTGTCAGCCTTGTCTTCATCTGCAGCATTGACGGTGTAGGGAGAAACCAAACCCCCGTTGGAGAAAGTACCGACTTCATTCTTCTGAGACCCCAGAGTATACCCCAATCCAAACTTGTCTTCTTTTATGATTGGCTTCACAAATTTGCCCCAGCCTTGGGCATTACCAGCCTTAACCACTTCAACAACTTGATTGTATGAAGAGATAGAAGTCCCGACCTTCTCAGACTCAGGTGAAAAGACAGTTTCGGGCGCGACCTCACTGATGTTTATGGCTTCGAATCCCTGACACAGCATCTCATGCATCTCGCCATCCATCTCCACATACTTAAATGTAGACAGGTGGCTAACAAAAATATCCTCTTCACCACAGATGGTGACGATCTGACCTTCTAGGCCATATTTGAGCTTCTGGTGGAGAGTAGAAGTAACAACACCGGCAGCATGAATCCAGGGTCGACCTAGCAGACAACTATAGGCAGGCTGGATATCCATCACATAAAAGGTACTCTTGAATACCTGCGGTCCAATCTTAACTGGCAACTCAACTTCGCCACAAACAGCTCGCTTAGAGCCATCAAAAGCCCTTACAACTAAATTACTCGGCCTCAGGGTGGCGTCATCGCAATCCAACTTCGTTAAGGCTTTCTTTGGGAGAACATTAAGAGAAGAACCTGTATCAACCAAAACATTGGAAAGCACCGTCCCTTTGCATTCCATTGTGATATGCAAGGCTTTGTTGTGATTCCTGCCCTCAGATGTTAGGTCATAATCGGTGAAACCTAGCGCATGGCTAGTGTGTACATTCGAAACTATCGACTCCAGCTGGTCAACAGTTATCTTTGGGGGAACATAACCCATATTCAGTACTTTCAACAAGGCTGCTCTGTGTGCCTCAGAGCACATCAATAGTGAGAGAATGGAAATCTTTGAGGGTGTCTGATTTAGCTGGTCGACTACCTTGTAGTGACTTTTCTTGATAATCCTCATAAACTCATCCACTTCCTTCTCGAATGCGGTCTTAGGAGGAGCTTCCTCGGTAGTAACCTCTTCGGTGGATACCTGTTTTCCTTTAGCCTTGGCAGCTGCCTCAGCTTCAGCATTCGTGCGTAATATTGATGGTGCAAATAGGCGTCCACTGCGAGTGAAGCCACCAATTCCTCCAACATTGTCTACAGCGGAGCTACCAATGTCAATGTCTTCTTCGTTAACTTTTTGCCCCTGGCAGTAGATATCAGCCCCATAGTGCCACGGGATAGCACTGTCTTTCCCAAAATGACCTATAATTGTTCCTCATGGAACATGCCCTTGCAAGTTTAATTTGACATTTCTCAAAGAATAAAAGTTGGAGAATACATCTTGAAGTTAATCATGAAACTTATATGGCCTTCATATCATAACAATTAAGAAAGTTATGGTCCTTGGAATTTGACCTCCTAACTAGGGAACAGACAAAATGACCTATAATCTTTCACCATAAAAAATGACTTTCCAAGCAAAATTAGCTCTTGATGCCAACATGAAAGTTGTTTGTAATGTCATAAAGAGTAATGTTTATCTTGGAATCATTTTCATATGACAAATATTGTAGGAGATAGGGTCTAAGGAACCCTAGTTTTGACGAGTTAACTTTCTCTGGTCAATTTCTTTGAACCAACTTGCAAACTTGAAGTTCTCTTGATCTTTAGGGATCACGGAGGATCATATATGATTGGGATGATGTATAATGAAGTATACGTTGAAATATTTGATCAATTGATGAGTAAACTTGTTGAGGAAGTCACACAAGATACCCAGATGAATTAGGGCTTCCAAGGCAAACAAGCTTCAAACTCTTGATGAATTATTGATCAAAATGACAAATAAGGAGCATGGGGATCCATATATGAGGCTTAGAACCAATTTTAACCTTTCCTTGATTGACCCCTTGCATTGAGGGTCTCAAACCCTAGGTATGAGTCTTTATAGGGCATAGGTTGATGCAAACACTACCTACAAAAGAAACAAAGCTACACTAGACATATTTTTGGTATTTTGGTTAGTAAACAATGAAAAATAAAGTATGATACAATCAAATATGCTTAGTGATCTCTCCTAATGCAAACCCAATGGATGAGGGGTAAGGAGGATGCCAAGCTGTGATCCCAAAGCCATTGCAAATAACAACATCAACTCAGTAGAATGGACTCAAATAACAATATAATGAGATAGCATGAGGGATCTTAGGGTCAAAATTGGGGTGTTACAACTGCCCCTATTTAAGGACATTCTAGTTGAGGATCTGAAGGTTAAAATCTTCGTATCAACTCAGTAGAATGGACTCAAATAACAACATCAAGAAACAAAATTTGACCCTTAAGAGAACTCATGATGCATGTGATATGAATGTTAAAATAATCTTTGTGGGGAATATATTGCCAGAAAGGAAAAGAATCCAGAGAGACTGATAGTCCACAGGAGCACATTGCATTCCATAAGGAAAGCTCACTGAGGAGACAGAGACTCTGGGGATAAAAGATATGTGTAGGCCAAGCTACAACTTGAAAACTGCTGGGAGACACGAGGGGATTTTCCATGAAAATAAATCAGTGGAAAGACTCGGTCGGGGAAAAAGGAAATTTGCATATATTAGGATAACACCAATACAACAGGAAACACCCGCTGGGAAAATGCGAAAATCAGAACAAAGTTGAAATATTCATGAAAAAGGGGATTCCATTTACGAAGAAATACGAAACCAAACTCAACTAGGGAAGAAAAACTTCAACACAAGAGTAAAAGGAAATATATTATCTATTACCTGTTATTGGGTAGGAAGATAATATACTCGGTCAGAGGGACATACATTACCAGTTAGGGTAAACATATCAAGGATGACTCGTTGAGGAAAATGAGGCATATTCATTACTGGTTACTGGGTAAGAATGACCTACTAGGAAAGAAACCATATAGGATTTACAACTACCTATTACTGGGCAGAAGACCGAAGAGAGAGTATCCATCACTGATTAAAGTGAACATATCAAGGATAAACTCAAAGTAAGAATATCCGTCATTGTTTAAGATGAACATATAAAGGATAGACTATTAGGGGAATGAGGAAGATTATTCGTTACCAGTTAGGGTAAACATATCAAGGATAGACTGCAGGGGGAAAATAGGAATTACAACTACCGGTTACTGGGTAGAATACCAAAAAGAGAGTATCCGTCACTGGTTAAAGTGAACATATCAAGAATAGACTCAGAGGGGAAAAATAGGATTTATATCTACCAGTTACTGGGTAGAAGACCATAAAGAAGAGAAAATCCATTAATGGTTAAAGTGAACATATCAAGGATAAACTCTCTAGGGAATAAAAGGGATATGGCTACCTTTTTACTGGGCAGAAAACCAAATAGGAAGAATATCCGTCACCGGTTAGGATGAACATATCAAGGATAGACTACCTAGGGAAACGTGAGAACAAATCCGCTGGGGAAAAACAAAGAAGTAAATTACCTTTTACCGTTTACTAGGTACATGTAAAGTACTCCTCAACAAGAAGAATATTACCAGTCAATGGGTAATAAATTCTCAAGGACAAAAAGATCTATCTAGGTAAGAACTAGAAAGAAATGGTCAAACAAGACTCAACCCAATGAGGATATAACTCAAGGGGAATGGTTACATCCAGGTAAAGTATTGGGGAGGAAATTAAAATAATAATCATCCACGAGGAAATAACTCAGTGGGGAATGAGAAAGGATAAACTCTTTCCTCCTAAGGGGCTGACACTCTACAATTGAAGGAGGACCGACACATCAATTCTGCATGGGGAAGTAAATCACCAAAGCAGGGGATAAAAAGAAAAACCAATACGATAAAATGCACAATGAAATATCTGATGTTGTGTTTTATGCATGAACATGCATGTATATGATTATGATTATGCTGACAAACCAGCACAAAAGATATAAATAACGGAGATTTAAATCATCACAACCAGACACCCGACTAATCTCAAAAAAATGGAAACAACCACTGGAGAATCTACTAGGGATGAAAATGAATCATCTATCTCAGAATAAATTCAACTCTGGTTGGGGAAAGACATGGAGAACATGCATCCAACCAAACATGGAAAACTTCACGGAGGGAAGAGAGCACTGCTGAAAATATCAACCAAACATGCTGAGGATAAAGAGGGATCTGCTGAGGATCCTAACGAGTCAATGCTGTAGGGATTTTTAAGACAACACCATAAATGGGAGACGACCTTGCAGGGGACCTAACCAATACTGCTCAGAACCAAGCACTGTTAGGGGAAGAGCTTCCATTAAAAAATGGAAGTCTTCCGGGTTTAAGTCATAAAAACTTCGAGTGAGGAGAACCATATGCTCTACTGGGGATACCGTGACCTACCAGAACAAATCATAGACCACCAAAATTTCTTCAATAATCATCATATTCTTCTTGGAGATTAGGAAATAAACCAATTCCAAGGCATAAAAAGTTCCAACCGGATCAAGACTCAAGCAGGGGAGAAATTGTCACGGCTACACAACACACCAATAACTGCGTTGGGGACTTGAAGACCAAATAAAGGTTCAAAGATATCCAGGGTTCATTCATCAAGTTACAAACTAGGGAATGCAAAAACATGAGCGCTTCAGCTGGGGAAAGATGAATTGCAAAATTGATAAATCATTAGATCAGTTGGGGATGATAGATTGCTGAGGGCGAAACTCATCAGCCATGTTGGGGATGAACGACAAATTGTTGGGGCGGACAAAGTCACCAAACCAACTTCTCGAGGAAGAACAACAATGCCTCATACATCAAGGACATCCTAACTAAGGTTGTGAAGGTTAAAATCTTTATATCAACTCAGTAGAACGAACTTAAATAACAACATCAAGAAACAAATTTTGGTCCCTAAGAGACTTCATGATGCATATGATATGAATATTAAAATAATCTCTATGGGAAATATACTGCCACAAAGGGAAAGAATCAGGAGAAACTAAACGTCCACAGGAGCACAATGCCTTCGGTAAGGAAAACTCACTGGGGAGACCGAGACTCTGGGGGATAAAAATTGTGCGTAGGCTAGGCTACGAATTAAAAACTGCTGGGAGACGCGAGGGGATGTCCATGAAAATAAATAAATGGAAAGACTCGGTCTGGGGATAAGGTTATCTGCAGGGGATGAGAATAGATCAGAACAAAGTTGAAATACTCAAACCAAATGAAACTCGATTCCATAAAGAAATGCGAACCTAAACTCAACTAGGGAAGAAAAAACCTCAACACAGGAGTAAAAGAGATATATTATCTATTACTGGTTACTGGCTAGGAAGATGATATACTCGGACAAAGGGACATCCGTTACCCGTTAGGGTAAACATATCAAGGATGAATCGATGAGAAAAAATGAGGCGTATTCATTACCAGTTACTGGGTAAGAATGACCTACTAGGGAGAAAAGATCAAATAGGATTTACAACTACCTGTTACTGGGGAGAAGACCAAAGAGAGAGTATTCGTAACTGGTTAAAGTTAACATATCAATGATAAACTCAAAGGAAGAATATTCGTCATCAATTAAGATGAACATATCAAGGATAAATCGCCTGAGGAAAAAAGTAGGGATTACAATTACCTTTTTACTTGGTAGAAAACCAGAAAGGAAGAATATATGTCACCAGTTAGGATGAACATATCAAGGATAGACTTACAGGGGAAACGTGAAAACGAATCCGCTGGGGAATACAAAGGAAGTAGAGTAGATTTTATCGGGTATTGGGTAAAGGTAATGTACTCAACATCAAGAAGAATATTACCAGTTACTGGGTAATAAACTCTTGGAGACCAAAAGATCTATCTAGGCAAGAACTAGAAAGAAACAATCAATCAAAGACTCAACCCAATGAGGATATAACTCATGGGGAGTGGTTCCATCCAGATAATAAACTGGGGAGGAAATTGAAATAATCATCATCCACTAGGAAATAACTCAGTGGGGAATGAGAAAGGATAAACTCTTTTTGCTTAAGGTGTTGACACTCTACAATTGAAGGAGGACAGACACACGAAATCTGCATGGAGAAATAATATCACCAAAGCAGGGGATCAGTAGAAAAATCAATGCGATAGAATGCACAATGAAATATCAGATGTTGTGATTTATGCATGAATATGTATGTATGTGATTATGATTATGCTGGCAAATTAGCATAAAGGATACAAACGACGAAGATTTGAATCATCACTACAAAATGCTCAACTAATCTCAACAAGATGGAAACACCAACTGGATAATATGCTAGGGATGAAAATAAGTCATCTAGCTCTAAATAAATAAATTATGGTTGGGGAAGACATGGAGAACATGTTTCCAATCAATCATGGCAAACTCCGCAAGGGGAAGAGAGCACTACAGAAGGATAATCAACCAAACATGTCGAGGATAGAGAAGGATCTGCCGAGGATCCAAATAAGTCAATGCTATGGAGAATTTTAAGTCCACACCATGTTAAATGGGAGACAACCTTACAGGGGAAAATATCAATATTGCTCAGAACCAAACACTACCAAGAATGAGGGAACTTCTATCAGAAGACGAACTTTGCCGGGGAATACAAGAGATAAAGCTCTGAATGAGATACCAGGAAAAATGTTGGGGATGCTGTGACTTGTTGGAACAAACCAAAGACCGTCACATTCCTCAATAATCATAAAATTCTTCTTGGCAATTGCGAAATAAACCAATTTTGAAGCAAAGATAACCGGATCTGACTCACACAGGGGAGAAACTGCAACGGTTATGTAACACAAACAAATGCAAATGGGGATCTAGAGACCAAATAAAGGTTCCGGGATATATAGGGTCCAACCATCAAGTCACAAACTGGGGGACGCAAAACATGAACCCCTCAGTTGGGGAAGATGAATTGCAAAGGGGACCAATCATCAGCTCAACCGGGGATAATAGGTCGCTTGGTGGGCAACTTCTTAACCATGCTAGGAACGAATGACAAACTGTTGGGGAGGAAAAAGTTACCAAACCAACTACTTGGGGGAGACAACAATGCTTCACACTTCAAGACTTACCTGTTCTTAGATTGTTGTTGATATTCCTAGCTGAAATTGATTATTCTTAAAGTGCATGTTTTTATTATTTTAAGAAAAATAATTATTCATTGATTTATTTCAAAATTATCATCATAAAAATTCAATTTTAAAACAGATATAAATAAGAACAAAAATAATTGGATAAAAGCTCAATTTCATTTAATAGAATGGTAGTCCGCAAATGGAGAGACTTCATGGATCTTTACAAAGTTTGAGAAATGGTAATTTACATGGGAAATGGCTACATTGAATAAAATGATCACTACTCTCCCTACTGACTTCAAAATCTTTTATACTTGTCTTTGGTTAAGAATGAAGAATCAAAACCAAATGACTGCTCTGAACTTCCTTAAAGATTAGGAACAACCGGATGTAATTACTTGCCATAATCCCTAATTTTTGCCTAGATTTCCCCAAGGTAGGGTACTCAATCTACCAAGATAAATTTTCTGTTTTATGTCTCTAACTTTTGCCTGGATCTCCATTTTAGGTTTTCAACTTAGCGAGTTGTTCTTTTATTTTTTAGGCAAATTATTTCTTCATTGCATTGGCATTCACAGGACGCATGAACTCTTCACCATCCATAGTTGTAAGAATCGAAGCACTGCTTGAAAAGGCTCTCTTCATAACATATGGGCCTTCATAATTATGATTTCATTTTCCCCTAGCATCAGGTTTGAAATATAGAATCTTCTTGAGCACGAGGTCACCTTCTCTGAGCACACGAGTGTATCCGTAAATTCATGACCATCAAGCTATGGATAAGCTAGACGTCAATGAAACCAGAGTCGCCGCTGCACTTTTATTGTTTCCAACGGAAAAGGGAAAAGTACGAACAAAACCTAAAAGATAAGAAGTTTTTAAATCAAAACTAATAAAATGCCAGAAATTACAAGTAAGGGGGTTGGTTACACAGAGGGAAGGTGTTAGAACCCAAAGTGACCTAGGTACTCCTAGGGAGCCGTTTCTTGTGTGCATATGTGTTTTTGTACAAATGATGTTTGCAATAAATAGAATGGGGGGATGAGAAAAGAATTCATTAATTATATTTTTTGTGTTTGACAAGACCTTCAGACTTGTGCCTACGTACCAACATAAAAATGAGGGATCAAAACCTCGTAGTTCGTGGTAACAATTTCAAAATGAGTGCATTACTTTTAACAAAATTTTAAGTTTGACAAAGGCACAAAAGGCCTAAAAAATGGTTTGAATGAGTGTTAGTTATTTTTGGCTTTTGAAATTTTAAGTCAAGTATAGTTAAGTTTATTTACAAGTTTGACTAAGAAAAGAGTTTAAAAATGCAATGGCAATAAAGCCAAAGTTTCTAATTTTCAAAATGGTCCAAGTTTAGAAAAACAACCACAAGCAAAGAAACTTTTAAAAGGAGGGAGAGATTTGAAATTAAAGAAATGGGGAGGAGATGAAGGGACTAATCCTAAGCACAAATTTTAAAAGTTGAGAGTTGAAAAGATCTGACCAATGGGCTGCAATCCAATAGACAAGAATGTCATATAGAAACCCAAATTTCCCTTGGAATTTAGAATCAAGCAATAATCAATACATAAATAGCAAGATGAAGAACAAGGAATCAAATAAAGATAACCACATCCAAGCTTAGCAACTCCATGATCTTATTCGAAATTCCCCATGTATTAGATGACTTCAAAGATGGCATGAGACACAGATTCAAAATAACAGCTTCACAATGATCATGTTGCAGATGAATTCAAATGGATCTTCAATATTGTATCAGATGAAGGTTCACTTCACAAGAAACTTGGTTTCATGAAAGTTGGCATTGGCCAAGTCTTTTGCATAGGCAATGTTGCCTAAATTCTAAGTCCAATAGTCTTAGATCAAACCAACAGTCTACATAATAGTCTTAGATCAAACCAATAGTCTTGGATGACCATAAAGACAGTTGATGGGCACTCCACAAAGCATGCTAAGGGACATGAGTGACCTAGATGGAATTTGCCCATCCTGCATAATAGGATAAATGTCTATGGGCCCAATATTGAACTGGACAAGGATGACACGGTCTATGCCTTGTGTTCAATAGACATATGGGCAAAAGGGTAATTGTACACATAAGTATTATCACAAAAGAATTTGTCATATCACATGACATTTTCCTGTCTTGGGTAGCAGTGATGTATTGCTAGATACCACTCACTGTTTATTATGTTAAATACGTGATTTAATATGATTTCCAATGCCGTGAAAACCTACAGGGTCATACACAAAAGGACTGATTGATGAGAGATAGAGTAACTAAGGAACACCGTAAGGTACGGTGCACTTAAGTGAATTGTAGAACATCGTACGATACGGTGTACTTAAGTAGAATACGAAATAAGGTAAGGTACCACGCGCTTAAGTGATTTTGGCATATTATAAGATATGGGCCACATACACTTAAGTGGGTTTTTTTAGCTTGCAGCCCACACAAGTGGTTCTATAATTAGAACCCTTGTGCAGAAGCATTTGTGCAGTTGCAATTTCGTTTCTCTCTCTCTCTCTCTCTCTCTCTCTCTCTCTCTCTCTCTCTCACTCAAAGCCTTCATTCGTAGCAGCTAGCACTGAGATTGAAGGAAGTCGTTCGTGTGGATTGAGTAGAGGCGTTGTCATCGTTCAACGTTCGTGATCGCTCCGTAGATTTGCATCAAAGGTTTCACTAAAGGAGATTTTTTTTTAAATTCCGATGCGTTTTGGATCGCTCTTCCCCTTCATCCATATTCTTTAAGTAAAAAGATCTATACATAAATGGCTATTGATTAGTTTCCTACAAGATGTTTAAATATGGTTGTGCAACATTTAGCTAAGATGTCAGACCCGATGTTAAGACATGTGTATACAGAACATTCAGTCTGAATGTTATGTATCTTAAGATTGCGATTTTCAAGCAAATCTGTGTGTGATTATGTGGAGATTGAATGCACTATTCAAGGAGTAATTTGATTTAAAACAAGAATGATTTATTTTTCAATAAGGGATGATTAGTTGTCGTTAATAAGAAGATACGCAAGGAAAATAGATTTAGGGTTTTATGATGCCCAGGCCCATTCAAAAGCTTCTATTTAAAGGCCATGTAAAACCTGGTTTTAACACACAAGAAACTAACGAAATAGTGAGAGAGTGTTAGGGTTTTAGTCTTGTGTGAGCTTGTGTATTGTGAGCCATTCATCATCTTATTGATGTTTGAATTGGACTGACTTTTGTGTTGTAATTTGTTCACTCTAAGCTTTGAAGCACGAGTGTGTGTTTACTTGGTAGAAGCTTTTAAGCAAGATCAAGTATGTGTTCTTGAAGAGTGTCTTCTTTCTTTGTAATATTTGTTTTTATATCACTGCTGTGATTGAGGGGGAGTGAGTAGGGTCTCATATCTAAGAGTTATTAGATAGAAGTCTCACGGGTAGAGATTAGGGGAAAAGACTGTAACTTGAAGTTGTTTACTGAGAGTCTTTCAACTAATTCTGTTTAGTGGATTTCCTTCATGGCTTGGTATCCCCCAGACGTAGGTGAGTTTGCACCGAACTGGGTTAACAATTGCTTGTGTCACTTGTTCAATTGTTTCTTTGTTTTCTATCCTGTTTATATTTTAGTTGTTGTTCAGATATTAGTGTCGTGACATTACCTTCGACATCTCATATCTGATACCATAATTTCAATTGGTATTAGAGCAGGCATCCTGCTCTGGTTCTGAGTGAGATCTTGGGATGTTACTTTCTGGTACTATGGATAGAGATGGAGGATCTGTACACAGACCATCAATTCTGGATGGATCTAACTATGACTACTAGAAACCTTGAATGGTAGCCTTCTTGAAATCTTTGGATAATAAGGCTTGGAAGGTTGTTCTAACAGGATGGGAACATCCCTTCATTACTAAGGAAGGAGAAGTTACAACTGATAAGAAGGCTGAGGAATAATGGACCAAGGAGGAGGATGAAATAACTCTTGGAAACTCTAAAGAATTGAATGCTATATTCAATGGGGTTGACAAGAACATCTTCAGACTGGTGAACAACTGTGAGGTAGCTAAAGATGCCTGGAATATTCTCAAAACCACTCATGAAGGTACCTCTAGAGTGAAGATGTCTAGATTGCAACTGCTTACTACTAAGTTTGAGAATTTGAGGATGAAATAAGATGAAAGTATTCATGACTTCCATATGAATATCCTTGAAATTGCTAATGCCTCAGGAGCCCTGGGTAAGAAGATGTCAGATGAAAAGCTTGTAAGGAAAATTCTCAGGTCACTTCCCAAGAGATTTGCCATGAAAGTGACAGCCATAGAAGAATCTCAAGATATCTGCAAGATGAGAGTGGATGAGCTAATTGGATCCCTACAAACATTCGAGTTGGGAATGAGTGATGGATCTGAAAAGAAAGTCAAAAGCATAGCCTTTATGTCAAATACTAAAGAGAAAAAGGAAGAAAGTAGTCAAGATATAGATGAAGATCTGGCAAATGATGTAGCATTACTTGGGAGAAAATTCCACAAACTCCTGAAGAGGATGGATGGAAGGTCAAAGTCTAATGTCAATAACAACTCATTTGACATCAGTAGGTCCAATGATGCTGGAAGAAGAACAAAATCTAAGGAAAAATCCAAACAGGGCAAAGGAATTTAGTGTCATGAATGTGAAGGATATGGACACATTAGAGCTGAATGTGGGACCTATCTCAAGAAACAAAAGAAGAGTCTTGCTGCTACTTGGTTTGATGAAAGTGAAACAAAAGGAGAGTCTGCCAATCTTGTGATTGCCTTGACTGGAAGATGGGATTCTGATGAAGACTCCAGTGATGATGAAGTAACTTTTGATGAATTAGCTACTACCTATAGGAAGTTGTGTTTCAGAAGTGAAAAAGTGTGTCAACAAGTGGATAATTAGAAGAATTGATAACCCAACTAGAGGATGAGAAGACAGAACACTTAGAAACCATTTCTAAGATGAAGATCAAAGACGTGTTCCTGAACTCTAAATTGGATGAGATGACCAAGTATGTCAGAATTCTAAACAGTGGATCTTAACTGACTGGCCTTGGGTTCAATGATTGGCCTTGGGTTCAATGAATCCTCTCCTGAGTGTAGTCCCACTGGCAGCAAACCAAATATGTCACATCAGGTGTCTCAACATCACAAGGAAAGACAACATAAAGGAAAACACCAAAGATGGAGATGTCATTACGTGAGAAATTTGGCCACATAAAACCATTCTGCTTTAAGTTGTATGGTTATCCTAGTCCTACTCATCATCAACCTAGACCCAAACATCACATCCCTGTTAACAGAAAACAGTGGGTTCCTAGGGCTGGTGCTACTAACTTTATAGCTCACACTTCCTTCAGAGTTTCAGCCAAAGAAGACTGGTACTTTGACAGTGGATGCTCCAGTCACATGACTGGAAGCAAAAACCTGCTAATTGACCTCCAACCTCATGCCACCAGCTATGTAACTTTTGGTGATGGAGCAAAGGGTGAAATCAAGGGGATTGGAAAGCTAAACTGTCCTGGAGTCCCTAACCTTGATAATGTGTTACTTGTTAAAGGATTGACTGCAAACCTGATTAGTATCAGTCAACTATGTGACCAAGGTCTAAATGTGAACTTCACAAAAACTGAATGCTTGATTACTAATGAAAAAAATGAGGTGATCATGAAAGGAGTTAGGTCTATGGACAACTGCTATATGTTGAATTATCAAGAAACTAGTTATTCATCAATGTGCACTCTAGCTAAAGAAGAAGAAGTGAAACTATGGCATCAAAAACTGGTTCATCTGCATCTTAAAGGAATGAAGAGGATTATATTTAGTGAAGTTGTTAGAGGAATCCCAAAATGAAAGATTGATGAAGGAAGAGTTTATGGTGAGTGTCAGATTGGAAAGCAGACAAAGATATCACATCAGAAGATCAAACATGACACCACATCTAGAGTGCTGGAACTTCTCCATATGGACTAGATGGGACCTATGTAGGTGGAAAGTCTTGGTGGGAAAAGGTATGCTTATGTTGTGGTGGATGACTTCTCCAAATATATCTGGGTAAATTTTATAAGAGAAAAATCTGATGTGTTTGATGTGTTCAAAGATCTTTGCCTAAGACTTCAAAGAGAAAGAGAAAGTCGTGTTATCAGAATCAGAAGTGATCATGGGAAAGAATTTGAGAACAGTAAATTTGCTGAATTCTATTCATATGAAGGAATTGGTCATGAGTTCTCCTCTCCCATTACCCCTCAGCAAAATGGTGTGGTAGAAAGGAAAAATAGAACTCTCCAAGAATCTGCTAGAGCTATGATTCATGCTAAGAAGTTGCCTTACCACTTCTTGGCTGAAGCTATGAACACGGTCTGCTTTGTTCACAACAGATTAACCTTGAAGAAAGGGATCCCAACCACTTTATATGAAGTCTGGAAGGGAAGAAAACCTACTTTCAAATACTTCCATGTGTTTGGTAGTAAATGTTATATCCTGGTTGATCGTGAACAAAGAAGGAAAATGGACCCCAAGAGTGATGAAGGAATATTTCTGGGCTACTCAACCAACAACAGAGTGTTTAGAGTTTTTAATTCCAGAATAAAAGTTATGATGGAATCTATCAATGTTGTTGTTGATGATCAAGAGAATGACGTCACAAACGATGTTGAAACATCTCTGAATGATGCCCCAGCTGATCTCCTGGACAAAAGTAATGAGAGTGAGTCCACTCAAGCTGAACCTGAAGCTGATAAAATTAATAAGGGACCCTCTATCAGAATTCAGAAGTATCATCCGAAAGATGTCATTATAGGAGACCCAAATAAAGGGGTCACCACTAGATTAAGGGAAGTGATCTCACATGGCTGTTTTGTGTCCAAGATTGAGCCCAAGAATGTCAAAGAAGCCTTAACTGATGAATTCTGGATCAATGCCATGCATGAAGAGTTAGGCCAATTCAAGAGAAATGAAGTGCGGGAATTGGTTCCAAGACCTGAAGGAATAAATGTTATTGGAACAAAGTGGGTTTACAAGAATAAATCTAAAAAGGTGTGGTTACTAAAAATAAATCAAGATTGGTAGCACAAGGATACACTTAAGTTGAAGGAGTTGACTTTGATGAAACATTTACTCCTGTAGCTCTCCTGGAGTCCATTAGATTACTGCTCGGAGTGGCATGTATTCTGAAGTTTAAACTATTCCAAATGAATGTGAAAAGTGCCTTCTTAAATGGCTACTTAAATAAGGAAGTGTATGTTGAACAACCTAAAGGGTCCACAGACCCAAATCTTCCAAAGCATGTGTATAAGTTGAGGAAAGCCCTCTATGGGTTGAAACAAGCTCCTAGAGCTTGGTATGAAAGACTCACAGTGTTTCTCATTGACAATGGATACATGAAGGGAGGTATTGATAAGACTTTATTTGTCAAAAATGAAGGAGGAAAGCTCATGGTGGCTCAGATGTATGTGGATGATATTGTGTTTGGTGGGATGTCAAATTAGATAGTTTAACATTTTGTTGAACAAATGCAGTATGAATTTGAAATGAGCCTTGTTGGAGAACTAACCTATTTTCTTGGGCTACAAGTCAAGCAGATGGAAGATTCTATCATTCTATCTCAAAGTAAATATGCCAAAAATATTTTCAAGAAGTTTGGCATGGAGAATGCAAGCCACAAAAGGACACCTGCTCCTACTCATCTGAAAGTGTTTAAAGATGAAAATGGTGTCAGTGTGGATCAAAGTCTCTACAGAAGCATGATAGGGAGTCTGTTATATCTCACAACAAGCAGACCTGCCATTGCTTTTGATGTAGGTGTATGTGCTAGATATCAAGCTGAACCAAAGGTGAGTCACATAAACCAAGTAAAGAGGATCCTGAAATATGTCAATGGCACTAGTGACTATGAGATGCTATACACTCATGGATTTGAATCTGTGTTGTTTGGATATTATGATGTTGATTAGGCTGGAAGTGCTGATGATAGGAAAAACACATCAGGAGGATGCTTCTTCTTGAGGAACAATTTAATATCATGGTTTAGTAAGAAAGAAAATTGTGTGTCTCTGTCTACTGCTGAAGCTGAATACATAGCAGTTGGAAGTAGTTGTTCTCAACTGGTGTGGATGAAACAAATGTTGTCTGAATACAATGTCACACAATATATCATGACATTGTACTATGACAACCTGAGTGCTATAAACATTTCTAAGAATCCTATTTAGCACAGCAGGACAAAACATATTGATATCCGTCACCATTTTATTAGAGAACTTGTGGAGGATAAAATTGTAGCCCTAAAGCATGTTGCTACTGAGAAGCAGTTAGCTGATATTTTTACAAAGGCCTTGGATGCAAATCAATTTGAATTTATGAAAATTTGTAGCAATTAATATTGAGTGGAAAAGGTAATCAAATCATTGTCTACCTTCTTAAAATAAAGCTCCCCTTTTATGGTAAATCATCACCTAGTCTTGGAAATACCATCTATTACCTTTTCACACGCAACCTCACTACCTACTCCATCTTTTCCAACTCCATGCTTCTTCCTCAAACTCCTGTGCTAGGGAAACTGAAATTTTTCCACAAAAACGTCAAGATGTTACAACATCAAACACCATATGGTTCAAAAACTACTAAACCTACTCACAAGGATAACACTCCTTCCATGGACATTCACGATGATGAAATTTTCCATGTGGTCCCTCTGTCTGTTATTCCAGGCGAAGCCCTTGATTTAAACCATCCCATGGATGCATCAGCTTATGCATGCCCCAATCAAGGTAACAACTCTAGTATCCCTTCTAGCTCAACTCATGTCACTAGTTCTAAGGAAGATATGCACCACACTGGTCGTGTCATAAGAAACCTAGTCACTAGGATCCTTAATGAAGGACATTCTGTGAAGAGAGTCTCTACTCCCCTGTCTAAAATGTACCCCTCTCCTGAGGCTGAACATCATAGTGAGAAGGATGACGATTCCTCTAGATCTGAGAAGGACATGGCTACTGAAGGTTTTTTCTCTCTAGGGCAAACTATGTCTAGTAAAGGAAAATTTGTGGCATCTACAACTGCCAATGCTTCCCATTCTAAGAAGCATGATGCTGCAAACAATGTGATTGACCTAGAGGATGATAGGTATGATGATCAAGAGGAGAGCTTACTTCATCACTTAAAGCCTAGTGTGGCTAAGCGTATGAAGACTAGAAAAGGAAGATCAATGGCTGAAATGATGTCAGCTAAAACTGCTAAGAAGACTGTTGGTGTTGGTCCTTCCAAATCTTGGAGCAAGGTTGATATGAAGAAGAGGAAGGTTAGAGAAGTCTCTGAGTCTGAAGAAGATGTTGAGGAAGATGTCCCTGACATCTCCCCTGTAAAGAGGACCACTGTGAGAAAGTCCCATGTGAAAGTTGTTGTTGTGCATTTGGATAATATCTCTTTCCATCTTGAAGATGGAGCTGCCAAATGGAAATTTATGATTTAAAAAAGGGTGGCTGTAGAGAGGGAATTAGGAAAGGATGCTGTTGAAGTCAAAGAGGTCATGGACCTAATAAAGACTGTTGGGTTGATGAAGACTGTGGCTGGGTTATCTCAGTGCTATAAGGGATTGGTTAAGGAATTCATTGTCAACATTCCTGAAGATATTGCTGACAAGAACAACAAGGAATTTTGCAAAGTATTTATGAGAGGTAAGTGTATCACATTCTCTCCCACTGTCATTAACAATTATCTTGGGAAGAAGAATAGAGGGTGCAGGTGAATTGGAAGCTACAGACAATGAGGTCTGTAGAGAAATTACATCAAGGCAGGTGAAAGAGTGGCCTATTAAAAAGCATCTTTCTGCTGGGAAGCTGACTGTGAAGTATGCTATATTGCATAAAATAGGATCTACAAATTGGGTGCCTGTAAGACCCCAATTTTGTCCCTAAGATCCCTCATGGCATCATATCATATCATTGCATTGCCTCAAGGATCATTGGACACCTTGCTTCCCTTCCTTGTGGGTGGGATCTCCTTTTGAGAGTGGTTCTTGATCACCAAGCATCCCTTGCATTTATATGTCATTGCTTTTCTTTTAATCACTAACCAAAAGTAGAAAAATATGTCATCTAACCTTTGTCTTGCAGATGAAGCAATAACAGGTCAAGGCATCAAAGGCATTCATTGAGCAATAGATGGTGGTCATTCTTGAGATTTGGACCCCAGAATCATTCACAAGAGTTCATATGAGCTATGATGACATTTTGAAGTAAAATCCCAAGTGGTAAAGGCTTGAATTTCATCAGAACATTTTCAGATCATCTGAAGACCTAGAAAGTCAACTGCAAAGTCAACTGTGGATTTGGAGGTGGGAAGTGATTAGAAATACTTCATTCATGTTCAAACAAGTCTCATTTGACATTTTCAAACACTCACATTGAAGAATTTGAGGTCCGGTCAAAAATTTCCCAAAATAGAAAGTAACCTATAATTTGAATTTTCCAAAAATGGAAAGATTTTGGACCAAGTTCAACTCAATATTACATCATCAAACAAGCTTCAAATGAAATTTTGTTGAACATGAAAGTTGTAGATCTTTCTCTCCCATTTCCAAAATGTCCAAGATCATGGATTTCTAATGTGTGGTTAAGGAGTTATGATCCAATCATTTACAAGTATACATGAAAATTCAAATGGGCATAACTTTTGAACCAAAACTCCAAAATGAGTGGTTCTTTTTGGAATATTCTCCTCTTGACCTCTAATTTCCAAATTATGCATCACATTACATGAATTCTCATCACATAATCACTTGTTAATCCATGCTTTTTTTGGAGGGAAATTACAAAATTCAAAAATGGTGCATTGTATGGACTTTTTATCATTGCCATTGGATTTAAAAGAGGATTTTAAGTGAAAATGATCAAGGAATTGGTACTGTTCATGTGTGCATGCCATGCACCATGCAATTTTCAAGTTTTTGCCAAACACCTTTTTTTTCACTTAATTTCAACTAAGCATGATTAATTTGGATTAAGAGATGATTAGTACATCTTATAAATACTCTAATCATAACAGAATTTGAGAATCATTTTATTTTCACATTTCTAGATCCAAAAACTTTTTCCCTCCAAAATTTTCTCTCAATCAAAACTTGAAAATTCTCCACATAGCATAGCATTTTTCTTCCATATTCTGGTTTATTGAGTGTAGTGGATGAAGAATCAAGCATTGGATCATTGAATTCGAGCAGAAATCAAGCATACTCCAAGCAAATTCATGAAGATGGAAGTGGAAAATTAATCAAGATCTAAGCCACTACAAGCTCCAATTTCTTCATAAAGCTTCAAGTCATCAATATAGGAGTGGATCTGGACGCTTCAGGAGCTTGAATCACTGGTTTTATTGTTCTGCTCTTCAAGAGGTAAAAACTCGAATCTCTTAATTCTTCAATCCATTGCCATGTTTAGGTAGAGTTTTTCATGTTGATTAATCTGATATAAAATTCGTGTGAAATGGATGAGAAATGAATGAGTTATGCTTGATTAAAGTTTGACATGTCAAAATGTTTCTGCTCGTATCTCTTAATCCGTGGCTTGTTAGGCTTAGATGTTGATTGATCTGTAACCTACATTGGAAGAGCTTTCTGTTGATGTATTCATTTCGGAATTCTGGAAAATTTTCTGAACACATGCACTGTGATGCCACCGTCTTCGCGAAGAAGACGGTGGAAACCTCCGTGCGCCATACGCGTATCACCTGCAGATTTTTGACCTTACGCGTACCATACGCGTACCAGCGCCAGGCTTTGGTCTGGTTCAGGCGCGCACACGCTTCGATTCCTGGCTGGCGAATAATTTCAAATGTCCATGCATTTTACCATTTCCCTCCACTTTTGTATGCTACATGCTTCACTTGTTTTTTTTTATTTTTTCATCAACTTCAAAAAATCATATCGAATTGAAAAATGATCCAATTAATTCCAGGGTTTTTGCTACATGATCCTTGAGATGTCTATTATTTTCTGGTAGTGGTTTCATGAATTTATCACTTCTGAAATTTGAATTGTGGCTGATTGTGTGAGCATGTGTGCATATGTGACATTGCCTTGTTCCTTCTATTGTGAAATGCTCAAAAATAATCCAATGAATGTGAAATTTTGAATGCTAATTATAGACACATTGTTGGACATTTTTGTTTTGGTTTGGTATTTTTCCTATAATTCATTTCTGTTTTATGCATGTGCTAACTTGGTGTGACAATTTGTGTCACACCTTTGAATGTTCAACTTGTACCATTTAATTTCCATGCCAAATGATCTCTGATTCCCCTGATTTTTTGTATGTGGATCATGTTAGATATCTTGAATGTTCATGAATTTTTCCAGATTTATTTGAATCATTTCTGTTTTGATTTGAATTTTTCATTCATGATGATCACATATGAGCTTTGAAATTGCCTTGAACTTCTTTTGATCATGAAATGCATTTGGTGATTGATTTTGATGTGAGCCTTTTTAGGATATGTCAACATGTGTTTGAAGTTACTTTGTGTTGAATTTCAGCCCCTGTTTTGAATTTTTTCTCCATCTTTGACCCTAGGCTTTGACCTAGTGGTTTGTTGCTTACATGTGAGTTTTGATTTCAGGTTAAAGCATCCAAGTTCCATAGTTGATGATGCTTCATCATGTGAATATTAATGTTTGATTTTGATTGCTAACACTTGTGTGTTTTGTAGGTTCATGCTAACTCATTTGAGTTTGCCTTATGGCTTACACATCTTGTACATTGGGATTATCTGTTGCTTATTGACTGTTGTTTGTTTGTCTGAGCATTGTACTGATTTGTTAGTTGTTTCCACAGGTACCTAAGTTGCTTTAAGTTCATTTGAACTTTGCTTTGCTTGGTTGCTTAACCACTTAGGTATGATCCCTAATCTTCATGTAGTCTGGAAGACCTACTGTTATTGGTAGGCACCTGTCTGAAGTCCTCCTTAAGAGGCAATGCTTGTGATTGTTTAATTTTGTGCCAAGCAGGTAAAGTCCTCTTAAGAGGCAATTGGCAGATAAAAGAGATGTGTAATCCATCTCCTGCTACTCAGTGTGTCATTCACTTTGCTCACACCATGTGTTGATGCATTATGAATAAGAACCCAAGATCTTATAGAGTCAATCATTTGTGGAGAAGAGTTCCTACTTTCTAAACTCCCACACCTTCAATTGATCAAAGCTCTCCCTGACCAGGGATAAGAGCTATGAGGCACACCCCTCATCTCCATTTCATCTGCTTCACCCTAACTCTCAATGTTAGGGTTAAGAGCTCAAAATACCCCATTCCAGTTGGCTGTAAAGCCTAACCTTGCTTGAGCCTAATTGATTGGGTATAGTGTGTGCTAATTGACTTGTGTGTTTGCTTACTTGATTCATCTGTGCATATTTGCTTGAGTGTGCCTTTGTGCATTTATCATCATTACTTGTATATCATTTCATAATCATTGTTCATTAATTTGTAACATTTTGCTTTGTCCATGGAGGAATCAATTATAAGTCCACTGATTTGGCAGTTGTTTTCCTGTGATATGGTAGGAGACTAGTATAAGTCCATTGATTGGCGTCTGGTATCCTTGTTTCTTTGCTTTAGGAGACTAGTATAAGTCCATTGATTGGCATCTGGTAACCTTGTTTCTTTGCTTTGTGAGACTAGTATAAGTCCATTGATTGGCATCTGGAATCCATGTTTCTCTTTGTTTTAGGAGATTGGTATAAGTCCATTGATTGGCGTCCGGTATCCATTTTGTTTTATGAGATTGGAATAAGTCCATTGATTGGCATCCGGTATCCGTTTACTTTGTTCATCTATTATTTGCTTTGTGTTGCCTTTTCCAAAGGAATCACTTGAATCATCTACATATGATCTCAAGAGGTGAACATCTAAGAAGTTTTACTTCCTCACCCTTCCACCTTTTGTTTCTTTAAACCTCCATTTGCATGTTAACCCAAAACTTGAAAAACTATTGTGCAAACATTTTCATCTGTTCTTCAAATTAGAAACCTAGGCCTTAAGCCTTTGATTTTCAAACTTCATTTTCACAATACTTCTGCTGAATTTGAATTCTAATCATACTTTGACTTCATTTTTGTGAACACTCCAAACTGGTTAATTTCACTCACTCAATTGCTTTTGTGGCCCAAGTCCACTTCTTAATCAAGTTTTCATACAATAGTCGTAGATCTCAATTATCTTAGTGGTTGATGTTAATCTCACCTCTTGTCCTTAGTGATCGAACCGTAAGACTTCCATACTAAAAACAGGGTTAACCCCTCTAGTATGTCGAAGCTATTCTCACATGGTGGACTTGTTGTTTGTATAAGGTTGAGTTTTCTCCCGTGGATAATGAAAGACCTTAGGGCTTTTGTTTAAAATCAATCAATTCACCTTTTGGAAATCTTTTAGCCGAACTACGGCGTTTTGATCCTTACCTTCCATGGAAAGGTACGTAGGCAACGGGTTCATCCGTTCAAACACAAAAACAATAAAAAATTGCATATTCTTTCTCTCATCCCTTCAATCCTTGTTTGCACAATAAATATTTCATAAACAAATAACATTTCATACAACAAGTTGTGAAAAGGGCTCCCTAGGAGTACCTAGGACGTTTTGGGTGCCTAACACCTTCCCATTGTGTAATTAACCCCTTACCCAGATCTCTGACCTTTTCATTAGTTTTCTATGTGTAAAACTTCTTAGGCTTTTGTTCGCTTTTTAGCCATTCCTTTGGATAAATAAAAGTGCGGTGGCGACTCTACCTTTGTATGCTTTGCTTTTGATTTAATCAATAGATCATAAAGTGACGAATACACCGCTACAGAAAAGTGGCGACTCTGCTGGGGAAAAAATCCTTGGTGGTTTTGCCTACTTTTCACCCTTGTTGTATGATATTTGTTTATTTGTTATATGACATATTTTTGTACAATTTGGGATTACTATATTGATTGTAATGATTGAATTGCTTGATATAAAATTGCTTGTTTGCTTGGTGATCTCTGTGAGATGAGTTCTATACCCGAACTCGAGTGCACCTTAGGATAGGAGAATGGCATAGTCTCGTCGACTTGTGTGGAGTATTCCTTAGCAAGTTGACTTGCGAGTCCATTCACTTGGTGGAGGTCATGTTGGATTAATAATGTCACACAAGTTATTTGTGGTTAGGCATTATTCTTTCAATCATGTGCCTTAGAAGCCAATGACCTTAGTTTACCAAGCCCATCTTGGCCTATTTCTAGGACGTAGTGCGGAGGTCGTTCAGATGTAAGATCTGATGCGATTGTTACGCGATACTACACTCATAAGAGTCTCTCTTGAAAATATTTTGGGAATACGAGTATTCGTTCCTCCGATAATATTCGAAAGATGGGATGATGACTGTGGGAACCTCTTGTAGAACATGTTCGGCAGGTTTAAACCCTAGTACACTCCCTTTGGGTGGTTCTTAACCGAGACTCCATTCTCGTGACTCTCAACAAACCCGTGATTCATGGTTGAGTCGTTCAGACATCCTTAATATCAATGAAACTTGGGTGTCGATAAGGTGTAAACCATAATCCACCAAAATGGATGATTGATATTAAGGATGATTGAGCCGGTTCATGTATCGTTAATATCAATGGAACTTGGGTGTCGATAAGGTGTAAACCATAATCCACCAAAATGGATGATTGATATTAATGATACTATGAGCTTTCCCATGACCTTTGTCTGGTGTGATTTGCTTGATCCTTGAGTGTGATTGTTGCATTCATACATTCATGCATTCATCTGCATTCATGTCATCAGAAAAGTCAGAAAATTTTCAAGGAAGTTAAAGGGTTTATTTGCAAAAAATTTCAGACATGGAAAGACCAAAAAGGCATACAAAGAAGTACAGCTTTCGACAACCCGATCTGAAAGAGTTAAGGAATCTGACATCTTATGTATTAGATCCCTTGGGTTTCAAAGCTCGTTATGGGAAGCTTCTTCCTCTGTTGACTACTCAGGTTGACGAAGGGTTGATAAGTACTTTGGCACAGTTCTATGATCCTCTGTATCATGGCTTCTCTTTTCCAGACTTCCAGTTGTTGCCTACGCTTGGGGCGTATGCTCACCTTGTGGGTATTCCTATTCTGGATCAGGTGTCGTTCAGTGGCTTAGAGAGTATTCCGACTTCTCGAGAGATCGCAGACTTGTTGCACATAGATGAATCCTTGATTGATGCGCATATGACCACCAAAGGTGGAATTCAAGGTCTTCCTTCTGATTTCCTCATTGCTCAAGCTACCGTTTATGGGAAGGCCATGAGTGAGGATGCCTTTGAGGCCATATTCGTGCTACTCATCTATGGATTGGTATTATTCCCCAACATCGACAAATTTGTGGATGTGAACGCCATTAGGATCTTTTCTGTTCTTAATCTCGTTCCTACTCTGTTGGGTGATACCTATTTCTCTTTGCATCTGAGCAATGCAAAGGGTGGAGGAGCTATTGTGTGTTGTTTGCCTCTGTTGTATAAGTGGTTTATTTCTCACTTACCGTAGATGGTTGCTTTCAAGGAGAACAAGGGATGTCTATGGTGGTCTACGAGACTTATGTCTCTCACTAATGATGATATCTCTTGGTATGATCGCGTGTATGATACAGTTCAGATCATTGATTATTGTGGTGAATTCCCTAATGTGCCTCTTCTTCGTCAGCTTGGGTTCCCCCTAAAGGATAAACCTCATAACATTCTGTTAGAAGGTGTGTTCTTTCAGGAGGGTAAAGATCCCCAAGGCCTGAAAGCCAGGATGGTCCGCGCTTGGCGCAAGATTCACAAGAAGGGTAGAAGCGAGTTGGGTCCGAAGAACTGCATTGCTTTGGAGCCGTATACTTCTTGGGTCAGACAGAGAGCATCAAAGTATCTTATGCCTTATGATTATCCGAGACCTACACCTTTGGATGGGGCTGGGCCTTCAACCCTCCCTAACCAAGGCGTAGAGGAGTTGAGAGAAGAAGACCTTTCACGTGCCTGGATCCGTGAAAGAGAAGAGTTGCTTCAACAGCTTAAGGAGAAGGATGCTCTGATCGAGTTCCTCGAGCATCAGGTGATTGATGATCCGAATGATACCTGGACTTCTCTGCTTCCTCAGTCTTCCAAATTCTGGAAGAGGAAGTATGATCGACTCGCTAAGGAGAAAGCGGATATGGAAGCAGCATATGAGAGAGAGATCAAGAGGCTTTGTGCATCTCGCCTTCCAGCATCTCGAGCTTCCAAGGATCCATAGGATGTTTATTTTCCTTTTCCCTTGTAATATGATCAACAATGCTGTACTTCTTTGTCTTGAATATATTTGACGAGATATTTTCCATATGCGATTAAATGCTTTAAATTTCAAAATTTGCAAATGATACCCTAAAGGTTCCTTGAAATAAAAACAAAGCATATGCACGAACATTGCATGCATCATTTTGCATAAGCAGGTGTTGTTCTGGTCTTCTTGTTTGTGGCCTAACTCTGTGCTCTTCATTTATTTTGAAGACAAGCTGACTCATCGGTACTACACCCGAGCCAATTCTGCAAGATTGATGGATCAACTAGAACAAGAGAACCGTGAGCTGAAGGAAGAGGTCGCTAGATTGAGCGCTCTGATGGAGCAATTCTTGGCTGCTTAGAATCAACCTTCTCCACCTCCTGCAACTCCTCCCCAGAGGACTGTTATTTCTGAGGTTGCTTCGTCGACAGTGCCTGTTGCTAGTGCCCATTTTGTGCCGAATGCCATGCCGCCCGGGTTTCCTTGGGGTATGCCTCCTGGTTTTACGCCTGATATTCCAGCTCCTACCTTTGCTTCCATGTCGGCATCTAGCCCGGTCCTTGCGATGCCTCCTCCTGTCGTGCATACCATTCCCAGGATAGACGACACCATCTATCATTCTGAGCCGTCTGAGGGCCCAGATGTTAACGAAAAGATGGATGCCATGAATGACCAATTTCTTGAACTCCGCAAGGAATTGAAGACCCTTCGAGGGAAAGACTTGATCGGCAAATCTGCTGCTGAATTGTGCTTAGTTCCCGGTGTGAAGATACCCGTCAAATTCAAAGTCCCTGACTTTGAGAAGTACAAGGGGAACACCTGCCCGCTCAGTCACCTGGTTATGTATGCCAGGAAAATGTCTACTCAAACGGATAATGATCAGTTGCTGATTCATTATTTTCAGGATAGTTTGTTCGGTGCAGCTCTTCGTTGGTATATGAGCCTTGACAGTGCAAATATCCGTTCCTTCAACAATCTTGGCGAAGCCTTCGTCAAGCAGTATAAGTATAATGTTGATATGGCTCCTGACCGTGATCAACTCAGAGCCATGTCTCAGAAGGACAAAGAGACATTCAAAGAGTACGCCCAGAGGTGGCGAGAGCTGGCAACTCAGATTACTCCTCCGCTGGAAGAGAAGGAGATGACTAAGATCTTTTTGAAGACTCTTAGTTCATTTTATTATGAGCGAATGATTGCAAGTGCTCCCTCTGATTTCACCGAAATGGTGAACATGGGGATGCGATTGGAGGAAGGAGTCCGGGAAGGACGTTTGTCTAGAGATGAAGGCTCTTCTAAACGATATGGAGCGTTTAAGAAGAAAGAGGGAGAGGCACATGCTGTGCAATCCCATGTTAAAGCCAGAAGACCCTTTGATAAGAGGAAGCCTGTGCGTCATCAGCACCAGGTGGCTAGTGTAGCACCTGTTTTCAGGGATAATTATCAACATCCGCAACACAATCAACAACAATCTCCTCAACCTTATCATCAACAACAGCATCGCCCTCAGCAGCAGGCTTACCAGCCTCACAGTAGTAATCCAGCTGGTCAGAATTTTGAAAGGAAGAAGATCACTTTCGATCCGATTCCTGTATCGTATGCAGAGTTGTATCCCTCTTTAATAGAGCGGAAATTGATTACTCCTAGGGATCCTCCGGCTATACCTGTTAACCCGCAGTGGTGGTATAAGCCCGATTTGCACTGTGCCTATCATTCTGGCGCTCCGGGCCACGATGTAGAGAACTGCTTTCAGTTGAAGACTAAGGTTCAGGGCCTCATGAGATGCGGCATTCTGAGCTTTGAGGACTCAGGCCCCAATGTTAAGAAGAACCCATTGCCCGAGCATGGGAAATCAGTTAACATGGTCCAGGGTTTCCCTGGCAAATACAAGGTCAAATATGTAAGCCATATTCGACAGTCATTGGTCGAGTTGCATCGTCTGCTGTGTGATTACAGTCATATGGAGCACGATCATGACAAATGCCGTATCTGCTCTGTCAACAGATTGGGTTGTCGCCAAGTGCGCAGAGAGTTGCAAGAGTTGCTAGACGATGGGACTATTGAGATTCTGCAGAACAGAAACGTTGATGAAGATGAACCTGAGGTGAATGTGATTTCTCCGGTGTTCAAGATTCCAGAGCCTGTTGTCATCCGATATGATGGTACCAAACATAAATCTTCTCCTTCTCTGGTCATCAAGCCTGCAGGCCCTGTGCCTTTTTCTTCTGAGAAAGCGATTCCCTTTCGTTACAGTGTTGTTGCTGTTGAAGAAGCGAGAGAAGTGTCGCTGCCTTCAACCTCTGTGGTAAATATTGCTGATGTGAGCGGGTTGACCCGTAGTGGTCGTGTATTTTCTGCACCCTCGAAGCCTCATGTTGTTTCTGATTCCGCTGAGCGTCCGGTTGGGACTGCAGTGAATGTTCTGAATCCGGCACCTGTTGCCAAACCCTCCTCTGTACAAAAGACTCATACTTCTTCTATTGGCCCGAGTGGCATTGTGAATGAAGAGTGTGATGAGATGCTGAAGCTCATCAAGAAGAGGGAGTACAATGTTGTAGATCAGCTTCTACAAACGCCGTCCAAGATCTCCGTGCTATCGTTGCTTCTGAATTCAGAACCTCATAGGGAGGCTCTGCAGAAAGTGTTGGATCTGGATTATGTTGATCATGATGTCACAATCGAACAGTTTGACAGTATTGTTGCAAACATCACTGCTTGCAACACTTTGAGTTTCTGTGACGCTGATCTTCCTAAGGAGGGAAGAAACCACAACATGGCTTTACATATTTCGATGAACTGCAAGAACGACGTCATGTCCAACGTGCTGGTGGACACTAGGTCATCTCTATGTATTTCCGAAGACCACTCTTTCGAGATTGTCATATCAGGGGCCTCCCATGAGGCAGAGTGGTGTTATTGTGAAAGCTTTCGATGGGTCGCGCAAGACCGTGATTGGGGAAGTTGATTTCCCAATCAAGATTGGACCAAGTGATTTCCAGATCACCTTTCAGGTTATGGATATCCACCCATTTTATAGCTGTCTCCTTGGTAGACCATGGATTCACGAGGCTGGCGCCGTGACATCCACCCTACACCAGAAGCTGAAATTCGTCAAGAATAAGAAATTGGTCGTGGTAGGGGGAGAAAAGGCTCTTCTAGTTAGCCACTTATCTTCTTTCTCATATATTGATGCTGAGGATGAAGTTGGAACACCTTTCCAACCTTTGTCTATTGCTAAGCCGATTGAGAAGAAGTCTCCTTCATTTGCTTCCTATCGAGATGCGAAACTGGCCATTGAATGTGGTGCAGTTGCTGGTTTGGGGAAGATGATTGAGCTTGAAGATAACAAGTCCCGGGCTGGCATTGGCTATTCTTCTAGGGCATTCAACGAGCAAGGGCTGTTCAAGAGTGGAGGTTCATCCACGCCGATCAAGCTGAAGAAACTGCTGCTATTCTGGAAGAGGATACAGAGGATTTGAGTAACTTTATCATTCCTGGTGGTGCCTGCCACAATTGGGTCGCAGTGGATGTTCCTACGGTCATTCATAAGTCAATGTAATATGTTCACTTTGTTCAAAAAACCCTTCTCCCATGCCAAAAGGAGAAGTGATGACATTGTCGGCATCATATATACAATGATATTTTCATTCAATTAATGCATTGTTAAACATTTGTTTTTCCATTTGTTTTCACTTTTTGCTTTTGCATGAAATCGGTGATCACAAAAAACCCTAAAAAACAAGAATAAAAGCAATCTTTTCATCTGCATAATGATTTGTTTGTTTAAATTCTAAAGCTTTTTATTATCCAAAATCATTATGCAGGTTGATTCTAAAACCCATTGAACATAATGATCCAACGCCATCTCCCAATTTTGAATTCCCTGTATTTGAAGCAGAGGAAGATGATGTTGAAGGGATTCCTGATGAGATTACCCGTCTTCTTGAGCACGAAGAGAAGATCATTCAGCCGCATCTCGAGAATCTGGAAACAGTCAACTTGGGGTCTGAAGATTGTGTTCGGATGGTGAAGATTGGGGCACTCCTGGAAGATTCTGTCAAGAAGGGGTTGATCAGTTTGCTATGAGAATATTCTGATATCTTTGCTTGGTCGTATGAAGACATGTCGGGTCTAGATACAAATATTGTGCAACATTTCCTACCTTTGAAGCCTGAGTGCGTGCCAGTGAAGCAGAAGCTCAGAAGAACTCATCCAGATATGGCAGTGAAAATCAAAGAGGAAGTTCAGAAGCAAATTGATGCGGGGTTTCTGGTGACTTCTACATATCCTCTATGGGTGGCCAATATTGTGCATGTGCCTAAGAAAGACGGAAAAGTCCGTATGTGTGTTGATTACAGAGATTTGAATAAAGCTAGTCCAAAAGATGATTTCCCTCTACCACACATTGACATGTTGGTAGACAATACAGCTAAATTCAAAGTCTTCTCCTTTATGGACGGATTTTCCGGTTATAACCAGATCAAAATGGCACCCGAAGATATGGAGAAGACAACATTCATCACACCTTGGGGAACATTCTGTTATCGAGTGATGCCCTTCGGTTTGAAGAACGCCGGAGCCACGTATCACCGTGCTATGACTACCTTGTTCCATGATATGATGCACAAGGAGATAGAGGTTTATGTCGACGACATGATTGCTAAGTCTAGAACGGAAGTTGAACATGTTGAACATTTGTTGAAGCTTTTTCAGCGTTTGAGGAAGTACAAGCTTCGTCTGAATCCGAACAAATGTACATTTGGAGTCTGTTCTAGCAAGTTGTTGGGTTTTGTTGTCAGCGAGAGAGGTATTGAAGTTGATCCTGCAAAGGTCAAAGCAATACAAGAGATGCCTGCGCCCAAAACTGAGAAGCAAGTCCGAGGTTTTCTTGGCCGCTTGAACTATATTTCCAGATTTATATCTCACATGACTGCCACATGTGTGTCGATATTCAAGCTCCTCCGGAAAGATCAGTCTCTTGATTGGACTGAGGATTGCCAGAAAGCTTTCGACAGTATCAAAGAGTATTTGTCTGAACCTCCGATCTTGTCTCCGCCTGTAGAAGGAAGACCTTTGATCATGTATCTGACAGTTCTTGAAGATTCGATGGGTTGTGTACTCGGTCAGCAAGGCGAATCAGGGAAGAAAGAATCTACTATTTACTACCTCAGTAAGAAGTTCACCGATTGTGAGACTCGATACTCTATGCTTGAGAAGACGTGTTGTGCTTTGGCTTGGGCTGCTAAGCGTTTGCGCCAGTACATGATAAATCATACAACTTGGTTGATATCCCGAATGAATCCAATCAAGTATATTTTCGAGAAACCTGCTTTAATTGGGAGGATTGCCCGTTGGCAGATGTTGTTGTCTGAGTATGATATCGAGTATCGGGTTCAGAAAGCTATCAAAGGTAGTATCTTGGCTGACCATTTGGCACATCAACCGATTGAAGATCATCAGCCTGTTCAGTACGACTTCCCAGACGAGGAGATTCTGTATTTGAAAATGAAAGATTGTGATGAGCCTGCACTTGACGAAGGTCCGGAACCTGGTTCCAAATGGACGATGGTGTTTGATAGCACTGTAAATCAGTACGGAAATGGAATTGGGGCAGTAATCATTACTCCTCATGGCACACATATTCCGTTTACAGCAAGGCTAACTTTCAAATGCACGAATAATATGGCTGAGTATGAAGCTTGTATTATGGGACTAGAAGAATGTATTGATTTGAGAATCAAGCTTCTTGATGTGTATGGTGATTCAGCCTTGGTTGTCAACCAGATCAAGGGTGAATGGGAGATGAATCAGCCTGGTCTCATTCCGTATAGAGATTATGTCGAGGAGGATTTCAACGTTCTTTACAGAAGTTGACTTCCATCATATTCCTCGAGAGGATAATCGGATGGCAGATGCTCTTGCTACGCTTGCTTCGATGATTGTGGTCAAGTATTGGAATGAGGTTCCTAATATTACCGTGATGCGCTTGGATAGACCAGCTCACGTGTTTGCAGTGGAAGAAGTACATGATGATAAGCCTTGGTATTTTGATATCAAGAATTTCCTTCAGGGCCAGATTTACCCGCCTGGGGCATCTGTGAAAGATAGGAAAACTTTGAGCAGGTTGTCAGGCAGTTTCTACCTCAGTGGTGAAGTGCTATACAAGAGAAATTTTGACATGGTTCTGCTCAGATGCGTTGATAGACACGAAGCAAACCTGTTGATGAATGAGGTCCATGAGGGTTCATTTGGTACTCATTCCAATGGACATGCCATGGCGAGAAAGATGTTGAGAGCAGGCTACTATTGGCTGACAATGGAGTCTGACTGCTGCAAATATGTGAAGAGATGCCACAAGTGTCAGATTTATGCGGATAAGATTCATATTCCTCCGACACTTCTGAATGTGATTTCATCACCATGGCCTTTCTCTATGTGGGGAATCGACATGATTGGCATGATTGAACCGAAAGCGTCCAACGGACACAGGTTTATTCTCGTAGCAATTGATTACTTCACCAAATGGGTTGAAGCCGCATCATATGCGAATGTGACCAGACAGGTGGTTGTGAAGTTTATCAAGAATCAAATTATTTGCCGTTATGGTGTTCCAGATAAGATCATTACTGATAATGGATCTAATCTGAATAACAAGATAATGGAAGAGTTGTGCGCTGAGTTCAAGATTGCACACCATAATTCCTCTCCTTACAGACCTAAGATGAATGGGGCTGTTGAAGCGGCTAACAAGAACATCAAGAAGATTATCCAGAAGATGGTTGTTACGTAAAAAGATTGGCATGAGATACTGCCATTTGCTTTGCATGGATATCGTACGTCTGTCCGCACTTCAACAGGGGCAACCCCTTTCTCTCTTGTTTACGGCATGGAAGCTGTTCTCCCAGTAGAGGTGGAGATCCCATTAATGAGAGTCTTGATGGAAGCCAAGTTGACTGATGCTGAATGGATTCAGAGTCGTTACGACTAGTTGAATCTAATTGAAGAGAAGCGATTGACTGCCATGTGCCATGGTCAGTTATATCAGCAGAGAATGAAGAAAGCATTCGATAAGAAGGTCAAGCCTCGCGTGTTCCGAGAAGGTGACCTCG
Organism: Lathyrus oleraceus; assembly: GCF_024323335.1. Lineage (NCBI taxonomy): Eukaryota > Viridiplantae > Streptophyta > Magnoliopsida > Fabales > Fabaceae > Lathyrus > Lathyrus oleraceus. The sequence continues at coordinate 486,720,243 of NC_066584.1, read as the reverse complement.
TGCTCAAGAAAGTCTTGTCTTTCGCGCCCGATTCCAGGGGCAAGTGGACTCCAAACTACGAGGGTTCATATGTTGTCAAGAGAGCCTTTTCAGGCGGAGCTTTGATGCTCACAACTATGGATGGGGAGGATTTCACTCGTCCTGTGAATTCAGATGCAGTCAAGAAATACTTTGCCTAAAAAAAAGAGTATAAGAAAAAATAGAATAGCTCGCTAATTTGAAAACCCGAAAGGGCGGCTTGGGCAAAAAATGAGCGTCTCGGTGGAAGACCCGAAAGGGCGATCCAGGCAAAAGTTAGAGACAAAGAAAAAATGAATTTGCATCCCGCTAGATTGAGTACCTCACCCTGGGGCAATCTAGGCAAAAATTAGGGATTTGGCAAGTAACTGCATCCTGACAAGACTTTCTGTTTCACAGCCGTCTTTTCGTCAGAAATTCTCGATTCGTCGCCGACTGAAGCTTCGAATACATCGAAATTCAAATTGGTAGAGAAAGGATCATTATGTTCAATGTAGCCCTCTTCCAATATATATCATTGATTTCAAACTTGTACAGATCTATGGAGTCCTGCCATTCGCAGACTACCATTCCATCAAATCAATTTGAGCTTTTATCCAATTACTTGCACTCTTATTTGTTTCAATTCAACAAATGTTTTGCATGTTTTAATTGATAAAATGTCATTGTCTAAACAAACAAATTTTTTCATAAAAAAAAATGTTTTTAAACAAAGTGAACATTCACAATGATAAAAGGATACTCGAGAATTTCTCAGTGCTCTCCCAAGGGTGGCATGATTTCCAACAGGGTAAGACATCCGTTCATTATTCCTAGCATGTTTGTATCCTCTTTCTCTAGATCGTTGTTGGGGTTGCTCCCCAAGCAGAGCTTCTGTTAAGTTTGTTTGTGTTCCCAGAGCAGAGTGCTTGTTGGAAACTTCAGTTTTCCTCTCTCTCGCAGCATTCTCTCCTCAGCACGGTCGCTTTCCTTTTGGAAGATTCAGTAGTTGGTGGGTTGACTCCCCGTTACTTTGTCTTTTTCCCCGGTGAAGTCGCCAGCGGATTTGTGATATGATATTTCATCTATGATATCTTCCCATCATAGGTGTTTGTTGAGGTTTTCACCTCCCCTCCCTTCAGCAGAGCAGTGAGTTTTTTCCTCCTCAGCAGTTGTGGTATTTTATGAAGGTTCGATACTTGGTGGTCGATCCCCAGTTCTCCTTCTCTTTCTCAGGCAAATGTCCCATGGATTGGTTGCATGGTGGATTGTATCTGTGTTGATAATCCTCCCCTGCAGAAAGTGGGTGATGTCCTGATATTTTTGATCCCCAATAGAGTAGCTTGTATGGCAGAATCTACTTGTGTGATCTTTTCTTCCTCAGTGAGTTGTTCCCCAATGGAGTCGCTGACAGTATCCCCAGTAGAGTCGCTTGTGCGACTAGATTCTATTTGTGTGTTCTGTTCTCTTCGGTAGTTCTTGCTTGTGCAGCGAACACCTTGTTTCTCATATGAGAATGATAATCTCTTGCAGAAGTCTCATGATTTCTCTTCATCCCCAACAGATTTGCTTTCGTGGCAGTTTCTGGCTGCTGAGAACTTTTGGTCCCCAGTTGGGTTGATTGACGATCCATCGTTCAGAGATTTGGTGATTCCTTTGATATCTCTGATCTCTTGCTTCCCCGCAGATCTTTGCTTTTCAGCATTCAGATCTCCAGCAGATTGGCTTTCCATCGTATTTCTTGGATTTTTCTCTGGAAGTGTAGTACCGGGCGTTTGTTCCCTGGGCCTGTTTGTGTTAGAAATTTCTGTTTTGTCAGCATTCATCAAACATAAATCACGCATACTCATGCATAATCATAAACATACAAATATTCATGTTGCATTTTTGCCATATATCTTTTGTTTGTTGTCTCCTGCTAATGGGGATACAGATCTCTCCAGTAGATTCCCCCAAGCAGATGTCGGGTGTCTAATCTCTCAATATAGAGTCAGCCCTTAAGCAGAAAGTGTCTATCCTTTCCTGCCATTTCCCCACTGAGATATGAAGGTGAGAAAAACAAGAAAGGGGGGGTTTGAATTGTTTTGGAAAATAAGCGTTTTTCAAAATAAAGACCACACAAGGAATTTATACTGGTTCGCTTATCACACAAAGCTACTCCAGTCCACCCGGCCAAGGTGATTTCGCCTTCAACAAGGACTTAATCCACTAATCTTAAAAGATTGTTTACAACCAACGTCTAAGAGAAAGATCTCTTAGTCCTCTCAAGTATACAGACTGCGCAGAGTCACTTGAGGAAATAAAACAATAGATAAAAGACTATGTAATCTAGAGTGCTTCTAAGATAAGCAAATATTACAACAGTAAGAACAAAAGAGTGTTTCACGTTCTAAGCAAAAGCTTTGTGAAAGATTGAGAGAGACAGAGAGAATGTTTCAGTGTATGCCTTGCGCGCCTCTCAATGTTGATTGCTGTCCTTTATATAGGAGTGAAAGGACCGTTGAAATTGATGGCAGATAATTTGTCTTGAATAGGAATTAATGCCATAACTTCTGTTGTTTCTTGCCAAAACAACTTTGTCTCTCCGAATAACTTCTTTCCAAATATAGTTCCTTTCCATTTTAATTTGAAGTTAACGTTACTCTTTCTGTATTAGGAAATCCATTTTCAAAGTCTGCGTGACTCTGGGAATCTTGGAATCTTGCTGTGTTGATTCGGAGCTTCTGATGATGTCTTCAGATGACGCTGAGAGCTTCTGGAATGATATACCGTTGTTCAGAGTCAGAACTTCTAGAGTGCACTTCTTCTTCAGATGCTTCTGATATTCTGCTGTTTTGCTCAGAGTTAAAACTTCTTGTGCGTGTTTCTACTTCAGATGCTTCTGATCTTCTGATAATTTGTATCTGATATGATTCTGTATCTGATGACGTCATCAGATCTCTTCCTTCTTTCCTTAGAACCCTGCACACTTAGAAACTTTTCGTTAGGGTGCCATTTTTGGTTTCATCCTTTGTTATCATCAAAATCATGGAATCTGTTGTAGAACAATTTTTGTTCTTACAATCTCCCCCTTTTTGATGATGACAAAACAAACTTAAATAGCAGATGAAACAGGAATTATCAGATCAGGAGCTCCCCCTGAGATGAGCTAGGGAGTTCAGAAGTTCTTACCAGAGCTTCCAAGCAATGAAGTTTCGATACTATCTGCAATTTCTTAAGTCCAATGTTAGATGAATTTATTTTTAAGAAAAGCATGTTGTAGAGTGCTTAGGGTATTAGGCAATTTTCATCAGAGCTATATTGATTTCTCCCCCTTTTTGTCAGAATCAAAAAGACTTAAACAAAATAATCAAAGAGATATTATATTCAGATAATAGAGCAACAGAGACAATGGCAAGAAAGCAAACAAGCAAACATCAGAACAAGAAAAAACAAGGCAACAAATAAACAAATCCTAAGTGCCTAAGGGTTGGGAGGCGGAGGCATTCTCTGAAGCAGTTGAGCCAGCATGTTCTGAATGTTGTCGTTGACGGTGTCCTGTTTGTCCATTCTGGCTCTGAGTTCCTTCTGATCTTTCTGAAGTTCTTCAAGTGTCTTGAGAACCATGGGAATGACAGAAGAGGACTCCCCCTGAGTCAGCGCACTATTTTCTTCAGCAGCTCTGGCTTCAGCTTCTGCAGCTGCCTTTGCTTCAGCTTCAGCAGCAGCAGCAGCAACAACAACATCAGCTAGAGCTTTAGCCACAGGAGGTTCAAAGGGAATAGAGGGAGCAGACTTACCAGTAGATACTTGCAGAGGCGCTGGAGATCTTGTTTCAGAAGTTTCTCCTAGCCTTGCTTTCTTTGCCTTTGAAGACTTCTTTTCAGAGGGACCTTATTTGAACTTGACGAAGTCTTCTTCTGAATCTAGACAATCGTCCAGTCTGAAGTCAGAGATGTCAACTCCTTCATCCTTCAGACGCTGCATATAATGAAGGATTGCTTCTCTGGGTTCATTCTTGTAGAACCTTGCAAGACCATGTGGCAGCTTCCTCTGATCTTTCAAGGCGTCCCAGGAGGTGTCCAGCGTGGGTTTGAATTGAATCTTCTTCAGAATTCTCATGCTCTTCAGATTTCTGGAGTTCAGAGGCCTTCCAGTATCTATAGCCAGATCTTCCATAAGCTTGTTCTTCTCCAGATGATCTACAAGCCCATTTTCGATGAAAACATCAGACAGAAGTCTTCCTAGAGGGATGTAGGTTCTGGGTTTCATGTTGTTTCTGGTCTCCCGTACAGAATCTCTGAGATACTTGAAGAGTAGTGCTGGGAGGCAGAGCTTCAAACCTTTGTGAATGCAATACAGAATGCACTTCTGATCTGTATTGATGTAGTCATAGGAGTTTGATGCTGGGCGGTGATGAATGGTTCCCATAATGATCTTGAGCCATACTCTGAGGTTCTGATGAAGTTCTTTGTTCTTTGATGGATTGCCTTCAGTGTTAGGTTTGAATATAGTGGGATTGATTACTTGAGCAATGTACCTTGATCTAGGGTTGATATCGTAGATCCTTCTTCCTCCAGTTTTCTCCATGTTCAGTAAAGAAGCAATTGATTTTTCAGTAATCACTATCTTGACCCCCAACACGTAGGAGACGATGAAATGGTCATCAGCGTCAGCAAATCTCCAGAATTCTTTGATGAGGTTTGCGTAAACAGGGCCATAGAGCCGTTGAAAGTAGTTTTCCCAACCTTGTTGACGAAGTTCTTCAATAAGATCTACTCCGTTTCTCTTCATGTTGTTGAAGTCTACCAGTGATTCACATAAAACTTCCAGTCCCTCAAAGGGAGTTGCCAGGTTGATATGAGGCTCACGATCAAGAACATGGGGTTCCTTGTACACTGGAGTAATGGAAACGCCTGTAACTGTTGGAGTGGGAATGCTTGTGCTTTGGGCTGTGGTGCTTGATTCCATTTGTTGAGAAAAGTTGAAAACTTGTTGTTGTTGAGCATCCATTGTTGATGAATATGAGTTGAAGATGAACTGCTTGCAGAAATGCTTCAGAGAATAGGTTTGAGAGTGAGTGAGAGTGAAAAGTGTGTGAAGTGTGAGAGGAGTGTTTAAATACCCTAAACAAAAACACATGCAAAACGACACACAAAATAGTGTTAGCACAAGAACCAAGTTATCACGCTTGGGAAAAATGATTATGGCTCATTAATGAATGTCTAATCCCAACAGTATGCACACTGCTCGAGGAGATCTCAAACGTCTGGCCTTTGAATTTCTTCTGGACAGCTGTCTAGAAGTTCCAAGGTTAGACGCTAAGTGCTCCACATGGTTTGATGTATCTGATCTTCAGGAATACCAAAGGATTGGTTCCTGGAGATTTCTAACTCAAATATCTTCTTAACTTGGTAGAAGTATCAGAGTCAGAGACAGAAGCTCATTTGTTTATGTCAGAGTCTCATTTTACATCTTCAGAGGCACAATTTATTCAGGGCAATTTTGAATGTTCAGATTTTCTAAGATAAAAAGAAATCTATCTTCAGCTAAAAGCTTAGTAAATATATTTGCCCATTGATGATCTGTATCAATGAACTTCAATGTTACTATTCCTTTCTGAACATAGTCTCTGATAAAATGATGTTTTATTTCAATGTGCTTAGCTCTGGAGTGTAGAATGGGATTCTTACTTAGACAAATGGCAGCAGTGTTATCACAGAAGATAGGAATGTTACTCTCGAAGATTTGCAGATCTTCTAACTGATTCTTCATCCAGAGCATCTGAGTTGTGCACAGTGATGCTGAGATGTATTCTGCTTCTGCAGTAGATAGAGCGATAGTTGACTGTCTCTTGCTGGCCCAGGATATCAGATTGTTTCCTAGGAGCTGGCAATTTCCAGATGTGCTTTTTCGTTCTAGTCTATCTCCTACATAATCTGCATCACAGTAACCCGAAAGTCTATACTCTGATGTTTTCTCATACATCAGGCCCAGGTTAGGAGTTCCTTTCAGATATTTGAGAATTCTCTTAACTGCTGTTAAGTGAGTTTCTCTAGGATCTGATTAGAATCTGGCACAGAGACAGACACTAAAGAGAATATCAGGTCGAGTAGCAGTTAGATAGAGAAGAGAGCCTATCATACCTCGATAGAGCTTCTGACAAACCTTTTTGCTTACTTCTTCCTTTTCAAGAATGCATGTTGGATGCATGGGAGTTTTTGCAGAGTTGCAGTCAGCCATGTCAAATTTCTTCAGAACATCTTTAATGTATTTGCTTTGATGAACGTACGTGACTTCTGAAGTTTGATTAATTTGAATTCCCAGAAAGAACTTTAGTTCTTGCATTAAGCTCATTTCAAATTCTGCCTGCATTAACTCAGAGAATTCTTGACAAACAGAGGCGTTAGCTGAACCAAAAATAATATCATCAACGTATATCTGGCATATCATGAGATCATTGTTAAGGTTTTTACAGAAGAGTGTGGAGTCAACTTTTCCTCTGATAAAATTGTGTCCCAGAAGAAAATTGCTTAAACGTTCATACCAAGCTCTGGGAGCTTGTTTAAGCCCATATAAAGATTTTTTAAGTTTAAAAACATGTTCTGGAAATTTTGGATTTTCAAAACCTGGAGGTTGGTTGACATACACTTCTTCTGATATATAACCATTAAGGAATGCGCTCTTGACATCCATTTGATATAATTTGATAGAGTGGTTTATAGAAAAAGAGACAAGAAGACGAATAGATTTTAACCTTGCGACTGGAGCAAAGGTTTCATTGTAGTCAATACCTTCTTGTTGACTGTAACCTTGAGCTACCAGTCGAGCTTTGTTTTTGACGACTTCTCCTTTCTCATTCAGCTTGTTTCTGAATACCCATCTGATTCCAATAACGTGAGTGCCTCTGGGCTTTGGAACAAGATCCCAGACATCATTCTTTGTGAATTGATCTAATTCTTCTTGCATGGCTGAAACCCAGTCGTTATCTTGAAGTGCTTCATCACAGGACGTAGGCTCGATCAGAGACACTAGTCCCAGAGGAGTATCTTCAGAGGTCCTGAAGGTAGATCTGGTTCTGACAGGTTCGTCCTTGTTGCCCAGAATCAAATCTTCAGATACGTTGATACGACTTTTAACTTTTTTTGGGATTTCTGGGGATTTAATTTCCTCAGAGTTCTGAGTGACAGTTGCTTCTGGAGCTTTATCAGATCCTGCAAGAGTGATTTCTAAATCTGCAAAATTTTCAACTAGCTTTGACTTTTCAGGGTCAAGCTTATCATCAAATCTGACATGAATTGATTCTTCAACAATTTTGGTTTCTGTGTTGTATACTCTGTAGCCTTTAGAGCGTTCTGAGTATCCTAACATAATACCATTCTGTGCTTTGGAATCAAACTTGTTCAGATGTTCTTTAGTGATTAAAATAAAACAAGAACATCCAAAAGGATGAAAATATGAAATGTTTGGTTTCCTTCCTTTACACAGTTCATAGGGAGTCTTATCCAGAATAGGTCTTATGGAGATTCTATTCTGAATGTAACACGATGTATTTACAGCTTCGGCCCAAAAGTGCTTTGCCATATTAGTTTCATTGATCATAGTTCTGGCCATCTCTTGGAGTGTCCTATTCTTCCTCTCTACAACTCCATTTTGTTGTGGAGTTCTAGGGCAGGAGAAATCATGGGATATTCCATTAGAGTCAAATAATTTCTCAAAGGATTTATTTTCAAATTCCCCACCATGATCACTTCTGACTCTGATAATCTTAGAGTCAAATTCTTTTTGCACTTTGGAGCAGAAACTGGTGAATACAGAGTGAGACTCACTCTTGTGCTTTAGGAATTTCACCCATGTCCAACGACTATAATCATCAACAATTACTAGTCCATACTTCTTTCCATTGACTGATGCTGTTTTCACAGGACCAAATAAGTCAATGTGGAGAAGTTCCAGAGGCTTAGAGGTAGAAACAACATTTTTCTTTTTGAAAGATGTTTTTGAAAACTTTCCTTTCTGACATGCCTCACATAGAGCATCTGAAGAGAACTTCAGTTTAGGTAGGCCTCTGACTAACTCGAGTTTATTTAGCTGAGAAAGTTTCCTCATGCTAATGTGGCCCAAGCGTCTATGCCACACCCATTGCTCTTCGTGAACAGTCATCAGACATTTAACATTTTGTTCTTTTAAATCAGAAAGATTGATTTTATAAATGTTGTTTTTCCTCTTGCCTGTGAATAGGACTGAACCATTGTTTTGATTTATGGCTTTACATGCTTTTTGATTAAAGATCACGTCATAACCGTTATCACTTAATTGACTTATGGATAACAAATTATGCATTAATCCTTCTACGTAAAGAACATCAGATATGGAGGGAAGAGTATCATTACCAATAGTTCCGGAGCCTCTGATCCTTCCTTTCTGATCTCCTCCGAAACCCGCGAATCCAGCGTCTTTAAGTTCCAGGCTTTGGAACATAGACTTTCTTCCCGTCATGTGTCGCGAGCATCCAGAGTCCAGGTACCATGACTGGTGTCTGAACTTTGCTGCATAGGATATCTGCAACATAAACCATCTTATCTTTTGGTACCCAGAGTCTCTTGGGTCCTTTCTGATTAGTTTTCCCAGAGTTTCTTATAACTTTGGGTTTTCTAGCATTTTCAAATTTTTGTTCTTGTGTGTGCGTATAGTGATATGAAAATGGAGATTTAAGTTGATCACTAGTAGAAGTTTTGTCTTCCTTAGGTTCATACCCAATTCCCTTTTTATTGTTCTGACTAACTCCATAAATCATGGATGCCATAACACTCCCTCCTATCCCATTTTTCAGAAATTCTTGAAAGGCTTCTTCGTATTTATAAATTATTGTATTTGAAGTTTGTGGTGCTTGAGACAACGCTTATTCCAATTCTAAACATTTTCTTTTTGCTCCATCTCTTTCTAATGTTAAAGGTCTGATTTTATCTTCTCGTGCTAGAATTGTCATCTCAAGTTTGCCACATTCTTCAAATTATGCTTCAAGACAGCCTTTTATATTTTTAAACTTTTGTTTTAATTTCTGATATGAGCTAAGAGTTTCTGACAAGCATGATTCTAGATCAGATCGAGAGAGTTCAGAAAATACCTCTTCAGATTCTTCATCTGAGCTGCTTCTGGATGTGGTAGCCATAAATGCCACATTGGCCTGTTCATCAGAGTCAGATTCTGATGAACCAGATTCACTATCATCCCAGGTAGCCATTAGTCCTTTCTTTGTCCTGAAGGTATTTTTCTTGAAACTTTCTTTTCTGGGATTGTCTTTCTTTAGCTTGGGGCATTCATTCCTGTAGTGACCTGTTTCTTTACATTCATAACAAGTAATATCTTTGTTAGTTTTACCTTTTGAGGTTGATTCTGATCGATCCCCTCTGGGTCTTGGTCTTCTGAAGTTGTTGTTCCTCTTTTTCCATAGTTGTTTAACTCTTCTGGTCAGGAGGGACAATTCTTCTTCATCATCAGAATCTTCTGGTTCAGAGTCATCAGCATCTTCAGTTTCTGCCTGGAAAGCTTTGGTTCTGTCAGATTTGCGTCTTTTAGATCTGGACTTTAATGCTACAGACTTGTTCTTTTTCTGAGGCTCATCTTCCTCTAGTTCTATCTCATGGCTTCTGAGGGAACTGACAAGCTCTTCAAGACTGATATTATTCAGATCCTTTGACAGCTTCAGGGCAGTGACCATGGGTCTCCACTTCTTTGGCAAACTTCTGACTATCTTTTTGACGTGGTCTGCAGTTGTGTATCCTTTGTCTAGAACCTTGAGACCTGCAATAAGAGTTTGGAATCTAGAGAACATTACCTCTATGGCTTCGTCATCTTCCATTTTGAAAGCTTCATATTTCTGGATAAGCGCCAGAGCCTTTGTCTCTTTGACCTGAGAGTTTCCTTCATGAGTCATCCTCAGAGAGTCAAGGATGTCTTTGGTTGTTTCTCTGTTGGTGATCTTTTCATACTCGTTGTAAGATATAGCATTGAGAAGTATGGTTCTGGCCTTGTGGTGATTTTTGAAGACACGCTTCTGATCTTCTGACATCTTACTTCTGGGAACTTCAACTCCATTTTCTGAGACTGGAGGTGTGTATCCATCTGTGACAATGTCCCAGAGGTCAGCATCATAACCCAGAAAGAAACTTACAATTCTATCTTTCCAGTAGTCGAATTTCTCTCCATCAAAAACAGGAGGCTTAGCATTGTAACTGTCTCTTTCATTTGTGTGGGGCATAGTTTTTCTCGTTCTGGATCACTCTACACTGTTAAGTGTTTGATTAGAAAATCAATAACAGAGCTGAAGCTCTGATACCAATTGAAGGTGAGAAAAACAAGAAAGGGGGGGTTTGAATTGTTTTGGAAAATAAGCGTTTTTCAAAATAAAGACAACACAAGGAATTTATACTGGTTCGCTTATCACACAAAGCTACTCCAGTCCACCCGGCCAAGGTGATTTCGCCTTCAACAAGGACTTAATCCACTAATCTTGAAAGATTGTTTACAACCAACGTCTAAGAGAAAGATCTCTTAGTCCTCTCAAGTATACAGACTGCGCAGAGTCACTTGAGGAAATAAAACAATAGATAAAAGACTATGTAATCTAGAGTGCTTCTAAGATAAGCAAATATTACAACAGTAAGAACAAAAGAGTGTTTCACGTTCTAAGCAAAAGCTTTGTGAAAGATTGAGAGAGAGAGAGAGAATGTTTCAGTGTATGCCTTGCGCGCCTCTCAATGTTGATTGCTGTCCTTTATATAGGAGTGAAAGGACCGTCGAAATTGATGGCAGATAATTTGTCTTGAATAGGAATTAATGCCATAACTTCTGTTGTTTCTTGCCAAAACAACTTTGTCTCTCCGAATAACTTCTTTCCAAATATAGTTCCTTTCCATTTGAATTTGAAGTTAACGTTACTCTTTCTGTATTAGGAAATCCAATTTCAAAGTCTGCGTGACTCTGGGAATCTTGGAATCTTGCTGTGTTGATTCGGAGCTTCTGATGATGTCTTCAGATGACGCTGAGAGCTTCTGGAATGATATACCGTTGTTCAGAGTCAGAACTTCTAGAGTGCACTTCTTCTTCAGATGCTTCTGATATTCTGCTGTTTTGCTCAGAGTTAAAACTTCTTGAGCGTGTTTCTACTTCAGATGCTTCTGATCTTCTGATAATTTGTATCTGATAAGATTCTGTATCTGATGACGTCATAAGATCTCTTCCTTCTTTCCTTAGAACCCTGCACACTTAGAAACTTTTCGTTAGGGTGCCATTTTTGGTTTCATCCTTTGTTATCATCAAAATCATGGAATCTGTTGTAGAACAATTTTTGTTCTTACAAGATATATCCTCGTGGATGACGGTTGTTTCCGTTCCCTCCCAACACACATATTGGGATGAGTTCCCCTTTTGAGTTCTATCCTCATTAGGACGAGTCTTGATTCGGTTCGCCTTTTTGGTTTGATCCTAAATTGGCCTTTTTCCAACTGTCTCTCGTGCTTCCCTGTGGTATAAATGAATAATTGCTTACTAACCGGCGCTCATTCATCTTATCCTCAGTGGAATTCTTGGCTTTTTGCCTACAAACCAGCAGTTGTAAGTCCTATCTGTGTGGTTTACTACCTACTACCCGATAGTTATAAACCCTATTTTCTCCCCTAGCAGAGTTAACTTTGTTGTTCATCCCAACCGATGACAGTTACTCTTCTGTGGTTTTCTACCCTGTATTTGGTAGATGTAATCCCCTCTTTGTGGTTATCTTCATCCAGTATTCGATGTTGATTTTCCCTCTCTCTTCTGGGTAATTGCTCTTCGCTAGCAATTTTATCCCCAGTGAGTCCTTTCACCGTTTGCCAGTGATTGTGTTCCTTGGATCATTGATTTTCATCAATGTATTACCGGCGAGTTTTCTTTCATTTACCTTTTGTTGGTAATGTTTGTTGCTCCCTTTGATCGGTCATCATTATATACCTAGTTTGGTATCCCGATGCCTTTCGTTTTCGGTTGATCTATCCTTTAACAACCTACGACCCGGTTATGGATAATCTTCCATGCGAGTATATTATCTACGTTTTGACGGCTATAGATGATACACCTCATGCACTCTTTGGTCAATCTTTTGATTGTTTTCTCCAGCAGAGTAAGATTCGTATTCCTTGTGGAATCGAATGTCCATCCTATAAACAAGTCTGCTTTTCTAGCTTTCTTCAGGATGATGAGTGTTTTGGAATACAAACCAATTCACGATTTCGGTTGATTTCATCCTTTAACAACCTACAACCCGGTTATGGATAATCTTCCATGCGAGAGTATTATCTATGTTTTGACGGCTATAGATGATACACCTCATGCACTCTTTGGTCAATCTTTTGATTGTTTTCTCCAGCAGAGTAAGATTCGTATTCCTTGTGGAATCGAATGTCCATCCTATAAACAAGTTTTCTTTTCTAGCTTTCTTCAGGATGATGAGTGTTTTGGAACACAAACCAATTCACGATTTCGGATGATTTCATCCTTTGACAACCTACAACCCGGTTATGGATAATCTTCCATGCGAGTATATTATCTACGTTTTGACGGCTATAGATAATATATCTCATGCACTCTTTGGTTGAATCCTTTGTTTGTTTCCCCAACTGAGTAAGATTCGCATTCTTTACAGAATCGAATATCCATCCTATAAACAAGTCTGCTTTTCTAGCTTTCTTCAGGATGATGAGTGTTTTGGAACACACACCAATTCACGCCTTGGTCGGTCACCTGTTATATACCTACAACCCGGTATCCTTGGTGTTCCTTCCTGTCTGCTCCCTACTGCGACCCTGGTCTCCTGTGGAGTCAGATTTCCCTGAGTTGAAGTATACCTTTTTCAGGTTTTCCTCAGATGATTTGGTCGATTGATATCTCTCACCCGTACACAGGTCTTAGATATTCATTCTTCCCGAGCATGTTACTCTCTAACCGGTAACATCTCATCCTTTGGCTTCCCCTGGAAAGTCTTTGTTAGATTTCCCCAGCGGAGTTGTGGTTATATTTGTGTTACTGTATTGGCGTTTTCCCCGATACACGCATTCTTTGAGTCAGCTTGAGTCTTTCCAATGGATGTGTCTTCCTTTGGAACTCTTTCCTCCCCAGTTTGAGTCCTTTATTCCCTAGTGAGGTCTCCAGTCCAGTCGTGCCCTGCTCACGCAGCGTCAGTTTCCTCTGATTCAGAGTCGTGTCCTGCTCACGCATTTTTTCTTATCCCCATGAGAGTCCTGTTAGAGTCTCTGTTCCTGGTGAGTGTATTACTCTGATGGATCTTCTTTTCTTCTTTGTGGACTCATGTTCCCCACAGAGATAGTTTGTTTTGCATTCATACATTTGCATCATGAGGTCTCTTAGGGACCAAAATTTGTCTCATTATTGTTATTTAAGCCCATTCTACCGCGTCGATATGAAGATTTTAACCTTCACTTCTCCGGCTGGAATGACCTTAAATAGGGGCATCTGTAAGACCCCAATTTTGTCCCTAAGATCCCTCATGGCATCATATCATATCATTGCATTGCCTCAAGGATCATTGGACACCTTGCTTCCCTTCCCTGTGGGTGGGATCTCCTTTTGAGAGTGGTTCTTGATCACCAAGCATCCCTTGCATTTATATGTCATTGCTTTTCTTTTAATCACTAACCAAAAGTAGAAAAATATGTCATCTAACCTTTGTCTTGCAGATGAAGCAATAACAGGTCAAGGCATCAAAGGCATTCATTGAGCAATAGATGGTGGTCATTCTTGAGATTTGGACCCCAGAATCATTCACAAGAGTTCATATGAGCTATGATGACATTTTGAAGTAAAATCCCAAGTGGTAGAGGCTTGAATTTCATCAGAACATTTTCAGATCATCTGAAGACCTAGAAAGTCAACTGCAAAGTCAACTGTGGATTTGGAGGTGGGAAGTGATTAGAAATATTTCATTCATGTTCAAACAAGTCTCATTTGACATTTTCAAACACTCACATTGAAGAATTTGAGGTCCAGTCAAAAATTTCCCCAAATAGAAAGTGACCTATAATTTGAATTTTCCAAAAATGGAAAGATTTTGGACCAAGTTCAACTCAATATTACATCATCAAACATACTTCAAATGAAATTTTGTTGAACATGAAAGTTGTAGATCTTTCTCTCCCATTTCCAAAATGTCCAAGATCATGGATTTCTAATGTGTGGTTAAGGAGTTATGATCCAATCATTGACAAGTATACATGGAAATTCAAATGGGCATAACTTTTGAACCAAAACTCCAAAATGAGTGGTTCTTTTTGGAATATTCTCCTCTTGACCTCTAATTTCCAAATCATGCATCACATTACATGAATTCTCATCATATAATCACTTGTTAATCCATGCTTTTTTTGGAGGGAAATTACAAAATTCAAAAATGGTGCATTGTATGGACTTTTTATCATTGCCATTGGATTTAAAAGAGGATTTTAAGTGAAAATGATCAAGGAATTGGTACTGTTCATGTGTGCATGCCATGCACCATGCAATTTTCAAGTTTTTGCCAAACACCTTTTTTTTCACTTAATTTCAACTAAGCATGATTAATTTGGATTAAGAGATGATTAGTACATCATATAAATACTCTAATCATAACAGAATTTGAGAATCATTTTTTTTTCACATTTCTAGATCCAAAAACTTTTTCCCTCCAAAATTTTCTCTCAATCAAAACTTGAAAATTCTCCACATAGCATAGCATTTTTCTTCCATATTCTGGTTTATTGAGTGTAGTGGATGAAGAATCAAGCATTGGATCATTGAATTCGAGCAGAAATCAAGCATACTCCAAGCAAATTCATGAAGATGGAAGTGGAAAATTAATCAAGATCTAAGCCACTAAAAGCTCCAATTTCTTCATAAAGCTTCAAGTCATCAATATAGGAGTGGATCTAGACGCTTCAGGAGCTTGAATCACTGGTTTTATTGTTCTGCTCTTCAAGAGGTAAAAACTCGAATCTCTTAATTCTTCAATCCATTGCCATGTTTAGGTAGAGTTTTTCATGTTGATTAATCTGATATAAAATTCGTGTGAAATGGATGAGAAATGAATGAGTTATGCTTGATTAAAGTTTGACATGTCAAAATGTTTCTGCTCGTATCTCTTAATCCATGGCTTGTTAGGCTTAGATGTTGATTGATCTGTAACCTACATTGGAAGAGCTTTCTGTTGATGTATTCATTTCGGAATTCTGGAAAATTTTCTGAACACATGCACTGTGATGCCACCGTCTTCGCGAAGAAGACGGTGGAAACCTCCGCGCGCCATACGCGTACCATACGCGTATCACTTGCAGATTTTTGACCTTACGCGTACCATACGCGTACCAGCGCCAGGCTTTGGTCTGGTTCAGGCGCGCACACGCTTCGATTCCTGGCTGGCGCATAATTTCAAATGTCCATGCATTTTACCATTTCCCTCCACTTTTGTATGCTACATGCTTCACTTGTTTTTTTTTTATTTTTTCATCAACTTCAAAAAATCATATCGAATTGAAAAATGATCCAATTAATTCCAGGATTTTTGCTACACGATCCTTGAGATGTCTATTATTTTTTGGTAGTAGTTTCATGATTTTATCACTTCTGAAATTTGAATTCTGGTTGATTATGTGAGCATGTGTGCATATGTGACATTGCCTTGTTCCTTCTATTGTGAAATGCTCAAAAATAATCCAATGAATGTGAAATTTTGCATGCTAATTCTAGACACATTGCTGGACATTTTGGTTTTGGTTTGGTATTTTTCCTATGATTCATTTCTGTTTTATGCATGTGCTAACTTGGTGTGGCAATTTGTGTCACACCTTTGAATGTTCAACTTGTACCATTTAATTTCCATGCCAAATGATCTCTGATTCCCCTGATTTTTTGTATGTGGATCATGTTAGATGTCTTGAATGTTCATGAATTTTTCCAGATTTATTTGAATCATTTCTGTTTTGATTTGAATTTTTCATTCATGATGATCACATATGAGCTTTGAAATTGCCTTGAACTTCATTTGATCATGAAATGCATTTGATGATTGATTTTGATGTGAGCCTTTTTAGGATATGTCAACATGTGTTTGAAGTTACGTTGTGTTGAATTTCAGACCCTGTTTTGAATTTTTTCTCCATCTTTGACCCTAGGCTTTGACCTAGTGGTTTGTTGCTTACATGTGAGTTTTGATTTCAGGTTAAAGCATCCAAGTTCCATAGTTGATGATGCTTCATCATGTGAATATTAATGTTTGCTTTTGATTGCTAACACTTGTGTGTTTTGTAGGTTAATGCTAACTCATTTGAGTTTGCCTTATGGCTTACACATCTTGTACATTGGGATTATCTGTTGCTTATTGACTGTTGTTTGTTTGTCTGAGCATTGTACTGATTTGTTAGTTGTTTCCACAGGTACCTAAGTTGCTTTAAGTTCATTTGAACTTTGCTTTGCTTGGTTGATTAACCACTTAGGTATGATCCCTAATCTTCATGTAGTCTGGAAGACCTACTGTTATTGGTAGGCACCTGTCTGAAGTCCTCCTTAAGAGGCAATGCTTGTGATTGTTTAATTTTGTGCCAAGCAGGTAAAGTCCTCTTAAGAGGCAATTGGCAGATAAAAGAGATATGTAATCCATCTTCTGCTACTCAGTGTGTCATTCACTTTGCTCACACCATGTGTTGATGCATTATGAATAAGAACCCAAGATTTTATAGAGTCAATCATTTGTGGAGAAGAGTTCCTACTTTCTAAACTCCCACACCTTCCATTGATCAAAGCTCTCCCTGACCAGGGATAAGAGCTATGAGGCACACCCCTCATCTCCATTTCATCTGCTTCACCCTAACTCTCAATGTTAGGGTTAAGAGCTCAAAATACCCCATTCCAATTGGCTGTAAAGCCTAACCTTGCTTGAGCCTAATTGATTGGGTATAGTGTGTGCTAATTGACTTGTGTGTTTGCTTACTTGATTCATCTGTGCATATTTGCTTGAGTGTGCCTTTGTGCATTTATCATCATTACTTGTATATCATTTCATAATCATTGTTCATTAATTTGTAACATTTTGCTTTGTCCATGGAGGAATCAATTATAAGTCCACTGATTTGGCAGTTGTTTTCCTGTGATATGGTAGGAGACTAGTATAAGTCCATTGATTGGCATCTGGTATCCTTGTTTCTTTGCTTTAGGAGACTAGTATAAGCCCATTGATTGGCATCTGGTATCCTTGTTTCTTTTCTTTGTGAGACTAGTATAAGTCCATTGATTGGCATCTGGAATCCATGTTTCTCTTTGTTTTAGGAGATTGGTATAAGTCCATTGATTGGCGTCCGGTATCCATTTTGTTTTGTGAGATTGGAATAAGTCCATTGATTGGCATCCGGTATCCATTTACTTTGTTCATCTATTATTTGCTTTGTGTTGCCTTTTCCAAAGGAATCACTTGAATCATCTACATATGATCTCAAGAGGTGAACATCTAAGAAGTTTTACTTCCTCACCCTCCCACCTTTTGTTTCTTTAAACCTCCATTTGCATGTTAACCCAAAACTTGAAAAACTATTGTGCAAACATTTTCATCTGTTCTTCAAATTAGAAACCTAGGCCTTAAGCCTTTGATTTTCAAACTTCATTTTCACAATACTTCTGCTGAATTTGAATTCTAATCATACTTTGACTTCATTTTTGTGAACACTCCAAACTGGTTAATTTCACTCACTCAGTTGCTTTTGTGGCCCAAGTCCACTTCTTAATCAAGTTTTCATACAATAGCCGTAGATCTCAATTATCTTAGTGGTTGATGTTAATCTCACCTCTTGTCCTTAGTGATCGAACCGTAAGACTTCCATACTGAAAACAGGGTTCACCCCTCTAGTATGTCGAAGCTATTCTCACATGGTGGACTTGTTGTTTGTATAAGGTTGAGTTTTCTCTCGTGGATAATGAAAGACCTTAGGGCTTTTGTTTAAAATCAATCAATTCACCTTTTGGAAATCTTTTAGCCGAACTACGGCATTTTGATCCTTACCTTCCATGGAAAGGTACGTAGGCAACGGGTTCATCCGTTTAAACACAAAAACAATAAAAAATTGCATATTCTTTCTCTCATCCCTTCAATCCATGTTTGCACAATAAATATTTCATAAACAAATAACATTTCATACAACAAGTTGTGAAAAGGGCTCCCTAGGAGTACCTAGGACGTTTTGGGTGCCTAACACCTTCCCATTGCGTAATTAACCCCTTACCCAGATCTCTGACCTTTTCATTAGTTTTCTATGTGTAAAACTTCTTAGGCTTTTGTTCGCTTTTTAGCCATTCCTTTGGTTAAATAAAAGTGCGGTGGCGACTCTACCTTTGTATGCTTTGCTTTTGATTTAATCAATAGATCATAAAGTGACGAATACACCGCTACAGTGCCTACCAACCACCTTTCCACAATTTCTAATACCCTTGGAAGATTTATCTTTGCTATTGGAACCAAACTAAAATTTGAGTATGGTAGATTTATGTTTGAACAAATTGTCAAGCATGTATTTACTAATGCAGTGAAGCTGCCTATAGCCTTTCCCTCTATGATTTGTGGGATTATCCTGAGTCAACACCCTAGAATTCTGAGTACTAATGACCTACCAAGTAGAAGAAAACCTGCTCTATCAGTGCATTATAAATTGTTTGAAGGAAATCATGTCGAAGACATTGTCATGACATCTGCTATGAAAAAGCCAGCCTCAAAAGTTGGACTTATTGCTGAGCTGAAGGAGACGGGTAAAGAACTGTGTGAAGGGATAAGGGTAGCAACATCTAGGAAGAAATCGTTGGAAGCCTTGATTGCAAGCTTGGAGCAAGCTGAAGGTGAGAATATTGAACATGGTAAGGAAGCTGAAGCTCACACCTCTAGTGAGAGGTATACAACTAATGATGAGACAAGTGGCAATTCTATTTCTGATGCTGATGAAGCTGCAAGCTCAAGCTCCTCTAATTAGCTCCTTTGAATTTGGCCCCCATTGATGTGATGTTTTTTGTTGCTGTTCTGATGGATTTCTTGGATTTTGGGAGTTATGTTCTGCTGTTTTGATGTTTACTTTGTTGGTTTGTATCTCAGCTTGCTTAAAGATGTTTATGTACTTGTGTTCTGTAACACTTAACTTCTGACATTTTGGTTTTTGACTGAATAGACATTTATTTTGTCTCTTTGGTCTCTTTTGGCTATAAAGGGGGAAAAGTAGCTATAGTTATAGATGATGTTATAAATGATGATGTTATAGATGATGTTATAGATGATGTTATAGATGATGATGTTATAGATGATGTTGGAGATGATGTTGGATGTTTGATACAAAGAGGGAGAAAAGGGGGAAGTGTTTTGTTTGTGTAAAGCGGATTGGTGCTAGCTGAAGGGGGAGGTGGTGTTTTCTGAACACGAGCACATGCGTGTTTACTAGTTGCTATTTTTGCTAGTAATGTGTGTATGTTTACTTCTTCTGCTGAATTGATATTGTGATTGATTTCTTATGAAATGTATGATCTGATGTATGTTTTAGCCAAAATTTGCCAAAGGGGGAGTTTGTTGGTTCTATGTGTTGGCATCAATTTTGGTAAAACCTAGAGTTATTACAAGTTGTCATGCGTGTTATCTTAATATGTGATATCAGTTTCCTGCAGGATGTTTAAATATGGTTGTGCAAGATTTATCTAAGATGTCAGACCCGTTGTTAAGACATGTGTATACAGGACATTCAGTCTGAATGTTATGTATCTTAAGATTGCGCTTTCCATGCAAATCTGTGTGTGATTATGTGGAGATTGAATGCGCTATTCAAGGAGTAATTTGATTTGAAACCAGAATGATTTATTTTCCAATAAGGGATGATTAACTGTCGTTAATAAGAAGATACGCAAGGAAAATAGATTTAGGGTTTTATGATGCCCAGGCCCATTCAAAAGCCTCTATTTAAAGGCCATGTAAAACCTGGTGAAGCAATGACTTGTTGATCAATCATACTGAATTAACAATCGAGGTGTGTTTGACGGTCTGAAATTGGTGCCTTAGGGTTAATGACGGCACAAGGGTTGTGCTGTCAAAGAGTTATGTGATTAGGGTTGTGATTGCGCAAGAGTTGTGCTTTAAAGTATCAAGTGTTGATGCGAAAAACGACGTCGATTTCAAATGAATTGTTCATTAAAATTTTGGTTAACTCTGCGTAGTATGATTGGTCGCTGAAATTTAATTTGGCTTTAATTAATTAACAGAACTTAAATGAATAATAATAATGTGTTTATTATTATTGTCTTGTGGTGATCGGTTATGGCCTTAGTTTTTCTTTATTTTTTTTTGGGATTTTAAAATACGACCTGTGTGTCATGCCTCTCTTTTAATCTCTTAATGTAACTTCTTTTCTCATCTCACTCCCTCGTATGTAAACGAGTTTCTTTTATGTAATGTAATGTTATGAATAAAGAGAAGAATTCAATATCAAAGGAGGACAACCTTGAAGATCTTCCTTGGAGAAGCTTAAATCGTTATTAGGTTAGCTTAGGTTCTCTCATTGGCTTGGGAGAAAAATTACGCTGGGGGCCATAACTGTTTCATTATGTATGTTGATGCATGTAAATGTATGTTGATGCATGTGAGAGACAATTTATATGGTAAATAAGCCGGTGAGATCAGAATAATTGCAAATTCCCTCAAATTAAATATTAAGTTTATGCTTTCCAAGTTTTAGCACTCATCAAGACTAGTATCGAATAATGTAGGTTTCGCCCACGCGAGGTGCATGTTCTATTTTAGTAAGGTGCAATGGGATAATTGTAATATCCAATTTCTAAAATAATGGGTCAAACTTAACTAAACAAATTATAATAAGATTATATATGTTTAGAAGCAAGAGTTGGAAATGATCCATGTGATGGATTAGAATAAGGAGTTATTCACCCAACTAAAATATTCGAGAGTTTTATTAGATACAATTGGAAGGAGTTCCTACCTAAATAACCTAGTTTTGTGTAATCCGCCTACGCGGACTTAAAACAAAGTGAAATGTGGATCTCGACCCATTAGAAAATCTTCCAACAAGATTTTTCGAATCAAATGGTGAGGGTCATTTGTTTTGAGTAAAATAGTGGGAGCATATTTAATTAAAGGCCTAATTAAATATGTTATTGATACTTATATTTTCATTATTTTCATGTAGATTACCATGAAAACAAACACCTCTAACAACACTTTGCTATCAATCCTTGACAAGGAAAAATTGTCTGGGATAAATTTTCTGGATTGGCACCGAAATCTGAGGATTGTCCTCACACATGATAGAAAGTTGTATATCTTGGAGAAACCTGTTCCTAAAGAGGAACCTCCTAGTTCTGCACCTAAGGAAAAAAGAGATGCTTATAAGAAGCATATCGATGATGCCAATGAAACTGCTTGCCTCGTGCTAGCTACCATGAACTCAGAGTTACAAAAACAACATGAGAATATGGCAGCGTTCGATATGATCGAACACCTGAAGATGCTCTATCAAGAGAAAGCAGGGCATGAAAGGTTTGAAGTTTCAAAAGCCCTTTTCAAGGCAAGCTAGCTGAGAGAGCCCCTGTAGGTCCCCATGTGCTCAAGATGATTGGGTATGCGGAGAACCTTGTGAGGTTGGGTTTTCCCCTCGGAAAGGAACTTGTGACTGATTTGATCTTGCAATCGTTGCCAGATAGATTCAGTCAATTTGTCCTTAATTTCAATATGAATGATATGGACAAATCTCTTCCTGAACTACTATCCATGTTAAGAACTACTAAGCAGAATATGAATCAAAAGGGAAGTCAACTCTGATGATCGAAAATGGAAAGAGACAAAACAAAAGACCCACCAAGCAGGTGATAAAGGGAAAGGCAAGTAAGTTGTCGAACCCAAACCCACTGTTGCTGCTTTGAAGCCTAGTGGAGGCATAGCAAAGGAAGGCACCTGCTTCCATTGCGGTAAGATCGGACACTAGAAGAGAAACTGCCCAAAGTACCTAGAAGATAAGAAGAATGGAGTAGAGACTTTAACTTCAGGTATTTTTGTTATTGAAATTAACTTATCTACTTCTGCATCATGGGTATTAAATACTGGATGCGGTTCTCACATTTGTACCAATGTGCAGGGGCTAAAAAGGAGTAGAGATTTGGCAAAAGGTGAAGTTGACCTACGAGTTGGCAATGGAGCAATGCTTGCTGCTTTAGCCGTAGGAACTTATGTATTGACTTTACGTAGTGGTTTAATAATTTAGTTAGAGAACTGTTATTATGTACCTGCAATTAGCAGGAATATTATTTTCGTTTCTTATTTGGACAAGTTTGGTTTTTCATTTAGAATAAAGAATAATTGTTGCTCAATTTATTTGAATGATATATTCTATGCTACTGCACAAATGAACAATGGGCTATATGTCCTTGATCTTGAAATGCCTATTTATAACATTAATACTAAAAGGATGAAATCTAATGAGTTAAATCCAACTTACCTTTGGCATTGTCGATTAGGCCACATAAATGAGAAACGCATTTCCAAACTCCATAAAGATGGACTCTTGGACTCTTTTGATTATGAATCATATGAGACATGCAGATCTTATTTAATTGGAAAGATGACAAAGTGTCCACTCACAAGAAAATGTGAAAGAGCTAGTGATCTTTTGGCCCTCATACATACTGATGTATGTGGACCACTGAATATACCAACCAGAGGAAGTTTTCAGTACTTCATCACATTTACTGACGATTTCAGTAGATCTGGTTATGTGTATTTAATGAAACACAAATCAAAGTCCTTTGAAAATTTCAAGGAATTTAAGAATGAAGTACAAAACCAACTAGGTAAGAATATTAAAACTCTTCAATCAGATCGAGGTGGTGAGTATTTAAGCATAGAGTTTGATGACCATCTGAAAGAGTGTGGGATCCTATCCCAACTTATTCCTCCTGGAACACCCCAATGGAACGGTGTATCTGAGAGGAGAAATCGAACCTTGTTAGACATGGTCCGATCCATGATGAGTCACGCCGATCTTTCAAACTCCTTTTGGGGACATGCACCATTCACAATAGCTTACACACTTAACCGTGTTCCATCCAAAAAGGCTGAGAAGACACCATATGAGATATGGAGTGGTAAGAAACCACATATGTATTACATGAAGATTTGGGGTTGCGAAGTTTATGAGAAACGACAAATTTCAACTAAGCTTGAGCCCAAATCTTACAAATGCTTATTTGTGGGGTATCCTAAAGAAACAAGAGGGTATTACTTCTATAATCCTTTTGAGGGTAAAGTGTTTGTCGCTCGAACTGGAGTTTTCCTAGAAAGGGATTTTATTTTCAAAGGAATCAGTGGGAGAAAGTAGAGCTTGAAGAAATTCAAGAATCACAAAGCATTGATACACCTATAGAGGAATTAGAGCAGGAACCACAAGTAGTTATGGAAGAGAAACCTGCTCAAGTAGAACAAGACCATCGTAGGTCAAGTAGGATACATCACCTACCTGAGAGATATGGATATCTCATAACTGATCAAGGTGATGTATTACTCATGGATCAAGATGAGCATGTGACCTACCAAGATGCCATAACTAGTCCCGAGTATGAGAAGTGGCTAGAACCCATGAAATCTAAAATGGATTCCATGTCCACAAACCAAGTTTAGACCTTGGTAGAGCCTCCTGTAGGAGTTAACCCTATAGGATGCAAGTGGGTCTTCAAAAAGAAGACTGACATGGATGGTAAGGTACATACCTATAAGGCAATACTGGTTGCAAAAGGATATAAACAAATTTATGGGGTTGACTATGATGAAACCTTTTCACCAGTTGCAATGCTTAAATATGTTCGGATTTTACTTGCTATCGCTGCATATCATGATTATGAAATATGGTAGATGGATGTTAAAATTGCTTTCCTTGATGGGAATCTTCTTGAGGATGTGTACATGGCACAACCTGAAGGATTTGACATACCAGAAGAAGCCCAAAAGATATGTAAGTTACAAAGATCAATCTATGGATTGAAGCAAGCTTCCAGAAGCTGGAATCTTTGTTTTGATGAAATAGTAAAACAATATGGATTCATCAAGAACGAAGATGAGCCTTGTGTCTATAAGAAGGTTAGTGGGAGCATGATCGTTTTCCTGGTATTATATGTAGATGACATATTACTCATTGGATATGATGTCCCTACCCTACAACAAGTAAAGTCTTGGTTATGGAAATGCTTTTCTATGAAGGACCTAGGTGAAACAACCTATATATTAGGAATCAGGATCTATAGAGATAAACCATAAAAACTGCTTGGCCTAAGTCAGAGTACATACATAGACAAAGTACTGAGACGCTTTAATATGCATGATTCCAAGAAAGGATTCATACCTATGCAACATGGCCTGTGTCTATCAAAAACACAATCCCCTTCAACTAAGGAAGAACGGGATCGCATGAATAAGATTCCATATGCATCTGCAATAGGATCTATCATGTATGCCATATTATGTACTCGACCAAATAACTCGTATGCTTTAAGTGCAACGAGTAGGTACCCATTTGATCCTGGTGATGCTCATTGGGTAGCTGTCAAGAATATCCTTAAGGATTTGAGAAGGACTAAGGACTCATTCTTGACATATGGAGGTCAGGAAGAGCTTGTTGTAATTGGATACATAGATGCTAGCTTCCAGACAGATAAGGATGACTTTAGATTGCAATCTGGTTATGTGTTTGGCTTAAACAGTGGCGCTGTGAGCTGGAAAAGTTCAAAGCAAGATACAATTGTTGATTCTACAATCGAGGTCGAGTATATTGCTGCCTCAAGTGCAGCAAAGGAAGCTGTTTGGATCAAAAAGCTCATTAGTGAACTTGGCATTATTCCTAGAATTGTGGATCCCATTGGTCTCTATTATGATAACAATGGTGTTACCGCACAAGCTAAGGAGCCTATATCTCACCAATGATCCAGACACATACTTATGCGTTATCACCTCATTTGAGAGATAATAGATAGAGGAGATGTGAAAATATGCAAAGTACCCACACTTGACAATATTGCTGACCCACTGACAAAGCCTCTTGCGCAATAGAAGCATGATGGCCATACTAGATCTATGGGCATTAGGGGTATGCATGATTGGCTCTAGTGCTAGTGGGAGATTGTTGGTGTAAGCCCTAGAGGCCAATACTTTGGGTACTTATATCGAATTATTTATTAATAATAAAAGGCTTTTTTCTTTATTATGTTTGTTTAATAAAGTCCCTAGAATAACTAGTCCGTTTAATGTATCAAGTGTGACTTAATCATGAGATCACATTAAACATAAGGACACTATTCTTAAAGTATCCATAGTCGAGCTTTATTATGAAGTGGGATAACATTAAAGCATTAAGACTATTATGTATATAGACTGATGATCACATCTCATGGATCATGGACAAGGAGTTATCAAGTCTTAAACATAGGTATGAATATTAAGAGTAATATTTATACTGGATTGACCCGCTATGAGAATACTATATAGAATGTTATGCAAAGTGTCATAAGTTATTCTCATGGTAATAATGGTGTATACCACCCTTCGACCTGAAACCACTATGGACCCTAGATGTAGAGTCGAGTGCCTTATTGCTGATAAAATGTTGTCCGTAATTGGATGACCATAAAGACAGTTGATAGGTACTCCACGAAGCATGTTAAGGGACATGAGTGACCTAGATGGAATTTGCCCATCCAGCATAACAGGATAAATGTCTATGGGCCCAATATTGAATTGGAAAAAGATGACACAGTATATGCCTTGTGTTCAATATAGACATAAGGGTAAAAGGGTAATTATACACATAAGTATTTTCACAAAAGGATTTGTCAGATCACATGACATTTTCGTGTCTCGGGTAGCAGTGATGTGTTGTTAGATACCACTTACTGTTTATTATGTTAAATACATGATTTAATATGATTTCCAATGCCGCGAAAACCTACAGGGTCACACACAAAAGGACGGATTGATGAGAGATAGAGTAACTAAGGAACACCGTAAGGTACTGTGCACTTAAGTGAATTGTAGAACATCGTAAGGTACGATGTACTTAAGTAGAATACAAAATATGGTAAGGTACCACGCGCTTAAGTGATTTTAGCATATTATAAGATATGGGCCACATACACTTAAGTGGGCTTTTTTTAGCTTGCAGCCCACACAAGTGGTTCTATAAATAGAACCCTTGTGCAGAAGCATTTGTGCAGTTGCAATTTCGTTTCTCTCTCTCTCTCTCTCTCTCTCTCTCTCTCACTCAAAGCCTTCATTCGTAGCAACTAGCACTGAGATTGAAAGAATCCGTTCGTGTAGACTGAGTAGAGGCGTTGTCATCGATCAACGTTCGTGATCGCTCTGTAGATCTGCATCAAAGGTTTCAATCGTCATAAGAGGTAACGATTCTATCACTGATCATGCCCATTCGTAAGGATCACTAAAGGAGATTTTTTTTTAAATTCCGTTGCATTTTGGATCGCCCTTCTCCTTCAGTATATACAAACACAATGTATAACAAAATATGGCCCAAGTGGGAAAAGTGAAAATAGCATTAAAGTAAACAAATTCAATGGTATGAATAATGGCAAATGAATTAAAAGCTTAAAAATTAAAGTGCATAAAAGTAAATGACTTGAAATTAAATGTTAGTTGTTAGTTGATTAGAAGTTAGTATTGCTTTTGCTTTGTTTTGTTTAACTCATTCTTTGGAGAACACTCAACCGACTTATCACAAGCATGGATCCTTGAACCAAGACATCTTCCAAAGGAAGGAAAAAAGGCCAAGTTTCCACACAATACCATGAAATAGGGGAGACTTACAATCTCACTAACTAGAATTCTATGCCTTTTGTGTCACAAATTTAGCGATATGTTAAGCAATTGTAATCGGACTTATGTAGAAGTCACAACTATTTGAGGCCGACAAGAGAATTTTGGTGTTAATGCATGTTAGAGACATAGTATAATGAACTATGATCATGAAACATCCCACACACAAAAAGAATATGCAAAATGGAGGACCTAATCTCCTTCATACTCATGTTGGTTTTGCAATCAACTAGCCTTAGGATATAGAGATGTCATAGGTCCATGATATGAATGAATGAAGAAGGGGAATGAGATGGAGTGGGGGGGATGGATTCAACACAAATTGGTCAAAGGAGGACTTTTACCAAATTAAGATCATTCATTCATTTTGGGTGATGGAATGTACATTCCATCAATCCCCTAAATCCAATTATCTTAACCTACCAAAGTCAAAGAAACCATGACCAAGGCCCAACAACACAAGTCAAACTCACCAAGTCAACTAAAATGGCTCTACACCATTTATTTGGCATTTATACAATTAAAAATAATAAAAAAAATGCATTAAATTAAATTATGGTTGATCAATTTCCTAAAACCTCATCAAAACACCAAAGAAATGGCCATGAGATTTATCATAGGTCAAACAAGGTCAAAGGACCTTGGAGAAAAAATTTCAAAATTTTTGGAAACTTAAAAGTTTTTTTAAACAATAAAAAATATTCACAAAATCAATTAAATCATGAAAAATATTAATAATGATCCAAAAAATAATTTTAATTCAGAAAATGAAAGAGGAATTTATTTAAATTTTTTTGGTGAAACTCTCATATTTTTTGGATCAATATTAAATTTAATATGAATTAATGATAATAACACAAGTAAAATGAAATTCAAATATTGAGAAAAAACATGGACCACTTGATCTCCCTCATTAATTGAGGTGGCAAATCAAGTGGATCCAAACGCGCATTCCACCATGTACTTGAGTCAGCGGGCCACATGAACGATATTCAAAACCAACGCCCGTGATTAAAACAAAATGAAATGGTCATGTGGCTCTGAACCATTCCAGCTCATCAACGGAGCAAAACGCCGGTCATCTTCTCAGACGACCCTGGCCGGACTGGTTCACTCATCACCATCACAAAAATAAAATAGAAGGACATGATTTTAAAGTAAAAATGGCACTGATCATGAATCTGACCTTAATTCATCCTAACTCCAAGTATATTGAGAGATACATGGAGTTGAAATTTGAGGTACATGATCTGAGTTGCTTCGGTTTGACCTCAAAGCAACTCAATCTTCTTGCCTACAATGGTAGGACTTCAGACAACCAAAGATCCAAGAAAATTGATGAGAATTGAGAGAGAATCGAAGAGAAGAAAAATTCTGGAAAATACCTTCAATGCTGTGTAGAATTCAATTGCTCTTGCTTTAATTCTTGCTTGATCTCACTCAGGAAGCTTGCATTAGTAGATTAGAATGGAACAAAAGCTTTGGATCCCTGGAGTTTTGAATCTCCAAACAGTGAGATTCAAACTCAATTTTCAAAGAAAATTCTCAGGTTTCTCCTTTCAAATGTGAGGGTTTACGGTATTGGAGCAAAGCTGGCGCGCCAGGGTCCTTAATTTTGATGCTAGAGGTCTCTATTTATAGCTGCAACTTGTGATATTTGCATCTTCAAATTCAACTTCCAAATTTGGCAATAGATGATGCATGCTTGCATGGGCGTGTATAGGCCCATGAAGTCACTCAATTAGGTCCATAATCAAGTGTGAATGAATCTGAAAGTGAATTGGAATGCAAGGAAAATGTGTATAGCTGTTTGAAGTTTGATATTTGCCAAATGATGATGCCCTTTTCAAGCCATGTGCAGACCACTCAAACCTTGTCCAAAATGGATGAAATTGGACTCTTTGGAAAGGTTAGATCAAGAGGAAGAACTCTTATATTGAACACT
Source organism: Lathyrus oleraceus (assembly GCF_024323335.1). NCBI lineage: Eukaryota > Viridiplantae > Streptophyta > Magnoliopsida > Fabales > Fabaceae > Lathyrus > Lathyrus oleraceus. The sequence goes on along the minus strand of NC_066584.1, from coordinate 486,691,399 downwards.
TTTCCATTTGAAGCTTGTATCATGATGAATTTTGAGGTGGAAGTTTGGAAATTTTAACATATCAAAAACAATTCTAAGTGTCAAGCCATATGTATATTTATTCCACTGTGGCTAACTTTTTATGTGAGCTTCAAATGAGAAAAGTGTCTTCATAAAAGTTGTATCTATTTCAAATTCCTTCAAAATGGTCACAAATTTGACCTTATTTGGATTTAAGATGAATGAGTTATGCATTTTTGAAGTTGAGGAAAATCACCTGTTCAATGGCATTGGCCTAAAATGACCTATAATGTATCCTCGTATCACATGCTCATAAAAGTTGAATTAGCTCTTACTCCAAACATAAAAGTTGAAGTAGAGACATTGAATTAGATTGTGAAACTTAGAAATCTTTCATATAATAAAAATTAAGCAAGTTATGGCCTTGGGAAGTTGACCTCCAAATTAGGGTTTAGACAAAATGACCTATAATCTTTCACCTTAAAGAATGACTTTCCAAGCAAAACTAGCTCTATAACTAAACACTAAAGTTGTTTGGAATGTTATTTAGGGTAACGTTTCACTTGGAATGATTTTCATATGATAAACATTGTAAGAGATAGGGTCTAGGGGACCCCACTTTTGATCAGATGAATTCCTTTGGTCAACCACCATCAACCAACTTGCTAACCTGAAATTCTCTTGACTTTTAGGACTCATGGGAGATCATATATGCATAAGATGATGAGATTTAAAGTACCCTTTGAAATATTTGATCAATTGTTGAAGAAGCTTGTTGAAGAAGTTACACAAGATACCCAGATGCACTAGAGTTTCCAAGGCAAACCAATTCCAAACTCTTGAAGGATTCTTGATCATAATACGATGTAAAGATCATAGGGACTCATATATGATGCCTAGAGCCATTATGGATCATTTCTTGGTTGAGCTCTTAGAAATGAGGGTCTTAAACTATAGATTTGAGCTTGATAAATCAAAGGTGATCATGTGCCCTACCTACAAAAGAGTTAGACAAATGCAAAGACATATTTTTGGTATTTTGGTTGGTAAAGATAATAAAATAACAAGTATGATACAAACACATAGTTCTTGGTGATCTCTCCCAAAACAAACCCAATGGATGAGGGGTAAGGAGGATGCCAAGGTATGATCCCAATGCTAATGCATATGATGAGATAGCATGAGGGATCTTAGGGTCAAAATTGGGGTCTTACAGCTGCCCCTATTTAAGGACATTCTAACTGAGGAGGTGAAGGTTAAAATCATCCTATCGACTCAGTAGAATGGGCTTGAATAAAAACATATAGAAACAAATTTTGGTCCCTAAGATACCTCACGATGCATATGATATGAATGCTAAAAATAAACTCTCTGTGGGGAAATATTGCCACAAAGTGAAAAGAATTCAGAGACCCCGACAGTCTGCAGGAGCGTAATTCAATTCCGTAAGGAAAACTCACTAGGGAGACATAGACTCTGGGAGATAAAGGGTTGTGCATAGGCCAGGCTACGACTTAATAATTACCGGGGGACACGAGGAATTCCATGAAAATGGAAACACTCAGCTGGGAAGCAAAGGAACATCTGCAGGGGAAACGGATAAATCAGAATAAAACTGAAATACTCGAACCAAGCAGGAACAACGATTTCACTAAGGAAATACGCACTCAACTCAACTTGGGAAGAAACAATCTTTAACACAGGAGGAGCAGAAATATATTTTCCACTACCAGTTACTAGGTGTCGCATTACGCGAAAAACCGGCGGGAAAAGAAACGCAGAGCCGCCACCGTGCGTTATTTATCCCAAAGGCGGGAAAGGAAACGCTCGAAGTAAACCTGGAAAGGAATGGTCTCGCGACCAGAGATGCAAGGATCGGGAGTCGATTATGCGAAGGGAAGGTATTAGCACCCCTACGCATCCGTCGTACTCGACGGGATCCAAGCTCAGAAAGGATAGAAGAAAGGTTGCTAGAGGACTGCTTAAAACTGCACAACACTGGACTGAAACACAGATGAAAGACGAAAGAAGAGGACTCGACAGGATATCGCATCCTGGGCCTACGTAGTCTGTCAGACACAGACATCAGAGTCGACGTAGTTCGGGGACTGGGGGAACGTGCTCGCTAGGATGTCGCATCCTATGCATACGTATCTTCTCTAACCAGAGAAGAATCAAAGCACTCGTAGCTCGACTAACACACGCCAAACAAAACGCAAACAGGAAACCGACTGCCAATCGTTGGACTTACGTCAGACTCCACACAAACAGGAAAACCTGGAAACCGAATGCCAATCGCTGGACTTACATCAGACTCCGAACCAACAAACACACACAGGAAACCAACTGCCAATCGCTGGACTTACGTCAGACTCCAAACAAAGAAACACGCACGGGAAACCGACTGCCAATCGCTGGACTTATGTCAGACTCCAAACCAAAGAAACACGGATAGGAAACCGAATGCCAATCGCTGGACTTACATCAGACTCCAAACACACAACCACAAATAGGAAACCAACTGCCAATCGCTGGACTTATGTCAAACTCCACACACACAAGAGGGTTGAAAAAGAAAAAGGGCGCCCGGAGAGATCAGCTCATCTCCTGCCTACGTACCTCATCCGGTATGAGGATCAGGGCGACGTAGTTCCCCTAAATAGGGAAAGAACTTCTAACCTAACCAGAGACAAGGTAGATAACAAGCTACTAGGGAGACTACGACTCGAGCCTAGAAGTTGTCATGCATACGATCCCTATGTTGAGGTCTCTATCCTAACTTGCACAGGAAGCAAGCTATCCTAAACAGCACACAATCAAACACAAGCACAAGAGAGCAAGCACACACACTATATGCAAACAAATGGCTCATACAAGGTTGGGCTTTAGTCAAGGGGTCAAATCAACCTCGACAAACAAGCAAACTGGAATGGGGTGTTTTGAGCTCTTAACCCTAACATTGAGAGTTAGGGTGAAGCAGATGACATGGGAAGTGAGGGTAAGACCTCACAACTCTTATCCCTGGCCTGGGAGAGCTTCAGAAAATGAAAGTGTGGGAGTTCAGAATGAAGGAACTCTTCTCCACATGACTGACACAACAAGATCTTGGGTTCTTATTCACAATGCATCAACACATGGTGTGAGCAAAGTGAATGACACAACTGAATAGCAGGGGATGGATTGCATATCCCTTTTATCTGCCAATTGCCTCTTAAGAGGGCTTTACCTGCTTGGCACAAAATTAAACAACCACAAGCATTGCCTCTTAAGGAGGGCTTCAGACAGGTGCCTGCCAAAGTAACATGGCAGGTCTTCTAGACTACATGAAGATCAGGGATTATACCTCAGTGGTATGCTAACCACAAGCAAGCAAAGCAAAGTTCAAATGAACTTAAAGCAACTTAGGTACCTGTGGAAACAGCTAAACCAATTAGTACAAAATCCAGAAAAACAGTCAACAGTCAATATCAAACAGACAACCCAATATGCCACACATAAGCCATAAACACAAGTGAACCATCATCAGAGCCTACAAAACAAGCAAATGTTAGCCAAAAACAACAAGTGATCAAGCTCAAATGAAGGAGCAACATCAACCATGGAGATGTATACTTGAACCTGAAATTCACAACTCAAATGTAAGTAACAAACCACTAGGTCAAAGCCTAGGGTCAAAAGTGAATCAAAAATCCAAACCAGAACTTGATATTCAACATGGATCATATTTAATCAATCAAGAACAAGTCCTAAAAAGGACCAAACCAAAATCAACATGCAAGTTCATGTAATAGGCAAGAGAAGTCAATGACCAATTCAAGGCACACATTTGAACATTAAGAATGAAAATTCCCAATCAAAACAGAAATGATTCAAATAATTCTGGAAAAATTCATGAGCATTCAACACATCCAAAACATCCATCATACAAAAAAATCAGAAGCATCAGAGATCATTTGATATGGAAATCAAATTGCACAAGTTGAACAACCAAATGTGTGACACAAATTGTCACACCATGCAAACATGTCCATAAAACAGAATTGGCAAATGAGAAAAATACCAAACCAAGCCTAAAACATCCATTAACATGTCAAGAACAAGAATGCAAAATTTCAAGCAATTTGGATTAATATCAAGCATTTCATGATAGAAAGAGCAAGGCAAGGTCACAAAAGCACATATGTTCACATATTCTAGCACCAATCAAAAACCAGCCATGCACAACTTTTGAAATAATTATCATAAAAAACTAGACAAACAGAGGATCATTTTGCAAAAAACTGGGAGTGATTTGAGCCATTTTTCAATTTATTATGATTTTTCTAAGTTGGTAGAAAAAAATGAAAATCAAAATGTGAAGCATACATGAAATGTGGAAGGAAAAGGCTAAATGAGAAAATATTTGAAAATATGCCTTCGCCAGGAATCGATCCATGTAGTGATTTGAATGAGGCGTGCGCTTGATGAAACGTGGTCGTTTCACTTAAAAACCCTAGGCTAACCCAGAAATCCGTCGCTAGTTGGACGCTACCGTCGCTAATTCTGGAAAACAGCAAGATCTTCATCTTCTTCATGAAGATGAAGATGAACATCACATGAACCTCATCCAAATTTCCAGAAATTTCCAGAAATGTCCAGAATTCAAAAAAAATTATATCACTCAAATCCTTATTCCATGTACATCATAGATCAACTAACAATTTATCCTAAAACATCAAAACAAGTTCAAATCGTGCAAAATAAAATTGATGAACCAAACTTCAAGTGAGCATATCTCATGCTATAGTGCACCATTTTTCACGAATTTTAGCTCAGAATGCTCAGGGTTAAAAGATCTACACAAATATACACATGGATTTGAGAATAATTGAGATCGGATTTTCACCTTCTTGAAGATCAAGTTCTGGATTCACACGATTCAATGCTTGTAATGGTCCAGTTCTGCTTGCTTTGAACTCCAATGAGGTTTGCTACAATAAACAGCACGCGAGAAGGCTTGAAACCAACTTAATTTGAAATCTCCATTGATGCATTCAAGCTTGAGCATGCACGAAATTGAGCAGAAAAACACCAATGGCACGTCCAATCTCACTAAGAACCACTCCATGATCAACAATTCAACAAGAGAAATGGTGCTTATGTGAGGAATTTGGAAGTTCTTTGTGAGAGAAATTTGAGAATGGAAATTGGATCTAGATCTGAAACTTGTGTGTTCTCTTCAATACAGTTGTGATTAAGCTTATATACTCCCTCTTAATTAATCTGAAATCAAACTTAAGCCATGGTTAATTGAGATTAAGAGAATACAAGGTGTATGCACCAATTTGCATTTTCACCTCATGCATGATATGCACACGTGAACAGTACACCAAGCTGGCCCAAATCCACTTCAAATCAGCCCATGCACACATTGGAAATGGAATTACATGCATGTGATCAACCAATTTTGATTTTAGCAATTTTCCTTCAAAAACTTCATGAATAAGCAAATGATCATATGTTAAAATTTCATGCCATGTGATGAGGTATTTGGAAAATATATTTCATGAGGAGAATAATGCAAAAAGAGGCACTCCATTTGGAGTCTTGGTTCAAAAGATATGGCCATTTGAATTTTCAAGCACACTTTGCAAAGATTTGATCATAACTCCTTAACCATTCATCATAAATTCATGATCTTGGACTGTTTGGAAATGGGAGAGAAAGATCTTAAACTTTCATGTTGGACAAAAATTCATTTGAAGCTTCTTTGATGTTGGAAAGTTGAGTTGAAGTTGCTCCAAAACTTGCCATTTTTGGAAGCTTTCAAATTATAGGTCACTTTCCATTTTGGGAAACTCTTGATCTGGCTTCAAAATCTTCAAGGTAGATGTTTGACATGTTGAATAAACCTCTTTGGGACATGAATGAAGTGTCTCAAACCATTTCTCCACCTACTAGCCCTCAGTTCACTTGCAGTTGACTTTTATGGGGCCCAGATGACTTGAAACTGCACTGTGGACTTTGAGCCTCTAGCACTTTGTCAAGTTGCATCAAAATGATCCTTGATTCACACAAGCTATCTAGAACAACCATAAGTCCTTTATCTCATGGAAAAACCCTTGCTCTCTTGCACAGATGAATCCTCCTAACCAGTCTTGACTGATGCAATGCAAAGGTACTATGCAATGTTAATGCAATGTTAATGACCTAAAAATGAAATGAATGTACAAAGGGGAGGTGCAAATTTGAGGTGCTACACTAGGTACGAAGATAATAAAATCTAACAGGGAGGACATCTGTTACTAGTTAGGGTAAACATATCAAGGATGACTCGCTGAGGGCCGCCAGGAGGTGTATTCATTACCGACTACTGGGTAAGAATAGACTTGCTGGGGAAAATATGAAAATAGGATTTACAACTACTAGTTACTGGGAAGAAGAGCAAAAAGGGAGAGAATATCCGTCACTGTTTAAAGTGAACATATGAAGGATAGACTCAGCGGAAAGAAAATCTGTCATCGGCTAAGATGAACATATCAAGGAAAGACTTGCCTAGGGATGTTAAGGAGGATATCCGTCATCGGTTAGGATGAACATATCAAGGATAAATCGCCTGAATAAAAAAAGGTAGAAATTACATCTATCGAATAATGGATAAAATACCATCAAAGAGAACATCCATCCAGGTTAGGATGAACATATCAAGGATAGACTCTGAGGGGAAGACTGCGGATTACATGTATCAGATACTGGATAGAAAACCGCAAAGAGAATATCCTTCACCGGTTAAAGTGAACATATCAAGGATAAACTCTACAAGGGGAGAAAAAGCAGGATTTACAACTACCGGTTACTAGGTAGAAGACCGCAAAGAAAAGGAAACCCGTCATCGGTTAGGATGAACATATCAAGGATTAACTCTCTAGAAAACAAATAGGGATTACAACTACCTTTTTACTGGGTAGAATACCAAAAAGAGAATATCTGTCACCTGTTAAGATGAACATATCAAGGATAAACTCAAAGTAGGGGAAGAAAATATCCGTCACCAGTTAGGATGAACATATCAAGGATATACTTCCTAGGGAGATGTGAAAACGAATCCGCTGGGGAAAAAAAGGGGGTATTTTCTCCGGGTATTGGGAAAGAAGTAACAAACTGCAAACCAAGAAGAATATCACGAATTATTGGGTAATAGACTCTTAGGGGACCGTAAATATCTATCTAGGTAAGATTTAGAAAGAAAAGGTCAATCAAGACTCAACCCAATGAGGACATAATTAAAGGGGAGTGGTTCCGTCTAGATAATCAACTGGGGAGGAAACTGAAATGATAATTATCCACGAGGAAATAACTCAGTGGGGAAAGGAGAAAGGTTAAAGTCTTTCTGCTTAGGGGGTTGACGCTCTACAATTGAAGGAGGACAGACACACCAAATTATTATGGGATAAAGTGCTACCATGACAGAGGATCAAATCACAAGAATGAATCACCAGGTGTAATGATGCAATAATGAAGTTGTAGCAGTAAATTCATGACCATCAAGCTATGGATAAGCAAGACATCAAATAACAAGAGTCGCCACCGTGCTTTTATTGTTTCCAAGGGAAAAGGGAAAAGTACGAACAAAACCCAAGAGTAAGAAGTTTTCAAATCAAAACTAATAAAATGTCAGAGATTACAGGTAAGGGGGTTGGTTACACTGAGGGAAGGTGTTAGCATCCAGAGTGTCCTAGGTACTCCTAGGTGTAAGACCCCAATTTTGTCCCTAAGATCCCTCATGGCATTATAGCATCTCATATCATAAGCCTCAAGGATCTTTGAGCATCTTGCCTTCCTTTCCCCTTGGGTGGCATCTCCTGTGAGTGGTTTGAGATCACCACGCATGCTGGCATTGTATATCATTGCTTTTCTTGTTTTAATCACTAACCAAAAGCACCAAAAATATGTCATCTAACATTTGTTTTGCAGTCTGAGCAAGCATAGGTTAAGCAATTCAAGGATTTCCATTGTACAAGAGCTGATGGTATTTTCTTGATGTGAGGACCATATGATTATTCTTTTGAGCTTATATGAGCTAGAGGTTCATTTTGAAGTAAATTCCCCAAGTGGCAAAAGCTCAGATTCATCAGTACATGTCAAGGTCATATGAGGACCAAACAATCAATTGTGCAGTCAATTGAAGGCTTTGAGGTGGGGAAGTGATTTGAAACACTCCATTCATGTTCAAACAAGGCCTATTTATCATGTCAAACATCTATCTTGAAGATTTTGAAGCCATTGCAAAAGTTTCCAAAAATGGAAAGTGACATGTAATTTCAAGTTTCCAAAAATGGCAAGTTTTTGGTCCACATTCAACTTGACTTTCCAACATCAAAGAAGCTTCAAATAAATTTTTGGTGAACATGAAAGTTGAAGATCTTTCTCTCCTCTTTTAAAAAAGTCCTACATCATGATCATCTGATAATTGGTTGAGAAGTTATGAACAAATGATCACAAAGCATGCATGGAACTTCAAAATGCCATAACTTTTGATTCAAAACTCCAAATTGAACCACTCTTTTTGCAACATGCTCCTTGTGACCAAAAGATTACAAATCAACCATTGCCTTGCATGAAAGAAACTCACATGATCAAGTGTTCATTCATGTACATTTTGGAGGGAAAATGGAGAATTCAAAATTGGTGAATCATACAAGCCTAATACCAATCCAATGTTGCTTATTGACTGATTTTAAGTGGAATTGAAGCTTAGCATGGCACTGTTCACGTGCATATTGCTCATGCTAAGCACACTTGTGCATTTTGCAATTCACCTTATTTCTCCTTAATCTCAATTAACCAATGCCTAATCTCAATTTCAGTGTGATTAACAGATGGTATATAAGCCTAATCATAACTGTTTTTCAGAAGAGAACAACAAAATTTCAGATCTCAAATTTTCATTTCCTTCCAATTTTTCTCTCCTTTCAAATTTCATTTTTCTTCACACAACTCTTCAAGATTTTTGTAGATTCTTCATCCTCATGGAATTCTGAGCAAGAATCAACCATTACTTTTGCCAATTCAGTCCAGATTCGTGCATGCCAAGAACTTTAACACATTAATGGAAGCTTCAAATTGAGCTGGATCTAGGCTGTTTCCATTGCCAATTCTTGCACAAAGCTTCAAGTCATCAGCATAGGAGTTGATCTGGAGCTGGAGGAAGCTTAAGCACACGAATTCAACACACTGCATCTCAAGTAAGTTGAAATTCGATCTTCACCATTTGCTGTTTCATGTACATGATTAGGTAGATCCTGTTGTGCTGATGATGCTGATATAATTAGATTTTGAAATGGATGGATAATGAGATAGATATGTTGATTTCAAGTTTTGATGTTCATAATGTTTTCCTTCGATCTTCTCAATTCATGGAGTATTAGGCCAAACAATTATGATATTCATGCTCCTCGTTGCGAGACGGTTCGAACCATATGCATTTCGTTAATTTCTGGAAATTTTTCTTCATGGACCTCCGCCTGTACCATCGGAGAAGACGGTGGAAACCGCCGTCCTCCGCCGTTTGTAAATTGACCTAGGGTTTCGCTGTGTCAGCGCTTGCGTGTGTGCCTGTTGTCCGTTTCATTGGACCTCGTTGCTTTGACTAGGCTTGCATGGCATTAGACTGATGATGTGGCTTCCGTGCGTTTAATGAAACGCAGCGCTTCATGCGCTCTTGAGCCTGGCCTCACCTGTGTTCGAATCCTAGCGCATGTTCTTTTTTTGATTTCCAATTGATTTTTCATCCAGCGCTTTGGACCTGTGTAGCGCGAGTTCGATTCTCTGTGCATGTGTTTCTGAATTTTATTTGAGCGCACTTTTGACCTAGCGCACCTGTGTTCGATTCTTCGCCATGCATGTTTTCTTTGATTTCCATTTGAATATTCTCCTTTACCTTCATTGCATGGGTTCGATCCTGGCATATGCACATTCCAATTTAATTCCACATTATTTTCACTATTATGTCATTTTATTTCATCAATTTTGAAAAATCATAAAAAATAGAAAACATGTCCAAATTAAACCAAAATTGTTTTCACATGTTTGTTTTAATGTCTAGTTTTTTTTGCATTTATTTCCTGATTTTTGTGTTGCTGGATTTTTAATTGTGCTTGATTGTTTGAACATGATGCCAATTTTCTATGTTGTGCTATTTGTTTTATGAAATGCTCATGGTTTATCCAATTGCTTTGAAATTTGACATGCCTGATCATAACATGTGACATGATGTTTTGGCTTTTGTTTGGCATTTTTATCATTTGATACCACTGTTTTGGACACATGGACATGTAGTGTGACATTTGGTGTAACATTTTGTGCTTTGTACTTGTTCATTTTCATTCATACACCATTTGTTGTCTTCTAGATTTAATTTTTGGTATGATGCTTGTTCATAACATGTTAAACTCATATAAAAAATTTCATGATCATTGGATGCTTTTCTGTTTTGATTTGGATTTTCTATTTTGGATGTCCAACTTTGTGCATATTGTTTGCCTTTGCTTTAACTTGACCATTTGATGGCTTTGCCTTATGATTTGGTTTTGGTCCTTTTGAGGACTCTTTCTTGTTTGACCGAATGTGCTTCATGTGAAATATTGACTTCTGTTTTGGTCATTTGACTTGCCTTTGACCCTAGTCTTTGCACTAGTGGTTTGTACTCACCAATTGTGTTTTGTGTTTCAGGTATTTAGCACTAATGGTTGGTTTGGTCTCATTACTTGAGATGCCAATTGCTTTGATCCCTAACTCTTGTTGTGTTGTAGGTCCATTGATGTGATGAACTCACTTGAGTGCTTGCATTTGTGACTTGCATTGTGTAAAACTGTTGGATGTTCCAGTGTGTTGTCTGTTTGGTTTTCTGAATACAATATTAACTGTTTGGCTTTTGTACAGGTACATTAGTCGCTTTTAGCTCTTGCTTGAGCTTTGCTTTGGTTTGTGGTTGGTATACCACTTAGGTAACCACTCTCTTTCTCCATGTAGTCTGGAAGTCCTGTCGCCTTTTTGGCAGGCATTTGGCTGAAGTCCTCCTTAAGAGGCCATGATTGTGATTGTTTACATTTGTGCTAAAGACCTCTAAATGAGGCATGTTACTTGTTAAGTCCTCCTAAGTGAAGAAGCAATTGACAGATAGAAGGGATTTGCAATCAATCCCCTGTTATTCAGTTGAGTCTTTCATTATGCTTGCACTACGTGCTGATGCTTTTGAATAAACACCCAAGATCTTGTATAGAGTCAGTCAAGTGGAATAGGGTCCTCATTCTGGATCCCCACATCTTCTTTATCATAAGCTCACGCAGGCCAGGGTTAAGAGCATGAGGTCTCATCCTCATTTCCATTTCATCAGCTTCACCCTAACTCTCAATGTTAGTGGTTAAGAGCTTCAGAACACCCCTACAATTTTGGCTTGTTTGTCGAGGTTGATATGACCCCTTGACTAAAGCCCAACCAACTTGTCTGAGCCTCTTGTTTGTATATAGAGAGTGATGCTTGATTGCTTGTTTGCTTACTTGTGAATCTTTCATGTGTTTGCTTTTCATACATGTTTGTTTGTTTTATGGAGTTAGATGTAAGACCGTTGATTGGCTTTCTATTTCCTGTTTGTTTTGTGGAGTTAGATGTAAGACCATTGATTGGCTTTCTGTTTCCCGTTTGTTTTTTGGAGTTGGATATAAGACCATTGATTGGCATTCCATTTCCAGTTTTGTTTGTTCTCTTATGAGACTTTGCTTATTGTTTTTGCCTTGTGTTGCCTAATTCCAAAGGAACTTACTTGGATCATTTCTATGATCTTGAGAAAGCAACCCTGTTTATGGCTTTGTCCCTTAATCCCCACCTTTTGCATGCTTAACCTTGATCCATATTTTCATCCTTAACCCAAACCAGAAAACTTTTGTGCAAACATCTGACTTGTTTTCAACATTAGAAACCTAGGCCTTATGCCTTTGATTTTCAAACTTTCTTTTCATAATACTTATTTTGAATTAAACTTTAACTCAACTTTGACTATCTTTGTGAATACTTCTAATTGGTTAATTCAACCCACTCAATTGTCTTTTGTGGCCCTTGTCCACTTCTTAATCAAATTTTCATGCATTAGCCATAGATCTGAGTTATCTTAGTGGTTGATGTGAATCTCACCTTTTTCCTTAGTGATTGAATTCTAAGACTTCCCTGCTTATTATAGGGTTAACCCCTCACTAGCACGTTGAAGTTGTTCTCACATGGTGGACTTGTGGTTGTTCAGGTTGAGTTTTCTCCCTTTGATAACGAAAGACCTTAAGGCTTTTGTTTAAAATCAATCCACTCATTTGTTTTGAAATTTTTTACCCGAACTACGGGGTTTTGATCCTTATCTTTCATGAGAAGGTACGTAGGCAATGGGTTTATCCATCCAAACACAAAAAATGTAAATAAATTTATACATTCTTTTCTCATCCCTTCAATCATGTTTGCACAAAAATATTTCATAAACAAACAGTAATACAACAAGCGTGAAAACAGGTTCCCTAGGAGTACCTAGGATTTTGTGGGTGCCTAACACCTTCCCATGACATAATTACCCCCTTACCCAGATCTCTGACCTTCTTTTACTAGTTTTATTTGTAAAATTTTTAGGTTTCTGTTCGCTTTCTAACCTTTCCTTTGGATAAATAGAAGTGCGGTGGCGACTCGACTTTGTATGATTTACCTTGGATCTAATTAATATTTCCAATGGTAACGAATACACCGCTACACTAGGGAGCCCTTTTTTGTGTGCATATGTATTTTGTATCAAGTGATGTTTACAAACAAATAGAATGGGGGATGAGAAGAAAATTCAATAATTATATTTTTGTGTTTGACAAGACCTTTGGACTTGTGCCTACGTACCAACATAAAAATGAGGGATCAAAATCTCGTAGTTCGTGATACAAATTTTAAAGTGGATGCATTGTTTTTAAGAAAAAATAATTTTAAAGGCACAAATGCCTAAAAATGGTTTGAATGAGTTAGTTCTTTTTTTTGTTTTTTGAAAGTTTAGGTCAAGTACAATTAAGTCTATTTACAAGTTTGATTAAGAAAAGAAATTTGAAAATGCAATGGCATAAGGCCAAAGTTTCTAGTTTACAAAGTGGTCAATGTTTAGAAGAAAACTAGTTCAAGCAAAGAAGAATTTTTAAAAGAAGGGAGAGATTTTGAAATTAAAGAAGTGGGGAGAAGATGAAGAGACTAATCCTATGCCCAAAATTAAAAGTTAAGAGTTGAAAAGATCTGACCAATAGGTAGAAATCTAATAGACAAGAATGTCTTATAGAAACCCCAAATTCCCTTGGATATTAGAATCAAGCCACAAACAAATGCATACAATATTATCTTGAAGATCAAGGAATCAAATAAAGATAGCCCCATTCAAGCTTTAGCCACTCCATGATCTTCTTCAAATTAGCCCATGTAGTAGATGAATTCCACAAGTCACGGGTTCAAAATTACAACTTCACAATGATCATGTTGCAGATGAACTCAAAGGGATCTTCAATGATGTATCATATGAAGTTTCAAATTGCAAGCACTTGGTTTCACAAAAGTTGGCATTGGTCAAGTCCTTTAGCATAAGAATGTTGCCTAAATTCTAAGTCCAATTGTCCAAGATCAAGCCAACAGTCCACACAAAAGTTTTTTTTAGGGTTTTTTGTTGTTATTATGTACATTAATCATCAAAGACCACATAAACAAACAAAATATATACAAGCAAGATATATCACAAACATGGTCCAAATGGGCAAAGGGAAAATGACATTAACATAAACAATTAGAATGGTATGAATAATGGCAAATGAATATAGACTTGAAATTAAATGGCATTAAAGTAAATGGCTTGGAATTAAATGTTAGTTATTAATGAGTTAGAAGTTAGTATTGTTATGCTTTTGCTTTTTATTTTAAGTCATTCTTTGGAAAACACTCAACCCACTTATTGATAACATGAAAATGTATCGTATATTTGCCTCGATTTACATTCAAGAATCATACCGTTTTCATTTATATTCCGATTATTCCGCAAGTGTTCGAGTTATCTTTGCAGGTATTTCAATTCCCATGATTAAATGAGCAAAGTATAGAAAAGGAAGGAAAAGAAGAAGAAACAGAAAAGAAACAGCAGAAAAATCAGAAAATATGGATTTTGTGTGTGTGACGAATGTCACACACCCCATCACGATAGTCACGCTACCCTTAAGTGTGACGAACACCACAAGACCATCACGAATGTCACGTATGCAAAGTCAGCGTAAAGGGTTTCAAACATAAGTGATCTATGTCGCCCTCAACTCAACCTAGTCTTCGCTCCTTAAACCACCTTCCCGTGAATCCCTCACTCAACTAAGTCCTCCTTACTTTTCTCAAGCACGAAGACCGAGAGGGATTAAAAAAGAATGGAAGTTGGAAACTGTAGCGGTGTATTCATCACTTTATGATTTATTGACTAAATCAAAAGCAAAGTATACAAGGAAATCGAGTCACCACCGCACTTTTATTTATTCTAAGGAATGGCTAAAAAGCGAACAAAAGCCTAAGAAGTTTTACACATAGAAAACTAATAAAAAGATCAGAGAATCTGGGTAAGGGGTAAATTACGCAATGGGAAGGTGTTAGGCACCCAAAACGTCCTAGGTACTCCTAGGGAGCCCTTTTCACACTTTTTGTATAAAAATGTTTATTTGTTTATGACATATTGTGCAAACATGAATGGGAAGATGAGAAAAGAATATACAAGTTATTATTTTTGTGTTTGAACGGATGAACCCGTTGCCTACGTACCTTCCATCAAAGGTAAGGATCAAAACGCCGTAGTTCGGCTAAAACATTTCCAAAAATCAGTGAGTTCATTTTAAACACAAGCATTAAGGCTTTTCATTACCAATAGGAGAAAACTCAACCTGAATCAACAATCCACCATGCGAGGACGGCTTCAACATACTAGTGAGGGGTTAACCCTATAATAAGTATGGAAGACTTACAATCAACTCACTAAGGATAAGGTAAGATTTACATCAACCACTATGGTAATTGAAACCTATGGCTAATGTATGAAAACATATTAACAACGGACAAAGCCACAAAACAATTGAATGGGTGAAGTTAATTGATTATGAGTATTCACAAAATATGGTCAAGGTATGATTAGGATTCAATTCAAAGAAGTATTATCAAAAGTGAAGTTTGAAAATCAAGGACTTAAGGTCCAGGTTTCTAATTTGACACGACATGAAGATGTTTGCACAATAGTTCAAAGTTTGAAAGCAAAGTGTGAAAAGGTTTAGGACAAAGAGGGTATGGCTGAAGGAGTGTAAAACTTCTCAGAAAGGTTCACCTCTTGAGATCATATAGAAGATGATTCAAGTGTGTCCTTAGGAATAGGCAAATGAGCAATAACAAATAAAAGCAAGGTGATACCGGATGCCAATTGCTGGGCTTATACCAATCTCACAACCAAAGATGGATACCGGATACCAATAGATGGATTTACACCAGTCTCCTAAAACAAACAAGGATGTCAGATGCCAATAAATGGACTTATTCCAATCTCCCCAAAGCAAAACAAAACATGGATATCAGATGCCAATCAATGGACTTATTCCAATCTCCCCAAATGATGATCATAGGAATACAAAAGCCAACAACATGGTCTTACAATTGCATCCTCACATACACCAAACAAACAGAAGCAATGGACATAAGTGGCCAAATGAAATGGTCTTACACTTTATCCCTTCCAAATCATAGGAGCAATGGCCAATTAATGGACTTACTGTTGTCCTCAATGGGCAAACCAAAGATGGATCACAAAGATATGAAATGATGATCATGCAATAATGAACAATTAATGATGATAAGTGCACAAAGGCAAACAAGCAAACATGTACAAATGAACCAAGCAATCAATCAAACAAAGTCATTTAGCACACACTATATCCAAGCAATTAGGCTCAAGCAAGGGTTAGACTTTAAAGTCAACTGGAATGGGGTAAGTGGTGCTCTTAACCTTAACATTGAGAGCTAAGGTGAAGCAGATGAAAGGGTATGAGGGGTGTGCCTCATGCTCTTATCCCTGGTCAGGGAGAGCTTTGAATATCAGAAGGTGTGGGAGTTCAGAAAGTTGGAACTCTCTCCACAAGTTAATGACTCTATAGATCTTGGGTTAAGATCCACAATGCTACAACATGTAATGTGATCAAAGGGATGACACACAGAATAGTAGGAGATGGACTACACATCTCTTTTGTCTACCAATTGCCTTATCAAAAGGACTTTTCCTGCTTGGGGACAAAGATAAACAATCACAAGCATTGCCTCTTAAGGAGGACTTCAGACAGGTGCCTGGCCACATAACAAGTCAGGTCTTCCAGACTACATGAAGAAGAGATGTTATACCTCAATGCTTAAGCTATCAAGCAAAGCAAAAGCAAGTTCTCAATGAACTATAGCAACTAAATGTACCTGTGGAAACATCAAACAAATCAGTATACTATACAGACAATCAACCAACAGTTAATGCAACAGACAACCAATATAGGCAAAGGCATAAGCCACAAGTCAATCCCAATTGAATCAACTTCAACCTACAAAACACACATTAGTAATCAAAAGCAAATATCAAATGCTCTCAAGATGAGGCATCATCAATTGTGTAACTTGTATGTGCAACCTGAAACAAAGCTTCAAACATGAGATGTAAACCCTTAGGCCAAAGCCTAGGGTCCAAGATAGGGAAAAAATTTAAAACAGAACATGAAAATTAACCAAAATCAAGAGTAATCCATTAAGAACAAAGTCCAATTGGTCTCATGTCAAAACTATGCACCAAATCCATTTCATAAGCAAATCATGTCAAACTATGCAAATTGAAACACATTGGAGTAAACATAATGAACACACTTCAAATCAAATCAAACATGGCTCAATAAATTCCAAGAAAAGTAATGCCTAAACAGAACATATCAAAGGATCAGCACACCAAAAATCATAGCATTTGGATAAGTGGAAGCAGGTCAATTAAAATCAACAAGTCAAAGCATGTTCAAGCAAGCTCATACAAGGCACCAAATCATGCATCAACTTCAAGCAAGCATAAAACAGAAATGACATAAGATAAATGAACCAAACCAAAGCCATGGCAACATTCAAGATGTCTATAATGCACATGCAAAATTTCAAGTCCATATGATAATGCATCAGAATTTCACAAATCATATGATATCATGACTCACAAAAGGTTCACAATTGGTCAAACAGAAAAGAAATTCTCAAACAAATTGGAAATGTACTCAAAAAATCCACAAATATTCATGAGAAAACGTAACATCCATAAGTATCAACATGCAAAAATTCAGAACAATTGGCATAGCATAAGCATGGTAAAGGAATTCCACAAAATGAACAAGAAATGGTGTGACACACATTGTCACACCTCCAATGATTACATCATAACTCACAATCCAGGAAGGCAAAAATCACAAACCATATACCAAAATGTTCATCAAAGTGTCTAGATTACACATGTAAAATTTCAAGAATTTTGGATCAACCATCATGATTTCACAAATGAAATGGCAAGATATATGCAAGAAATGACATGTGAGAACAAACCCTAGGCAATTATTTTTTCCAACCGTGCGGAAATTCATTAAAAATCATCAAAAAATAGTAGACATGGCAAGGATCAAGGTGAAAAAAATCTCATGTGATTTGGATTATTATTGAGAGAGATATGAATTTTTCAATGTGAAGAAAAATTAAAAAATGTGTGAAACAAGTATGTGAACATGTGATAAGCATATGTGAAAAATGCAACAAGCAACATGTGAAACGCCTGAGGCTGGATTCGAACCGTGGCATGATTTGAACTGAGCGCGCGCCTAATGAAACTCTGCGTTTCATTAAAAGATGTGGCGCGCTGCTATTGGTTACATGGCACACAAACATAAAATTCATGCAAAACAAAGGCCAGGCAAGATTGAAACGCGATCTGGAAACAAAACCTAAACATTCATCATCATCTTCATCATGTTCATCATCACCAAGAACTAAACCTCACAGAAATTCATGAGACCTATACCAATCGAATCATCTCATCATGCACAACACTAATCCAGCTTCAATTTGTTCTAATTTTACTCATATCAAAAGGATCGATCAAAATAAGTTCTAACATCCAATATTCAAATCAGCATAACTTCCTTAATATCTAATGAAATTAAGAGATCTAAGTTGCAGAATGATCTACATGCTAAGATCTACAAGAACCACATGATAATTGTAAGAAATGGAGCATTCGACTTTTTACCTCAATGAAGATGCAGTGTTGGAATCGTGTGAATCAAGGTCTGAAAAAGTGAAACAGATCTTCTATGTTGCTTGGATGAATGTATGGAAGCAAGACTTCAGCTCAACACAGCTTGATTTCGATGAAATTTCCAACTGCCATGTGAATGTTCAAGCTTCAACAGTTCCAATTCTTCAAGAATTCTTCACGATTTGCTTCAACAGATCTTCAATACTTCCTGCAGATGATGATTAGCACAAGAACAAGCAAAAGGAATGATGAAATTCGATGAAAAAAGTTGAAGAAATTTGAGAGAATTTGAGAGAATTTGAGATGAAAAAGTTTTGGATCTGAAAATTGTGAATTATTGATGTTCAATTCTGTTAGGATTAGCACTTTATACCCTATGTTAATGATGCTGATTAATCCTAATTAAGCAAGGCAATTAGTTTAAGTGAAATGGAAGTGTTACATGCAAATGGCCAAAACACCCTTATGATCATGTGCCAATGGAACAATGCGAAATTGCCCTTGGAGAAAGTTACAAATGCTGTTTTGATGCAATTGGAAATGATTTGGAATGAAAATAATGCATGCTTTTCAAATTGGCATTTTCCCACCAAAAATTCAAATTGATTCAAGTGGAAAATGCCATTTTTTTGTGATAAGAATTTGTGAAATATGATGCAAGATTATGATAGTAGGGATCAAGAGAAAATTGCTCAAAAAAGAATCACATGAATTGGCCTTTTGGTGCAAAAGTCATGCTAGCTTGAAGTTCAAAATTCATTGCCAATGATTTGATCATAACTTGCCAACGACAAATGAGAAATGGATGTTCTTGGACTTTTTGAAAAGGTGAGAGCAAGATCTTCAACTTTCATGTTGGGCAAAATATGATTTGAAGCTTTCTTGGACATGTAATCTTGAGGAGAAGACCTTTCCATTTTTGGCAGTTTGAAATTACAGGTCACTTACTATTTTTGGCAACTTCTTGTCTGACCTCAAATTCCTCAATGATGATCTTTGACATGTTACATGAGGCTTGTATGGACATGAATGAGACCTCTTTAACTATCTCCCACCATCAAATCCCTGATTTTATGCACAGTTGACCACAGTTGACTTTGCTAGGGTTTTGGTTGACTGAACAATGCCTTGATGAATTCCAAGCCTCTACCACTTGAGACTTTGATTCCAAATGATACCATGGTTCATATGAACTCTTGATGAATGATCATGGTGCCCAAATTCTTCAGAATGGCCACCATCAATAGCTCAATGACTTGCCTTAACTGGTTTGACCTAATGTAGCTTCATCTGCAAGTAACAATGTTAGATGACAATATTTTTGTACTTTTGGGTTAGTAAACAAATGAAAAGCAATGATATACATTCGCAAAACATGCTTGGTGATCAAGAACCACACTCACAAGAGAACCCACCCACTAGGAGGGAAGCAAAGGTGCACAATGATCCTTGAGGCAATGATGATATGATGTGATGCCATGAGGGATCTTAGGGACAAAATTGGGGTCTTACAGATGCCCCTATTTAAGGTCATTCTACCCGGAGAAATGAAGTTTAGAAATCTTCATCTCGACGCGGTAGAATGGGCTTAAATAACAGAAATGAGACAAATTTTGGTCCCTAAGAGACCTCATGATGCAAATGTATGCATGCAAAAGACACAAACTCTGTGGGGATATGGATCCACAAAGAAAAGACAATCCGTCGGAGTAATACACTCACCAGGAACAGAGACTCTAACAGGACTCTTATGAGGACTCCGATAGGGGATAAGAAAGAAAAAGAATGTGTGAGCAGGACACGACTCTGAGTTGGGGAAAACAAAAATAGACCGGAGACTTTACTGGGGAAGTAAAGGACTCAAACTGGGGAGAGAAAGAAATTCCAAAGGAAAACACTTCCATTGGAAAGACTCAAGCTGACTTACAAAATGCATGTACTGGGGATAACACCAATACAGCAACACGAATAGGAACACAAATCCGCTGGGGAAATCTAGAAAAGACTTTCCAGGGGAAACCAAAGGATGAGATGTTACCGGTTAGTGAGTAACAAACTCAGGAAGAATGAATATCTAAGACCGGTATAAGGGTGAGAGATATCAATCAACCAAACATCTGAGAAAGACCTGAAAAAGGTACATAAACTCAGGAAAATCTGACTCCACAGGGGACCAAGGTCATAATAGGGAGCAGACAGGCAGGAACACCAAGGATACTGGGTTGTAGGTACGAAACAGGTGACCGACCAAGGCGTGAATTGGTGTGTGTTCCAAAACACTCATCATCCTGAAGAGAGCGAAAGCAAACTTGTTTATAGGATGGACATTTGATTCTGTAAAGAATGCAAATCTTACTCAGTTAGGGGAACAAACAAAGGATCCGACAAAAGAGTGCATGAGATATATTATCTATAGCCGTCAAAATGTAGATAATATCCTCGCATGGAAGATTATCCTGAACCGGGTTGTAGGTTGTTTATAGGATAAAATCCGGAATCGTGAATTGGTTTGTGTTCCAAGACACTCATCACCCTGAAGAAAGCTAGAAAAGCAGACTTGTTTATAGGATGGATATTCGATTCCACAAGGAATACGAATCTTACTCTGCGGAGAAAACAATCAAAAGATTGACCCAAGAGTGAAAGAGACATAATATCCATTACCGTCAGAACGTGGATAGTATACTCAAAAGGAAGATTATCCTGAACCGGGTTGTAGGTTGCTTATAGGATAAAAATCCGGAAATGTGAATTGGTTTGTGTTCCAAAACATTCATCACCCTGAAGAAAGCTAGAACAGCAATCCTGTTTATAGGATGAACATTCGATTCCACAAGGAATACGAATCTTACTCTACTGGGGAAACACGAAAGGCTTCGACCGAAGAGAGAATGAGATATATTATTCATTACCGTCAAAACATGAATAATAACCTCTAGAGGAAGATTATCCTGAACCGGGTTGTAGGTTGTTTATAGGATAAAAATCCGGAAATGAAAGGCATCGGGATACCAAATTAGGTATATAATGATGACCAATCAACAAGGAGTCACAACATTACCAACAAGAGGGTAAATGAAAGAAGACTCGCCGGGGATACATTGACGAAAATCAATGATCCGGGGAACACAATCACTGGCAAAAGGGTGAAAGGGCCCGCTGGGGGATAAAATTGCTAGCATACGATAATTATCCACAACAGACTTGCTGGGGATATAAGTGCTTATTCAAGCGACTTATCCAAACAAAGGGAAAATCAACATCGACTACTTAGATGAAGATAACCACAAATAGGGGATTACATCTACCAGAAACAAAACTGGGTAGAAAACCGCAGAAGAGTAACTGTCATCGGTTGGGATGAACAACAAAGTTAACTCCACTAGGGGAGAAAACAGGGTTTATAACTACTGGTTTGTAGGTAGAAAACCGCAAAGATAGGACTTACGACCACTGGTTTGTAGGCAAAAGGCCAAAACATTCCACTGAGGATAAGATGAATGAGCGCCGGTTTGTAAGCAACTATTCATTTATGCCACAGTGAAGCGCAAGAGACATTTGAAAAAGGCCAATTTAGGATCGAACCAAAAAGGCGGACTGAATCAAGACTTGTCCTAATGAGGATATAACTCAAAAGGGCAAACCCGTCCCAATGTGCGTTGGGAGGGAACGGAAACAACCGTCATCCACGAGGATGTATCTCAGTGGGGAAATGGCAGGAAAGGATAGACACTTTCTTCTTAAAGGCTGACTCTATTTTGAGAGATTAAACACCCGACATCTGCTTTGGGAGATCTATAAAGGAGATCTATATCACCATAGCAGGAAACAACAAATAAAAGATATATGGAAAAAAATGCGACATGAATATCTGAATGTTTATGAGTATGCATGAATATGCGTGATTAATGTTTGATGAATGCTGACAAAACAGACAATTCTAACACAAACAAGTTCCAGGAATCAAACATCCGGTACTATACTTCCAGGGAGAACCAAGGAGGTTCAACTGGAAAGCCAATCTGCTGGAGATCTTCAAGCTGAAAAGCAAAGATCTACGGGGAGGCAAAAGATCGGAGATATCACAAAATCTCTGAGTGATGGATCAACAAACATCCCAACTGGAGTACAGAAAGTCACAACAGGCAACAACGGCCACAAAGACAAATCTGTTGGGGAATGGGATAAATCCCAAAATATTTGCAGGGGAACAAGAGCTCACTGCTATGAAAGCAACTCTACATAACTCCACTGGGGAACAACCCACTGAGGGAGAACAGATCATCCACATAGAATCTGGCTGCACAAGCAACTTTACCTGGGGATAATGCAAGTAACCAATCCATTGGGGAACAACCCACTAAGGAGGAAGAAAAGATCACACAAGTAGATTCTGCAACAAGCCACTCTATTGGGGATTAAAAGCAACAGGAGAATTAACCCAACCTCTGAATGATAGATCATCAACTGGCCCTACCGGGGAAGCAAAGATTTCCAACTCTGGCGGAGATTCTGAGGGGATACCAGCTCTGACGGAGACTCTGAGGGGATTATTGCAGATACAATCCTGATTCTGTTGGATATATCAACTCAATTAGGGATTTTGCACAAACACAATCCGCCAAACCACAAATCTACTGACGGCTCCACTGGGGAATTCACTGAGGAACCCACTGGGAATATGGAAGAGAGCTAGGGATCAACCACCAAATGCTACACCTTCTGAGGAGAACACCCCCAACTGCCGAGGAGGAACACAATCACTGCCGTGCTGAAATGATAAGCGCACTGATGGGGAGATATAGCAACTCCGCTGGCGACTTGGCCGGGGAAGAGGGTACTACTGGAGAAAAATAATGTCTTCAACAAGCGCCCTACTCTAGGATATATCACAGATCCCATTAGCGATTGTGCTGAGGAAAGAAGCAACAACTCTGCTTACGACAACGCTGGGGAAAGCGGTAAAGTACCGGGATATCAATCCACCAACCATTGAATCTTCAAAGGAAAAGCATCCATGCTGATGAGAAAAACCACAACTCCGCTGGCGACTGCACTGGGGAGAGTGACAGGGTACTGGGGTCTCAAACCACCCACTACCGAAACTTCCAAATGGAAAACACCCATGCTGGGAGAGAATACTGCTGGAGAAGAAAATGAAGTCCTCAACAACACTCTGCTTAGGGGAACAACCCGCAACAACAACTCTGCTTGAGGAACAACCCCTAACAACAAAGCAGGATAAAGAGGATACAACCAACGCCAGGAATATGAACAAATGTCTTACCTGTTGGAAATCGTACCACCCTCGGGAGAGCACTGAGAAATTCTTAAGTATCCTTTTGTCATTGTGAATGTTCGCTTTGTTTAAAACAACAATTTAAAAATTTATTTGTTTAAAACAATGACATCTTACCAATTAAAACATGCAAAACATTTGTTGAATTGAAACAAATAAGAGTGCAAATAATTGGATAAAAGCTCAAATTGATTTGATGGAATGGTAGCCTGCAAATGGCAAGACTACATAGATCTGTACAAATTTGAAATCAGTGATATATATTGGAAGAGGGCTACATTGAACATAATGATCCTTTCTCTACCAATTTGAATCTCGATGTATTCGAAGCTTCAGTCGACGACGAATCGAGAACTTCTGACGAAAAAGACGGTTGTGGAACAAAAAGTCTTGTCAGGATGCAGTTACTTGCCAAATCCCTAATTTTTGCCTAGATTGCCCCAGGGTGAGGTACTCAATCTAGCGGGATGCAAAATATACTTTTTTCATGTCTCTAATTTTTGCCTGGATCACCCTTTCGGGTTCTCCACCGAGACGCTCATTTTTGCCTAAGCCGCCCTTTCGGGTTTTCAACTTAGCGAGCTATTCTATTTTTCATTTGCATATACCTTTTTTTTTCTTTTTAGGCAAAGTATTTCTTGACTGCATCTGAATTCACAGGATGAGTGAAATCCTCCCCATCCATTGTTGTAAGCATCAAAGCACCGCCTGAAAAGGCTCTCTTAACAACATATGGACCCTCGTAGTTTGGAGTCCACGTGCCCCTGGAATCGGGCGCGAAAGACAAGACTTTCTTGAGCACAAGGTCACCTTCTCGGAACACACGAGGCTTGACCTTCTTATCGAATGCTTTCTTCATTCTCTGCTGATATAATTGACCATGGCACATGGCAGTCAATCTCTTCTCTTCAATCAGATTCAGCTGGTCATAACGACTCTGAATCCATTCAGCATCAGTCAACTAGGGGTTTGAGGGTATACTTTTCTTTTATCTTAAAAAAAAAAATTGATTTTTGACTTTTTCTGTTATTTTTCACCCCCCTCTCTTTTTTTTTTTACATTACATTTGTAATGCCCCAGTTTGACTGTTTTGTTGATTCTCAAGATACAGCTGAATGAACTTCTTCTCGTGCTCAAGAAGACGGGTAATCTCGTCAGGAATCCCCTTCAACATCATCTTCCTCTGCCTCGAATACAAGGAATTCAAGATTGGGAGATGGCGTTGGATCATTATGTTCAATGGGTTTAGAAGTTCCTGCATAATGATTCTGGATAACGAAAAGCTTTTGAATTTAAACAAGCAAATCATTATGCAGATGAAAAATGATTGTTTTATTTGTTTTTACGGGTTTTTTTGTGATCACTGATTTCATGCAAAAAAGCAAAAAGTGAAAACAAATGGAAAAACAAATGTTTGACAATGCATTAATTGAATGAAATATCATTGTATTAAATGTTGCCAACAATGTCATCACTTCTCCTTTTGGCATGGGAGAAGGGTTTTAAACAAAATGAACAATTACTCTGATCTATGGATGACTGTAGGAACATCTACAGCGACCCAATTGTGGCAGACACCACCAGGTATGACGAAGTTGTTCAGATCCTCTGCATCCTCTTCCAAGATAGCAACAGCTTCTTCAGGTTGATCAGCATGGATGAATCCTCCACTCTTAAACAAACCTTGCTCATTAAATGCCCCAGAACAGTAGCCAATGCCAGCCCGGGATTTATTGTCTTCAAGCTCGATCATCTTCCCTAAACCAGCAACTGCGCCACATTCAATGGCCAGTTTCGCATCACGGTAGGAAGCAAATGAATGAGACTTCTTCTCAATTGGTTCATCAATAGACAAAGCTTGGAAAAGTGTTCCAACTTCATCCTCAGCATCAATGTATGAGAAACAAGACAGGTGGCTGACCAGGAATAAATCCATCAAAAGCACCTAGTCTGGCAAATTCCTCCTCGAGTTCACAGCTCTCTTGCTCAACATGATCCATCAATCTTGCAGAGATGGCTCTGGTGTAGTACCGACGAGTTAGTGCGTCTTCAAAATAAATGAAGAGCACGGGGATCAGACCACAGTACCAAAGGCTGAGAACAACACCCGCTTATGCAAATGATGCATGTAATGCTTGTGCCAATGCTTTGTTTTTATTTCAAAGGAACTCGAGGGTTTTATTTGTAAACTTTGAAATATTAAGCATTTTATCGCACATGGAAATTATTTCATTGAATAATTCTTTGTCTTTCCATATCTGAAATTTTTTTGCAAAGAAACCCCTTAAGTTCTTTGAAAAAAAAATCTCATTTTTTGATGATATGGATGCAGATGAATGCATGAATGCATGAATGCAACAACCACACTCAAGGATCAAGCAAGTCACACCAGACAAAGGTCATGGGAAAGCTCATTGTATCCCTAATATCAATCATCCATTTTGGTGGATTTAGGTTTTCACCTTATCGACACCCAAGTTCCATTGATATTAACGGTACATGAACCAGCTCAAACATCCTTAATATCAATCATCCATTTTGGAGGATTATGGTTTACACCTTATCGACGCCCAAGTTCCATTGATATTAAGGATGTTTCAACGACTCAACCATGAATCACGGGTTTGCTGAGAGTCACGAGCATGGAGTCTCGGTTAAGGACCACCAAAAGGGAGTGTACTAGGGTTTAAACCTGCCGAGCATGTTCTACCAGAGGTTCCCATAATCATCGTCCCATCCCTCGGATATTATCGGAGGAACGAATACTCGTATTCCAAGAATATTCTCAAGAGATACTCTTATGAGTGTAGTATCGCGTAACAATCGCATCAGAACTGACATCTGAACGACCTCCGCACTACGTCCTAAAAATAGGCCAAGATGGGCTTGGTAAACTAAGGTCCTTGGCTTCTAAGGCACATGATTGAAAGAATAATGCCTAACCACAAATAACTTGTGTGACATTACTAATCCAACATGACCTCCACCAAGTGAATGGACTCGCAAGTCAACTGGCTAAGGAATACTCCACCAGTCAACAAGACTACGCCATTCTCCTATCCTAGAGTGCACTCGAGTTCCATTGTGTTGTCTGTTTGGTTTTCTGAATACAATATTAACTGTTTGGCTTTTGTACAGGTACATTACTCGCTTTTAGCTCTTGCTTGAGCTTTGCTTTGGTTTGTGGTTGGTATACCACTTAGGTAACCACTCTCTTTGTCCATGTAGTCTGGAAGTCCTGTCGCCTTTTTGGCAGGCATTTGGCTTAAGTCCTCCTTAAGAGGACATGATTGTGATTGTTTACATTTGTGCTAAAGACCTCTAAATGAGGCATGTTACTTGTTAAGTCCTCCTAAGTGAAGAGGCAATTGACAGATAGAAGGGATTTGCAATCAATTCCCTGTTATTCAGTTGAGTCTTTCATTATGCTTGCACTACGTGCTGATGCTTTTGAATAAACACCCAAGATCTTGTATAGAGTCAGTCAAGTGGAATAGGGTCCTCATTTTGGATCCCCACATCTTCTTTATCATAAGCTCACCCAGGCCAGGGTTAAGAGCATGAGGTCGCATCCTCATTTCCATTTCATCAGCTTCACCCTAACTCCCAATGTTAGTGGTTAAGAGCTTCAGAACACCCCTATAATTTTGGCTTGTTTGTCGAGGTTGATATGACCCCTTGACTAAAGCCCAACCAACTTGTCTGAGCCTCTTGTTTGTATATAGAGAGTGATGCTTGATTGCTTGTTTGCTTACTTGTGAATCTTTCATGTGTTTGCTTTTCATACATGTTTGTTTGTTTTATGGAGTTAGATGTAAGACCGTTGATTGGCTTTCTGTTTCCTGTTTGTTTTGTGGAGTTAGATGTAAGACCATTGATTGGCTTTCTGTTTCCCGTTTGTTTTTTGGAGTTGGATATAAGACCATTGATTGGCATTCCGTTTCCAGTTTTGTTTGTTCTCTTATGAGACTTTGCTTATTGTTTTTGCCTTGTGTTGCCTAATTCCAAAGGAACTTACTTGGATCATTTCTATGATCTTGAGAAAGCAACCCTGTTTGTGGCTTTATCCCTTAATCCCCACCTTTTGCATGCTTAACCTTGATCCATATTTTCATCCTTAACCCAAACCAGAAAACTTTTGTGCAAACATCTGACTTGTTTTCAACATTAGAAACCTAGGCCTTATGCCTTTGATTTTCAAACTTTCTTTTCATAATACTTATTTTGAATTGAACTTTAAGTCAACTTTGACTATCTTTGTGAATACTTCTAATTGGTTATTTCAACCCACTCAATTGTCTTTTGTGGCCCTTGTCCACTTCTTAATCAAATTTTCATGCATTAGCCATAGATCTGAGTTATCTTAGTGGTTGATGTGAATCTCACCTTTTTCCTTAGTGATTGAATTCTAAGACTTCCCTGCTTATTATAGGGTTAACCCCTCACTAGCACGTTGAAGCTGTTCTCACATGGTGGACTTGTGGTTGTTCAGGTTGAGTTTTCTCCCTTTGATAACGAAAGACCTTAAGGCTTTTGTTTAAAATCAATCCACTCATTTGTTTTGAAATTTTTTACCCGAACTACGAGGTTTTGATCCTTATCTTTCATGAGAAGGTACGTAGGCAATGGGTTTATCCATCCAAACACAAAAAATGTAAATAAATTTATACATTCTTTTCTCATCCCTTCAATCATGTTTGCACAAAAATATTTCATAAACAAACAGTAATACAACAAGCGTGAAAAGAGGTTCCCTAGGAGTACCTAAGATGTTGTGGGTGCCTAACACCTTCCCATGACATAATTACCCCCTTACCCAGATCTCTGACCTTCTTTTACTAGTTTTATTTGTAAAACTTTTAGGTTTTTGTTCGCTTTCTAACCTTTCCTTTGGATAAATAGAAGTGCGGTGGCGACTCGACTTTGTATGATTTACCTTGGATCTAATTAATATTTCCAATGGTAACGAATACACAGCTACACTAGGGAGCCCTTTTTTGTGTGCATATGTATTTTGTATCAAGTGATGTTTATAAACAAATAGAATGGGGGATGAGAAGAAAATTCAATAATTATATTTTTGTGTTTGACAAGACCTTCGGACTTGTGCCTACGTACCAACATAAAAATGAGGATCAAAATCTCGTAGTTCGTGATACAAATTTTAAAGTGGATGCATTGTTTTTAAGAAAAAATAATTTTGAAGGCACAAATGCCTAAAAATGGTTTGAATGAGTTAGTTCTTTTTTTGTTTTTGAAAGTTTAGGTCAAGTACAATTAAGTCTATTTACAAGTTTGATTAAGAAAAGAAATTTGAAAATGCAATGGCATAAGGCCAAAGTTTCTAGTTTACAAAGTGGTCAATGTTTAGAAGAAAACTAGTTCAAGCAAAGAAGAATTTTTAAAAGAAGGGAGAGATTTTGAAATTAAAGAAGTGGGGAGGAGATGAAGAGACTAATCCTATGCCCAAAATTAAAAGTTAAGAGTTGAAAAGATCCCTGACCAATAGGTAGAAATCTAATAGACAAGAATGTCTTATAGAAACCCCAAATTCCCTTGGATATTAGAATCAAGCCACAAACAAATGCATACAATATTATCTTGAAGATCAAGGAATCAAATAAAGATAGCCCCATTCAAGCTTTAGCCACTCCATGATCTTCTTCAAATTAGCCCATGTAGTAGATGAATTCCACAAGTCACGGGTTCAAAATAACAACTTCACAATGATCATGTTGCAGATGAACTCAAAGGGATCTTCAATGATGTATCATATGAAGTTTCAAATTGCAAGCACTTGGTTTCACAAAAGTTGGCATTGGTCAAGTCCTTTAGCATAGGAATGTTGCCTACATTCTAAGTCCAATTGTCCAAGATCAAGCCAACAGTCCACACAAAAGTTTTTTTAGGGTTTTTTGTTGTTATTATGTACATTAATCATCAAAGACCACATAAACAAACAAAATATACACAAGCAAGATATATCACAAACATGGTCCAAATGGGCAAAGGGAAAATGACATTAACATAAACAATTAGAATGGTATGAATAATGGCAAATGAATATATTGTCATCGGTTGGGATGAACAACAAAGTTAACTCCACTAGGGGAGAAAACAGGGTTTATAACTACTGGTTCGTAGGTAGAAAACCGCAAAGATAGGACTTACGACCGCTGGTTTGTAGGCAAAAGGCCAAAACATTCCACTGAGGATAAGATGAATGAGCGCCGTTTTGTAAGCAACTATTCATTTATGCCACAGTGAAGCGCAAGAGACATTTGAAAAAGGCCAATTTAGGATCGAACCAAAAAGGCGGACTGAATCAAGACTTGTCCTAATGAGGATATAACTCAAAAGGGCAAACCCGTCCCAATGTGCGTTGGGAGGGAACGGAAACAACCGTCATCCACGAGGATGTATCTCAGTGGGGAAATGGCAGGAAAGGATAGACACTTTCTTCTTAAGGGCTGACTCTATTTTGAGAGATTAAACACCCGACATCTGCTTTGGGAGATCTATAAAGGAGATCTATATCACCATAGCAGGAAACAACAAATAAAAGATATATGGAAAAAAATGCGACATGAATATCTGAATGTTTATGAGTATGCATGAATATGCGTGATTAATGTTTGATGAATGCTGACAAAACAGACAATTCTAACACAAACAAGTTCCAGGAATCAAACATCTGGTACTATACTTCCAGGGAGAACCAAGGAGGTTCAACTGGAAAGCCAATCTGCTGGAGATCTTCAAGCTGAAAAGCAAAGATCTACGGGGAGGCAAAAGATCCGAGATATCACAAAATCTCTGAGTGATGGATCAACAAACATCCCAACTGGAGTACAGAAAGTCACAACAGGCAACAACGGCCACAAAGACAAATCTGTTGGGGAATGGGATAAATCCCAAAATATTTGCAGGGGAACAAGAGCTCACTGCTATGAAAGCAACTCTACATAACTCCACTGGGGAACAACCCACTGAGGGAGAACAGATCATCCACATAGAATCTGGCTGCACAAGCAACTTTACCTGGGGATAATGCAAGTAACCAATCCATTGGGGAACAACCCACTAAGGAGGAAGAAAAGATCACACAAGTAGATTCTACAACAAGCCACTCTATTGGGGATTAAAAGCAACAGGAGAATTAACCCAACCTCTGGATGATAGATCATCAACTGGCCCTACCGGGGAAGCAAAGATTTCCAACTCTGGCGAAGATTCTGAGGGGATACCAGCTCTGACGGAGACTCTGAGGGGATTATTGCAGATACAATCCTGATTCTGTTGGATATATCAACTCAATTAGGGATTTTGCACAAACACAATCCGCCAAACCACAAATCTACTGACGGCTCCACTGGGGAATTCACTGAGGAACCCACTGGGAATATGGAAGAGAGCTAGGGATCAACCACCAAATGCTACACCTTCTGAGGAGAACACCCCCAACTGCCGAGGAGGAACACAATCACTGCCATGCTGAAATGATAAGCGCACTGATGGGGAGATATAGCAACTCCGCTGGCGACTTGGCCGGGGAAGAGGGTACTACTGGAGAAAAATGATGTCTTCAACAAGCGCCCTACTCTAGGATATATCACAGATCCCATTAGCGATTGTGCTGAGGAAAGAAGCAACAACTCTGCTTACGACAACGCTGGGGAAAGCGGTAAAGTACCGGGATATCAATCCACCAACCATTGAATCTTCAAAGGAAAAGCATCCATGCTGATGAGAAAAACCACAACTCCGCTGGCGACTGCACTGGGGAGAGTGACAGGGTACTGGGGTCTCAAACCACCCACTACCGAAACATCCAAATGGAAAACACCCATGCTGGGAGAGAATACTGCTGGAGAAGAAAATGAAGTCCTCAACAACACTCTGCTTAGGGGAACAACCCGCAACAACAACTCTGCTTGAGGAACAACCCCTAACAACAAAGCAGGATAAAGAGGATACAACCAACGCCAGGAATATGAACAAATGTCTTACCTGTTGGAAATCGTACCACCCTCGGGAGAGCACTGAGAAATTCTTAAGTATCCTTTTGTCATTGTGAATGTTCGCTTTGTTTAAAACAACAATTTAAAAATTTATTTGTTTAAAACAATGACATCTTACCAATTAAAACATGCAAAACATTTGTTGAATTGAAACAAATAAGAGTGCAAATAATTGGATAAAAGCTCAAATTGATTTGATGGAATGGTAGCCTGCAAATGGCAAGACTACATAGATCTGTACAAATTTGAAATCAGTGATATATATTGGAAGAGGGCTACATTGAACATAATGATCCTTTCTCTACCAATTTGAATCTCGATGTATTCGAAGCTTCAGTCGACGACGAATCGAGAACTTCTGACGAAAAAGACGGTTGTGGAACAAAAAGTCTTGTCAGGATGCAGTTACTTGCCAAATCCCTAATTTTTGCCTAGATTGCCCCAGGGTGAGGTACTCAATCTAGCGGGATGCAAAATATACTTTTTTCATGTCTCTAATTTTTGCCTGGATCACCCTTTCGGGTTCTCCACCGAGACGCTCATTTTTGCCTAAGCCGCCCTTTCGGGTTTTCAACTTAGCGAGCTATTCTATTTTTCATTTGCATATACCTTTTTTTTCTTTTTAGGCAAAGTATTTCTTGACTGCATCTGAATTCACAGGATGAGTGAAATCCTCCCCATCCATTGTTGTAAGCATCAAAGCACCGCCTGAAAAGGCTCTCTTAACAACATATGGACCCTCGTAGTTTGGAGTCCACGTGCCCCTGGAATCGGGCGCGAAAGACAAGACTTTCTTGAGCACAAGGTCACCTTCTCAGAACACACGAGGCTTGACCTTCTTATCGAATGCTTTCTTCATTCTCTGCTGATATAATTGACCATGGCACATGGCAGTCAATCTCTTCTCTTCAATCAGATTCAGCTGGTCATAACGACTCTGAATCCATTCAGCATCAGTCAACTAGGGGTTTGAGGGTATACTTTTCTTTTATCTTAAAAAAAAAATTCATTTTTGACTTTTTCTGTTATTTTTCACCCCCTCTCTTTTTTTTTTTACATTACATTTGTAATGCCCCAGTTTGACTGTTTTGTTGATTCTCAAGATACAGCTGAATGAACTTCTTCTCGTGCTCAAGAAGACGGGTAATCTCGTCAGGAATCCCCTTCAACATCATCTTCCTCTGCCTCGAATACAAGGAATTCAAGATTGGGAGATGGCGTTGGATCATTATGTTCAATGGGTTTAGAAGTTCCTGCATAATGATTCTGGATAACGAAAAGCTTTTGAATTTAAACAAGCAAATCATTATGCAGATGAAAAATGATTGTTTTATTTGTTTTTACGGGTTTTTTTGTGATCACTGATTTCATGCAAAAAAGCAAAAAGTGAAAACAAATGGAAAAACAAATGTTTGACAATGCATTAATTGAATGAAATATCATTGTATTAAATGTTGCCAACAATGTCATCACTTCTCCTTTTGGCATGGGAGAAGGGTTTTAAACAAAATGAACAATTACTCTGATCTATGGATGACTGTAGGAACATCTACAGCGACCCAATTGTGGCAGACACCACCAGGTATGACGAAGTTGTTCAGATCCTCTGCATCCTCTTCCAAGATAGCAACAGCTTCTTCAGGTTGATCAGCATGGATGAATCCTCCACTCTTAAACAAACCTTGCTCATTAAATGCCCCAGAACAGTAGCCAATGCCAGCCCGGGATTTATTGTCTTCAAGCTCGATCATCTTCCCTAAACCAGCAACTGCGCCACATTCAATGGCCAGTTTCGCATCACGGTAGGAAGCAAATGAATGAGACTTCTTCTCAATTGGTTCATCAATAGACAAAGCTTGGAAAAGCGTTCCAACTTCATCCTCAGCATCAATGTATGAGAAACAAGACAGGTGGCTGACCAGGAATAAATCCATCAAAAGCACCTAGTCTGGCAAATTCCTCCTCGAGTTCACAGCTCTCTTGCTCAACATGATCCATCAATCTTGCAGAGATGGCTCTGGTGTAGTACCGACGAGTTAGTGCGTCTTCAAAATAAATGAAGAGCACGGGGATCAGACCACAGTACCAAAGGCTGAGAACAACACCCGCTTATGCAAATGATGCATGTAATGCTTGTGCATATGCTTTGTTTTTATTTCAAAGGAACTCAAGGGTTTTATTTGTAAACTTTGAAATATTAAGCATTTTATCGCACATGGAAATTATTTCATTGAATAATTCTTTGTCTTTCCATATCTGAAATTTTTTTGCAAAGAAACCCCTTAAGTTCTTTGAAAAAAAAATCTCATTTTTTGATGATATGGATGCAGATGAATGCATGAATGCATGAATGCAACAACCACACTCAAGGATCAAGCAAGTCACACCAGACAAAGGTCATGGGAAAGCTCATTGTATCCCTAATATCAATCATCCATTTTGGTGGATTTAGGTTTTCACCTTATCGACACCCAAGTTCCATTGATATTAACGGTACATGAACCAGCTCAAACATCCTTAATATCAATCATCCATTTTGGCGGATTATGGTTTACACCTTATCGACGCCCAAGTTCCATTGATATTAAGGATGTTTGAACGACTCAACCATGAATCACGGGTTTGCTGAGAGTCACGAGCATGGAGTCTCGGTTAAGGACCACCAAAAGGGAGTGTACTAGGGTTTAAACCTGCCGAGCATGTTCTACCAGAGGTTCCCATAATCATCGTCCCATCCCTCGGATATTATCGGAGGAACGAATACTCGTATTCCAAGAATATTCTCAAGAGATACTCTTATGAGTGTAGTATCACGTAACAATCGCATCAGAACTGACATCTGAACGACCTCCGCACTACGTCCTAAAAATAGGCCAAGATGGGCTTGGTAAACTAAGGTCCTTGGCTTCTAAGGCACATGATTGAAAGAATAATGCCTAACCACAAATAACTTGTGTGACATTATTAATCCAACATGACCTCCACCAAGTGAATGGACTCGCAAGTCAACTGGCTAAGGAATACTCCACCAGTCAACAAGACTACGCCATTCTCCTATCCTAGAGTGCACTCGAGTTCCATTGTGTTGTCTGTTTGGTTTTCTGAATACAATATTAACTGTTTGGCTTTTGTACAGGTACATTAGTCGCTTTTAGCTCTTGCTTGAGCTTTGCTTTGGTTTGTGGTTGGTATACCACTTAGGTAACCACTCTCTTTGTCCATGTAGTCTGGAAGTCCTGTCGCCTTTTTGGCAGGCATTTGGCTGAAGTCCTCCTTAAGAGGACATGATTGTGATTGTTTACATTTGTGCTAAAGACCTCTAAATGAGGCATGTTACTTGTTAAGTCCTCCTAAGTGAAGAGGCAATTGACAGATAGAAGGGATTTGCAATCAATTCCCTGTTATTCAGTTGAGTCTTTCATTATGCTTGCACTACGTGCTGATGCTTTTGAATAAACACCCAAGATCTTGTATAGAGTCAGTCAAGTGGAATAGGGTCCTCATTTTGGATCCCCACATCTTCTTTATCATAAGCTCACCCAGGCCAGGGTTAAGAGCATGAGGTCTCATCCTCATTTCCATTTCATCAGCTTCACCCTAACTCTCAATGTTAGTGGTTAAGAGCTTCAGAACACCCCTATAATTTTGGCTTGTTTGTCGAGGTTGATATGACCCCTTGACTAAAGCCCAACCAACTTGTCTGAGCCTCTTGTTTGTATATAGAGAGTGATGCTTGATTGCTTGTTTGCTTACTTGTGAATCTTTCATGTGTTTGCTTTTCATACATGTTTGTTTGTTTTATGGAGTTAGATGTAAGACCGTTGATTGGCTTTCTGTTTCCTGTTTGTTTTGTGGAGTTAGATGTAAGACCATTGATTGGCTTTCTGTTTCCCGTTTGCTTTTTGGAGTTGGATATAAGACCATTGATTGGCATTCCGTTTCCAGTTTTGTTTGTTCTCTTATGAGACTTTGCTTATTGTTTTTGCCTTGTGTTGCCTAATTCCAAAGGAACTTACTTGGATCATTTCTATGATCTTGAGAAAGCAACCCTGTTTGTGGCTTTGTCCCTTAATCCCCACCTTTTGCATGCTTAACCTTGATCCATATTTTCATCCTTAACCCAAACCAGAAAACTTTTGTGCAAACATCTGACTTGTTTTCAACATTAGAAACCTAGGCCTTATGCCTTTGATTTTCAAACTTTCTTTTCATAATACTTATTTTGAATTGAACTTTAAGTCAACTTTGACTATCTTTGTGAATACTTCTAATTGGTTATTTCAACCCACTCAATTGTCTTTTGTGGCCCTTGTCCACTTCTTAATCAAATTTTCATGCATTAGCCATAGATCTGAGTTATCTTAGTGGTTGATGTGAATCTCACCTTTTTCCTTAGTGATTGAATTCTAAGACTTCCCTGCTTATTATAGGGTTAACCCCTCACTAGCACGTTGAAGCTGTTCTCACATGGTGGACTTGTGGTTGTTCAGGTTGAGTTTTCTCCCTTTGATAACGAAAGACCTTAAGGCTTTTGTTTAAAATCAATCCACTCATTTGTTTTGAAATTTTTTACCCGAACTACGGGGTTTGATCCTTATCTTTCATGAGAAGGTACGTAGGCAATGGGTTTATCCATCCAAACACAAAAAATGTAAATAAATTTATACATTCTTTTCTCATCCCTTCAATCATGTTTGCACAAAAATATTTCATAAACAAACAGTAATACAACAAGCGTGAAAAGAGGTTCCCTAGGAGTACCTAAGATGTTGTGGGTGCCTAACACCTTCCCATGACATAATTACCCCCTTACCCAGATCTCTGACCTTCTTTTACTAGTTTTATTTGTAAAACTTTTAGGTTTTTGTTCGCTTTCTAACCTTTCCTTTGGATAAATAGAAGTGCGGTGGCGACTCGACTTTGTATGATTTACCTTGGATCTAATTAATATTTCCAATGGTAACGAATACACAGCTACACTAGGGAGCCCTTTTTTGTGTGCATATGTATTTTGTATCAAGTGATGTTTATAAACAAATAGAATGGGGGATGAGAAGAAAATTCAATAATTATATTTTTGTGTTTGACAAGACCTTCGGACTTGTGCCTACGTACCAACATAAAAATGAGGGATCAAAATCTCGTAGTTCGTGATACAAATTTTAAAGTGGATGCATTGTTTTTAAGAAAAAATAATTTTGAAGGCACAAATGCCTAAAAATGGTTTGAATGAGTTAGTTCTTTTTTTGTTTTTTGAAAGTTTAGGTCAAGTACAATTAAGTCTATTTACAAGTTTGATTAAGAAAAGAAATTTGAAAATGCAATGGCATAAGGCCAAAGTTTCTAGTTTACAAAGTGGTCAATGTTTAGAAGAAAACTAGTTCAAGCAAAGAAGAATTTTTAAAAGAAGGGAGAGATTTTGAAATTAAAGAAGTGGGGAGGAGATGAAGAGACTAATCCTATGCCCAAAATTAAAAGTTAAGAGTTGAAAAGATCTGACCAATAGGTAGAAATCTAATAGACAAGAATGTCTTATAGAAACCCCAAATTCCCTTGGATATTAGAATCAAGCCACAAACAAATGCATACAATATTATCTTGAAGATCAAGGAATCAAATAAAGATAGCCCCATTCAAGCTTTAGCCACTCCATGATCTTCTTCAAATTAGCCCATGTAGTAGATGAATTCCACAAGTCACGGGTTCAAAATAACAACTTCACAATGATCATGTTGCAGATGAACTCAAAGGGATCTTCAATGATGTATCATATGAAGTTTCAAATTGCAAGCACTTGGTTTCACAAAAGTTGGCATTGGTCAAGTCCTTTAGCATAGGAATGTTGCCTAAATTCTAAGTCCAATTGTCCAAGATCAAGCCAACAGTCCACACAAAAGTTTTTTTAGGGTTTTTTGTTGTTATTATGTACATTAATCATCAAATACCACATAAACAAACAAAATATACACAAGCAAGATATATCACAAACATGGTCCAAATGGGCAAAGGGAAAATGACATTAACATAAACAATTAGAATGGTATGAATAATGGCAAATGAATATAGACTTGAAATTAAATGGCATTAAAGTAAATGGCTTGGAATTAAATGTTAGTTATTAATGAGTTAAAAGTTAGTATTGTTTTGCTTTTGCTTTTTGTTTTAAGTCATTCTTTGGAGAACACTCAACCCACTTATTGATAACATGAAAATGTATCGTATATTTGCCTCGATTTACATTCAAGAATCATACCGTTTTCATTTATATTCCGATTATTCCGCAAGTGTTCGAGTTATCTTTGTAGGTATTTCAATTCCCATGATTAAATGAGCAAAGTATAGAAAAGAAAGGAAAAGAAGAAGAAACAGAAAAGAAACAGCAGAAAAATCAGAAAATATGGATTTTGTGTGTGTGACGAATGTCACACACCCCATCACGATCATCACGCTACCCTTAAGTGTGACGAACACCACAAGACCATCACGACCGTCACGTATGCAAAGTCAGCGTAAAGGGTTTCAAACATAAGTGATCCATGTCGCCCTCAACTCAACCTAGTCTTCGCTCCTTAAACCACCTTCCCGTGAATCCCTCACTCAACTAAGTCCTCCTTACTTTTCTCAAGCACGAAGACCGAGAGGGATTAAAAAAGAATGGAAGTTGGAAACTGTAGCGGTGTATTCGTCACTTTATGATTTATTGACTAAATCAAAAGCAAAGTATACAAAGAAATCGAGTCGCCACCGCACTTTTATTTATCCTAAGGAATGGCTAAAAAGCAAACAAAAGCCTAAGAAGTTTTACACATAGAAAACTAATAAAAAGATCAGAGAATCTGGGTAAGGGGTAAATTACGCAATGGGAAGGTGTTAGGCACCCAAAACGTCCTAGGTACTCCTAGGGATCCCTTTTCACACTTGTTGTATAAAAATGTTTATTTGTTTATGACATATTGTGCAAACATGAATGGGAAGATGAGAAAAGAATATACAAGTTATTATTTTTGTGTTTGAACGGATGAACCCGTTGCCTACGTACCTTCCATCAAAGGTAAGGATCAAAACACCGTAGTTCGGCTAAAAGATTTCCAAAAATCAGTGAGTTCATTTTAAACACAAGCATTAAGGCTTTTCATTACCAATAGGAGAAAACTCAACCTGAATCAACAATCCACCATGCGAGGACGGCTTCAACATACTAGTGAGGGGTTAACCCTATAATAAGTATGGAAGACTTACAATCAACTCACTAAGGATAAGGTAAGATTTACATCAACCACTATGGTAATTGAAACCTATGGCTAATGTATGAAAACATATTAACAACGGACAAAGCCACAAAACAATTGAATGGGTGAAGTTAATTGATTATGAGTATTCACAAAATATGGTCAAGGTATGATTAGGATTCAATTCAAAGAAGTATTATCAAAAGTGAAGTTTGAAAATCAAGGACTTAAGGTCCAGGTTTCTAATTTGACACGACATGAAGATGTTTGCACAATAGTTCAAAGTTTGAAAGCAAAGTGTGAAAAGGTTTAGGACAAAGAGGGTATGGCTGAAGGAGTGTAAAACTTCTCAGAAAGGTTCACCTCTTGAGATCATATAGAAGATGATTCAAGTGTGTCCTTAGGAATAGGCAAATGAGCAATAACAAATAAAAGCAAGGTGATACCGGATGCCAATTGCTGGGCTTATACCAATCTCACAACCAAAGATGGATACCGGATACCAATAGATGGATTTACACCAGTCTCCTAAAACAAACAAGGATGTCAGATGCCAATAAATGGACTTATTCCAATCTCCCCAAAGCAAAACAAAACATGGATATCAGATGCCAATCAATGGACTTATTCCAATCTCCCCAAATGATGATCATAGGAATACAAAAGCCAACAACATGGTCTTACAATTGCATCCTCACATACACCAAACAAACAGAAGCAATGGACATAAGTGGCCAAATGAAATGGTCTTACACTTTATCCCTTCCAAATCATAGGAGCAATGGCCAATTAATGGACTTACTGTTGTCCTCAATGGGCAAACCAAAGATGGATCACAAAGATATGAAATGATGATCATGCAATAATGAACAATTAATGATGATAAGTGCACAAAGGCAAACAAGCAAACATGTACAAATGAACCAAGCAATCAATCAAACAAAGTCATTTAGCACACACTATATCCAAGCAATTAGGCTCAAGCAAGGGTTAGACTTTAAAGTCAACTGGAATGGGGTAAGTGGTGCTCTTAACCTTAACATTGAGAGCTAAGGTGAAGCAGATGAAAGGGTATGAGGGGTGTGCCTCATGCTCTTATCCCTGGTCAGGGAGAGCTTTGAATATCAGAAGGTGTGGGAGTTCAGAAAGTTGGAACTCTCTCCACAAGTTAATGACTCTATAGATCTTGGGTTAAGATCCACAATGCTACAACATGTAATGTGATCAAAGGGATGACACACAGAATAGTAGGAGATGGACTACACATCTCTTTTGTCTACCAATTGCCTTATCAAAAGGACTTTTCCTGCTTGGGGACAAAGATAAACAATCACAAGCATTGCCTCTTAAGGAGGACTTCAGACAGGTGCCTGGCCACATAACAAGCTAGGTCTTCCAGACTACATGAAGAAGAGATGTTATACCTCAATGCTTAAGCTATCAAGCAAAGCAAAAGCAAGTTCTCAATGAACTATAGCAACTAAATGTACCTGTGGAAACATCAAACAAATCAGTATACTATACAGACAAT
Source organism: Lathyrus oleraceus (assembly GCF_024323335.1). NCBI lineage: Eukaryota > Viridiplantae > Streptophyta > Magnoliopsida > Fabales > Fabaceae > Lathyrus > Lathyrus oleraceus. The sequence continues at coordinate 486,650,958 of NC_066584.1, read as the reverse complement.
CAACCAACAGTTAATGCAACAGACAACCAATATAGGCAAAGGCATAAGCCACAAGTCAATCCCAATTGAATCAACTTCAACCTACAAAACACACATTAGTAATCAAAAGCAAATATCAAATGCTCTCAAGATGAGGCATCATCAATTGTGTAACTTGTATGTGCAACCTGAAACAAAGCTTCAAACATGAGATGTAAACCCTTAGGCCAAAGCCTAGGGTCCAAGATAGGGAAAAAATTTAAAACAGAACATGAAAATTAACCAAAATCAAGAGTAATTCATTAAGAACAAAGTCCAATTGGTCTCATGTCAAAACTATGCACCAAATCCATTTCATAAGCAAATCATGTCAAACTATGCAAATTGAAACACATTGGAGTAAACATAATGAACACACTTCAAATCAAATCAAACATGGCTCAATAAATTCCAAGAAAAGTAATGCCTAAACAGAACATATCAAAGGATCAGCACACCAAAAATCATAGCATTTGGATAAGTGGAAGCAGGTCAATTAAAATCAACAAGTCAAAGCATGTTCAAGCAAGCTCATACAAGGCACCAAATCATGCATCAACTTCAAGCAAGCATAAAACAGAAATGACATAAGATAAATGAACCAAACAAAAGCCATGGCAACATTCAAGATGTCTATAATGCACATGCAAAATTTCAAGTCCATATGATAATGCATAAGAATTTCACAAATCATATGATATCATGACTCACAAAAGGTTCACAATTGGTTAAACAGAAAAGAAATTCTCAAACAAATTGGAAATGTACTCAAAAAATCCACAAATATTCATGAGCAAACGTAACATCCATAAGTATCAACTGGCAAAAATTCAGAACAATTGGCATAGCATAAGCATGGTAAAGGAATTCCACAAAATGAACAAGAAATGGTGTGACACACATTGTCACACCTCCAATGATCACATCATAACTCACAATCCAGGAAGGCAAAAATCACAAACCATATACCAAAATGTTCATCAAAGTGTCTAGATTACACATGTAAAATTTCAAGAATTTTGGATCAACCATCATGATTTCACAAATGAAATGGCAAGATATATGCAAGAAATGACATGTGAGAACAAACCCTAGGCAATTATTTTTTCCAACCGTGCGGAAATTCATTAAAAATCATCAAAAAATAGTAGACATGGCAAGGATCAAGGTGAAAAAAATCTCATGTGATTTGGATTATTATTGAGAGAGATATGAATTTTTCAATGTGAAGAAAAATTAAAAAATGTGTGAAACAAGTATGTGAACATGTGATAAGCATATGTGAAAAATGCAACAAGCAACATGTGAAACGCCTGAGGCTGGATTCGAACCGTGGCATGATTTGAACTGAGCGCGCGCCTAATGAAACTCTGCATTTCATTAAAAGATGTGGCGCGCTGCTATTGGTTACATGGCACACAAACATAAAATTCATGCAAAACAAAGGCCAGGCAAGATTGAAACGCGATTTGGAAACAAAACCTAAACATTCATCATCATCTTCATCATGTTCATCATCACCAAGAACTAAACCTCACAGAAATTCATGAGACCTATACCAATCGAATCATCTCATCATGCACAACACTAATCCAGCTTCAATTTGTTCTAATTTTACTCATATCAAAAGGATCGATCAAAATAAGTTCTAACATCCAATATTCAAATCAGCATAACTTCCTTAATATCTAATGAAATTAAGAGATCTAAGTTGCAGAATGATCTACATGCTAAGATCTACAAGAACCACATGATAATTGTAAGAAATGGAGCATTCGACTTTTTACCTCAATGAAGATGCAGTGTTGGAATCGTGTGAATCAAGGTCTGAAAAAGTGAAACAGATCTTCTATGTTGCTTGGATGAATGTATGGAAGCAAGACTTCAGCTCAACACAGCTTGATTTCGATGAAATTTCCAACTGCCATGTGAATGTTCAAGCTTCAACAGTTCCAATTCTTCAAGAATTCTTCACGATTTGCTTCAACAGATCTTCAATACTTCCTGCAGATGATGATTAGCACAAGAACAAGCAAAAGGAATGATGAAATTCGATGAAAAAAGTTGAAGAAATTTGAGAGAATTTGAGAGAATTTGAGATGAAAAAGTTTTGGATCTGAAAATTGTGAATTGTTGATGTTCAATTCTGTTAGGATTAGCACTTTATACCCTATGTTAATGATGCTGATTAATCCTAATTAAGCAAGGCAATTAGTTTAAGTGAAATGGAAGTGTTACATGCAAATGGCCAAAACACCCTTATGATCATGTGCCAATGGAACAATGCGAAATTGCCCTTGGAGAAAGTTACAAATGCTGTTTTGATGCAATTGGAAATGATTTGGAATGAAAATAATGCATGCTTTTCAAATTGGCATTTTCCCACCAAAAATTCAAATTGATTCAAGTGGAAAATGCCATTTTTTTGTGATAAGAATTTGTGAAATATGATGCAAGATTATGATAGTAGGGATCAAGAGAAAATTGCTCAAAAAAGAATCACATGAATTGGCCTTTTGGTGCAAAAGTCATGCTAGCTTGAAGTTCAAAATTCATTACCAATGATTTGATCATAACTTGCCAACGACAAATGAGAAATGGATGTTCTTGGACTTTTTGAAAAGGTGAGAGCAAGATCTTCAACTTTCATGTTGGGCAAAATATGATTTGAAGCTTTCTTGGACATGTAATCTTGAGGAGAAGACCTTTCCATTTTTGGCAGTTTGAAATTACAAGTCACTTACTATTTTTGGCAACTTCTTGTCTGACCTCAAATTCCTCAATGATGATCTTTGACATGTTACATGAGGCTTGTATGGACATGAATGAGACCTCTTTAACTATCTCCCACCATCAAATCCCTGATTTTATGCACAGTTGAATTTGCTAGGGTTTTGGTTGACTGAACAATGCCTTGATGAATTCCAAGCCTCTACCACATGAGACTTTGATTCCAAATGATACCATGGTTCATATGAACTCTTGATGAATGATCATGGTGCCCAAATTCTTCAGAATGGCCACCATCTATAGCTCAATGACTTGCCTTAATTGGTTTGACCTAATGTAGCTTCATCTGCAAGTAACAACGTTAGATGACAATATTTTTGTACTTTTGGGTTAGTAAACAAATGAAAAGCAATGATATACATACGCAAAACATGCTTGGTGATCAAGAACCACACTCACAAGAGAACCCACCCACTAGGAGGGAAGCAAAGGTGCACAATGATCCTTGAGGCAATGATGATATGATGTGATGCCATGAGGGATCTTAGGGACAAAATTGGGGTCTTACAGAAACCTCCGAGGGTCTCTCTCAAGATTTCTCTCTCATCCTATCTCTCTGCCTTTTTTTGCTCCTGCAATTTTGTTTTCACGTTATTTTTCTTCAGCAAGCATTATTTTCTTTGACTGCAATTTGTTTACTTTTCCGTTCAGAGATTTGATTTTTTTCCCTTTTTCCTTTCCGTTTTTCATTTAGCCAAAAGTAGTAGTTTCCTACATTGGGGAACTACTGCAACTTAGTTAGTTTAGTTTAAGCATTTGTTTCGAAGAAGCAGAATCCTACCGACCTGTGGGGGACTGCTCAAGTACTTCAGGATTCAGCCTAGTCAATTAATCAAAGTTCAAGGTTTTTTATTCAATTATTATTATTGCTTTATTATTAAATAATCATGTTTGCTTTATTGTTAAATTTTTTCTGTTCGTCTGTGTTTGCATTATTTAGCATGTTCGGCTAAGCTACCGGTATCGGTATGTAAACAATTTAATTAGAAGGGATTTAATAATAATCGGTGTAAACTTCTTTTCTAAAATAATATTTTTGGCTGTGGTTTTTAATTTGAATTTAATTAACTTTGTCATGAGAGTGAGAAGCTATTTAATACGGTTTTGCCACGAGAGTGGGAAATTAACTAAGGTTAGAACCGACAATCGCGAGAGCGCGAGGGTTGAACTGGATAGTAAGAACTAGGCATTGATTTTAAAAACAGCGAGAGCACTTTAAAAGAAATTAGAACTTATTTATTTTCAAAAAGTATTTTTAACTTCAAATGGGACAACGAGAGTGTATATTCTGACTTAAAAGTATAGTCTGAGTCAACAATCACGAGAGTGTGAGATAAAGCCTTTTAAATGAGTATTTTCTACTGAAAGGTATTTGGTAATTAAAATAGACACCGGTGACTTATCGAATCATTGACAATTAATGCGTTGCATACTGATATCCCTTCGTTAATATTTTCTTAAAAACTTAATTTTCTTTAGATTTAATTTTTGTTGAACCGAACCTCTAAAAATCATCGTCTTAGCTAAACATAGTAACATAGATAGCATTAGTTTGACCATCGGTCCTTGTGGGTTCGATATCTTTTAAAACTAAACGACTAGACTGTGCACTTGTAGTCAAGTATCCGATAGACTATATTTTATATAGATTCACGACTCGTATCAAGTTTTTGGCGCCGTTGTTGGGGACTGATTTAGTCAAATAGTGCGATTCTTTCGTTGCGCAGTATAGACTGAGGAAAAAACTAATTTCCTTTCCCTTATTTCTCGATTTTATGCCAAGTACTCGCTCATAAGGCGAAAACTTAGTACCACCAATCGCAGAATTAGAGCGTTTCTTATATTTAAGACGCCGAGTAGTAGAGTACCATTGAAGGTACAATATTCCTGATATCATCATTCCTACTACTGAACCAGTTGAAAAACCAACCATGGCTGCAGTGGGACCACAGAATCGTCCTCTTAGGTTCTACGCTACCCCGTCCCAACAAGAACCTCACAACAGCATTGCTTCCCCTGTTATCCATCGAAACGATTTTGAGTTAAAACCCTCATTGTTATCAGTTGTCCAACAACATCAATTTGCTGGAAATCCTACAGACGACCCTAATGAACATTTGACCAAGTTTGTGCAGAACGCAGACACTGCGAAGGCGAATGGTGTATCTCAAGATGCGATAAGACTACGTCTTTTTCCTTTCTCTCTAAGAGACAGAGCTTGGGCTTGGTTGTCATCCTTGCCATCCAACTCAGTCACTACATGGGAAGAACTGAAGAACATTTTCTTATCCCGATATTTTCCGCCGAGCAAAATTGCTATACTGAGAGCTCAAATCAACGGATTTCGACAAAAAGATGCAGAATCTCTCTACGACGCATGGGAGAGATACAAAGACATGATGAGGATGTGTCCACATCACGGTCTCGAAGACTGGGTGATCATTCACACATTTTACAATGGGCTTTTGTATAACACAAGACTGACAGTAGACGCTGCCGCGAGCGGTGCACTTATGGAGAAGCCATACAACGAAGCCTAGCAACTCATTGAAAACATGGCCCAAAACCATTGCCAATGGGGAGGTGAAAGAAATCCAATAGAAAAGTCCCAAACAATAGGTGGAATGTACAAAATCAGTAGCCTTGACCATGTTCATGCAAAGGTAGATGCCCTTGTTCAAAAGTTAGACAACTTGACCATAACACCCGCAGCCACCGTAGCTTCCGTAACTCCAAACTGCGAGTTATATGGAGTTCCTGGACACACTGCACCAGAATGTCAGATATTAGCAGGAGTCTCCAATGATCAAGTGAATTATGCTCAAGGAAACCCTTATTCGAATACCTACAATCTAGGTTGAAAAAACCATCCTAACTTTTCGTACAAGAACAACAATGCCTTGTATGCACATGGCCAAGCACCTGCTGTTCCACCTGGATATCAAAAGCCAGCTACTAATGCTCCTAACATTCCTAGGAAGTCCAACCTTGAATTAATGATGGAAATTTTCATAGCTACCCAAGCTCAAACAAACAAGGACTTCTTGAACCAAAACATACACACTAGTGAGCAACTTAAACAATTAGCAAACAAAGTAGACGCTTTAGCCACCCACAAAAAAATGCTTGAAACACAGATTTCACAAGTGGATCAATAACAAGCATCTACTACTGCTCCTGCTGGCACATTTCCTGGACAACCACAACCTAATCCAAAAGGACATGCAAATTCCGTTATATTTTGAGAAGTGGAAAAGAACTAGACGGACCCGTAGATCCAAGACTTCAAAATCCTACCATGTACCAAAAACCTGACAAAACAACATCTGAGAAGGTAAGTGAACCGAAGGAGAAGGAAGATAATACCCAAGAGGCCGAAGAGAAAGAAAAACCTTATGTGCCTCCACCCTCTTATAAACCACCCATTTCGTATCCTCAAAGATTCGCAAATTCTAAAACTGCAGGGAAATTTAAGAAATTTGTTGAACTTCTGAAGCAACTGAACATCACAATACCCTTTACAAAAGCTATAACACAAATTCCCTCATATGCCAAGTTTCTTAAAGAGATCCTATCCAATAAGAAAAAGATCGAGGATAACGAAACAATTATACTTACTGCTAAGTGTAGTGCAATAATCCAAAACAACATGCCTCCTAAACTGAAAGACCCAAGTAGTTTCTCCATACCCTGTGTCATTGGAAAGTTCGTCATAAATAAAGCTCTATGCGACTTAGAAGCCAACATTAATGTAATGCCCTTATACATTTGTAAAAGGCTCAACATGGGAGAATTAAGACCAACCAAGATGTCTGTTCAACTAGCTGACCGCTCAATCAAATATCTTGTTGGTATACTAGAGAATGTTCCAGTACGTGTAGGACAATTCTACATTCCTACAGACTTCATAATCATGGACATCAAAGAAGATGCTATTACACCTATTATATTAGGAAGGCTGTTCTTAGCTACCGCCGGAGCCATAATAGACATGAAAAGAGGCAAGCTAACATTCAAAGTTGGAGAAGAAAAAGTTGAATTCATCTTGACACAATTCTTACAAGCGCCATCTATAGACGATACTTGTTATCTACATGATGTCATCGACGAGTGCGTAAGAGAGATGGAGATGCAAGAAACCACATATTCTGATATAATGAAAATCCAAATCCCCCCAATCTTTGAAGATGATAATTGGCGTGAACCATACCAAAATGACAGTCTAAGAGAATGCTTATCACTTTCACCTAATCACATGCCATGCCCAAAGAAACTAGACTTATATTTTAAACACTACCCAAAAACCTAAGATACGAATTCCTAGACACTGAACTCAAAAGACCAGTACTAGTCAAAGCAGACTTAGGACAAATTTAAATTGAAAAGTTACTAGATGTCTTAAGAAAATATCCAACTGCATTAGGCTACAACATCGCTGCTCTAAAAGGAATAAGTCCTTCTATCTGTATGCATCACATTATACTAGAGGAAGATTGTAAAACCTCTAGAGAACACCAGAGAAGGATCAACCCAATCTTAAGTACTGTAATCAAGGATGAAGTAAATAAGTTATTAGATGCAGGAATCATATACCCGATCTCCGATAGTCAATGGGTTAGCCCCGTTCATGTAGTACCCAAGAAAGGGGGTGTTACAGTTGTTAAGAACGAGAAGGGGCGAATCTATAGCGCAAAGGGTTGTGACTGGAAGTAGAATGTGCATCGACTATAGGAATTTGAACAAAGCCACTCGAAAGGATCATTTTCCTCTGCCTTTCATTGATCAAATGCTTGAACGATTGGCTAAGCATTCCCACTTCTTCTATCTAGACGGTTATTCAGGATTCTTTCAAATTCCTATCCATCCTGACAACCAAGAGAAAACAACCTTCACATGCCCTTATGGTACATTTACTTATCGACGAATGCCATTTGGACTATGCAACGCTCCCGCAACATTCCAAAGATGCATGATGTCAATCTTCGCTGACTTTATAGACGACATTATGGAAGTCTTTATGGATGATTTTGCTGTTTGTGGGCAGAGCTTTGAAGGATGTCTATCGAACCTCGAAATGGTACTTGAAAGATGCGTAAAGGTGAATCTCGTATTGAATTGGGAGAAACGCCATTTCATGCTCCAACAAGGAATCGTGCTAGGACACGTAGTATCTAATAAAGGGATTGAAGTAGACAAAGATAAAATCAAAATTATAGAAAATCTTCAACCTCCAAAAACCGTACGAGAAATACGAAGCTTCTTAGGACACGCCGGTTTCTACCGGCGCTTTATCAAAGATTTCTCGAAAATTACCAAACCACTGAATGGTTTATTAATGAAAGACGCTGACTTTATCTTTGATGAGAAATGTTTAACATCGTTTGAACAATTAAAAACAACTTTAATCACCGCACCTATCATGTAACCACCTGACTGGAGATTACCATTCGAAATCATGTGTGATGCGAGTGACTATGCCGTAGGCGCAATGCTAGGATAAAGGAAGGATAAAAAACTTCATGTGATCTACTACGCAAGTAGAACCTTAGATCCTGCCCAAATGAACTACGCCACCACTGAAAAGGAACTTCTAGCTGTTGTGTTCGCTTTAGACAAATTCCGTTCTTACTTTGTATGAGCGAAAATCATCATCTATACTGACCAGGCTGCTATTAGATACTTGCTAAGTAAGAAGGATGCCAAACCAAGACTCTTAAGATGGATCCTAATCTTACAAGAATTTGACTTAGAAATAAAAGATAAGAAAGGTACTAAGAACGTAGTAGCAGACCACTTATCACGAATTGAAGGTAATAAGCTTGAACAAGTTCCAATCAATGACGATTTCCCTTACGAACGACTTATAGCCCAAATGGAAAGCGACATGTATGAGCTAACCTTAAATGATTCTAAAATAGAAGAATTCGTGGAAGAAATTCGTACGAATGTAACTCTGCCATGGTATGCTGACTTTGTCAACTACCTAGCTGCAGGAGCACTTCCACCAGACTTATCATACCAACAAAAGGAGAAATTCTTTCATGATCTAAAACAGTACTATTGGGATGAACCTATTCTTTTCAAGAGAGGTGCCAACGACATTTTCCGTCGATGTGTTCCTGAGGATGAAATAGATGATATAATCTCTCATTGCCATTCTGCTCCCTATGGTGGGCACGCAAACACTTAAAAATCTTGTGCTAAGGTCTTACAATCTGACCTCTTTTGGCATACTCTATGAAAAGATGTCCATAATACGGTTATAAATTGCGACCAGTGTCAACGCACTGGTAACGTTTGAAGACGCGACGAAATTCCACAAACATGCATCTTAGAAGTGGAAGTATTTGATGTATGAGGGATTGACTTCATGGTACCATTCCCGTCTTATTTTGGTAATAAGTACATACTCGTAGCTGTCGATTACGTTTCAAAATGGATCGAGGTTGTAGCTTCTCCGACAAATGACACACGAGTAGTGATTAAGCTTTTCAATAATATAATCTTTCCTAGATTTGGTGTGCCAAAACTAGTAATTAGTGACGGTGGCTCCCATTTCATATCAAATATCTTTGCAAAACTTCTTCTGAAGTATGGAGTCCGACACCGTGTAGCAACACCTTATCACCCACAAACCAGTGGGCAAGTCAAAATTTTAAATAGAGAGATCAAACAAATTCTAGAAAAGACTGTCGAGATATCTAGAAAAGACTGGTCATCTAAACTAAATGAAGCTCTGTGGGCATATAGGATAACCTACAAGACCCGAATAGGGACCACACCCTTTAAATTAGTCTATGGTAAATCATGTCATCTCGCTGTAGAGTTAGAACACAAATCTTATTGGGCAATTAAGACCCTAAATCTAAATTATACTTCCGCAGGCGAGAAGCGAATTTTAGGCATTCACGAATTGGGAGAACTTAGACTAGACGCCTATGAGAATGCCAAGATATCCAAAGAACGAACTAAAAAATGGCACGATAAACGTATATCTAGGAAAGAGTTTAATGTCGGTGACATAGTGTTACTATTTAATTCAAGACTTAAGCTTTTTCCAGGAAAACTTAAATCTAGGTGGTCAGGTCCTTTCGAAATTACTAAAGTTTTTAAAAGCGGTGCGATAGAAATCAATGGTAGAAATAATGAACCATTCATTGTAACCGGGCAGCGATTAAAGCATTATCATAATATTGAAAATAGAAACTATTCAAATAGTCTAAGAGTCACCACCGCGCTTTTATTGTTTCCAAAGGAAAAGGGAAAAGTACGAACGAAACCCAAAAATAAGAAGTTTTCAAATCAAAACTAATAAAATGCCATAGATTACAGGTAAGGGGGTTGGTTACACATAGTGAAAGTATTAGCACCCAAAGTGTCCTAGGTACTCCTAGGGAGCCCTTTTTTGTGTGCATAAGTGTTTTTGTACAAATGATGTTTGCAAACAAATAGAATGGGGGGATGAGAAAATAATTCATTAATTATATTTTTGTGTTTGACAAAACCTTCGGACTTGTGCCTATGTACCAACATAAAAATGAGGGATCAAAACCTCGTAGTTTGTGGTATCAATTTCAAAGTGGATGCATTGCTTTTAACAAAATTTTAAGTTTGGAAGGTACAAAGGCCAAAAAAAAGGTTTGAATGAGTTAGTTCTTTTTGGCTTTTGAAATTTTAAGTCAAGTATAGTTAAGTTTATTTACAAGTTTGATTAAGAAAATGAGTTTGAAAATGCAATGGCATAAGACCAAAGTTTCTAATTTGGAAAAGTGGTCAAAGTTTAGAAATCAACAAAACACAAGCAAAGAAGATCTTTAAAAGGAGGGAGAGATTTTGAAATTAAAGAAGTGGTGAGGAGATGAAGAGACTAATTCTAAGCACAAAATTAAAAAAAAGTTAAGAGTTGGAAAGATCTGACCAATGGGCTGCAATCCAATAGACAAGAATGTCATATAGAAACCCACAATTCCCTTTGGACTTTAGAATCAAGCAACAAACAATGTACAAAATATCAACTTGAAGAGCAAGGCATCAAATAAAGATAGCCACATCCAAGCTTAGCAACTCCATGATCTTCTTCAAATTTTCCCATGTAGCAGATGAATTCCATAATGCATAAATTACAGGTTCAAAATAACAGCTTCACAATAATCATGTTGCAGATGAACTCAAATGGATCTTCAATTATGTATCATATGAAGTTTCAAATTACAAGCACTTGGTTACATGAAAGTTGGCATTGGCCAAATCCTTTGCATAGGGAATGTTGCCAAAATTCTAAGTCCAATTGCCTCAGATTAACCAACAGTCCACACAAGATATTTTTAGGGTTTTTGTTCTTATTATGTACATTAATGGTCAAAGACCACAGAAACAAACACAATATACACAAACAAAATATATCACAAAATATGGTCCAAGTGGACAAAGTGAAAATGACATTAACATAAACAATTAGAATGGTATGGATAATGGCAAATGAATAAAGCTCAAAAATTAAATTGCATTAAAAGTAAATGATTTGAAATTAAATGTTAGTTGTTAATGAGTTAGAAGTTAGTATTTCTTTTTCTTTTATTTTGTTTAAGTCATTCTTTTGAGAACACTCAACCCACTTATCACAAGCATAGATCCTTGAACCAAGACATCTTCCAAAGCAAGGAAAAAAGGCCAAGTTTCCACACAATACCATGAAAGAGGGGAGACTTACAATCTCACTAACTAGAATGTTATGCCTTTTATGTCAAAATTTAACGCTATGTTAAGCAATCGTAATTGGACTTATGTAGAAGTCACAACTATTTGAGGCCGAGCAATAGAATTTTGGTGGTAATGCATGTTAGAGACATAGTATGATGAACTATGCTCATGAAACATACCACACACAAAAAGAATATGAAAATTGGCGTGGACCTAATCTCATCCATACTTATGTTGATTTTTCAATCAACTAGCCTTAGGATATAGAGATATTATAGGTCCATGACATGAATGCATAAAGAAGGGGAATGAGATGAAGAGGGAGGGGAAATGGATCAAACACAAATGGGACAAAGGAGGAATTTTACCAAGTCAATATCATTCATTAATTTTGGGAGATGGAATGTACATTCCATCAATCCCCTAAATCCAATGATCTTAACCTAACAAAGTCAAATCAACCTTGACCAAGGCCCAATAACACAAGTCAAACTCACAAAGGCAATTAAAATTGCTCAACACAATTAATTTGGCATTTAAACAATTAAAAATATTAAAAATAATGCATTAAATTAAATATGGTTGGTCAATTTCCTAAAACCTCATCAAAACATCGAAGAAATAGCCATGAGATTTATCATAGGTCAAACAAGGTCAAAGGACCTTGGAGGAAAAATTTCAAAATTTTTGGAAACTTAAAAATATTTTTAAACAATTACAAATAATCACCAAATTAATTAAATCATGAAAAATATTAATAATGATCCAAAAAATAATTTTAATTCAGAAAATGAAAGAGGATTTTATTTTAAAAAATTTGGTGAAACTCTCATATTTTTTGGATCAATATTAAAATTAATATGAATTAATGAAAATCAAACGAATAAAAATAAATATCAGATAATCAAAAAAATGTGGACCACTTGATCTTCCTCGTTAGTTGAGGTGGCAGATCAAGTGGTGGAGAGCGCGCGTTCTATGATGCACTTGATTCAACTGATCACACGCTGGGTAATCAAAATGTACGCTCTTGATTAAAACATTTTAAACTCATCTAATGGCTCTAAACATTTCCAGCGCATCGCCGGAGCCAAAGGCCGGTCATCTTCTCCGATGACATTGGTCGGACTAGTTCAATCATCACCACATCATAAATGAAAAAAGAGGACATGATCTTTGTAAGACCCCAATTTTGTCCCTAAGATCCCTCATGGCATCATAACATTGCATTGCATAGCCTCAAGGATCATTGAGCATCTTGGCTCCCTTTCCCTTTGGGTAGGGATCTCTTGTGAGTGGTTTGAGATCACCAGGCATGCTTGAATTGTATATCATTGCTTTTCTTGTTTTGTTTACTAACCAAAAGCACAAAAATATGTCATTTACATCTTTTGTTTGTAGCTTAAGCAATCACCAGGTCAAGAGCTTCAAGAAGATCCTTTGTGCAAGAGATGAGGTATTTTTATTGAGATGAGGACCACATGATCATTATAAGGAGCTTACATGAGCTAGGGTTTCATTTTGAAGCAATTTGACCCAGTGGTAGAGGCCCAAGTTCATCAAGACATTTCCAGGTCATCTGAGGACCAAAAGTCAACTGTGTAGTCAACTGAGGGCTATGAGGTGGGGAAATAAGTTGAAACACCTCAATCATGTTCAAATGAGGTCCATACATCATTCTAAACTTCCATCTTGAAGATTCAAAGGTCATGGCAAAAGTTACTAAAAATGGAAAATGACCTGTAATTCAAAGTTTCCAAATTTGGCAAGTTTTTTAGTCCACATTCAACTTGACTTGTCAATGTCAAATAAGTTTCAAATGGATTTTTGGTGAACATGAAAGTTGTATATCTTTGTCTCCCCTTTCCAAAAAGTCTTAATTCATGTCCATATGATGAATGGTTGAGAAGTTATGGTCATTTGATCACAAGGTGTGCATGGAAATTCAAAATGGCATAACTTTTGATACAATGCTTCAAATTGATTCATTATTTTTGCAAAATGCTCCTCATGTTCAAGGCATCTCAAAATGACTTCATTTGGCTCAATTATGAAAAGGAATCATGGCTTGTATTCTCACTATTTCACACATGTGCATTTTGAAGAAAATATCAACAATTCATTTTTGGCTTAAGATGCAAGCAAAATAACACTTCAAGCATGACCATTGGATGATTTTGAGTGAATTCCAAGCTTAACATGGGACTGTACACGTGTGTTTTGGCCATGTTAGCTCATTTTGCATTTTTGCAAATTGCTCCAATACTCCTTAATCATGATTAGCCAAGGGAAAGTGTGATTAGCAGCATCATTAGCATGGCATATAAAAGCTCAAACCCTAATCATAACTGATAACAAGCATTTTCAGATCTGAAATTTGAAACTCCCTCCAATTTTCTCTCACTTCGAATTTCATTTTTCTTCACACAAACACCAAAAATTATTGCATATTCTTGATCATCATACTTCATTGATCAAGAATCATCATCTGTTTGTTGCAATTGAGCCAGAATTTGAGCAGTTCATGTACATGAGCATGGCGATGGAATTTGAAAATTGAGGAAGATTCAAGTGTTTTCAACTGATTCTCTTTGCACAAAGCTTCAAGGCAAGGTCAAATGAGTAGATCTGGAGCATTAGAGCTTGAGAGATCGTGAATTCAAGAAGCTCCAATTTCAGGTACCTTAGTTGCTTGCTTTTTGCTCTTGCTTGAGCTTTGGATTGTGGTTGATACACCAATTAGGTAGTTATCTTCTTACTTCATGTAGTCTGGAAGTCCTGTCACCTTTTTGGCAGGCATTTTGCTGGCAAGTCCTCCTTCAGAGGCTCTGTTTGTGTTTGTTTACAATTGTGCCAAAGACCTCCAAGATGAGGCATGTGATATTTGATAAGACCTCCAAGAGTAGAGGCAATTGACGGATAAAAGGGATTAGTAGCCAGTCCCCCGTTATTCAGTGTGTCGTTCTTTATGCTCGCACTACGTGCTGATGCTTCTGAACATGTACCCAAGATCTTTGTCCAGAGTCTGTCAAGTGGAATAGGATCCCACTTTCTGGATCCCCACGCTTTCTTTGTCATGAGCTCACCCCGGCCAGGGTTAAGAGCATGAGGTCTCATCCTCATTTACCATCTTTGATCAGCTTCACCCTAACTTTCAATGTTAGTGGTTAAGAGCTACAGATTTACCCATTACAATTTGGCTTGTTTGTCGAGGTTGACATGACCCCTCTTGACTAAAGCCCACCCATGGTTTGAAGCCACTTGTATGTATATAGTGTGTGACATTTGTTTTCTTATGAACTTTTGATGTGTGTGCTCTTGAACTAGGAGTTTCCATTTGAGCTTAATTTGAAGGATCATTACCATGTTCATCTAAGTGGGATACAAGATACATTGAGGATCTCTTATGAGACTTGTGTGATTGCTTATGCTTTGTGCTTGCTTATTCCAAAGGATGAGATCTACTTGGATCATCTCTATGATCTCAAGAGAGGAACTCCTAGTGTGGTTTTATTTCATATCCCTCACCTTTTTGTTTCTTTAGGACTTACCCTTTCTCCTTCATTTCTCCATCCTAACCTAAACCAAAAACCTTTTGTGCAAACATTTGACTTTGTTTTCAACATTAGAAACCTAAGCCTTATGCTTTTGATTTTCAAACTTTCTTTTCATAACACTCATTTTGAATTGAATCTTTAAGTCAACTTTGACCATTTTTGTATATACTTCTAATTGGTAAATATAACCCATTCAAATGTTCTTTTGTGGTTCCATGTCCACTTTCTTAATCAAAATTTTTATAACCTTTAGCTATTAGGTTTGAGTTATCTTTATGGTAGATGTAATACTCACCTTTGTCCTTAGTGATGGACAATGAGCCTTCCATGCTTATTATAGGGTTAACCCCTCACTAGCATGTTGAAGCTATCCTCACATGGTGAACTTGTGGTTTTTTCAGGTTGAGTTTTCTCCCTTTGATAACAAAAGACCTTAAGGCTTTTGGACCAATCAATCCACTCATTTGTTTTGAGATTTTTACCCCCGAACTACGAGGTTTTGATCCTAATATTTTCAAAAGAGGGTACGTAGGCAATGGGTTTATCCATACAAACACAAAATGTAAATAAACTTGTATATTCTTTTCTCATCTCTTCAATCATGTTTGCACAAATAAAATTTTCACAAAAAACAATAACCTTTGCAACAAGTGTGAAAAGGGCTCCCTAGGAGTACCTAGGATGCTTTGGGTGCCTAACACCTTCCCATTGCATAACCAACCCCCTTACCCAGATCTCTGTTTCTTTTACTAGTTTTGTTTGTAAAACTTTTAGGTTTTTGTTCGCTTTCTAACCATTCCTTTGGATAAATAGAAGTGCGGTGGCGACTCGACTTTGTATGATTTACCTTAGATTTAGTCAATATCTCCAATGGTAACGAATACACCGCTACAATCTTAAAGAAAAAATGGCGTAAATCATGAATATCACCTCAATTTTAACTAACTCCAAATATATAGAGAGATACGTGGAGTTTAATTTTGAGGTGCGTCAACTGAGTTGCTTCGATTTGACCTCAAAGCAACTTAATCTTCTTGCCTACATTGGTAGGACTTCAGACAACCAAGGATCCAAGAGAATTGAGAGGGAATCGAATAGAAGAAAAATCTGGAAAAATACCTTCAATGTTGTGCAGAAATGGATCTCTCTTGCTTCAATTCGTGCTTGATCTTGCTTATGGAGCTTGTGGAAGTAGGTTAAGAGTAATGCAAAGCTTTGGATCCTGGAGTTTTTGAATCTCTAAACAGTGAGATTCAAACTCAAATTTCAATTAAAATTTCTTAGATTTTCCTTTGAATTGAGAGGGTTTGAAGGATTGGGGGAAAAGCTGGCGCACAAGGTCCTTTGAACTGAGGCATTGGACCTCTATTTATAGCAATGAGAAGTGTTATTTGCACCCATGAAAAATTCTCCAAAAATGGCAATGCAATGCACATGCTTGCATGGGCGTGTGCAGGCCCATGAAGCAATCCAATTAGGTCCACAATCAACTGAAATGAGGTATGCATGAAGCTTGGATGGCAAGGCAAAGTTGTTTGAATGTTTGAATCATGAATCTTGCCAACTGATATAGGCATGTTTAAGCCATGCGCAAACCTATCAAACTTTGTCTAAAATGAGTGAATTGGGACTCTTTGGAAAGCTTAGATCAAGAGGAACAACTCTTATGTTGAACACTTTTCCATTTGGAACTTGTATCATGGTGAATTTAGAGGTGGAAGTTTGGAAATTTTAACATGTCAAAATATTTTCTAAGTGTCAAGTCAGATATTCAATTATTCCAGCTTGCCTAACTTTTTATGTGAGCTCCAAACGAGAAAAGTGTCTTCACCAAAGTTATAGCTATTTCATAAACCTTCAAAATGGTCACAAATTTGGCATCATTTGGATTTAGGATGAGTGAGTTATGCATTTTTGAAGTTGAGGAAAATCACTTGTTCAATGGTATTGGTCCAAAATGACCTATAATGTATCCTCATATCACATGCTCATAAAATTTGATTTAGCTATCACTCCAAACATAAAAGTTTAACTAGACACCTTGAATTTGATTTTTAAACTTGGAAATCTTTCATCTCATAAAAAATGAACAAGTTATTTCCTTGGGAAGTTGACTTTCAAATTAGGGTTTAGACAAAATGACCTATAATGTTTCAACATAGAAAATGACTTTCCAAGCCAAATTAGCTCTAGAGCTTAACAAGAAATTTGATTGTAATGTCCTTTAAAGTAACTTTGATCTTGGAATAATTTTCATATGATAAAAAATGTAGGATATAGGGTCTAGGGAGACCCAGCTTTGATCAGATGAATCCATCTGGCCAACCACCATCAACCAACTTGCTAACTTGCAATTATCTTGACTTTTTAGGCTCATGGTAGCTCATATATGCATAAGATGATGAAATTTGAAGTTCCCCTTGAGAAATTTGATCAATCGGTGAAGAAGCTTGTTGAATAAGTTACTCAAGATACCCAGATGAACTAGGGTTTCCATGACAAATCAACTATAAACTCTTGAAGAATGCTTGACCAAAATAACATGTAGAGATCATTGGGACTCATATATGATGCTTAGAGCTATTGTGGATCATTCCTTGGTTATGCTCTTAGCAATGAGGGTTGTCATACCCCGATTTTGGTCCTGAATTTTTTTCATCATATTTTCGTTTTCTGGTTCACAAAGAACCGTCCTTCACATAACCATGTTTGTAACTTTCTCACCATGCTATTCCTTTTGTCAAATTTCATCCCTTTTGATTTGGTTCAATTCAGTTGTAAATCTCTGGGCTGCCTTTCAGTTCCATTTATTTTACCTCCACTTTGATTGGTTCTCTGAAACATGGAGGCTCTTTTATATGTTTGTATGTCCTTCATGATTGTGTGGTCATGCTGCTGCAAGAGAATGCACAAACAGTCCTACTCAATCACATACATTGCAATGCGAATCAGGGACATCAAAGAATGAGACATGGAAGAAAGGAGTGATGTCTCACTATCATGTAACGCCAACCGAGGGTTCAGCCTGGGCAGATTTGCTACCGAGGAAGTTGTCAACAGAAGAGCACCAACATAGTTGGACTGTTATGTATCAGAAAGTTAAGAATTCGGTTGCATTTAAGCCACCTGTTGGTTTTTTTTCTAAGAAGGAGTCCCTCTTGAGGATGGTTCTGTTCATGTTGATGTACAGTGTAACACCCCGAATAAAATAAGAGAATTATTTAAATTGAGTTAATAATATATTTATTAATTTAATTAAATAAATTGAATTATTGGATCATTATTATTATTAGTATTTTGGAATAATAATTATTGGAAAATATATAAGTTGGAATAAGGAAAAAGAGTTTTCATTTTTGTAAAAGGGTTTTACGTGAAAACTGAGAAGCTGCAGAGAAGCGGAGAAAGGGGCAAAGAGGAAGAACCAGAGAGCAAAGGTTGGAGAAGAGCTTGGAGCTTAGAGATTTTGCCGGATTAACTCAGGTAAGGGGGGTTTATCGTCGTTTAATGGGTATTATAGATTAACATGTCATGGGTAGTGATAGCCGTTGAATTGACCCTAATTGGGATTATGAATGCTGGAAAAATTACGTTGGATGAAACTGTGTTTAGGCTGTAATTGAATATGTGTTTGGGTTAGTTGTGAATTTCCGAACGTATAGCTTTTTACGGAAGTTGAATCGGAGGTCCGGAAGTCCTCCAACGGCGGAAAATGCGGAGAACTCTGCATTCTGCCTTGTGTTAGCGCAGGAACTGCTGTTTTGTCTGCGTTAACCGGTTAACCCAGGGCGTTAACCGGTTAACACTGTTATATTTGGTGAAAATGTGCTGTTTTGCCTGCGTTAACCGGTTAACCCAGGGCGTTAACCGGTTAACACTGTTGCGTTTTGCCAGAAAATGTATTTTTGTCCTGCGTTAACCGGTTAACCCAGGGCGTTAACCGGTTAACACTGTTGGAAATCAGAAAAATTAGTATTTTAATGTTGTGAACATAATTGGTGATTAGCCTATTATCGTTAATTTTGATGAGTAATTCTGTTGGGTTATGTTATGAAGTGTTGATATAAAAATGTTGATAAGTGGTGTTAAAGTTGTTGAAAATACTGAGTTGTAGGCTGGTGAGCCAAAGTTGATTATAAGTTGATTTTGTTGAAAATACTGAGTTGTAGGCTTGATGAGCCAAAGTTGATTATAAGTTGATTATGTTGAAAACCTTGTTGTGTTGCTATTATTATTATGTTGTTGGAATCGTAAAGTCGTGTATGCCATGTACATTTCATATGCATTAAGTCGGAGCTTTGCTCACACCACGTTGGCCTGGATTGGCAAAAATCGGAGCTTTGCTCACACCATGTTGGCCTGGATTGGCAAAATTTTAAGTTGAAAGTTGAAGGCTTATGCCTTGATGCCCACTAAAATGGCAATGATTTTAAGTTGGGAGTTTTACTCCGATTGGTACCACATGCATGACGAGTCGAGTCTCATTTGAGTTGCATTTTATGTTGTTATTGAGTTGCATTTTACGTTGTTATTGAGTATGATATTTGAGTTGATGTGCCGTTACTGAATGCATGATATGATTAGGGTGATTAACGTGTAAATTTACTTAACATAACATGATAATTTATAATGTTTGTTATATCGATTGAGGAACTCACCCTTACAACTATTTTTCAGGTAACGAGCAATGAGTTGAGTAGAAGCTAATGCTTGGAGTCTAGTGTAGTCTACTTAGTGGGTCGTGCTCTGATAGATGTAACATCGGGACGGGATGTTTTAATTGTTTTATTGTTGGTTGTTGAACCTTTTTACCTGTAAAACGTTATATGTTTTAAATGGTTGGTTGATTTTTATCCGCTGCGAATTATGCAAAGATGTTATTTTGATTAAATAAAGAGCATGGCAGTTTTATGGTGTGAAATGTTGTGTGACACCCTTGGTGCATGATTACTCTGATATATATATATATATTTGTTGTTGTTATTAAATATTTAGGGTATTTTAGAAGGGTGTTACATTAGTGGTATCAGAGCAGGTCGGTCTGTCCGGCCAGTTGTCGTGTCGTTACTGTCTAACAATTGTGTATTGTTACTAATCTAACTTTTAAGTTGTGTTGTGGTGATAAGTTGAAATGGCTGGAAGGAATGACGCTGCAATGGCTGCCGCAATGCAAGCGATGGCACAAGCTGTGCAGAACTTGCCAAATGCTGGTGGAGATGCTGGATCACGTAGCTTGGCGACTTTTCTAAGAGAGAATCCGCCGGTGTTTAAAGGGAAGCATGATCCAGATGCAGCCTTGGGATGGTTGAAAGAGATCGAGAGAATCTTCCGTGTTATGGATTGCACTCCAGCTCAGAAGGTTCGGTATGGTACTCACATGCTAGCAGTCGAAGCTGATGACTGGTGGCTAGAGACTCACGAGAGGTTGACCGTGGCAGGTGAAGTCATTACTTGGGATGTATTCCGTAGGGAATTCATGAGAAAGTATTATCCAGAAGATGTCCGTGGTAAGAAGGAAATTGAGTTCCTTGAGCTGAAGCAAGGAAACATGTCTGTCACTGATTATGCTGCGAAATTTGTGGAGCTGTCCAAATTTTATCCTCATTACACTGGTGCTGGTGCTGAATTTTCAAAGTGCATCAAGTTTGAAAATGGACTGCGCTCTGAAATTAAGAAGGCTGTTGGGTATCAGAAGATACGCATTTTTACTGAATTGGTTGATAGCTGCAGGATATTTGAAGAAGACAATAATGCTCATTACAAGATTGTCAGTGACCGCAGGGGCAAGCAACATCAAAATCGTGGCAAGCCGTATGATGCCCCAGTGGGAAAAGGGAAACAAGGAGCTGCTCCGGTTCAGAGGACTAGTAGGGGAGGTGCTCCTGTTGGTATAGTTTGCTTCAAATGTGGTCAGGCTGGTCATAAGAGTAATGTATGCACTGCTGAAGTAAAGAGGTGTTTTCGCTGTGGTAAGACTGGTCATGCAATAGCTGATTGCAAGCACAAGGAAGTGATTTGTTTTAATTGTGGCGAAGAAGGGCATATTGGAAGTCAGTGTCAGAAGCCAAAGAAATCTCAGACGGGGAAGGTGTTCGCATTGACCGGAACTCAAACCTCCAGTGAGGACAGACTTATCCGAGGTACGTGTTATATTAATGGCTTTCCTCTTGTAGCTATTATTGACACAGGTGCGACTCATTCCTTTATATCTTTGGATTGTGCTGTGAAACTTAAGTTAGAGATATCTGAGATGTTTGGTAGTATGGTGATTGATACTCCTGCGAAGGGTTCAGTGACTACTACTTCAGTTTGTTTAAATTGTCCTTTGAGTATTTTTGGTAGGGACTTTAGAATGGATCTAGTGTGTCTTCCGCTAGTGCAGATTGATGTTATTCTGGGTATGAACTGGTTGGTGTTTAACCGAGTTTCTATCAACTGTTTTGATAAGACGGTGGTCTTTCCTGAGATTGAGGAGGGAAAGAGTTTGTTTCTATCAGCAAGGCAAGTGAATGAGGAAGTAGCTGATGGGGCAGAGTTGTTTATGCTGTTAGCGACTCTGGAGGCTAAAGATAAACTGGTGATTGGCGATCTAGCCGTGGTGTGTGATTTTCCTGATGTGTTTCCGGAAGAAGTGAATGAATTACCACCAGAGCGTGAAGTGGAGTTCTCGATTGATTTGGTACCTGGTACTAGGCCGATATCGATGGCTCCGTATCGTATGTCTGCTGTTGAGTTAACTGAATTGAAGAGTCAGTTGGAAGATCTGTTGGATAAGAAATTTATTCGTCCGAGTGTGTCACCGTGGGGTGCACCAGTGCTATTGGTTAAGAAGAAAGAAGGTACTATGAGGTTGTGTGTGGACTACAGGCAACTGAATAAAGTGACGATCAAGAATCGGTATCCTTTGCCGAGGATTGATGATTTGATGGATCAATTGGTGGGTGCGAGTGTGTTCAGCAAGATAGATTTGAGATCTGGGTATCATCAGATACGTGTGAAAACCGAGGATATTCAGAAGACTGCTTTCAGAACAAGGTATGGACATTATGAGTATTCTGTAATGCCTTTTGGTGTGACTAATGCGCCTGGAGTATTTATGGAGTACATGAATAGGATTTTCCATCCGTACCTAGACAAGTTTGTTGTGGTGTTTATTGATGATATTTTGGTGTATTCGAAATCTGGAGAAGAGCATGCTGAACATTTGAGAGTGGTTTTAGAAATTCTACGAGAAAAGAAGTTATTTGCTAAATTGTCCAAGTGTGAATTTTGGTTAGAAGAGGTAAGTTTTCTTGGTCATGTGATTTCAAGAGGTGGTGTTGCTGTTGATCCTTCTAAGATAGAAGCGGTATCTAAGTGGGAAGCTCCGAAGTCTGTTGCTGAGATTCGAAGTTTCCTTGGTTTGGCTGGTTATTATAGGAAGTTCATTGAAGGATTTTCTAAGTTGGCGTTACCATTGACGATGTTGACTAGGAAGGGGCAAGCGTTTGTTTGGGACTCAAAATGTGAAGGAGGTTTCCAAGAGTTAAAGAGGAGGTTGACTACTGCTCCTATTCTGATATTACCGAGTCCGTCGGAATCATTTGAGGTTTACTGTGATGCTTCATTGTTGGGTTTGGGTGGTGTGTTGATGCAGAATAAGCAGGTTATAGCTTATGCTTCGAGACAGCTAAGGGTTCATGAGAGGCACTACCCGACGCACGATTTAGAGTTGGCGGCTGTGGTGTTTGTTCTGAAGTTATGGAGGCATTACTTGTACGGGTCAAGATTTGAGGTTTTCAGTGACCATAAAAGTTTAAAGTATTTGTTTGATCAGAAAGAGCTGAATATGAGACAGAGGAGATGGTTAGAGTTTCTGAAGGATTATGACTTTGGTTTGAATTACCATCCGGGTAAAGCAAACGTAGTGGCTGATGCATTGAGTCGGAAATCATTACATATGTCTATGCTAATGGTTAAGGAATTGGATTTAATTGAGCAGTTTAGAGACTTGAGTTTGGTGTGTGAGAGTACTCACAATAGTGTTAAATTGGGAATGTTGAAGTTAACAAGTGGTATTCTGGATGAGATCAGAGAGGGTCAGAAATCCGATATGCTTTTGGTTGATAAGTTGACTTTAGTGAATCAAGGTCAAGGTGGGGAATTCAGAGTTGATGAAAATGGTGTTTTGAAATTTGGTAGTCGGGTGTGTATTCCGGATGTTACCGAACTTAAGAAGAGTATTCTTGAAGAAGGACATCGTAGTGGTCTGAGTATTCATCCTGGAGCTACGAAGATGTACCATGATTTGAAAAAGTTATTTTGGTGGCCGGGAATGAAAAGAGAAATTGCGAGTTTTGTTTATTCTTGTTTGACTTGTCAGAAGTCGAAGATTGAGCATCAGAAGCCGTCTGGGCTAATGCAACCGTTGGCTATTCCAGAGTGGAAGTGGGATAGTATCAGTATGGATTTTGTTTCTGGGTTGCCGAGGACAATTAAGAATTTTGAAGCTATTTGGGTGATTGTTGACAGATTGACAAAGTCGGCTCATTTCATTCCGATCAGAATGGACTATCCGTTAGAGAAATTAGTTGAGCTGTATATTGAGAAAATTGTAAGTTTGCATGGTATTCCGTCGAGTATTGTTTCGGACAGAGATCCTAGATTTACATCGAAATTCTGGGAAGGTTTGCAGAAGGCTTTGGGAACTAAGCTGAGATTGAGTTCTGCATATCATCCGCAGACTGATGGTCAGACTGAGAGGACGATTCAGTCACTAGAGGATCTGTTGAGGGCTTGTGTTTTGGAAAAGGGAGGTACTTGGGATTGTTATTTACCTTTGATTGAGTTTACCTACAACAATAGTTTTCATTCGAGTATTGGTATGGCACCGTTTGAAGCTTTGTATGGTAGGAGATGTCGGACACCTTTATGTTGGTATGAGTCCGGTGAGAGTGCTGTGGTTGGACTGGAGATTGTTCAACAGACTACAGAAAAGATTAAGATGATTCAGGAGAAGATGAGAATTGCTCAGAGTCGTCAGAAGAGTTATCATGACAAGAGAAGGAAGTCACTTGAGTTTCAAGAGGGAGATCATGTGTTTCTTCGTGTTACTCCGATAACTGGGGTTGGTCGAGCTTTGAAGTCAAAGAAGTTGACACCTCGATTTATTGGTCCTTATCAGATTTTGGAGAGGATAGGAGAGGTAGCCTATCGTATCGCTTTACCGCCGTCACTTGCGAATTTGCATGAGGTTTTTCATGTGTCTCAGTTGAGGAGGTACATTCATGATCCGTCGCATGTAGTCCAAGTAGATGATGTACAGATGAGAGATAACCTGACTGTTGAAACATCGCCTATGAGGATCGAGGATCGAGAGTTGAAGCAGTTGCGGGGTAAAGAGATTGCCTTAGTGAAGGTAGCTTGGGGAGGACCAGGAGGAGGCAATGTGACTTGGGAACTGGAGAGTCAGATGAAAGAGTCTTATCCAGAGTTATTTGCTTGAGGTATGTTTTCGAGGACGAAAACTCTTTTAGTAGGGGAGAGTTGTAACACCCCGAATAAAATAAGAGAATTATTTAAATTGAGTTAATAATATATTTATTAATTTAATTAAATAAATTGAATTATTGGATCATTATTATTATTAGTATTTTGGAATAATAATTATTGGAAAATATATAAGTTGGAATAAGGAAAAAGAGTTTTCATTTTTGTAAAAGGGTTTTACGTGAAAACTGAGAAGCTGCAGAGAAGCGGAGAAAGGGGCAAAGAGGAAGAACCAGAGAGCAAAGGTTGGAGAAGAGCTTGGAGCTTAGAGATTTTGCCGGATTAACTCAGGTAAGGGGGGTTTATCGTCGTTTAATGGGTATTATAGATTAACATGTCATGGGTAGTGATAGCCGTTGAATTGACCCTAATTGGGATTATGAATGCTGGAAAAATTACGTTGGATGAAACTGTGTTTAGGCTGTAATTGAATATGTGTTTGGGTTAGTTGTGAATTTCCGAACGTATAGCTTTTTACGGAAGTTGAATCGGAGGTCCGGAAGTCCTCCAACGGCGGAAAATGCGGAGAACTCTGCATTCTGCCTTGTGTTAGCGCAGGAACTGCTGTTTTGTCTGCGTTAACCGGTTAACCCAGGGCGTTAACCGGTTAACACTGTTATATTTGGTGAAAATGTGTTGTTTTGCCTGCGTTAACCGGTTAACCCAGGGCGTTAACCGGTTAACACTGTTGCGTTTTGCCAGAAAATGTATTTTTGTCCTGCGTTAACCGGTTAACCCAGGGCGTTAACCGGTTAACACTGTTGGAAATCAGAAAAATTGGTATTTTAATGTTGTGAACATAATTGGTGATTAGCCTATTATCGTTAATTTTGATGAGTAATTCTGTTGGGTTATGTTATGAAGTGTTGATATAAAAATGTTGATAAGTGGTGTTAAAGTTGTTGAAAATACTGAGTTGTAGGCTGGTGAGCCAAAGTTGATTATAAGTTGATTTTGTTGAAAATACTGAGTTGTAGGCTTGATGAGCCAAAGTTGATTATAAGTTGATTATGTTGAAAACCTTGTTGTGTTGCTATTATTATTATGTTGTCGGAATCGTAAAGTCGTGTATGCCATGTACATTTCATATGCATTAAGTCGGAGCTTTGCTCACACCACGTTGGCCTGGATTGGCAAAAATCGGAGCTTTGCTCACACCATGTTGGCCTGGATTGGCAAAATTTTAAGTTGAAAGTTGAAGGCTTATGCCTTGATGCCCACTAAAATGGCAATGATTTTAAGTTGGGAGTTTTACTCCGATTGGTACCACATGCATGACGAGTCGAGTCTCATTTGAGTTGCATTTTATGTTGTTATTGAGTTGCATTTTACGTTGTTATTGAGTATGATATTTGAGTTGATGTGCCGTTATTGAATGCATGATATGATTAGGGTGATTAACGTGTAAATTTACTTAACATAACATGATAATTTATAATGTTTGTTATATCGATTGAGGAACTCACCCTTACAACTATTTTTCAGGTAACGAGCAATGAGTTGAGTAGAAGCTAATGCTTGGAGTCTAGTGTAGTCTACTTAGTGGGTCGTGCTCTGATAGATGTAACATCGGGACGGGATGTTTTAATTGTTTTATTGTTGGTTGTTGAACCTTTTTACCTGTAAAACGTTATATGTTTTAAATGGTTGGTTGATTTTTATCCGCTGCGAATTATGCAAAGATGTTATTTTGATTAAATAAAGAGCATGGCAGTTTTATGGTGTGAAATGTTGTGTGACACCCTTGGTGCATGATTACTCTGATATATATATATTTGTTGTTGTTATTAAATATTTGGGGTATTTTAGAAGGGTGTTACATACAGCAGGCTAATTTGGAGGAACTCTTAATGTTGATGTTAATTGTTTTGTGGGACTAGTGATGTTCTCAAGGATTATGGTTTGGTTATTACTTATCCTTTTAGAATTGAGATTTCTTTGGAATTTGATTTCGAATAAGACTAAAATTGATGATTAAGTTATTACAGAGATGATTCTGGTGTGAATTTTAGCTAAGGGACTGGTTCGGTTTGTATTCCTGAGAAGGACGTGAATGCTAGTAATTATGTGCCTCTTCACAAGCACTAGAGGTCTATCAGGTGGAACTATCATTGGAACGTCCCTTGGAGCAGTTGCAGGACGGATGCCATTAAAATTAAATTTTGCCTTCTATGCTACATGTTGCTAAAAGACGAACCAAGAGAATCAAGATTTTCTATCTGAGGAAACCAGCGGTCATTGAAGTCTCCGGTAATGCGACATATAGAATTTCTGCTTCTACGAGTCCTGCTAATATCATTGGCATTAAGGTGCACACAAAAAAATCAGAGAAGTTTTGGTATAAAGAACTAGCTAATGCTACCGGTCAACTTCATTTTGGCTAACAAAAATGCTCAAGAAATTTTCACTGAAGCCTATTATGCAGTGTTGAACGATAAGCTTATTACAACAGAAAGCGGGGATAAAAAGATGAAAATAGGAACTTGATTCGACTTTCTTCGCGGTACAGGTGGGGAACCATTGTCATGGGAGGCGAGGGCTAAAATTGCTCTGGATTCAGCAAGAGGTTGATAAAAGCTAGAAGCCCATGATTCCTTTAGCATCAACACGCATTCCCCGTATTGTCCAGAGATTAGCAGTAAAGGATTGATACTTTATGTGGCAGAAATTGTCATATTGTTGTATGCTGCAACTATCTTTGTCGGTGCTACCCTGGAAGTCATGCCAAGACCAACCAAAACCACCGTCGCCAACGGCAAGTGTTATCATGCAACCGTCAACATTCATCAAGCGGCATTCCATGCCCAAGTGAAACAATTGGAGTGGACCTGCAGAACATATGATACACACTACATCAGAAAAACATGAAGGAAAGTCAATGGATACAAGTAATGGAAAAAAGTCGTGCTTTGGAAGCATCAAACAGCCGGATGGTTTCATCGTAAGCAACTCAGAAGCATCCGTTAAGAGAGAGATCAGTGCGGCATGTGGTGATGAATCTCTTGTTTTGAATAAGTCAACAGATAGATTTACTGAGTCACCCTCCAAAGATAATTTCGGGAACCAATCTGAACATAGGGTAACGAAGACCAATTTAAACAGACCATTAACTGATAAGAAAAGCAATTCATTGCACAAGAAGGAAAACATACCAGTTCTAGCCAGGTGGAGTATGCTTGGAAATGCCAATCCCTCTTCTAGCGACGGATCATCCTGTGACGAGTGTCCTGTAAACAATGTACCTGATCCTCATCAGCAGCTTCTACCCCAAACCATTAAAAATCATGTTGCATTGGCCCGTGATATGTATCTGTTACAGCTGTGCAGTGGAATTGATGAAAATTCAATTGGAGCATGTGCTCAACTTGTGTTTGCACCAATAGACAAATCCTTTGCCGACGATGCACTTTTGCTTCCTTCCGATTTTCGAGTTATTCCCTTGGATCCTAAATCAGATGTTCCGGCTACGTCAAGGACATTGGATTTGGCATCAACACTTGAAGTGGGATCTAGTCATGCCCGAGCAGTTGGTGAAGTTGGTGATGCATACAACCTTAGATTTGTCCTTACTATCGCATTTCAGTTTACCTTTGAGAATCATCTGCGTGACAATGTTGCTGCTATCTTTAGTGGAGAACCAGAGTTCCGGGAAAATGCAATATATACATGATGACGACGAGTTAATCTCTAGCCCCACCAAGACCAGCACCACTTTTCTCAACAGAGCAAACTTCGCTACCCACATGAGGAAGTCCATATCTAGCAGGTCTCCCAATAACGTGTGATTCAAGGGTTATCGACCTTGACAGAGAGGAACCTACAACAGATGAAAAACTATGAGAATTTACACTGTGGTTCTGAAGTTCGATCTAACCTGGGGTAGAGGCTGGTGAACGCAACCTCTCTAAGGACTCGCGACCAACAATGCCAGTTGAATCCCTGATATCATCAGATGCTTTGTGACTTGCTGGATTTGCTGCAGGGTTTGGATATTTGGTAAAGGAATGAGATCTGCCTCTTAACAGCTGAAATCAAATCATATTTATTGTACTTTGGAAGACTATCGATCAAATCAGAATTGTAGGGTTCATCTGGATATAAGTTGTTCCAGATTTTTTTCCGCTTAACTGCCAGCAATTCCTTGAGCAGCGGAGACAACATCAAAGCTATCACGTGCATGTCCATAAAGTTCTTCACGGTCAAGTTTGTGCCTTACCGGGTTAAGCCTGTGACAGTGCCAAATTCATCCACAACCTCCAGGTTACAAGAAATTCACTGCAGTAACATAATTGAATTAGTCAAAGCGTTAAAATTTCAAGAAAATTCCCAAATTGGAATAGAGACAAAATTCAAAGAGAAAGTTTGAGCTCAGATTACCTGTTCCAAATCTAGCATCAAACAGGGCAATTTGAATCTGAGTAGATCCAAACTGTTTTGGCAGAGACCTCTTTTGAACTCCACGATACCAAACCTGAAAACCCTAATTCATGAGGGATAAATAGTGAGTGAGGACACGAAATTTGGAGAGGCGGAATTGAAGACTTCAAAGCAAATCAAAACCCTAATCCTAAAATAAAAGGAAAACCAGCATTTGAGGAGGCAAAGAGAATTTGAAAACCAAAACCCTAAAATTCGGAGGCGGACGCGATTTCAAGGGAATAAAAGCTAATTCCAAAATCAAAGCCGAATCGGGATAAAGGAGGCGAGGGAAGAAGATTCGAGATTGTAGCGGTGTATTCGTCGCTATATGATTTATTGATTAAACCATAAGCAAAGCATACAATGAATTCGAGTCGCCACCGCACTTTTATTTATCCAAAGGACTGGCTAAAAAGCGAACAAAAGCCTAAGAAGTTTTACGCGTAGAAAACTAATAAAAAGATCAGAGAGTCTGGGTAAGGGGTAAATTACGCAATGGGAAGGTGTTAGGCACCCATTACGTCCTAGGTACTCCTAGGGAGCCCTTTTCACACTTGTTGTATAAAATTGTTATTTGTTATGAGATATTTATTGTGCAAACATGATTGGGATGATGAGAAAAGAATATACAAGTTAATTATTTTTGTGTTCGAACGGATGAACCCGTTGCCTACGTACCTTCCATCAAAGGTAAGGATCAAAACGCCGTAGTTCGGCTAAAAGATTTCCAAAAAGTTAGTGGATTCAATTTTAAACACAAGCCCTAAGGTCTTACGTTATCCACGGGAGAAAACTCAACCTTATACAAACAACGAGTCCACCATGTGAGAAAAGCTTCAACTTGCTAGTGAGGGGTTAACCCTATAATAAGCAAGGAAGACTTACAATTCAATCAACTAAGGACAAATAGGTGAGATTAACATCAACCAACTAGGATAAATCAAACCTAAGGCTAATGTATGAAAACTTAACAAGAATGGACAAAGCCACAAAACCATTGAATGGGTGAAGTTAATTGATTATGATTATTCACAAAAGGAGGGTCAAAGTATGATTAAGATTGATTCAAAAGAAGTATTATGAAAATGGAGTTTGAAAAAAGTCAAGGACTTGGGGTCCAGGTTTTTAATTTAAAAGCATGAAGATGTTTGCACAATATTTATCTCAAGTTTTGAAAGTAATGTGTGAAAAGGTTCAGGACAAAGAGGGATGGATGGATGAAGATGGAGTGTAAAACTTCCTAGAAGGTTCACCTCTTGAAATCATATAGAAGATGATTCAAGTGTGTCCTTTGGAATAGGCAATGAGCAATAACAAGCAAAGCAAAGGATGAAAGTCAACAAAAGCGGATACCGGATGCCAATTACTGGACTTATACCAATCTCCTAAAGCAGAACTGGATATCAGAGGCCACTCTATGGACTTATACTAATCTCCTCAACAAAGAAATAAAAAGTGGATACCGGATGCCAATCTATCTGGACTTATACCAATCTCCAACAACAAAGCAAACGCTTGGATGTCAGATGCCAATCTATCTGGGCTTACTCTAACCTCCTACATATGATCATAGGAAAACAAATGCCAAATTACACGGACTTACAATTGCATCCTCACATAAATCAAACAAATGCATCAAGCAAAGAGATGATGAGTGGCCAATGGAATGGTCTTATACTCACTTCCATATCATAGGAACAATGGCCAATGAATGGTCTTACAATTGTCCTCAATGGGCAAACAACAAAGATATGTCATAAAGACAAATGAAATGATCATGCACTAATGAGCAATTAATGATGATAAATGCACAAAGTATGCAAGCAGACATGTACAAATGAACTTAGTAATCAATCAACCAAAGGCATTCAGCACACTCTATAACCAAACAATTAGGCTCATACAAAGGGTTAGGCATTGAAGCCAACTGGAATAGGGTTAATGGTGCTCTTAACCTTGACATTGAGAGCCAAGGTGAAGCAGATGAAAGGATATGAGGGGTGTGCCTCATGCTCTTATCCCTGGTCAGGGAGAGCTTTGAATGATAGAAGGTGTGGGAGTTCAGAAAGATGGAACTCTCTCCACAAGTTAGACTCGATAGATCTTGGGCTTTTACTCACTATGCATCAACACATGTAGTGTGAGCAAGGTGAGTGACACACAGAATAGTAGGAGATAGGTTACATATCTCTTGGATTCTACCAATTGCCTTATTTAAAGGACTTTTCCTGCTTGGGACCAAAGTAAACAAGCACGAACATCGCCTCTTAAGGAGGACTTCAGACAGTTGCCTGGCCAAGTAACAGGCCAGGTCTTCCAGACTACATGAAGAATAAGAGATTCTACCTCAAATGCAAATGCTATCAAGCAAAGCAATGCAAGTTCTCAAAGAACTATTAGCAACTAATGGTACCTGAAATCAATCAAACAGAATCAGTATACAATTCAAATTCAAAACCAATATAAGATAAGGATCAACACAATCAGTCAACTGTGCAATGCACAAAGCTCAAAGCATATGAGCTAAGCCTCCTACAAAACAAACAAGTTAGTTCATGATAATCAATCAAACTCAAGCAACTTGCATAAGTCTCCTTGAAGCATTTGCTTCTTAACCTGAAAAACAAACTCAAACATGAGCAACAAGACCACTAGGACAAGCCTAGGGTCAAAAGGAGATAAAAAATCTAAAACAGCAAGTGAAAGATATCCAAAATCAAGTTCAAACAATTAAGAAACAAACCCAAGTGGTTTCACATTCATATCATTCATCATTATCATTTCACAAACAAAATAGGTCAAAACATGTCATATAGAACATCAAAGAAGTCAACAGAATGATTCAACTCAAAACCAATCACAAACTTTTCAATAAATCCTCAAATAATTCATGATCAAACATCATCCATAATATGATAAGCATACCAAATTTCAGCTCATTTGGATCAAGGGAAGTAGGTCAATGAAAATCAGAAAGTCAAAGAAAGTTCAAGCAAACTCAAACAAAGCATCAAAACATGCACCAACTTCAACTAATCATAAAGCAGACACAACATGTGATAAATGAATGGGACCAAAACCATGACAAACACTAAGATGTCTATAATTCACATGTCAAATTTCAAGTCCATCCAATTAAGCATGAGAATTTCACAAATCATATAACATCATGTGTCACAAAAAGTCAACAAATGACCAAACAGGGGAGAAAATTCCAATCAAATAGGAAATGCCATCAATAATTCCAGAAACATTCATATGTATTCTCAACATCCACAAGTATGTTCATGCAAAAATTCAGACCAATTTGAGCTCAATAAGCATGGTAATTAAAATCATGAAGTTGGACATGAATAGTGTGACACAAATTGTCACACCCCTATTCAAAAATTCATATCTCATCAACCAGCAATGATAAATTCACAAACTCTACACCAAAATCACCATGAACATGTCTAGTTTAAGCACAAAAAATTTCAGAAGCATTGGATAAAGTATCATCATTTCACAAGCAATTTGGCA
Organism: Lathyrus oleraceus; assembly: GCF_024323335.1. Classification (NCBI taxonomy): domain Eukaryota; kingdom Viridiplantae; phylum Streptophyta; class Magnoliopsida; order Fabales; family Fabaceae; genus Lathyrus; species Lathyrus oleraceus. The sequence continues at coordinate 486,618,424 of NC_066584.1, read as the reverse complement.
AGGCATACATAAAATGGACAATATGAACAAACCCTAGCACATTTTAAAATCCACACGTGCAAAAAATCTGGAAAAATCATCATTAAAAATTGGAGGTCATGAGGAGCATTTCACAAAAAATCCCATCAAAATTGGATAAAAATTGAAGAACTTATGATTTTTCTAAGTTTGGCATATCAAATGAAATAAATATTGAAATAATGAAATGATTTAAATAAAATGAAAACCGGCAGTGGCAATTTCGTAATAACCCGGTCCCTTAAGTGAAACTCTGCGTTTCACTTAAGGATGTGTTAGCCAACGACTGGTGCATGGCAATCAAACAGTGTCTCGCATGCAAAACAACAAATCCACACAGCCAAACGCGTTTCTGGGTTTTTAGAAATTAGGGTTTTGTGTGCTACAGTACATGTTCATCAAGACGAAGAAGAAACTTCCCAGAATTTTGAAACAAACACAACATTCAAATCATCTCATCATGCTCATCAACATTCCAACATTAATTTTCGCTAATTCATGCTAACAAAAGAGAAATAAGCAAAAACATATCTGAATATCAAGCTTTAAATCCATGTTTCTCTCTCAATACACAACCATTTTTCACGATTCAAAGTTCAAAATAATCAGCATGGCAAGATCTTTATAAGGCATAGCATGATTTTAAGAATAGTGTGATTCGAATTTTTACCAGATTTGCAGAACAGTGATGATTTGGTAGTTGTTTGGTTGTGTATGCACGAAACAGATGTCCAATGATGCTCCAGATGATGAATGTATGAGTATTGAAAGCCCAGTTACCTCAATTCCAGCTCAAAGATCCAACTGCCATGGAAATGGTTCAATGCAACAGTGTTGTGTTCTTGCTGTACAGCTAAGAAATAATACTTGCTAAAGCTTCCAAAAGGATGGCATGTGATGAAACAATCAACCAAGACTCAGGCTCTTTGAAGATTTTCAGAAAAAAAGTCAAGTGAAGAAAATGAGAGCTTGAGAGAAAATGAAGTTTTTTCTGTTTTGGCAAAGTGTGGCTAGGGTTTTCTCAATCAGAATGCAGCATATATACTCTGTTTAGCATTGCATAACCTTGGTTAGTTAAGTGGTAATCACATTTTGCTTAATGAAGTGTTTTTGGCTAATTAATGGAATTCACTTAAGTTGCATGGGCATGGCTCTACAGTGCGAAATTGGGCTTTAAGCACATCCAAAACATGATTTCTGAACATTTTCAATTGGTAGAATGTATTGGAAATGGTTAATTTGAAAAGTCACTTTTTCACCTCCTCTTTTTTAATTCAATGCACTTTGAAAAAGGCCATTTTGATTGGTTGATTTTTGGTAAAATATGATGAAGGATTTGGATAGAGCACATCAAATATGACTTGTAGCAAAAAACCTCACTCAATTTGGCCAAATGGTTTGGAAGATATGCCACTTTGAAGTTCAAAAATTTTGAGAATGATTTGATCATAACTTGCCAACCATAAATGAGAAATGAGTGTTCTTGGACTTTTTGGAAATGGGAGAACAAGATCTTCAACTTTCATGTTGGACAAAAATTCATTTGAAGCTTGTATGATGATGTAATTTGGAGGAGAAGAACTTTCCATTTTTGGCAAATTCCAATTACAGGTCAACTTTCTATTTTTGGAAATTTCTTGTCTGACTTCAAATTCTTCACTGTGGATGTTTGACATGTTATATGAGGCTTATATGGACATGAATGAGACCTCTCAGACCAATTCCCACCATCAAATCACGGATTAAATGCACAGTTGACCACAGTTGACTTCAGTTGACTTTGTTAGGGTTTTGGTTGACTGAACCATGTTCTGATGAATTCCAAGCCCCTACCACTTGATTTCTTGATCCAAAATGATGTCACAACTCATATGAACTCTTGATGAATGACCATGGTGCCCAAATTCTTCAAGAATGGCCACCATCTATCTCAATGACTGACTTTGACTGATTTGACCTAATTTGCTTCATCTGCAAGTAACATGGTTAGATGACAATATTTTTGTACTTTTGGTTAATAGACAGATGAAAAGCAATGATACACAAATGCAATACATGCTTGGTGATCAAGAACCACACTCACAAGATAACCCACCCACTAGGAGGCAAGCAAAGGTGCACAAAGATCCTTGAGGCAATGAGATGGTATGATATGATGCCATGAGGGATCCTAGGGACAAAATTGGGGTCTTACAGGTGCCCGTATTTAAGGTCATTCTAGCCGGAGAAGTGAAGTTTAGAAATCTTCAACTCGACGCGGTAGAATGGGCTTAAATAACAGTAATGAGACAAATTTTGGTCCCTAAGAGACCTCATGATGCAAACGTATGTATGCAAAAGACACAAACTCTGTGGGGAATACAGTTCACACAGAAGAAAAGACGATCCATCGGAGTAATACACTCACCAGGAACAGAGACTCTAACAAGACTCTCATTGGGGATAGTAAAAGAAAAAGAATGCGTGAACAGGACACGACTTCAAGTTGGGGAAAAACAAAACTGACACAGCGTGAACAAGACACGACTCTGATTAGGGTAACACAGAAATCAGACTGGAGACCTCACTGGGGAGTGAAGGACTCACACTAGGGAAAAGAAAATTCCAAAGGAAAAACATCCATTGGAGAGACACAAGCTGACTCATGGGAAAAAGCAATAGGAAACTCCACTGAGGAAGCACCAAAGAAAATGAGGTGTTATCGGTATAAGGGTAACAAACTCAGGAAGAATGAATATCTAAGACCGGTATAAGGGTGAGAGATATCAATCAACCACACATCTGAGAAAGACCTGAAAAAGGTACATAAACTCAGGAAAATCTGATTCCACAGGGGACCGAGGTCATAATAGGGAGCAGAAAGGGAAGGAACACCAGGGATACCGAGGTATATAATAGGCGACCGGCCAAAGCATGAATTGGTATATATGCCAAAACACTCATCATCCGAAACACAAACTGGTTAAAGGATGGATATTCGATTCTACAAAGAATACGAATCTTGCTCAGCTGGGGAAAATCAACAAAGGACTCCAACCAAAGAGCGCATGAGACATATTATTCATTACCGGCAGACCGTGAAAAATATACTCGAAAGGAAAAGACACCAGAGATACCGAAGTATATAATAGGTGACTTAACCAAAAAAGAGAGACAATCGATACCAAGCATCCGGGTAAACGAAAGACAACTCAAAGGGATAAATTGCAAGCATCCGGCATTTATCCAACAACAAAGAATATTCGATTCCACAAAGGGAAAAAAAACGAATCTTACTCGATCAGGGAAACACAAAAGGCTTCGATTGAAGAGTGCATGAGATATATTATTCATTACCGGCAGACCGTGAATAACATACTCGCATGGAAGATTATCCACAACCGGTTACTGGGTTAATAAAGGATAAATCAACCGAAAAGAAAAGGCATCGAGATACCAAACTAGGTATATAATGATGACCAATCAAAAGGAGCAACAGACATTACCAACAAAAGGGTAAATGAAAGGCGATCTGCTGAGGATTCACTGGTGAGAATCAATGATCCGGGGATGAATTGCATAAACAGCAATTATCCACAACGATAAGCTGGGGATGTATTGATGACAATCAACTATCCGGGGAACGCAATCACTGACAAACGGTGAAGGGACCCGCTGGGGATAAATTGCAAGCATCCGGCAATTATCCAACTGTACCACAAGGCACAAACTCCGCTGGGGAGAAAGAATCAACAAATTGGGATTTACAACTACCGAATACGGGGTAGAAGACCACAAACTCAACTGGGGATAGAAATCACCACAGGGAGACACCAACTCTGTTAGGGATAAAACCACAACAACAGAAATCCACTTACAACCAGGACGAACCACAAAGGTTATCTCTGTTAGAGAAAAAGAGATAGGACTTACAACTACCGAATATGGGGTAATAGCCATACTCTGGTGGGGATAAATATGAATTAGGGTTTACATCTACCGAATACTGGGTAGAAGACCAAAAACTCTGCGTGGGGATAGAACAAATCACAAATCCGCACGGGAAACCAAAAATAGGGTTTATAACAAACCACAAACTCTGTTGGAGAGTAAGAAACAGGATTTACGACTACCCCCTCCTAGGTAGAAAACCAACAATTCTTGCCGAGGAATAAAAGGTATATAACCACCAATTCCGCTGAAAGGGCAAAGAAAAATAGGACTTACAACTACCGGTATAAGGGTAGAGGCCCGAAAAAACTCCGCTGGGGAACAACCCACTGGGAAGTACAAGACAGTTGACAAATAGCCAATTCGGGAATAATCCGAAAAGACAGACTGAATCAAGACACGTCCTAATGAGGATATAACTCAAATAGGAAAATCCGTCCCAATATATATGTTGGGAGGAAACGGAAGAAACCGTCATCCACGAGGATATATCTCAGTGGGGAACTGCAGAAGGACAAGACAAAAGACACTTTCTGCTTATGGGGCTGACACTATATGGAGAGATTTAACACCCGACATCTGCTAGGGGAGATCTATAAAGGATCTGCACCACCAACAGGAGACAACAAACAAAAGATATATGGCGAAAATGCAACATGAATATCTGAATGTTATGAATATGCATGAATATGCGTGATTTATGTTTGATGAATGCTGACAAAACAGACATATCTAACACAAACAGGTCCAGGAATCAAACGCCCGGTATTATACTTCCAGGGGAAAAACCAACTGGAAAGTCAATCTGCGGAGATCTACATGCTATAAAGCATAGATCTGCGGGTACTGCTGGGGAGCAGAGGATCAGAGATATCCGGAAACACCAAATCTCTGAATGCTGGATCAGCAAACAACCCAACCAGGGTACAGAAAGTCACAACGGGCAAAACAGCCACCAAGACGAATCTGTTGAGGAACAAGAGAAAATCTCGAAGATCCGCAGGGGATCTCAGCATCAACTGAGAAACAAAGAGCTTTGCAACTCCAAACAACTCCGGGGGACAACCCACTGGGAGAAAAACATCCAAGTAGAATCCAACGGCATAAGCAACTCTACTGGGGAAAAACTGTTGCTGGAGAAAACTGAGTCTTCAACAACACTCTGCTTGCAACTATGCTAGGGAACAACCCCACCACAAGATCTGGAGAAAGAAGATACAACCAAACCAGGAATATGAACCAAGTGTCTTACCTGTTGGAGATCATGCCACCCTTGGGAGAGCACTGAGATATTCTTGAGTATCCTTTCAACATTGTGAATGTTCACTTTATTTAAAACAATTTTTTTTGAAAAATTTGATTTGTTTAAAAACAATGATATTTTATCAATTAAAACATGCAAAACATTTGTTGAATTGAAACAAATAAGAGTGCAAATAATTGGATAAAAGCTCAAATTCATTTGATGGAATGGTAGCCTGCAAATGGCAAGACTCCATAGATCTGTACAAATTTGAAATCAGTGATATATATTGGAAGAGGGCTACATTGAACATAATGATCCTTTCTCTACCAATTTGAATCTCGATGTATTCGAAGCTTCAGTTTGACGACGAATCGAGAATCCTCTGACGAAATGACAGCTGTGGAACAGAAAGTCTTGTCGGGATGCAGTTACTTGCCAAATCCCTAATTTTTGCCTAGATTGCCCCAGGGTGAGGTACTCAATCTAGCGGGATGCAAAATATTCCTTTTTTCAAGTCTCTAATTTTTTCCTGGATCACCCTTGCGGGTTCTCCACCGAGACGCTCATTTTTGCCTAAGCCGCCCTTTCGGGTTTTCAACTTAGCGAGCTATTCTGTTTTTCTTTTGCATATACTTTTTTTTCTAGGCAAAGTATTTCTTGACTGCATCTGAATTCACAGGACGAGTGAAATCCTCCCCATCCATTGTTGTAAGCATCAAAGCTCCGCCTGAAAAGGCTCTCTTAACAACATATGGACCCTCGTAGTTTGGAGTCCACTTGCCCCTGGAATCGGGCGCGAAAGACAAAACTTTCTTGAGCACGAGGTCACCTTCTCGGAACACGCGAGGCTTGACCTTCTTATCGAATGCTTTCTTCATTCTCTGCTGATACAACTGACCATGACACATGGCAGTTAACCGCTTCTCTTCAATCAAATTCAGTTGGTCATAACGACTCTGCATCCATTCAGCATCAGTCAACTTGGCTTCCATCAAGACTCTCATTGATGGGATCTCCACCTCTACTGGGAGAACAGCTTCCATGCCATAAACAAGAGAGAAAGGGGTTGCCCCTGTTGAAGTGCGTACAGACGTACGATATCCATGCAAAGCAAATGGCAGCATCTCATGCCAATCTTTGTACGTGACAGTCATCTTCTGGATAATCTTCTTGATATTCTTATTAGCAGCTTCAACAGCCCCATTCATCTTAGGTCTGTAGGGAGAGGAGTTATGGTGTGCAATCTTGAATTCAGCGCACAACTCATCCATCATCTTATTATTCAGATTAGATCCATTATCAGTAATGATCCTCTCTGGCACACCATAACGGCAAATCAGCTGGTTCTTGATAAACTTCACAACCACCTGCCTGGTTACATTCGCGTACGACGCGGCTTTAACCCATTTGGTGAAGTAATCAATTGCTACGAGAATAAATCGGTGTCCGTTGGACGCTTTCGGCTCAATCATGCCGATCATGTCGATTCCCCACATAGAGAAAGGCCATGGTGATGAAATCACATTCAGAAGTGTCGGAGGAATATGAATCTTATCCGCATAAATTTGACACTTGTGACATTTCTTCACATACTTGCAACAGTCAGACTCCATTGTCAGCCAATAGTAGCCTGCTCTCAACATCTTCTTAGCCATGGCATGTCCATTGGAATGAGTACCAAATGAACCCTCATGGACCTCAGTCATCAACAGGTTTGCTTCGTGTCTATCCACGCATCTGAGCAAAACCATATCAAAATTTCTCTTATACAACACTTCACCACTGAGGTAGAAACTGCCTGACAACCTTCTCAAAGTTTTCCTATCTTTCATAGATGCCCCAGGCGGGTAGACCTGGTTCTAGAGGAAATTCTTGATATCAAAATACCAAGGCTTGTCATCTTTCACTTCTTCGATTGCAAATATGTGAGTTGGTCTGTCCAAGCGCATCACAGTAATATTGGGGACATCATTCCACCATCTGACCACAATCATGGAGGCAAGCGTAGCAAGAGCATCTGCCATCCGATTATCCTCTCGAGGAATGTGATAAAATTCAACTTCTGTGAAGAATGTTGAAATTCTTCTTGCATAATCTCTATACGGAATGAGACCAGGTTGATTCGTCTCCCATTCTCCCTTGATCTGATTAACAACCAGGGCCGAATCACCATACACATCAAGATACTTTATTCTTAAATCAATGCATTCTTCAAGTCCCATAATACAGGCTTCATACTCCGCCATATTATTCGTGCATTTGAAAGTTAGCCTTGCTGTAAACGGAATGTGTGAACCTTGAGGAGTAATGATCACTGCCCCAATTCCATTTCCATATTGATTAACAACGCCATCAAACACCATCGTCCATCTGGAACCAGGTTCCGGACCTTCATCAAGTGTAGGCTCATCGCAATCATTCATCTTCAAATACAGAATTTCCTCATCAGGGGAGTCATACTGAACAGACTGATGATCTTCGATCGGCTGGTGCGCTAAATGGTCAGCCAAGATACTACCTTTGATAGCTTTCTGAGCTCGATACTCAATATCATACTCAGACAACAACATCTGCCAACGGGCAATCCTCCCAGTTAAAGCAGGCTTCTCGAAGATATACTTAATCGGATCCATTCTGGATATCAACCAAGTTGTATGATTTATCATGTACTGGCGCAAACGCTTAGCGGCCCAAGCCAAAGCACAGCACGTCTTCTCTAGCATAGAGTACCGAGACTCACAATCAGTAAACTTCTTACTGAGGTAGTATATAGCAAATTCTTTCTTCCCTGATTCATCTTGTTGACCGAGTACACAACCCATCGAGTCTTCAAGAACTGTCAGATACATGATCAGAGGTCTTCCTTCCACAGGCGGAGACAATATCGGAGGTTCAGACAGATAATCTTTGATACTGTCGAAAGCTTTCTGGCAATCCTCGGTCCAATCATGAGACTGATCTTTCTGGAGGAGCTTGAATATCGACGCACATGTGGCAGTCATGTGGGATATAAATTTGGAAATGTAGTTCAAGCGGCCAAGAAAACCTCAGACTTGCTTCTCAGTTTTGGGCGCAGGCATCTCTTGTATTGCTTTGACCTTTGCAGGATCAACCTCAATACCTCTTTCACTTACCACAAAACCCAACAACTTGCCGGAACGGACTCCAAATGTACATTTGTTCGGATTCAGGCGGAGTTTGAACTTCCTCAAACGCTGGAAAAGCTTCAACAAATGCTCAACATGCTCAACTTCCGTTCGGGACTTAGCAATCATATCATCAACATAGACTTCTATCTCCTTGTGCATCATATCATGAAACAAGGTAGTCATAGCTCGTTGATACGTGGCTCCGGCGTTCTTCAAACCGAAGGGCATCACTCGATAACAGAATGTTCCCCAAGGTGTGATGAATGTTGTCTTCTCCATATCCTCTGGTGCCATCTTGATTTGATTATATCCGGAAAATCCGTCCATAAAAGAAAAGACTTTGAATTTGGCTGTATTGTCTACCAACATGTCAATGTGTGGTAGAGGAAAATCGTCTTTCGGGCTAGCCTTATTCAGATCTCTATAATCAACGCACATACGGACTTTTCCATCCTTCTTAGGAACAGGCACAATATTGGCCACCCATTGAGGATATGTAGAAGTCACCAGAAACCCCGCATCAATTTGCTTCTGAACTTCCTCTTTGATCTTCACTGCCATATCTGGATGAGTTCTTCTGAGCTTCTGCTTCACGGGCACGCACTCAGGCTTCAAAGGCAGGAAATGTTGCACAATATCTGTATCTAAACCCGGCATGTCTTCATAGGACCAAGCAAATATATCTGAATATTCTCGTAGCAAACTGATCAAATCTCCCTTGACAGACCCTTCAAGAAGTGCTCCAATCTTCACCAGGCGAACACAATCCTCAGACCCCAAGTTGACTGTTTCCAAGTCTTCGAGATGTGGCTGAATGATCTTCTCTTCGTGCTCAAGGAGACGGGTAATCTCATCAGGAATCTCCTCAACGTCATCTTCCTCTGCCTCAAATACAGGGAATTCAAAATTGGGAGATGGCGTTGGATCATTATGTTTAATGGGTTTTAGGATCAACCTGCATAATGATTTTGGTTAATGAAAAAGATTGCTTTTATTCTTGTTTTTATGGGTTTTTTGTGATCACTGATTTCATGCAAAAGCAAAAAGTGAAAAACAAAGGAAAAACAAATGTTTAACAATGCATTAATTGAATGAAAACATCATTGTATATATGCTTTGCCAACAATGTCATCACTTCTCCTTTTGGCATGGGAGAAGGGTTTTAAACAAAGTGAACAATTACTCTGATCTATGGATGACCGTAGGAACATCTACAGCGACCCAATTGTGGCAGACACCACCAGGAATAACGAAGTTGTTCACGTCTTCTGTATCTTCTTCCAAGATAGCAGCAACTTCCTCTTCAGGTTGATCATCATGAATGAATCCTCCACTTGTGAACAAACCTTGCTCATTACATGCCCTAGAACAGTAGCCAATGCCAGCCCGGGATCTGTTGTCTTCAAGTTCAAGCACCTTCCCTAATCCAGCAACTGCACCACATTCAATGGCCAGCTTCGCATCACGGTAGGAAGTGAATGAAGGAGACTTCTTCTCGATTGGTTCATCAATAGATAAAGCTTGGAACTGAGTCCCAACTTCATCCTCAGCGTCAATGTACGAGAAAGAAGACATATGGCTAACCAGGAGAGCCTTTTCTCCCCCTACCACAACCAGTTTCTTATTTTTGACAAATTTTAGCTTCTGGTGTAGGGTGGATGTCACGGCGCCAGCCTCGTGAATCCATGGTCTGCCTAAGAGACAGCTATAAGATGGATGGATATCCATTACCTGGAAGGTAACCTGGAAATCACTTGGTCCAATTTTGATTGGGAGATCAACTTCCCCAATCACTGTCTTACGTGACCCATCGAATGCTTTCACAACAACCCCACTCTGCCTCATAGGAGGACCTTGATATGACAATCTGGAGAGTGTGGTTTTTGGCAATACATTTAAAGAAGATCCAGTGTCCACCAGCACATTGGACATTACATCAGATTTGCAATTCATGGAGATATGTAAAGCCATGTTGTGGTCTCTTCCCTCCTCAGGGAGATCAGCGTCACAAAAGCTCAAAGTGTTGCAAGCGGTAATGTTTGCAACAATACTATCAAATTGCTCAATGGTGACGTCGTGATCAACATACGCCAGATCCAAGACTTTCTGCAGAGCCTCCCTATGGGGTTCTGAATTCAGCAGTAGAGATAGAATGGAAATCTTGGATGGAGTTTGTAGAAGCTGGTCTACAACGTTGTACTCACTCTTTCTGATGAGCCTCAGCATCTCATCAGATTCTTCATCTACAATGCCACTCGGGCCAACTGAAGAAACCGGAGTTTTTTGTACAGAGGAGGATGGTTTGGCAACATCACGTGCCTGATTCTGAATATTAACAGCGGTCTCAACCGGACGCTCAACAGTATCAGAAGCAACATGAGCTTTGGCAGGTGCAGAAAACACACGACCACTTCGGGTCAACCCACTTACATCAGCGACGTTGGTCACAGAAGTTGAAGGCAAAGGCACTTCTACCCCATCTTGCACAGCGACAGGATTGTATCTGAATGGTACAGCCTTATCAGATGAATAGGGCACAGGGCCTGCAGGTTTAATGACCAAGGAAGGGGAAGCCTTCGGCTTGCTGCTATTGTAACGAATAACAACAGGCTCGGGCAGCTTGAACACCGGAGATATAACATTAATTTCAGGCTCGTCTTCATCCACATTGCGATTCTGCAGAATCTCAATGGTACCCTCATTCAACAACTCTTGGAGTTCTCTTCGTACTTGATCGCAACCCAAGCGGTTGATCGAGCAGACGCGGCACTTGTCGTGGTTATGCTCCAAGTAACTGTACTGACACAGCAAACGATGCAATTCAACCAACGACTGCCTAATGTGGCTTATATATCTGACCTTGTACTTCCCAAGGCATTCCTGAATCATATTAACCGATTTCCCATGCGCAGGCAATGGGTTCTTGGTGACATTCGGGCCTGAATCTTCGAAGCTCAAGATTCCACATCTCATAAGGTCTTGAACCTTAGTCTTGAGTGGGTAGCAATTCTCGATGTTATGGCCAGGGGCACCGGAATGGTAGACGCAATGTTGATCTGGTTTATACCACCACTGTGGATTTGCAGGAATGGCAGGGGGATCCCTGGGAGAAACCAATTTCCTTTCCAACAAGGAAGGATAAAGCTCTGCATATGACATTGGGATAGGATCGAAGCTGATCTTTTTCCGGTCATAACTCAGGTTGGCTTGATTGGTTGTACTTCCACGAGGCTGGTAGGCCTGTTGCTGTGGACGATGTTGTTGTTGATACTGAGGCTATTGATATTGTTGCTGATGTTGATACTGCTGATGCTGCTGAGCATTGTCTTTGAATACAGGTGCTATATGAGCCACCTGGTGTTGATGACCGGCACGACGTGCAGGCTTCCTCTGAACAGAGGGTCTTCTATGCTTGGGATGGGATTGCACAGCATGTGCTTCCCCATCTTTCCTCTTAAACGCCCCATATCGTTTAGAGGAAGAGCTCTCATCCTTCGCCAATCGTCCTTCACGGACACCTTCTTCGAGACGCATCCCCATGTTCACCATCTCGGTGAAATCAGAGGGAGCGCTTGCTACCATCCGCTCATAATAGAATGAGCCAAGAGTCTTCAAAAAGATCTTGGTCATTTCTTTCTCCTCCAGCGGTGGAGTAATCTGAGCTGCCAGCTCTCGCCACCTCTGGGCGTACTCCTTGAACGTTTCCTTGTCCTTCTGCGACATGGACCTGAGTTGATCTCGGTCAGGCGCCATATCGACGTTATACTTATATTGCTTGACGAAAGCTTCGCCAAGGTCGTTGAAGGATCTGATATTGGCACTGTCTAAGCTCATGTACCATCTGAGCGCCGCACCGGACAGACTGTCTTGGAAATAATGAATCAAAAGCTGATCATTATCAGTCTGGGTAGACATCTTCCTGTCGTACATGACCAGGTGAGCGAGTGGACAGGTGTTCCCTTTATACTTTTCAAAGTCAGGCACTTTGAACTTGATCGGTATCTTGACACCGGGAACTAGGCACAACTCGGCAGCAGACTTGCCGAACAAATCTTTACCTCGAAGGGTCTTCAATTCCTTTCTCGGCTCGAGGAATTGGTCGTTCATGGCGTCCATCTTTTCATAAACGTCCGGGCCCTCAGACGGCTCGGAGTGATAGATGGTGTCGTCTACCCTTGGCATGGTATGCACGACAGGAGGAGCGGGAACAAGGACCGGGCTAGATGCCGGCATGTGAGCAAATGTCGGAGCAGGCCGATCAGGCATAAAACATGGAGGCATTCCCCAAGGGAACCCGGCTGGCATAGCATTGGGCACATGAGCACTGGCTGGCACAGTCGAAGTGGAGACTTCTGAAATAACCGTCCTCTGGGCAGGAGTTGCAGGCTGTTGAGCAGGTTGATTTTGAGCAGCGAGGAGTTGCTCCATCAAAGCGCCAAGTCTGGCGACCTCTTCCTTCAGTTCTCTGTTCTCTTGTTCTAGCTGCTCCATGACTCTTGCAGAATTGACTCGAGTATAATACCGGTGAGTCAGCTTGTCTTCAAAATAAATGAAGAGCAAAGAGTTAGGACAAGAAGACCAGAAACAAAGGGTACCTGCTTATGCAAAAATGATGCATGAAATGCTTATGCAAATGCTTTGTTTATTTTCAAGGAACCCTTAGGGTATTATTTGCAATATTTTGAATAGTTAAAGCATTTTAATTTCTCACGGAAAATATTTCATTCAATATATCGAGACAAAGAAGTACAGCATTTTTTAATCATTACAAAGAGAAAAGGGAAATAAACATCCTATGGATCCCTAGAAGCTCGGGATGCTGGAAGACGAGAAGTACACAGCTTCTTGATCTCTCTCTCATAGGCCGCTTCCATGTCTGCTTTCTCCTTTGCAAGTCGATCATACCTCCTCTTCCAGAATTTGGAAGACTGAGGAAGCAGAGAAGTCCAAGTGTCGTTCGGGTCATCGATCACTCGATGCTTGAGGAACTCAATCATAGCGTCCTTCTCCTTGAGCTGCTGAAGCAATTCCTCTCTTTCACGGATCCAAGCACGTGAAAGGTCTCCTTCTCTCAACTCCTCTACACGTTGGGTAGGGAGGGTTGAAGGCCCAGCCACATCCAACGGTGTAGGTCTCGGGTGATCATATGGCATTAAGTACACGGCAGCTCTCTGTCTGACCCAAGAGGTGTATGGTTCCAAAGCAATGCAGTTCTTTGGACCCAACTCGTTCCTACTCTTCTTGTGAATACTGCGCCAAGCACGGACAAATCTGGCTTTCAGGCCTTGGGGATCTTTACCCTCCTGGAAGAACACACCTTCTAACAGAATGTTATGAGGTTTATCCTTTAGGGGGAACCCAAGCTGACGTCGTGCGAGAATAGGATTGTAGCTGATCCCACCACATGTGCCAAGAAGAGGCACATTAGGGAATTCACCACAATAGTCAATGATCTGGACGGTATCATACACGCGATCATACCAAGTGATATCATCATTGGTGAGAGACATGAGTCTCTGAGACCACCGTAGACATCCCTTGTTCTCCTTGAAAGCAACTGTCTGCGGCAAGTGCGAAATAAACCACTTGTATAGCAGGGGTAGACAGCAGACAATAACTCCTCCACCCTTTGCGTTCCTCAGATGCAAAGAGACATAGGCATCGCCCAACAAAGTCGGAACGGGATTAAGAACTGAGAAGATCCTAATGGCGTTCATGTCCACGAACTTGTCGAAGTTGGGAAATAACACTAATCCATAGATGAGCAGCACAAACAAAGCCTCAAAGGCATCCTCACTCATGGCCTTCCCATAAAAGGTAGCTTGAGCAATGAGGAACTCGGAAGGAAAACCCTGAATTCCGCCTTTGGTAGTCAGATTAGCCTTAATCAGATCTTCATCTATGTGCAACAAACTGGCAATCTCTCGAGCAGTCGGAAACTCTCTAGGCCACTGAACGGCACTTGATCCAGAATCGGAATCCCAATGAGATGAGAATACTCCTCCAAGGTTGGCAACAGTTGGAAGTCCGGAAATGAGAAGCAATGATACAGGGGGTCATAAAACTGAGCCAGAGTACTCATCAGCCCTTCGTCAACCTGAGTAGTCAGCAGAGGCAGAAGCTTCCCATAGCGAGCTTTGAAACCTAAGGGATCTAATACATAAGATGTCAGATTCCTTAACTCTTTTACATCGGGCTGTCTAAAGCTGTACTTCTTTGTATGCCTTTTTGGTCTTTCCATGTCTGAAAATTTTGCAAATAAACCCTTTTAAGTTCCTTGAAAAAAATTTTTTTTTTTTTTGATGACATGAGGTGCAGATGAATGCATGAATGCATGAATGCAACAATCACACTCAAGGATCAAACAAGTCACACCAAACAAAGGTCATGGGAAAGCTCATTGTATCCCTAATATCAATCATCCATTTTGGTGGATTTAGGTTTTCACCTTATCGACACCCAAGTTCCATTGATATTAACGGTACATGAACCGGCTCGAACATCCTTAATATCAACCATCCGTTTTTGGGGATTTAGGTTTTACACCTGATCAACACCCAGGTTCCATTGATATTAAGGTTGTCTGAACGACTCAACCACGAATCACGGGTTTGTTGAGAGTCACGAGCATGGAGTCTCGGTTAAGAACCACCCAAAGGGAGTGTACTAGGGTTTAAACCTGCCAGACATGTTCTACCAGAGGTTCCCATAATCATCGTTCCATCTTTCGAATATTATCGGAGGAACGAATACTCGTATTCCAAAAATATTCTCAAGAGAAACTCTTATGAGTGTAGTATCGCGTAACAATCGCATCAGAACTTACATCTGAACGACCTCCGCACTACGTTCCTAAAAAATAGGCCAAGATGGGTTTGGTAAACTAAGGTCCTTGGCTTCTGCGGCACATGATTGAAAGAATAATGCCTAACCACAAATAACTTGTGTGACATTATTGATCCAACATGACCTCCACCAAGTGAATGGACTCGCAAGTCAACTGGCTAAGGAATACTCCACACCAGTCAACAAGACTATGCCATTCTCCTATCCTAGAGTGCACTCGAGTTCGGGTATAGAACTCATCTCACAGATCACCAAAGCAAACAGCAATTGTATATCAAGCAATTCAGACATTACAATCAATACAGTTATCCCAAATTGTACAAAAATATGTCATATAACAAATAACAATATATCACACAACAAGGGTGAAAAGTAGGCAATACCACCAAGGATCGATAGTTAAATCCCCAGCAGAGTCGCCACTTTTCTGTAGCAGTGTATTCGTCGCTATATGATTTATTGATTAAACCATAAGCAAAGCATACAATGAATTCGAGTCGCCACCGCACTTTTATTTATCCAAAGGACTGGCTAAAAAGCGAACAAAAGCCTAAGAAGTTTTACGCGTAGAAAACTAATGAAAAGATCAGAGAGTCTGGGTAAGGGGTAAATTACGCAATGGGAAGGTGTTAGGCACCCACTACGTCCTAGGTACTCCTAGGGAGCCCTTTTCACACTTGTTGTATAAAATTGTTATTTGTTATGAGATATTTATTGTGCAAACATGATTGGGATGATGAGAAAAGAATATACAAGTTAATTATTTTTGTGTTCGAACGGATGAACCCGTTGCCTACGTACCTTCCATCAAAGGTAAGGATCAAAACGCCGTAGTTCGGCTAAAAGATTTCCAAAAGTTAGTGGATTCAATTTTAAACACAAGCCCTAAGGTCTTACGTTATCCACGGGAGAAAACTCAACCTTATACAAACAACGAGTCCACCATGTGAGAAAAGCTTCAACTTGCTAGTGAGGGGTTAACCCTATAATAAGCAAGGAAGACTTACAATTCAATCAACTAAGGACAAATAGGTGAGATTAACATCAACCAACTAGGATAAATCAAACCTATGGCTAATGTATGAAAACTTAACAAGAATGGACAAAGCCACAAAACCATTGAATGGGTGAAGTTAATTGATTATGATTATTCACAAAAGGAGGGTCAAAGTATGATTAAGATTGATTCAAAAGAAGTATTATGAAATGGAGTTTGAAAAAAGTCAAGGACTTGGGGTCCAGGTTTTTAATTTAAAAGCATGAAGATGTTTGCACAATATTTATCTCAAGTTTTGAAAGTAATGTGTGAAAAGGTTCAGGACAAAGAGGGATGGATGGATGAAGATGGAGTGTAAAACTTCCTAGAAGGTTCACCTCTTGAAATCATATAGAAGATGATTCAAGTGTGTCCTTTGGAATAGGCAATGAGCAATAACAAGCAAAGCAAAGGATGAAAGTCAACAAAAGCGGATACCGGATGCCAATTACTAGACTTATACCAATCTCCTAAAGCAGAACTGGATATCAGAGGCCACTCTATGGACTTATACTAATCTCCTCAACAAAGAAATAAAAAGTGGATACCGGATGCCAATCTATCTGGACTTATACCAATCTCCAACAACAAAGCAAACGCTTGGATGTCAGATGCCAATCTATCTGGGCTTACTCTAACCTCCTACATATGATCATAGGAAAACAAATGTCAAATTACACGGACTTACAATTGCATCCTCACATAAATCAAACAAATGCATCAAGCAAAGAGATGATGAGTGGCCAATGGAATGGTCTTATACTCACTTCCATATCATAGGAACAATGGCCAATGAATGGTCTTACAATTGTCCTCAATGGGCAAACAACAAAGATATGTCATAAAGACAAATGAAATGATCATGCACTAATGAGCAATTAATGATGATAAATGCACAAAGTATGCAAGCAGACATGTACAAATGAACTTAGTAATCAATCAACCAAAGGCATTCAGCACACTCTATAACCAAACAATTAGGCTCATACAAAGGGTTAGGCATTGAAGCCAACTGGAATAGGGTTAATGGTGCTCTTAACCTTGACATTGAGAGCCAAGGTGAAGCAGATGAAAGGATATGAGGGGTGTGCCTCATGCTCTTATCCCTGGTCAGGGAGAGCTTTGAATGATAGAAGGTGTGGGAGTTCAGAAAGATGGAACTCTCTCCACAAGTTAGACTCGATAGATCTTGGGCTTTTACTCACTATGCATCAACACATGTAGTGTGAGCAAGGTGAGTGACACACAGAATAGTAGGAGATAGGTTACATATCTCTTGGATTCTACCAATTGCCTTATTTAAAGGACTTTTCCTGCTTGGGACCAAAGTAAACAAGCACGAACATCGCCTCTTAAGGAGGACTTCAGACAGTTGCCTGGCCAAGTAACAGGCCAGGTCTTCCAGACTACATGAAGAATAAGAGATTCTACCTCAAATGCAAATGCTATCAAGCAAAGCAATGCAAGTTCTCAAAGAACTATTAGCAACTAATGGTACCTGAAATCAATCAAACAGAATCAGTATACAATTCAAATTCAAAACCAATATAAGATAAGGATCAACACAATCAGTCAACTGTGCAATGCACAAAGCTCAAAGCATATGAGCTAAGCCTCCTACAAAACAAACAAGTTAGTTCATGATAATCAATCAAACTCAAGCAACTTGCATAAGTCTCCTTGAAGCATTTGCTTCTTAACCTGAAAAACAAACTCAAACATGAGCAACAAGACCACTAGGACAAGCCTAGGGTCAAAAGGAGATAAAAAATCTAAAACAGCAAGTGAAAGATATCCAAAATCAAGTTCAAACAATTAAGAAACAAACCCAAGTGGTTTCACATTCATATCATTCATCATTATCATTTCACAAACAAATTAGGTCAAAACATGTCATATAGAACATCAAAGAAGTCAACAGAATGATTCAACTCAAAACCAATCACAAACTTTTCAATAAATCCTCAAATAATTCATGATCAAACATCATCCATAATATGATAAGCATACCAAATTTCAGCTCATTTGGATCAAGGGAAGTAGGTCAATGAAAATCAGAAAGTCAAAGCAAGTTCAAGCAAACTCAAACAAAGCATCAAAACATGCACCAACTTCAATTAATCATAAAGCAGACACAACATGTGATAAATGAATGGGACCAAAACCATGACAAACACTAAGATGTATATAATTCACATGTCAAATTTCAAGTCCATCCAATTAAGCATGAGAATTTCACAAATCATATAACATCATGTGTCACAAAAAGTCAACAAATGACCAAACAGGGGAGAAAATTCCAATCAAATAGGAAATGCCATCAATAATTCCAGAAAAATTCATATGTATTTTCAACATCCACAAGTATGTTCATGCAAAAATTCAGACCAATTTGAGTTCAATAAGCATGGTAATTAAAATCATGAAGTTGGACATGAATGGTGTGACACAAATTGTCACACCCCTATTCAAAAATTCATATCTCATCAACCAGCAATGATAAATTCACAAACTCTACACCAAAATCACCATGAACATGTCTAGTTTAAGCACAAAAAATTTCAGAAGCATTGGATAAAGTATCATCATTTCACAAGCAATTTGGCAAGGCATACATAAAATGGACAATATGAACAAACCCTAGCACATTTTAAAATCCACACGTGCAAAAAATCTGGAAAAATCATCATTAAAATTTGGAGGTCATGAGGAGCATTTCACAAAAAATCCCATCAAAATTGGATAAAAATTGAAGAACTTATGATTTTTCTAAGATTGGCATATCAAATGAAATAAATATTGAAATAATGAAATGATTTAAATAAAATGAAAACCGGCAGTGGCAATTTCGTAATAACCCGGTCCCTTAAGTGAAACTCTGCGTTTCACTTAAGGATGTGTTAGCCAACGACTGGTGCATGGCAATCAAACAGTGTCTCGCATGCAAAACAACAAATCCACACAGCCAAACGCGTTTCTGGGTTTTTAGAAATTAGGGTTTTGTGTGCTACAGTACATGTTCATCAAGACGAAGAACAAACTTCCCAGAATTTTGAAACAAACACAACATTCAAATCATCTCATCATGCTCATCAACATTCCAACATTAATTTTTGCTAATTCATGCTAACAAAAGAGAAATAAGCAAAAACATATCTGAATATCAAGCTTTAAATCCATGTTTCTCTCTCAATACACAACCATTTTTCACGATTCAAAGTTCAAAATAATCAGCATGGCAAGATCTTTATAAGGCATAGCATGATTTGAAGAATAGTGTGATTCGAATTTTTACCAGATTTGCAGAACAGTGATGATTTGGTAGTTGTTTGGCTGTGTATGCACGAAACAGATGTCCAATGATGCTCCAGATGATGAATGTATGAGTATTGAAAGCCCAGTTACCTCAATTCCAGCTCAAAGATCCAACTGCCATGGAAATGGTTCAATGCAACAGTGTTGTGTTCTTGCTGTACAGCTAAGAAATAATACTTGCTAAAGCTTCCAAAAGGATGGCATGTGATGAAACAATCAACCAAGACTCGGGCTCTTTGAAGATTTTCAGAAAAAAAGTCAAGTGAAGAAAATGAGAGCTTGAGAGAAAATGAAGTTTTTTCTGTTTTGGCAAAGTGTGGCTAGGGTTTTCTCAATCAGAATGCAGCATATATACTCTGTTTAGCATTGCATAACCTTGGTTAGTTAAGTGGTAATCACATTTTGCTTAATGAAGTGTTTTTGGCTAATTAATGGAATTCACTTAAGTTGCATGGGCATGGCTCTACAGTGCGAAATTGGGCTTTAAGCACATCCAAAACATGATTTCTGAACATTTTCAATTGGTAGAATGTATTGGAAATGGTTAATTTGAAAAGTCACTTTTTCACCTCCTCTTTTTTAATTCAATGCTCTTTGAAAAAGGCCATTTTGATTGGTTGTTTTTTGGTAAAATGTGATGAAGGATTTGGATAGAGCACATCAAATATGACTTGTAGCAAAAAACCTCACTCAATTTGGCCAAATGGTTTGGAAGATATGCCACTTTGAAGTTCAAAAATTTTGAGAATGATTTGATCATAACTTGCCAACCATAAATGAGAAATGAGTGTTCTTGGACTTTTTGGAAATGGGAGAACAAGATCTTCAACTTTCATGTTGGACACAAATTCATTTGAAGCTTTTATGATGATGTAATTTGGAGGAGAAGAACTTTCCATTTTTGGCAAATTCCAATTACAGGTCAACTTTCTATTTTTGGAAATTTCTTGTCTGACTTCAAATTCTTCACTGTGGATGTTTGACATGTTATATGAGGCTTATATGGACATGAATGAGACCTCTCAGACCAATTCCCACCATCAAATCACTGATTAAATGCACAGTTGACCACAGTTGACTTCAGTTGACTTTGCTAGGGTTTTGGTTGACTGAACCATGTTCTGATGAATTCCAAGCCCATACCACTTGATTTCTTGATCCAAAATGATGTCACAACTCATATGAACTCTTGATGAATGACCATGGTGCCCAAATTCTTCAAGAATGGCCACCATCTATCTCAATGACTGACTTTGACTGATTTGACCTAATTTGCTTCATCTGCAAGTAACATGGTTAGATGACAATATTTTTGTACTTTTGGTTAATAGACAGATGAAAAGCAATGATACACAAATGCAATACATGCTTGGTGATCAAGAACCACACTCACAAGATAACCCACCCACTAGGAGGCAAGCAAAGGTGCACAAAGATCCTTGAGGCAATGAGATGGTATGATATGATGCCATGAGGGATCTTAGGGACAAAATTGGGGTCTTACAGAGATTTACCTGAGTCATTATCGTCGCCGAAAGTAAGTTTTTGTTTGGGGATTTTCCTTTTTATCTTTGATCGTAGCTCGCCTTTGGGTGTGAGATCGTGATGGTAACGATTGAGAGAGTCGTGATGGTAACGATTGAGTGAGATTGTTTAGTTGAGAGAGCGATTAAGGGAGAGATTAAGGAAACGATTGAGAGAGACGAGTTCGTGAGAGATGTGTGGTACAAAATGAGAATGATGGAGAGTTTGAGAGAGGAAGAGTTCACGCCAGCTCTTTCATTTTCCTTTTTTATTATTTAACTTAGGAATGTTTAAAAATCATTTAACTCCATTCAAGTGACCTTGGAGTGTTTCCAGTAGACATTAATGTTGGTATTTACCAATGATTCCCTTTTTTTACTATTCCCAACTCACCAGCCTCTAAAACCCAACAGCCAGGCGGCTGGGTTTGATTTTTCGTTCTTTTCTTGGTAGTCCAACAGACTTTTTTTTATCTTAGTTTTTATTCTAATGTTTAATCTATCTTGGTTTATATATTTAAATTAGCATTAAGATAATAACTAATGATGAGTGGTCTGGTGGAGAGGGGTAGTTTCATAATCTTAAGCGGAGAGGGTTCAATACTCATATGTAGCACTTTTTTTTTCCTTTAGCATTTTATTTTCTTTTAGCATTTTATTTTTCTTTTAGTATTTTATTTTATGTTTATGTTTTATTATACTCATGGTTGATCTGCTTTCTTTTAATTTCATCATTCATTCAAAACCATTTTAAACTATTAAAATCATATTTTTCTCGATTCAATGTCGAGCCCATTTCCATACCCTTGTAAGTCGATTGCTTTTAAGCATCGCCATCAACCTCACATAGCTTACTCTTGGGCTTTCTTATAATGAGCCGGTTCTCTTGCACTTACACTCATATTTCGCATCATTTGTTGTTTAGGCCTGATTTAATTATTTCATGATTTTGAATCCCCATTTGACAAAATGTACCCCACTCCCCCGATGTGTGATAATTTTGTACTGTTTTATTTCTTTATTTGCTCGATTGTTTAGTTTAGCTATTAACACAAGAATAAAATCAACAAATTTCAAAAAATACAAAAATATGACTCGATCCAACGTCGAGTATTTTCTCAATAAACAAATCAATTCATTTCTCCCTCCTATTCTACTCCATTTCTTTCAAACTTTCACCAAACGCTTGATTCAACGTCAAGCCATTTTTTCTAATAAAAAAACTCAAAAAATATTAATTTATAGTTAAGACTTTTTCAATAAGATGGAAGTGGAACGTGGTGTATACCGCGCACTCCTGGGACTAGGATTCGAGATGTATATCTCGCCAATCCTAGCTCTCGCCATCATCCAAATTTATCCACTTTGTTTTCTCTCAGACACTCATTCAAATTTCTCTTAAACGTCCATCAATACTTGATCTAGTGTCAAGTCATTTTTCACAACAAAACTCAAAATACTTAATTCTTATTCAGCACTTTTTCAATAAAGATGGAAGTGGAACGTGGTGTATACCGCGCACTCCTGAGACTAGGATTCGAGACGTATGCCTCGCCTATCTTAGTTCTCGCCATCATCTAAAATTGTCAATATGGTTTCGTCAAACCCTTTCTCAATCAAATCTAAGATACCTAAATCTTATTTAACACTTTCTCAATAAAGGTGGAAATGGAACATGGTGTATACCATGCACTCCTGAGGTTAAGATTCGAGACGTATGCCTCGCCAATCTTAGCTCTCGCCATCATCTAAAATTGTCAATGCGGTTTCTCCAAACCCTTTCTCAATCAAATTCTAAAATACTTAATTCCTATCTTAACCTCTTTCAATAAAGATGGAAATGGAACATGGTGTATACCATGCACTCCTGAGGCTAGGATTCGAGATGTATATCTCGCTCATCCAAGTTCTCGCCATCACTCAAAATACATCCAACCAATCAAACTTTTTTCTCGCCGCCGTGCGATTAATCAAAAACCTTTTTCATAAACGAAAGGTATCTTGTCTTAAGTGATACAAAACAATGTTTCGGCCACGATTGTTGAGTAGAGATAATGACGCTTTTCCGAATGTAGATTTATAAATTCGTTCGATGTGTGGTATGCGTCCACTCCTCATCTGTTTTGTGTAAAACAATGTTTTCGTCGATTAATACAGGATAGCTTTCGCTAAAATCGACCAACAAACAAACATTTTTCTACCCAGAACTACGTAAGCCTTGATTTCTCTTTTGAGATACGTAGGAGCAGGATTTTAAATCTTGTCAGGCCCACTAATAAAAAACTTAGGTTTAGTCTTTCGTCAAAAATCCAAAAACATCTCTTCTCATCCTTTCTTTCTTTCCCACTGTCGCATCCGCGAAAAAAACAACCGGCGAAGCTCAAATAAAAAAACAACACAGAGCCGCCACTGCGCGTTATTTATCCCAAGATAGGGAAAGGAAACGCTCAGAGAAACCTGGAAAGGAAATGGTCTTGCGACCAAAGAGAAAGGGTAAGGGAGTCGGTTACGCAAGGGGAAGGTATTAGCACCCCTCACGTCCGTCGTACTCGACGGGATCCACGTTCTAAGAAAAGAATAGGTTGCTAAACATCACACACACACACAGGGAACGCAGGTGGGGTTAGGAGAAGGGAGCTCGATAGGACATCGCATCCTATGCCTACATATCTCGTCTGGAACGAGAATCAGAGCCACTGTAGTTCGGCTTACGCACGCCAAACAACACAAAACGCACAAACAGATAGCAAACATGGAGCCCGACAACCACTTGATGGAATTACGTCAGCATCCGAACCAAAACACACTCAAAAGAAAAAAAGTGCCTGGAGTGGTCTCGCACGACCACCTGCCTACATACCCCGTCTGGAACGAGGATCAGGGCGATGTAGTTCCCCTGAAAGGGACTGAATTACTAGCCAGAAACCAGGGAAAGACACACTACTAGGGAGCTGGACTCGAGCCTAGTGTTGTCATGCATCGTTACCCTAAGTTCAGTTTTCTATCCTACTTGCATAAGCAAACTACTCCTATCCAGGAAAGAAGCAAGCACACAAGCATACAAAATAGTTCAAGCATACATCAAATGAGAACAAGCATCTCAAACAGATATCCACATAGCACGCACTATAACCAAACAAGTGGGCTCACACAATAGGTTTGACTGCCTCAGCAAGTCATCTGTACGGGCTGTGTTTGCTCTTAACCTTGCCATTACGAGGCTAAGGTGAAGCAGATGAAAGGTGAAGTGAGGATCAGACCTCACAGCTCTTATCCCTGACCAGGGAGAGTTTCAGACAAGGGAGCGTGGGTCCAGAATGGAGGGACCCTTCTACGCTCAAAGACTCTGACTCGATTGTGCAACAGCATGAGATCTTGGGTTTGTGTCCCAATGCATCAACACACAGCCGTGTGAGCACAGGGACGACACACAGAATAGTGGGGGATAGATTGCATATCCCTACCTTCCACCAATTGCCTTGATTAAGGACTTTACCTGCTTAGGCACAATATTAAACAATCACAAACATCGCCTCTTAAGGAGGACTTCAGACAGTTTGCACGGTCAAATAACAGACCGGGTCTCCAGACTACATGAAGTTAGGAAGTTATACCTCAATGCAAGTTGCTTAAGCAAAGCAAAGCAAAAGTTCACAAGGAACTGAGCAACTAAAAGTACCTGGAAACAGTCAAACACAGTTAGTACTCAGACAGACAAAAATAAACAGCAAGTATTAATCAGTCAGACTATACAAACTAATGCACAACAAAGGCAAGCTATGAGCTCAAGCCCAAACTTCACAACCTACAAAACAAAGTTATGTTAGTGTACAAACATCAAACAACATCAATTGAATTGACTTGGATCATTCTCCATAAACATTGCACCTTTTCATCCTGAAAAATCAATCAAATGTTAGAAACTAGACCACTAGGCCAAGCCTAGGGTCCAAAAGCAACAAAAATGTCTAAACAGCAAGGGATCTCTAACCAAAGTCAAATTAATGTCAAACAAAAGCCAACACAATTAATCCCATGTCCATATCATTCATCATGTTCATTTTATGCACAAAACAAATCAAACTAGTTCAAATGGAACACCAAACATCCAAACAGAACTATTGCATTCAAATCCATATCAAAACAATTCCAAAAATCCCCAAATAATTTACACCTAAACAGGACATAATCAAGGTCTAGCATGTCAAATTTTAGCTTAATTGGACAAAGGAAACCATGTCAATGAAAATCAACAAAAACAGACACAATTACATGCTCCAAATCACAACATCAACACATGCATTCACTTCAAAAATTCATAATTCAATGAAAACAATAAAGAAATGACTGGGACCAAAAGCATCATGTTCTATCATGTGTCTATAACCAGCAAGCCAAATTTCATGTTCATTCAATACCATATGAGCATTTCACATAAGATCTACCAACCTATGTCACACAAGCTTGCACAATTGACAAACAGAGATGAAAAATAGCAATCAATTTGAAAATGCCACATAAAATTCCACAAAAATTCACATAGCATCTTAACATGTTAATGAACGTCCACGCAAAATTTCACATCATTCTAATAAGTCTAGATCATTCAAATAAATCCAGCAAGTTGACACAATGAGGTGTGACACAAATTGTCACACCTAGATTCCAAAATTCATAACTCAAACACCAGGAATCCAAAATTCACAAAATGTACATGTAAATCACCATTAGCCAGTCCACAATCAGCACAAAAAATTTCAAACATTTCTTTGTAAGCATGAGGATGTCACAATGGATATGGTAGAATGTATCAAAAATGCACACGAGTGAAACAACCCTAGGTCAAACCTAATTTCTACCAAGCACAACTTCAATCAATAGGTCAACAAAATTCTAGAGTCAATTAGGAAGTCAACACAAAAATCCCCATATTTTTCTGATTTTTAAAACATTTTTTATGAATTTTTTAAAGTGCTTATGAATTTTTAAGAATTTTTTAGAATTAATATAATTAAACGAATCAACCAGTGGCATTCCTGTAAATAGTGAAACGCGGGAGCGGCAAACATCATATTCAAAAATTCAAACGAAATTCCGGATTAAACAAGCTTTTTGCCCAGAATTCGTCTTCTTCTTCCCCAGATTTTCCAGAAACGGTATAAATATGATGAACACCAAAACTCAACGAAAATTAACATGCGTATACTCGTTAGAACCGTCTCTTAACGTGCAATCCAAATATCAACCTAATTTAACCTAAATGTTCCTAAATCTTACGGATCGATCAAGTTAGGGTTTGGTTTCAAAACTTCTAATCAAGATTACTTCACCTACGTTTCGTCATTTCTAAAACCAACAGTACCACGATGATCTACATTCAATGTTCTACCAAACGCATACAATTATTAGCCAAATAACGACATTCGAAAAATCGTGTACCTGAGCATGGCAGTGTTGAAGTTGATGCTCTTTGCGCGCTTTAACCTCAAACAGATGTAGAATGATGACGAGGAAGGTGAGTAGCAAAGCTAGATTCAATCGTAGTAGCTCCGAGTGCATGAAAACCTCAATTCACCATTGATGCCTCCAACATGAACAGCCACGAATGGAGCTCCTCTTGATTCAAATTTCCAAAACAGATGGAGTAGAGGATGATTGAAGATCAATGCAAAAAGAATTTCGCAATTTGAGCAAGAATTGAGAGAGTTCTTGTCAATTTTTGGTTTTGGTGTTCTTGAGAATTCTTGAGAATTTGGAGGGAATTTGAGATCTGATTTTGGGATTGGTGCATTCTGTTATGATTTAGAGATGATTAAGAATATATATGCCCGCTTAATCCATGCTTAACCATGCTAATTAATCAATTGGAATGATTAGTGAAAATGTCACTTTCAAGCTAGGGGCAAAATTGTATTTTCACATGCCAGCTCATGACAGCTCACTGCCACCTCATACACCTTCTAAACACCTGTCATGAGCTATTGCCACTTGTTGCATGCTCATTGGAGGTGTATTTCTCATTTTCACTATGTGATGGCTTATGTGTTCAATTATTCAAGTTCATTTCAAAAGCCATTTTCCAAACCATGAAGCCTTAGCATGTTATGAATATTCCAACAAGTTTCAAATGCCATTTATGAAGTGTTGCAAAAATCCCCACTCAAAAATTCCAATTATTTCACAAGTTGGACAATTTTGCCCCTGGTCATTTTAACTGTACAGTTGAAATTTGACTTTTTGCATTGACCATTTTTGAGAAAATCCAATTATACACCATGAAAGTACATGTCAAATGGAGTTTGTGCATATAAAGAACATCCAATTTGGACACTCCATGTGGAAGTTATGCCCTCTTGATTATGGGTCATTTTTGAAATTCACTGGGCCATAATTTGACAACCATACATGGGATTTTCAAGTTCTTGGACTTTTTGGAAAGGTGAGAACAAGATCTACAACTTTCATGTTGAACAAATTTCCATTTGAAGCTTCCTTGGACATGTAATTTTGAGGTCAAAACCTTTCCATTTTTGGAAACTTCTATTACAAGTCACTTTCTATTTTTGGCAGTTTTTGTTCTGACTTGATTTTCTCCATTCTTAAGCTTTGACATGTCAAATAACACTTGTCTCAACATGAATGAAGTGTATCCAACTCATTTTCACCTCCAAATCCATTAAATCATGCACAGTTGACCACAGTTGACTTTTCTTCTGATAGATGAATCTGGCAATGCATAGATCAATCTGAGCTCCAATCCCCTGATGAAATGGCTCAAGGATGAAACCCTAGCCTCAATATGCACAATATAACCACATAATGAACCCCATAGCCATCACAAACCCCCTCTCCTGATTATGCCCTGACTGGCCCAATGCAACTGATTAGGGTTGACCAGTGGTCAAAACCCTATTCTCAAGGAATGAGCTTCAATCTCCTGATGATACCCAACCATGATGATGATGATGTATCACTTCAATCAAGATGAAGACCAATATCCTTTGAGAATCACAAAACCCTAATTCATAGCCCAATCCTCAGATGGTCAATGATCAGTCAATAAAACCTTAGCTTTGCTCTTTGACTTCCTCATCTTCTGAACAAGACTTGGGAGAATGACTTGCACAATGTAACCACATGATATGCAATATGCAATGCCTAATGACCTAAAATGATATGCAATATGTTAATGCTAGTCCCAAGAGAGGAGGGCAAATTTTGAGGTGTTACAGCTGCCCCTATTCAATCCACTGTGAACCTGTCGATATGAACAGCCTCGGCTTTCAGATGATCAGGATGAAGAGTGATTGAATACCAAGAACAGACGAACAATTTGCACTCTGATGGGATAATAATTAACAACGCCTGTCAGAATCGGCGAAGAAACAATCTTGAAGAAGAACGTCGACCTGGATACCAACATAAATGGTAACACAGGGATAACCATGGCCTGAACACCACATCCGCTCGGGATTATTATTCTCTCTTTGATTTTCTTGGACCCCGGAATTTTCTCTTCTTTTTTCATTTTCTAGGCCTGAACACCACTTTAGTCTGGACACCTCTTCGGTCTGGATACCACTTCGGTCTGGATACCACTTCGGTCTGGGTACCGGGAAACTGGTCGGATTGCCGCAAGCTGCATCGATCTAATCATCGTGAGCTTCTTCGATCTGGAAATCGGAACTGGCCGGAGTGCCACAAGTTCTTCGTCCTGACTGTTGAGAACCTCTTCGATCTGGAAATCGGAAACTGGCCAGAATGCCACAAGTTCTTCGTCCTGACTGTTGAGAACCTCTTCGATCTGGAAATCGGAAACTGGCCGGAATGCCACAAGTTCTTCGTCCTGACTGTTGAGAACCTCTTCGATCTGGAAATCGGAAACTGGCCGGATTGCCGCAAGTTCTTCGTCCTGATTGTTGAGAACCTCTTCGATCTGGAAATCGGAAACTGGCCGGATTGCCGCAAGTTCTTCGTCCTGGTTGTTGAGAACCTCTTCGATCTGGAAATCGGAAACTGGCCGGAATGCCACAAGTTCTTCATCCTGATTGTTGAGAACCTCTTCGATCTGGAAATCGGAAACTGGCCGGAATGCCACAAGTTCTTCATCCTGATTGTTGAGAACTTCTTCGATCTGGAAATCGGAAACTGGCCGGAATGCCACAAGTTCTTCATCCTGATTGTTGAGAACCTCTTCGATCTGGAAATCGGAAACTGGCCGGAATGCCACAAGTTCTTTGTCCTGATTGTTGAGAACTTCTTCGATCTGGAAATCGGAAACTGGCCGGAGTGCCATAACGACCCATGCTGAGAATGACAAGCCCTGAGCCGACTGCTCTCTATTCAACCCTGGCAGACAAACACTTCGCGTTTAGCTGGGGATTATCTTCTTTCTTGTTTTTCTTTTTGGACCCCGAAACTTTCTTGATTAACATTCCCATCTCTGTCCGACGGAAACATCTCCCTCCAGTATCGTACTACTGGGGAATATCCTTGATTAAAACCATGATGCTTGACTCCTCGGAGTAACACCTTCACTGTCTGATAAAACCAATCCTCGAGCGGTAACCACGGCTTGAATCGCGCTGATCGCGTAACGTCCTCTGATATTATTTCCATCTCTGTCCGACGGAAACTTTTCCTCCAATATCGCACTACTGGGGAACATTGCTGATCTGACGTCATGATGCTAAACTCCACAGAGTAACATCTTCGCTTTCTGGCACAACCACCTCTCAAACGGTAACCACGGCTTGAGACTAGCTCTATGCTTGCAACAATGATGCATGATCTTTTTCTGCGTAATGCTCCATGATTATGGAAATGCTACGCAATTTATAATTTTTCTATGCAAGATGCTATGCTTACTCTACATGATGAATGCATAAAAAGCATCCCCCTCAAGGGACTCTTCTGAGGAGCACGAGACACTCTGCTGAGGAACTCGTCATTGCTCCAACTCCACCCCGCTGGGGAATACCACCGCTGCTGGGAAAAGGTAACCCTTGCTGGGGAAGAACCTCCTTTGCACATAATCCTCTCTAGAAGCTGCTGGGAAAAGGTAACCCTTGCTGGGGAAGAACCTCCTTTGCACCCAATCCTCTCTAGAAGCTGCTGGGGATAAGCGCCACCAACACTCTGTGGGGATACAACAGTTTTTGACTTGCTGGGGATATCAATCTCAACTCTGCTTCGAGAAACCCTCACAGATACCTGACGACTTCACTGGAGAAAATGCTCACAGATACTCTGCTGGGAAACAGCCATCTCCAGGCCCATTGACTGGGGAAACATCAATCTATCACCTGCTGGGGATAACTATCCTGACCCTGCTAGGGAAACGAATGCTACTCCGCTGGGGACAACCCGTGCAATCCATAGATAGAATCAACCCGGCTGGGGATGCAAAAATCCGTCCGCTGCTGAAACTCGTCCAATCCACCGGTAGGATGAACACTGCTGGAGATATATTTCATTGAAACCCGCTCCACTCGGGGAACTGCTACCCTCAGGCCTGGCTGCTGAGGAAATACCGTTTTACACCTGCCGGGGATAACCATCTTGACTCGGCTGGGGAATCCACAGACCTTTGGTCTGCTGGGGAGTTAGTCCTCTAATTCTGCTTGGGGACCTCGCTGGGGAAATGAGAAAAGTTGGTACAGAACACCCGCCGACTCGTCGAACCATGGTATCCACCTCTCAATCTCGTATCAGCTTTCCATTTTTGAGAACTCCCAGACTCGTCTGGACCTTTTCTGCTCCATCATCTTGTATTCCCAATCGCTCCGCGCTCGACAAAGAACGAACTCCTGGGACTTATACATACTTTTCAATCTTTCGACTTTGAAGAGTCTTCTTGATTAATTCCAAAGGTCGTCGGACGTCTCGACGTCTCTCCGTCGTCCCTCCATCCTCATTCGTTTCTGGTCAGACTCTGCGGGGAATTACATACTTTCCAATCTTCCGACTTCGAAGAGTCTTCTTGATTATCATCAAGGATCGTCGTACGTCTCAACGTCACTTCGTCGATTTTCATTCATTCGTCCCTGATCGAACTCTCTGGGGATTTGTTTCATCAACAGCTTCCACATCACAACCTGCAAGTGAGTGAAAATATCTAACAGTTCCTGCAAAACAGATCGTTAGATAAAACCGTGCCCCAGGCGTACCAAGATTTCAACACTTGGGTCACTTAACCTTCCAAATAAGATTTCAAGCTTTCAATCTCATAAACATGCATTGGAAGGGACCTGTATGTCTTAAAATGCAACATTCTTTATCAAAAATATCTGGATGTTTTTGCAAGCAAAGCGGTAATGAAAACAAAAACAAAATTATTTGACTGAATATGCATTTTATTGATTGAAAAAGTGTGGCTCAAATGAGCAATACAAAGGAAGCAATTCCTGAAAAGAGGTAATTGCGCACAAAAGGAAAAATCTATCCTAATGGCAATGTGAAACCCGTGATCTCATCGAATTCCCACTCGGTTACACCCCATATGTCCTCAGACTATCCATGCTTTCTGCCTTCTGAGCAAGACGTTTCTGATTGATCCCCACCGGGTATTATCCATGATGCTTTAACCAAAGCGCAAACGATCATGCTGGACGCAGCTGTTCGCTTCAATCCCTCTTTTGCCTGGACCGCCCTTTCGGGTTTTCAGTCCACCGGGATACCCCTTTTTGCCCAAGTCGCCTTTTCAGGTTTTCGACTTGCCGGGTGTACATTTTTCATTTTTATCCCTAATTTTTGCCCGAACCTTTCTTTCTGCTTTTTGGTTCGCCGGGATGCCCTTTTTTGCCTGGACTATTTTATTCTTTTCGTCAGCGGGTCTCTTTATACGAAGTATTTTTTAACTGCGTCCGCATTCACAGGCGATGGAAAATCCTCGCCATCCATGGTCGTTAACAACAAGGCTCCGCCAGAGAAAACCTTCTTGACCACGAATGGACCTTCATAATTCGGTGTCCATTTGCCCCTACGATCGTTTTGAGGAGGAAGGATCCTTTTCAGCACCATATCACCTACGTGATACACCCGAGGTCGTACCTTTCTGTCAAAAGCACGCTTCATCCGCTGCTGGTACAACTGCCCATGACAGATGGCTGCCAGCCTCTTTTCCTCTATCAGGCTCAACTCTTCATACCGGGTCCTTACCCATTCAGCCTCTTGCAACTTCACGTCCATCAGGACTCTCAAAGAGGGAATCTGAACTTCAACAGGTAACACAGCCTCCATCCCATATACCAACGAGAAAGGAGTTGCCCCAGTAGATGTACGCACCGACGTTCAATACCCATGTAATGAAAACGGCAACATCTCATGCCAGTCTCTGTAGGTTACCACCATTTTCTGCACAATCGCACCGTCGGTGCATTCAAACGCTATCCGGGCAACAAAAGCTTATTCACCTTAACCTCCCCATCAGACATCAGAATCCGTTCGGATTCAGGGTCAGGCCCCTCCTCCGGGATCGGTCACTCTCAATCTTTCGATTAGAGCACCTCGAGATGTCCTCATCAGGGAACTCAAACTTCATCGGTTGATAATCCTCACCGGGTTGCGGAGCGATGTAATCAGACAATACACCCCTTGATTTCTTTCTGAGAATATCACAAATCAGTCAACATTCTTTTGCACTCTCGCAACCTGTCCGGCCAATGCTGGCTTTTTTCAGAAATCTACCTGATCAGATGCATCTCGAAATCCACAAAATGGTATGAACCAGCATACACTGTCTCGGTCGGCGAGCAGCCTATGCCAAAGTACAACAAGTTTTCTCGAACAGTGAATGTATTGTTTCACAGTCGCTAAACTTTTTGCTAAGGTAAATTGCATGCTCTTTTCGACAAGACTCGTCATGCTGACCCAATACACCTCGCAGACCCCTCGAAGGCTGTCAAGTACCAGATTAACAGTCTCTTTCCTTAGGGAGGCAACAGAATCAGAGGTTCCTGCAACTTATATCTTTTTTATTCTTCAATGCCCCTTGGCAATCATTATTTCACCTGACCGTTTGATCTTTTTTTCAACATCTTGAACATGGGTTCACACGTGGCTGTTAGATGGGATGTGAACCATGACAGATAGTTC
This sequence comes from Lathyrus oleraceus, assembly GCF_024323335.1. Lineage (NCBI taxonomy): Eukaryota > Viridiplantae > Streptophyta > Magnoliopsida > Fabales > Fabaceae > Lathyrus > Lathyrus oleraceus. Next base: position 486,585,265 of record NC_066584.1, on the reverse strand, counting down.
AATCTTTCTAAGAAGCCACGAACCTCTTTTTCCTTTTCTTTCGGTTCAGGCATTTCTCGTTTTTTTTTTTTTTTTTTTTTTGCAGGATGAACCTCGATTCCTCCCTTACAATGAACCCCAACATCTTACCGGACCGCACTCTGATAGCGCACTTACTTGAATTCAACCTCAGTTTGAATTGTCTCAACCGGTTTACTCAGCTTGGTCAAATCCACCAGATGCCCCTCTTCTGCTTGGGACTTTGCTATCAAGTCATAGCATTCGATTTCATGATGAATCATATCATGAAACAAAGTCACCATGGCTTTCTGATACAGGTATCAGCGTCCTGCTTCTCCAGAGGACAGTCTTCTCTCCATGGTAGCTTGTGCACAATGACATTGGTATCCGCCCTGGCATATCCTGACACGACCAGGTGAAGGCATCCACATGCTCTTTCAACAAGGCTACCATTCTACTCTCGATTTGCCTCTGAAGCGGCCTCAATTTTTTTTCTTCCTGATCTCGGCGGTGCTTGGAATAACAATCTCGCATCACCCTCGAGCGGCTGAATCACTTTCTCCTCTTGTTTTGACAACCTGGCTAATTCCAGCAGATCACAATCTTCTTCGCCTTCTTCTTCGGCATGATAGATCGGTTTGTCGAAGTCATATGAGGGGTAACCAAATTGTTGTCAATGAGCTCCGGAGAATTATTTTTGAAGTTGGGACGAGACAAATCAAGAAAGAGAAAAATGAAAATAAACATTGCCATTTTTATTTGTTTTTTTAAAACTGCAAAAATAAATGAAAAACAGGGAACACCGTTTTTTGACTGAAAAACATCCTTTTATTCATGATGCAGAAAATGCAAATTTAAACATGAGGTGGCCCTTACAATGGACCATTACGTGTCGGGCAACACGTATGGCTTTCATGCAGATAACAACTGAAAACAGAAAATCATTACTCTTCCGGATGAGTGACAGTGATGATCTTTTTTAGGCCTTCCAGTTCTGGATTCCCATCCCTGGTGCGCACGGCTTTATCCAACCATCAAACTTGCAGTTACCATCAGTCTCTTCACCCATCCTACAGGCGTGATCCGAATCTGCAGCAACTGCACTCACCATCGCCTGACCATGTGCCGGCATGGGATTGGCATTAACGTTGGGAGATGGAGCAAAGTTAATAGCCTTGGAATCCACTAGGTCTTGGACTACGTGCTTAAAAGCTTTGCAGTCCTCTACACTGTGCCCGGGAGCACCCGAATGGAATTCACATTTGACATTTTCATCAAAATTGGGTGGCCTTTGATCAGGTCCCATAGGTGCCAAAGTCCTCAACTGTACCAGCCCTAGATCCTTCAACTTTTTCAATAGGACAGAGTATGTCACAGGCGGCCTGTCAAAATGCCGATCACTCATCCTCCTCCTGACTGGATATCCTACCCTCTGGGACCTCTGCTGAAATGGCTGACGCTGCTGTTGCTGTTGTGCAGGCTGATTGTCAGCAGGAATAGTTACCGCAGCGGTGTGCTGGAAGTAACGATCCCTACTGGGTCCTCTCTGAGCGTAGACCGTACTGGTATTACCCTCATTTTTCCTTTGGCCATTTCCGAAGGGCTTCTTCGATCCTGATGACGAAGCATTACCTTGTATCTTCCCCATTTTCAGCCAACTTTCGATTTTCTCACCAGCCACCACAATGTCTGCAAAGTTGGTTACCGGACAACCCACCATCCTTTCAGCAAAAACCCCTTGCAGGGTACCCATGAAGAGATCAGACATCTCTCTGTCCACTAGCGGAGGTTGAACTCTGGCAGCCAACTCCCTCCATCTCTGAGCATACTCTTTAAACCCTTCGTTATTTTTCTGAGACATACCCTGCAGCTGGGTACGACTCGGAGCCATGTCAGCATTGAACTGATATTGTTTAAAGAACGCATCTCCCAGATCCTGCCAGCTCTTGATGTCAGCAGATTTCAGCTTGGTATACCATTCCAAGGATCCTCCAGACAGACTGTCCTGGAAGAAGTACATCCATAGCTTCTGATCTGTCGTGTATGCAGAGATCTTGCGGACAAAGGCTTGAAGATGAGTTTCTGGACAGGAACTCCCATTGTATTTGTCAAATGCAGGCGCTTTGAACTTTTGTGGGATCACAATCCCCTCGACCAGCCCCATGTTGGACATGTTGACAAATCCCGGAGTAGCATGGCTTTCCAGAGCCCTTACCTTCTCAGCCAGCAACTGAATCTCCTTATTCTGCGGCGGGGCACCATACTGACCAAATGGCTCATTCAGCATAGAGAACTGATCAGCCTCTCTGTCCTCCTCCCTGTCATCATCAAACCCATAGAAAGGAGGCACAAAATTGTCCTTCAAATTCTGCCCCAGACCGGGCCCAGGTTGACCACCAGCACCAGCATTATTCACCACACCAATGGTTGTCCTCTTTCCGCCGTCTCTGGATCCACCCAGCCCCTGATCGGAGACACCATCCAGATTAACAACACTGTTAGCAGCTGAAGCCCGCTCGAGCTTTTCAACTTTGTCAGCCAAAGCTTTCTGATCAACTGCAAAACCCTGCATGATGTTGATCAGCTCAGTCATCTTGTCTTTCAGCTCAAGGAGATCAGTACTCGGAAGATCCATCAGCCTAGGAGTGTTGCGTCTGGTGAAGTAACTGTGAGGACGGGTTGAGTGCAAAGGGATGACTCTCCGAGCGCGAGCAATGATTCCTGCAAAACAGCAAACAGGTTAATATGCATGAATGCAACGTCTATCCATATGAGGAACACTTTGTCTCTTGATTCTGGTTTCATCGAGACGGATAATATTTTGACAATAACATTCTGACATTCAAGATGTCTCTCAACCAGATTCTCAATCAATAATACTCCCCATATGGCTAGACGTAGTTTAGGTGCAGATGAGTGCAAAATGAGAATGATGCAGATGTATGCAATGCATTGCCATCCTCCAAGTCCTCTGATCATCTGTTGCTCTGAGTCACAGCCCCGACCTCTGAACCGATCACAACCATCTGAGGAATATGTAACCACAAATCTGACCCACGGGTTCCGAAATAAACGGAAGAAAGATACATCATCATCATCACCATCACCAATCTCTGAGCATATACTCATCATCACCTGAATCGGCCCGGGGAATCCTGAAATAAACGGATCCCCACTGATAAATAACTCGGCCCCGGGAATCCTGAAATAAACGGATCCCCACTGATAAATAACACGGACAGCACTCCGGCGTCTCGGCAATAAATGGCCATAAATCCGACTTATAAATAGGACTCTGATCCACGGAACAAAAAGTCACCATCTGAGTCACCATCTGAGTCACCATCTGAACACGCATCTGAAAGAATCTCCCTCCCCTCACAGGTAAATTCTAAACAGGTCATCCTAAGGCGGATAATAGTCTCGACAATCGGGCAGAGATACTCAATGGGTTTGCCCTTTCGGGTGTGCCATTGTAGCTCTCCTGAGATCGTCTAAACCAAAGATCCGGGAAATGATCGGTCACCAGAGTCAACAGCTCAAATGAAGTAACTCAACCAAAGTGGAATATTCCACAATGGAAAGCACTATCAAATGAACCTCGTCCGGCTTGTGGTATGTCACGTTGCAACATCATGCTGATTTAGCAAATGAGGAACGTGAGACCCACACTAATCCTAGGTGTATACTCGGGCCTGGGTTTTAGCCCCACTCAGAACACCCACCCCAAACAGAGGAACCACCTGCACAGAGGATAGCAACAACATGATAGTATGATGCATGCAAATATTTATGCAAATATATACACAGGTTAGAATAATAAATGCAATAAATAACACAAAACAAGCAACCTAAACTATCCTAGAACGCTAGGAAGGACTCGCTTAGGGAAGATGGACCAGCACAGGTCTACAAGATATTTCCTCAGCAGAGTCGCCAGCTGTCGCATCCGCGAAAAAACAACCGGCGAAGCTCAAATAAAAAAACAACACAGAGCCGCCACTGCGCGTTATTTATCCCAAGATAGGGAAAGGAAACGCTCAGAGAAACCTGGAAAGGAAATGGTCTTGCGACCAAAGAGAAAGGGTAAGGGAGTCGGTTACGCAAGGGGAAGGTATTAGCACCCCTCACGTCCGTCGTACTCGACGGGATCCACGTTCTAAGAAAAGAATAGGTTGCTAAACATCACACACACACACAGGGAACGCAGGTGGGGTTAGGAGAAGGGAGCTCGATAGGACATCGCATCCTATGCCTACATATCTCGTCTGGAACGAGAATCAGAGCCACTGTAGTTCGGCTTACGCACGCCAAACAACACAAAACGCACAAACAGATAGCAAACATGGAGCCCGACAACCACTTGATGGAATTACGTCAGCATCCGAACCAAAACACACTCAAAAGAAAAAAAGTGCCCGGAGTGGTCTCGCACGACCACCTGCCTACATACCCCGTCTGGAACGAGGATCAGGGCGATGTAGTTCCCCTGAAAGGGACTGAATTACTAGCCAGAAACCAGGGAAAGACACACTACTAGGGAGCTGGACTCGAGCCTAGTGTTGTCATGCATCGTTACCCTAAGTTCAGTTTTCTATCCTACTTGCATAAGCAAACTACTCCTATCCAGGAAAGAAGCAAGCACACAAGCATACAAAATAGTTCAAGCATACATCAAATGAGAACAAGCATCTCAAACAGATATCCACATAGCACGCACTATAACCAAACAAGTGGGCTCACACAATAGGTTTGACTGCCTCAGCAAGTCATCTGTACGGGCTGTGTTTGCTCTTAACCTTGCCATTACGAGGCTAAGGTGAAGCAGATGAAAGGTGAAGTGAGGATCAGACCTCACAGCTCTTATCCCTGACCAGGGAGAGCTTCAGACAAGGGAGCGTGGGTCCAGAATGGAGGGACCCTTCTACGCTCAAAGACTCTGACTCGATTGTGCAACAGCACGAGATCTTGGGTTTGTGTCCCAATGCATCAACACACAGCCGTGTGAGCAGAGGGACGACACACAGAATAGTGGGGGATAGATTGCATATCCCTACCTTCCACCAATTGCCTTGATTAAGGACTTTACCTGCTTAGGCACAATATTAAACAATCACAAACATCGCCTCTTAAGGAGGACTTCAGACAGTTTGCCCGGTCAAATAACAGACCGGGTCTCCAGACTACATGAAGTTAGGAAGTTATACCTCAATGCAAGTTGCTTAAGCAAAGCAAAGCAAAAGTTCACAAGGAACTGAGCAACTAAAAGTACCTGGAAACAGTCAAACACATTTAGTACTCAGACAGACAAAAATAAATAGCAAGTATTAATCAGTCAGACTATACAAACTAATGCACAACAAAGGCAAGCTATGAGCTCAAGCCCAAACTTCACGACCTACAAAACAAAGTTATGTTAGTGTACAAACATCAAACAACATCAATTGAATTGACTTGGATCATTCTCCATAAACATTGCACCTTTTCATCCTGAAAAATCAATCAAATGTTAGAAACTAGACCACTAGGCCAAGCCTAGGGTCCAAAAGCAACAAAAATGTCTAAACAGCAAGGGATCTCTAACCAAAGTCAAATTAATGTCAAACAAAAGCCAACACAATTAATCCCATGTCCATATCATTCATCATGTTCATTTTATGCACAAAACAAATCAAACTAGTTCAAATGGAACACCAAACATCCAAACAGAACTATTGCATTCAAATCCATATCAAAACAATTCCAAAAATCCCCAAATAATTTACACCTAAACAGGACATAATCAAGGTCTAGCATGTCAAATTTTAGCTTAATTGGACAAAGGAAACCATGTCAATGAAAATCAACAAAAACAGACACAATTACATGCTCCAAATCACAACATCAACACATGCATTCACTTCAAAAATTCATAATTCAATGAAAACAATAAAGAAATGACTGGTACCAAAAGCATCATGTTCTATCATGTGTCTATAACCAGCAAGCCAAATTTCATGTTCATTCAATACCATATGAGCATTTCACATAAGATCTACCAACCTATGTCACACAAGCTTGCACAATTGACTAACAGAGATGAAAAATAGCAATCAATTTGAAAATGCCACATAAAATTCCACAAAAATTCACATAGCATCTTAACATGTTAATGAACGTCCACGCAAAATTTCACATCATTCTAATAAGTCTAGATCATTCAAATAAATCCAGCAAGTTGACACAATGAGGTGTGACACAAATTGTCACACCTAGATTCCAAAATTCATAACTCAAACACCAGGAATCCAAAATTCACAAAATGTACATGTAAATCACCATTAGCCAGTCCACAATCAGCACAAAAATTTTCAAACATTTCTTTGTAAGCATGAGGATGTCACAATGGATATGGTAGAATGTATCAAAAATGCACACGAGTGAAACAACCCTAGGTCAAACCTAATTTCTACCAAGCACAACTTCAATCAATAGGTCAACAAAATTCTAGAGTCAATTAGGAAGTCAACACAAAAATCCCCATATTTTTCTGATTTTTAAAACATTTTTTATGAATTTTTTAAAGTGCTTATGAATTTTTAAGAATTTTTTAGAATTAATATAATTAAACGAATCAACCAGTGGCATTCCTGTAAATAGTGAAACGCGGGAGCGGCAAACATCATATTCAAAAATTCAAACGAAATTCCGGATTAAACAAGCTTTTTGCCCAGAATTCGTCTTCTTCTTCCCCAGATTTTCCAGAAACGGTATAAATATGATGAACACCAAAACTCAACGAAAATTAACATGCGTATACTCGTTAGAACCGTCTCTTAACGTGCAATCCAAATATCAACCTAATTTAACCTAAATGTTCCTAAATCTTACGGATCGATCAAGTTAGGGTTTGGTTTCAAAACTTCTAATCAAGATTACTTCACCTACGTTTCGTCATTTCTAAAACCAACAGTACCACGATGATCTACATTCAATGTTCTACCAAACGCATACAATTATTAGCCAAATAACGACATTCGAAAAATCGTGTACCTGAGCATGGCAGTGTTGAAGTTGATGCTCTTTGCGCGCTTTAACCTCAAACAGATGTAGAATGATGACGAGGAAGGTGAGTAGCAAAGCTAGATTCAATCGTAGTAGCTCCTAGTGCATGAAAACCTCAATTCACCATTGATGCCTCCAACATGAACAGCCACGAATGGAGCTCCTCTTGATTCAAATTTCCAAAACAGATGGAGTAGAGGATGATTGAAGATCAATGCAAAAAGAATTTCGCAATTTGAGCAAGAATTGAGAGAGTTCTTGTCAATTTTTGGTTTTGGTGTTCTTGAGAATTCTTGAGAATTTGGAGGGAATTTGAGATCTGATTTTGGGATTGGTGCATTCTGTTATGATTTAGAGATGATTAAGAATATATATGCCCGCTTAATCCATGCTTAACCATGCTAATTAATCAATTGGAATGATTAGTGAAAATGTCACTTTCAAGCTAGGGGCAAAATTGTATTTTCACATGCCAGCTCATGACAGCTCACTGCCACCTCATACACCTTCTAAACACCTGTCATGAGCTATTGCCACTTGTTGCATGCTCATTGGAGGTGTATTTCTCATTTTCACTATGTGATGGCTTATGTGTTCAATTATTCAAGTTCATTTCAAAAGCCATTTTCCAAACCATGAAGCCTTAGCATGTTATGAATATTCCAACAAGTTTCAAATGCCATTTATGAAGTGTTGCAAAAATCCCCACTCAAAAATTCCAATTATTTCACAAGTTGGACAATTTTGCCCCTGGTCATTTTAACTGTACAGTTGAAATTTGACTTTTTGCATTGACCATTTTTGAGAAAATCCAATTATACACCATGAAAGTACATGTCAAATGGAGTTTGTGCATATAAAGAACATCCAATTTGGACACTCCATGTGGAAGTTATGCCCTCTTGATTATGGGTCATTTTTGAAATTCACTGGGCCATAATTTGACAACCATACATGGGATTTTCAAGTTCTTGGACTTTTTGGAAAGGTGAGAACAAGATCTACAACTTTCATGTTGAACAAATTTCCATTTGAAGCTTCCTTGGACATGTAATTTTGAGGTCAAAACCTTTCCATTTTTGGAAACTTCTATTACAAGTCACTTTCTATTTTTGGCAGTTTTTGTTCTGACTTGATTTTCTCCATTCTTAAGCTTTGACATGTCAAACAACACTTGTCTCAACATGAATGAAGTGTATCCAACTCATTTTCACCTCCAAATCCATTAAATCATGCACAGTTGACCACAGTTGACTTTTCTGCTGATAGATGAATCTGGCAATGCATAGATCAATCTGAGCTCCAATCCCCTGATGAAATGGCTCAAGGATGAAACCCTAGCCTCAATATGCATAATATAACCACATAATGAACCCCATAGCCATCACAAACCCCCTCTCCTGATTATGCCCTGACTGGCCCAATGCAACTGATTAGGGTTGACCAGTGGTCAAAACCCTATTCTCAAGGAATGAGCTTCAATCTCCTGATGATACCCAACCATGATGATGATGATGTATCACTTCAATCAAGATGAAGACCAATATCCTTTGAGAATCACAAAACCCTAATTCATAGCCCAATCCTCAGATGGTCAATGATCAGTCAATAAAACCTTAGCTTTGCTCTTTGACTTCCTCATCTTCTGAACAAGACTTGGGAGAATGACTTGCACAATGTAACCACATGATATGCAATATGCAATTCCTAATGACCTAAAATGATATGCAATATGTTAATGCTAGTCCCAAGAGAGGAGGGCAAATTTTGAGGTGTTACACCCACCTAATAATTCGAAAAGCCTAACATTTCAACTAACACTAACGCACACAACTAACCTAATGGTTCCCGTTGAGTACAACGGACGTGAGGGGTGCTAATACCTTCCCCTTACGTAATCGACTCCCGAACCCTGATATTGGTTGTGACGACCATAATCATTGTCGTTTTTTTTCCTTGGGTTTTATCGATATTTCTCCTTTCTTTTTTAGGAATAAATAAAGTTCGGTGGCGACTCTGTTCGGTCCATCATTGCGAGCATGCGATCGCGTTTCGCTTTGTAGTCGTATCCCCATTTTTTCGAGGTGCGGCAAGGGTCTTTAACCCTAGATGTGAATTTGATAGATCAATGGTGATCATGCCTTACCTACAAAAGAGTTAGGCAAATGCAAAGGCATGTATTTGATATTTTGGTTAGTAAAATGATAATATACAAGTATGATACAATCACATGGTGCTTGGTGATCTCTCCCAAAACAAACCGAATGAAATAGGGGTAAGGAGAATGTCAAGGTATGATCCCAATGCTAATGCATATTGTAACACCCCAAAATTTGCCCTCCTCATTCATGCATTCATTTAGCATTTCATATTGCATTTCATCGTGTCAATCAGAATTAGATCCAAGAAACTATATTAAAAAAAAAACGAAAAAAAAATAATAATAAATAAAAAAAATATATATAATAGAAAAAACTTGGACTTGGACCTCTCTCATTTGAGCCCACAAAGCCATGAAAATCAGGTTATAAAAGAGGGAGATCAGACAGAAAAAGGAAGAGAAGCAAAATACTCTGAGGTTTCCTTGAAACAAAACCCTGGACAAAACCTGAAGAGAAACCTGACAGAGAACTCAGAGCAACCCCCAGGCAGCTCTGAAAAATTCAATCTGACTCACACACTTTCATCTCACGCAAACCCTAACATTGCCTTGCAAACCCAGCCGTGTCATCTGATTTCAACCGATCTCTCCAATCAGGTTTGCCCTATTCCCATTATTTTACGCCTTCAATTTGAATGTTCTAAATGTGTGATGTATTATGTTTGAATTTGGAAGTGTGGATATCTTTAGGTTTCGCATATGCATGAATGGGTGAAACCTATGCCTTGAATGTTTAATCACATGATTTCTGAAATGTATGCCACAGGGTTTGAGGTTTCTGAAACCATACTGCTATCCATGAAAAAAATGCTTATCGTGTTTCACTAACCCTTTTGTTGAGTTTTTGTGAGGGCTCACAGACTCTTGCAGAGATGGTTTGCGTGGTTTTCCCACTTTATTTGTGGGATACCCCCTGGAGGTTCATTCCGATTACCTGTACTGACTCACCTTTCTTTGATGGCATTAGCTTGGGAGATCCCTGGGTTTCTTACTCCTTTAATTGCTGTTACTTCGGATCTTTATCCGTGTGGTACTTTTACCTCTTTTCCGCATTTTATCGCTTTCTTAGCTAGAAGACCTCGATAGGAGGCATTTGTTTTCTTTTGTTTATTTACTTCTGAGCCCCTTGTTGGCACGTTTACTTTATACATGTTTGTTTTGTATGTGTTCGTATCCCCACAGGTAGCGCGGTTCCTTCGTCAAGGACTGCCTTTTTCATGAGCATCCCAAACCCTAACCCTTCATTGATTTTCCTTCTCCTAAACACACGTTTACTCCTTCTACTACAGGTGAGTAAGTCTCCAAAGGTCGAGCATCTGGTAGATTGCGTAGTGACGTCGTTCGTCCAAAACCCACTCCATAACCCCGTAGTTAGTCGAACTACGGCTTGCTCTGATTCTCATTCCATATGAGATACGTAGGCATAAGACGTGATGTCTTAGCGAGCACACATCCCCCCAACCCATAGGTCAGCCGAGCTACGAAGACTCTGATTCTCATATTCAGATGAGATATGTATGCAGTAGATGCGACATCCGCGCGAGTCATTCTCATTTAACCCTTTTTTTTTGGTAAACAGCACAAGATAAACTCACACCCTTTAGACAAGAACTACAAAAGTGGATCCCGTAGAGTACTACGGATGCGTAGGGGTGCTAATACCTTCCCTTCGCATAATCGACTCCCGAACCCGAGATTTGGTTGCGAGACCCCGTCTTGTCCTTTCCTTTTTCAGGTTTACTTCGAGCGTTTCCTTTCCCTCCTTTGGGATGAATAACGCACGGTGGCGACTCTTCTGTCATTTTCTTTCGCCGGTTGTTTTTTTGCGCACTGTATTTTTCAGGCTGCGACAGCTGGCGACTCCACTGGGGATTGAAAGAAGTTGACCTCTTGCTGGTCCATCTTCCCTAAGCGAGTCCCTCCTAGCTTGTGTGATTTCTTGTTTATTGGGTGTTCATGCTTTTGTACCTTTATTTGCTTACCTGCTTGCATGCATTTGTTGTATCTGTTGGATCTGTTTGTTTGTTTGTTGGGATGGGGTGTTCTATGAGAGATAAGCCCATTACCCAGGCTTGAGTGTACACACAGGTTTTAGAGTGGATAATCATGAGGCTTGTGTGGCGTGTTGCTACGTTAAGTCGTTCGTGAAGAACCACACCCAGACGAGGTTTCTTTTGGATATATTATGTCTTACGGGTGTTCCGTAACGGCAGGATGTTCCTTTAGAAATCGTCGACTCTGGTGACCATTTCCCGAGAACTCAGTCGAGGCCTCTCCTCCGAGACGTGATTATGTTAGCTCTGGTGGGCGCATTCTCGCTGGTCAATCCGAGGATCCCGAGACTGGGAACTTGCTATTAGGATGTCCTGTTGAGGGGAGTCAATGGAGGTCTTTTGTCCCGTAATAATACCAAACCTTCAATGGTAAACGTATTATTCGCGACTGAAGGGCTGAAGCTGACGAACTTCTGTTCTTAGAACCTACCAGTGAGGGGCGGGCTAAATTCAGGAAACCTTAACCTCCAACCAACCCGGTTTTCTGGAGCAGAGTTTTGGTCTTGTATTATATTCCTCAGTGAATTTCTCTCCAGATGTTCAAGCGGATCCATCAATTCTGATTGACATGCATTTGCATTGCATAACATCATCTGCATATTTGCATCCAACATCTCATGCTTATTCATTTGCAGGGTATTCCCTTTCAAAACGGGGGTGCCTTAAAACTGAACAAGCAGTGCATCGCATACCATGCATATTAACCCTTGTCTGTTTTGCAGGTGTCACCACAGTGTCTAATGTTTGTTCCCTGTATCAGGCAGTTATTGGTCCCAAGCGAGTCCACAGGTACCCGACAAAGGAAAATCGTCCACAGCTAGCGATGGACCAAGTACAGAAAGAGCTGGCTGATATGCGTGAAAGGATGGATCAGTTCATGACATTGATGACTGGTATGGCAGAAGGCCAGGAAAAGCTGAGGGAATTGGTTGAGCAACCGAGTCCCGATCCGGAGGTGGAGATACCAAATGCTGAGGGAAACCCTGGTAACCCTGGGAACGTTGATAACCCTGTGAACACTGGTAACGCGGGTAACGTAAATGCTGATAGAAACCCGGGTAATGTTGGCAACACAGGGAATGTTGGAAATGGTATTGGCGGAAGGTACAATGTGAATCAAGGAATTCGGATTAACGGGCGCCCCGTTACTAAATATTATCACTATGATCAATTTTCTTTGCACGACGAGGCCCTCGAGACCACTCGCCATATGGATGAGCTTGCTGAGAAGCTCAAATCTTTGGAGTCTCAAAATTCCTTAGGCTTTGATGTCACAAATCTTGGTCTGGTTCAGGGAGTAAGGATTCCTCACAAGTTCAAACCCCCTACTTTTGAGAAATACAACAGGGCTTCTTGCCCACGCACTCATCTCCAATCTTATCTGGGAAGGTTGGGAGCTCACACGGAAGATGAAAAGCTGTGGATGTACTATTTTGAAGACAGTCTAACTGGAGCTTCTCATGAATGGTATTCTCATTTGTCTCGTACTACCATCAAGAGCTGGAAAGACTTGGCAGAGGCTTTTGTCAAGCAATATAAATACAACTTGGACATGGCTCCAAATCGGACCTTGTTGCAAGGTATGTCTCAGACTGCCAAGGAAACCTTTAGAGAGTATGCTCAGCGTTGTAGACAGATTGTTGCGTCCGTCCAACCCCCTATGTCTGAAAGGGAGATGGCGGACATGTTCATGAACACTCTTCAAGGCATTTATATTGAGAGATTGGCTGCTTGCTCGTCAATCAGCTTTGCAGAGATAGTAATTGCTGGAGAAAGAATCGAGAGTCTGTTGAAGATGGGCCGAATTCAAGACAATAGTGCTTCCAACTCATCAGGTCCCAAGAGACCGTTTGCTGGTAACGGTCAGCGAAGAAGAGAAGGTGAGGCAAGCGTTGTGTATGCCGGTAGAGGCAGGGGTAGAGGACGCCCTAATTATTATCAAGATCAAGTGGCCGCAGTCACTATTCCAACACCTGTTCCTCAACCGCAATATCATCCGCAACAACAACCCAGGTACAACAATCAACAACAAGGAGGTAATCCGGGTCAGCAGAGACACTATCAACAACGTCCAAGGCAGACGGATCTGGTCATCGAGCCAATCCCAATGCCTTATTCAGTATTACTTCCCAAGCTGATTGACATGAATCCGGTTACGTTGAGAACTCAGGCCCCACCAATCGATCCCAATAATTTGCCTAGAGGTTATGATGTCAACGCCATATGTGCTTTTCACTCCAACGCACCTGGCCATACTATAGATAATTGCAAGGCTCTCCAGTTAAAGGTACAAGATTTGAGAGATGCCCAGGCTATCAATTTTGCTCCGGTGCCTAATGTTATCCAGAACCCGATGCCGGCTCACGGTGGGCAGAGGATTAATGCTGTTGATAGTGGGGAAACTTTGAATTTGGTTTCCGATGTGACTAAGGTGAAGACTTCGCTATCGGTGGTTAAAGACCGACTTCTGAAAGGACAAATTTTCCCGGGCTGTGGGGAAGAATGCAGAAATTGTCAAACTGCCGAAAACGGATGTGACAGTTTGAGAAGGGGTATTCAGCAACTGATAGATGAAGGTTGTCTTCAGTTCGATCAGGCCCGTCCAGTGAAGAATGATGTATCGACGGTGGCGTTTTATTTCACTCCTGAAGAAATATATGTTCCCGAGAGACTCGCTCCGACAATAATATATTTCCCAGAAAGTACAGAACCAGCAGCGGTGAACATCGAAAGTTCAGCACCAGTTGCAATTTACTCTGACAGCCCTCAACCGACTTTGGTTGGTCTGATCACCATCACAATACCAGGACCCGTTCCGTATGAGAAAGATAGTGCTATCCCGTGGCACTATGGGGCTGATATCTACTGCCAGGGGCAGAAAGTTAACGAAGAAGACATTGACATTGGTAGTTCCGCTGTAGACAATGTTGGAGGGGTTGGTGGCTTCACTCGTAGTGGACGCCTATTTGCACCATCAACATTGCGCACGAATGCTGAAGCTAAGGCAGCTGCCAAGGCTAAAGGAAAACTGGTATCCACCGAAGAGGTTACTACTGAGGAAGGTCCTCCTAAGACCGCATTCGAGAAGGAAGTGGATGAGTTTATGAGGATTATCAAGAAAAGTGACTACAAGGTAGTCGACCAGCTAAATCAGACACCCTCAAAGATCTCCATTCTCTCACTATTGCTGTGCTCTGAGGCGCACAGAGCAACCTTGTTGAAAGTACTGAATATGGCCTATGTTCCACCGGAGATAACTGTTAACCAGCTGGAGTCAGTAGTTTCCAATGTAAACGCTTGCCGGGGGCTAGGTATCACCGATAATGACCTGACATCTGAGGGCAGGAATCACAACAAAGCCTTGCATATCACAATGGAGTGCAAAGGGGTGATGCTTTCCCATGTTTTGGTTGATACAGGCTCTTCTCTGAATGTTCTTCCAAAGAAAGCCTTAATGAAGTTGGATTGCGATGACACCATCTTGAGGCCAAGTAACTTAGTTGTGAGGGCTTTTGATGGCTCTAAGAGAGCTGTCTTTGGCGAAGTTGAGTTGCCAGTTAAGATTGGACCGCAGGTGTTCAAGAGCACCTTTTATGTGATGGATATCCAGCCTGCCTACAGCTGTCTGCTAGGTCGGCCTTGGATTCATGTTGTCGGTGTTGTTACTTCTACCCTCCACCAGAAGCTCAAATATGAACTAGAAGGTCAGGTCATCACTGTCTATGGTGAAGAGGATATTTTTGTTAGCCACCTGTCTACATTTAAGTATGTAGAGATGGACGGCGAGATGCACAAGATGTTGTGTCAGGGCTTCGAAGCCATAAACATCAATGAGGTCGCGCCTGAAGCTGTCTTTTCACCTGAGTTTGAGAAGGTCGGGACTTCTATCTCTTCATACAAGCAAGTTGTCGAAGTTGTTAAAGCTGGTAATGCCCAAGGCTGGGGCAAATTTGTGGAGCCAGTCATCAAAGAAGACAAGTTTGGATTGGGGTATGCTCCGAAATCTCAGAAGAATGAAACCGATACTCTCTCCAGAGGGGGTTTGGTTTCTCCCCACATCGTCAATGCTGTAGATGAAGACAAGGCTGACAGCGACTGTGACTTAGATAGCTGGATTCGCCCGTGTGTCCCGGGAGAAAAGCTCGACAATTGGTCGTCTGAAAAAACCGTCCGGGTTACTCTACTGAAAGAGTGATTTTTATTGTTTTCCTTTATTACATGCATAATAAAGTCTTACACTTTGCCCAAGGTGTAACGGCTCATTTGTAGGGCCATCCATTTAGTTACATTTCGCAATTATTTTTATCATCAATAAAGGACGGCTTTTGCAAACAATTTTGTGTTCTCTTTCTTTCAGTTTTTTTTTACTTTTACAAAAAAATGGCAATGTTTCTTTTTTCGTTTTTTCTTTCTTTCCAAAAAAAATCTCTCATTCTAAGGTAAAGCATGATCCTCCATCATGCAGAGCGGACCACCCGGATCTCACTACTAACGACACTGCTATGGCCAAGTATGACTTCGACAATCCTATCTATTAAGCCGAAGAAGGGGTTGAGGAAGATTGTGAATTGCTTGAAGGCTTAGCCAGATTGTTGAAACAGGAGGACCGAGCTATTACACCTTATCAGGAGGTAATTGAGACCGTCAACATCGGTACCGCAGACGACAAGAAAGAGATCAAGATCGGGGCAAGTCTACAGGCCGAGAGGAAAGATCGTTGATCATGTACTTGACTGTGTTAGAAAGGTCAATGGGTTGTGTGCTCGGTCAGCATGACGAGTCAGGTCGAAAAGAGCATGCAATATACTACCTTAGCAAAAGTTTACCGACTGTGAACAAAGATACTCATTGCTCGAGAAAACTTGCCGCGCTTTGGCATGGGCTGCTCGCCGACTAAGACAGTATATGTTGACTCACACGACTCTATTGATATCAAAGATGGATCAAGTCAAGTATATTTTTGAAAAGCCAGCGTTTACCGGAAAGGTTACTAGGTGACAAATGATACTGACAGAGTATGACATCCAATACACTTCACAAAAAGCCATCAAGGGAAGTGTCTTGTCAGACTATCTTGCAGAGCAACCGATTGATGATTATCAACCTATGAGGTTTAACTTTCCTGATGAGGATATCATGTTTCTCAAATCGAAAGATTGAGAGGAACCACTCCCGGAGGAGGGGCCTGACCCTGAATCCAAATGGGTTATGATGTTTGATGGGGCGGTCCACGTCAATGGTCGCGGAGTTGGTGTAGTGTTGATCACACCGGAAGGGGGTTCATATGCCATTTGGTGCCAGAATAACTTTTCCCTGCACCAACAATGAAGCTGAATACGAAGCTTGTATCCTAAGACTTGAGGAAGCCGTCAATATACAGATTAAAACCCTGGATGTATACGGGGATTCAGCTTTGGTCATCAATCAAACCAACGGGAAATGGTGCTATGCTGGAACTACGTACCCAGAATTGACGTATCTCGGTCAGAGACGAATGAAGAAAGCATTTGGTCAGAAAGTGCGCCCTCGGGGGTATCAAGTCGGTGAATTCGTACTCTAAAGATTTCTTCCTCCCAACACAGATCACAGGGGCAAATGGACACCGAACTATGAGGGTCCATACGTGGTTAAAAGAGTTTTCTCTGGCGGAGCTTTGATGCTAACAACCATGGATGGCGAAGGATTCCCGTCCCCTATTAACTCAGACGCAGTTAAAAAAAAGTACTTCGCATAAAATAGACCCGCTGGACGATAAAAAGAATAGTCCAGGCAAAAAAAGGGCATCCCGACGAACCAAAAAAAAAAAATAAAGAGGTTCGGGCAAAAATTAGGGATATAAAAATAAAAAATGTACACCCGGTGAGTCGAAAACCCGAAAGGGAGGCTCAGGCAAAAAAGGGTATCCCGGTGGATTGAAAACCCGAAAAGGGGGCGATCTAGGCAAAAGTTAGGGAATAAGCGAATGACTGTGATCTGAGTTCATCAGTGTTATATCACCGTTTCATTCAATCCGGCAATCTCCGAAGGTTAAAGATCGACTAATCATCCACTTCAAAAAGCAAGATGAGCAGAGCGTCTTGAGGACATACGAGCCATAGCATAGTCGAAACTCGGTGGGACTCCGTATCCCCATTGCCATTAGGATAGTTCTCTTTTTATAGCGATCACCTCTTTTCAGGGATCAACTTCCTAATACCCTCGCCTATTCCTGGCACAAATTTTCTCCCTAGTAAGAGTCGAATAATTCAGTTGAAGAGCCTCTTTATTTTTCATTTATCAGTTTGTTTGCAAAAATGTCTGAATTTTTGATAAAACATATTGCATATGAACATAATGGTGGCTTTTGCAGATGATTTGCACAGGAAAACATTTAAAATTGCTTTGAATGTGCTTAATCCCGGATGGTGAATTCAAACCGAGTAATTCCCCCGAGGCATACGTGTATTTTTGGTTGCAGGTCACAGGAACCGGATGCCAAGTCATGAATCCTCATCCCCAAGCGGTTGACAAAGTCTCTCCTCAGCATAGCATATTCCCCAGCAGAGTTGATAGTATCCAGACTATATATCCCCGGCGGAGTTGACAGTGTCAGGTTGTATCTTCCTAGCAACAGCGGAGTGGTTGCATAACCAACAGATGAGAGGGTGGTGTTCCCAGTGTTCATCTCATTCCCCAGCAGATTATTTTTAACAGATTTGTTAATCCCCAGCTTGAGGGCGATTAGCAAGTTCAGATCCCCAGCAAAGGTCGTTTCCTATGACATTTCCCCAGGAAGTGTTTTCCCCACAGACTCTCCTCACAGAGCCTCGCCGAACAAAGTTTCCATAGTTGATACTCCCCCCGCAAGGTCAACTTTTCAAGCAGCCAATTTATTTTTGGTGGCTCATTGGTCCCGGCAGACGGATCATTCCCCACAGAGCATTCAAGGATTGATACATCGATCTGTTCCCTACCGGAGTTTGCTTCCCCAAGCAGATTTCTTTTTACACCATGCATAACATTTGCATTTGCATGCATATCATATCAAGCATACACATAAGCTGATAAACAGGTTCTTCCAAGCAGACTAAAGAATTACTTTACAACCAAGGTCATGAGATCCAGCCAGAGGATCAAGCGTGAGTGATCCAGCCTGAGGGTCGTTTTGAAGATTCAGCCTGAGAATCGTTTTCCAGTGATCCGGCCTGAGGGTCATTTTGAAGATTCAGCCTAAGAATCGTTTTCCAGTGATCCGGCCTGAGGTTCATTTTGAAGATTCAGCCTGAGAATCGTGTTCCAGTGATCCAGCCTGAGGGTCAGTTCGAAGATTCAGCCTGAGAATCGTGTTCCAGTGTTCCAGCCTGAGGGTCATTTTGAAGATTCAGCCTGAGAATCGTGTTCCAGTAAGCCAGCCTAAGGCTCAATTTGAAGATTCCCCAGCGAAGTCGCCTACAAGCTTTATTTCCCCAACAAGCCCAATTGAGGAGTCGTTACAACATGTTCTAGCCCGAAGAATATGTACGAAGCCCAAAAGTGGAATATTCTCGAAGCTGCATATCTAATATGAAGGTTGGGTGTAGATTTCAAAAGAGGGTCAACCAGCGCATGCCTCAGATGCGGGATCCTAATGATGGGAATTTATCATCAAAACAATTCAGATCTAGCCAGAAGATCGAAGTAAATTCAGCCAGAGAATCGAAACAAAGAAGATCTAGCCAGAAGATCGAAAATCGCAACAATTCAGATCTAGCCAGAAGATCGAAGTAGATTCAGCCAGAGAATCAAAGGAAATAGATTCAGCCAGAGAATCGAAACGAAGGAGATCTAGCCAGAAGATCGAAGAAGATCTAGCCAGAAGATCAAAATCGTATCTAGCCCGAGGATCGAAATTAATATCCAACCAGAGGACTAAATTGAGTATAGGTTCAGCCAGAGGATCGAAACTCCAGATTAAGCCAGAAGACTGATTCAGATCCAGCCAGAGGATCAGAAGAAAAATAAACAGCGCGGTGTATTTCCGCGTTTTTGTGGTGTTCTTGGAGCGCAAATTTTCGGTCTGTCTTTGGTATTCAATCACAGCTCACCCCGTTTGTCTGATAAGTTGTTCGCTTTCATCCTACTCGGGTTAGCTGATGATTGAATAGGGGCAACTGTAACACCCCAAAATTTGCCCTCCTCATTCATGCATTCATTTAGCATTTCATATTGCATTTCATCATGTCAATCAGAATTAGATCCAAGAAACTTTATTAAAAAAAAAAAAACAAAAAAAAAAAAAAAAAAAAAAAAAACGAAAAAAATAAATAAATAAAAATAATAATAAAAAAAATAATATAATAGAAAAAACTTGGACTTGGACCTCTCTCATTTGAGCCCACAAAGCCATGAAAATCAGGTTATAAAAGAGGGAGATCAGACAGAAAAAGGAAGAGAAGCAAAATACTCTGAGGTTTCCTTGAAACAAAACCCTGGACAAAACCTGAAGAAAAACCTGACAGAGAACTCAGAGCAACCCCCAGGCAGCTCTGAAAAATTCAATCTGACTCACACACTTTCATCTCACGCAAACCCTAACATTGCCTTGCAAACCCAGCCGTGCCATCTGATTTCAACCGATCTCTCCAATCAGGTTTGCCCTATTCCCATTATTTTACGCCTTCAATTTGAATGTTCTAAATGTGTGATGTATTATGTTTGAATTTGGAAGTGTGGATATCGTTAGGTTTCGCATATGCATGAATGGGTGAAACCTATGCCTTGAATGTTTAATCACATGATTTCTGAAATGTATGCCACAGGGTTTGAGGTTTCTGAAACCATACTGTTATCCATGAAAAAAATGCTTATCGTGTTTCACTAACCCTTTTGTTGAGTTTTTGTGAGGGCTCACAGACTCTTGCAGAGATGGTTTGCGTGATTTTCCCACTTTATTTGTGGGATACCCCCTGGAGGTTCATTCCGATTACCTGTACTGACTCACCTTTCTTTGATGGCATTAGCTTGGGCGATCCCTGGGTTTCTTACTCCTTTAATTGTTGTTACTTCGGATCTTTATCCGTGTGGTACTTTTACCTCTTTTCCGCATTTTATCGCTTTCTTAGCTGGAAGACCTCGATAGGAGGCATTTGTTTTCTTTTGTTTATTTACTTCTGAGCCCCTTGTTGGCACGTTTACTTTATACATGTTTGTTTTGTATGTGTTCGTATCCCCACAGGTAGCGTGGTTCCTTCGTCAAGGACTGCATTTTTGCATGAGCATCCCAAACCCTAACCCTTCATTGATTTTCCTTCTCCTAAACACACGTTTACTCCTTCTACTACAGGTGAGTAAGTCTCCAAAGGTCGAGCATCCGGTAGATTGCATAGTGACGTCGTTCGTCCAAAACCCACTCCATAACCCCGTAGTTAGCCGAACTACGGCTTGCTCTGATTCTCATTCCATATGAGATACGTAGGCATAAGACGCGATGTCTTAGCGAGCACACATCCCCCCAACCCATAGGTCAGCCGAGCTACGAAGACTCTGATTCTTATATTCAGATGAGATACGTATGCAGTGGATGCGACATCCGCGCGAGTCATTCTCATTTAACCCTTTTTTTTGGTAAACAACACAAGATAAACTCACACCGATTAGACAAGAACTACAAAAGTGGATCCCGTAGAGTACTACGGATGCGTGGGGGTGCTAATACCTTCCCTTTGCATAATCAACTCCCGAACCCGAGATTTGGTTGCGAGACCCCGTCTTGTCCTTTCCTTTTTCAGGTTTACTTCGAGCGTTTCCTTTCCCTCCTTTGGGATGAATAACGCACGGTGGCGACTCTTCTGTCATTTTCTTTCGCCGGTTGTTTTTTCGCGCACTGTATTTTTCAAGTTGCGACACATATGATGAGATTACATGAGGGATCTTGGGATAAAAATTGGGGTCTTACACTGTGTAGAATTTGATTGCTCTTGCTTTGATTCTTGCTTGATCTCACTCAGGAAGCTTGCAGAAGTAGATTAGAATGGAACAAAAGCTTTGGATCCCTGGTCTTTTGATTCTCCAAACAATGAGATTCAAACTCAATTTTCAAAGAAAATTCTCAGGTTTCTCCTTTCAAATGTGTGGGTTTGGGGTATTAGAGCAAAGCTGGCGCGCCAGGGTCCTTAATTCTGATGCTAGAGGTCTCTATTTATAGTTGTAGCCTGTGAAATTTGCACCTTCAAATTCAACTTCCAAATTTGGCAATGGATGATGCATGCTCGCATGGGCGTGTACAAGCCCATGAAGTCACTCAATTAGGTCCATAAACAAGTGTGAATGAATCTGAAAGTGAATTGGAATGCAAGGTAAATATGTATAGTTGTTTGAAGTTTGATCTTTGCCAAATGATGATGTCATGTTCAAGCCATGTGCAGACCACTCAAACCTTGTCCAAAATGGATAAAATTGGACTCTTTAGAAAGGTTAGATCAATAGGAATAACTCTTATGTTGAACACTTTTCCGTTTGAAGCTTGTATCATGATGAAGTTTGAGGTGGAAGTTTGGAAATTTTAACATATCAAAAAAAATTCTAAGTGTCAAGCCATATGTTCATTTATTCCACCTTGGCTAACTTTTTATGTGAGCTTCAAATGAGAAAGGTGTCTTAATAAACGTTGTATCTATTTCAAAGTCCTTCAAAATGGTCACAAATTTGACCTCATTTGGATTTAAGATGAATGAGTTATGCATTTTTGAAGTTGAGGAAAATCACTTGTTCAATGGCATTGGCCCAAAATGACCTATAATGTATCCTCATATCACATGCTCATAAAAGTTGAATTAGCTCTTACTCCAAACATCAAAGTTGATGTAGACACATTAAATTTAATTGTGCAACTTAGAAATCTTTCATCTCATAAAAATTGAGCAAGTTATATCCTTGGGAAGTTGACCTCAAAATTAGGGTTTAGACAAAATGACCTATAATCTTTCACCATAAAGAATGACTTTCCAAGAAAACCTAGCTCTATACCTAAACATGAAAGTTGTTTGGAATGTAACTTAGATTAACTTTGCTCTTGGAATCATTTTCATATGATAAACATTCTAAGAGATAGGGTCTAGGGGACCCAGTTTTGATTAGATGAATTCATTTGGTCAACCAACATCAACTAACTTGCTAACTTGCAATTCTCTTGACTTTTGGGACTCATGGGAGATCATATATGCATAATATGATGAGATTTGAAGTACACCTTGAAATATTTGATCAATTGTTGAAGAAGCTTGGTGAAGAAGTTACACAAGATACCCAGATGCACTAGGGTTTCCAAGGCAAACCAATTCCAAACTCTTGAAGGATTATTGATCATAATGCCATGTAAAGATCATAGGGACTCATATATGATGCCTAGAGCCATTGTGGATCATTTCTTGGTTGAGCTCTTAGAAATGAGGGTCTTAAATCCTAGATGTGAGCTTGATAAATCAAAGGTGATCATGTGCCCTACCAACAAAAGAGTTAGACAAATGAAAAGACATATTTTTGGTATTTTGGTTAGTAAAGATAATAAAATAACAAGTATGATACAAACACATAGTGCTTGGTGATCTCTCCCAAAGCAATCCCAATGGATGAAGGGTAATGAGGATGCCAAGGTATGATCCCAATGCTAATGCATATGATGAGATGGAATGAGGGATCTTAGGTTCAAAATTGGGGTCTTACAACGAGGCTACACCTTCTTATCAAAATCTTTCTTCACTCTCTACTGATATAACTGACCATGACACATGGCAATCAATCTTTTCTCTTCAATCAAATTCAACTAGTCATATCTGGTATGACACCATTCAGCTTCTGTCAACTTGGCTTCCATCAAGATACGCAATGATGGAATCTCAACCTCCACTAGGAGCATAACTTCCATTCCATAAACAAGAGAGAAATAGGTATCCCTTGTTGAAGTGTGGATGGATGTACGGTACCCATGCAAAGTAAATAGGAGCATCTCATGCCAACCTTTGTATGTTACAACCATCTTTTGAATAATCTTCTTAATGTTCTTGTTTACAGCTTCAACGGCCCCATTTATCTTAGGTCTGTAGGGAGAAGAATTATGATGAGATATCTTGAAGTATTTATAAAGAGCTTCCACCATATTACTGTTCAAGTTAGATCCATTATTAGTAATAATCTTAATTGGCACCCATAGCGACATATAATTTGATTCTTGATAAACCTTACAACAACTTGTTTGGTCACATTTGCATATGATGCCACTTCCACCCACTTTGTGAAGTAGTCAATAGCCACCATAATGAAACGATCCACGTTCGAAGCTTTGGGCTTAATCATCCCAATCATATCAACTCCCCACATGGAGAAGGGCCATGGGAGGAAATTGTAAGAACAAAAATTGTTCTACAACAGATTCCATGATTTTGATGATAACAAAGGATGAAACCAAAAATGGCACCCTAACGAAAAGTTTCTAAGTGTGCAGGGTTCTAAGGAAAGAAGGAAGATATCTGATGACGTCATCAGATACAGAATCATATCAGATACAAATTATCAGAAGATCAGAAGCATCTGAAGTAGAAACACGCTCAAGAAGTTCTAACTCTGAGCAAAACAGCAGAATATCAGAAGCATCTGAAGAAGAAGTGCACTCTAGAAGTTCTGACTCTGAACAACGGTATATCATTCCAGAAGCTCTCAGCGTCATCTGAAGACATCATCAGAAGCTCCAAATCAACGCAGGAAGATTCCAAGATTCCCAGAGTCACGCAGACTTTGATAATGGATTTCCTAATACAGAAAGAGTAACGTTAACTTCAAATTCAATGGAAAGGAACTATATTTGGAAAGAAGTTATTCGGGGAGACAAAGTTGTTTTGGCAAGAAACAACAGAAGTTATGGCATTAATTCCTATTCAAGACAAATTATCTGCCATCAATTTCAACGGTTCTTCACTCCTATATAAAGGACAACAATCAACATTGAGAGGCGCGCAAGTATACACTGAAGCATTCTCTCTCTCTCTCAATATTTCACAAAGCTTTTGCTTAGAACGTGAAACACTTTTGTTCTTGCTGTTGTAATATTTGCTTATCTTAGAAGCACTCTAGATTACATTGTCTTTTATCTATTGCTTTATTTCCTCAAGTGACTCTGCGCAGTCTGTATACTTGAGAGGACTAAGAGATCTTTCTCTTAGACGTTGGTTGTAAACAATCTTTCAAGATTAGTGGATTAAGTCCTTGTTGAAGGCGAAATCACCTTGGCCGGGTGGTCTAGAGTAGCTTTGTGTTATAAGCGAACCAGTATAAATTCCTTGTGTGGTCTTTATTTTGGAAAAAGCGCTTATTTTCCAAACAATTCAAACCCCCCTTTCTTGTTTTTCTCACCTTCAATTGGTATCAGAGCTTCGGCTCTGTTATTGATTTTCTAATCAAACGCTTAACAGTGTAGAGAGATCCAGAACGAGAAAAACTATGGCCCACACAAATGAAAGAGACAGTTACAATGCTAAGCCTCCTGTTTTTTATGGAGAGAAATTTGACTACTGGAAAGATAGAATTGAAAGTTTCTTTCTGGGTTATGATGCTGACCTCTGGGACATTGTCATAGATGGATACACACCTCCAGTCTCAGAAAATGGAATTGAAGTTCCCAGAAGTAAGATGTCGGAAGATCAGAAGCGTGTCTTCAAAAATCACCACAAGGCCAGAACCATACTTCTCAATGATATATCTTACAACGAGTATGAAAAGATCACCAACAGAGAAACAGCCAAAGACATACTTGACTCTCTGAAGATGACTCATGAAGGAAACTCCCAAGTCAAAGAGACAAAGGCTCTGGCGCTTATCCAGAAATATGAAGCTTTCAAAATGGAAGATGACGAAGCCATAGAGGTAATGTTTTCTAGATTCCAAACTCTTATTGCAGGTCTCAAGGTTCTAGACAAAGGATACACAACTGCAGACCACGTCAAAAAGATAGTCAGAAGTTTGCCAAAGAAGTGGAGACCCATGGTCACTGCCCTGAAGCTGTCAAAGGATCTGAACAATATCAGTCTTGAAGAGCTTGTCAGTTCCCTCAGAAGCCATGAGATAGAACTAGAGGAAGATGAGCCTCAGAAAAAGAACAAGTCTGTAGCATTAAAGTCCAGATCTGAAAGACGCAAATCTGACAGAACCAAAGCTTTCCAGGCAGAAACTGAAGATGCTGATGACTCTGAACCAGAAGATTTTGGTGATGAAGAAGAATTGTCCCTACTGACCAGAAGAGTTAAACAACTCTGGAAGAAGAGGAACAACAACTTCAGAAGACCAAGACCCAGAGGGGATCGATCAGAATCAACCTCAAAAGGTAAAACTAACAAAGACATTACTTGTTATGAATGTAAAGAAACAGGTCACTACAGGAATGAATGCCCCAAGCTAAAGAAAGACAATCCCAGAAAAGAAAGTTTCAAGAAAAATACCTTCAGGACAAAGAAAGGACTAATGGCTACCTGGGATGATAGTGAATCTGGTTCATCAGAATCTGACTCTGATGAACAGGCCAATGTGGCATTTATGGCTACCACGTCCAGAAGCAGCTCAGATGAAGAATCTGAAGAGGTATTTTCTGAACTCTCTCGATCTGATCTAGAATCATGCTTGTCAGAAACTCTTAGCTCATATCAGAAATTAAAACAAAAGTTTAAAAATATAAAAGGCTGTCTTGAAGCAAAATTTGAAGAATGTGGCAAACTTGAGATGAAAATTCTAGCACGTGAAGATAAAATCAGATCTTTAACATTAGAAAGAGATGGAGCAAAAAGAAAATGTTTAGAATTGGAAGAAGCGTTATCTCAAGCTCCACAGACTTCAAATACAATAATTTATAAATACGAAGAAGCCTTTCAAGAATTTCTGAAAAATGGGATAGGTAGGAGTGTCATGGCATCCATGATTTATGGAGTCAGTTAGAACAATAAAAAGGGAATTGGGTATGATCCTAAGGAAGATAAAACTTCTACTGGTGATCAACTTAAATCTCCATTTTCATATCACTATACGCACACACAAGAACAAAAATTTGAAAATGCAAGAAAACCCAAAGTTATAAGAAACTCTGGGAAAACTAATCAGAAAGGACCCAAGAGACTCTGGGTACCAAAAGATAAGATTGTTTATGTTGCAGATATCCTATGCAGCAAAGTTCAGACACCAGTCATGGTACCTGGACTCTGGATGCTCGCGACAAATGACGGGAAGAAAGTCTATGTTCCAAAGCCTGGAACTTAAAGACGCTGGATTCGTAGGCTTCGGAGGAGATCAGAAAGGAAGGATCAGAGGCTCCAGAACTATTGGTAATGGTACTCTTCCCTCTATATCTGATGTTCTTTACGTAGAACGATTAATGCATAACTTGTTATCCATAAGTCAATTAAGTGATAACGGTTATGACGTGATCTTTAATCAAAAAACATGTAAAGCCATAAATCAAAACAATGGTTCAGTCCTATTCACAGGCAAGAGGAAAAACAACATTTATAAAATCAATCTTTCTGATTTAAAAGAACAAAATGTTAAATGTCTGATGTCTGTTCACGAAGAGCAATGGGTGTGGCATAGACGCTTGGGCCACATTAGCATGAGGAAACTTTCTCAGCTAAATAAACTCGAGTTAGTCAGAGGCCTACCTAAACTGAAGTTCTCTTCAGATGCTCTATGTGAGGCATGTCAGAAAGGAAAATTTTCAAAAACACCTTTCAAAAAGAAAAATGTTGTTTCTACCTCTAAGCCTCTGGAACTTCTCCACATTGACTTATTTGGTCCTGTGAAAACAGCATCAGTCAATGGAAAGAAGTATGGACTAGTCATCGTTGATGATTACAGTCGCTGGACATGGGTGAAATTCCTAAAGCACAAGAGTGAGTCTCACTCTGTATTCACCAGTTTCTGCTCCAAAGTGCAAAAAGAATTTGACTCTAAGATTATCAGAGTCAGAAGTGATCATGGTGGGGAATTTGAAAATAAATCCTTTGAGGAATTATTTTACTCTAATGGAATATCCCATGATTTCTCCTGCCCTAGAACTCCACAACAAAATGGAGTTGTAGAGAGGAAGAATAGGACACTCCAAGAGATGGCCAGAACTATGATCAATGAAACTAATATGGCAAAGCACTTTTGGGCCGAAGCTGTAAATACAGCGTGTTACATTCAGAATAGAATCTCCATAAGACCTATTCTGGATAAGACTCCCTATGAACTGTGTAAAGGAAGGAAACCAAACATTTCATATTTTCATCCATTTGGATGTTCTTGCTTTATTTTAAACACTAAAGAACATCTGAACAAGTTTGATTCCAAAGCACAGAAAGGTATTATGTTAGGATACTCAGAACGCTCTAAAGGCTACAGAGTATACAACACAGAAACCAAAATTGTGGAAGAATCAATTCATGTCAGATTTGACGATAAGCTTGACCCTGAAAAGTCAAAGCTAGTTGAAAATGTTGCAGATTTAGAAATCACTCTGGCAGGATCTGATAAAGCTCCAGAAGCAACTGTCACTCAGAACACTGAGGAAATCAAATCCCCAGAAATCCCAAAGAAAGTTAAAAGTCGTATCAACGTATCTGAAGATTTGATTATGGGCAACAAGGACGAACCTGTCAGAACCAGATCTACCTTCAGGACCTCTGAAGATACTCCTCTGGGACTAGTATCTCTGATTGAGCCTACGTCCTGTGATGAAGCACTTCAAGATAACGACTGGGTTTCAGCCATGCAAGAAGAATTAGATCAATTCACAAAGAATGATTTCTGGGATCTTGTTCCAAAGCCCAGAGGCACTCACGTTATTGGAACCAGATGGGTATTCAGAAACAAGCTGAATGAGAAAGGAGAAGTCGTCAGAAACAAAGCTCGACTGGTAGCTCAAGGTTACAGTCAACAAGAAGGTATTGACTACAATGAAACCTTTGCTCCATTCGCAAGGTTAGAATTTATTCGTCTTCTTGTCTCTTTTGCTATAAACCACTCTATCAAATTATATCAAATGGATGTCAAGAGCGCATTCCTTAATGGTTATATATCAGAAGAAGTGTATGTCAACCAACCTCCAGGTTTTGAAAATCCAAAATTTCCAGAACATGTCTTTAAACTTAAAAAAATATTTATATGGACTTAAACAAGCTCCCAGAGCTTGGTATGAACGTTTAAGCAATTTTCTTCTGGAACACAATTTTATCAGAGGAAAAGTTGACTCCACACTCTTCTGTAAGAACCTTAACAATGATCTCATGATATGCCAGATATACGTTGATGATATTATTTTTGGTTCAGCTAACGCATCTGTTTGTCAAGAATTCTCTGAGTTAATGCAGGCAGAATTTGAAATGAGCTTAATGCAAGAACTAAAGTTCTTTCTGGGAATTCAAATTAATCAAACACCAGAAGTTACATACGTTCATCAAAGCAAATACATTAAAGATGTTCTGAAGAAATTTGACATGGCTGAATGCAACTCTGCAAAGACTCCCATGCATCCAACATGCATTCTGGAAAAGGAAGAAGTCAGTAAAAAGGTTTGTCAGAAGCTCTATCGTGGTATGATAGGCTATCTTCTCTATCTGACTGCTACTCGACCTGATATTCTCTTCAGTGTCTGTCTTTGTGCCAGATTCCAATCAGATCCTAGAGAAACTCACTTAACAGCAGTTAAGAGAATTCTCAAATATCTGAAAGGAACTCCTAACCTGGGCCTGATGTATGATAAAACATCAGAGTATAGACTTTCGGGTTACTATGATGCAGATTATGCAGGAGATAGACTGGAACGAAAAAGCACATCTGGAAATTGCCAGCTCCTAGGAAACAATCTGATATCCTGGGCCAGCAAGAGACAGTCAACTATCGCTCTATCTACTGCAGAAGCAGAATACATCTCAGCATCACTGTGCACAACTCAGATGCTCTAGATGAAGAATCAGTTAGAAGATCTGCAAATCTTCGAGAGTAACATTCCTATCTTCTGTGATAATACTGCTGCCATTTGTTTAAGTAAGAATCTCATTCTACACTCCAGAGCTAAGCACATTGAAATAAAACATCATTTTATCAGAGACTATGTTCAGAAAGGGATAGTAACATTGAAGTTCATTGATACAGATCATCAATGGGCAGATATCTTTACTAAGCCCTTGGCTGAAGATAGATTTCTTTTTATCTTAGAAAATCTGAACATTCAAAATTGCCCTGAATAAATTGTGCCTCTGAGAATGTAAAATGAGACTCTGACATAAACAAATGTACCTCTGCCTCTGACTCTGATACTTCTACCAAGTTAAGAAGATATCTGAGTTAGAAATCTCCAGGAACCAATCCTTTGGTATTCCTGAAGATCAGATACATCAAACCACGTGGAGCACTTAGCGTCTAACCCTAGAACTTCTAGACAGCTGTCCAAAAGAAAATCAAAGGGCAAACGCTTAAGATCTCCTCGAGCAGTGTGCATACTGTTGGGATTAGACATTCATTAATGAGCCTTAATCATTTCTCCCCCAAGCGTGCTAACTTGATGTTTGTGCTAACGCTGAATTGTGTGTCGTTTTGCATGTGTTTTTGTTTAGGGTATTTAAACACTCATCTCACATTTCACACACTTATCACTCTCACTCACTCTCAAACTTCTCTGAATCAATTCTGCAAGCAGTTCATCTTCAACTCATCTTAATCAACTATGGATGCTCAACAACAACAAGTTTTCAACTTTTCACAACAAATGGAATCCAGCACTACTGCCCAAAGTTCAAGCATTCCCACTCCAACTGTTACAGGCGTATCCATTACTCCAGTGTACAAGGAACCCGATGTTCTTGATCGTGAGCCTCATATCAACCTGGCAACTCCCTTTGAGGGACTGGAAGTTTTATGTGAATCACCGGTAGACTTCAACAACATGAAGAG
This sequence comes from Lathyrus oleraceus, assembly GCF_024323335.1. Taxonomy (NCBI): domain Eukaryota; kingdom Viridiplantae; phylum Streptophyta; class Magnoliopsida; order Fabales; family Fabaceae; genus Lathyrus; species Lathyrus oleraceus. The sequence goes on along the minus strand of NC_066584.1, from coordinate 486,555,082 downwards.
AAATGGAGTTGATCTTACTGAAGAACTCCGTCAACAAGGTTGGGAAAACTACTTCCAAAGGCTCTATGGCCCTGTTTACCCAAATCTCATCAAGGAATTCTGGAGATTTGCTGACGCTGATGATCATTTCATCGTCTCCTACGTATTGGGGGTCAAGATAGTGATCACTGAAAAATCAATTGCTTCATTACTGAATATGGAGAAAACTGGAGGAAGAAGGATCTATGACATCAACCCTAGATCAAGGTACATTTCCCAGGTAATCAATCCCACCATCTTCAAACTCAACATTGAAGGCAATCCATCAAAGAACAAAGAACTTCATCAAAACCTCAGAGTATGGCTCAAGATCATTCTAGGAACCATTCATCACCGCCCAGCATCGAACTCCTCTGACTACATCAATACAGATCAGAAGTGTATTCTGTATTGCATTCACAAGGGTTTGAAGCTCTGCCTCCCAGCACTACTCTTCAGGTATCTCAGAGACTCTGTACGGGAGACCAGAAACAACATGAAACCCAGAACCTACATCCCTCTGGGAAGACTTCTGTCTGATGTTCTGATCGAAAATGGGCTTGTAGATCATCTGGAGAAGAACAAGCTTATGGAGGATCTGGCGATAGATACTGGAAAGCCTCTTAACTCCAGAAATCTGAAAAGCATGGGAATTCTGAAGGAGATTCGAGTCAAACCTACGTTGGACACCTCCTGGGACGCTTTAAAAGATCAGAGGAAGCTACCACATGGTCTTGCAAGGTTTTTCAAGAACGAACCCAGAGAAGCAATCCTTCATTATATGCAGCGTCTGAAGGATGAAGGAGTTGACATCTCTGACTTCAGACTGGAAGATTGTCTAGATTCAGAAGAAGACTTCGTCAAATTCAAAAGAGGTCCCTCTGAAAAGAAGTCTTCAAAGGCAAAGAAAGCAAGGCTAGGAGAAACTTCTGAAACAAGATCTCCAGCGCCTCTGCAAGTATCTACTGGTAAGTCTGCTCCCTCTATTCCCTCTGAACCTCCTATGGCTTCCTCTAATCCTCTCCCAGCACCCATATACACCACCTCTGAAACCCCACCTTCTACAACCAAAACCTCACAACCTCTACCTAAATTTAATCCTGCCCATACATCACTACCTTTATCCGAAGTTGAAGAACTCAATCAAACCACCTCTTCATCCTCAAACCCAGAATCACCCCCTATCTTATCCTCTCCTCTGACCCAGAACCTCCTGACCCCGCTTCTCCCACTTTAGCCCACCTTTATTCTCTAAACCGAAACTCACAACAACCACAACAACCTCCACCTGAACCTGAAGTCAGTTCACCACCCCCAGAACAAACAACCAACAACCCTTCTGAAGCTCAACCCTCTGACATCACCCCCCAAAACACTTCCGCTGAACTTGAACCTCTAACTTTAAACTTAAACCCTCCAAACTCTCCACCCTAAACATCTGAACCCGAACCTGAACACTCCATGCCTACCCTTGAGGAAGTCATAATGTTGTTCGCAGGGGCTTCAGTACAGAAGGTCAAGTCTCTGACCATTAACTTTGGCATCAGTGATGATCCTGACTCTGTAAGGACACACTGGAACAGAGTCATTGGCTGGATGACTTCTGAAGCTTTCAAGCTGAAACACATCTCTGAGCAAGTCAGAAACGACTTCATCAGAGATGCTGAGGCAAGACTACAGGAAAAACTTGCCAGAGAAGCTGAAGAAGAAGCAAGAAGACAGGAAGAAGAAAGAGCTCGACAGGCAGAAATCCAAAGGGCAAAGGAAGCTGAAGCCAAAGCTCTGGCCGATGCTGCTGCTGCCGCTGAAGCTGAAGCACAAGCTGCTGCTGAAGCTGAAGCGAAGGCCGCTGCTGAAGCACAGAGTGCTCTGACTCAGGGGGAGTCCTCCACTGTTGTCCCTATGGTTCTCCAGACACTTGAAGAACTTAAGAAAGACCAGAAGGAACTCCGTGCCAGAATGGATAAACAGGATACCGTCAACGACAATATTCAGAACATGCTGGCTCAACTGCTTCAGAGGATGCCTCCTTCTCCCAACCCTTAGGCACTTAGGATCTTTTGCTTGTTGCTTTTCTTACCTTGTTTCTGATGTTTATCTGTTTTTTTCTTGCTTTTGTCTCTGTTGCTCTTCTATCTGAATATAATTTCTGTTTTGACTATTTCTGTTTAAATCTTTTTGATTCTGACAAAAAGGGGGAGAAATCGAATATAGCTCTGATGAAATATATTGCCTAATACCTTAAGCACTCTGCAACATACTATCTCTTAAAAATAAATTCATCTAACACTAGACTTAAGAAATTGCAGAAGGTATCAAGAAATTTCATTGCTTGGAAGCTCTGGTAAGAACTTCTGAACTCCCTAGCTCATCTCAGAGGAAGCTTCTGATCTGATATTTCTTTATTTCATCTGCTATTTAAGTGTGTTTTGTCATCATCAAAAAGGGGGAGATTGTAAGAACAAAAATTGTTCTACAACAGATTCCATGATTTTGATGATAACAAAGGATGAAACCAAAAATGGCACCCTAACGAAAAGTTTCTAAGTGTGCAGGGTTCTAAGGAAAGAAGGAAGATATCTGATGACGTCATCAGATACAGAATCATATCAGATACAAATTATCAGAAGATCAGAAGCATCTGAAGTAGAAACACGCTCAAGAAGTTCTAACTCTGAGCAAAACAGCAGAATATCAGAAGCATCTGAAGAAGAAGTGCACTCTAGAAGTTCTGACTCTGAACAACGGTATATCATTCCAGAAGCTCTCAGCGTCATCTGAAGACATCATCAGAAGCTCCAAATCAACGCAGGAAGATTCCAAGATTCCCAGAGTCACGCAGACTTTGATAATGGATTTCCTAATACAGAAAGAGTAACGTTAACTTCAAATTCAATGGAAAGGAACTATATTTGGAAAGAAGTTATTCGGGGAGACAAAGTTGTTTTGGCAAGAAACAACAGAAGTTATGGAATTAATTCCTATTGAAGACAATTTATCTGCCATCAATTTCAACGGTTCTTCACTCCTATATAAAGGACAGCAATCAACATTGAGAGGCGCGCAAGTATACACTGAAGCATTCTCTCTCTCTCTCTCAATATTTCACAAAGCTTTTGCTTAGAACGTGAAACACTTTTGTTCTTGCTGTTGTAATATTTGCTTATCTTAGAAGCACTCTAGATTACATTGTCTTTTATCTATTGCTTTATTTCCTCAAGTGAATCTGCGCAGTCTGTATACTTGAGAGGACTAAGAGATCTTTCTCTTAGACGTTGGTTGTAAACAATTTTTCAAGATTAGTGGATTAAGTCCTTGTTGAAGGCGAAATCACCTTGGCCGGGTGGACTGGAGTAGCTTTGTGTTATAAGCGAACCAGTATAAATTCCTTGTGTGGTCTTTATTTTGAAAAAGCGCTTATTTTCCAAACAATTCAAACCCCCCTTTCTTGTTTTTCTCACCTTCAGAAATGACGTTCAACAGTGTCAGAGGAACATGAACCTTATCTGCATAAATTTGAAACTTGTGGCACTTCTTCACAAACTTGCAACAATTAGATTCCATTGTGAGCCAATAGTAACCTGCTCTCAACATTTTCTTTACCATAGCATGTCCATTGGAATGAGTACCAAAGGAACCTTCATGGGCTTCAGTCATCAATAAGTCTTCTTCGTGTCTATCCACATATCTGAGAAAAACCATATCGAAGTTTCTCTTATAAAGCACATCATCATTCAGGTAGAAGTTGCCAGGTAATCTCCTCAAAGTCTTCTTATCTTTCAAAGATGCCACAGACGGGTAGATCTGACTTTGGAGGAAACATTTGATATCAAAATACCATGGATTTTCATCTTGGACTTCTTCAACAACAAATACATGAGTTGGCCAATCAAGATGCATCACAGTCAAATTGGGAACTTCATTCCAAAATTTCACCATAATCATGGAAGCCAACATTTCCAGAGTATCTTCCATTCGGTTTTCATCTCGAGGGATATGATGAAACTCAACCTTTGTAAAGAAAGTTGATATCCTCCTTGCATAATCTCTATATGGTATCAAATCGGGTTGATTCGTATCCCATTCACCTTTGATCTGATTCACAACCAAAGCTGAATCTCCATAGACGTCAAGATATTTAATTTTGAGATCAATGGCCTCTTCAAGCCCCATAATGCAAGCTTCATACTTAGTCATATTGTTTGTACATTTGAAGGTCAATCTAGCTATAAATGGAAAATGTGTGCCTTGAGGAGTAATAATCACTACCCCAATGCCATTACCATACTAATTAACAACTCCCTCAAATACCATGCTCCAATAAGACCCAGGTTCTGGCCCTTCTTCAAGCAATGGTTCATTGCAATCTTTCATCTTCAAGTACAAAATCTCTTCATCAAGAAAATCATAATGTACTGACTAATAATCTTCAATTGGTTGGTGAGCCAAATGGTCAGCCAAGACACTACCTTTAATAGCTTTATGAGATCGGTATTCAATATCATACTCAGATAGCAACATCTGCCAACGGGAAATCCCCCTAGTTAAAGAAGGCTTCTCAAAAATGTACTTGATTTTATCCATTTTGGATATCAACCAAGTAGTATGATTCAACATATACTGGCGCAGACGCTTAGCAATTCAAGCCAATGTGCAGCATGTCTTCTCAAACATAGAATATCGAGTCTCACAATCGATGAATTTCTTACTGAGGTAGTAAATTGCATATTCTTTCTTTCCAGATTCATCTTGCTGACCAAGAGCACAACCCATACTCTCTTCAAGCACAGTCAAATACATGATCAAAGGTCTTCCTTCAACAGGAGGAGACAAAATAGGAGGCACAAGCAAATACTCTTTGATAATATCAAAAGGTTTCTGGAAATCTTTGGTCCAATCATAAGACTGATCTTTCCGAAGAAGCTTGAATATTGGCGCACATGTGGCAGTCATATGCGATATAAATCTTGAGATATAGTTCAAGCGGCCGAGAAAACCTCTGACTTGCTTCTCAGTTTTGGGTGCAGACATCTCCTGTATTGCTTTGACCTTGACAGGATCAACTTCAATACCTTTCTCGCTGACAATAAAGCCCAACAACTTACCAGAACGAACACCAAAATTAAATTTATTGGGATTCAAGCGGAGTCTATATTTTCTCAAATGCTGGAATAACTTCAACAAATGCTCAACATATTCTTATTCATCTCTTGATTTAGTAATCATATCATCAACATAAAACCCAATCTCTTTATGCATCATATCATGAAAAAGAGTGGTCATGGCTCTCTGGTATGTTACACCAGCATTGTTTAAACTGAAAGGCATCACTCTATAACAGAATGTTCCCCAGGGTGTAATGAATGTGGTCTTCTCCATATCTTCAGGTGTCAACTTGATCTGATTATAACCGGAAAATTCGTCCAAAAACGAAAAGACTTTGAATTTAGTTGTATTGTCTACCAACATATCAATATGTGGCAGAGGAAAATCATATTTCGAACTGGCTTTGTTCAGATATCTATAATCAACACACATGCGGACTTTTCCATCTTTCTTTGGAACAGGCACAATATTGGCCACCCACTGCGGATACTCGGAGGTAATAAGAAAATCGGCATCAATATGCTTATGCACTTCCGCTTTAATCTTCATTGCCATATCAGGACGAGTTCTCCTCAACTTCTGCTTGACTGACGGGCATTCTGGCTTCAAAGGTAATCTATGCTCCACAATCTCAGAATCCAAACCAGACATATCTTGATAGGACCAAGCAAACACATCAGAATAATCTCGAAGAAGATTAATTAACCCTTTCTTGCTTCAGGACACATTTGAGATCCAATCTTGACTTCCTTCATATCATCATCGGAACCCAGGTAAACTAATTCAATCTGCTTTTCAAATGGATGAATGGCTCTTTCCTCGTGCTCAAGCAAATATGCTAACTCATCAGATACTTCTTCATCATCATTCTCTTCCTCAACTTTAAACACAGGGAAATCAAAGTTTGGAGAGGGAGTATGATCATTACATTCAATGGGTTTAAAAACCAACCTGCATAATGATTTGATATTTTGAATTTAGAGAAGTGGAGTGCAAACAAATATTATGCAAATGGGAAGATTATTATTTATTTATGTTTTTTCTTTGTGATTACCATTTTCAGAAAAAGCAAAAAGTAAAAATAAAACATCATAGATGTGGATGAATAAAATTATACTTTATTGATGATAATAAGGAAAATGCCCAACAATGTTCACTTCTCCCTTAGGCATAGGAGAAGTATTTTTTCTAAAAATAATGAAAACAAATTACTTAGAATGGTGCATAACAACAAGAACATCAACAGCAACCCAGTTGTTGCAAGTCTGGCCATGTGTCGCAAAGTTGGCACAAGCTTCGTCTTCGTCACTGTCTTTTATAATAGCATCTGAGTGTTGCTCATCCTCATGAATGAACCCTCCACTGTAGAAAATTGGTTGCATAACCTTGACATTGGCATTGAATGGCCCTAGCTTAAATCCCATCCCTGCTCTGTTCTTATTCTAAATGACTTCCACAACACGACCCCACTTATCAATATTGCCAGTCTGAATAACCTCTTGTGTATCTTTTAAAGAAGACATGGGTGCCTTAGCTTTCTTCAATTCATCGGCAATGGACAAAGCTTGGAACGACATTCTAACTTCCCCCTCAACATCAACATAAGTAAAAGATGACAAATGGCTCACCAACAATGCCTTCTCCCCACCAACAACGACAAGCTTGTCGTTCTTCATAAATTTCAGCTTTTGGTGTAGAGTAGACCTCACAGCTCCAGCTTCATGAAGCCACGGTCTTCCCAACAAGCAGTTATATGCCGGGTGGATATCCATCACTTGAAAAGTAATTTGGAAATCACTCGGACATATCTTCACTGGAAGGTCCACTTCTCCAATGACAGTTTTACGAGAACCGCCAAACGCTTTAACAACCATGCCATTGAACCTCATCGGGGTGTTCTGATAGGAGAGTCTTTGTATATTTGACTTTGTTAACATATTCAACGATGAACTTATGTCAACCAAAACATTGGAAAATGCATCCTCCTTGCAATTCATCGAAATACGCAATGCCAAATTGTGATTCCTGCCTTCCTTAGGAAGTTCTTCATCACAAAAGCTCAGATTGTCACAAGAAGTGATATTGGCAACAATGTGATCAAATTGATCCACAGTAACATCATGTTCAACATAAGCATGTTCCAACACTTTTTGCAATGCTTCTCTATGTGCCTCAGAATTCATCAACAATGACAACACATAGATCTTTGACGGTGTTTGGAGCATCTGCTCCACCATGTTAAATTCACTTCTTTTGATCAGTCGTAACACCTCATCATCATTGTTAGTCTTCAATTTGCTGGATTCACCAGACTGACACATTGGAGCACTAACCAGATTCACTGCAGGAATCTCTGCCTTCATACCCACCGAAACATGTTCCATAACCTTAGGGAATACTGGACTGAACACACGACCACTACGGGTCACCTTCGCAATATCCACAATATTTACCACTAAGTCTACAACTGGAAGAGGAACCTCTTGACTATTTTCTATCATAGTGGCATTATACTGGTATGGCACATCATTATCGGATGAATAGGGGACATGGCCCGCTAACCGTATTACCAACGGTGATACCTATTTATTGACATTATTGTTGTTGCTGCTATTAAATTGAATAACTACCCGCTCAGGGGTCTTGAACATTGGCATGATAACATTCACATCATCTCTCGTATCCCTTGACTGTTGAATCTGGATTACATTCTCATCCATCAACTTCTGAATATCCCTTTTGACAATCATACACCCATCAAGGTTCATACTGCAAATGACACAACCATCATGGTCATGTTCACAATCACTAATCAAACACAGAGTTCTATGCATCTCCACCATAGATCTACGGATACGCCTCACATCAAAAACCCTGAAATTCTCGGGACAGCCGTCCACCATGTTGACAGAAGTGTTACCATAAGCAGGCAACATATTGGCTTTAACATTTGGCGCTCTATCCTCAAAGGACACCATACCACTCTTCACAAGCTTTTAAACTTCATACTTCAGTGGATAGAAATTCTCTATATCGTGACCAGGGGCTCCCTGGTGAAAAGCACAATGAAGATCAGGCTTGAACCACCATGGTAGTGGCTCAAGAATTTAAGGAGGGTTTCTTGGTTGAATAAGATTCTTGAGTACCAAAGACGGGTACAACTCTACATACATCATAGGAATACGGTCTAAAAAGACCTTCTTCCTCTCAAAATTTTGTTGATGATTATTGTTGTTGTTGTTGTTGTTGTTGGTTCTTTGTTGCGGTTGTTATTGATGTTGTTGTTGAATCGGAACTGATTGATTGTTGGAATCGTTAGGAAAAACTGGAATCACTGAAGATACCTGGTGTTGATGCTGACGAGATTGGAAACTTTTCCTCATATGAGGCCTCCTCTGCCTCCCTGCTGACACTGCATTAGTTTCTCCTTCCTTCTTCTTAGAGAAACTCCCACCATACTTCTTGCTGCTTTATGCCTCATCTTTGGACAGACGTCCTTCACAGACTCCTTCCTCTAATATCATCCCCATGTTTACCATTTCAGTAAAATCATTGGGGGCACTTGCAATCATACGTTCATAATAAAATAAACTCAGCGTCTTCAAGAAAATCTTGGTCATCTCCTTTTCCTCCAAAGGTGGACTAATCTGAGCAGCAAGCTCTCTCCATCTCTGAGCATATTCTTCGAATGTCTCCTTATCCTTCTGAGACAACGAACTCAATTGATCTCTATCTAGCGCCATATCAATGTTGTACTTATATTGCTTGACAAAGGCCTCGCCTAGGTCATTGAAAGTACGGATGCTAGCACTATCCAAGACCATGTACCATCTCAGGGCAGCTCCAGTCATACTATCCTGGAAGTAGTGAATCTGTAGCTGATCATTATTAGTTTGAGTAGACATTTTCCTGGAATACATAACAAGATGGCTCAATGAACAGGTATTTCCTTTATATTTTTGAAAGTCTGAGAACCAAACAGAGCTCAGCAGCACTCTTTCCAAATAAATCCTTTTCTCTCAGGGTCTTCAATTTCTTGCGCAGCTCAAGAAATTGATCCTTCATTTCATCCATCTTCTCATACACGTCCGGACCTTCAGACGGCTCAGAGTGGTAAATAGTCTCCTCAACACGAGGCAGAATATGAACGATAGGAGAAGGCACTAACATGACCGGGCTAGATGCCGACATAAAAACAAAAGTAGGTGCATACCCTTTAGGAACAAAATTTGGTAGCATTCCGCAAGGGAATCCAGCATGCATAGCAGGAATAGACTGGGTGGCAGCAGCAATAGGAATAGTTGATGAAATAATCTTTGAGATGACAGTCCTCTGAGGAGGAGGAGTTGTGGGAGGTGGAGACTGTTGGTTCTGAGCAGCTATGATAGACTCCATTAGCTTCGTAAGTCTGGAGATCTCATCCTTCAGCTCTCTATTCTCTTGCTCTAGATGCTCCATTCTTCTCAAACGATTAGCTTGAGTGTTGTAGTCGTGAGTCAGCTTGGCTAATACACAGAAGAAGAAGAACTAATAAGACACCTGGCGAAGGAAACCTGTTTATGCAAATGATGCATGAAATGCAAATGTTTTTTATTGTTCTTAATTTAAAGGAACATATGAAGTCTTATTTGCAAATATAATAATAATAAACAATAATAATTCAATTGACCATAAAATCTCTTTTTATTCATAAAATTTTGGAAGGATTACACTGAGTACAATTTCAAAAATCAAAGTACAAATACAAGAGAAAAAGGAAACTATCATCCTAAGGATCCTTAGCAACTGCATCAGAAGATCTAGCCAAAGGAGTATATTTGATACAAATGCGTCGAATCTCTGATTCGAAGGACGTCTTCATCTGAGCCTTCTCGAAGACAAGCTGACCAACTATCTTCTTCCAAGCACCGGAAGGTTGAGGCATGCTAGAGGAAGATAAACCCTCTGGCTCTCTCTGTCTCTTCACTGCATGCTCCTCCAGAATCTCAATAAGTGCATCTTTGTCTTTCAATTACAACTCTTTGTGCTTTCGGCTCAAAGCATGGAACCGCTCTTCCCACGTATCTTTCTCTTGGTTCATCTTGGTAAGTGCATCTTCCAACTCCTCTAGATATTGGTTAGGGAAAGTTGATGACTCAGTCACAACCAAATACATAGGTATTTCACAAGCGTATGATATCTTCAGCTTCAAAGCTCTCTTCTTCACCCAAACTGTGAAAGGCTCCAAAGCTACGCAGTTGCATGGACCAAGATTGGATCTTCCCTTCCTATGCACATTATGCCAAGCATGCACCATCCTCTTCTTTAAAAGTTGGGGATCTTTACCCTCCTGATAGAATAAACCCTCTAACTGAATGTTATTAGGCTTATCTCTCAAGGGGAATCCAAGTTGACGATGATCCAAAGCAGGGTTATGGTCGATTCCTCTTTGTGTACCAATAAGAGGCACATTAGAGAATTCACCACAACTATCAACAATATCCAAGCTACCCAATGCAGAATCATACCAAACAATATCATCATTAGCGAGAGACATAATTCTCTACGACCACCGTAGACATTGTTTGTTCTCCAAGAAAGTAGGTATCGAAGGCAAGTGCAAAATAAACCACTTGTATAGGAGAGGAATATAACACACAATAGTCCCACCACCTTTGGAATTCCTCAAATGCAAAGAGAAATACATGTCACCTAACAGAGTAGGAACATGATTTCCAATCAAGAAGATCCTAATAGCGTTAACATAAAAAAACATAAATGTTAGGGAACAAATCTAAACGATAGATGAGTAATACAAATATGGATTTAAAAGTATCAATGCTATCGGCCTGAGCAAAAATAGTAGCTCTACCAATGAGGAACTCAGAAGTCAACCCAAGAATACCTCCTTTCTTCACCAAATGAGCCTCAACCTCAGATTTCTTCAAATGAAGAGCTTCACCTATGACATGAGATCTGGGAATCTCCTCTAATCCACTGAAAGGTATTTTGTTAGATACAGACATACCCAAGAGATGGGCACACTCCTCTAACATGGGCACAATCTGATATTCGGGAAAAGTGAAGCAGTGATAGAGAGGGTCATAACACTGCACCAAAACACTCAAGAGTCCTTCAACCATATCATTAGATAACACGGAAAAAAGCTTCTCATGACGTTGCTTGAAGTCCAAAGCATGCAAAAGGAAATAATCATTTGAGCTCAAAAGTTGCCAAAATAAGCCCACCAAAGGAACCATGCGCAAGTCCCTCAATTCTTGTCTAAATAAAGTTATATTGGATGATTTGGAAAGGTGACATCAAGGGGAACAACTTTGATGTTTAACACTTTTCCATTTGGATCTTGGATCATGATGGATTTTCAGGTGGGAGTTGGAGAAATCAAACATAGTTGAAATTTTTTAAAGTACAAAGTCAAATGACCACTTCTTCCACCTTGAATAACTTTTGCTATGAGCTCCAAATGAAAAATGGGTTTTTCACCAAAGTTGTATCTATTACATTCCTATTAAATTTGGTCACAATTTTGACATCATTTGGATTAGGCATAAGGGATTTATTCATTTTAGAAGTTGAGGAAAATTGCTTGTTCAATCATGATGGCCCAAAATGACTTATAATGTTTCCTCTTGGCACATCCTCTTGAAAGTTGAATTTGACATTTCTTAAAGAACCAAAGTTATAGAAGACATATTTAAATTGGTCATGAAACTTAGATGCCCTTCATATCATAAAAATTGATCAAGTTATGGTCCTTGGAAGTTGACCTCCTAACTAGGGCACAAACAAAATGACCTATAATGTTTCACCGTCAAAAATAACTTTCCAAGCAAAACTAGCTCTTGATGCCAACATTAAAGTTGTTTGGAATGTCATAAAGAGTAATGTTTCTTTTGGAATTATTTTCATATGACAAATATTATAGGAGATAGGGTCTAGGGAACCCCAATTTTAACCAGTTGACTTTCTCTGGTCAACCTCTTTGAACCAACTTGCAAACTTGAAGTTCTCTTGATCTTTGGGACTCGTGGAGAATCACATATGCTCTATATGTTGTATGATGAAGTATCCCTTGAAATATTTGACCAATTGATAAAGAAACTTGTTGAGGAAGTCACACAAGATACCCAGATGAATTAGGGCTTCCAAGGTAAACAAACTACAAACTCTTGATAAATTATTGATCAAAATGGAAAATGAAGAACATGGGGATCCATATATGATGTTTTTGAACCAATGTGGACCATTATTGGATTGATCTCTTTGCATTGAGGGTCTAAAACCCTAGTGTGAGCTTGATAGGGCACATATGGATGTATACACTACCTACAAAAGGCACAAAGACACGTAGAGACATATTTTTGTATTTTGGTTAGTAAACAAAAGAAAATAAAGTGTGATACGATCAAATGTGCATGATGATCTCTCCCAATACAAACCCAATGAATGAGGGGTAAGGAGGATGCCAAGGTGTGATCCCAAAGTCAATGCAAATGATGAGATAACATGAGGGATCTTAGGATCAAAATTGAGGTCTTACAGGTAGCCTAGTAGAATATTTATTTTGATCATATGTACTTTGATCAGGGTTGTTATTACCACGAGGAGAACCTCAAATAGGCCTAGTTACTTCAGAACTATCAACCATGACGGAAAAAGTATTTTTCTAAAGATCTTTTATGGCCACAGTTAAGTATTATAGTACATACTGTGCTCTAATGCTAATTGAAGGTGAGAAAAATACACAAGAATGAGGAGGGGGTTGAATTGTGTATGCCAAAAAAAAATTGCTTATGATTGTGCAACCTCAGAGTCTGAACAATGTTCAAAGTCCGATATTAGAAATGGTAACATCAGCGAAAATAATAATGATCAGAAGTAAACGCAAGCAACACACAAAAATTATCCTATTTCCCTCTCCTCAACTGAGAGTAGTCCAATCCCCTTGCCTCAACAAGAGCTTTTCACTATAATCAACAAATTACACTTTGCTTAAGCACACTTACAAGAGACTCCACTAGCTCAATCAACCTGGAAAGAGACTTCTGCTCAAGAAACCTTGCAAGAGACTTTTTCTCAATCAACCTAGAAAGAGACTTCACTCCTTAAGTACATAGACAAGAGACTTCACTGCCTAAGCACACATACAATAGACTTCTTTGCTCAAGCACGCATGCAATAGACTTCCTCTACTTTAAGCAAACAGTTTAGTAGAAAAGTAAACCATTATACTTAGATATACAATCAAAAGTATAGTAGTTGTGCAATAACCACAAAGGTTCTTAACCTCTTAATATTTCTAAGATACACAAAGATAAGAAATCTTAATATCTTGTGCAATAACAGTTACAAATGAAAGATCAAAGTTATACTCAAGATATTGTATTGTTTTATTGTACACCTTCCTTCAAATCTTCGGTTTCCTTTTATAGAGGTAGAGAAAGATTCGTTTGAGGGTTTGAACATAAGAACAAAATTAGTGAAGAAGCATGCCAAAAGAGACGTTGAAGAATGTATCTAGTTAGAAGCATTGTCCACTGATTAATGGCATTGTTCACAGCACCTTTCAAAGTACTATGTATCTACTAAAAGGTAGAACAGACTGAAGAGGTCACATCACCATTCCTTAAGCCTTGCAAAATGAAACTCTAGTGACTAAGTCTATAAATCTGGAACTTTCATAATACTGATAGCTTTGGTACAATGTACGGATTCAAGGCTCCTTAAGCCTTTTAGATTATGAGTTGTCACCAGAGGCTGGAACATATTACTAGAGTCTGAGCCTTTAAAGGCTGATAAACACATTCAGAGTTATCAGATTTTGATCAATCAGAATCAGAATTATATTGCTTCTCCACATATCTTTTCAATCAGGATTAATTCTATGCTTATGATCCTGCACACTTGAAAATATGTTAGTATACCCATTTTTTCTTTAAGTACTTTGTTATCATCAAAATCCAAGGGATATGAACAATCTTATTTCAACTGTCTAAATATTTAAAACCCCTCAATGGCTTGTCCTATCCATGTCAACTATGTGTCAGCTGGCCGAGATTATCTCTTAACTTAGGATGTGTTGGTATTGAAGTCAAGAAGGCCCTTCCTTATCTCTTTATGGTGGGATCTTATGGCCTCCTTTCAGGTATTCTAGAGCCCACACACTTATTCGATTGTATTATATTGCTAAAACTCTTATTTATGGAATCTATCTCATTGGACTTAGATGTCACTATGTCAAAATACACATACTGTTACACACTCTTTCAAAGACGAGGTGCGTAGGGATGAACTCCTTTGAGTAGAAGCCCGAGACATTTTAAATTCATTTGTATTATCATAAATATAGTGTAAATGATAATAATTTGTGATTCAATTTAAGTTTTTTATTCAACTATCTATCATGATTTTGTGAGTTTTTTTTTGTATTTGGACTATTATGTCATTTTTCTATCCATGATCCACTCTTTGTTGTATAATGAATAATTCAGTTTATATATATATATATATATATATATATATATATATATATATATATATATATATATATATATATATATATATATATATATATATATATATATATATATATATATATATATATATATATATATATATCAAGAAAATATATCTTGAGAATGATTTAGATATGGGTTCGACCCACTCATGATGTTAGTGACTAAGATTGGTGCTATCACTCGTGATATTAATCATACTTTTGTAAACCTCACAAGATTAGAATGAATAATTAAACTTGATTAATTACTTGACAGAAAGATGAAACAAATGCTTACATTTACATTTTCAATGTGGAAGACAACGCCCAAACTAATTCTAGAGTGGAGGAGTTTAGTGGTTTAATTAGGGACTCCGACGAAAATTACATTCGTGGTTTTTATGGGAATAACGGTAATTCTAACCGTCTCTACACCAAAATCATCAGAATGATCTACGGAGTTCAAATTTTTCGGAAAGAAAGTCTTAGGGTTATTAGATGGTACATTGACACTTTGCATACTATCCATCTAGTTTATCATGATGATGTTTCGACACAATAATAAAATAGAGGTCATCAGAAAATATAGGGATAAGAATTGAAATTTTCATTTGCATCATTTTCTAAGAGAAGATAATAGGTGTGTTGATTATCTCACAAAACGTAGAATGTCGTGGACTTGTGAACTTATGACTTTTCTAGACCCTCTGATTAATTAAGATGTGTTAATTCTTACAACGAATGTGATGGCAATTGCTTATCCTCGTGGTTTTTAGTCTTTTTGGTTTTCTATTTTTTTTCTTTTTGTTTTAACTCTTTGTATAACAAAAAAAAATTACAATAATAACGAGGATCATGGAAAATATTTTATTAACCGTTATAATGTATCTGTGTCATGTTATAATAACATGAGTGCTACTTCTTTAAAAAAAATGTGTGTGTAAACATTTTATCCACCTTTATAATGTATAAGGGTCATGTTATTAATATGAGTGTTAATGTATGTATCTCAAAAATCGATTAATAGGGACTAAAGAATCCAATCACAATGTGTCCATAAAGTCCTTCAAAGTTTTTTCAAAGTTAAGCACAAACAAACTCACTTAAGTGCTTAAATAATCTAGGAATAAACATTTTATTGAGACTCGCCATATGTTTAAGTCAAAAAAGAATAAAAGCATTCGTGGGTGTAGTAAGATCGTAGTGGGGGTGAGTTTCAAAATCTACACGACAAGTCCAATTAATTTGCTTCTTCCGTAATGAAAACGGGCTAAATAAAGTCCATGAAGCATGTTGAAATTTTTTATAAGAGAGTCCATGAAGTATGATGAATTGGTTATACAACAGTTTTATGATATTTTCATGAGGATCTTTCCTCCTACCCCTTAAGTTGTACCTGGCCATCCCCATTTTTACTATAATACCTTTAAATTAGTTCTTTTCGAAAATCAATACTACATTTTTAAAATTTACCGATATAAAATATATTTTTATACTGGATATTTGGAAAAATCGGATGTAAAATCTATGAAATTTTATCGGATCTTTTTAAAATATCGGTATAAAAACATAATTTTTTTATCTATTTTCTAAAAATCAGAATAAGAATATATTTTGTTTTCAAAATCTCTGATTTTATACTTGATATTTGAAAAAATCTAATTAAAATCAAACTTTTTTATATCGGATTTTTCGAATATTCAGTATAAAATTCTATATTTTTGAAACTAAATTCTAATTTTATATCAATTATTTTAAATATTTAAAAAAGTTACAAAACATACTCGATTAATAAATAAAAAATAGATAGAATTAACTTTCTTTTTCTTAAATTATTATTAAAAAATTGCCAACCAAATGTTTTGAAAAACTCGGTGCACCTATATTTTATATCGTTGATTATTTCCAAAATCCAATAAAATTTGTCAAGTACAGATTTTTATTTTAAAATACTAGTAAAAATGCATATCAGATTTTTTGATTGGCCCGTCATATTTTCCAGGCAACAGAAAAAATTTCTAACAATTTGTTAATGAAAAAAATGAGAGGTGTGTTTTTGGTATTTCAAAAATTTTGGTGGGGTGCAAACTACAACTCAAGGAATGGTAGAAAAAATTCTCTATTTTGATACACTGAACTCGTAAATTTGTTAATATCACCATATTATAAACATCTTTTAAATAAGTTATCTCTTAAATAACTTTTACTGTATGTTTCAGTTGCATAAAAAAACATGTAATAGAATAATTATATCATATTTATATTGGTATATTTGTGGAAAAGTCTCCGAGACTTTCAATCGATCATTTATTAGACCAATCGCCTATTTATTAGATATTTCGTCTTCCTAGGGGTTAAGTCACCAGATGTGGGAATTGATGAGTGATATGTCCTCATTCTATAACGACACATAATAAGTCGTGGGAGTGGTAGACCACTCTCTTTATGAATATCAAGAAAGAATTGTTTTTTTCCTGAGTGGTTGCTATTTTCATGGAAGCCTTGGATCCATGCTCAATGTGGTTGTAAATACCCCAACACCATGGTTGAGAGGGACAACATAATGTCACGCATTTATACTTTTAGCAGTACAATTGACACCTGTAACACCCCAACTTTTATTTAATAGTATCAATATTATTTTAGTATTATTGTTATCATTTTTAAGTATTTTATTTGGGTATTCAGGTATTTTAAGTAATTAATTGAGTGATTTAATTAATCAATTTTATATCATTAATTTGTTGAGATTGTTAATTTTATTAGAAAAAATAGAGAATTATGTTATTTCAATTAAGTTAGAGTAATATTTGATTTAAATAAAAAAAAATAATGGGAAATAGGGGTGTAAGGAGAATTGAGGGATGAGAGGAGAATTAATAAAATTAGGATAAATAAATAGATAATTTGAGGGGAACTTGAGGGAGACCGTTAAAATTTTGAAAATGGCAAAGAGACTGAACTTTAGAAGGAGCAGAGAGAAATTCCAAAAGGCCTAAATCTACATCGATCTGCAAATTCGAGGTATGGGGGAATCATTCATATGTGGGTGGCTTAACAGAGGGGTAGTGAGGGTTCCTTGCCCTCCTTCCTTCTTCCCTTTTTATTTGCATTTTGGTAATGTTTGACCGAAGAAGGTTTGTGAAAAAACTTCAAAGTCGATTGTTATGATATGATTTTTATGCTCTATTGAGTGATATGTGTGTATTTTTATATTTTGATTTGATACATATGTTGGTGCCTTGTGATAAGGCGAGGGTAGTATTTGTGTGCAATCCTAAATTTGATCTTGACGTTGACGCCTTGTGATAAACAGAGAATTGAATTTGGGTTATTTGGTCTCTATTATTGATGGTCATCTTTATCCATATCTTTTTGGGTAGGTGAGATATCAAATAGGAGAAATATGAGAGTTTTGGATATGTTCAATAGAGATGAAAATGCAGAAAATCGTAGGTAGACATAAAAGGGGATTAACCGCCTTGTTTTCAGGCGTAACTTGAGTTTCATAATTCCGTTTGAGGTGTTTTTAGTTGCATTAGAAAGATAACATAATAATCTCTATTTTGAAGTGGGTAAATTGGGTCTATGTGCGCTACAATATTATCATTTTTCTGATTTTTATAACAGAGGCGAGGTCAAATTTTAGTCATGTGTTAGTCATTTTGTTTCATGTGTAACTTGAGTTTCATAAGTCCGTTTGAGGTGCGGTAAATTGCGTTGGGAAGAGAGTTTAAAGATCTTCTAAACGGGAAAGTTTCAGTATTTTATCGTAAGTCTATAATTTTTTGTGCTATGTTAAAGTCAGGCGTTCTGTTTTAGAGTTTTAATCATGTGATTGATCGAGTTGAATCAAGAAGGTTGATTTTTGAGTAGTTTGGTAATTTAGGTGAATGTTCATTTTATTTTGATGATTTTATAGTCATATTTTTATTAGTTTATAGTCCTTTGACAGGTTTAGAGCTAAGGTTGAAGGTATATAATACACTAGAATTGAGTCTGGAGCCTTTTGACATTATAAAGCTAATTTTGAGTAATATTTTTATTTGTTTATGGATGTCAAGCCAATAGGGTTGAATTTTAAGTTGTTTAGCAGTTTAGAGTGAGATTATTGAGTTTCTATAGTTAAATATGAATACTCTAATATGTTCAGAGTTGTGTTAATGAGTGGTGAGTTAAGGCTAAAATATGCATGTAAAACTCTGACAGGTTATGAGTTAGCTCAGTCAAGGTTGTGTAATTATGTGTTTATCTTGTTGATGAATAATTGTGAATATTTATATAATTATATTAATTTAAGTTGTAATTATATAACATGATGAGTATAACATGTTAAGTTGAGTAGTTTAGAGAGGAACTATAGTGTTGGCCTTACATTAGCAAAGTTATGGATTAAGAGAGGAACTGTTGTTCAGTATGTGCTTTGAATGTTATTTGTTGAATATGTGTTTTGAATCTTATTTGTTGAGATTGGTGAGTTGGCGAGTAAAGTTTCTATGTCTTAAGAAGTGTTTGATTTTTGATCTATTGAGATATGAGTAAATTATTATTGAATTCTGGTATGATTATGTATTGGTGAGTCATAATTACATAGCATGTTTATCATGTTGAGGTGGTGGCCTTATTGACAATGTATGTGGTTCGAAGGGGAACCAGTGATGATTACTACATCTATATGTGTTGGTTCATTTCATGCATCATGGTGTATGGACTTTCGATTGGTGTTGTGTCACTAGATCGAAATGAGGGATCAGTAAAGAGTCATTAATCATAAGGGGGGATCAGTGACGTTCATGTTTCGAAGAGGGAGCATTCATGAGTGGACTAAATTAGTAATATACCTCTGATGTCCAAATTGGTACCACATGTATATAAAGTCGAGGATTTTATGCATTACATACATACCTGCTTTGTAATTGGGTCATTATTGTAATTGGTGCGTTATTGTGAATGACATTCGTGTGATTGGTGATTGCTTCAATTATACTATCCTTTATTGTTTATGCACCGCTAACTCTATTGAATGTATTTTCACCCCCTGGTTATTTTGTTTGTGGTGTTTTGTGCACTCATGGTACAGATGCTCAGGTAGAAGAACAATATTTGTTGTTGAGCTTGAGGATGGTATTTAGGCCTCTTCGTCTGCTTAGAATTTTTAGGTTGTTTAGTTTTGGTGTCGCTCTGATATGTAACAGTGGGGACGGGTTATTTTGTTGCATGTTATATTTCTTGAGATGTTTGAATTATTTTAGTTAGTAATTTCTGTTGAGACTAATAAATGTTTTCTTGAAAGATTTGATATTTGTTCCGCTGCATATTTCATGTTATAATTTATAAGAGAGAGATATGTTGTAAATGTGTAACATCGAGGCTGTGTAAAATATAATGTGTTACTTTTAAAAATCAAGGGTGTCGGGTTTTAGAGAGTTACATAGTTGGTATCAAGCAGGTCGGTCCATTCGACCTAGGTTGTGTGAATATTTTTATTTCCCTGGCATACGACATGTATGTGAACACTGTCGATGCTCATTTTTCTTTTCTAACCGCTTGCCAGCAGGAGCGGGATTGAAGCAAGTGGGGAGGAGCTTATAATTCTCTGAGATGTTTCAAGTGTGGAGGGTTGGCTCAGCGTACCAATGATTGCAAGGGTGCAAGTTTTGGATGAGGTTGCTTTGTTTCTCAAACCCGAAGAGATGACTGATTCGATTTTCATGCCTGCCAATCTAGTAGAGATGTACTTAAGGGAAGATGACCAAATGCTCATGATGTTCTCTTCCTTGAGAGTGGAAGGAGAATTGGTGTTTTCTAATCTACACATGGCTTGTGAGCTTCCAGACGTGTTCTAAGATGGCATTAGTGATTTTCCACCAGAGAGAGAAGTTGAGTTTTCCATATATATATATATATATATATATATATATATATATATATATATATATATATATATATATATATATATATATATATATATATATATATATATATATATATATATATATATATATATATATTACCTAGTACTAGACATGTGTCGATGGCACCGTATAGGATGTCTGCATCAGAGTTGGGTGAGTTGACGTAACAGTTAGAAGAGAAATAGTTTATCATACCTCGTGTATCATCGTGGTGAGTGCTAGTGTTATTGCTTAAGAAGGTTGATGGTAGCTTGAGATAATGTATTGATTATCGATAGCTGAATAAGGTTACTATAAAGGACAAGTATCCTCTTCCCATAAATGAAGACCTTATGGACCAGTTGGTTGGAGCTTGTGTGTTTAGCAAGATTGATTTAAGATCAGGCTACCATCAAATTTGAAGAAAGCTAGAAAATATTTCAAAGACTGCATTTAGAACTCAATACGGTCACAATGAGTACTCAGTGAATGAGTTTTAGGGTGATTGGATGATCAAAATGAAGCAAGGTCAATGATCAAGGGATGCCCAAATTAGGGTTTCTTGAACCACAAGTTTCATCAAAAACCATGGTTGGAGAAATTAGGGTTTGATGATACAAGGGTCATATTGATATGTTTCAAAGGTTTGGAGCATAAACAAACTTTGAATTTTATGGGTCCTTAATGACATGGTCAAGATCCATGGTGAACCATAACTTGTACAAGTCAATGAAGGTCAAGAGCTAGAGTTAGGATCCTTGGGTGACTAGATGAATCTTGATGCATCTTCAAATGGGACTCACCATCCAGATTGGGTTTGGAGAATAAGTGAGATGACTTGAATGATCCTCCAAGATTTGTTAGATGCTTGAGGATAGATATTAGGGTTAAGGTAGCTTAGGCACACCTCAACATGGCCAGAGGATCTTGAGGCTTCATAGATGAATCTCATGCCTTGAGTTTGTGGATTATTGTGGCTCATTAAGTACAAATGCATATGAGATGACATGTATGGGATGTATGCTCATGAATTAGGGTTCAAGAAGGTGATGTGGGGGTAGGGTATGTTTGAGGGTATGACAAACATCGCATTAAAATTACCATTTTTGAGTAAACAAATTTAATCCACAAATCAGCATCTAACATCAAGGAGGCTGAAATGATGAGCTATAAAATATGGTCTTATCAGAGGCATTCCTCCAAGATCAGTTAATTAGGGGAATTCGTCCAAGATCAGTTAGCTAGGGGAATCCCCTTAAATATCAGCCAACCAGGGGCAAAATTATTTCAAGGCTCGTACTAGGGCATGCCACCTCAAGAGCACAAGAAGTCAACCGCTCTAGGAGACAGTTAATCAGAGGCATATAGTTTCAAGACACTAGGGTAAGTCAGATCGAGACCTTCCTATGACAAGACTTCTTCATAAATTATGATTGGGTAACCCATGCAAATACCCAATAGACCGGGGCAAAGATAGACTATAAACGTGCAAGTTCTCTCCATGTTTCAAGTTTCTTAGGCAAGTGAAAAGGTGCATGAACAACCGTTGATCCTAAAGCATGCGTCGGGGAATCATGTCTTTAAAACCCCTTTTATGATTATCCTTTTTGTTGTCTCACCACCATAACACGGTCTTTTATTTTCAACACCCATTGTTGATCCTTTTCCTAACCTCCAAGGTTGATGATCTTTTCCCAACCTCCATGGTTAATGATATTTTTACAACCTTCGTGTTTTTGACCTTTTTCCAACCTTCATGGTTGATGATCTTTCCCCAACCTTCGTTTTGAAGATCTGTTTCCAAGCTCCTTGGTTGATGATACTTTTCCAACCTTTGTGTTATTGACCTTTTTCCAACCTCTATGGTTGATGATCTTTTTTCGACCTCCACGGTTGATGATCTGTTTCCGACCTCCATGGTTGATGATCTTTTTCCAACCTCAATGGTTGATGATCTTTTCCCAACCTCTATGGTTGATGATCTTTTTCCAACCTTCGCGTTGAAGATCTGTTTCCAACCTCATTGGTTGATGATATTTTTCCAACCTTCGTGTTGTTGACCTTTTTCCAACCTCTATGGTTGATGATCTTTTTCTAACCTCCATGGTTGATGATCTGTTTCCGACTTCCATGGTTGATGATCTTGTTCCAACCTCCATGGTTGTTGATCTTTTTCTAACCTCCATGGTTGATGATCTTTTTCCAACCTCTATGGTTGATGATCTATTTCCAACTAGGGATGGCAAAAAAAATTATACCCGCGGATATCCATGGATAAAATCCATCACGGATACAGGGGAGGTGGGGGGGGTACCTTAATAGATATTTGCGGATAAAATAAATGGATATTTAAATACACTTTTATTAATAGACATGGATATAGGTTTAATGATACTCAAACCCGTGGATATCCGTATCCATTAATAAATTTTAAGAATTACTTAAATATTATTAGTTTATTATACTTTGTCTTTTCTTCTTCTAAAAAAATAGTTTTCTCATATTTATATTTTTTAAGTTTTCTTTGAAGAAAACCTTTTACATTTCATAGGTCCTTCCTCTACTTTAAGCAAGCAAGCAAGAGACTTCCTCTACTTTAAGCAAGCAAGCAAGAGACTTCCTCTATTTTAAATAAACAGTTAAGTAGAAAATATAACCATTATACTTAGATACACAATCAAAAGTATAGTAGTTGTGCAACAACCACAAAGGTTCTTAAACTCTTAATATTTCTAAGGTACACAAAGATAAGAAATCTTAAGATCTTGTGCAACAACAGTTACAAATGAAAGTTTAAAGTTATGCTCGAGATATTGTATTGCGTTATTGTACACCTCCCTTCAAATCTCTAGCTTCCTTTTATAGAGGTAGAGAAAGAGTCGTTGGAAGGTTTGAACATAAGAGAAAAATTAGTGAAGAAGCATGCCAAAAGATACGTTGGAGAATGTATCTGGTTAGACGCATTGTCCACTAGTTAATGGCATTGTTCACAATAGCTTTCGAATTACTATGTATCTACCAAAAGGTAGAACAGACTGAAGAGGTCACATCATCATTCCTTAAGCCTTGCAAAACGAAACCCTAGTTGACTAAGTTTAGAAATCTAGCGCTTTGACAATACTGATAGCTTTGGTACAATGTACGGATCAAAGGCTCCTTAAGTCTTTCAGAGTCTGAGCTATCACCAGAGGCTTGAACATATGACTAGAGTCTGAGCCTTCAAAGGCTGATGAACACATCCAGAGTTATTAGATTCTGATCAATCAAAATTTGAATTATATTGCTTCTCCACATATCTTTTCAATCAGGACTAATTCTATGCTTGTGATCCTGCACACTTGAAAATATGTTAGTATACCCATTTTTTCTTTAAGTATTTTGTTATCATCAAAACCCAAGGGATATGAACAATCTTATTCCAATAGTCTAAATATTTAAAACCTTTCAAGGGCTTATCCTATCCATGCCAACTCTGTGTCAGCTGGCTGAGATTGTCTCCTAACTTTGGATGTGATGGTTTTGAAGCCAAGAGGGGCCCTTCCTTGTCTCTTTATGGCGGGCTCTTATGACCTCTTTTCAGGAATTCTAGAGTCACTCACTTATTCGATGGTATTCTTTCGGATATTTCTGAAACTCTTATTTGTGGAGTCTATCTCATTGGACTTAGATGTCACTATGTCAAAATTAACATACCGCTACACACTCTTTCGAACACAAAGCGCGTAAGGACGGAGTCCTTTGAGTAGAAGCCCAAGACATTTTAATTACATCTGTATTATCATAAATATCATATAAATAATAATAATTTGTGATTCAATTTATGTTTTTGATTCAACTATCTATTATGATTTTGTGATTTTTTTTTTATTTGGACTGTCATTTTTCTATTCACGATCCACTCTTTGTTGTGTAATGAATAATATAGTTAATATATATATATATATATATATATATATATATATATATATATATATATTTTTAAAAAATATTTAAGAAAATTTATCTTGAAAATGATTTAGATATGGGTTCGACCCTCTCATGACGTTAGTGACCAGAATTGGTGCTATTAATCATATTTTTAAATAATGTATAAATGTCATGTTATTAATAATGTGCTACTTCATTAATAAAAATAGTGTGTTAGTGTATGTATCTCAAAAAATCGATTAATAGGGACTAAAGAATCCAATCGCAATGTGTCCATAAAGTCCTTCAAAGTTTTTTCAAAGTTAAGCACAAACAAACTCACTTAAGTGCTTAAATAATCTAGGAATAAACATTTTATTGAGACTCGCCATATGTTTAAGTCAAAAAAGAATAAAAGCATTCGTGGGTGTAGTAAGATCGTAGTGGGGGTGAGTTTCAAAATCTACACGACAAGTCCAATTAATTTGCTTCTTCCGTAATGAAAACGGGCTAAATAAAGTCCATGAAGCATGTTGAAATTTTTTATAAGAGAGTCCATGAAGTATGATGAATTGGTTATACAACAGTTTTATGATATTTTCATGAGGATCTTTCCTCCTACCCCTTAAGTTGTACCTGGCCATCCCCATTTTTATTATAATACCTATTAGTTTTTTTTCGAAAATCAATACTACATTTTTAAAATTTATCGATATAAAATATATTTTTATACTGGATATTTAAAAAAATAGGTATAAAATCTATGAGATTGTATCGGATTTTTTTAAAAAAATTGGTATAAAAACACAAATTTTATATCTATTTTTTAAAAATCAGTACAAAAATATATTTTGTTTTCAAAATCTAAAATTTTATATTTGATATTTGAAAAAACTTATATAAAATCAAAATATTTTACATCAAGTTTTTTAAATATTCAATATAAAATCCTAGATTTTTGAAACAATATTATAATTTTATATCGACTTTTTTAAATATTCATAAAAGTTACAAAACATATTGGATTTATCAAAAAAATTGATAGAATTAGCTACTTTTTTTAAAATTATTATTAAAAGATAGTCAACCGAATTTTTCAAAAATCAGGTAATATTTGTCAAGTTCAGTTTTTTTTTTTTGGAAATACTGGTAAAAATGCATATCAGATTTTTTGATTGGCCTATCAGATTTTTCAGGTGAGAGAAAATTTTCTAACAATTTGTTAATGAAAAAAAATGAGAGGGGTATTTTTGGTATTTCGAAAATTTTGGTGGGGTGCAGAGTACAACTCAAGGGGTGGCAAAAAAATTCTCTATTTTGATATACTAAATTCGTAAATTTCTTAATATCAACATATTATAAAGGATCTTTTAAATAATTTATCTCTTAAATAACTTTTATTGTATATTTCATATGCATAAAAAGGCTTGTAATAGAATAATTATATCATATTTATATTGACATATTTAGTCTTCAAAGAGGCGACATGGGGATTTCAATCGCTCATTTATTAGACCAATCACCTATTTATTAGATATATCGCCTTTTTGTTAGATATTTCACCTTCCTATGGGTTAAGTCGTCGAATGTGGGGATTGGTGAGTGATGTGTCCTCATTATGTAACGACACAAAATAAGTAATGGGAGGGGTAAACCACTTTGTCTATGAATATAAAGAAATAATTGTCTTTTCCCTTAGTGGTTTCTATTTCCAAGGAAGCCTTGGATCCATGCTCAATAATTGACTTTTCCCTAAGTGGTTGCTATTTCTAAGGAAGCCTTGGATCCATGCTCAATGCGGCCGTAAATACCCCAACACCATGATTGAGAGGGGCAACCTGTTACGCATTTATACTTTTAGAAAATACAATTGACACTTGTAACACCCCCAACTTTTATTTTAATAGTATTACTATTATTTTACTATTATGGTTATTGTTTTTAAGTATTTTATTTGGGTGTTCGAGTATTTTAAATAATTAATTGAATGATTTAATTAATCAATTTTATATCATTAATTTGTTGAGATTGTTAATTTTATTAGAAAAAATAGAGAATTATGTTATTTTAATTAAATTAGAATAATAGTTAATTTAAATAAAAATATAATGAGAAATAGGGGTGTAAGGAGAATTGAGGGGTGAGAGGAGAATGAATCAAATTAGGATAAATAATTAGATAAGTTGAGGGAGAACGTCAAAATTTTGAAAAAGAGGCAAAGAGACAAAGCTTTAGAAGAAGCAGAGAGAAATTCCAAAAGGCCCAAATTTACATCGATATGTAAATTCGAGATAAGAGGGAATCATTCATATATGGGTGGCTAAACAGAGGGATAGAGAGGGTTCATTGCCCTCCTTCCTTCTTCCCTTTTTATTTGTATTTTGATAATGTTTGAACGAAGAAGGTTTGTGCAAAAACTTCAAAGTCGATTGTTATGATATGACTTTTATACTCTATTGAGTAATATGTGTGCATTTTTATATTTTGATTTGATATATATGTTGGTGCCTTGTAATAAGGCGAGAGTGGTATTTGTGTGCAATCCTAAATCTGATCTTAATGTTGACGCCTTGTGATAAATCGAGAATATGAATTTGTGTTATTTGGTCTCTATTATTGATGGTCATCTTTATCTATATCTTTTTGGGAAGGTGAGATATCAAACAGGAGAAATGAGAGAGTTTTGGATTTATTCAATAGAGAGAAAAACGCAGAAAATCGCAATTAGACATAGAAGGGGGTTAACCTCCTTGTTTCAGGCGTAACTTGAGTTTCGTAAATCTGTTTGAGGTGATATAAGTTGCGCTAGAAAGCTAATGCAATAATATCTCTTTTGAAGTGGGGAAATTGGGTCTAGGTATGCTACAACATTAGTAGTTTTCTGATTTTTATAACAGAGACGTAGTCAAATTTCAGTCATATGTTGGTCGTCTTATTTTATGTGTAACTTGAGTTTCATAAGTCTATTTGAGGTGAAGTTAATTGAATTAGGAAGAGGCTTTAGTGATCTTTTAAATTGGAAATTTTCGGAATTTTATCATAAGTCTATAATGTTTTGTGCTATTTTGAAGTCTGGCGTTTTACTTTAGAGTTTTAATCGTGTGATTGATCGAGTTGAATCAAGAAGGTTGAGCT
Organism: Lathyrus oleraceus; assembly: GCF_024323335.1. NCBI lineage: Eukaryota > Viridiplantae > Streptophyta > Magnoliopsida > Fabales > Fabaceae > Lathyrus > Lathyrus oleraceus. Next base: position 486,527,527 of record NC_066584.1, on the reverse strand, counting down.
TTGAGTAGTTTGGTGATTTCGGAGATTGTTCATTTCCTTTTGATGAGTTTAGAGTCATATTTTTATTAGTTTAGAGTCTTTTGATAGGTTTAGAGTTGGAGTTGAAGGTATATGATACACTAGAATTAAGTTTGGAGCCTTTTAACATTATAGAGCTTGTTTTGAGTAATATTTTTATTTGTTTATAGTTGTCAAGCCAATAGGGTTGAATTTTGAGTTGTTTGGAAGTTTAGAGTGAGTTTATTGAGTTGTTATAATTAAATATGAGTACTCTAACATGTTCATAGTTATGTCAATGAGTAGTGAGTTAAAGCTAGAGTATGCTTGTAAAACCCTGATAGGTTATGAGTTAGCTCAGTAAAGGTTGTGTAATTATGTGTTTACCTTGCCGATGAATAATTCTAAATGTTTATATAATTATATTAATTTAAGCTGTAATTATATAGCATGATGAGTATAACATATTAAGTTGAGTAGTTCAGAGAGGAACTACAATGTTGGCCTTACATTGGCAAAGTTATGGGTTTAGAGAGGAACCATTATTGAGTATGTACTTTGAATGTTATTTGTTGAATATGTGTTTTGAATGTTATTTGTTGAGATTGATGAGTTGGCGAGTAAAGTTGTTATGTCTTAAAATTGTTTAATTTTTCTGTATTGAGATATCAATAAATTATTGTTGAATGCTGGTATGATTATGTATTAGTGAGTCATAATTATATAGCATGTTTATTATGTTGAGGTGGTGGCCTTATTAACAATGTATGTGGTTTGAAAGGGAACCAGTGATGATTATTACATCTAAATATGTTGTTGCATTTCATGCATCATGGTGTATGGGCTTCCGTTTGGTGTTGTGTCACTGGTTCGAAATGAGGGATCAGTGACGAGTCATTAATCATAAGGGGGGATCAGTGGCGTTCATGTTTCAAAAGGGGACCATTCATGAGTGGACTAAATCTGTAATATACCTCTGATGTCCATATTGGTATCACCTGCATATAAAGTCGAGGATTTGATGCATTGCATACATACCTACTTTGTGATTGGGTCATTATTGTAATTGGTGCATTTTTTGTGAATGATATTCGTGTGATTTTTGATTGCTTCAATTATACTATCCTTTACTGTTTATGCACCACTAACTTTATTGAATGTATTCTCACCCCCTGGTTGTTTTGTTTGTGGTATTTTGTACACTCGTGGTACATATGCTCAGATAGAAGAGCAATAACCGTTGTTGAGCTTAGGATGGTATTTAGGCCTCTTCGTCTATTTAGAATTTTTGAGTTGTTTAGTTTTTGCGTTGCTCTGATATATAACAATAGGGACAAATTGTTTTGTTGCATGTTATGTTTCTTGAGATGTTTGAGTCATTTTAATTAGTAATTTTTGTTGAGACTAAAATATTTTCTTGAAAGATTTGATATTTTATTCCGCTGCATGTTTCATGTTATAATTTACAAGAGAGAGAGAGAGAGAGAGAGAGAGAGAGAGAGAGAGAGAGAGAGATGTTATAAATGTGTAACATCGAGGTTGTGTAAAATTAAATGTGTTATTTTTAAAAATCAAGGGTTTCGGGGTTTAGAGTGTTACATAGTTGATATCAGAGCAGGTCGGTCCATTCAATCTAGATTGTGTGAATATTTTTATTTTCGTGGCATATGGCATGTGTGTGAACACTATCGATGCTCGTTTTTATTTTTTAACTGCTTGCCAACATGAGCGGGATTCAAACAAGGAAGGGAAGAGCTTATGTTTCTCTAAGATGTTTCAGGTGTGGAGGGTTGGCTCAGTGTGCCACTGATTGCAAGGGAGCAAGTTTTGGATGAGGCTGCATTATTTCTCAAACCCGAAGAGATAAAAAATTTGAGATTCATGTCCGTCGGTCAAGTAGGGATATTTGTCGGTCAACCTTCAATCTCAGATTCATCATAAACACATTCATCTTCATTCACCCTAGCCTAAACAAAAACCTCCAACCTCCTAACATTCATCATGTTCACCAATCATCATACATAGAACCTCAACACTCCTCAATTCTCAATAGCAGCAATAGAGAAAAATCAAGAAAGGTAGAAGAAGAGGATTTCGAGAAGAAGCAAGATAAAAGGATCAATATTTACTTAGAGGTATAAATTCATCTAAGTTCATCATCACCTTCAAAATCTCCGGCCACAGTGAGTTCCAAAATCCTTTTGTTTTCTTCAATTATGGTTGCTAACATGTAGAGGAATGAGAGGAGGTTCAAAGCCCCAACATCCTAGGGCTTTGAATCCCCATACTTAGGGTTTAATTTATGAATTGATTTCTAGGGTTCTTGAACAAATTGGTTTGGTTTGTATTTTAAGCTTTGAATTAGGTGAAATTGGTTGCAAATTAGTGGAGAAGGGGCAGAGACGGTTCTAACCGTGTGTTCACTTTTAGTTTCTGGTGGCCACCGCCGCCGGAAGCGATTCCCGGCGTGGTGGTCTACGGTGGTGGAGAGTGGATAGTTAACCTGAGCTAGATTTCTGACTAGCACGGTTGTTTTTCTTAAATTCAATTCAATTGAGATTTTTCATTGCCCACGTGTTATTTTGGTCCTTGTTGACTCACTTTTTATCAACACATGTTGAATTTTTCAGTGAACCATAGCTTGTTGTTCTGATGGGCTAAACATGATTGGGCCCAAGCCAATTACTTTCCAACATCCCAGTTTCGCATGACCCCATGACCAAAGGATTGATTCCAATGGGCCTAGCAACTAGGCCCACACGCCCCATTACTTATTTTACCCCTTGTCTAGAATCTGCACCCCCTGGCCCATTTAATTTATTAATTCATTTTCTTGCTATTTTAATTGATGTCCTTTTTAATTCTTGCTTTTTTATTCTTGATTTTGATGTAAATTTTTATCACCATGGTTAGAAATAAAGCATTTAATTTTAGAAATCTAACATGATTAAATTTATGATTTTAATATGTTTAGGCATTATTCCACTTAATGTCCATTCTAATGTGTTTAGACATTATTCCACTTAAATTTATAATTTTAGAAATCTAACATGATTAAATTTATGATTTTAATGTAAATTTAAGGATTTAAATTGAAAACTCCATTTCAATTTAATTTGGTATATGTTATGCTTACCATGATCATATCATCATTTCATCATCACTTTTATCATGTCATAATCCATTTCATTCATTTTATTTAGCACTTAATGTCCATTCTAATCCATACTAACCCACTTTGATTCATGTTTGTGTTCACATGTGCTCTTGAGATTCAAGTACATTCTAAACTATCAATGTCTCTAATCTTATTCAATTTTCTTGTATTGTGTGAGGATACCATGCCACTTGTATGTTTTAGGCATGGTACATGGTTTATAAATTTGCCTAATCTTCTTTCCATTTCCACTTATGTTGTATTACTTACATCCCCCCTTCCCATCGTGGGTCACATGTCCTCCCACCCCATGAAATTGAAATAGTTTAGGTTCATCATGCATGCTAACTAAAAAGATAAAAAAAATGATAAAAATAAAGCATTTCAAAAGAAACAAAGGTACTTGATCCAATGTCAAGTTGTTTTCTAAATAAAACTCACACCATTATAACGCGAATATTTGATCCAACATCAAGTATTTCCCATCCATTCCATGATTCACATCTCTTCTTCATTCTGTTCTCAATCTAATTATATATCTCCCCTCCATTCTTTCACATGCACTTTTTCATAATAAAATCAAACACTTGATCCAATATCAAGTGCCTTTTTCAAAACAATTTCGTAACAAACTGGAATGCAAAAATGGGGTGTACGTGCTTGTACACAACATTCAAGTACTTGGGTTGTCGATCATACCTAGCTTGAGGACCCGACACTTGACTTTCCCCTTAAAATATCTAATTATTCAAACAAGTTATATCTAGGTGCTATGAGGGAGAAAAAGGGTAGTTAGGATACCATTGTCCTCTCGAATCCCAAGTATTTTGATTGTTGGTCGTACTTAGTCAAGGGTCAGATACTTGTCTCCCTCTAAGTTCCAATTATTAGACTTGTCAAACTCTTTTCACAATTCAAATCTCTTTTGGACAAAAAAGAGTGGTTAGGATAATATTGTCCTCTCAACTCCCGAGTTTTTGGACTATTGAATATATCTAGCCAAGCGTCTGATGCTTGTCTCTGTACTAAAATCAACCCCAACAAATCAAATCATCTTTTTCCTCAGTGCATTCTCTCCAAACCTTTCAAAAAGGACGTGTTACTTTCATTCTACCGCAAACAAAAAAATACTTTCCGCTCCCATAACAGAGTATACAAGTAAGTGAATAGTAGCATGCGAACGTCAATATTGTTTAGTAAAAACAACCAAACACATATTCCATTTGTGAGCGGAACTATGGAGCTCTGACTTCCGCATTGCACGTATGAGGATACGTAGGCACAAGGGCCCAAATCCTTGGTGAGTACACTAACTTAACACTTATTTTCTCCCCTCATCTTATCCCATTCATCTCATTCACCGATAACAAGCAACATATAGATAAACAACATCCATACGCATTGACAGAAGAAAGTGGTTCCCATGGAGTACCATGGATATGAGGGGTACTAATACCTTCCCCTTACATAACCAACTTTTGAATCCTCTCTTGGTTGCGAGACCATTCTCATTTGGGTTTTTATCTTTATTTTCCCTTTCCTTTGGAATAAATAAAATCCAGTGGCGACTCAGTATTTTTCGTGTGGCGACATCTTGTTTAGTAAATCAAAGTTAATATGGCTAAACGCCTATGCCACAACAAAGAATTTTCACTTATGGTAGCAAGATATTTAGTGCCAACCAAGGACACATCATCTAAATTTAGCATATAAGTATTATTGACTCTCAATCCCTTAAACACACAATCATTCTTCTCATTATGCTTAAATAAACAACAAGTATTAGTGAAAGTGACTTGAAAACCCTTGTCACAAAGTTGGCTAATGCTAAGAAGGTTGTGTTTAAGATCATCAACAAGCATTACTTTGATGATACTAGTATATGAGTTATTACTTACACTACCTTTTCCAAGAATAGCTCATTTGTTGTTATCTCCATAAGTGACAAATCCCTTTTACTTTGGCACAAAATAATGAAAAGCGATATGCCACCCGTCATATGCTTTGAACATCCACTATCAAGATACTACACCTTTTAGGTAGATTCAAGACATTCAACCTATATAATTAAACAAAGGAAATAGGTACCCAATTTTCATTGGGTCCTTATAAGTGAGTGAAATCAAGGGTACATTTAGGCAACCATTGAGAGATTCCTTTAGGAACTAACATCTTCCTAAATTTTCACTTTTCAATGGTATGACCCTTTTTGCAGCAATAATGACAAGATATATTACGATGAGTTATGCTTTTACCATTCAAATACTTTTTAAATTTTTTATGCTTTTTGTATGAATGATTCAAATATCTTTCATACTTAGAAGGATCAATAGAAAATTCACTTTTAGGTTGTAAAGCTTTGTTAATTTGACTTGAAAAGCTTTGTCTAATTTTTATGCTTTGTCTAATTTTCATTGGATCCTTAGAAGTTAGTGAAATAAAGGTTGCATTTAGGTAACCATTGAGATACTCCTTTAGGAACTAACATCTTCCTAAATTTGCATTTTTCAATGGTATGATCCTTTTTGCAACAATAATGACAAGATATATTACGATGAGTTATGCTTTTACCATTAGAATACTTTTTGAAATTTTTATGCTTTTTTGTATGAATGATTCAAAGATCTTTCATACTTAGAAGAATTAATAGAAAATTCACTTTTAGGTTGTAAAGCTTTGTCTAATTTGACTTGAAGAGCATTTATCTCTTTTTGTCAATTATGACAAGATTCATGACCAAACCTAGAAGGTTCTTCACACATATTCTTATCACTTTGAATATCCATCATAGATCTCTTGATAGCTTCAAACTTCCTTTCGGATTCTAATACTCTAGCTTGTAATTGCAAAAATATCTTTTCATGTGAAGCTAATTTCTTAAAAGCATTTAATGTTTCTCTATGAAGATTATCAAAAGCATCTTGCAATTGGGAGTAATATGAATCACTAGTAAGCTCAAGTTTAGAAGGACTTACTTGTTTCTTCTTCCTTCTATTATCCATAAAACAAATTCGGGACGACTCTACACTTGAAGTGGGGCTTTCATCTCTTGAGGAATCACCTGCACTCTCACAAGCTACATAAGCTCTTCTAGATCTACTAGGATTCTTGTGATGCCCTATTTCTTTGTATTTCTTAATGATGGAACATTCCGGTCTATAGTGACCAATTTCACCATAATTATAACAATAGATTCTAAATTTACCTTTCCTATTCTCACCATCTTTTGAAGACTTGGACTCCCTTCTAAATTTTGCTAAGTTTCCTTCAAAGTGCTTGACCTTGTTCTTACGAATATACATTTGGTACCTATTGACAAATAGCCCAACATCATCATCATCGGAGATCTTGTCATCCCTTTCTTCATGCTCACTAGGCTCATTCTTTGAGGACTTGAAACTAGAAGTCTTTAGAGCAATGTACTTCTTCTCTTCTACCTTGTCTTTACCTTTCTCTTTATTCATCATCTTTTCATATTATTTTTCATTTTTTTCCAAGAAAGTGAGTTCTTGCTCATGTTCTTCCAATTTACCAAACAAAGTAGTAATATCAAGTGCTTTAAGATCATTCGCCTCTTTGATAACGGTGACCTTGGGTTGCCATTCACTATTAAGACATCTAAAAACCTTGTTAGTAGCAATAATATTGGAGATAGGATTACCTAGAGCATTCAATCTATTAATAAGATGTGTGAATCCCTTTTGTATGTCGGTAATGGTTTCATCATGCTTCATAAAAAAGAGTTCAAACTCTTGGTTCAAAGTGTTGATCCTAGCTTGTTTGACTTCATTAGTTCCCTCATGGGAAAATTCTAATGCGTCCCACATAGATTTGGAAGCTTCACAATGAGAGACATGATAATACTCATCAACACCTAATGCGGATATGACATTATTTTGTGCTTTCCAATCATGAGACCGCATCTTCTTATCATTATCATTCCATTGACTTTCCAATTTTTGTACGATGACGCCTTCACCGTTGGTCATTGTAATTTGATTAGGACCATTGGAGATGATGTCCCATACACCCTTATCAACAGAGTTGATATGGATATGCATACAATATTTCCAATAGCCTTAATTTTTGCCGCTAAAAATAGGTGTTTTATTATACGCCCCTTTAGGTTCGATAGCCATTATCTAATAAGAAAATCTTAAGACCGGAAATAACTGGAGCCCGTGATACCACATGGTAGACGATATGTCTAGATCTAAAGGGGGTGAATAGATCCCAAGTTAAAAATTTATTCGAAAATTTGATTCAGAAAAATTTATGGCGCAAAAGCAAGTTTCAAATATTTCCCGAATCCAAAATCGTCTAACCGAACCTTCTATTGAAAAGCCCGTATATGTGTATGAGTACCAATGGTATGATAATAATTCACAAGTTGATATATCAACACTTCACACACTAAATTGAATACTCTACTGCAGTAATAATCTATCTCCAATGACAACAACATACAAAAGACTAGTTGACACAATTTGTCAAATACTTTGTGTGCAATCAACAAAGTTTGGATATTAGTATATTATTTGTAGTTATTAAAAAGACCAATCACTACCCAATGGTATGTGATTACTACAACAACACAATTTAACAAAGAATTCAAAATTATTATCCAAATAATGTTGATAAAGAGATCAAAGTAATTAATAATTTATGAACCGAAAAATAAATGAGACAGAGACAGAGACAAAGAGAGAGAATACACAAGAATTTGTTTAGGCAGTTCCCCAGTCGACCTCATATGGGTACGTCTGCCCTCAATTTGAATTTGAATTGAGATATTAATATAATAGATCTTACTTTGCAAATGTATTAATACAAGAGGTGAGAAATAAAATCCCACAAACCCTAAGTTTGTTCTTGACACTAGCACCTCCAAAAACCTTGATCAAAGATTGATCAAGTCACCAACAATGCCACTTCAAATCACTTGTTGTTGCTACTTCCTTGCATGACCTCATTGTCTCAAGGCTTTCACCCAACTTAATTAATCTCAAGCGCACACTTGTTGAACCCAAGATTTGTCAACACAACCCACCATTTCATGCTACTACTTTGCCGACACACCTAGTCTCAATGCTTTCACTCGATCGGATCTGAATTGCACAATCTTGTCAAAATCCTTCAAACCATAAAGATCTTGAAGGAAAACCCCAAACCAATTTTCTTATTTGAATCCCTCAACGATCGCAACTCAATATTCTCGATATAACAAACCTAATTGGACGTTATCAATTCTAATCTAGATGGCACCAATAAAAAAATGATTATGTGTAGTTTGATTGTGTGTATGCATAGATTGAATTGAAGATGATGAGATGATTTAAAATCCTGGATTCATGTAGGTTTTACTTACTCTAGAAACCATAATGGAGAAAGATGCATGTATGAAGTATTTATATGCATGGGTGATTTATGGCAAAAGGAAATGCAAAGGAAAGTAGAAAAGTGTGAATTTTTGAAGAAAAATATTGGATAGGTCGACCTATACAGGTTATGTGTCGACCTGTTCGATGCATAGGTCTACCTATTCAAGGTCATGTGTCGACCTATGACAGTTATGTGCTCCCTATGTGTCGACTTGAAGACTCAGCACATGAAACAGAGGTCACATGCTTTAATACAGCAGCATACGTGCCGACCTATAGCCAAGAAATTTTTTCCATAGGTCGACCTGTAGTTCTATGTGTTGACCTATAGCCAGCAAATGTTTTCCACGGGTCGACCTATAGTTCTATGTGTCGACCTGTACTGCTATTTTTCACAAAAATTGATTTTTCATGCATGTTTGATGCATGAAACCTTTTCCACACTGTTCCCAAATACTTTTATGCTTCCTAATGTTAAGATGCACATAGAGATTCAGAGGACACCGTCCAATATAAATTTATGCTAAAGTATCCTAGTTTTGACATCATACAAAACACATCTAACGGAAGTTGCACTCATATTTCCATCATGAATGAGGCATCTAATCTTAAGCTTTGTTGGGATTTTTTCACATCTCAGGATCATTGGGCTAAGCTATTAAGGAATATAACTTGGAAAAAGGGTAAGATGATCAATTACTATATCACCTCTTCCATTTGGAATAGCTTGATATCCAAGTTCCAAATTGTGAAAGAAAATTATTGTTGGAACATTGGAAAAGGGGATGCGATTAATTTTAGAACAGAGAATTGGTGTGGCACCAACATTGGCCAACAATTCAACATTGATGCTAAAAGGATTGCAGAGCTAAATCACACTTTCAAAGACTTCATTATGAATAATATTTGGCAAATTCCCTCAAGTCTTGTGGATGAATTTCCAGGTCTGACTTAGTTTTTGCAGGATATTGAGGTTCCATTTGGTGATTTTGAAGATAAGCTATGTTAGATCCACTCCCCCACTGGTCTATTATCCTTGCATGATTCATGTGAATTCTGCTCTCCTCTTCCTTCTAAAGTTGATTGGTCATATTTAGTTTGGATCAAGGAGCCCCCCTATCCAAATCGATGCTTATTTTGAGGATCATCCACACAAAAATCCATACTTATGATATGCCCTCCATTTGCAATCTTTGTATTAAGAGTTTTTACTCTACTGACCATATTTTTCTTGTTTTCCCTTTTGTCCTTAAAATATGGAATTGGCTTGCTCAAATTCTACAATGAGTATCAATCTGAATTCTCCCATTGATATCCTAAAAACTGCTAGTAGAGGTTGGAGCCCTCAAACCAAAGTTGTCGTTTCTTCAGCAGTTATTAACATCTTAATATCATTTGGCTTTGTAGAAATGACATTAGATTAAAAAAAACAACCCTTCTTGGAGAAACATTGTCTCTTGGGTGAATATCAATGTCAACTTATCAGACAACCACTCTTCTAAAAATGTTAAATGCTCTATTAGTGATTTCATTTTGATTAAAGCCTTTAAGGTGAACATCAGGCCTCCAAAGCATCCTGATATTATTGAAGTTATTTGGACTTCGTCTTCTTTGGATTGGATAAAAATTAATATTGATGGTGCTTCTATCGGTAACCCTGGGTCTTCCTCTTATGGCGGTATCTTCATAAACAAGCATGAAGATCATCTAGGAAGTTTTGTTATCCCTCTTGGTCAAGCCAATGTGTTTTCTGCTGAATTGAATGTCATTATGTATATTATCAAAATTGTCAGTCGGAGGGGTTGGAACAAGCTCTGGATTGAATGTGATTTCAAGTATGCTTTGGTTGCTTTCACAAAGCCCAACTTGACCCGATAAAGGCTCAGGAATAGATGGCTTCACTACATCTTCTTAGCTTCTTCTATGATTTTTTTTATTTCGCATGTTTATAGAGAGGGCAACCAATATGCAGACAAAATTGATAATCTTGATTTAACATGTAATCATTTTATTTGGTGGGATGATGTTTCTTTAGAAACCTCTTGCATTTTTGCTAGGGGTAAATTAGATATGCCTAACTTTCATTTTTCTCATTAGGAGGTTTGACTCGGCTCCCCTGCGTGATGTTATCTGTTTTCCTTTTATATTATATCTTTTTTTAAAATAATATTTATTTTTTATCTCTCATTAAGGTAAATTTGTTAAATAATAATATTAATTGTTAATAAACTTAATATCATAAATTTAAATAAAAAATTAGCGTTTTTCTCTATAAAATTCTTTTATTTTTAGAGAAGCAGATAGTAAGTTTTAGGTCAAATACACACTACCTTCACTAAATTAAACGTTTTTAACAAATCAATTCTTTAAATTTGTTCGTAACAATTTATATTTTATTTATAAATGCTTATTTCAATAATTTTAAATACCTGTTTCACGAACAATGACATATATTATTACTCTACATTAGTAGAAACTATGTTTATGTATATAAATATTAATCCCATGACTTATCTACCTGTCCTAAATTTCTCTCTACAATGATCAAGACACATAATTAAAAAAAATTGATAACAAATATTTTAACACACATTCTTCTTCATGTTAATCAGTTTTAAGACTTAATAAATATATATGTAAAATGGATAAAAATATTGTTCCAATCACAAAATATAAATAAGGATCACATCAACTTTTTAAATAAAATTTATTTAAAATATTAACCACATACACTTTTATAAAATAAAAATAAAACTTTATCACATAAAAATTGAAATAATTAATTTTTTTACAAACATTTTATTTAAATGAAAAAATATTTTTAGTCGGAAAACATTTTATTTAATAAAAAAAATAGAATAAACACTGACACTCTAAATTGAAACCCCCACAATCGGCAAAAATGTCTCATTTTACGTCCAAAGCATTTTTACTCGTTAAATCTTGATCGTATGGTTTTAAAAGATAAACCTATTTTTCTAGGCATGCAAAAATTACAAACCCCACATTATTGTCATAGTTGGGATTACAAACCATTTAGGTTTGGTGACTGAGTCATAGTCACGCCATTCCATGAACCTTGACCCAGAAATGTACAAATGTTCCAGACCCATGCTCTATTAGTAGGAGTAGTTTTTTTTAACCTAATAAAAGGTTTAGGCTGAGTTATAGGATCATGCGCAAAAACAATTAAAGCACGCTCACTGTCTCTTGGGTTCTGTTTCAAACCCATGATGTTTACCACCACCATTATCCCTTATTATATTCACAATTTTGATCCATTTACAAACTGTATAATAATGGCACTGTATCAACACTCAGCTTTCTAAGCTTTTGTCTTTCACTCTTTTCACCTTCTTCCTTGGATCTCCCATCATCCACTTTCTGTCATTGATTTATTCTTTCTTTATCAATGCTTACATTCTTGGAAGGACAGCTTCATTAAAACCAGCATGTTCACTTCCAACCACATCTGACACAACATTATAATCACTTTATACTACCACATCACTTGGAGTGCACATAAAATACTTAATGTACTGTTTTCATCAAGATGAACCAACCCCCAAGGAAAACATTCCCCTTCATGCTGTTCTATTTGAGTGGAGGATTATGGACCATTAGAAATTTTAATATATATTATATCATTTTATTTATTCAAGAGTAATACTCTTCTTCATTTATTTGTAATTTTTTAATAATATAATTATTTATACAATTTTTTAATTTTTTTAATTTTTTTGTTAAAGAATAAATTCGTTTTTGACCAAGTAAAAATAAGATTTAGTGGACTTGAAAAAGTAGATTAACTTTTTTAATTTTTTTTACTAGAAGCATAAATAGTTGAAGTAGGCTCCAAAGTATCATGAATCGATAGGGTTGATTTTCGATGCTGCAGTATATGATAGAACTATAAAGTTAAGACTCTAATTTTTAAGTCAGTTGAAGATTTAAAATGGTTGTAGTAAAAGTAAAGATCAAAAAAGTGTATCTTGTTTTCCGTGTAAAATGACTTTTATACCTTAGATCAAGTGGAATGAATTTGAGTTACAGTGGACCTCAACTATTTAGGTTTTAGGTTGGCATAGAATAGTTGCCCCCAAGGCTTGTCAATCACTTAGGGAGTTAGATAAGCCTTTTAGTGGTTGAGACCAACCTCCAAGAGTGTTGTCTGAGGCTAACAAGAAGTTAAATGTTTGGAGTCAGTTGAAAAAGTAATGAAGAACAAGTGCATTAATGCTCTATTGTCACTGAAACATTCCGCTCTCTACTCCCAGTATGTCATCCTAGTTATGCAAGTCAGAGAATGATTCTTCTACTTAAGGTACTTGAGTATTTTCGGATCTTCGTTTTGCTTGATGGGATGGTGTACTTACAGCTCTTGGATATGTACCTTGTTTTTTATCTGGACCATCGATTTTCGATCGACTTTTTTTTATAAAAAGTGAGTTTTTCCCCAAAGCTTTTTTTCGTTTCCCTATTGCTCTCCGCTTATATCTTCCTCCAAGGCTTTTGCTATCAACTCTCTTGCTCTGACTTTTAGATCTTCCGTCGCGCTTCCCTGCCTCTTTAAATGTACATAATTGCCCCATCATCTGCAAGAACGGGGGTTGCTTCATTCAATATCTTGGAGTCAACCCTTTTTGTCAAAGGTTTGTTGTTGTTAATCTATCTGACTCGCTTGTATTTTAGACACATGATTTGATCATTCTAATCGAGGGAACAAACGTAGAAGATTACTCCTTAGTGAACCCAAAATACTTGGTGACACCCCCTTTATACTCAAGAAGCCAAGGTGGTGGCTTCCCTCATCGAGGTAGGTTTTCCTTCTAATTGAGCCATCTATGTAATCCATGTTGACAAGTGGACGTGCAGTGAGTTAAAAGGGTGTTTTTATTCGCTTCTACGACTACATTTTCCAGAAGTTAGGCGTCAGACATCTGTTGACCACTTTTGAAAAACATGTGTTGGATCATCTTTGGATCCTCCTTTCACAACTCCACCTATGTACTTGGGGTTTCATGAGAGTTTTCATGTACTGGTATGGCTATCAGGTAAACATGGGTTCGACTTCTACGAACCTCTTCTTCCCACCTTTTTGAGGTTAATCCTGTCTCAAAGTGGGACGACGATTATGGACTTGTTTTTCTTCGTCGTGCCAAAAATAAAATCTTTCATGTCTATACAGAGAGCTAGAAGAATTTCAAAGAGGATTATTTCTTAGTTACCTTATTTTCCCCCCTTACTCGTGTTGAATTTTGTGTGGTTTTGAACCCTTCTGCAGAGCCGACCACGTGTGTCGACCGGAGAAGACAATCCTGATCCTCGTACCGCTTAACAATGAAGGCTAAGATTATTATATTTTCTACAAAGCCCTTAACAACACATAGAATGCCATGAAATAGATTTTGCTTTCCATCTCCAGGTAGCCATATGGATTTATTCACTAATTTAGGATAACAGTATTGGAATTGCTATACAAAAAGGAGTATATATTATGGTTAATATGTCTTCCATCCCTAAGAATTCTACATCTTAAAAGAGTAACACAACTCGCTTTAGAGGTAACCATGTCCCATCATAATTTGTAGTTAGAAGCTTTGTTAATTATTGATGACTTCTCGACAAGTATACTGATAGTGTCGCAATAATAAAATATCGAATCCACAGGGATTGTGTTCGAACAAGCCAACAATTATGTAAAAAGGAAAAATAATAAAGGGGGGTTCAGGTTTTTAGACATAAAACAACTTACGAGTTTGAAACAGAAGTAATTAAGACGTTAGGTTGTGTATTAGAATCCCATTATCCTCTCTTGTTGATGTATGATGCATTGTATAAATAGTCTTATCCTTATACTCTCACAACGAATTAATAAAACTGTTATAGTTGATCCCTCACAAAATAACTCACTAACCACTACTCGGAGCTTTCTATCCCTAGTCCGCCAACATAAGCAAGGTTAGGCAATGTACATAACGTTAATTCCTTATGTCATTACTCGGGGTCTCATATCCATATTCAACCAACGTATGTAGAACAATTATCCTAGGTCCAACATATAGGCTAAGGGTCGGTATTTCCTATGTGTCCAAAATCAGATTAACAGAGTATCTCAAATAAAAAATCATTAAGATTAAGCAACAACTGAATAAAATTATAATTCAAAGGATTCATACAGAGTCAAACCAACATATAATGCCAACAAGATTGAATAAGGTGCATCGTCACACAACCTAACCTAGAAAAGCTTAGCTACTCATAGTTAAAATTATAGTATCAATTGAATAAATAAGAATAACATATGAATTCCCTTGAAGGATTGGCCTCTAATGGCTTCTAATGCTCTCAAAATCATCCATTGATGCTTTAAAATCATGCCCCCAATGCCAAATTTCATAACACTTGTGAAAGTGCAGAATTTCCCCTCTTAAAGGTGTCAGGAATGGACCAGAACGTGTCATAAAAAGGCTCAGAAAAATCACCATCACACGCATGATACCCTACATCACGCGCGCGATGAAGCTTTTAATGTCGTATCGCGTGCGCGATGGTGGATATGATTATTTCCGAAGCTTCACTCTTTTGTGCTCCCTTTTCACTCAAAATTCCACTAAGTTCACAATTTGCACATTTAGCTATTTTTCCTTCATTCTTTGGTCATTCTTTCTCATATTTGCTCGACTTTCACTTGTTTTTCTCTGATTCTTTGACTAAATACTTGCAAGATGGAATGTCATCACAATTCCAAACTTGAATTGTTGCTTGTCCTCAAGTAACTCGCTTGTAACTACATATTATAACATACTACAAGTCGCACAATAACAGTCGAACATCACCAAATTATATTTTTCTTTTACCTGACCATGTTCTATCTTCCACGTTCTATGCGATGAATTTGGAAAAAGTCCTCAATATTGACGAGTACTCAACCTCTCTCTCAACTCACTATAACTTACTCACTGGATAAGGTGATCACTCAATCAACATACAAAATCAATAAAACATAGCTTGATCATGTTCTAATAAAATTTATTAAAGAAATCACAACACACACATTAGAGAGCTTTCCAGGTTTTAACTTGGCTTATGTTAGGGTAACATATATTTATGAAAGCAGGGTTAAAAATTTGGACTTAGGTTCCTAGTTCTCCTCCTCTCATCATAACTTTTTGTTAATACTAGAGATTTGTGATCCTTCTAACAATGTCATTCTTTTTCTTTTGTCATTCATTCATTTTTATTTTGAAGAAGTGTCTTTTTCTTCTTCTTTTTCACAACAAAAATTTGAAATTAAGGATTATATCCTCTAGTACCCCAACCTCAAACTTAAAACGTTGCTCACTTCCAAGAGCAACCCCAAACTTAATCTTTTTCATGTACTTATGAACGAACTTTCTACCTAACTCCAAAGAGAAGGTGAAGAGAAAAGATATTTCAAGTAAATGGCTAAGAGTATAAGGCTATGTCACCGAAAGAAAGGCTTAGGCTCAAAGTGTTTAGCAAATGGATATTCCTATTACTACAGGATGGTTTACAAAGGCTTTCAGTTATTAACAAAAAATGCCTCAGTGTGTGTTGATCAAACTTGATAACTTAATCGGAAATAAATCAAACTAAATAAAAGAATAATGCATGGATACTCTAAAAAAAAAAAGTGAACAATGGAAATATTTGGCTCAAACCTTACCAGATGAAGTATCTGTAGGTTGAGTACAATTTTGTTGATTCTTTTCTCATACTTTTCCTTCAAATTGCTATTTTCTATTTTTATGATCAAGTCTCTTTTGGATCATTTTCTCAATGCTAAAGTTAGAACTTGAAATCTGAAAAGAAAAAAAACATAAACAACTACAAACAAATTTATTAAGAACAATATAGATCTTCATGACTGGGTTATTGTTGAGTAGCTAGTTTCTCTTTAGGATGGCCTTGAATAGAAATAAAATAAATTCTACAAAACAAAAACTAATTAAAAATTGATGAGTTTTGTAACGGGGTATTCGTTACCTTTAGATTTATTGACTAAATCAAAAGTAAATCATACAATTCGAGTCGCCACCGCACTTCTATTTATCCAAAGAAAAGGTTAGAAAGCAAACAAAAATCGAGAAGTTTTATCAAATCAAAAACTAATAAAAATGTCAGAGATCTGGGTAAGGGGGTTGGTTATGCAATGGGAAGGTTTTAAGCACCCAAAACATCCTTAGTACTCTAAGGGAGCCCTTTTTACAAATGTTGTAAGGTAGGTTGGTATTTGTGAAAAGATATTTGTGCAAACATGATTGGGGAGATGAGAGGAGAATATACAAATGATTTACAATTTTTATGTTTGAATGGATAAACCCATTCCCTACGTACCATCTTAAAAAGGTAGGATCAAAACCTCGTAGTTCGGGGTAAAAATCTCAAAAGAAGATGGTGAATTGATTGGTCAAAAGCCTTAAGGTCTTTTGTTATCAAAGGGAGAAAACTCAACCTAAAACCACAAATCCACCATGTGAGGAGAGCTTCAACATGCTAGTGAGGGGTTAACCCTATAATAAGCATGGAAGACTTATAGTCCATCACTAAGGATATAGGTGAGTATTATATCAACCTCTAAGATAACTCAAACCTAATAGCTAATGTTTATGAAAAGCTTTGAGAAGAAGTGGTCATTGAAACCACAAAAACAATTGAATGAGTTGTATTTACCAATGAAAAGTGTTTACAAAGTAAGGTCAAATTTGACTTAGGATTCAATTCAAAATAAGTGTTATGAAAAGAGTTTGAAAAATCAAAAGCATATTGCTTAGGTTTCTAATTTTGAAAACAATGTTAATGTTTGCACAAAAGTTTGGCTTGGGTTAGAGTGGAGGGAAAAAGAGAATGGCTAGGTCCTAAACATGCAAAGATGAAGGAAGAGAAATAAAACCACATTGGAGTTCCCTTCTTGAGATCATAGTGATGATCCAAGTTGTTCCCTTTCCTTTGGAATTAGCAAGCAATAAACAAATAACTCAAGCAATCAAGCAAACAATCAATCAAGCTCCTAGGAAACTTCAAATGGCTTATGTATCTCTCACTTTAGATGCTCATGACAATGGTTCTTCTATTTGGCTCAAGTTTGAGATCCCTAGCACACAAGAGCACACACATCAAAAAGTTCCACAATACAAATAAATAATGGACAAGAGTGAGTTTAGAATTAGGTCCTTTCAATGTCTTCTTCAAGATTAAGCATTCTAAAGGCATGAGGCCTAGTTGCTCTTTGACAATTTTAGAACTCTAAAGGCATGAGGCCTAGTTGCTCTTCAAACTCCATTAGCATAGGTAAGGTCCTAAATCTAAGTCCTTTGTCCATTTGCATTGGGTTCACACAATCAAAACAAAACAAGCACAATAGTATATACACAATAATGTGCTCAAGTGAGCGAAAGGCAAATTGCATTAACATAAACATGAGCTCAAGTGAGCAAAGGGCAAAAGCAAATGAATTAATATGCAAGAAATTAAATTGCATTAAAGTAAATTGCAAGAATTAAAGGCTTGAATTTAAAAGTTAGTCATTAGTAGTTAGTGTTAGTGTGCCGTAAGGCAATTTAGCGCTATGTTAAGCAATCGTAAGTGGACTAATGTAGTAGTCACACCTATCTGAGGCCGGTCAATAAAACTATAGGCAACAAACACAAGTTAGAGACCATGACTAGTAAGCCAAGCTCCTACAACTTGCCATGCCAAAAGAAAAGAAGAATGATCTTGTATTGATTTAGGTTTTTTGCTTGACCAAGAAGCAACCTATCCTTAATGCAAAGTAATTCACTTGATCTTTGATCAAGATGAATTAGATTTGAATCAAGGAAGGTTAAGCCTCCCATATGTCAAGGCTAACCACCAATCTTTAACTCATTGATCAAAAAGAAAAAAGAAGAAGAAGAAGAAGAATAAGAATGTACTTAAATTGAAATTCAAATGAAATATTCAACATACATTGATCAAACATGAATAGAATCAAAGTCAATCAATGGTAAACAGAAGAAAGATGAAGTTTAGAAGTCAAGCAACAAATAAAATATTTTTGGTATTTTTGAGAATTAAAATAATACTTGAATTAAAATAAACAAATAAAGGTCAAACTTCAAATCCATTTTAAATCAACTTGGAAAAGTCCAAATGGATCATCCTAAGTTCAACAAGGTCAAACAAGGTTTGACAAATTTTTTCATCATTTTTAGAAACCAGAAACTAATTTTAAACAATTAAAAATGAACAAAAAATAACATAATTGAACTAAAATCTCAAATAAATCTCAAATCAATTAAGAAATTGATGAGAATATTTTTCATAGATTCATCATAATTAAAAGATGTTAAGAAAATATTTTTTGCATTTTTTGAATATTGGAAACTATTTAAAATGAATTAAAAATAACCATAAAAGAGAAAATTCACAAAAAATATTAAATGGCAAAATAAAAAATATTAAAAATCCTTTTCATAAACTAGAATTAAAAAGGAAAATAATGCAATTGGTCCCATATTTTTTGGATTTAAAATGAAGGAGTTATGAACTTTTGAAATAAAATGAAATAAAGAAAATAAAATGAAGTAAATCAGAAATTGCAAAAATCCTGGCACATTGGATCAAGCTCATTAAATAAGGTGGCACATCAGAGGGATGAGAGATGCGCGCGCATGATGGATCAGAGTCAAATGAGAAACACGCTGTATTTAAAATAGTCATAACATTGCATGGCTGGGAGTTGATATGGAAATATCAACCAACGGTCTAGATGCAAACTGGCGTGATGGACGGTGGTGTACTCCACCGTCTTCTCCGGCGAGCAAGCCAGCTCCGGCCAGAGTTGCAAGTTTGCAAAACCTCACCAAAACGTACGATCCTCATATCATTGGAAAGCTAGGGTGATGTACATCACCCCTGTGCCATTGGTTTCTCCTCTAGACTCTCATAGAAGGAGAAATCTGAGATAGAAAATCACGGAGTTCAATCTGAGTTTACTCAATTCGTGAAATTAAATACACCAATCAATTGCCTCTTATGAGAGGACTTCAGAGGAACCAACAAACACAAGAAATGAGCAAGATCCAAGGAGATCCGAATGGAAAAAGTTTGAACAACAACCTTTGAAGTGCAGCTCTACAAGGCACGATCCCTTCCAATTCTTTGATGCAGCTTGGTCTTGAGATGGAAATGAAGTTAGTCTAAGGAATTGGAGTTCAATAATCAACCAAGGAAGTTCAAAATTGAACTGAAAAATTGAAGAAGAAAACTCAAAATTCCTTTAGGTGAAGGGTGGGATTCCAATTCTGCAGAGTATTAGGCGCCTTAAGGTTGGAAAAGGATGAAGCTATGCACCTGTATTTATAGTGAAAGCTGATGCAAGAAAGGCAAAATTCATGTGCATGTGGAATGAGGGCCTCCATGCATGGGCCTGTACAGGCGCATGGGAGGCCCAAATGCAATTGGTTTAGCATGATGAAGTCACATGGAAGTGTTTTGGACGTGCAAATGTGATTGAATTGGCTTGTGCACAAATATTTCACATAATTTCCATAAATGAACATAAATCTTCATCTCTTCGAAAATGCACTTTGCCAAATTGAAACATGGTCATGTGGGTAATGGTTGGAAAGATCTTGACATGAGGAACAATTGTTATGTTGAACAAAAATCCATTTGGGATTGGTAAATTTATGAAAACAGGCCATGAAGTTCAATGTACAAAACATGTGTATGTGAATTTTGCCAAAATGGACCAACTTCAAGCCCTTCTGTTTCAATGATGCAAGCCTCAAATAATAAAACCTTAAACATAAAAGTTGTATATCTTTTCAAGACAATCAATTTTGACTTAAATTTTGCATCATTTGGATTTTTTATGAGAATGTTATGGGCACTTGAAGTTGGACTTTTTCACATTTCAATGACTTTGGTCCAAAGTGACCTATAATGTTTTGTACTATCACATGTACTTATTTTAGGATTATGAAAATTTGTTCAACATAACAAATGAAGTAGACATCTTAAACTTTCCAATGCATTTTATCCCACCTAAAAATCATGAAAAATGAAGGAGTTATGTCCTTGGGAAGTTGACCCAAAATTAGGGTTTCAGTCAAAATGAAAGTTTTTGATGAACATGAAAGTTTTTCATATGGTTCTTAAGAACATTGTTTATCTTAGGGTTATCTTCATTTGACAAAGACATTAAACGTTAGGTCTCAGTGGATTCCAAAATAGTCAGATGAATTGACTGATCAACTTCTCAAGTCCAAACTTCAAATCTTGATGAATTGATGATTAAGGACACTCAAATAAGATCAAATATGCATGGAATGATGAATGAAAGAACTTCCCTTGATTGTATTTGATCATGGTTTGAGGTTGCTTCATGAGCAAGGCACAATCAATGCACAACTGAATTAGGGCTTCCTTGGGAAATAATCCTCAAGCCTTTTGGTTTATCTTGATCAAATTGACAAATTGAGATGCTTGGGAGGCATATATGATGAATGAGAGCTTTTGTGAACCATTGTCATGCTTGCTTTCACCTTCACCTGACTATTCTTTGAGCATATGGGCCTTCTAGGAGCCTTGGATCTTATGATTGCTCAAGCTACAAAACAAAAGATGTTAGTGACATATTTTTGTGCTTTTGGTTAGTAAACAAAATAAGAAAAGCAATAATATACAATCCAAGCATGCTTGGTGGTCTCAAACCAACTCACACAAGTCCCAACCCAAAGGTTAAGGAGCCAAGATGCTATGATCCTTGAGGCAAATGCAAAGTGCAATGATATGATGCCATGAGGGATCTTAGGGTCAAAATTAGTGTCTTACAGATGCCCTTATTTTAGGTAATTCTAGCCGGAGATATGAAGGTTAAAATCTTTGTCTCGACGAGGTAGAATGGGCTTAAATAATAACAAAGAGACGAATTTTGGTCCCTAAGAGACCTCTTGATGCGAATGTATGTACGCAAAAGTTAATGCTCCGTGGGGATATATGTACACAAAGGAAAAGAAATCAGGAGGAACTGAAGATCCATATGATTAATACACTCATAAATAGGACTGAGACTCTAGGGACTTTACTGGGGAATAAAAGGGATAAAATGCGTGAGCAGGTCATGACTTAAAACTGGCTGAGAGACACGAAGGGACTCCATGAAAATAAATCAATGGAAAGACTCGAGCTGACGCAAAGATGCATGTATTGAGGAATATGCCAATATAGCAAACTATCCACAAAGGATACTTCGGATAAAAAATCCGGACACGGATGGGGAAAACCCACCAAAGGGACTCAGGCTGGGAACGTCCATAAAGGACTCAACTGAGGAAGAAACAAAATAAGGTATTACTTGTTACTGGGTAATAAGCTCAAAGAGACATGTGATCAAAACACCGGTATAAGGGTGAGAGAACAATACGCTCAAGGATAATGAATATCTAAGACCAGTATAAGGGTGAGAGATATCAATCATCCAAAACATCTGAGGAAGACCTAAAAGGTATATTTCAACTCAGGAAAATCTGACTCCACATGGGACAAAAGTCATAATAGGGAGCAGAAGGAAGGAACACCAGGGACACCGGTTACTGGGAATATAATAGGTGACCAACCAGGCGTGAATTGGGGAATATTCCCAAGACACTCATCATCCCAAAAGGAGGGCTGACAAAGCAAACTCGATTACATGATGGACATTCGATTCCATGAGGAAATACAAATCTTACTCGACTAGGGAAGACAAAGACTTTGACTGAAGAGCGCATGAGATACATTATCTATTACCGTCAGAACATAGATAACATACTCGCATAGAAGATTATCCACAATCGGTTACTGGGTTAATAAAGGATAAATCGACCGAAAAGAAAGGACATCGGGATACCGACTACTGGGTATAAAATAATGACCAATCCAGAGGAGAAACAATCATTACCAAACAAGGGTAAATGAAAGATGACTCGCTGGGGATACATTGACAAAAGCAATGATCCTAAAGATATATCACCGGTTACTGGGTGGTATACTCAAAAAATGAAGGAATATCAATATCGAATATTGGATAAAGATAACCAACAAAGAGGGGATTACATCTACCTGTTACTGGGTAGAAAACCACAGAAGAGAGTAACCGTCATCGGTTAGGATGAACAAAAACAAGGCTAACTCTGCAAAGGGGTAAAATGGGGCTTACAACTACCGGTTACTGGGTAGTAGACCACAGAAATAGGACTTACAACTACCGGTTACTGGGTAGAAGGCCACAAAACTCCGTCGGGGAAAAGATGGACAATTACTGGTTACCGAGAAATCATTCATATAAACGACGGGGAAGTGCAGTTAAAATAACAAGAGTAGTCAATCTAGGAACAAACTAGAGAGACGCAATGAAACAAGACTCAACCCAATGAGGATATAACTCAGGGGAGTAATTCCATCTCAATACATGTTTCGGGAGGAAAATGAAACAACAATCATCCACGAGGACATAACTCAGTGGGGAATATGGAAGAAAGGATAAACGCTTTCTGCCTATGGGGCTGACTCTATATGGAGAGATCAGACACAAACATCTGCTTGGGGAAACATATATCACCAAATAGCAGAAGATAACAAACAAAGATATATGGCAAAGAATGCAATATGAATATTTGAAGGTTATAATTATGCATGTATATGCGTGGTTTATGTATGATGGATGCTGACAAACAGACATATCTAACACAAACAGGTCCAGGAATCAATGTAGGCGAGTCCACAGGGGATAAGCTACAAACCAACTGCTCATGAAGGGAGTTCATGTTCACTCTGCGAGGGATTTCCAATTCGAACGAAGGAAAAAAAACTTCCTCGAAAAAGATAGCAAGCCCATTTATCAATTTATAAGGGATTTTAGGTTGATCCACACAAGGGATGACAACCATATAATTGATAACACATATGCTAAATCCAACCTCACTGGGGAGCAAGAAGATTAAGACCAAACTCCAGATTCTCAGGGGATCTGGGTGGTGTTAGAGATATACTTCTCTAAACAAATCAGGACCAAAGCTCCAGACTCACGGAGGAGACAACCTGAGGGATGATTGTAAGACCCCAATTTTGTCCCTAAGATCCCTCATGGCATCATATCACATCATTCATTGCCTCAAGGACCATTGTGCACTTTGCCTGCTTCCCTGTGGATGGGTTATCTTTTTGAGAGTGGTTCTTGATCACCAAGCATGTTTTGCATTTGTATATCATTGCATTTCATTTTTGTCACTAACCAAAAGTACAAAAATATGTCATCTAACCTTGTTACTTGCAGATGAAGCAATCACAGGTCAAGACAGTCAAAGGCAGCCATTGAGCAATAGATGGTGGCCATTCTTGAGAATTTGGACACCACAATCATTATCAAGAGTTCACATGAGCTATGACATCATTTTGAATCCAAACCCCAAGTGGTAGAGGCTTGAATCTCATCAAGGCATTCTTCAGTCAACTGAAACCCTAACCAGTCAACTGCTCAGTCAACTGTGGATTTTGGAGGTGGGAAGAGCCTAGAAATACTTCATTCATGTTCAAACAAGTCCCATTTAACATTTCAAACATCAACAATAAAGAATTTGAGGTCAGATGAAAACTTTCCAAAAATAGTAAGTGGCCTGTAATTTGGAATTGCCAAAACTGGAAAGGTTTTCTCCTCAAGATTACATCATCAAGCAAGCTTCAAATGAAATTTTGTTGAACATGAAAGTTGTAGATCTTTCTCTCCCATTTCCAAAATGTCCAAGAACATCAATTTCTCATTTGTGGTTGAAGAGATATGATCAAAACATGGCCAAGTGTGGATTGAACTTCAAAAATGCATAACTTTCAAACCATAGCTCCAAATCATGTGGCTCTTTTTGCTAAATTCTTGTCATGACCTATAATTTCATAATCTTGCATTGCATTGCATCATTTCTCATCACATGAACTTTTGCATTTTCACTTGAATTTTGGAGGGAATTTTCACAATTTAAAATTGGTAATTCAATTGAATATTTTACAATTGCCAATGTTTCTAAAATGTGTTTTTAAGTGAAAATCATTTGAATTTCATGCACTGTTCATTAACCCTCTCCATGCAAAGGCGAAAATACAAAAATGTGCAAAACACCTCCAAAGTTAATCATTCATTAGCATTTTGGTTAAACAGGATTAAGCATGACTAATTAGGAGTATATAACCTCAAACCCTAACAGAAAACACTAACCACAATTCACAAATTTCAGATCCAAAAATTTTCATCAAAATCTCTCTCAAATGTTTCTCTCATTTCTTCAAATCAATTGCATAATCCTTGCTTGATTCTTCATCTAACATCATCATAGAGTAAAATTCAAGCTAGATCCAGGTGAATCCGTGGCATTCGATGCAGCTTGAGCTTGAAGAACATCAATGGTGAATTGCAAAATCCGTGGATTCAAGCTCAATTGAACATCCAAACCTCATACAATACACTCCATAAGCTTGCTAGAAGAAGATCTAAACACTACAAGGCCAGGAACTCGTGGATTTTCAAACTGCTCTTCAAGAGGTCACGAATTCGACTCTCTCTTTTCTCATTTTTGTTATATGATTCTTGTAGAGCTTGCTTTTGTGATGATTCTGAGCTTTGTATCACTTAATTCCATGCTATATTGAGAGAGAATCAAAGATTTAAAGTTTTCATGATGAATCCTTCTTTGCTCGATCCATGCGTCTTGTGTTGTTATTTGATGAAATGCATGTTGATTCTTGTTGTGTGATGTTAGATCTACATGTATGTATGCTCATTTGTTAATTCTGGAAAATTTGTTCATGATATGCTTGCTCTATTGCTTTTTTCTGGAAACGCGAAGAAGATGAAGTTTAGGCCACGGTTTCTGTTTTGAATAAACCACGCTTTTCCGTTCCCAAGTTCGCTGAAAACCGTTGCCTTAGCGTTTCCTAGGGTTTGAAGGCAATTGGTGCATGGTGCGCTCCATGCTGAGCGCTGATTGGCCAGGCGAGAAATTAGTGAAACGCCGCGTTTAGTGGAGGGCGCCAAATCCAAATTCAAATTTTATTTCATATTAAATCAATTAATTCATGTTTCATGCAATTTTTATTTCATTTTCATATTGCATCTTCAAAAAATCATATAAAATCAAAAAACGATCCAATTTGCATGGGAATTTTTGCTATGATCTCCTTTTCCTCTCTAGTTTCTTATCAGCATGATAATCAAAGTTGTGCCTGGCCTGGATTTATTTTTGCCTAAGGTTTTTGTATGTGTATGCTATTTTGACATTGCTTGCCTTTTCCTTTGTGAAATAATGTGTGTTGATCCAATGCTTCTGGAATATTTCATGATGAAACTACATTCTTTGATTGACATTTTGGTGTTGAGTTTGCATTTTTATCATTTGTGGTTTCTGGTTTGTGAATTTCCTAAGTAGGTGTGACAATTTGTGTCACACCTTTGCATGTTCATCTTGTGCTATGTGTTTACCCTATCAAATGATGCTCAATTGTTCTGATTTTTTGCATGCTGATCATATGAGATGTCTTGAATATGCATGAATTTTTCCAGATTTTTGTGAATCATTTTTGATTTAATTGAGATTTTTCATTCTGTTTGATCACAGTTGGACTTTAAAATTGCATTGAACTTAGAATGATCATGAAATGCATTTGGTAAATGATATGAATGTGAGACTTTTTGCTATGTGTCAATAATTGTTTGAAGTTTCATCATGTCAAATTTCAGCTTTTGTTTTAGATTTTTTCCTCATCTTTGACCTTAGGCTTTGTCCTAGTGGTTTGCCTCTCATGTTCGAAGCTTTGTTTCAGGTTACACATTCAAGTTACACAATTGATGATACCTCATCTTGAGAGCATTTGATATTTGCTTTTGATTACTAATGTGTGTTTTCTAGGGCTGTTGACTCAATTGAGTTTGACTTTTGGTTTCCACATTGTGTATATTGGTTATCCGTTGCATTAACTGTTGGTTGTTTGTCTGTACAGTTGAACTGATTTGTTTGATGTTTCCACAGGTACATTAGTTGCTTAAGTTCACTTTGAACTTGCTTTTGCTTGGTTGCTTAACCACTTAGGTATAACCTCTCTTCTTCATGTAGTCTGGAAGACCTGGCCTGTTATGTGGTCAGGCACCTGTCTGAAGTCCTCCTTAAGAGGCAATGCTTGTGATTGTTTACTCTTTGTGCCAAGCAGGAAAAGACCTCTTATGAGGCAATTGGTAGATAAAAGAGATGTGTAGTCCATCTCTTACTATTCAGTGTGTCATCCCTTTGCTCACATTACATGTTGATGCATTGTGGATACTAACCCAAGATCTATAGAGTCATTCACTTGTGGAGAGAGTTCCAACTTTCTGAACTCCCACACCTTCTATTATTCAATGCTCTCCCTGACCAGGGATAAGAGCTATGAGGCACACCCCTCATCTCCAGTTCATCTGCTTCACCTTAACTCTCAATGTTAAGGTTAAGAGCACCACTTACCCCATTCCAGTTGACTGTAAAGTCTAACCTTGCTTGAGCCTAATTGCTTGTATATAGTGTGTGCTAACTGAATTGATTATTTGTTTACTTGATTCATCTGTGCATATTTGCTTGAGTGTGCCTTAGTGCATTTATCATCATTTGTATATCATTTCATAAACTTTGCTTTATAGCATTTTTGCTTTGTCCATGCAGGAGACAAGCATAAGTCCATTACTTGGCAGTTGTTCCAATGATATGGTGTGAGACTAGTGTAAATCCATTGATTGGTATCCGGTATCCATGTTTGTTTGTGAGATTGGTATAAGTCCATTGATTGGCATCCGATATCATTGTTTTGTTTTAGAGATTGGTGTAAATCCATTGATTGGTATCCGGTATCCACCTTTGTTTGTGAGATTGGTATAAGTCCATTGATTGGCATCCAGTATCACCTTGATTTGTTCATTTGCTTACTTGCATTGTTGCCTCATTCCAAAGGACACACTTGAATCATCTTCCATATGATTTCAAGAGGTGAACATCTAAGAAGTTTTACTTCTTCACCCTTCCATTTTTGTGTGTGTTTTCAAAACTCCCTTTTCACATGTTAATTCAAAAACCTTGACATATCGTGCAAACATTCTCATTTCTTTTCAAATTAGAAACCTAGGCTTTAGGCCTTTGATTTTTCAAACTCCATTTCATAACACTTCAGTGAATTGAATTCTAATCATACCTTGACCATTCTTTTTGTGAATAAATTCTAATTGATTAACTTCACTCATTCAATTGTTTTGTGGCTTTGTCCATTCTTGATAAGTTTTCATACATTAGCCATATGTTTGATTTATCCTAGTTGGTTGATATTAATCTCAGCTTCTTGTCCTTAGTGATTGAATTGTAAGACTTCCTTGCTTATTATAGGGTTAACCCCTCACTAGCAAGTTGAAGCTTTTCTCACATGGTGGACCTGTTGTTTGTATAAGGTTGAGTTTTCCCCCGTGGATAACGAAAGACCTTAGGGCTTTTGTTTTAAAATGAACCCACTCATATTTTGGAAATCTTTTAGCCGAACTACGGTGTTTTGATCCTTACCTTCCATGGAAAGGTACGTAGGCAATGGGTTCATCCGTTCAAACACAAAAATAATAACTTGTATATTCTTTTCTCATCTTCCCAATCATGTTTGCACAATATGTCATAAACAAATAAACCTTTGATACAACAAGTGTGAAAAGGGCTCCCTAGGAGTACCTAGGACGTTTTGGGTGCCTAACACCTTCCCATTGCGTAATTAACCCCTTACCCAGATTCTCTGATCTTTTCATTAGTTTTCTATGTGTAAAACTTCTTAGGCTTTTGTTCGCTTTTTAGCCATTCCTTGGGATAAATAAAAGTGCGGTGGCGACTCGATTCTTTGTATGCTTTGCTTTTGGTTTAATCAATAAATCATAAAGTGACGAATACACCGCTACAGAAAAGTGGCGACTCTGCTGGGGAGAAGAGATTAAGACCCTCCTTGGTGGTTTTGCCTACTTTTCACCCTTGTTGTATGATATTTGTTTATTTGTTATTTGACATATTTTTGTACAATTTGGGATAACTGTATTGATTGTAATGCTTGAATTGCTTGATATACAATTGTTGTTTGCTTTGGTGATCTCTGTGAGATGAGTTCTATACCCGAACTCGAGTGCACTCTAGGATAGGAGAATGACATAGTCTCGTCGACTTGTGTGGAGTATTCCTTAACAAGTTGACTTGCGAGTCCATTCACTTGGTGGAGGTCATGTTGGATTAATAATGTCACACAAGTCATTTGTGGTTAGGCATTATTCTTTCAATCATGTGCCTTAGAAGCCAAGGACCGTAGTTTACCAAGCCCATCTCGGCCTATTTTTAGGACGTAGTGCGGAGGTCGTTCAGATGTCAGATCTGATGCGATTGTTACGCGATACTACACTCATAAGAGTCTCTCTTGAGAATATTTTTGGAATACGAGTATTCATTCCTCCGATAATATCCGAAAGATGGGACGATGATTATGGGAACCTCTGGTAAAACATGTCTGGCAGGTTTAAACCCTAGTACACTCCCTTTGGGTGGTTCTTAACCAGGACTCCATGCTCGTGACTCTCAGCAAACCCGTGATTCATGGTTGAGTCGTTCAGACATCCTTAATATCAATGGAACTTGGGTGTCGATAAGGTGAAAACCATAATCCACCAAAATGGATGATTGATATTAAGGATGATTGAGCCGGTTCATGTATTGTTAATATCAATGGAACTTGGGCGTTGATAAGGTGCAAACCATAATCCACCAAAATGGATGATTGATATTAGGGATACAATGAGCCTTCCCATGACCTTTGTCTGGTGTGACTTGCTTAATCCTTGAGTGTGATTGTTGCATTCATGCATTCATGCATTCATCTGCATTCATGTCATAAAAAGAAAAGAAAATTTTCAAGGAACTTAAAGGGTTTATTTGCAAAATTTTCAGACATGGAAAGACCGAAAAGGCATACAAAGAAGTACAACTTTAGACAACCTGATGTGAAAGAGGTAAGGAATCTGACATCCTATGTATTAGATCCCTTGGGTTTCAAAGCTCGCTATGGGAAGCTTCTGCCTCTGTTGACTACTCAGGTTGTTGAGGGTTTGATGAGTACTTTGGCTCAGTTCTATGATCCTCTGTATCACTGCTTCTCTTTTCCGGACTTCCAGTTGTTGCCTACGCTTGAGGAGTATGCTCATCTTATTGGGATCCCGATTCTGGATCAGGTGCCGTTTAGTGGCTTAAAGAGTATTCCGACTTCTCGAGAGATTGCAGACTTGTTGTACATAGATGAATCCCTGATTGAGGCGCATATGACTACCAAAGGTGGAATTCAAGGTCTTCCTTCTGAGTTCCTCATCGCTCAAGCTACCGTTTATGGGAAGGCCATGAGTGAGGATGCCTTTGAGGCTTTATTTGTGTTGCTCATCTATGGACTGGTATTGTTCCCCAACATCGACAAATTTGTGGATGTGAACGCCATTAGGATCTTTTCAGTTCTTAATCCCATTCCGACTCTGTTGGGTGATGCCTATTTCTCTTTGCATATGAGGAATGCAAAGGGTGGAGGAGTTATTGTATGCTGTTTGCCTCTGCTGTATAAGTGGTTTATTTCTCACTTACCGCAGACGGTCGCTTTCAAGGAGAACAAGGGATGTCTACGGTGGTCTACGAGACTCATGTCTCTCACTAATGACGATATCTCTTGGTATGATCGCGTGTATGATACAGTTCAGATCATTGATTATTGTGGTGAATTCCCTAATGTTCCTCTTCTTGGTACATGTGGTGGGATCAACTACAATCCTATCTTAGCACGTCGTCAGCTTGGGTTCCCCCTAAAGGATAAACCTCATAACATTCTGTTAGAAGGTGTATTCTTTCAGGAGGGTAAAGATCCCCAAGGCCTGAAAGCCAGATTTGTCCGCGCTTGGCGCAAGATTCAGAAGAAGGGTAGAAGCGAATTGGGTCCAAAGAACTGCATAGCTTTGGAGCCATATACCTCTTGGGTCAGACAGAGAGCTTCAGAGTATCTGATGCCGTATGATTATCCGAGACCTACACCATTGGTTGTGGTTGGGCCTTCAACCCTCCCTAACCAAGATGTAGAGGAGTTGAGAGAAGAAGACCTTTCACGTGCCTGGATCCGTGAAAGAGAAGAGCTGCTTCAGCAGATCAAGGAGAAGGACGCTCTGATCGAGTTTCTCGAGCATCAGGTGATCGATGATCCGAATGATACCTGGACTTCTCTGCTCCCTCAGTCTTCCAAATTCTGGAGGAGGAAGTATGATCGACTCACGAAAGAGAAAGCGGATATGGAAGCAGCATATGAGAGAGAGATCAAGAAGCTTTGTGTATCTCGAGCTTCTAGGGATCCATAGGATGTTTATTTTCCTTTTCCCTTGTAATAATCAAAAATGCTGTACTTCTTTGTTTCAAATATATTTGATGAGATATTTTCCATAAAATTAAATGCTCAAATATTCAGAAATTTGCAAATAGAACCTTAAAAGTTCCTTGAAAATAAAAAACAAAGCATATGCACAAGCACTACATGCATCATTTTGCATAAGCAGGTTGTTCTGGTCTTCTTGTCTGTGGCCTAACTCTGTGCTCTTCATTTATTTTGAAGACAAGCTGACTCACTGGTACTATACCAGAGCCAATTCTGCAAGAGTGATGGATCAACTTGAACAAGAGAACAGAGAGCTGAAGGAAGAAGTCGCTCGTCTGAGTGCTCTGATGGAGCAGTTTCTGGCTGCTCAGAATCAACCTTCTCCACCTCCTACAACTCCTTCCCAGAGGACGGTTATATCTGAAGTGGTCGCTCCGACTGTGCCAGCTGCTAGTGCTCACTTTATGCCGAATGCCATGCCAGCCGGGTTTCCGTGGGGTATGCCTCCGGGTTTCATGCCAGATATTCCAGCACCTACCTTTGCTTCTATGCCGGCATCTAGCCCGGTCCTTGCTGCTGCTCCTCCTGTCGTGCATACCATTCCCAGGGTAGACGACACCATCTATCATTCTGAGCCGTCTGAGGGCCCAGATGTCAATGAAAAGATGGACGCGATGAATGACCAATTCCTTGAGCTGCGAAAGGAATTGAAGACCCTCCGAGGGAAAGATCTGTTTGGCAAGTCTGCTGCTGAACTTTGCCTTGTTCCCGGTGTTAAGATTCTAATCAAATTCAAAGTCCCTGACTTTGAGAAATACAAGGGGAACACCTGCCCTCTTGCTCACCTGGTCATGTACGCCAGGAAAATGTCTACGCAAACCGATAATGATCAGCTTCTGATTCATTACTTCCAGGATAGTTTGTCCGGTGCGGCTCTTCGCTGGTATATGAGCCTTGATAGCGCAAACATCCGATCCTTCAACGATCTTGGCGAAGCCTTCGTCAAGCAGTACAAGTACAATGTAGATATGGAGCCTGACCGTGATCAACTCAGGGCCATGTCTTAGAAGGATAAAGAGACATTTAAAGAGTACGCCCAGAGGTGGCGAGAGTTAGCAGCTCAGATTACTCCTCCGCTGGAAGAGAAAGAAATGACTAAGATCTTCTTGAAGACGCTTAGCTCATTCTATTATGAGCGGATGGTAGCTAGTGCTCCTTCTGATTTCACCGAAATGGTGAACATGGGGATGCGTCTGGAGGAGGGTGTCCGTGAAGGACGGTTGTCTAAAGATGAAGGCTCTTCTAAATGGTATGGGGCGTTTAAGAAGAAAGATGGGGAGGCACATGCTGTGCAGTCTCATGCTAAATCCAAAGGACTCTCTGATAAGAGGAAGCCAGTGCGTCATCAGCACCAGGTGGCTAGTGTAGCACCTGTTTTCAGGGATAATTATCATCAGCAACATCAGCAATATCATCGTCAGCAACACAATCAGCAACAATCTTCTCAACAGTATCAGCAACAGCCTCGTCCACAACAACAGGCTTACCAGCCTCGTGGTAGCACCAGTAATCAGGCCAATCTGAACTATGATAGGAAGAAGATCAGTTTCGATCCTATTCCCATGTCTTATGCAGAGTTGTATCCCTCTTTAATAGAGCGGAAGCTGATTACTCCGAGAGATCCTCCGGCTATACCGGTCAACCCTCAGTGGTGGTATAAGCCTGATCTGCACTGTGTCTATCATTCTGGCGCTCCGGGCCATGATGTAGAAAACTGCTTTCAGCTGAAGACTAAGGTTCAGGACCTTATGCGATGCGGCATTCTGAGCTTCGAGGACTCAGGCCCCAATGTTACAAAGAACCCATTGCCCGAGCATGGGAAATCAGTGAACATGGTCCAGGGGTGCCCTGGGAAGTATAAAGTCAAATATGTGAGCCATATTCGACAGTCATTGGTCGAGTTGCATCGTCTCCTGTGTGAGTACAGCCATATGGAGCATGACCATGACAGATGCCGCATTTGCTCTGTTAATCGTTTGGATTGTCGCCAAGTGCGAAAGGATCTTCAAGAGCTGCTAGATGAAGGTACTATTGAGATTCTTCAGAACCGAAATGTTGATGAAGATGAACCAGAAGTGAATGTTATCTCTCCTGTGTTCAAATTGCCTGAGCCTGTTGTCATCCGTTATGATGGTAGCAAGCCGAAGGTCTCTCCTTCACTGATAATCAAGCCTGCAGGCCCTGTGCCTTATTCTTCTGAGAAAGCTATTCCCTTTTGTTACAGTGCTGTTGCTGTTGAAGATAGGAAGGAAGTGCCGTTGCCTTCAACCTCTGTTACCAATATTGCTGACGTGAGCGGGTTGACCCGTAGTTGTCGTGTGTTCTCTGCACCCCCAAAGCCTCACGTTGCTTCTGATTCTGCTGAGAGTCCGGTTGGGACTACTGTGAATGTTCAGAATCCGGCACTTGCTGTTGCCAGACCCTCCTCTGTACAAAAGACTCCTGCTTCTTCTGTTGGCCCTAGTGGCATTGTGAATGAAGAATGTGATGAGATGCTGAGGCTCATCAAGAAGAGTGAGTACAACGTTGTAGACCAGCTTCTACAAACGCCGTCCAAGATCTCCGTTCTTTCGTTGCTTCTGAATTCAGAACCTCATAGAGAGGCTCTGCAGAAAGTTCTGGATCTGGCATATGTCGATCACGACGTCACCATAGAACAGTTTGACAGTATAGTTGCAAACATCACTGCTTGCAACACTTTGAGTTTCTGTGACGCTGAAATCCCTGAGGAGGGAAGAGACCACAACATGGCTTTACACATTTCCATGAATTGCAAGACTGACGCCATGTCCAACGTGCTGGTGGACACTGGGTCATCTCTTAATGTATTTCCAAAAACCACACTCTCTCGATTGTCATATCAGGGGCCTCCCATGAGGCAGAGTGGGGTTGTTGTGAAGGCTTTCGATGGGTCGCGCAAGACTGTGATTGGGGAAGTTGATCTCCCAATCAAAATTGGACCAAGTGACTTCCAAGTTACCTTCCAGGTTATGGATATCCACCCATCTTATAGCTGTCTCCTTGGTAGACCATGGATTCACGAGGCTGGCGCAGTGACATCCACCCTACACCAGAAGCTGAAATTTGTTAAGAACAAGAAACTGGTTATGGTAGGGGGAGAAAAGGCTCTCCTGGTTAGCCACTTGTCTTCTTTCTCATACATTGATGCTGAGGATGAAGTTGGAACGCCTTTCCAAGCTTTGTCTATTGCTGAGCCAATTGAGAAGAAGTCTCCTTCATTTGCTTCCTACCATGATGCGAAACTGGCCATTGAATGTGGTGCAGTTGCTGGTTTAGGGAAGATGATTGAACTTGAAGACAATAGATCCCGGGCTGGAATTGGCTACTCTTCTGGGGCATTCAACGAGCAAGGTCTGTTTAAGAGTGGAGGTTTCATCCATGCTGATCAAGCTGAAGAGGCTGCTGCTATTCTAGAAGAAGATGCAGAGGACTTGAACAACTTTGTCATCCCTGGTGGTGTCTGCCACAATTGGGTCGCTGTAGATGTTCCTACAGTCATTCATAGATCAGAGTAATGGTTCACTTTGTTCAAAACCCTTCTCCCATGCCAAAAGGAGAAGTGATGACATTATTGGCAACATTTATACAATGATATTTCATTCAATTAATGCATTGTTAAACATTTGTTTTCCATTTGTTTTCACTTTTTGCTTTTTGCATGAAATCAGTGATCACAAAAAACCCTGAAAAACAAGAAAGCAATCTTTTCATCTGCATAAATGATTTGCTTGTTTAAATTCTAAAGTTTGTTATTAACCAAAACCATTATGCAGGTTGATTCTAAAACCCATTGAACATAATGATCCAACGCCATCTCCCAATTTTGAATTCCCTGTATTCGAGGCAGAGGAAGATGACGTTGAGGGGATTCCCGATGAGATTACCCGTCTTCTTGAGCACGAGAAGAAGATCATTCAGCCGCATCTCGAAGATCTGGAAACAGTCAACTTGGGGTCTGAGGATTGTGTTCGTATGGTGAAGATTGGGGCACTTCTTGAAGAGTCTGTCAAGAAGGGGTTGATTGAGTTGCTACGAGAATATTCCGATATCTTCGCTTGGTCGTATGAAGACATGCCGGGTCTAGATACAGATATTGTGCAACATTTCCTGCCTTTGAAGCCTCAGTGCGTGCCTGTGAAGCAGAAGCTCAGAAGAACTCATCCAGATATGGCAGTGAAGATCAAAGAGGAAGTTCATAAGCAAATTGATGCGGGGTTTCTGGTGACTTCTACATATCCTCAATGGGTGGCCAATATTGTGCCTGTGCCTAAGAAGGACGGAAAAGTCCGTATGTGTGTTGATTACAGAGATTTGAATAAAGCTAGTCCAAAAGATGATTTCCCTCTACCACACATTGACATGTTGGTAGACAATACAGCTAAATTTAAAGTCTTTTCCTTTATGGACGAATTTTCCGGATATAACCAAATCAAGATGGCACCCGAAGATATGGAGAAGACAACATTCATCACACCTTGGGGAACATTCTGTTATCGAGTGATGCCCTTCGGTTTGAAGAACGCCGGAGCCACGTATCAACGAGCTATGACTACCTTGTTTCATGATATGATGCACAAGGAGATAGAGGTCTATGTTGATGATATGATTGCTAAGTCCCGAACGGAAGTTGAACATGTTGAGCATTTGTTGAAGCTTTTTCAGCGTCTGAGGAAGTTTAGACTTCGTCTGAATCTGAACAAATGTACATTTGGAGTCCATTCTGGCAAGTTGTTGGGCTTTATTGTCAGCGAGAGAGGTATTGAAGTTGATCCTGCAAAGGTCAAAGCAATACAAGAGATGCCTGCACCCAAAACTGAGAAGCAAGTCCGAGGTTTTCTTGGGCGCTTGAATTATATTTCCAGATTTATATCCCACATGACTGCCACATGTGCGCCGATATTCAAGCTCCTTCGGAAAGATCAGTCTCATGATTGGACCGAGGATTGCCAGAAAGCTTTCGACAGTATCAAAGAGTATCTGTCTGAACCTCCGATCTTGTCTCCTCCTGTGGAAGGAAGACCCCTGATTATGTATCTGACTGTTCTTGAAGACTCGATGGGTTGTGTACTCGGTCAACAAGATGAATCAGGGAAGAAAGAATTTGCTATCTACTACCTCAGTAAGAAGTTTACTGATTGTGAGTCTCGATACTCTATGCTTGAGAAGACGTGCTGTGCTTTGACCTGGGCTGCTAAGCGTTTGCGCCAGTACATGATAAATCATACAACTTGGTTGATATCCAGAATGGATCCAATTAAGTATATTTTCGAGAAGCCTGCTTTAACTGGGAGGATTGCCCGTTGGCAGATGTTATTGTCTGAGTATGATATCGAGTATCGAGCTCAGAAAGCTATCAAAGGTAGTATCTTGGCTGACCATTTAGCGCACCAGCCGATTGAAGATCATCAGTCTGTTCAGTATGACTTCCCAGATGAGGAGATTCTGTATTTGAAAATGAAAGATTGTGATGAGCCTACACTTGATGAAGGTCCCGAACCTGGTTCCAGATGGACGATGGTGTTTGATGGCGCTGTAAATCAGTACGGAAATGGTATTGGGGCAGTAATCATTACTCCTCATGGCACTCATATTCCACTTACAGCAAGGCTAACTTTCAAATGCACGAATAATATGGCTGAGTATGAGGCCTGTATTATGGGACTGGAAGAATGTATTGATTTGAGAATCAAGCATCTTGATGTGTATGGTGATTCGGCCCTGGTTGTTAATCAGATCAAGGGTGAATGGGAGACGAATCAGCCAGGTCTCATTCCGTATAGAGATTATGCGAGGAGGATTTCAACGTTCTTTACTGAAGTTGACTTTCATCATATTCCTCGAGAAGATAATCGGATGGCAGATGCTCTTGCTACGCTTGCTTCCATGATTGTGGTCAAGTTTTGGAATGAAGTTCCCAACATTGCCGTGATGCGCTTGGATAGACCAGCTCACGTGTTTGCAGTTGAAGAAGTGAAAGATAACAAGCCTTGGTATTTTGATATCAAGAATTTCCTCCAGAACCAGGTCTACCCGCCTGGGGCATCTGTGAA
This sequence comes from Lathyrus oleraceus, assembly GCF_024323335.1. NCBI lineage: Eukaryota > Viridiplantae > Streptophyta > Magnoliopsida > Fabales > Fabaceae > Lathyrus > Lathyrus oleraceus. The sequence continues at coordinate 486,490,391 of NC_066584.1, read as the reverse complement.
AGATAGGAAAACCTTGAGAAGGTTGTCAGGCAGTTTCTACCTCAGTGGTGAAGTGCTGTACAAGAGAAATTTTGACATGGTTTTGCTCAGATGCGTGGATAGACACGAAGCAAACCTGTTGATGACTGAGGTCCATGAGGGTTCATTTGGTACTCATTCCAATGGACATGCCATGGCTAGAAAGATGTTGAGAGCAGGCTACTATTGGCTGACAATGGAGTCTGACTGCTGCAAATATGTGAAGAAATGCCACAAGTGTCAGATTTATGCGGATAAGATTCATATCCTCCGACACTTCTGAATGTGATTTCATCACCATGGCCTTTCTCTATGTGGGGAATCGACATGATCGGCATGATTGAACCGAAAGCGTCCAATGGACACAGGTTTATTCTCGTAGCAATTGATTACTTCACCAAATGGGTTGAAGCCGCTTCGTATGCGAATGTGACCAGGCAGGTGGTCGTGAAGTTTATCAAAAATCAGCTGATTTGCCGTTATGGTGTGCCAGATAAGATCATTACTGATAATGGATCTAATCTGAATAATAAGATGATGGAAGAGTTGTACGCTGAATTCAAGATTGCACACCATAATTCCTCTCCCTACAGGCCTAAGATGAATGGGGCTGTTGAAGCTGCTAATAGGAATATCAAGAAGATTATCCAGAAGATGACAGTTACGTACAAAGATTGGCATGAGATGCTTCCATTTGCTTTGCATGGATATCGTACATCTGTCCGCACTTCAACAGGGGCAACCCCTTTCTCTCTTGTTTACGGCATGGAGGCTGTTCTCCCAGTAGAGGTGGAGATCCCATCGATGAGAGTATTGATGGAAGCCAAGTTGACTGATGCTGAATGGATTCAGAGTCGTTATGACCAACTGAATTTGATTGAAGAGAAGTGATTAACTGCCATGTGCCATGGTCAGTTATATCAGCAGAGAATGAAGAAAGCATTCGATAAGAAGGTCAAGCCTCGCGTGTTCCGAGAAGGTGACCTCGTGCTCAAGAAAGTCTTGTCTTTCGCGCCCGATTCCAGGGGCAAGTGGACTCCAAACTACGAAGGTCCATATGTTGTTAAGAGAGCCTTTTCAGGCGGTGCTTTGATGCTTACAACAATGGATGGGGAGGATTTCACTCGTCCTGTGAATTCAGATGCAGTCAAGAAATACTTTGCCTAAAAAAAAAGAGTATATGCAAATCAAAAACATAATAGCTCGCTAAGTTGAAAACCCGAAAGGGCGGCTTAGGCAAAAATGAGCGCCTCGGTGGAGAACCCGAAAGGGTAATCCAGGCAAAAATTAGAGACATAAAAAAGAAAGAATATTTGCATCCCGCTAGATTGAGTACCCCACCCTGGGGCAATCTAGGCAAAAAAAATTAGGGATTTGGCAAGTAACTGCATCCTGACAAGAATTTCTGTTCCGCAATTGTCTTTTCGTCAGAGGTTCTCGATTCGTCGCCTACTGAAGCTTCGCATACATCGAGATTCAAATTGGTAGAGAAAGGATCATTATGTTCAATATAGCCCTCTTCCAATATATATCACTGATTTCAAATTTGTACAGATCTATGGAGTTTTGCCATTTGCAGACTACCATTTCATCAAATCAATTTGAGCCTTTATCCAATTATTTGCATTCTTATTTGTTTCAATTCAACAAATGTTTTGCATGTTTTAATTGATAAAATATCATTGTTTTAAACAAATAAATTTTTTCAAATTATTGTTTTTAACAAAGTGAACATTCACAATGATGAAAGGATACTTAAGAATTTCTCAGTGCTCTCCCAAGGGTGACATGATTTCCATCAGGGTAAGACATTCGTTCATTATTCCTGGCATGGCTGTATTCTTTTTCCAGACTGTTTTTTGGGGTTTCTCCCCAAGCAGAGTTGTTGTTGGGTTTTCTCCCAATCAGAGTTTCTGTGGTGGTTCTATATCCCCCAGAGCAGAGCACTTGTTGAGACTTCACAATCCTCTCCAACAATGTTCTCTCCTCAGCATGGATGTCTCTTGGAAGACTCAGTGGTGGATAGGTTGACATCCCTGTATTTCATCACTTTCCTCAGCACAGTCGCTAGTGGAATCTGTGATATATCCCCAGAGCAGAGCGCTTGTGGAAGACTTCGTTTTTCTCTAGCAGTAGTCTCTCCCCAGCACGGTTGTTTGCCTCTTGGAAGATTCAGTGGTTGAGTGGGTTGACATCCCAATGCTTTATCCTCTTCCCCCGGCAAAATTGCTAGTGGAATTGTTGATATCTCCCCTCAGAGTGCTTGTTGAGGTTTTTCACCTCTTAACCCTTCAGTAGAGCGGCGAGGTCTGTCCTCCTCAACAGTTGTGGTAGTTTGTGAAGGTTCAGTGTTTGACGGTCAGTCCCCTGCTGTCCTTCTCTTTCTCCGGCAAAATCTCCAGTAGTTTGGTTGCATGGCCGATGATCTTCCCCTGCAGAGTTCGGTTGATTTCCCGATTGTTTTGATCCCCAGTAGAGTGGCTTGTATGGAAGAATCTACTTGTGCGATCTTTTCTCCCTTTGTGGGTTGATTCCCGTTAGAATCATTGACAGTATCCTCGGTAGAGTTGCTTGTGCAGCCAGATTTCTACGTGGATAATCTGTTCTCCCTTTGTGTGTTGTTCCCCAGCGGAGTTATGTGGAGTTGCCTTCGCAACAGTTATTGCTTGTGCAGTGAACTCTTGTTCTCTTGCAGGAATCTCTTGATTTTCTCTACATCCCCCAACGGATTTGCTTCAGTAGCAATCTCTGCCTGCTGTGAACTTTTGTTCCCCAGTTGGGTCGACCGTTGATCCATCACTCAGAGATTTGGTGTTTCCCTTGATATCTCTGATCTTTTTCCTCCTCGCAGATCTTTGCTTTTCAGCATTTGGATCTCCAGCAGATTGGCTTTCCAGTTCGGATTTCTTGGTTTTCCTCTGGAAATGTAGTACTGGGCGTTTGTTCCCTGGGCCTGTTTGTGTTAGAAATGTATTTTTTGTCAGCATTCATCAAACATAAATCACGCATATTCATGCATAATCATAAACATACAGATATTCATGTTGCATTTTTTGCCATATATCTTTTGTTTGTTGTTTCCTGCTAATGGTAATACAGATCTCCCCAATAGATCTCCCAAGCAGATGTCGGGTGTTTAATCTCTCAAAATAGAGTCAGCCCTTAAGCAGAAAGTGTCTATCCTTTCCTGCCTTTCCCCACCTAGATACATCCTCGTGGATGACGGTTATTTCCGTTCCCTCCCAACATGTAATGGGATGGGTTTTCCCTTTTGAGTTCTATCCTCATTAGGACGAATCTTGATTCAGTCCGCCTTTTGGTTCGATCCTAAATTGGCCTTTTTCAACTGTCTCTCGTGCTTCCCTGTGGTATAAATGAATAGTTGCTTACTAACCGACGCTCATTCATCTTATCCTCAGTGGAACTCTTTTTGGGCCTCTGCCTACAAACCAGCAGTTGTAAGTCCTATCTTTGCGGTTTTTTTCTACCTACTACCCGGTAGTTATAAACCCGTTTTCTCCTCTAACGGAGTTAACTTTGTTGTTCATCCCAACCGATGACAATTCCCCTTCTGTGGTTTTCTACCCGATCTTTGGTAGATGTAATCCCCTCTTTGTGGTTATCTTCATCTAGTTCTCGATGTTGATTTTCCCTTTGTTTGGATAAGTTGCTTGAGTAAGCACTTATATCCTCAGCAAGTCTTTTGTGGATAATTGCCGTATGCTAGCAATTTTATCCCCAGCGGGCCCTTTCACCTTTTGTCAGTGATTGTGTTCCCCGGATCATTGATTCTCATCAATGTATCCCCGGCGAGTCTTCTTTCATTTACCCTTTTGTTGGTAATGTCTGTTGCTCCCTTTGATTGGTCATCATTATATACCTAGTTTTGGTATCCCGATGCCTTTCTTTTCGGTTGATTTATCCTTTATTAACCCAGTAACCGGTTGTGGATAATCTTCCATGCGAGTATATTATCTACGTTTTTGACGGCTATAGATAATATATCTCATGCACTGTTCGGTCGAAGCCTTTCGTGTTTCCCCAGTCGAGTAAGATTCGTATTCCTTGTGGAATCGAATGTCCATCCTATAAACAAGACTGCTTTTCTAGCTTTCTTCAGGGTGATGAGTGTTTTGGAACACAAACCAATTCACGATTTCAGATTTTTATCCTATAAACAACCTACAACCCGGTTAAGGATAATCTTCCTTGTGAGTATACTATCCACGTTCTGACGGTAATGGATATTATGTCTCATGCACTTTTGGGTCAATCTTTTGATTGTTTTCTCCGCAGAGTAAGATTCGTATTCCTTGTGGAATCGAATGTCCATCCTATAAACAAGTCTGCTTTTCTAGCTTTCTTCAGGGTGATGAGTGTTTTGGAACACAAACCAATTCGCGATTTCGGATTTTTATCCTATAAACAACCTACAACCCGGTTCAGGATAATCTTCCATGCGAGTATATTATCTACATTTTTGACGGCTATAGATAATATATCTCATGCACTCTTTGGTTGAATCCTTTGTTTGTTTCCCCAACTGAGTAAGATTTGTATTCTTTACAGAATCAAATGTCCATCCTATAAACAAGTCTGCTTTTCTAGCTTTCTTCAGGATGATGAGTGTTTTGGAACCACACACCAATTCATGCTTTGGTCGGTCACCTGTTACATACCTACAACCCGGTATCCTTGGTGTTCCTTCCTGTCTGCTCCCTATTATGACCTTGGTACCTTGTGGAGTCAGATTTCCCTGAGTTGAAGTATACCTTTTTCAGGTTTTCCTCAGATGATTTGGTCGATTGATATCTCTCACCCGTACACAGGTCTTAGATATTCTTTCTTCCCGAGCATGTTACTCACTAACCGGTAACATCTCATCCTTTGGCTTCCCCTGGAAAGTCTTTGTTAGATTTCCCCAGCGGAGTTGTGTTTCTATTCGTGTTGCTGTATTGGCGTTCTCCCCAGTACACGCATTTTGTGAGTCAGTTTGAGTCTTTCCAATGGATGTGTCATCCTTTGGAATTCTTTCTTTCCCCGGTTTGAGTTCTTTCTCCCCAGTGAGGTCTCCAATCCAGTTGTGCCTTGTTCACGCAGTGTCTAATCCCAGTTTTCCCTAATTTAGAGTCGTGTCCTGCTCACGCATTCTTTCTTTTCTTATTATCCCCATGAGAGTCCTGCCAGAGTCTCTGTTCCTGGTGAGTATATTACTCCGATGGATCGTCTTTTCTTCTTTGTGGACCCATATTCCCCACAGAGTTTTATTTGTGTTTTGCATGCATACATCTGCATCATGAGGTCTCTTAGGGACCAAAATTTGTCTCATTACTATTATTTAAGCCCATTCTACTGCGTCGAGATGAAGATTTCTAAATTTCACTTCTCCGGCTAGAATGACCTTAAATAGGGGCATTTGTAAGACCCCAATTTTGTCCCTAAGATCCCTCATGGCATCATATCACATCATTCATTGCCTCAAGGACCATTGTGCACTTTGCCTGCTTCCCTGTGGGTGGGTTATCTTTTTGAGAGTGGTTCTTGATCACCAAGCATGTTTTGCATTTGTATATCATTGCATTTCATTTTTGTCACTAACCAAAAGTACAAAAATATGTCATCTAACCTTGTTACTTGCATATGATCAATCACAGGTCAAGATAGTCAAAGGCAGCCATTGAGCAATAGATGGTGGCCATTCTTGAGAATTTGGACACCACAATCATTATCAAGAGTTCACATGAGCTATGACATCATTTTGAATCAAAACCCCAAGTGGTAGAGGCTTGAATCTCATCAAGGCATTCTTCAGTCAACTGAAACCCTAACCAGTCAACTGCTCAGTCAACTGTGGATTTTGGAGGTGGGAAGAGCCTAGAAATACTTCATTCATGTTCAAACAAGTCCCATTTAACATTTCAAACATCAACAATGAAGAATTTGAGGTCAGATGAAAACTTTCCAAAAATAGTAAGTGGCCTGTAATTTGGAATTGCCAAAAATGGAAAGGTTTTCTCCTCAAGATTACATCATCAAGCAAGCTTCAAATGAAATTTTGTTTAACATGAAAGTTGTAGATCTTTCTCTCCTATTTCCAAAATGTCCAAGAACATCAATTTCTCATTTGTGGTTGAAGAGATATGATCAAAACATGGCCAAGTGTGGATTGAACTTCAAAAGTGCATAACTTTCAAACCATAGCTCCAAATCATGTGGCTCTTTTTGCTAAATTCTTGTCATGACCTATAATTTCATAATCTTGCATTGCATTGCATAATTTCTCAACACATGAACTTTTGCATTTTCACTTGAATTTTGGAGGGAATTTTCACAATTTAAAATTGGTAATTCATTTGAATATTTTACAATTGCCAATGTTTCTAAAATGTGTTTTTAAGTGAAAATCATTTGAATTTCGTGCACTGTTCATTAACCCTCTCTATGCAAAGGTGAAAATACAAAAATGTGCAAAACACCTCCAAAGTTAATCATTCATTAGCATTTTGGTTAAACAGGATTAAGCATGACTAATTAGGAGTATATAACCTCAAACCCTAACAGAAAACACTAACCACAATTCACAAATTTCAGATCCAAAAATTTTCATCAAAATCTCTCTCAAATGTTTCTCTCATTTCTTCAAATCAATTGCATAATCCTTGCTTGATTCTTCATCTAACATCATCATAGAGTAAAATTCAAGCTAGATCCAGGTGAATCCGTGCCATTCGATGCAACTTGAGCTTGAAGAACATCAATGGTGAATTGCAAAATCCGTGGATTCAAGCTCAATTGAACATCCAAACCTCATCCAATACACTCCATAAGCTTGCTAGAAGAAGATCTAAACACTACAAGGCCAGGAACTCGTAGATTTTCAAACTGCTCTTCAAGAGGTCACGAATTCGACTCTCTCTTTTCTCATTTTTGTTATATGATTCTTGTAGAGCTTGCTTTTGTGATGATTCTGAGCTTTGTATCACTTAATTCCATGCTATATTGAGAGAGAATCGAAGATTTAAAGTTTTCATGATGAATCTTTCTTTGCTCGATCCATGCGTATTGTGTTGTTATTTGATGAAATGCATGTTGATTCTTGTTGTGTGATTGTAGATCTACATGTATGTATGCTCATTTGTTAATTCTGGAAAATTTGTTCATGATATGCTTGCTCTGTTACTGTTTTCTGGAAACGCGAAGAAGATGAAGTTTAGGCCACGGTTTCTGTTTTGAATAAACCACGCTTTTCCGTTCCCAAGTTCACTGAAAACCGTTGCCTTAGCGTTTCCTAGGGTTTGAAGGCAATTGGTGCATGGCGCGCTCCATGCTGAGCGCTGATTGGCCAGGTGAGAAATTAGTGAAACGCCGCGTTTAGTGGAGGGCGCCAAATCCAAATTCAAATTTTATTTCATATTAAATCAATTAATTCATGTTTCATGCAATTTTTATTTCATTTTCATATTGCATCTTCAAAAAACCATATAAAATCAAAAAACGACCCAATTTGCATGGGAATTTTTGCTATGATCTCCTTTTTCTCTCTAGTTTTATATCAGCATGATAATCAAAGTTGTGCCTGGCCTGGATTTATTTTTGCCTAAGGTTTTTGTATGTGTATGCTATTTTGACATTGCTTGCCTTTTCCTTTGTGAAATAATGTGTGTTGATCCAATGCTTCTGGAAATTTTCATGATGAAACTACATTCTTTGATTGACATTTTCGTGTTGAGTTTGCATTTTTATCATTTGTGGTTTCTGGTTTGTGAATTTCCTAAGTAGGTGTGACAATTTGTGTCACACCTTTGCATGTTCATCTTGTGCTATGTGTTTACCCTATCAAATGATGCTCAATTGTTCTGATTTTTTGCATGCTGATCATATGAGATGTCTTGAATATGCATAAAGTTTTCCAGATTTTTGTGAATCATTTTTGATTTAATTAAGATTTTTCATTCTGTTTGATCACATTTGGACTTTAAAATTGCATTGAACTTAGAATGATCATGAAATGCATTTGGTAAATGATATGAATGTGAGACTTTTTTCTATGTGTCAATAATTGTCTGAAGTTTCATCATGTCAAATTTCAGCTTCTGTTTTAGATTTTTTCCTCATCTTTGACCCTAGGCTTTGTCCTAGTGGTTTGCCTCTCATGTTCGAAGCTTTGTTTCAGGTTACACATTCAAGTTACACAATTGATGATACCTCATCTTGAGAGCATTTGATATTTGCTTTTGATTACTAATGTGTGTTTTGTAGGGCTGTTGACTCAATTGAGTTTGACTTTTGGTTTCCACATTGTGTATATTGGTTATCCGTTGCATTAACTGTTGGTTGTTTGTCTGTACAGTTGAACTGATTTGTTTGATGTTTCCACAGGTACATTAGTTGCTTAAGTTCACTTTGAACTTGCTTTTGCTTGGTTGCTTAACCACTTAGGTATAACCTCTCTTCTTCATGTAGTCTGGAAGACCTGGCCTGTTATGTGGTCAGGCACCTGTCTGAAGTCCTCCTTAAGAGGCAATGCTTGTGATTGTTTACTCTTTGTGCCAAGCAGGAAAAGACCTCTTATGAGGCAATTGGTAGATAAAAGAGATGTGTAGTCCATCTCTTACTATTCAGTGTGTCATCCCTTTGCTCACATTACATGTTGATGCATTGTGGATACTAACCCAAGATCTATAGAGTCATTTACTTGTGGAGAGAGTTCCAACTTTCTGAACTCCCACACCTTCTATTATTCAATGCTCTCCCTGACTAGGGATAAGAGCTATGAGGCACACCCCTCATCTCCAGTTCATCTGCTTCACCTTAACTCTCAATGTTAAGGTTAAGAGCACCACTTACCCCATTCCAGTTGACTGTAAAGTCTAACCTTGCTTGAGCCTAATTGCTTGTATATAGTGTGTGCTAACTGAATTGATTGTTTGTTTACTTGATTCATCTGTGCATATTTGCTTGAGTGTGCCTTAGTGCATTTATCATCATTTGTATATCATTTCATAAACTTTGCTTTATAGCATTTTTGCTGCGTCCATGGAGGAGACAAGCATAAGTCCATTACTTGGCAGTTGTTCCAATGATATGGTGTGAGACTAGTGTAAATCCATTGATTGGTATCCGGTATCCATGTTTGTTTGTGAGATTGGTATAAGTCCATTGATTGGCATCCGGTATCATTGTTTTGTTTTAGAGATTGGTGTAAATCCATTGATTGGTATCCGATATCCACCTTTGTTTGTGAGATTGGTATAAGTCCATTGATTGGCATCCGGTATCACCTTGCTTTGTTCATTTGCTTACTTGCATTGTTGCCTCATTCCAAAGGACACACTTGAATCATCTTCCATATGATTTCAAGAGGTGAACATCTAAGAAGTTTTACTTCTTCACCCTTCCATTTTTGTGTGTGTTTTCAAAACTCCCTTTTCACATGTTAATTCAAAAACCTTGACATATCGTGCAAACATTCTCATTTCTTTTCAAATTAGAAACCTAGGCTTTAGGCCTTTGATTTTTCAAACTCCATTTCATAACACTTCTTTGAATTGAATTCTAATCATACCTTGACCACTCTTTTTGTGAATAAATTCTAATTGGTTAACTTCACTCATTCAATTGTTTTGTGGCTTTGTCCATTCTTGATAAGTTTTCATACATTAGCCATAGGTTTGATTTATCCTAGTTGGTTGATATTAATCTCACCTTCTTGTCCTTAGTGATTGATTTGTAAGACTTCCTTGCTTATTATAGGGTTAACCCCTCACTAGCAAGTTGAAGCTTTTCTCACATGGTGGACCTGTTGTTTGTATAAGGTTGAGTTTTCCCCCGTGGATAACGAAAGACCTTAGGGCTTTTGTTTTAAAATGAACCCACTCATATTTTGGAAATCTTTTAGCCGAACTACGGTGTTTTGATCCTTACCTTCCATGGAAAGGTACGTAGGCAACGGGTTCATCCGTTCGAACACAAAAATAATAAGTTGTATATTCTTTTCTCATCTTCCCAATCATGTTTGCATAATATGTCATAAACAAATAAACCTTTTATATAACAAGTGTGAAAAGGGCTCCCTAGGAGTACCTAGGACGTTTTGGGTGCCTAACACCTTCCCATTGCGTAATTAACCCCTTACCCAGATTCTCTGATCTTTTCATTAGTTTTCTATGTGTAAAACTTCTTAGGCTTTTGTTCGCTTTTTAGCCATTCCTTGGGATAAATAAAAGTGCAGTGGCGACTCGATTCTTTGTATGCTTTGCTTTTGGTTTAATCAATAAATCATAAAGTGACGAATACACCGCTACAATGATGAAGAGAATATAGATATGGTAGGAATATGAACAAATGTCTTACCCTTTTGGAGATCATACTATCCTTGGGAGAGCATTGAAGATGTCCCAATTATCCTTTGAGTCATTGTGAATGTTCACTTTGTTTAAAAACAATTTAAAAACTTTATTTAAAACAATGATATTTATCAATTAAAACATGCAAACATATGTTGAACAGAAACAAATAAGAGTGCAAAGAATTGGATAAAGGCTCAAATTTATTTGATAGAATGGTAGTCTGCAAATGGCAAGACTCCATGGATCTTTACAAATTTGAAATTGGTGATATATATTGGAAAAAGGCTACATTGAACATAATGACCATTTCTCCACCAACTCTGAATCCAATGTATTTGAAGCTTCAGTTGATGATGACTGAGCGAGATGGTTTGTAGGACAAAGTCTTGTCAGGATGCAGTTACTTGCCAAATCCCTAATTTTTTCCTAGATTGCCCCAGGGTGAGGTACTCAATCTAGCGGGATATTTTTTTTTATGTCTCTAACTTTTGCCTGGATCGCCCTTTCGGGTTTTCAATCCACCGAGACGCTCATTTTTGCCTAAGCCACCCTTTCGGGTTTTCAACTTAGCGAGCTATTCTGTTTTTATTTTATGCAAAGTATTTCTTGACTGCATCTGAATTCACAGGACGAGTGAAATCCTCCCCATCCAAAGTTGTAAGTATCAAAGCACCGCCTGAAAAGGCTCTCTTAACAACATATGGACCTTCATAGTTTGGAGTCCATTTTCCCCTGGAATCGGGCGCGAAAGACAAGACTTTCTTGAGCACAAGATCACCTTCTCGGAACACACGAGGCTTGACCTTCTTATCAAAGGCTTTCTTCATCCTTTGCTGATATAACTGACCATGGCACATGGCAGTCAATCTCTTCTCTTCAATCAGATTCAGCTGGTAGTAATGACTCTGCACCCATTCAGCCTCGGTCAATTTGGCATTCATCCAGACTCTCATTGATGGGATCTCAACCTCTACTGGGAGCACAACCTCCATGCCATAAACAAGGGAGAAAGGGGTTGCCCTTGTTGAAGTGCGAACAGATGTACGATAGCCATGCAAAGCAAATGGCAGCATCTCATGCCAATCTTTGTACGTAACAACCATCTTCTGGATAATCTTCTTAATGTTCTTATTAGCAGCTTCAACAACCCCATTCATCTTGGGTCTATAAGGAGAATAATTATGATGTGCAATCTTGAACTCAGTACATAGCTCTTTCATCATCTTGTTGTTCAAGTTAGATCCATTATCAGTGATGATCTTATCTGGCACACTATAACGGCATATGAGTTAATTCTTGATAAACTTCACAACCACCTGCCTGGTCGTGTTTGCATATGATGTCGCTTCAACCCACTTGGTGAAGTAATCAATTGCTACGAGAATAAACCTCTGACCGTTTGACGCCTTTGGCTCTATCATGCCAATCATGTCAATTCCCCACATAGAGAAAGGCCATGGTGAGGAAATAACATTCAGAAGTGTCGGGGGAATATGAATCTTATCCGCATAAATCTGACACTTATGGCATTTCTTCACATATTTGCAGCAGTCAGACTCCATTGTCAGCCAATAGTAGCCTGCTCTCAACATCTTCTTTGCCATGGCATGTCCATTGGAATGAGTACCAAATGAACCCTCATGGACTTCAGTCATTAACATGTCTGCTTCATGTCTATCCACGTATCTGAGCAGAACCATGTCAAAATTCCTCTTATAAAGTACATCGCCGTTGAGGTAGAAACTACCAGATAACCTCCTCAAAGTATTTATATCTTTAACAGATGCCCCAGGAGGGTAAATCTGATTCTGAAGAAAACATTTGATATCATAATACCATGGCTTATCATCTTTTACTTCTTCAACTGCAAATACATGCGTTGGTCTATCCAAGCGCATCACAGTGATATTGGGGACTTCATTCCAGAATTTTACCATAATCATCAAAGCAAGTGTAGCAAGAGCATCTGCCATTCGATTCTCATCTCAAGGAATATGATGGAAGTCAACCTCAGTAGAGAAAGTTGAAATCCTTCTCGCGTAATCTCTGTATGGGATGAGGCCAGGCTGATTCGTCTCCTATTCACCCTTAATCTGATTAACAACAAGGGCCGAATCACCATAAACATCAAGATGCTTGATCCTAAGATCAATACACTCTTCCAATCCCATAATACAGGCCTCATACTCCGCCATATTATTCGTGCATTTGAAGGTTAACCTTGCTGTAAAAGGAAAATATGTGCCCTGAGGAGTAATAATCACTGCCCCAATACCATTTCCATATTGATTTACAGCGCCATCAAACACCATGCTCCATCGGGAACCAGGCTCTGGCCCTTCATCAAGCGTAGGCTCATCGCAATCTTTCATTTTCAAATATAGAATCTCCTCATCAGGGAAGTCGTACTGAACAGACTGATAATCCTCAATTGGTTGATGTGCCAAGTGGTTAGCCAAGATACTACCTTTAATAGCTTTCTGAGCTCGATACTCAATATCATACTCAGATAACAACATCTGCCAACGGGAAATCCTCCCAGTTAAAGCAGGCTTCTCAAAGATATACTTGATTGGATCCATGTTGGATATCAACCAAGTCGTATGATTCAACATATACTGGCGTAAGCGCTTAGCAGCCCAAGCCAAAGCACAACATGTTTTCTCAAGCATCGAGTATCGAGACTCACAATCAGTGAACTTCTTACTTAGATAGTAGATGGCATACTCTTTCTTCCCTGATTCATCTTGCTGACCAAGGATACTACCCATAGAGTCTTCAAGAACTGTCAAGTACATAATCAAGGGTCTCCCTTCCACAGGCGGAGACAGAATCGAAGGCTCAGACAAATACTCTTTAATACTGTCAAAAGCTTTCTGGCAATCCTCGGTCCAATCATGACTCTGATCTTTCTGGAGGAGCTTGAATATTGGCGCACATGTGGCATTCATGTGGGATATAAATCGGGAAATATAATTCAAGCGGCCAAGAAAACCTCGGACTTGCTTCTCAGTTTTGGGCGCAAACATCTCTTGTATTTCTTTGACCTTGGTAGGATCAACTTCAATACCTCTCTCACTGACAATAAAGCCCAATAACTTACCGAAACGGACTCCGAATGTACACTTGTTCGGATTCAGACGAAGCTTATACTTCCTTAAACGCTGAAAAAGCTTCAACAAGTGCTCTACATGTTCAACTTTCGTTCTCGACTTTGCAATCATATCACCAACATACACCTTGATCTCCTTGTGCATCATATCGTGAAACAAGGTAATCATAGCTCGTTGATACGTGGCTCCGGCGTTCTTAAAACCGAAGGGCATCACTCGATAACAGAATGTTCTCCAAGGTGTGATGAATGTTGTCTTCTCCATATCCTCAGGTGCCATTTTAATTTGATTATAACCGGAAAATCCGTCCACAAATGAGAAGATATTGAATTTAGTTGTATTATCTACCAACATATCAATATGTGGTAGGGGAAAATCATCTTTCAGACTAGCTTTATTCAAGTCTCTATAGTCCACACACATGCAGACTTTTCCATCTTTCTTAGGCACGGGCATAATATTGACCACCCATTGAGGATATGTAGAAGTCACCAGAAACCCATCATCAATTTGCTTCTGAACTTTCTCTTTAATCTTCCTTGCCATATCATGATGAGTTCTTCTGAGCTTCTGCTTCACAGGCACGCACTCAGGCGTCAAAGGAAGGAAATGTTGCACGATATCAGTATCCAGACCAGGCATATCTTCATATGACCAGGCAAAGACGTTGACGTATTCTGATAGCAACTCAATCAACCCCTTCTTCACAGACTCTTCAAGGAGTGCCCTAATCTTCACTTCTTGCACACAATCTTCAGACCCCAAGTTGACTGTTTCCAGATTCTCGAGATGCGGTTGAATGATCTTCTCTTCGTGCTCAAGCAGACGGGTAATCTCATCAGGAATCTCTTCAACATCATCTTCTTCTGCAAAGCAAATCATTATGCAGATGAAAAGATTGATTTTATTCTATTTTTAGGGTTTTATGTGATCACCAATTTCATGCAAAAAGCAAAAAGTGAAAATAATTTGGAAAAACAAACATTTAACATGAATTTATTGAATGAATATCATTGTATTTATGTGCCAACAATGTCATCACTTCTCCTTTTGGAATGGGAGAAGGTTTTTTAAACAAAAATGAACATTACATGGACTTATGGATAACTGTTGGAACATCAACAACGACCCAATTATTGCAGACCCCTCCAGGGATGACAAAGTTGCCAGAATCTTCCTCTGCATCATCTTCCGCAACAGCAGCAGCTTCCTGGTCTTCGACCGTGTGGATAAAACCACCACTCTGAAACAGACTGTGCTTGTTGAAAGTGCCTGAAGAGTACCCTATTCCAGCCCGGGATTTATTGTCTTCCAACTTTATCATTTGTTCTAAACCAGTAGTTGCGCCATGCTCAATGGCCAACTTCGCATCATTGTAGGACGCAAATGAAGAAGTTCCTTTCTTAGAAGGCTCAACAATAGACAAGGCTTGGAACGGCGTTCCAACCTCATCCTCAGCATCAATATAAGAAAAGGAAGACAAATGGATAACCAAGAGAGCCTTCTCTTTGATGCGTGCTTTTTGCAAGTATACGAACGCGTCAGAGTAATATAAAAGATTGTCGAATCCACAGAGACCAAGTGTCAATCTATCGTTATCTATTGTTATGGTGTTTATCTAAGGTAATCAAAATAGGGGTTTTAAGAGTGTGCGATGAAAGGTAAAGTATTAAATTAAATTCAATTAATAAAGACAGGCTCGAATGTAATTCACATAATCAATTAATAATCCAAGTACTTGCTAATAGGATTACTTATGGGAAGTGTTTCCTACTTTGAAAAGAACCAATTTAACAAGAACTGTCGCTTTCGCGTATTCATAACCGAGTTGTACTCCCTAATCAAACCCTCTTATTGTCACTTATAAAAAGGCGCGCATTGCGTTAGAGTAGTAAACCTATTTTTAAGAAATATAGTATCTTGACCAAGTTAAAAAGTATTTTAACCTGGATTTCTTAACCAAAAGAGGTTCTCACGAACCAGACTCTAAACTTATAAACGCGTCCGAAAATAGTTTTAAAATCACTTTTCTTCTTAAGTTAAAAACTCCTAATGAACTAACTAATAGTGGGTGAGTTTTTCTTTTTCTTTTTCTTTTTCTTTTGTAGCAAATTTTTACAACCTTTTTGGTTTAAATGACTTTTTGAGGGTCACATATACCTGAGTTGCCTTTTTGCTTTCTTTTATTTATTTCACTGGATCATTCACTTATGTTCATCGGTCCCCAACGTAGAGGATGCGTAGGCCGGAGTTGACTGCTCGAATAAACTATTGAGGACTTATACTGAAATGATGATTAAGGCCATGGTATATGGGGTTTCGGGAGTGATTCCTATATCCGTGAAGTCTATGGTGCTAAAACAATACTGATGTTTCAAAAAGTTCTCCCAAGTCACCACATCCTTACTCAAACCCATCTTAAAAACCCAAAAAATTTCAGAATAACACCGTTTTCTTTTGCAAATTTTTTTTTGTAGGGCTAAAGGAATGGGGAGATTAGACTGTACTAAAGATACACTATACTGGTGACTCGTCAGACTCATGCATTATCTAAAACACTTAAACTAAAAGCAAAATGAAATAAAGTGAATAACTAAAAGCAATAAAAATGAACAAACTAACTAAAAACAACAAAGAAAAATAGAAAGCAATAAAGTCTCCTCCCACACTTAAATCAAACATTGTCCCCAATGTTTCGAAATAAGATAAGGGGAGAGTCACCTGAGATACTACTGCTGACCACTGGTACCTGCGCCATCCTGAGGTGGACGACGGGATTGGCTGCGACGACGGTCTCTCTGATCCATCCTGGCCTGTAAGGCGTCCTGAGCAGTCCTCACCTCTTGAAGGTTGCCTAAAATGGAACCCTGAGTGGCTTCTATCAGTGCAGTATGTTGACGGTGGTATTGTTGCTAACGGGCTTGCTCATTTGTGATCGTAAGCAGGGACTGTACAACAGTCTCCTAGGATCTATCTGTCATCTGCTGTGATTCTTGCATGAAGCTCATGTTATCCTCCAGTTGTTTTTGAATGGTAGAGAGTAGGTCATCACGCCTTTTCTCTCTAGCCATGTGGTCACGCCACATCTCCTCTGTAATATAAAAGCCAGGAGCAGAACGTGCAAAAGAAGAAGATGGTGCGGTGTGTGGTGGTGAAGGGTGATGGAGGGACACATGAGGTACGGGAGATCGCTCTCGCCGATCATATTCTTCATCAGTGTCGTGTCCCTCATCATCAGGAACATTAGGAGGAAGAGGACCCAAAACAGGTGGAGAATCTAAAACATAGGTCCAATTCGTTTCATTACGTACATCAGTACGTCTAGTGCACGGTAAAGCAACGGATGGAATAGCTATACCATGAACCATAAGCACATAACCTCCTTCTCTCCTCAATCGGCATAGTTTCATATCTCTCAGAAATATTTTAGGTTAATTGTGCGAGGAGGTAAGGGATCTAGGGCAGCTATCTCATTGTTCAGGTTAAGCGCCCGAGCAATAGACGTAATGAGTCCTCCGAAAACTATAGGTCCCGCTTTATTAAGAGTTAAAGACATATGCGCGAGCATAAACGGGACCGAATTAATTCTTCTATTTGTGAGGCTTCCTTGCAAAAATAGAAGCTCTTGAGCATTGACCTTGTTTGGATTCTCCTGGCCAAAAATAGTACATGCCAACAGATATCTAAAAACTCTGATGTTCGGGTTATGGATGGTCGAGGCAAGAATTCCTTCAAAAGAATTTATTGAAGTGTTTGACAATCTCTGCCAAAAGGAAAACACCTCGACCGACCAATCTGAATCCAAAGGGACCTCACAAATAGCACCGTCCCCATGAGGAATACCTAATAGGCCTGCTAGTTCGTCGGGACTGAATTCATACTCAACAGCAAACATTCTAAATCTGACAGTACCAACTGTGCTAGCAGTGTTAGGGTTGACAATATAAATTAAAGAACTTAAAAATTCGATTGTCAATCGCTTAAAGGTAGGTTCTTTGTTTGAAAAGATAGTATGCAAGCCTAAATTATCTAATAAATAAAAAATTCTATGATAGATACCCAAAGTGTAAAGATAATTTTCATCAACATACCTTGTCGGGAGAATTTCCCGATTTTGCAACCGTTCGATAATCTTCCTCTGCCTATCTCCCGGTTTCCCTCCTTGAAGAATAAATCCATTGAACTCCATTATTTAGCTCTTGCAATGTGATGAAGAAGATGAAGATGGGTTTGTAAAAAGGTGGGATTTTTATGAAATTCGACGGATGAAAATGAAAATGGAAGTTGGGAAAATGGTTTGTATGGTGTGAAGATGAGAAATGTGGGAGCTTTTGTGGGGTTCAAGGGCGTTTTTGTAAGGTGGAAAAATGGGTTTTGAAGGTTTGAAAGTATGAAAATGGTGAAAAATGGGAGTCTGCCCTGAGCTTATACAGACGCTGTGGCGGGCGCCACAAGGCTAAATTCGGCTAGGCCGGATTTTGGTCATTTGGCTTGGGCTTCTCGTTCTCTTTTCGGTTGGGGGGTCTGGATAGCGTTTGCATTGTATTTTCCTAGTGACATAAGGCTTGCATAATTTTATAAAAATAAAATTTAAACATTAGACTAATAAATAAATAAACAATTTATATATTTAAACTATACTAAAAATATAAATATAATAAACAAACATAAAACATATATATATATATATATATATATATATATATATATATATATATATATATATATATATATATATATATATAGATATGGAAATATCAATGTGCTGACATAGTTAAGAAAATATCCCAAATGCAATGATATAAAATAAGTTAGGTAATTGCGAAAAATATAAGCATAAATGAGACAAAATAAAATGAGATGGTAAAATAAAATAGTACGGGGTTCGTCTACCTGAGTAGATCCACGGAGGATGGCTATCTCCTGGCGAAGCACGACGATCTCCTGGTATAAACAGTCAGCCTCGGTAGCGTGTGTGAGATCGGATACTCCCATCTGTAAGGTGAGGTCAGCCACCTCCTGTCTAAGTCCGACAATCTCTCGACGACACTCTGCAATCTGGATGCGGATGTCTGGGGTCTGCAATGATAAATTGTTAGAGAATACAGTGATCCTGGGAGAAGGCGGTGTAGGGGTATACTCAACAATAGGTGGGGATCTGGGCTCCTTGATAGTCTCTCCCTGACCCTCCAAGGCATAACTCCAGTTAGCTGGGTCATGAACACTAGTCATCATAGGATCAGGCAGTGTAAAATAATGAATCGTCTCGCTATCGACCAGCAATCTGAACTGTCTTGGGTTGAAGGAGGATCTCCTCATTAACCCTCTGGTCAAGCAAAAGTCGATATCCATGGTAGTGTACCCACAGTAGGTCCGGAGATGTAACAGCTTGCGAGATAGACCTAAGGCGATGGAGATCTGTGTGATGATCCCTCCTACATGAATGACTCCTTCAGACAATCTGGAAACACCGCTGAGGCCACACAACAGGAAGTTCTCACATGCCACGGGGCGAGACTGGGATGCACAAAATAAGAGGAAGATCTCCTCCTCACTCAGTAACGTCTCAGCATCTGGTCTTCCCAGGAAGGAGTGTTCCAGTATCATCTGGAAGCATCTAAAAGCAGGGTTGTGTATAGCCTGGGATAACTGCGTAGAAGGATCCTGACTCCCTCTATCGGGTATATCACTCCAAAACTTTTCCACTTCCTTACCCAGAAAATATCCCATTGGTGTCTCAGGGATAACGTTAGGGGTGGTCTGGAAGCCTAATAGGTCACTGAACTCTTTCTGGCTGAAAGAGTACTAAATCCCAAAAAGTCTGAAAGCAGCATACCCATCCGGTCCAGAGTAAGGGTCATAATCAAATGAACTGAGGAACTCCAATGTCAAGTTCCTATAGGTGTTGCTCAGGTCATCAGCGAACTTGTCCCAATGGAGCTGGTGGCTCAAAAATCGGATACTCGGCTCAATACCTAGGGCTTCCATGCAGTGCTGATCTGGATAATGTGTGGGCGTCATAGGGCGCTGATAAAGAGCTATGTAGTGCTCTCTCTGGGCATCATATCTATAGGCTACGTGCATATCGTCGAAGTCCTGCATCCTGTAAAAGTTAGGAAAATGGGTCCTGAAAATACAAACATTTCAAATATTTAGTCTCGGTGAAAATATGAAAAAATAAAATAAAATAAAATAAATAAATGCAAAAAAGTAAAACAAGATAAGAAACCATGGGTTGCCTCCCAAGCAACGCTTGTTTAACGTCATTAGCTTGACGATCGGAATTTATACACCTGTAGTAGGGATCGGTGGATCAATCAGAGTGTGGCTTGAGTATTCTGTTGGAATGTCTCCTCCTTCGTATAGCTTCAGTCTTTGTCCATTTACCATGAATGGACTACAAGTTGCGTTCTTGATTTCTACGGCTCTGGATCTCAAAATCTTGGATACTTTGAAAGGGCCAGTCCATCTTGAGTGCAACTTCCCAGGGAAAAGTCGTAACCTAGAGTTAAACAGGAGAACAGGGTCGCCTATATTGAAATCTTTCTTGACTATTCTTTTGTCGTGCCAGGCTTTTGTTCTTTCTTTGTATATCTTGGCATTCTCGTAGGCAGATTGCCTGAGTTCTTCTAGTTTGTGAATGTCAAGGATACACTTTTCACCAGCGGACAGGTAGTCTAAATTCAAAGTTTTAATGACCCAATAGGCCTTATGCTCTAATTCGAAAGGTAAGTTACAGTATTTTCCATAGGCTAGTTGGTAGGGAGTTGTCCCTAGAGGGGTTTTGAAAGCGGTTCTATAGGCCCATAATGCTTCCTGAAGCTTCTGAGACCAGTCTCTCCTAGAGATTGAAACAGTTTTTTCTAGGATTTGTTTTATCTCCCTATTGGATACTTCTACTTGGCCACTAGTCTGTGGGTGGTATGGTGTTGCTACTCTATGCCTAACTCCATATTTTCTTAAAAGTTTATCAAATATTCTTGATATGAAGTGTGATCCTCCATCGCTTATGACTAAACGTGGTGTTCCAAATCTAGGGAATATATAGTTCTTAAATAATTTGATTACCACCCTAGTGTCGTTTGTGGGTGAAGCTATAGCTTCAATACACTTAGACACGTAGTCCACAGCTACTAAGATATACTTGTTTCCTAAGGATGGTGGGAAAGGTCCCATGAAATCTATACCCCAAACGTCGAAGAGTTCTACTTCCTGAATGTTTCTTAGAGGCATTTCGTCACGCCTTGAAATGTTTCCAGTGTGTTGGCATCTATCACATTTGACAATGCAAGCATGGACATTGCGCCACATGGTAGGCCAGAATAGGCCAGCTTGAAGAATCTTGGAGTATGTCTTAGAGGTGCTCGCATGTCCACCATAGGGTGCAGAGTGGCAATGCTCAATTATACTTTTTACCTCCTCTTCTGGAACGCAACGGCGAAAAATGCCATCTTTACCCCTTTTGAAAAAGGAGTGGTTCATCCCAATAAAATTTTCTCACATCGTTGAAGAACTTCTTCTTACGGTGGTAGTCAAGATCAGGGGGTATGATATCAGCAGCTAGGTAATTAACAAAGTCTGCATACCATGGTACGTTACTTACTACTAAGGAATTTTGTAAGTGCTCATGAGGGCCTAGGCTATCATCTTCAATGGTTTCTAGTCTAGCTATCAGTCTATCATAGGAAAAATCATCATCTATGGGTACTAAGTCTGGTTTTAGGTGTTCTAGCCTAGAAAATTGATCAACTACTACATTTTCAGTGCCTTTTTTATCTCTTATTTCTAAATCAAACTCTTGTAGTAACAGAATCCATCGGAGTAACCTGAGCTTCGCATATTTTTTACTTAATAGGTAACGAATGGAAGCATGATCGGTGTAAACTATAATTTTGGCTCCTATAAGACCCTAATTTTGACCCTAAGATCCCTCATGGCATCATAACATTGCATTTTCATCTTGCCTCAAGGATCATAAGCATCGTGGCTTTTACCCTAGGGTGGGAACCTTTTTGAGTTGGTTGGAGATCACCAAGCATGCTTGAATTGTATATTATTGCTTTTCTCATTTTATTTACTAACCAAAAGCACAAAAATATGTCACTAACATCTTTTGTTTGTAGCTTGAGCAGTCACAAGATCCAAAGCTTCTAGGAGATCCTAGGTGCATTGATATGGTCAAGGGAAGATGAAAGCAAGCATGGCAATGGTCCCAAAGCTCTCATCCACCAAATATGCCTCCCAAGTATCTCAATTCATCATTTTGATCAAAGCAAACCAAAGGGTTTGAGGTTTGTTTCCCAAGGAAACCCTAATTCATTTGTTCATCAACTGTGCCTTTCTCATGAAGCAACCTCAACCTATGGTCAAATGCAATCAAGGGAAGTTCTTTCAATCATCATTTCATGCATATTTGAACTTATTTTAAGTGTCCTCAATCATCAATTCATCAAGATATGAGGTGTGGACTTGAGAAGTTGATCAGTTAATTCACCTGACTATTTGGAAGTGCACTGAGACCTAACTTTTGATGTGTTTGTCAAATGGAGATGACCCCAAGATCCAAAATGTTCTTAAGAACCATATGAACAACTTTCATGTTCATCAAAAATTGATTTTAAGCTTAGAAAACCATCATCCATTTCAAAACATTATAGGTCATTTTGACCGAAACCCTAATTTTGGGTCAACTTCCCAAGGACATAACTCATTAATTTTTCATGATTTTGAGATGGGATTAAATTCATTGGAAAGCTTAAGATGTCTACTTCAATTGTTATGTTGAGAAAAATTTCAAAATACTAAAAGAAATTCATGTGATAATGCAAAACATTATAAGTCACTTTGGACCAAAGGCATTGAAATGTGAAAAAGTCCAACTTCAAGTGCCCATAACGTCTTCATCAAAAATCCAAATTATGAAAAATTTAAGTCCAAATTGATTACCTTGAAAAGATATACAACTTTTATGTTGAGGGTTTTGTCATTTGGAACTTGCATCATTGAAACAGAGGTGCTTAAAGTTTGGCTATTTTTGAAAATCTCACATGTACATGTTTTGCACCCTACACTTCATGATCATTTTTCATCAATTTCCAATTGTCAAATGAAGTTTTGATCAACATAACAAATGATCCTCATGCAAAAAGATTTCCAACCATTACTCATAAGGTTGTGTTTCAAGTATGGACATGGCATTTTCAAAAGCATGAACATATTGGTGCATTTTTGAAAATCTATTAAATTTGCATTGCATGAGCTAAACATACACCATCTGCATGTCCAATTTACATCTGTTGATGATTAGCTTGCAAATCCAAGTGGAATTGGGCCCTCCATGCACCTGTACAGGCCCATGCATGGAGGCCCTTTCCATCCATGCAATGAAATGTTCATGCATCACAGCCATTGCCTTGCTATAAATAAGTGCCTTATGCTCCTTATTTCAGTAACCTGAAGGCGCCCTAAATGCTGCACGATTGATTCCTCATCCATACTCAAAGGAACTCACCATTTTCTCTCAAATTTTTCAGATCTAAACTTCAATTTCATTGATTGATTTTTAGAACTAAAGTTCCTAAACCTTGCTCACATTAATCCATAGATCACACTGCAAGCTTAATCACTAAGAAATCATGCCCTCAAACTCTGCAAATCAGAGGTTTACTTCAGATTTTATTTTCTTCGAATCCACTAATATATTGCTTGTTTCTCGTTGTTGCTGTGTTGTCTGATGTCCTCTTCATAGAGGCAATCTTTTAGAGCTTTGAATTTTCAAATACCAACAAGTTCAGTTGAAGACCATAGAAATTCATGCTTGGATTCCTCTTACTATGGAAGCCTAGAGCGAATTTGGTTGGTACAGGGGTGATGTACATAACCCCAACTTTCGTTTGGTACCTGGATCGTGGCTTTTCATGCACTTTTATTTCTCTGCAACTTTTGCCTTAGCCGGAAGCTGGTCGGAGAAGACGGTGGTGTACACCATCGTCTGGTCTCCAGATCAAATCTGGACCGTGCATTTGTGTTTCCAGATTAGATCTCATGCACTCAATATTATGACTTTTTAATAGGCAGCATGTGATGCATTGACTCACGTGTATGGTGGAAGCGCGCTCAGGAGCCACAAGATTTGCCAGCTCAATTAATGAGCTATGCATCCAACGCTCCACGCTTTTTGTTATTTTTAAATTCTTATTTTAATTTTCTTTTATTTCTTTTAATTCCATTTCATTTTAAAAATTCACATCTCCTTCATTATTGGTCCAAAAAATGTGAGACCAATTTCATTTTTCTTATTTTAATTTCTAGTTTTTAAAAATGATTTTTAATATTTTTTATTTTATCATTTGATATTTTTTAGGATTTTTCTCTTTTATGGTTATTTTTAATTCATTTAAAATAGTTTTTGATATTCAAAAAATACAAAAATATTTTTTCCAACCTCTTTGAATGATGATAGATCTATGAAAAATATTCTCATCAATTTATTAATTGATTTGAGATTTATTTGAGATTTTAATTCAATTAGGTTATTTTTATGCATTTTAATTGATTAAAAATAGTTTCTGGCTTCTAAAAATGCTGAAATTTTTTGTCAAACTTTGTTTGACCTTGTTGAACTTAGGATAATTCACTTGGACTTTTCAAAGTTGATTTGAAGTGAGTTTGAAGTTTGACCTTTCTTTATTATTTTAATTCAAGTATTATTTTACTTTTGAGAAATAACAAAAATATTTAATTTGTTTCTTGACTTCTAATCTTCATTTTGCTTCTGTTTACTATTGTTTGACCTTGATCTTCTCTATCTTTGGTCAATGCTTGTTGATTATCTCATTCCATTTCCATTAATGTACTTTAATATTCATCTTCTTTTTCTTCTTCTTTTTCTTTTTTGATCAATGAGTTAAAGATTGGTGGTTAGCCTTGATACATGGGAGGTTTAACCTTCCTTGATTCAAATCTAGTTCAACTTGATCATGGATCAAGTGAATGGCTTTACATTAAGGATAGGTTGCTTTCTAATCAAAGAAAGAATCTAAATCAATACAAGATCATTTCTCATCTTCTTTTGGCATGGCAAGTTGTAGGAGCTTGATTCACTAATCAAGATCTCTAACTTGTGTTGTTGCCTATATTATTATTGACCGGCCTCAGATAGTTGTGACTTCTACATAAGTCCAATTACAATTGCTTAACATAGCTCTAAATAGCCTTATGGCACAGTAACTCTAACACTAACCATTAACCATTAACATTTAATTCTTGCACTTTACATTTATGCAATTTACTATTCTTGTACATATTATTCATTTTCTTTTGTTCTTTGCTCATTTGAGCACATGTTTATGTTAATGCAATTTTGCTTTTGCTCACTTGAGCACATAATTGTGTATATATTATCGTGCTTGTGCTTTTATTTTGATTGTTGTGGACCAAATGCAAAAATGGACAAAAAAGACTTAGATTCTAGGATATACCCTATGCAAAATGGAGTAAAAAGGCCTTAATGTTGAAGATGGATTAGAAGGACTAAATCTCTAAACTCACTCTTGTCCATTCTTGATTTACTTCATGGAACTTTTTGATGTGTGTGCTTTTATGCTAGGGATTCCTATTTGAGCCAAATTGAAGAACCATTGTCATGTGCTTGAAAAGAAAGATATAAGAGCCATTGGAAGATTCCTAAGAGCTTTGCTTGCTTGATTGATTGCTTGAGTATACACTTATTTGCTTGCTTATTCCAAAGCCAAGCCAAAACTTTTGTGCAAACATTAACACTTCTTTTCAAACATTAGAAACCTAAGCATTATGCTTTTGATTTTCAAACTCCTTTTCATAACACTTATTTTGAATTGAATCTTGAAGTCAACTTTGACCATACTTTGTAAATACTTTTCATTGGTAAATATAACTCATTCAAATGCTTTTGTGGTTTCAATGGGCACTTCCTTATCAAAAACTTTTTTCATAACCAATAACTATTAGGTTTGAGTTATCCTTGAGGTAGATATAATACTCACCTATATCCTTAGTGATGGACAATGTGTCTTCCATGCTTATTATAGGGTTAACCCCTCACTAGCATGTCGAAGCTATCCTCACATGGTGGATTTGTGTTTTTAGGTTGAGTTTTCTCCCTTGGATAACAAAAGACCTTAAGGCTTTTGGACCCAATCAATTCACCAACTTGTTTTGAGATTTTGACCCCGAACTACGAGGTTTTGATCCTAATCTTTTTTAAGATGGTATGTAGGCAATGTGTTTATCCATTCAAACACAAAATTATAAATAACTTGTATATTCTCTTCTCATCCCCCCAATCATGTTTGCACAAACAAAATTTTCACAAAATACCAACCTTACAACAAATGTGAAAAGGGCTCCCTAGGAGTACCTAGGATGTTTTGGGTGCTTAAAACCTTCCCATTGCATAACCAACCCCCTTACCCCGATCTTTGACATTTTTACTAGTTTTTGATTCGATAAAACTATTAGGTTTTTGTTTGCTTTCTAACCATTCCTTTGGATAAATAGAAGTGCGGTGGCGACTCGACTTGTATGGTTTACTTTTGATTTAGTCAATAAATCTAAAGGTAACGAATACCCCGCTACAGAAAAGTGGCAACTCTGTTGGGGATATTTGCCTAAGTGGGTTTTGCCTACTTTTCATATTTGTTGTATTGTATTGTATATTATTTTGTGACATATTTTTTGTGCAATTTGGGATTACTGTATTGTATGTAATGATTGAATTGCTTGATATATTAATTGCTTGTATGCTTGGTGATTTTTGTGAGATGAGTTCTATACCCGAACTCGAGTGCACTTAGGATAGGAGAATGGCATAGTCTTGTCAACTTGTGTGGAGTTATTCCTTAGCAAGTTGACTTGCAAGCCCATTCACTTGGTGGAGGTCATGTTGGGATCAATAATGTCACACGAGTAGTCGTGGTTAGACATTACTCTTTCCAGTATCGACCTTAGAAGCCAAGGACCTTAGTTTACCAAGCCCATCTTGGCCTATTTTTAGGACGTAGTGCGAAGGTCGTTCAAGTGTAAGATTTGATACGATTGTTACGTGATACTGCACTCATAAAAGTCTCTCTTGAGAATATTTTTGGAATACGAGTAGTCGTTTATCCGATAATATCCGAAAGATGGGATGATGACTATGGGGACCTCTTGTAGAACATGTTTGGCAGGTTTAAACCCTAGTACACTCCCTTTGAGTGGTTCTTAACCGAGACTCTATGCTCGTGACTTACAACAAACCCTTGATTCATGGTTGATTCATTCTTGTGTATCCTTAATATCAATGGAACTTGGGTGTTGATAAGGTGTAAACCATAATCCACCAAAATGGATGATTGATATTAAGGATGACTTGATCCATCCCATGATCTTTGTGTGGTGTGCTTTGCTTGATCCTTGAGTGTGATTGTTGCACCCATGCATTGATGCACCCATTTGCATCCATATCATCAATAATGAGGAAATTTTCAAGGAACTTAAGAGGTCTATTTGCAAATTTTTAGACATGGATAGACAAAGAAGGAATACGAAGAAGTACAGTTTCAGACAACCCGACTTGAAAGAGCTAAGGAATTTGACATCTTATGTATTAGATCCCTTGGGTTTCAAGGCTCGTCATGGGAAGCTTCTATTTATTTTGGCTACTCAAGTGGATGAAGGTTTGATGAGTGTATTGATGCAGTTCTATGATCCCTTGTACCGTTGCTTCACATTTCCGGATTTCTAGCTTTTGCCCACGCTTGAGAAGTATGCCTATCTTGTAGGTATACCTATCCTAGAGCAGTTGCCGTTCAGTGGCTTAGAGAGGGTTCCTACTTCTCAAGAGATAGCTGATATGATGCATATAGATGAATCTCTGGTTGGTGCTGATATGACTACCAAAGGTGGAATTCAAGGTCTCCCTTATGAGTTCCTCATTTCTCAAGCTACTATGTATGGGAAGGCCATGAGTGAGGACGCCTTTGAAGCCATATTTGTACTTCTCATCTATGGGCTAGTGTTATTCCCCAACATTGACAAGTTTGTGGATGTGAATGCTATTAGGATTTTCTCTACTCTTAATCCCGTTCCGACTCTGTTGGGTGACACTTATTTCTCTTTGCATATGAGGAATGCAAAAGGTGGTGGTACCATTGTGTGCTATTTGCCTCTACTGTACAAGTGGTTTATTTCGCACTTGCCGCAGACGGTCGCCTTCAAGGAGAACAAAGGATGTCTACGTTGGTCCACGAGACTTATGTCTCTCACTAATGATGATATCTTTTGGTACAACCGTGTATATGATGGTGTGCAAATTACCGACTCTTGTGGTGAATTCTCCAATGTGCCTCTTCTTGGTACATGTGGTGGGATTAACTACAACCCTATTTTGGCACGTCTTCAACTAGGGTTCCCCCTAAAGGATAAACCTAATAACATTCTGTTAGAAGGTGTATTATTCTAGGAGGGTAAAGATCCCCAAGGCTTGAAGAACATGATGGTTCACGCTTGGCGCAAGATCCATAGGAAGGGAAGGAAAGAGCTTGTTCCAAAGAACTGTATTGCTTTGGAACCCTATACCTCTTGGGTCAGGAGGAGAGCTTCCGAGTACCTCATGCCTTACGAGTATCCAAGACCTACACCTTTGGCCGTGGCTGGGCCTTCAACCCTCCCTGACCAAGGAGTAGAGGAGTTGAGAGATGAAGACCATTCACGTGCTTGGATCCGTGAACGAGAGGAGTTGCTTCAGCAGCTAAGGGAGAAGGATGCTTTGATAGAGTTTCTCGAGCACCAGGTTATTGATGAGCATGATGATGTGTTGACTTCTCTTCTTCCTCAGTCCTCCAAGTTCTGGAAGAGGAAGTACGATCGACTCGCCAAAGAGAAGGAAAATATGGAGGCAGCCTATGAGAGGGAGGTAAAGAGGCTTCGCGCCACTTATCTTCCAGTCTCCAGAGCTTTAGATGATTGTTTCTAGGGTTCTATAGGATGTTCATTTTCCTTCTCTCTTGTATTGTATTTGGTTACCAAGATTGTACTTGTTTGGTGTAAAAATATTTTCCAGATATTATTGATGCGATATTTCCATATATGTCTAAATGATTAATATTTTCAATATTTGCAAATAGAACTCTAAAGTTCCTCTGATAAATAAAATAAATCATATGCATTGAATGCATCATGTGCATAAGTCGGTTTTGCTCCAGGCTTCTTGTTCAATGGTCTAACTCTGTGTTCTTCATTCATTTTGAAGACAAGCTGACTCACCGGTACTACACTCGAGCGAACGCTTCAAGACTAATGGATCATCTAGAGCAAGAGAATCGTGAACTCAAGAAGGAAGTGGCCAGATTGACTGCCCTGATGGAGTCTTTCATGGCCGCCCAAAGCCAGTCGTCTCCGACACCTTCAACTCCTCCCCAGAGGACATTCATCTCCGAGATTGCCTCTTCAATAGTGCCTGCGGCCAGCGCCCACTTTGCACCAAATGCTATGCCAGTCGGGTTTCCTTGGGGGATGCCTCCCAACTTTTTTCATGAGGGTCTTGCCCCCACATTAGCTTCTCTGCCGGCATCTAGCCCGGTCCTCGCCGTTCCGCCTCCTGTCGTGCATACTATGCTAAGAGTAGACGACGCCATCTACCACTCTGAGCCGTCTGAGGGCCCAGATGTTTATGAAAAGATGGATGCTATGAACGATCAGTTTCTTGAGCTCCGCAAGGAACTCAAAACTCTCAGAGGAAAGGACCTCTTCGGCAAGTCTGCTGCTGAACTCTGCTTAGTTCCAAACGTCAAAATCCCTGTAAAGTTCAAAGTACCTGACTTTGAAAAGTACAAGGGTGTCGCTCCCCGGATTTCCCGAATCCAAGTACAAACGCGAAAAAAGTGGCGCGGAAAAAGAGTAGAGTCGCCATCTATGTACTTTTATCCCAAGAGGAGGGAAAGATAGTACTGCATTAGCAAGAGGGAACGGTTACGTGAAGGGAAGGTTATCGCACCCCTTCACGTCTGTGGTACTCCACAGGATCCACGCTTGCTATTTATGTCTAAAGTGTGTGTATAAAAGTTCTATATGCGATGCGAAAGAGAGAAAATCAAAGTAGGGAAAGGAAAGAGTTATTGCTCGCACAGGCCCTACCCTGCTGCATACGTATCTCGAGAAGGATTGAGAATCAGAGCACCGTAGCTCGGCTAACCTATTTTTGTTTGTTTTGTGTTTTTTAGATGAACGACGTTACTACGCAATCTACCGGATGCTCGACCTTTGGAGACTTACTCACCTGTAGTAGAAGGAGTTAACATGTCTTTCAGAAAAGAAAATCAAAGAGTTTGTTTGTGTTTTAGGAATGCTCATGAAAAAAGGAAGTCCTAGACGAAGGAACCGTGCTACCTTAATTGACATGCAAACGAGAGACTATACGAAGCCTAGCAATCCTATGGGGAGACGATCACACCATACAAAAACATATAGCATAAAGTAAACGCACCAACAAGGGGGCTCAAACATACATGGGTAGGGCTTTAGTCAAGAGGGGTCATATCAACCTCGACAAACAAGCCATGGAAAGGTAATCAAATGGGCTCTTAACCACTGACATTGGACGTCAGGGTGAGCAGATCAAAAGGGTAATGAGGATAAGACCTCATAGCTCTTAACCCTGGACAGGGTGAGCTCATGATAAAGCGTGGGGATTCAGAAAGATGGAACCCTCTCCACTGACTGACCGAACAAAAGATCTTGGGCTTTTGTTCTGAAGCATCGACACGTAGTGCGAGCATAAAGAACGACACACTGAATAATGGGGGATTGACTACTAATCCCTTTTATCCGTCAATTGCCTCTTCATGGAGGTCTTTAGCACTGGTGCCTCCTCTCGGAGGTCTTTGGGCGCAAAAGTAAACACACAAAAACATTGCCTCCTATCGAGGTCTTCCAGCTAAGAAAGCGGTAAAATGCTGGAAAGATGTAAAAGGGATCAAGAGATCTACCACACGGATAAAGATCCAAAGTAACAACAACTAAAGAAGCAAGAAACCCATAGATCTCTCAAGCTAGCACCATCAAAGAAAACAAGTCAGCCAAGCAATCAGAATAAATCTCCAAATGATATCCCACAAATAAAGTGGAATACCAAGCAAGCTATCTCTTCGAGAGTCATGTGAGCCCTCACAAAAACTCAACAAACAAGTTAGAATAACAAGATGGGGTGCAATCAAGAGTTGCACCAAGAAAAAGAATCATAGCAACAACAGTGTCAGGTAAACAGTGCACGGATGCAATAGAAAACATGTCACAACAAAGCATGAATGATGAAAGGAGGATACAATAGCACCAAGTCAGAAGTGACATCAAGAACTCAACTCAACAAGATCAAAGCAAAAGCATTAAACATCCAAAGATGCATCAAAGCCAAACAAGTCAACATACAAGTTCAAAGTGCTTTAACTTCAACAATGAGTCATAAAAGGTAAAGGCATGAGGAAAGGGTCAAGGATTAGACAATCAAGCACACAAACATAACCAAATGACTCCTAAAATATTAATCAAAAGTCATTTAAACCCAACTTAGCAAAGTGGAAGTCAATCATGTCCAAAGCATCTCAAAATGCAACAAAAGCATTATAGACATGTTCATGAAATTATGTGTCAAGATGAAATGAACATGGCAGCAAGGTATGCACATCATAAGCATGTCAAATAATCTATGTAATCAATATGCAAACCTCCAAGTTCATATCATAAGCATAGAATCACTTTTGGATCAAAATCAAACAAAGTGTATCATGAAACTCTAATGCGTCTTTCATGCTCAAATGAATGCAAAAAGGAGCTCATTATGAATAAATGCACAAAGACTTGATAGAAGCATCATAGGACAGGGGAGAATACATGTGCAAAGCACCAAACCAGAATCAAAGTGTAACCACATGAATCATGCTATTAAAGTTCACAAAAGTTCACAAAAACAACCAAGGATAGGAGGCCTAAACCTCTCGTCAAACAAATGTATCAAAAGGGTATCAAAACTCAAAGTCAGGGGGCAAGGGTCCACACATTAAGACATGACATACATACTAAAACATGTGCAAAAGGATTGGTTTCAACACTCAAAGGAAATGGCACAAGTGCCTCATGCTAAGCAAGCATCAAAATAGGGACTAAAATGCAAACATCAACTTCAAAAATCCAAATCAAACTGAAAATGCATCCTAAATTCATGGGAATTTAACACGAGGTTCCACTAAGCATATATAAACATCATGCAAAAAATAAGGAGCATCCAGATTCATTTGATACGAAAACAAAAATTGAGAAATTGAGAATGCAAGAACATGTCCTAAAACGCAACATTTAAATTCATGTGTCAAACCCTAGCAAAATGACATAGAAAATAACCAAACCAGTTACCACATCTTAGTAGCATGTATGAGGATGATGTGTGCAAAAGCTTGGGCCAGAATGATTAAAATATGGGATTTCATGAGGGTTTGAATGGAAATGATCAAAAATGCACATAAATGAATCAGAAATTCATATTAAATTCCACGTGTCATAAATTAATTGGGCAATGGTACCAAAAAATCAAGGACTCATCAGGCATCACTCACAAACAATTTCAGATTTTTTTGAGTATTTTTGCTATTTTTAAAAAATAAAATAAAACAGGATGAAATATGTACATGACATGTGACACATATGCAACAATGTTAATTGGTCACACAAGTCACTTAAGTGGCTAAATAAAATAAATAAAAACGAAAATCAGAAAAAAGGTGGGCCTTTGGATCAAAATACCAAGTCAAAGCAATCTAACGGCCATGGGATCGTCTTCTTCCTCAAGACAATCCGGCCATGAACAGTAACGCCGGTGGGATTCCGGCCACCACCGGCGGCGGCCTCCTCCACGTGTGGCCCAGAAATTCACGAAAATGGGGCTACCCCCCCTAAACCCTTTGCTAGGAACTCAAAAATCATATTAGTTTTTCATGAATCCTCACCAATCTCTCAAATCACAACCAAAAAGTTTGAACATCAAAACTTTAAATCAAGATTTCTCACTCAATATTGCATCATTTTAAAAAGTAAACACATCTACATCATCACCATAACATGTAGTTTCATTTAGGCATAAGAAATGAGAGAAATAAGAGAGTCAAAATTTGAGTTACCGGAAATGGCGCCTTCCGAAACTTCGGTATGGTGATGAGATAAGCTCCAGAATACCTCCCTCGAACTTCTATGAATGTTTGCTACCTTTGATTGTGCTTGAAACGGTCCAGATCTTGAGATTCAAGAAGCAACCTCCATTAAAGCTCTCTTTAGAAACTGTTTGGAATGGCTCAAATGAAGGGTGGTTTGTGATCCTTAGAGTGTGTAAATCAAGAATATGCTATTGGGTTTCATTTTCCATGGATGTATGGGGGGATTTGATGAGAATAAAGTATGAGATGATTTTTGGAAAGTGAGTTTTTCAGAGTGTATGGAGGTTGCACGAATTAGGGTTTTGCTTAATGATATTTTTAGAGTTTATCCCCTGATTTTTGTGGCTTGGTGGGCTCAAATGAAAGACGTTCAAGTCCATGATCATTTTTGGTTATTTTTGGAAATACCCCCCTTATTTGCACATGGACAACCTTATTTAATGCACTAATCCTCTCTTGAGACTTGATTAATCATGATTATATGAAAGAGATAACACAAAATGATGTTAAATGACAATTTTACCAAAGTGTAATTTTTGTACATGTATGACTTTTCCACACATGTGGGAATGCATGGGCTCAAATTCCAAGGTGGATTTGGCCTAAAAAACAATGCTGAATAAATTCCCAATGATTGGCATGTGAGAATATTCCATGATGTCATCTTGTGTCCTTTTGACTTTTCATGAAAAAAAGCTTGAAAAATGACTTGCACCATTGACGAATCATGAAAAATTATAGGTCACTTTGCATGCCATTTTGAGGTATTTCTCAAAACAAAACCATAGCAAAAAGAGCCACACCAATTGGACTTGTCAACCTCAAGTTATGCCTTTTTAAAGCCTTCATGCACACTTCATCATTCAAGAACCATAACTCTTCAACCATTCATCATATGACCTTGAAATAGGACTTTTTGGAAAGGAGAGACAAAGATCTACAACTGTCATATCTGAGAAAAAGTTCAAAACCGCCCTTGCTTTTGATAATTTGCTTGGTACATCAGCAAGCTCGCTAGGCGAGTGACGTAGCGAAGGGCTCGCTAGGCGAGCACTCAGCGAGATTCCAGCGAACACTCCTAGACTTGGATAAAAGCATAGCTAGCACTTACTCGCTAGGTGAGCATCCAGCGAGCAGGTAGCGAGCAATTCCAGTAGCAATATCATCAAGGCTCGCTGGAGCGAAGGAGGAAGCGTGGGCTTCGCCTAGCGAAGGATTGCTCGCCAAGCGAGCATGACAACTCAGGAAGTTTCTTCTGGGGGCAGTTGACTTTGGTGGCTTATTTTGGGGCTCGCTAGGCGAACCATTCTGCTCGCCTAGCGAGCATGACAGCTCAGGAATCAGTCCTATAAGTAGCAGGGGCTACTTTTTGAATGATGAATGGACCCCATTTGAACATGTTGGTGTAAGAACAAAAATTGTTCTACAACAGATTCCTTGATTTTGATGATAACAAAGGATGAAACCAAAAATGGCACCCTAACGAAAAGTTTCTAAGTGTGCAGGGTTCTAAAGAAAGAAGAAATAAATCTGATGATGTCATCAGATGCACAACAAGATCAGATACAAATTATCAAGTATCAGAAGCATCTAAAGTGGAATCTCGTTTCAAGAAGCTCTGACTCTGGACAGAACTACAAAGTATCAGAAGCATCTGAACATGAAGTAAAGTCTAGAAGCTCTGACTCTGAACAAATGCCTTCTGTAAACTCTGGAATTTATCAGCGCTATCTGAACTCTCAAGAAATATCATCAGAAGCCAGATCCCAAGATTCTCCAGATACACGCAGACTCTAATCAGATTTGTTAATCATGATGAAGTAACGTTTAAGCCAAGTTAAAGTTCTGCAAATGGATTTCCTCAATTAGAAAGAGACGTTAATCTCCTCTTCCAAGAGAGAAGATACTACTTGTGGTAAGTAGTCACTTCTAAAAGAAAAAGTCTCCTGCAGAAGCTATTTATGGAATGGCGTAATTACATCTCATTATCCAGCAGATTTAACTCTACTTCAACTCTATTTCAACACTACTTCAACTCCTATATAAATAGAGAAGAAATCAACTTTCAGTATGCAAGAAATCAACTAGCCAAAACTATACTGAATTATTTCACGCTCAAGAAAATCATCTTTGTTTTCAAAGAATTTCACTAAGCTTTTGCTTATCAAGTGAAAAATCTGTTCTTAAATTTGTAATACTTGCTTAACTAGAAGCACTCTAGATTACATATCTTGTATCTTTTATTTGTTTGATTTCCTCAAGTGACTCTTTGTAGTCTGTAGACTTGAGAGGACTAAGAGATTTTCTTCTCTCTTAGGGGTTGTTTGTAATCTTTCAAGATTAGTGGATTAAGTCCTTGTTGAAGGCGAAATCACCTTGGCCGGGTGGACTGGAGTAGCTTTGTGTTATAAGCGAACCAGTATAAAATCTTTGTGTGATTTTCTTTTTGGAAAAGCGCTTATTTTTCAAACAATTCAAACCCCCCCCTTTCTTGTTTTTCTCACCTTCAATTGGTATCAGAGCTCCGGCTCTGTTATTGATTTTCAAATCAAACACTTAACCGTGTAGAGAGATCCAGTGCGAGAAAAACAAATGGCTCACTCAAATGAAAGAGATTCTTACAATGCTAAACCTCCTGTTTTTGATGGAGAAAAATTTGATTACTGGAAAGACAGAATCGAAAGTTTCTTTCTGGGTTATGATGCTGACCTCTGGGACATTGTCACAGATGGATACAAACCTCCAGTCTCAAATGGAGCTGAAGTTCCCAGAAGCAAAATGTCAGAAGATCAGAAACGTGAGTTCAAAAATCATCACAAGGCCAGAACAATACTTCTAAATGCTATATCATACAACGAATACGAAAAGATCACCAACAGAGAGACGGCTAAAGATATACTTGACTCTCTGAAGATGACCCATGAAGGAAACTCCCAAGTCAAGGAGACGAAGGCTCTGGCGCGGATCCAGAAATATGAAGCCTTCAAGATGGAAGATGACGAAGCTATAGAAGCTATGTTTTCCAGATTCCAAACTCTTATTGCGGGTCTTAAAGTGCTAGACAAAGGATACACGACTGCAGATCATGTTAAGAAGATTGTCAGAAGTCTGCCAAAGAAATGGAGACCAATGGTTACTGCTCTGAAGTTATCAAAGGATCTGAACAATATCAGCCTTGAAGAACTTGTTAGTTCTCTCAGAAGCCATGAGATAGAACTAGAGGAGGATGAGCCTCAGAAAAGGAACAAGTCAGTGGCGCTGAAGTCCAGACCTGAAAGACGGAAGTCAGACAGAACCAAAGCCCTTCAAGCAGAAACTGCAGACACTGATGACTCTGAATCTGAAGACTCTGATGATGAAGAAGAACTGTCCCTACTAACCAGAAGAGTTAAGCAACTCTGGAAAAGGAGGAACAACAACAACTTCAGAAGATCAAGACCCAGAGGGGATCGATCAGAGTCAACTTCAAAAGGTAAACCTAATAAAGATATTACCTGTTTTGAATGTAAAGAAACAGGTCATTACAGAAATGAATGCCCCAAGCTGAAGAAAGATAACTCTAAGAAAGAAAGCTTCAAGAAAAATACCTTCAGAACAAAGAAGGGATTAATGGCCACCTAGGACGATAGTGAATCCGAATCATCAGAATCTGACTCTGATGAACAGGCCAACGTAGCTCTTATGGCTACCACATCCAGCAGCTCAGATGAAGAATCTGAAGAGGTATTTTCTGAACTTTCTAGATCTGACTTAGAATCATGTTTATCAGAAACTCTTACCTCTCTTCAGAAATTAAAACAAAAAGTTAAAGACATTAAAGGCCTTCTTAAAGCAAAATCTGAAGTATGTAGTAGACTTGAGACAACAATTCTAGCACGAGATGATACTATCAGATCTCTAACGATAGAAAGAGATGGAGCCAAAACAAAAAGCTTAGAATTAGAAGAAACGTTGTCTCAAGCACCACAAACTTCAAATGAAATTATTTACAAATATGAAGAAGCCTTTCAACAATTTCTGAAGAATGGGATAGATAGGAGTATTATGGCATCCATGATTTATGGAGTAGGTCAGAATAATAAAAGGGGAATTGGGTATGATTCTGAGGAAAATAAAACCTCTACCAGTAACCAGCTTAAATCTCCGTTTTCATATCATTACACACACACACAAGAACAAAAATTTAAGAATGATAGAAGACCCAAAGTTATAAGAAACTCTGGGAAGACTAATCTAAAAGGACCCAAGAGATTCTGGGTACCGAAAGATAAGATTATCTATGTTGCAGATATCCTATGCAGCAAAGTTCAGACACCAGTCATGGTACCTGGACTCTGGATGCTCGCGACATATGACGGGAAGAAAGTCTATGTTCCAAAGCCTGGAACTTAAAGACGCTGGATTTGTAGGCTTCGGAGGAGATCAGAAAGGAAGGATCAGAGGCTCCGGAACTATTGGTAATGGTACTCTTCCCTCTATATCTGATGTTCTTTATGTAGAAGGATTAATGCATAACTTGTTATCCATAAGTCAATTAAGTGATAACGGTTATGATGTAATCTTTAATCAAAAAACGTGTAAAGCCATTAGTCAGAACGATGGCTCTGTCCTTTTCACAGGCAAGAGGAAAAACAACATTTATAAAATAAATCTTTCTGATTTAAAAGATCAAAATGTTAAATGTTTAATGTCAGTTCACAAAGAGCAATGGGTATGGCATAGACGCTTAGGCCACATTAGCATGAGAAAACTTTCTCAGCTAACTAAACTTGAGTTAGTCAGAGGCCTGCCTAAACTGAAGTTTTCTTCAGATGCTCTGTGTGAAGCTTGTCAGAAAGGAAAGTTTTCAAAAACATCTTTTAAAAAGAAAAATGTTGTTTCTACCTCCAAGCCTCTGGAGCTTCTTCACATTGACTTATTTGGTCCTGTGAAAACAGCATCAGTCAATGGAAAGAAGTATGGACTAGTAATCGTTGATGACTACAGCCGCTGGACATGGGTAAAATTCCTAAAACACAAGAGTGAGTCTCACTCTGTATTCACCAGTTTCTGTTCTAAAGTGCAAAAAGAATTTGACTCTAAAATTGTTAGAGTCAGAAGTGATCATGGTGGAGAATTTGAAAATAAAGATTTTGAAGAATTATTTGATTCTAATGGAATATCCCATGATTTCTCCTGCCCTAGAACTCCACAACAAAATGGAGTTGTAGAAAGGAAGAATAGGACACTCCAAGAAATGGCCAGAACCATGATCAATGAAACAAATGTAGCAAAGCACTTTTGGGCAGAAGCTGTAAATACAGCGTGTTACATTCAGAATAGAATCTCTATTAGACCTATTCTGGAA
Organism: Lathyrus oleraceus; assembly: GCF_024323335.1. Lineage (NCBI taxonomy): Eukaryota > Viridiplantae > Streptophyta > Magnoliopsida > Fabales > Fabaceae > Lathyrus > Lathyrus oleraceus. Next base: position 486,452,347 of record NC_066584.1, on the reverse strand, counting down.
AAGACTCCCTATGAACTGTGTAAGGGAAGAAAACCCAACATTTCATATTTTCATCCTTTTGGATGCATTTGTTTTATATTAAATACTAAAGAACATCTGAACAAGTTTGATTCCAAAGCACAAAAAGGTATTATGTTAGGATACTCAGAACGCTCTAAAGGCTATAGAGTATACAACACAGAAACCAAAATTGTGGAGGAATCAATTCATGTTAGATTTGATGATAAGCTTGACCCTGAAAAGTCAAAGCTAGTTGAAAAGTTTGCAGATTTAGAGATCACTCTGGTAGAATCTGAGAAAACTCCAGAAGCAACTGTCACTCCAGACTCTGAAGAAATTAAATCTCCAGAAATTCCAAGGAAAGTTAAAAGTCGTATTAACGTATCTGAAGATTTGATTTTGGGAAACAAAGATGAACCTGTTAGAACCAGATCTACCTTCAGAACTTCTGAAGATATTCCTCTGGGACTAGTGTCTCTGATTGAGCCTACGTCCTGTGATGAAGCTCTTCAAGATAACGATTGGGTGGCAGCTATGCAAGAAGAGTTAGATCAATTCTCCAAGAATGATGTCTGGGATCTCGTTCCTAAACCCAGAGGCACTCATGTCATTGGAACCAGATGGGTTTTCAGAAACAAACTGAACGAGAAAGGAGAAGTTGTCAGAAACAAAGCACGACTGGTAGCTCAAGGTTATAGTCAACAAGAAGGTATTGATTATAATGAAACCTTTGCTCCAGTCGCAAGGTTAGAATCTATTCGTCTTCTTGTATCTTTTGCTATTAATCACTCTATCAAATTATACCAAATGGATGTCAAGAGTGCATTTCTAAATGGTTATATTTCAGAAGAAGTGTATGTAAATCAACCTCCAGGTTTTGAAAATTCAAACTTTCCAGAACATGTTTTCAAACTTAAAAAATCTTTATATGGACTAAAACAAGCCCCCAGAGCTTGGTATGAACGTCTGAGCAATTTTCTTCTGGAACAAAATTTTATCAGAGGGAAAGTTGATTCTACACTCTTCTGTAAAAATCATGAAAATGATCTCATGATATGCCAAATTTATGTTGATGATATTATTTTTGGTTCTGCTAATATCTCTGTTTGCCAAGAATTTTCTAAGTTAATGCAGGCAGAATTTGAAATGAGTCTAATGCAAGAACTAAAGTTCTTTCTGGGAATTCAAATTAATCAAACTCCAGAAGTCACGTACGTCCATCAAAGTAAATACATTAAAGACGTTCTGAAGAAGTTTGACATGACTGAATGCAACTCTGCAAAGACACCCATGCACCCAACTTGCATTCTGGAAAAGGAAGAGGTAAGCAATAAGGTTTGTCAGAAGCTCTATCGAGGTATGATAAGCTCTCTTCTCTATCTGACTGCTACTCGTCCTGATATTCTCTTTAGCGTCTGTCTTTGTGCCAGATTCCAATCAGATCCTAGAGAATCTCATTTAACAGCTGTTAAGAGAATTCTTAAGTATCTGAAAGGAACTCCTAACCTGGGCCTGATGTATGAGAAAACATCAGAGTATATGCTTTCTGGTTATTGTGATGCAGATTATGCAGGAGATAGAATAGAACGAAAAAGCACATCTGGAAATTGCCAGCTTCTGGGAAACAATCTAATCTCCTGGGCTAGCAAAAGACAGTCAACTATTGCTCTATCAACTGCAGAAGCAGAATACATCTCAGCATCACTGTGCACAACTCAGATGCTCTGGATGAAGCATCAGCTAGAAGATCTTCAGATATTTGAGAGTAACATTCCTATCTTTTGTGATAATACTGCTGCTATTTGTTTGAGTAAGAATCCTATTCTACATTCCAGAGCCAAACACATTAAAATTAAACATCATTTTATTAGAGACTATGTTCAGAAAGGGATAGTAACGCTGAAGTTCATTGATACAGAACATCAATGGGCAGATATCTTTACTAAGCCTCTAGCTGAAGATAGATTTCTTTTCATCTTAGAAAATCTGAACATTAAAAATTGTCCTGAATGAAGTATGGCTCTGAAAAATATAAAATAAGATTCTGATAAAAACAAATATGATTCTGCCTCTGACTCTGATACTTCTACATTGTTAAAAAGATATCTGAGTTAGAAATCTTCAGAACCAATCTCTTGGTATTCCTGAAGATCAGATACATTAAACACGTGGAGCTCTGAGCGTCAAACCTTAGAACTTCTAGACAGCTGTCAAGAAATTCAAAAGGCAGACGTTTGAGTTTTTCCTCGAGCAGTGTGCAAACTGTGGGATTAGACATTCATTTATGAGCTGTAATCATTTTTCCCCCCAAGCGTGCTATTTTGAGTATTGTGTTTAACGCATTCTGAGGTGTCGTTTTGCATGTGTTTTACTTAAGGTATATAAACACTTTTCTCACATTTCACACACTTATCACTCTCACTCACTCTAAAACCCTAAACCCTTCTCTGCAAGTTCTCTGCAAGTTCTTCATCTTCTTCTTCAATCTTCTTCATGAATGCTCAAGAGCAAGAAGTTTTTAACTTCTCCCAACAGATGGAAGCCAGTTCTAATCCCCAAACCTCAAACACTCTGAAAGAGATCAAGCAAGATCAGAAAGAGATCAAGCAAGATCAGAATGAGCTTCGTGCCAGGATGGACAAGCAAGATGCTTTGAATGAAAACATCCAGAACATGTTTGCCATGTTGCTTCAGAGACTTCCTCAACCTCCAAACCCTTAGGCACTTAGGATTTATTTTATTTGCTTGCCTAATGTTTTTGCTTCTGTCTTCCTTTTAGCTCTGATATTCTTCTTTGAGTCTGATGTTTTGACTGCTGTTTGCCTCTGTGCTTTTCTATTAATGAAGTGTTTTTCTCTTTATTATTCTTGTTATTTTTTTTTATCTACCTTTTTGATTCTGACAAAAAGGGGGAGAAATCATTAAATAGCTCTGATGAAAATTGTCTAAAACCTTAAGCACTATGCAACATTTGTAGATATAGCTCTGATAAAAATAAGCTCTGATTAAATAACTCTAACATTAAATTTAAGAATTTGCAGAAAGTTTTCAGAAATCTTATTACTTGGAAAGCTCTGGTAAGAGCTTCTGAACTCCCTAGCACTAACTCAGGGGGAGCTTCTGTCTATCTGATCTTATTTTATTCATGTTTCATATGCTATTTTAAGTTGTTTTGTCATCATCAAAAAGGGGGAGATTGTAAGAACAAAAATTGTTCTACAACAGATTCCTTGATTTTGATGATAACAAAGGATGAAACCAAAAATGGCACCCTAACGAAAAGTTTCTAAGTGTGCAGGGTTCTAAAGAAAGAAGAAATAAATCTGATGATGTCATCAGATGCACAACAAGATCAGATACAAATTATCAAGTATCAGAAGCATCTAAAGTGGAATCTCGTTTCAAGAAGCTCTGACTCTGGACAGAACTACAAAGTATCAGAAGCATCTGAACATGAAGTAAAGTCTAGAAGCTCTGACTCTGAACAAATGCCTTCTGTAAACTCTGGAATTTATCAGCGCTATCTGAACTCTCAAGAAATATCATCAGAAGCCAGATCCCAAGATTCTCCAGATACACGAAGACTCTAATCAGATTTGTTAATCATGATGAAGTAACGTTTAAGCCAAGTTAAAGTTCTGCAAATGGATTTCCTCAATTAGAAAGAGACGTTAATCTCCTCTTCCAAGAGAGAAGATACTACTTGTGGTAAGTAGTCACTTCTAAAAGAAAAAGTCTCCTGCAGAAGCTATTTATGGAATGGCGTAATTACATCTCATTATCCAGCAGATTTAACTCTACTTCAACTCTATTTCAACACTACTTCAACTCCTATATAAATAGAGAAGAAATCAACTTTCAGTATGCAAGAAATCAACTAGCCAAAACTATACTGAATTATTTCACGCTCAAGAAAATCATCTTTGTTTTCAAAGAATTTCACTAAGCTTTTGCTTATCAAGTGAAAAATCTGTTCTTAAATTTGTAATACTTGCTTAACTAGAAGCACTCTAGATTACATATCTTGTATCTTTTATTTGTTTGATTTCCTCAAGTGACTCTTTGTAGTCTGTAGACTTGAGAGGACTAAGAGATTTTCTTCTCTCTTAGGGGTTGTTTGTAATCTTTCAAGATTAGTGGATTAAGTCCTTGTTGAAGGCGAAATCACCTTGGCCGGGTGGACTGGAGTAGCTTTGTGTTATAAGCGAACCAGTATAAAATCTTTGTGTGATTTTCTTTTTGGAAAAGCGCTTATTTTTCAAACAATTCAAACCCCCCCTTTCTTGTTTTTCTCACCTTCAGTTGGAAGTATCTCAAGTCATTCCCTAGCCATTTGACCCTCAGTTGACCAACAATTAACTTTTGACTTCACAGTTGAATTTTGAACTGTACTGAGCCCATTAAGCTTGATCCTTTAAAGAAAACCTCTGAAAATGAAACCCTAGCTCCCAAGAGCTCTACACAACATCCATAAGACCTTCAAACCAAGAATGCATCTCAATCCTTGAAGAACCCTACTATGACTTTGATACCCAGATGAATACAAACTTCCTTGAGTGTTGAGAAAAACCCTAGTTGATACACAATTTCTCTTGTGTTGACTGATCATTCAGATAGAACCCACAAAGTGACTTGGATGATATCCAAGCTTCTTGGAAGACAAACTCTTGGAGCTAATTCTGATTGACATGATGAAATGCAATATGAAATGTTAAATGACCTAAAAATGAATGCATGAATGAGGAGGGCAAATGTGAGGTGCTACAAAGGGAAATACTTGCCCTCTCATCCACCTGGTTATGTACGCAAGGAAGATGTCGAATCAGACCGACAACGATCAACTTCTTATTCACTATTTCCAGGATAGTTTGTCCGGTGCTTCCCTGAGATGGTATATGGGCTTGGACAACACAACAATAACCAGCAACAGCAATATCAACAACAACAACACCGTCCTCAACAGCTGGCCTACCAGCCTCGATACAATAATCAAACCAATACAAGCTATGAGAGGAAGAGGGTCACCTTTGATCCTATTCCTATGAACTATGCAGAGCTCTATACCTCTTTGATAGAGAGGAAGCTGATTACTACACGCGATCCACCGGCTATACCTACCAACCCTCAGTGGTGGTATAAGCCCGAGCTACATTGTGTTTATCATTCCGGTGCCCCCGAACATGATATGGAAAACTGTTACCCGCTGAAGACCAAGGTTCAGGACCTTGTGTGAAGTGGTATCTTATGTTTCGAGGACGTAGGTCCCAATGTGAAGAAGAACCCATTGCCCGAGCATGGGAAATCCTCTGTCAACATGGTCCAGGGCTGCCCTGGTAAATATAAGGTCAAATATGTCATCCATATTCAACAATCGTTGGTCTAGATGCACAAACTGTTATGTGATTACAGTCACTATGAGCATGACCATGACAGATGCCGTGTTTGCACTGTCAATCAGAGGGGATGTCGCCAAGTCCGTAAAGACATCCAAGAAATGCTGGATGAAGGTGTAATTGAAATACTTCAGAATCGCGATGCTGATGATGAAGTCAATGTGATATCTCTGGTATTTTGAATCCCAGAGCCTGTTGTCATCCGATATGATAGAAGAAAATAAAAGGCTTCTCCCTCTTTGATAATTAAACCAGTTGGCCTTGTGCCATACTCTTCTGATAGAGCTGTACCCTATCGTTACAATGTTGTGGCATTGGAAGATGGTAAGGAGGTTCCCCTTCCCTCTATTTCTGTCATTAATATTGCCGATGTCAGCGGCCTAACTCGTAGTGGTCGTGTTTTCTCGGCTCCGCCGAAGCCCCAGACTGACACCGGGAGGGTTGATGTTGCTGATTATGCTGAACGCCCGGTTGGGAATGCTGTTATTGCTCTGAATCCAGCACTTCTTGCCAAAAAACTTGCCTCTGTTGTAAGAACTCTTGTCTCTGCTGGCCAGAGCGGCACAATGAAAGAAGACTGTGATGAGATGCTGAGGCTCATCAAAAGGAGTGTATACAATGTTGTAGATCAGCTTCTACAGACACCGTCAAAGATCTCGGTGCTATCTTTGTTGATGAACTCAGAACCACACTGTGAAGCTCTGCAGAAGGTGTTGATGTGACGTATGTAGATCATGACGTCACAATAGAACAATTCGACAGTATCGTTGCAAACCAGAATAGCTCGCTAAGTTGAAAACCCGAAAGGGCGGCTTAGGCAAAAATGAGAGTCTCAGTGGATTGAAAACCCGAAAGGGCGATCCAGGAAAAAGTTAGAGACATAAAAATAAATATGTATCCCGCTAGATTGAGTACCTCACCCTGGGGAAATCTAGGCAAAAATTAGGGACTTGGCAAGTAACTGCATCCTGACAAAACTGTGTCCTACAACTGTCATCTGTCAAAGATTCTCGCTCAGTCATCGTCAACTGATGCTTCAAACACATCAGATTCAGAGTTGGTGGAGAAATGGTCATTATGTTCAATGTAGCCCTTTTCCAATATATATTACCAATTTCAAATTTGTAAAGATCCATGGAGTCTTGTCATTTGCAGACTATAATTCCATCAAATAAATTTAAGCCTTTATCCAATTCTTTGCACTCTTATTTGTTTCTATTCAACAAATATTTTGCATGTTTTAATTGAAAAATATCATTGTTTTAAAATTTTCATAAATTGTTTTTAAACAAAGTGAACATTCACAATGATAAAAAGGATACTTGGGACGTCTTCAGCGCTCTCCCAAGGATGGTATGATCTCCAAAAGGGTAAGACATTTGTTCATATTCCCAGCATACTTGTATCCTCTTCATTATCTTTCAGGATTGTCTCCTCCGCGAGTGCAGAAGAAAGTTGTACAACCCACCAAATCCCCAGAGAGTTTGGAGTTTTGGATGCGGTCTCAATCTTCTAATTCCTTAGTGAGTCTGGATTTAGCATTTGTGTTATCAATTATATGGTTGTCATCCCTTGCGTGGATTGACCTAAAATCCCGTATAGATTGATAAATTGAATATGCTAATCTTTTTGAAGAAGTTGGTTTTCCCTCATTTCGAGTTAGAAGTCTCTACGCTAGAGTGAGCAAGAGATCCCCAGCATAAGCGGAATTATCATCAAGTTTGATTTGTAGCTTTTCCCTTGTGGACTCGCCTACTTTTGATCTCCAGCAAATTTGCTCCTCGACCATCCTCAGCAGAGTTGATCCCACTTTTACTCCCCGGTATGGTCACCGGTAGATTATCCTCAGTAGTTTGCCTACAGGTAATCCCCGGTTCGATCATCAGCAGTGTTTCCCTAGTGGAATTGTCTGATCAGAGCCTGTTTGTGGTTTCCTCCCGAGTGGAGTGGTTAATAAAGGTTTTATCTTCCCATCCCCAGCGGAGTAGTGTCCCTTTCTCCTCGGGAGATATGATTTATCCAGCAGTGCAAGGAATTCGTAGGATTTGGAACTTTTGATTGGTGGTTATTCCCCACAGAGATTCATTTCCCTCTTTGATAACTTCCCCAGTAGAGTTGCTTCTACGACGGATTTTAGCCGTGTTTAGATCCTTGCTGAGATCTTTGCTTCCTGGTATCTGTTGCCCCCATCAGATTGGATGTTCTCTAGTGGGCCTGGCTTTCTCTCTTAAGATGTAGTACCGGATGTTTGTCCATTGCTTCTTGGACCTGTTTGTGTTAGACATGTCTGTTTGTCAGCATTCATTATACATAAACCACACATATATGCATATTCTTAACATTCAGATATTCATGCTGCATCCTTTGCCATATATCTTTGTTTGTTGTGGTGATATATTTCCCCAAGCAAATGTTGGTGTTTGATCTCTCCATATATAGAGTCAGCCCCATAGGCAGAAAGTGTCCACCCTTTCTTCCATATTCCCCACTGTGTTATGTCCTCGTGGATGATTGTTATTTTAGTTTCCTCCCAACACATGTATTGGGATGGAGTTCTCCCCTGAGATATATCCTCATTGGGTTGAGTCTTGTTTCGGTGTGTCTCTCTAGTTTGTTCCTAGATCGACTCCTTTTGATATTTCCCATGCACTTCCCCGCAGTTTAGATGAACGATTGCTCAGTAACTAATAATTGTCCATCTTTTCCCCGGTGAAATCTGTGGCCGTCTACCCAGTAACCGGTAGTTGTAAGTCCTATTTCTGCGGTTTTCTACCCTCATATCGGTAGTTGTAAATCCCATTTTTATCCCCTTACAGAGTTAACCTTATTTTGTTCATCCTAACCGATGGCGGTTACGTTTCTGTGGTTGTCTACCTAGTATCTGGTAGATGTAATCCCCTCCTTGTTGGTTATCTTGATCCAATATTCGGTATCGATATTCCTTCACTTTTTGAGTATATCTCCCAGTAACCGGTGATATATCTCTTGGATAATTGCTCTGATAAAGCAATGTATCCCCAGCGAGTCATCTTTCATTTACCCTTGGTTGGTAATGATTGTTTCTCCCTTTGATTGGTCATTATTTTATACCTAGTATTCAGTATCCTGATGTCCTTTCTTTTTGGTCGATTTATCCTTTATTAACCCAGTAACCGGTTGTGGATAATCTTCCATGCGAGTATGTTATCTACGTTCTGACGGTAATAGATAATATATCTCATGCGTTCTTTGGTCGAAGTCTTTTGTTCTTCCCCAGTCGAGTAAGATTCGTATTTCCTTATGGAATCGAATGCCCATCCAGTAGTCGAGTTTGCTTTTCAGCCCTCCTTTCGGATGATGAGTGTCTTGGAAATATTCCCCAATTCATGCTTGGTTGGTCACCTATTATATGCCCAGTAATCGGTATCCCTGGGTTTCCTTCCTTTTTTGCTCCCTATTATGATTTTTTGTCCCCTGTGGAGTCAGATTTTCCTGAGTTGAAATATACCTTTTGCAGGTCTTCCTCAGATGTTTTGGATGATTGATATCTCTCACCCTTATACTGGTTTTAGATATTCATTATCCCCGAGCTTGCTATTCTCTTACCCTTATACCGATGTTTTTGAGCACATGTCTCCTTGAGCTTATTACCCAGTAACCGATAATACCTCATTCTGGCGTTTCCTCAGATGAGTCCTCTTTGGACATTCCCAAGCGAGGTCCCTTAGTGGATTTTCCCCATCCGAGTCCGGATTTCCATCCAAGGTATCCTTTGTGGATAGTTTTGCTGTGTTGGCATATTCCCCAATACATGCCTCTTTGTGTTAGCTCGAGTCCTTCCATTGATCTATTTTCATGGAATTCCTCTCGTGTCTCTCAGCAAATTCTAAGTCGTGACCTGCTCACGCAATTTATTCCATTTCTTATCCCTGTAAGAGTCCCCAGAGTCTCTGTCCCATTGAGTGTATTACTCATATGAATTGTCAGTTTCTCCTGATTTCTTTTATTCTTTGTGGATACATATCTCCACAGAGTATTACCTTGTTGCATACATACATTTGCATCATGAGGTCTCTTAGGGACCAAAATTCGTCTCTTTGTTATTTAAGCCCATTCTACCTCGTCGAGACGAAGATTTTAACCTTCACTTCTCCGGCTAGAATGACCTTAAATAGGGGCATCTGTAAGACCCTAATTTTGACCCTAAGATCCCTCATGGCATCATAACATTGCATTTGCATCTTGCCTCAAGGATCATAAGCGTCTTGGCTTTTACCCTAGGGTGGGAACCTTTTTGAGTTGGTTGTAGATCACCAAGCATGCTTGAATTGTATATTATTGCTTTTCTAATTTTATTTACTAACCAAAAGCACAAAAATATGTCACTAACATCTTTTGTTTGTAGCTTGAGCAGTCACAAGTTCCAAAGCTTCTAAGAGATCCTAGGTGCATTGATATGGTCAAGGGAAGATGAAAGCAAGCATGGAAATGGTCCCAAAGCTCTCATCCATCAAATATGCCTCCCAAGTATCTCAATTCATCATTTTGATCAAAGCAAACCAAAGGGTTTGAGGTTTGTTTCCCAAGGAAACCCTAATTCATCTTTTCATCAACTGTGCCTTGCTCATGAAGCAACCTCAACCTATGGTCAAATGCAATCAAGGTAAGTTCTTTCAATCATTATTTCATGCATATTTGAACTTATTTTAAGTGTCCTCAATCATCAATTCATCAAGATATGAGGTGTGGACTTGAGAAGTTGATCAGTTAATTCACCTGACTATTTGGAAGTGCACTGAGACCTAACTTTTGATGTGTTTGTCAAATGAGATGACCCCAAGATCCAAAATGTTCTTAAGAACCATATGAACAACTTTCATGTTCATCAAAAATTGATTTTAAGCTTGGAAGGTCATCATCCATTTCAAAACATTATAGGTCATTTTGACTGAAACCCTAATTTTGGGTCAACTTCCCAAGGACATAACTCATTCATTTTTCATGATTTTGAGATGGGATCAAATTAATTGGAAAGCTTAAGATGTCTAATTCAATTGTTATGTTGAGAAAAAGTTCAAAATACTAAAAGAAATGCATGTGATAATGCAAAACATTATAGGTCACTTTGGACCAATGGCATTGAAATGTGAAAAAGTCCAACTTCAAGTGCCCATAATGTCTTCATCAAAAATCCAAATTATGCAAAATTTAAGTCCAAATTTATTTCCTTGAAAAGATATACAACTTTTATGTTGAAGGTTTTGTCATTTGGAGCTTGCATCATTGAAACAGAGGTGCTTAAAGTTTGGCTATTTTTGAAAATCTCACATGTACATGTTTTGCACCCTACACTTCATGATCATTTTTCATCAATTTCCAATTGTCAAATGAAGTTTTGATCAACATAACAAATGATCCTCATGCAAAAAGCTTTCCAACCATTACTCATAAGGTTGCGTTTCAAGAATGGACATGGCATTTTCGAAAGCATGAACATATTGGTGCATTTTTGAAAATCTTTTAAATTTGCATCGCATGAGCTAAACATACACCATCTACACGTCCAATTTACATCTGTTGATGATTAGCTTGCAAATCCAAGTGGAATTGGGCCCTCCATGCGCCTGTACAGGCCCATGCATGGAGGCCCTTGCCATCCATGCAATGAAATGTTCATGGATCACAGCCATTGCCTTGCTATAAATAAGTGCCTTATGCTCCTCATTTTAGTAACTTGAAGGCGCCCTAAATGCTGCACGATTGATTCCTCACCCATACTCAAAGGAACTCACCATTTTCTCTCAAATTTTTCAGATTTAAACTTCAATTTCATTGATTGATTTTTAGATCTAAAGTTCCTAAACCTTGCTCACATTAATCCATAGATCACACTGCAAGCTTAATCACCAAGAAATCATGCTCTCAAACTCTGCAAATCAGAGGTTTACTTCATATTTTATTTTCTTCGAATCCACTAATATATTGCTTGTTTCTTGTTGTTGCTGTGTTGTCTGAAGTCCTCTTAATAGAGGCAATCGTTTAGAGTTTTAAATTATCAAATTCCAACAAGTTCAGTTGAACACCATAGAAATTCATGCTCGGATTCCTCTTACTATGGAAGCCTATAGCGAATTTGGTTGGTACAGGGGTGATGTACATCACCCCAGCTTTCGTTTGGTACCTGGATTGTGGCTTTTCATGCACTTTTATTTCTTTGCAACTTTTGCCTTCGCCGGAAGCTGGCCGAAGAAGACGGTGGTGTACACCACCGTCTGGTCTCCAGATCATATCTGGACCGTGCATTTGTGTTTCCAGATCAGATCTCATCCACTCAATGTTATGACTTTTTAATTGGCAGCATGTGATGCATTGACTCACGTGTATGGTGGAAGCGCGCTCAGGAGCCACACGATTTGCCAGCTCAATTAATGAGCTCTGCATCCAACGCTCCACGCTTTTTGTTATTTTTAAATTCTGATTTTAATTTTCTTTTATTTCTTTTAATTCCATTTTATTTTAAAAATTCATATCTCCTTCATTATTGGTCCAAAATATGTGAGACCAATTGCATTTTTCTTCTTTTAATTTCTAGTTTCTAAAAATAATTTTTAATATTTTTTATTTTCTCATTTGATATTTTTTAGGAATTTTCTCTTTTTTGGTTATTTTTAGTTCATTTAAAATAGTTTTTGATATTCAAAAAATACAAAAATATTTTTTCCAACCTCTTTGAATGATGATAGATCTATGAAAAATATTCTTATCAATTTATTAATTGATTTGAGATTTTAATTCAATTAGGTTATTTTTATGCATTTTAATTGATTAAAAATAGTTTCTGACTTCTAAAAATGCTGAATTTTTTTGTCAAACTTTGTTTGACCTTGTTGAACTTAGGATAATTCACTTGGACTTTTCAAAGTTGATTTGAAGTGAGTTTGAAGTTTGACCTTTCTTTATTATTTTAATTCAAGTATTATTTTACTTTTGAAAAATACCAAAAATATTTTATTTGTTTCTTGACTTCTAATCTTCATTTTGCTTATGTTTACTATTGTTTGACCTTGATATTCTCTATCTTTGGTCAATGCTTGTTGATTATCTCATTCCATTTCCATTAATGTACTTTAATATTCATCTTCTTCTTCTTCTTCTTTTTCTTTTTTGATCAATGAGTTAAAGATTGGTGGTTAGCCTTGATACATGGGAGGTTTAACCTTCCTTGATTCAAATCTAATTCAACTTGATCATGGATCAAGTGAATGACTTTGCATTAAGGATAGGTTGCTTCCTAATCAAGCAAAGAACCTAAATCAATACAAGATCATTTCTCATCTTCTTTTGGCATGGCTGTAGCGGGGTATTCGTTACCATTAGAAATATTGACTAAATCCAAGGTAAATCATACAAGTCGAGTCGCCACCGCACTTCTATTTATCCAAAGGAATGGTTAGAAAGCGAACAAAAACCTAATAGTTTTAACAAAAACTAGTAAAAGAAACAGAGATCTGGGTAAGGGGGTTGGTTATGCAATGGGAAGGTGTTAGGTACCCAAAACATCCTAGGTACTCCTAGGGAGCCCTTTTCATACTTGTTGTAAGGTTGCTGTCTTTTTTATGAAAATTTGTTTGTGCAAACATGATTGAAGAGATGAGAGGAGAATATACAAGTTAATTACAATTTGTGTTTGGATGGATAAACCCATTGCCTACGTACCATCTTAAAAAGATCAGGATCAAAACCTCGTAGTTCGGGGTAAAAATCTCAAAATGAGTGAGTGGGTTGATTGGTCCAAAAGCCTTAAGGTCTTTTGCTATCCAAGGGAGAAAACTCAATCTAAAAACCACAAATCCACCATGTGAGGATAGCTTCAACATACTAGTGAGGGGTTAACCCTATAATAAGCATGGAAGACTCATTGTCCATCACTAAGGATATAGGTGAGCATTATATCTACCTCAAGGATAACTCAAACCTAATAGCTAAAGGTTATGGAAAATTTGATTAAGGAAGTGGCCGTTGAAACCACAAAAAGACATTTGAATGGGTTATATTTACCAATTAGAAGTATATACAAAATGGTCAAAGTTGACTTAAAGATTCAATTCAAAATAAGTATTGTAGAAAAAGAAAGTTTGAAAATCAAAAGCATAAGGCTTAGGTTTCTAATGTTTGAAAACAATGGTAAAATGTTTGCACAAAAGGTTTTGGCTTGGGTTAGAGTGGAGAGAAGAAGAAGAAGGGCTAAGTCCTTAGTAACACAAAAAAAGAGGAGGGATGAAGAATCAAAACCACAATGGAGTCCCTCTCTTGAGATCATATTGATGATCCAAGTAGCTCCCATCCTTTGGAATAGGCAACCATAAAGCATAAGCAACCAAACAAGTCTCTTAAGAGATCCTCAATGTATCTTGTGTCTTTCAATTGGGATGAGCATGGCAATGGTCCTCCAATTAAGCTCAAATGGAAACTCCTAGCACAAAAGCACACACATCAAAAGTTCCATGAAGTAAAACAAGAATGGACAAGAGTGAGTTTAGAGATTTGGTCCTTCTAATCCATCTTCATCATTAAGATCCTTTTACTCCAATTTTGCATAAGGAAGGTCCTAGAATCTAAGTCCAATTCTCCATTTCTTTGCATAGGGAAAGTCCTAGAAACTAAGTCCATTTCATTGCATTTGGTTCACAACAATCAAATCAAAAACACAAGCACAATAATATATACACAATTATGTGCTCAAGTGAGCAAAAGGCAAATGGCATTAACATAAACATGTGCTCAAGTGAGCAAAGAGAAAATCAAATGGATAATATGTGCAAAGATAGTAAATTGCATCAAAGTAAATTGCATAAAGTAAATGTTAATTGTCAATAGTTAGTGTTAGTAGTTAGTGTGCCATAAGGAAAATTTAGCGCTATGTTAAGCAATCGTAATTGGACTTATGTAGAAGTCACAACTATCTGAGGCCGGTCAATAATAATGTAGGCAATAAACACAAGTTAGGAGTCTTGATTAGTGAACCAAGTCCCAACAATTTGCCATGCCAAAAAAAGAAAATGAGAATTGATCTTGTATTGGTTTAAGCCTTCTGCATGATATAGAAGACAACCTATCCTTAATGCAAAGCCATTCACTTGATCAATTGATCAAGATGAATTAGATTTGAATCAAGGAAGATTAAATCTCCCTAACCAATGCTAACTTATCAACCTTCAACTCATTGATCAAGAAGAAAAGAAGTAGAAGAAGAAGAAGGAGAAGATGGATAAGAGAAATGGAAATGGCAAAATTAAAGTGCATTAAATGAAATACAATGTGTCAATCCTCATATGTTGACCAATGACATGGAAAGTCAAGGTCAAACAATCAAAAACAGAAGTGAGATGAAGATTGGAAGTCAAGAAATGAATAAAATATTTTTGGCATTTTTTAATATTTAAAATAAACTTGAATTAAAAATAAATAGAAAGGTCAAACGTCAAAATTACTTCAAATCAACCTTGGAAGGTCCAAATAATTTATCCTAAGTTCAACAAGGTGAAAATAAGTTTGACAAATTTTTTTAGCATTTTTAAAAGTCAGAAACTATTTTTAATCAATTAAAAATGAATAAAAATAACCTAATTGAACTAAAATCTCAAATAAATCTCAAATAAATTCAAAAATTGATGAGAATATTTTTCATAGATCCATCATCATTCAAATAGGTTAGGAAAATATTTTTGCATTTTTTGAATATCAAAAACTATTTAAAATGAATAAAAAATAACCAGAAAAGAGAAAATTCACAAAAAATATCAAATGATGAAATAAAAAATATTAAAAATCAGAAATAGAAACTATAATTTATTTGGGAAATAATGCAATTGGCCCCATAATTTTTGGATTAAAAATGAAGGAGATATTGATTTTTGAAATAAAAGGAATTAAAGAAAAGAAAATTAGAAAATAGGAAAAGAAAAAAAACAAGGAGCGTTGGATCTGAGCTCATTAATTGAGCTGACAAATCACACGCTCCTGAGGCGCGCGTCTATGGTGATCCACAGTCAATGCAAGCACATGGAAAACAAATAAAAGTCATAACAATGGATGATCAGGATTCGATCTGGGAACAAGATCACACGGCCAAGATTCAAACTGGGAACAGGCGGCCACCTGAGCCACCTTCTTCTCCGGCGAGCCTGCAGATTCCGGCCAGTTTTGCAGGTTTTCAAACCTCCATGGAAATGCACGATCCTTATACCAAAATGAAGCTGGGGTGATGTACATCACCCCTGTAACCTTGAATCACACTCAAGATTCCTATAAATGGAGAAATCTGAGGTGGAAGATTCAGGTATGGAAAATGCAGATCAAGGAAAAGCAAAATTGAAGCTACCACTAGCTTGCCTCTCAAGTGAGGACTTCAGAAAACATTAGATCCAAGCAAAAAGGTCCATGGATGATGAGAATCGAAGAAAATACCAATTGGAGTGTGAGCTTGAGTTCTGGTAATTTGAGCACAATCCCTTGCTTGCTTGGCTAAAACAGAAGTTCAATGAGATGAATGATGAAGGTCTAGAAGCATTAGATCTAAGAATTCAACTAGATGAAGTTGAATTTTAGATCTGAAAATTTTGAAGAGAAATGGAACTTGCTCCTTTAGTGATGGTTATAGAGAGAATTCTGCAGCATTTCAGGTTGAATTGGGCGTGTGAAATGAATGGAATGAGGTCTCTATTTATAGAGGAAGTGGCAAGAAGCTTGTGATCAATCCGTGTGCATGGCATGTGAAGTTTCATTGCATGGGCTTGCATGATCATGCACAAGGCCCAAAAACAATGCCAAATGAATTATGAGCATCAGCCAAATGAATTTGGACGTGTGACTTGCAAGGCAATTGCTTATGCACCAAGATTTCAAGTGAATTCCTCATTTGTACCTAAACATTCATCTCTTTGAAATTCTCAATTAAAAAATCCAAACATGATCATGTGAGTAATGGTTGGAAAGGTCTTTGTATAAGGAATAAATGTTATGTTGGACAAAAACTCATTTGAAGTGTGGAAATTTATGAAATTTGAGTTTAAAGTGCAAGGTGCAAGATATGTCAAGGCAAGGTTTCTAAAATTGGCCAACATTCAAGCCCTTCTGTTTTGATGATGCAAGCTTCAAATGGAAAATCTTCCAACATCAAAGTTGTAGATATTTTCAAGAAAATCAAAATGGTCTTAAATTTTGCATCATTTGGATTTTTGATGAAAGAGTTATGGGCACTTGAAGTTGGACTTTTTTGCCTTTTAATGCCTTTGGTCAAAAAGGACCTATAATGTCTTGCATTATCACATGTATTTCCTTTGAGATTTTGAAATTTTGTTCAGCATAACATTTGAAGTATACATCTTAATCTTTCCAATGCATTTGATCCCACCTCAAAATCATAAAAAATGAATGCGTTATGTCCTTGGGAAGTTGACCCACAATTAGGGTTTCAGTCAAAATGACCTATAATGTATTGGAATGGAAGATGGTCTTCCAAGCTTCAAATCAATTTTTTATGAACATGAAAGTTGTTCATATTGTCCTTAAGAACATTTTTGATTTGGGAACCATCTCTATTTGACCAACACATAAAAGGTTAGGTCTCAATGCATTTCAAAATAGTCAGATGAATTGACTGATCAACTTCTCAAGTCCACAACCCATATCTTGATGAATTGAGGATTGAGGATACTCAAATAAGTTCAAATATGCATGAGATGAAGAGTTAAAGAACTTCCCTTGATTATATTTGATCATGGACTGAGGTTGCTTTAGGAGCAAGGCATTGTGGTGCACAGATGAATTAAGGCTTCCTTGAAGAACAAACCTCAAATCCTTTGACTTGCTTTGATAAAAAATGATGAATTGATATACTTGGGGGGAATATTTGATGGATGAGAGCTTTGAGAACCATTACCATGCTTGCTATCATCTCTTCTTGACCATGTCTTTGTACCAATGATCTCCTAGAAGCTTTGGACCTTGTGATTTCTCAAGCTACAAACAAAAGATGTTAGTGACATATTTTTGTGCTTTTGGTTAGTAAACAAAATGATAAAAGCAATGATATACAATTCAAGCATGCTTGGTGATCTCAAACCACTCACAAGAGATCCCACCCAAAGGCAAAGGGAACCAAGATGCTAAAGATCCTTGAGGCTATGCAAATGCAATGTTATGATGCCATGAGGGATCTTAGGGCCAAAATTGGGGTCTTACAATGGCAAGTTGTAGGAGCATAATTCACTAATCAAGATCTCTAACTTGTGTTGTTGCCTATATTATTATTGACCGGCCTCAGATAGTTGTGACTTCTACATAAGTCCAATTACGATTGCTTAACATAGCGCTAAATAGCCTTATGGCACACTAACTCTAACACTAACCATTAACCATTAACATTTAATTCTTGCACTTTACATTTATGTAATTTACTATTCTTGTACATATTATTCATTTGCTTTTGCTCTTTGCTCATTTGAGCACATGTTTATGTTAATGCAATTTGCCTTTTGCTCACTTGAGCACATAATTGTGTATATATTATTGTGCTTGTGCTTTTGTTTTGATTGTTGTGGACCAAATGCAAAAATGGACAAAAAGGACTTAGATTCTAGGATATACCCTATGCAAAATGGAGTAAAAAGGCCTTAATGTTGAAGATGGATTAGAATGACTAAATCTCTAAACTCACTCTTGTCCATTCTTGATTTACTTCATGGAACTTTTTGATGTGTGTGCTTTTGTGCTAGGGATTCCTATTTGAGCCATATTGAAGAACCATTGTCATGTGCTTTAAAAGAAAGATACAAGAGCCATTGGAAGATTCCTAAGAGCTTTGCTTGCTTGATTTATTGCTTGAGTATATACTTATTTGCTTTCTTATTCCAAAGGAAGGGAGCTACTTGGATCATCAATATGATCTCAAGAGAAGAACTCCATTTATGGTCTTGTTTCTTATCCTTCATCTCTAGTATGATTAGGACTTTTGCCATTCTTCTTCTTCCCTCCACTCTAACCCAAGCCAAAATTTTTGTGCAAACATTAACACTTCTTTTCAAACATTAGAAACCTAAGCATTATGCTTTTGATTTTCAAACTCCTTTTCATAACACTTGTTTTGAATTGAATCTTGAAGTCAACTTTGACCATACTTTGTAAATACTTTTCATTGGTAAATATAACTCATTCAAATGCTTTCATGGTTTCAATGGCCACTTCCTTATCAAAAACTTTTTTCATAACCAATAGCTATTAAGTTTGAGTTATCCTTGAGGTAGATATAATACTCACCTATATCCTTAGTGATGGACAAAGAGTCTTCCATGCTTATTATATGGTTAACCCCTCACTAGCATGTTGAAGCTATCCTCACATGGTGGATTTGTGTTTTTAGGTTGAGTTTTCTCCCTTGGATAACAAAAGACCTTAAGGCTTTTGGACCCAATCAATTCACCTACTTGTTTTGAGATTTTTACCCCGAACTATGAGGTTTTGATCCTAATCTTTTTTAAGATGGTACGTAGGCAATGGGTCTATCCATTCAAACACAAAATTGTAAATAACTTGTATATTCTCTTCTCATCTCCCCAATCATGTTTGCACAAACAGATTTTTCACAAAATACCAACCTTACAAGAAATGTGAAAAGGGATCCCTAGGAGTACCTAGGATGTTTTGGGTGCTTAAAACCTTCCCATTGCATAACCAACCCCCTTACCCCGATCTCTGACATTTTTACTCGTTTTTGATTCGATAAAACTATTAGGTTTTTGTTCGCTTTCCAACCATTCCTTTGGATAAATAGAAGTGCGGTGGCGACTCGACTTGTATGGTTTAGTTTTGATTTAGTCAATAAATCTAAAGGTAACGAATACCCCGCTACAGCTCCTACTAGATAAGATCTAAATTTGTCTATAGCGAAAACTACAGCGAGTAATTCCTTTTCAGTTGTTGCGTAGTTGAGTTGTGCAACGTCTAGGGTTCTCTTGGCATAATAAATGGCATGTAATTTTTTATCTTTCCTTTGTCCTAGAACGGCTCCAACGGCATAATCACTAGCGTCACACATTATCTCAAAAGGTTCTGACCAATCAGGGGGCTTCATAATAGGTGTTGATACTAATGCTTGCTTTAAAAGATTAAATGCTTCATTACATTTTTCATTGAAAATGAATTCAGCATCTTTCATTAAAAGGCCAATTAAGGGTTTAGTTATTTTGGAGAAGTCCTTGATAAAACGCCGGTAAAATCCAGCGTGTCCAAGAAAACTTCGAACTTCTCTGATAGTTTTGGGTGGTTTTAGGTTCTCTATAACTTCTATCTTAGCTCTATCTACATCTATACCATTTTCGGAAACTATATGTCCTAAAACAATTTCTTCGGTTACCATGAAATGACATTTTTCCCAGTTTAGCACGAGGTTCACCTCCACGCATCTCTCCAGGATTTTCTCAATGTTAGCAAGACAATTGTGGAAATCAAATCCGCAAACCGAGAAATCGTCCATAAACACTTCCATGATACCATCTAGGTAATCTGCAAAGATTGACATCATGCAACGTTGGAAAGTGGCTGGGGCATTACAGAGGCCGAATGGCATTCGTTTGTAGGCAAAAGTTCCATAAGGGCATGTGAAGGTAGTTTTTTCTTGATCTTCGGGGTGGATAGGTATTTGGAAGAATCCAGAGTATCCATCTAGATAGCAGAAGTAAGAGTGTCTAGCTAGACGCTCCAACATCTGATCTATAAATGGTAAAGGGAAATGATCCGTTCTGGTTGCTTTATTTAACTTTCTATAATCTATACACATCCGCCATCCTCCTTCTAACTGTTTTGCTACATGTTCGCCTTTATCATTTTGCACAACCGTGATGCCTCCCTTTTTAGGTACTACATGCATAGGGCTCACCCACTTACTATCCGAGATCTGATATATTGTACCTGCCTCAAGTAACTTAAGAAATTCTTTTTTAACAACATCACTCATTATAGGGTTTATTCTTCTCTGATGTTCTCTGGAGGGTTTTGAATCTTCTTCGAGCGAAATCTGATGCATGCATATGGATGGGCTTATACCTTTCAGGTCAGAGATATTATATCCTAAGGCTGAGGGATATCTTCGTAAAACATCTAAAAGTTGGTCTGTTTCCTCTTGGCTCAAGGTAGCACTGATTATAACTGGACGGTTCATCTCTTCATCGAGGCACTTATATCTCAGGTTCTTAGGCAATTCCTTAAGTTTTAAGGTTGGTTTCTTAGGGCATTGCATAGGATCTGGGGTAAGGGATAAACATTCGTTAAGGTTATCATCGATGTAGGGTTTTCTAAAGTCATCATCTTCCATTATGGGGGTTGATGGTAACTTAATTGTTTTTATGATTTCTTCTTGTTCTAATTCTCTAACGCACTCATCAATGTTATTTAAGGCATAACATGCGTCTCCCATCACAGGTGCCATAAGAAATTTCGAAAGTATAAATTCTATTTTCTCGTCACTTACCTCAAAGGTCAACTTTCCTCTCTTGACATCTATTATGGCTCCTGCAGTTGATAAGAATGGTCTACCCAGAAGAATTGGTATATCATTGTCCTCTTTGATGTCCATGACAACAAAATCAGTAGGGATAAATAACTGACCTATCCTAACAGGGACATCTTCTAAAATGCCTATCGGATACTTCAAAGATCTGTCGGCTAACTGAAGTGACATCTTAGTAGGCTGTAATTCTCCTAAGCTTAACCTCTCACAAACTGCTAAAGGAATTAAGCTCACACTAGCTCCTAGGTCTAGAAAAGCTTTTTCGATGACATGACTTCCCAAAAGACAAGGAATGGAGAAATTTCCAGGATCTTTATCCTTTTTGGATAACTTATTCTCGGAAATAGAATTGCATTCCAAGGGTTTCAGATCATCAAGTCTACGTTTGTTGGTAAGGATGTCTTTGACAAACTTTGCATAAGAATGTATTTGGGTGATGGCTTCTGTGAAAGGGATTTCTACGTGAAATTTTTCTATAACCTTAATAAATTTCTGATACTGGTTATTGATCTGGGTTTGTTTGAGTCTTTGCGGATAGGGTATAGGTGGTTTATACGGCGGGGGTGGTACATAAGCTTTATCTTTAGGTTCTTCTCCTTTTTCTTGACCTTCCTGTTTTTCAGATTCCTCTGGTTCTTTTACTTCGTCCGGGGGTTTGGTATATTCCTTAGAAGTTTTGGGTTCGCTCAATCTTGGGTTTGGTGGCTCATCATAAGCGTTCCCACTTCGTAGGGTAATGACATTGGCTTGCCCTCTCGGATTCTGTTGAGGTTGTCTACGGAACTGTCCTCCAGGTGTGGTCTGGGGGGCTTGGTTTAAAGCTACCTGAGAGATCTGGGTTTCAAGCATCTTGGTGTGAGTAACTATTTGGTCAACCTTGGTTCGTAACTGAGTAATCAATTCGTTAACGTGAATGTTTTGGTTCATGAACTCTTTGTTTTGTTGGGTTTGAGCAGTGACATAATTTTCCATAATTTTCTCAAGGCTCGGCTTTGGTGGCATAGGTTGCATAGGTTGATTTGGTCTTGGGGCTTGGTAACCTGTTTGTCTCGGAGGTGCGTTATTTTGGATAGGGTTATTGTTCTTATAGGAGAAGTTCGGGTGATTCCTCCATCCAGGGTTATAAGTATTCGAGTATGGGTTCCCTTGGGTGTAGTTCACTTTCTCAGAGTGGGTTTCATTTAATAGACTGCATTCTGCAGATTGGTGTCCTTTGGTTCCACATATCTCACAATCCGATAAAACCGCGGCTGCAGTATTCAGGTTTATGCACATATGCTCGACTTTAAGGGATAATGCGTCCATTTTAGCTTGCATCATGTCTATAGAGCTTAGTTCATGTACTCCTACTTGGGCTTCTTTCTTCTCAACTGTCGCTCGTTCGAATCCCCATGATTGATGGTTTTGAGCCATATCTTCGATGAGGGCACTAGATTCAGGGTAAGGTTTGTTCATCAGCGCACCGCCTGCGGCAGCGTCGATGGTCATCATAGTGTTATAGTGAAGTCCATTATAGAAGGTCTGAATGATTAACCAATTTTATAAATCATGATGTGGGCATGCTCTTAACAGCTCTTTATATCTCTCCCAAGCTTCGAACAACGATTCTCCTTGGTTCTGGGTAAATCTAGTTATATGGTTTCAAAGAACGGCGGTCTTACTTGGGGGAAAGTATCTAGCAAGGAATACTCTTCTAAGGTTATCCCAAGTCGTAATGGAATTGGGTGGAAGGGAATCTAACCATGATAGGGCTTTATCTCTGAGGGAAAAAGGGAATAATCTTAAACGGATTGCCTCAGGAGAAGCTCCATTGGTTTTAAAAGTGTCTGCTAATTGGAGAAAGATTTTTAAATGTTGGTTTGGGTTCTCAGTAGCGAGACCTGCGAATTGTCATTGTTGCACTAGTTGCAACAGGGAGGGTTTAAGTTCGAAATTATTAGCTGGGATGGTTGGGTTTACTATACTAGAACTAGGTTCTTCGTTGGATGGTTGGGCGAAATCCTTAAGAGGTCTTTGGTTTTGATCTTCATCCATAGCTCTCCTAATTCTATGGAAGAATAAACGTGCGCGAGCGTAACGTTCAGGTTCCGCCAGGGGGTATACTAAGCTTCTGGTGCTGCGAGTTCTTCGCATTGACCGGCGGGTAATAACCTAAGTCTAAACGATATAACAACAGGGTATGAAATTTGACGAAATTGGTCCCCGACAACGGCGCCAAAAACTTGATGCGTGCTTTTCGCAAGTATACGAACACGTCAGAGTAATATAGAAGATTGTCGAATCGACAGAGACCAAGTGTCAATCTATCGTTATCTATTGTTATGGTGTTTATCTAAGGTAATCAAAATAGGGGTTTTAAGAGTGTGAGATGAAAGGTAAAGTATTAAATTCAATTCAATTAATAAAGACAGGCTCAAATGTAATTCACATAATCAATTAATAATCCAAGTACTTGCTAATAGAATTACTTATGGGCAGTGTTTCCTACTTTAAAAAGAACCAATTTAACAGGAACTGTCGCTTTCGCGTATTCAGAACCGAGTTGTACTCCCTAATTAAACCCTCTTATTGTCACTTATAAAAAGGCGCGCATTGCGTTAGAGTAGTAAACCTATTTTTAAGAAATATAGTATCTTGACTAAGTTGAAAAGTATTTTAACCTGGATTTCTTAACTAAAAGAGGTTCTCACGAACCAAACTCTAAACTTACAAACGCGTCCAAAAATAGTTTTAAAATCACTTTTCTTCTTAAGTTAAAAACTCCTAATGAACTAAACAAAATGCTTTCACTGTATTTGAAATAGCTAAAAACAACTAAGTTTAAAAAGACGTTGGACGACTTTCGATCTTACCCACCGGAAATTAAGTGCGGGAAAACTTAAGTTGAAAGTCAAAATAGCCCTTAAGTGTTTCTACGAACGATTGTACGGATTATCGGTTCAGTTACGATCCTTACATTCTAACCTTTATAGATTTAGTTAGACATGGTAAAATAAAAGTGCATTTTAATTTAAATAAAAGTAGTGCGAGTGCGGAAAGTAAATAAAAGTAGTGCGAGTGCGGAAAGTAAATAAAAGTAGTGCGAGTGCGGGAAATAAATGAAAGTAGTGTGAGTGCGGAAAATAAATGAAAGAAGTGCGAGTGCGAGAAATAAATAAAGTAAAGACAGTGCGGGAAATAAATAAAAGTAGTGCGAGAAATAAATAAAGTAAAGCGAGTGCGAGAAATAAACAAAGTAAAGCGAGTGCGAGAAATAAATAAAGTAAAGACATTGCGGGAAAATAAAATAGATAAAGGCAAAGCAATAAAAACCTGCTCCAATCGGAGGGTTGAATAAAATGCGAAGCGGAAATGAAAATGGTGGCAGGATTAACTTCCTTCTAAAGTGCTCCAAACTCGATTACAGACTCGACCACAGACTTGATTACACAATTGTGGTAACACCTCAATGCGAAGCGATTACCACTTTAAAATACTGAATATATGCCTAAGTGAAACTAAGTTTGCTCTAAGTTTGGATTTTCTCTAAGTTTGGATGATTAAACAAATCAATTCGAGTCTCTATTTATAGGCAAGTAAAATAATGGAAAAGACAAGAATGCCCTTCAGTTTGAAATTGGGAGGGAAACGTTTTCCTCTTGTGGCGCCCGACACAACCCCATGGTGCCCGCCATAAGAGCAAAGTATGGTGCCCAAGTGGAGGTAGTGGGGAACGTGGCAGTTGAGGGAAGTTGAGCTGTGACACTTCATGGCTGGACCCATGGCGCCAACCACAGTGGGAGCCACAAGTGCAAAATGCTGAATTTTAGTCTTTTTAGCTCATTTTCACTCCTTTTCTCGGTCGGGGCTCCGATTAGACTGAAAACCTGAAAACAAAGAGAAACATAGTAATAACATAACAAAATAATAATAAAACAACTAAAATGCATGCGAAATCGGAGTCGAAAATACGGTGAATTTCAGTGTCATCACTCTCCCCCTACCACCACCAACTTTTTGTTCTTCACAAACTTCGACTTTTGGTGTAGGGTGGATGTCACGGCGCCTGCCTCGTGAATCCATGGTTTTCCCAACAAACAACTATATGATGGGTGAATATCCATGACCTGAAAAGTGATCTGGAAATCACTAGGTCCTATATTGACTGGGAGCTCAACCTCGCCAATCACAGTCTTGCACGGTCCATCAAAAGCTTTGACGACCACTCCACTCTACCTCATGGGAGGCCCCTAGTATGAAAGTTTGGCCAAAGTGGATTTTGGCAACACATTCAGCGATGATCCAGTGTCTACTAGCACATTAGACATGGCATCATCTTTACAGTTCATAGAGATGTGAAGTGCCAAATTATGGTCTCTTCCCTCCTCGGGGAGATCAGCATCACAGAAGCTCATATTATTACAAGCAGTAATGTTTGCAACAATACTATCAAATTTCTATATTGTGACATCATGCTCTACATACGCCATGTCCAACACCTTCTACAAAGCTTCTCGGTGTAGTTCAGAGTTAATTAACAAAGACAACACATATATCTTTGAAGGCGTTTGTAGAAGCTGATCTACAACATTGTACTCACTCTTCTTGATGAGGCTCAACATCTCATCACAGTCCTCTTTAATCATGCCATTTTGGCCAGCAGGGATAAGAGTTCTAACAGCAGCGGCAGGTCTATAAACAGCAAGTGTCGGATTCAGACAAGAAGAAGAAGTCCCAACCGGATGGACGACACTATCCGCAACATCAGCTCTTCTGGTGTTAGCCAGGGGTTTTGGTGGCGCCGAGAATACATGACCATTGCAGGTCAAACCACTGACATCAGCAATGCTCACAATAGAAGTGGAGGGTAAGGGCACCTCCTTCCCATCTTCTAATGCGACCACATTATAGCGATAGGGAACAACTTTGTTGGAAGAGTATGGAACAGGGCCAGCTGGCTTAATTGTGAGAATAGGAGAGGCCTTCTGCTTGCTGCCATCGTATCGGATGACAACAGGCTCAGGGATCCTGAAGATAGGGGATATCACATTGACTTCATCCTCATCACGATTCTGAAGTATCTCAATTACACCCTGATCCAACATTTATTGGATGTCTTTCCTGACTTGTCGACATCCTCTCTCATTGACAGTGCAAACACGACACCTGTCATGGTCATGCTCGTAGTGACTGTATCCATACAACAATATATGCATCTCGACCAAAGATTGTCGGATATGGCTGACATATCGGACCTTGTATTTACTAAGGCAACCCTGAACCATGTTAACAACAGATTTCCCATGCTCGGGCAATGGGTTCTTCTTCACGTTAGGACCTACGTCCTCGAAAAACAATATACCGCTTCTAACAAGGTCTTGCACCTTGGTCTTCAATGGGCAGCAGTTCTCCACATCATGTCCGGGAGCACCAGAATGATAAACACAGTGAAGCTTGGGCTTATACCACCACTGAGGGTTGGCAGGTATAGCAGGTGGGTCACGAGGAGTGATCAGCTTCCTCTCAATTAATGAAGGATATAATTTTGCACAAGTCATTGGAATAGGATCAAAAGTGACCCTTTTCCTATCATAGCTTGTGTTGGTTTAATTGTTGTTTCGAGGCTGGTAGGCCTACTGTTGAGGACGGTGTTGTTGTTGTTGATACTGTTGATGTTGCTGTTGCTGGTTCTGATTATGATGCTGATATTGCTGATTCTCTCTGAATACAAGTGCTATATGAGCCACCTGGTGTTGGTTACTGGCTGGACGCACAATCTTCTTCTTCACAGAGGGTCTTCTAGATTTAACATTGGAGGTCACAGCATGTGCCTCGCCATCCTTCTTCTTTGCAAATGCCCCATAACGTTTGGCAGAAGAGCCTTATTCTCTAGTCAGGCGCCCTTCCCTGACTCCTTCTTCTAGACGCATCCCCATGTTCACCATTTCGGTGAAATCAGAAGGAGCGCTAGCAATCATCTGCTCATAATAGAATGAACTCAAGGTCTTCAGAAAGATCTTGGTCATTTCCTTCTCTTCTAGCGGAGGCACAATTTGTGCAGCCAATTCTCGCCAGCTCTGGGCGTACTCCTTAAAAGTTTCCTTATCCTTCTGCGATATGGCCCTTAGTTGGTCCCTATCGGGAGCCATATCAACATTATATTTGTATTGCTTGACGAAGGCTTCGCCAAGGTCGTTCAAGGAGCGGATGTTCGCATTATCCAGGCCCATGTACCATCTCAAATCGGCACCGGGCAGGCTGTCCTGGAAGTAGTGGATCAGGAGTTTATCGTTGTCGGTCTGAGTCGACATCTTACGTGCATACATAACCAAATGGCTGAGCAGGAAAGTGTTCCCTTTGTAATTTTCAAAGTCAGGCACTTTGAATTTGACAGGATTCTTGACATTGGGTACGAGACAAAGCTCAGCAGCAGATTTGCCAAAGAGGTCCTTCCCTCTGAGAGTTTTAAGTTCCTTGCGCAGCTCAAGGAATTGATCGTTCATAGCTTCCATTTTTTCATAGACATCTGGGCCCTCAGATGGCTCAGAGTGATAAATGGTGTCATCCACTCTCGGCAAAGTATGCACGACTGGAGGTGGCACAACAAGGACCGGGCTAGATGCCAACAGAGAAGCAAAAGTTGGGGCAAGACCCTCTGGAACAAAGTTTGCAAGCATCCCCCAGGGAAACCCGGCTGGCAAAGCAGTAGGCGCGAAGTGGGCACTGGCAGCAGGCACGATAGAGAAGGCAATCTCAGAAATGACTGTCCTCTCGGGAGGAGTTGAAGGCGTTGGATAAGACTGGCTTTGGGCGGCCAAGAAAGACTCCATCAGGGCAGTCAATCTTGCCACTTCCTCCTTGAGTTCTTTGTTCTCTTGCTCGAGGTGATCCATTAGGTTTGATGAGTTGGATCTGGTGTAGTACCGGTGCGTCAGCTTGTCTTCAAAATAAATGAAGCACACAGAGTTAGACCACTGAACAAGAAGCCCTGGAACAAAACCTGCTTATGCACATGATGCATGCAATGCTCGTGCATATGATTTTATTTTTAATCAGAGGAACTTTAGAGCTCTATTTGCAAATATTTGGAAAATATTAATCATTTAGACATATATGGAATAATCATATTAATAATATCTGGAAAATATTTTACACCAAAGAAGTACAGTCTTGGTAACCAAAATATAATACAAGAGAGAAGGAAAATGAACATCCCATAGAACCCTAGAAACAATCGTCCAAAGCTCTCGAGACTGGAAGATAAGCTGCACGAAGCCTCTTCACCTCTCTCTCATAGCTGCCTCCATATCTGCCTTCTCCTTGGCGAGTCGATCATACTTCCTCTTCCAAAACCTGGAAGACTGAGGAAAAAGAGAACTCACCACATCATCAGGCTCGTCGATCACCTGATGCTCAAGAAACTCTATCAATGCATCCTTATCTCTAAGCTGCTGAAGTAACTCCTCTCGCTCACAGACCCAAGCACGCGAACGGTCTTCATCTCTCAACTCCTCTATTCCATGGTCAGGGAGGGTTGAAGGCCCAGCCATAACCATAGGTGTAGGTCTCGGGTAGTCATAAGGCATAAGGTACTCAGAAGCTCTCCTCCTAACCCATGAGGTATAGGGTTCCAAAGCAATACAATTCTTCGGACCAAGCTCTTTCCTTCCCTTCCTATGAATCTTGCGCCAAGCGCGAACCATCCTGCCCTTCAAGTTTTGGGGATCTTTACCCTCTTGAAAGAACACACCTTCTAACAAAACCTTATTAGGTTTATCCTTTAAGGGGAACCCAAGCTGACAACGTGCCGAAATAGGGTTGTAGTTAATCCCATCACATGTACCAAGAAGAGGCACATTGGAGAATTCACCACAAGAGTCGATAATCTGCACACCATCATATACACGGTTATACCAAAAGATATCATCATTGGTGAGAGACATGAGTCTCGTGGACCACCATAGACATCCTTTGTTCTCCTTGAAGGTCACCATTTATGGCAAGTGCGAAATAAACCACTTGTACAACAGAGGCAAACAGCACACAATGGTACCACCACCCTTTGCATTCCTCATATGCAAAGAGAAATAAGTGTCACCCAACAGAGTCGGAACGGGATTAAGAGTAGAGAAAATCCTAATAGCGTTCACATCCACAAACTTGTCGATGTTGGGGAATAACACTAGCCCATAGATGAGAAGTACAAATATGGCCTCAAAGGCGTCCTCACTCATGGCCTTCCCATACATAGTAGCTTGAATTCCACCCTTGGTAGTCATATGATCACCAATAATAGATTCATCTATATGCAACATATCAGTAATCTATTGATAAGTAGGAACTCTCTCTAAGCCACTGAATGACAACTGATCTAGAATAGGTATACCCACAAGATATGCATACTCCTCAAGCGTAGGCAAAAGCTGGAAATCCGGAAATGTGAAGCAATGATACAAGGGATCATAAAACAACACCAATACACTCATCAGGCCTTCATCCACCTGAGTAGCAAGAATAGACAGAAGCTTCTCATGACGAGCCTTGAACTCCAAGGGATCTAATACATAGGATGTCAAACTCCTTGAAATTTTTCCCATTGTTGATGATATGGATGTGTGTGAATGCATGAATGCATGGATGCAACAATCACACTCAAGGATCAAGAAAATCACACCATACAAAGGTCATGGGATGGATCAAGTCATCCTTAATATCAATCATCCAGTTTGGTGGATTATTGTTTACACCTTATCAACACCCAAGTTCCATTGATATTAAGGATATACAAGAACAGATCAACCATGACTAAAGGTTTGTTGCAAGTCACGAGCATGGAATGAGTAATGCCTAACCACGACTACTCGTGTGACATTATCCTTGAGGTAGATATAATACTCACATATATCCTTAGTGATGGACAATGAGTCTTCCATGCTTATTATAGGGTTAACCCCTCACTAGCATGTTGAAGCTATCCTCACATGGTGGATTTGTGGTTTTAGGTTGAGTTTTCTCCCTTGGATAACAAAAGACCTTAAGGCTTTTGGACCAATCAATTCACCCACTTCTTTTGAGATTTTACCCCGAACTACGAGGTTTTGATCCTAATCTTTTTTAAGATGGTACGTAAGCAATGGGTTCATCCATTCAAACACAAAAATGTAAATAAACCTGCATATTCTTTTCTCATCTCTTCAATCATGTTTGCACAAATAATTTTCACAAAATACCAACCTATCTTACAACAAGTGTGAAAAGGGATCCCTAGGAGTACCTAGGATGTTTTGGGTGCTTAAAACCTTCCCATTGCATAACCAACCCCCTTACCCCGATCTATGACATTTTTATTAGTTTTTGATTCGATAAAACTTCTCGGTTTTTATTCGCTTTCTAACCTTTCCCTTGGATAAATAGAAGTGCGGTGGCGACTCGACTTGTATGGTTTACTTTTGATTTAGTCAATAAATCTAATGGTAACGAATACCCCGCTACAAAGACTAACCACAAATCATTAACTCATTGGCCAAAATAAAAAAGAAGAAGATGAATATGAAATGAAAATGGATAATGAAGAATTCAAATGGCATAATCAAAGCACAATGATCAAATGTGAATGGAATCATCATCAACCAATGGTAAACATAAGAGAAACGAAGATTAGAAGTCAATAAAGGTCAAACATATTTTTGGTATTTTTGAAATTAAAATAAAACATAAAATAAAATGAACAAAGTATGGTCAAACTTCAAATTCAATTCAAATCAACTTGGATAAGTCCAATTGAATCATCATAAGTCTAACATGGTCAAACAAGGTTTGAAAATTTTCTCAACATTTTTTGGAAACATAAACTACTTTTAAACATTTAAAAAAATCATGAAAAATAACACAAATGAATTAAAATCTCAAATAAATCTCAAATCAATTAAGAAATTGATAAGAATATTTTTCATAGACTTATCATCATCCATATGTGTTAAGAAAATATTTTTGGAATTTTTGAATATCAAAAAGTATTTAAAATGAATTAAAAATTATCAAAAATAAAATAATTCACAAAAAATATTAAATCGAATCACAAAAATAATTAAAAATCAGATTATGAAACTAGATTTTAAAAGAATTTTTTTGCAATTGGTCTCATATTTTTGTGATTCCAAATAAAATAGTTATGAATTTTTAAAAATATATGGAATAAAAGAAAAATAAAATAGAAATTAGAAAATATGAAAAATCAGGGAGCGCTGGATGGAACTCATTAATTGACGGGGCAACATCTAATGGTCCAGAAGCGCGCGCGTACCATGGTCCACAATCAAATGCATCACACCATGAATTAAATAAAGTCATAAGAAACAAAGGCCAGGATTAGATCGTGCATGTGAGATCCAATGTACATCACCCCTGTAACCTTGGATTTCTCTCAAGATCTCTATGGAATGAGAAATTTGAGCTTGAATTTCCAGGTGCATGAACTGAAGTGCTTCAAAACACAAAATCAAAGCCACCACAGGCATGCCTCTCACACGAAGACTTCAGAAAACCATTTGAACACAAGCAATTCACATTACATGGTGAGATTCAGATCAAAAAATTTAGATGATAAACCTTTGAAGTGCAACTTTAAACAACACCACCCACTGACGCATTACACGAAAAAACCGGCGGGAAAACGAAACAACAGAGCCGCCACCGTGCGTTATTTATCCCAAAAGAGGGAAAGGAAAAGCTCGAAGTAAACCTGGAAAAGACATGGTCTCGCGACCAAAGAGAGATGGGATCGGGAGTCGGTTATGCGAAGGGAAGGTATTAGCACCCCTACGCATCCGTCGTACTCGACGGGATCCACGCTCAAAAGAATAGAAGAAAGGTTGCTAGAAACTGCTCACAAACTGCACACAAGGCTGAAAAGAGACACAGAAAGACAAAAGAAACTAACTCGGTAGGATATTGCATCCTGGGCCTACGTAGTCTGTCAGACACAGACATCAGAGTCGACGTAGTTCGGGATAGGGGGAAACGTGCTCGCTAGGATGTCGCATCCTATGCATACGTATCTTCTCTGACTGGAGAAGAATCAGAGCACTCGTAACTCGGCTAACGCACGCCAAACAAAACCACACAGGAAACCGACTGCCAATCGCTGGACTTATGTCAAACTCCACACAAACAGGCAAACATGGAAACCGAAGGCCAATCGTTGGACTTACATCAGACTTCGAACCAACACACACACACACACACACCGGAAACCAACTGCCAATCGCTGGACTTACGTCAGACTCCAACACACACAAAGGGTTACAAAAGAAAAGGGCGCCCGGAGAGATCAGCTCATCTCCTGCCTACGTACCTCATCTGGTATGAGGATCAGGGCGACGTAGTTCCCCTACGCAGGGAAAGAACTTCTAACCTAACCAGAGACTGGGAAATGACAAACTAGAAGGGAGACTAACTCGAGCCTAATAGTTATCATGTAAATTCACCATGGTCGTAGGTTGAAGTTTCTATCTAACTTGCACAGGGAGCAAGCTATCCTAACAGCACAGGCAAATACATATAAGCACAAAAAGCAAGCACACACACTATATGCAAACAAATGGGCTCATACAAGGTTAAGCTTTAGTCAAGGGGTCATGTCAACCTCGACAAACAAGCCACTGTAACAGGGTGATGTTAGCTCTTAACCCTAACATTGAGAGTTAGGGTGACGCCGATGAAATGGGAAGTGAGGGTAAGACCCCACAGCTCTTATCCCTGGCCTGGGAGAGCTTCAGACAAATGAAAGTGTGGGAGTTCAGAAAGTTGGAACTCTTCTCCACAGATGACTGACACAACAAAGATCCTGGGTTAATATCCACAATGCATCAACACATGGTGTGAGCAAAGTGGATGACACACTGAATAGCAGGAGATAGATTGCATATCTCTTTTATCTGCCAATTGCCTCATAGAGGTCTTTTCCTGCTTGGCACAAAAGTAAACAAACACAAGCATTGCCTCTTAAGGAGGGCTTTAGACAGGTGCCTGCCCAAGTAACAGGACAGGTCTTCCAGACTACATGAAGTCAGAGAGTTATACCTCCGATGGTTAAGCAACCAAGCAAAGAAAAAGCAAGTTCAAGATGAACTTAAGCAACTGATGTACCTGAAAAAAATCTAACTCAATCAGTATACAAGTCAAAAAGTCAAACAGAGAACCAACAGTCAACAGTACACAGTCAAACAAGCAATGCAACAATGTGCAAGGCACAAGCTCAAACTCAAATGAGCTAACATCAATCTACAAAACAAATCAAGGTTATTCAACATCAACCAATTAGTCAACTCAAGAGAGTGAATCAATCCCATCATGGCAATGTACTTCTTAACCTGAAATCAAAGCTCAACTGTGAGTCACCAACCACTAGGTCAAGGCCTAGGGTCAAAGAGGGAGAAAAATTCAAAACAGAACATGAAATTCAACATGAATCAACATCAATCAACTAAGAACACAATCCAAAAGGTCTCATGTCAATATCATTCACCAAATTCATTTCATGAACCAAATATGGCAAGGTATGCAAGTTGGAACCACATTGTGACATCAGAATGAACAAATGCACATTAATTCAAAAATGATTCAATTAATCTCAATAAAATTCATGAGTAAACAGAATATACAACATGATCAACACACAAAAAATTAGGGCAATTGGACATGATTAGGCATGGTAATCAAATTACATAAGGCAAGGCAAACAAAACAAGCACATATGTGACACAACTTGGTACACCAACTTAGCACAAGCCTAAAACAGAAATGAATCAAGGTAAAAACCTCAAATCAAAGCCAAAACAACCTTAAACATGTCTAGAAAGAGTGTGCAAAATTTCACCTTCATAGGATAAAGCACAAGCATTTCACAAACAAATGAAAATCAAGACAATTCAAAAGCTCAAACATGACATCCAGAAAGAAAAATCTCAATCAAATCAGAAATCAATCCAAAAATTCCACAAAAAAATCATGATCAATCACAACATCCATATCAAGCATCATATAAAAAATCAAGGCATTTGGAGTTCATTTGGCATGGCAAACAAATTAATCAAGTTGGACAAGCAAAGGTGTGACACACATTGTCACACCTACATTCACATGATCATAAATCAGCAATGGCAATTGATAAAAATGCAAACTCAACACCAAAATGTCTAGCCAAGAGTCTAGTTTAAGCATGTAAAATTTCATGAGTATTGGATAAACAACCATCATTTCACAAAAGATATGGCAGGGCAATGTTCAAGATGCACACATGTTCACAAACCCTAGGCAAAATTAATTTCTAGCCGAGCACAACTTATGCAAAAATGATCAAAAAAACTAGAGAGAAAATGTGACCTAATGCAAAAAACCACACAATTTTTGGATCATTTATCAATTATTTATGAATTTATGAAGTGAGAAAGAAAATAAAAAAATGCATGAAGAAGCATGTGGATATGGCATGGAGGGAAAACAAATAATGTATGAAGCATTTGAAATGATGTTGCCAACCGGATTCGAACCGAGGCAAAATTCAAAAGTGGCGCGCCTTGGCCAAAACTCTGCGTTTCATTAAATGCAGGTGGCAAATCCAAGCAACCCTGGCCAATCGTTTTGCCACGCATACGCTGAGATGGACCAGTACATGTGAAGCTCACGTACAAACACATGCAAAGCGCTGGAAACACACTCTAACGGATCAAACGCGTTATGGAAAGGATTTTCTATCATCTTCATCAAGTTCATCGTGAACAGTGCATGGCCAAGAACCTTTTTCTCAGATTTTGAAAACAAGCACATCAATAGATAGGTCTTTCGTCACTCATCACGAATCCAGCATGGAAAAGGCATGAATCAACATATATTCATAGAATCGAGCAAATGAAGAATCACACATCAAACTTTAAATCACTATAACTAATTCAAATCTTCATGAAATTTTGTGATTCGAAGCTCAGTTTCACCAGCATTAAAAGATGAACAAAACTAGCATAAGCAATTTAAGAATGGAGAGATTTGATTTCTGACCTCTTGAAGAAGCAGCTTTGGAATTCAGCAGATCCAGGCCTTGTAATGCTTAAACAGATCCTACGAATCACTTGTATGGATGAATGGGAGAAGACTTGAGGCTTAATCGTGCTTGATCTCATCCAAATCTGAATCCACCATTGTAGCTTCCATCTTCAACAGTGCTCCAAAACTGCACGAATTCCTTTGATTCTTGGTTCAATTATGCTCAATAATCCTTCTAGATGATGATTTGATCAAGAAAAATGCAATGTGTTTGAAGAAAATTGATGAAAGTTTGAGAGAAAAATTTCAAGAAAATGGATCTAGATCTGAAAAAGTGATTATCATTATGCAAAAACAGTTATGCTTTGTCCTTTATACTCCCTCCTAATCATGCTGCTAATCATGTTTAAGCCATTTGGTAATTGGAATTAGGGAAATGAGAGTGTAAGTGCAAATTTGATAATCTCACCCTATGCATGGAATGATGATGAACAGTGCACGTGTTAGGGTTCAAGTTCACTTAAAAAACCATTTTGGAGCTAATGCAAGTGTTAGAATGATCAAACAATGCTTCATTTTCAAACTTGAAAATTTCCCTCCAAAATTCAAGTGAAAGTCCAAATGATTATATGATGAGAATGCATGGCATGTGATATATGGTTTGGAAAGTATAGGTCAAAATGTGAACATTGCAAAAAGAACCACTCCATTTGGCCTTTTGGTTTAAAAGTTATGCATGTTTGAAGTTCAAGTCACACTTGGCAAAGATTGATCCATATCTCTCCAACCATACATGAGAAATTCACGACCTTGGACTTTTTGGAAATGGGAGAGAAAGATCTTCAACTTTTATGTTGGACAAAATTTCATTTGAGGCTTTCTTGATGATGTAATCTTGAGTTGAAAACCTTTCCATTTTTGGCAAATTCAAATTACAGGTCACCTGCTATTTTTGGAAAGTTTTGATCTGACCTCAAATCCTTCAATGTTGATGTTTGAAATGTCAAATGAGACTTGTTTGCACATGAATGAGGCATCTCTAACCATCTCCCACCTCCAAATCTATGGTTGAACTGACAGTTGACTTCTGTTGACTTTTTAGGGTTTCAGATGAATTGATCATTGACTGATGAGCTTTGAGCCTTCAATGCCTTGCTAAACCACTTCAAAATGATCCTTGAGCCACATGAACTCATTGCACCAACCCTAGGGCTTTGATCTCATGGAAAATGCACTTGCTTGCTTGCACAACTGAATCTCCTGACCAGTCTGACTGATGACATGCAATGAACTATGTAATGAACAATGCAATGTTAATGACCTAAAATGGAAATGTATGTACAAATGTGAGGTGCAAACTTGAGGTGCTACACCCACTCCAATTCTTGCTTCCAACTTGATCAGGAGATGATGATGATAATAAGCTTAGGAATTAGAAACTGAAGATCAACCAAGGAAGTTGAATTTCAAGTTTGAATTTGAGAAAATAAAATCAGAATTTCTTTAGTGTGGTTGGGTTTCCAATTCTGCAGAGCTTCAGGTTGAATTTAGGGTTCAAATTGAATGAAGCAAGCATGGTATTTATAGTTGAGCTGCAAGGCAAGGAGGTAAAATACTTGTGTGCATGATCATTGGGTCCTCCATGCATGGGCCTGTACAGGCGCATGTGAGGCCCAAAACCAATTGGAAATGCAAGCTAATATGATGCCAAGTTGATTTGGACGTGAAATTTGAATGGTGTTTGCTTGTGCATGAAGATTCCAATTGAATTGCATATTTGGTCACAAATGTTCCCCTCTTCAAAAGTCACTCATGAAAAATCCAATCATAAGCATGTGAGTAATGGTTGGAAAGGTCTTGACATAAGGAACAAAATCTATGTTGGGCAAAAATCCATTTGGAGTTTGGAAAATTGTGAAAACTGGCCATGAAGTTTGAGGTACAAAACATGCCTTTGAAAAATTTGCCAAAAGTGGCCAACTTCAAGCCCTTCTGTTTCACTGATGCAAGCCTCAAATGGAAAAACCTCCAACATCAAAGTTGTAGATATTTTCAAGATGATCAATTTGGACTTAAGTGTGGAATCATTTAGATTTTTTATGAGAACGTTATGGGCACTTGAAGTTGGACTTTTTCACATTTCAATGGCTTTGGTCCAAAGTGACCTATAATGTTTTGTATTATCACATGTGTTTCTTTTAGGATTATGAAATTTTGTCCAACATAATATTTGAAGTAGACATCTTAATATTTCCAATGCAATTTGTCTCACCTCAAAATCAAAAAAAATGAAGGAGTTACGTCCTTGGGAAGTTAACCTAAAATTAGGG
Organism: Lathyrus oleraceus; assembly: GCF_024323335.1. Taxonomy (NCBI): domain Eukaryota; kingdom Viridiplantae; phylum Streptophyta; class Magnoliopsida; order Fabales; family Fabaceae; genus Lathyrus; species Lathyrus oleraceus. The sequence continues at coordinate 486,415,061 of NC_066584.1, read as the reverse complement.
TTTCAGTCAAAATGACCTATAATGTTTTGAAATGAATGATGACCTTCCAAGTTTCAAATTGATTTTTAATGAACATGAAAGTTGTTCATATTTTTGTTAAGAACATTTTTTCTCTTGGGGTCATCTTCATTTGACAAACACATCAAAAGTTAAGTCTTAGTGGATGGTTGAGGTCAGATGACTTGACTGGTCAACTTCTCAAGTCCAAACTTCCAATCTTGATGAGTGAATGATTGAGGATACTCACAAAGGCTTTTATATGCATAAAATAATGAATGAAAGAACTTCCCTTGATTGAATTTGATCATAGGTTGAGGTTGCTTCATTAGCAAGGCATAGTTGATGCACAATTGAATTAGGGTTTCCATGGGAAACAAGCCTCAAACCCTTTGGTTTATCTTGATCAAATTGGCAAATTGAGATTCTTGGGAGACATATATGATGATTGAGATCTTTGTGAACCATTATCATGCTTGCTTTCATCTTCATCTAGCCACTTCATTAAGCATAGGAGCCTCCTAGGAGCAAGTGCATACATGATTGCTTGAGCTTCAAAACAGAAGAAGTTAGTGACACATTTTTGTGCTTTTGGTTAGTAAACAAAATAAGAAAAGCAATAATATACAATTCAAGCATGCTTGGTGGTCTCAAACCAACCCACACAAGTCCCAAACCTAGGGTTAAGGAGCTACACATGCTATGATCCTTGAGGCAATGCAATGAGCAATGATATGATGCCATGAGGGATCTTAGGGTCAAAATTAGGGTCTTACAGATGCCCCTATTTAAGGTCATTCTAGCCGGAGATATGAAGGTTAAAATCTTCGTCATGACGGGGTAAAATGGGCTTAAATAATTACAAAGAAACGAATTTTGGTCCCTAAGAGACCTCATGATGCAAATGTATGTATGCCAAAGTTAATACTCTGTGGGTAAGTATGGCCACAAAGAAAAAGAAATCAGGAGAAACTGAAAAATCCATAGGAGTAATACGCTCACTAGGGAGACAGAGACTCTGGGGAGAAATAAGGGTAAAATGCGTGAGCAGGTCACGACTTGAAAACTTGCTGGGAGACACGAAGGGATTCCATGAAGATAAATCAATGGAAAGACTCGAGCTGATGCAAAGGTGCATGTATTGTAGAATATGCCAATACAGTAAACTATCCCCAAGGGATACTTAAGATAAAAATCTGGACTCAGATGGGGAGATCCACAAAGGACTCAGTTGAGGAAGAAAAATGAGATATTATCGGTTATTGGGTAATAAACTCAAGGAGAAACATATGATCACAACACCAGTATAAGGGTGAGAGAACAACACGCTCAGGGAGAAAGAATATCTAAGACCGGTATAAGGGTGAGAGATATTAATCATCCAAAACATCTGAGGAGGACCTGAAAGGTATATATCAATTCAAGAAAATCTGACTCCACATGCGACAAAAAGTCATAATAGGGAGCAGAAGGAAGGAATACCAGGGATACCGGTTACTGGGCATATAATAGGTGACCAACCAGTCGTGAATTGGGAACATATCCAAGACAGTCATCATCCCAAGAGAGGGCTGAAAAAGCACACAACTTACAGGATGGACATTCGAGTCCACAAAGAAATACGAATCTTACTCAACTAGGGAAGAAAAAGACTTCGACTGAAGAGCGCATGAGATATATTATCTATTACCGTTAGAAGGTAGATAATATACTCGCATGGAAGATTATCCACAACCGGTTACTAGGTTAATAAAGGATAAATCAACCGAAAAGAAAGGACATCGGATTATCGGTTACTGGGTATAAAATGATGACCAATCCAAAGGAGAAACAATCATTACCAAACAAGGGTAAATGAAAGATGACTCGCCGGGGCTACATTGACAAGAGCAATGATCCCAAAGATATATCACCGGTTACTGGGTGGTATACTCAAAAATGAAGGAATATCAATACCGAATATTGGATAAAGATAACCAACAAAGAGGGGATTACATCTACCTGTTACTGGGTAGAAAACCACAGAAATAGGACTTACAACTACCGGGTACTGGGTAGAAGGACACAAGGATCCACTGGGGAAAAGATGAAAAATTACTGGTTACCGAGCAAATTATCACCTGAACCACAGGGAACTGCAGGGGAAATAACAAGAAAGAAATCAATCTAGGAACAAACTAGAAGGACACAATCAACAATACTCAACCCGATGAGGATATAACTCAGGGGAGTAATTCCATCCCGGTACACAACTGGGGAAGAAACTGAAACAATAATCATCCACGAGGACATAAATCAGTGGGGAAGAAAGAAGGAAAGATAGACACTTTCTGCCTATAGGGCTGACTCTATATGGAGAGATCAGACACAAACATCTACTTGGGGAAGAACATTTCACCAACAGTAGGAGATAACAAACAAAGATATATGGCAAAGAATGCAACATGAATATCTGAATGCTATAATTATGCATGTATATGCGTGGTTTATGTATGATTAATGTTGACAAATAGACATATCTAACACAAACAGGTCCAAGAATCAATGGACAGACATCCGGTATAACATCTCAAAAGAGAAATGCCAGGCCCACAGGAGAAAACCAATCTGGTGGGAGCATGATATGTTAGCAGACACAAACTGTAGTTGGGGATCAAGTAGAGCCGCTGCCGGGGACGAAGATCACCGTTGGGGATCAGAAATCGCTGTTGGGGAAGCTACAAACTCACCGTCAGGGATTTGCTGCTCAACAGACAGAAGATCCAACATAGAGAAAACTCTACCGGGGGACTCATCAAGGAAAATATGAAACTCTGTGGGGAACAACCACCAAACAGAAGTTCCAATAATCAACACACTTCCTCTTATCTGCTGGAGAGACATCTCTGTTAGGAGGAAAGAGAACCACCGCTCCTCTAAGGAAGGAAACAAACATCTTCAACACCAACCCTTACTCGGAAGCTTTCCAATACGGAGGGGTAACAAATATCAGGTTTTGATCAGGCAACTCGATTGGGGAAGACCGAAGGCGATCCAACTAGGGAAAGTCTATTGTAAGCAACCCTACTGGGGATGAGTTGTAAGCAAACTCGCCGGGGATTAATTGTATGTGAATCCGCCGGGGATAAGCTACAAACCAACCTGCTGAGGATTTCCACTCATGCTGGGAATTTCTGCTCACTCTGCGGGAGATTTCCATTTATGCCGAGGGAAAGACCAACTTCCTTGCAAAATAGATAGCATATCAACTTTTATCAATCTATAAGGGATTTTAGGTCAGCCCGCTCAAGGGATGACAACCATATAATTGATAAAGCACAGATGCTAAGCTTAGACTCACTGGTGATCTGAGGATGTTAGAGGTATATATCTTTAAGCAGATCAAGACCAAAACTCCAGACTCTCTTGGGGATTTCGTGGTGTATCACCCCTTTTTGCGCTCACTGAGGAGACAACCTGAAAGACGATGGAAAGTATACAAATATTCCAGAAATATGAACAAATGTCCTACCCTTTTGGAGATCATGCTATCCTTGGGAGAGCATTGAAGATAATTCCTGTTTATCCTTTCAGTCATTGTGAATCTTCAGTTTGTTTAAAAACTATTTATAAAACTTTATTTGTTTAAAACAATGATATTTATCAATTAAAACATGCAAACATTTGTTAAACGGAAACAAATAAGGGTGCAAAGAATTGGATAAAGGCTCAAATTTATTTGATAGAATGGTAGTCCGCAAATGGCGAGACTCCATGGATCTTTACAAATTTGAAATTGGTGATATATATTGGAAAAAACCCTACATTGAACATAATGACCATTTCTCCATCAACTCTGAATTCAATGTATTCGAAGCTTCAGTTGACGATGACTGAGCGAGAATCTTTGGCAGACGACTGTAAGAACAAAATTAGTTCTACAATAGAATTCCAAGATTTTGATGATAACAAAGGATGAAACCAAAAATGGCACCCTAACGAAAATTCTCTAAGTGTGCAGGACTCTGAACAACAACAAAGGAATCTGATCGTTTTATCAGATACTAACTTTGGTCAGATACAAAGTTCTAGAAGATCAGAAGCATCTGAGGAAGAAGTGCACTTTAGAAGCTCTGACTCTGAGCAAAGCAAGAAGGAAGAACCAGAAGCTCTAAACATCCACGGGTCTTAGTTCTGATGATCTGATAGACCAGCACTCTGAGAAGCTCTGGTGCAACCTCAACATTATTTCCTTCTGACACAGAAATCCGAGATAACAAAAACTCTGATGAAAGTTCTCCAAATCCAAAAAGAGTAACAGGAGAAATTTCCTCAAATAGAAAGGAAGTATTTTTAGAAAGAAATCATTCAGGGAGACAAATTGATTATTGCAAGAAACACAGAAGTAATGACATTGAATGCTCATCAAAGGCTAATATTCTGTCATCACTCCAACGGTCCTCTTCACCACTATATAAAGGACAGCATACTTCAGTGAGAGACACACAACAACACACAGAAAATTCTTTACATTCTCTCTTAGTTTTTCACGAGCTGCTGCTCATACGCGAAAACACTTGCTTGTTTATTCTGCTGTAATATTTGCTTACTCTTAGAAGCACTCTCGATTACAAATCTATTTTTGCTAAATTGCTTTTGTTCCTCAAGTGACTCTGCGTAGTCTATATACTTGGGAGGACTAAGAGATCACTCTCTTAGACGCTTGGTTGTATTAATCTTTCCAGATTAGTGGATTAAGTCCTTTTTGAAGGAGAAATCACCTTGGTCGGGTGGACTGGAGTAGCTTTGTGTTATAAGCGAACCAGTCTAAAATTTTGTGTGTTCTTACTTTTGAAAAAGCTTTTATTTTCTAAAACAATTCAAACCCCCCTTTCTTGTTTTTCTCACCTTCAGTTGGTACCAGAGCTTCGACTCTGTTATTGATTCTCTAATCAAACACTTAACAGTGTAGAGAGATCCAGAACGAGAAAAATTATGGCCAACACCAATGAAAGGGACAGCTACAACACTAAGCCTCCAGTCTTTGATGGAGAGAAATTCGATTACTGGAAAGATAGAATTGAAAGTTTCTTTCTGGGATATGATGCTGATCTCTGGGACATTGTCACAGTTGGATACAAACCTCCTGTAACAGATGTTGGAGTTGTCGTCCTCAGAAGTAAAATGACAGATGATCAGAAGTGCGAATTCAAAAATCATCACAAAGCCAGAACAATACTTCTCAATGCCATATCCTACAATGAGTATGAAAAAATCACCAACAGGGAAACAGCTAAAGATATACTCGACTCCCTAAGGATGACTCATGAAGGAAACTCTCAGGTCAAAGAAACAAAGGCTCTGGCTCTAATCCAAAAATATGAAGCCTTTAAAATGGAGGATGATGAAGTTGTAGAGGTAATGTTTTCTAGATTCTAAACTCTTATTGCAGGTCTCAAAGTGCTAGACAAAGGATACACAACTGCAGACCATGTCAAAAAGATAGTCAGAAGCTTGCCAAAGAAGTGGAGACCCATGGTCACAACTTTAAAGCTATCAAAGGATCTGAACAACATCAGCCTTGAAGAGCTTGTCAGTTCACTCAGAAGTCATGAGATAGAACTGGAGGAAGATGAGCCTCAGAAGAAGATCAAGTTTGTAGCATTAAAGTCCAGATCTGAAAGGCGCAAGTCTGACAGAAACAAAGCCTTCTAGGACGAAACAGAAGACGCTGATGACTCTGAACAAGAAGACTCCGACGATGAGGAAGAATTATCCCTTTTGACCAGAAGAGTAAAACAACTCTGGAGAAAGAGGAATAATAACTTCAGGAGACCAAGACCCAGAGGGGACCGATCAGAATCAACCTCAAAAGGTAAATCTAACAAAGATGTTACGTGTTATGAATGTAAAGAAAAATGTCACTACAGAAACGAATATCCCAAGTTAAAGAAAGACAATTCCAGAAAAGAGAACTTCAAGAAAAATTCCCTCAGAACTAAAAAGGGACTGATGGCTACTTGGGATGACAGCGAATCTGAGTCATCATAATCAGACTCTGATGAACAGGCTAATGTGGTACTCATGGCTACCACATCCAAGAACACTTCAGATGAAGAATCTGAATCAGAAGAGGTATTTTCTGAACTCTCTCGATCTGACCTAGAATCATGTCTACCTGAAACTCTCAGCTCATATCAGAAACTCAAACAAAAATTTAAAGTTATAAAAGGTGTTCTTGAAGAAACATTAGAAGAATGTGGCAAACTTGAGATAACAATTTTAGAACTAAAAGATGAAAACAGAACTTTGACATTAGAAAGAGATGCAACAAAGAAAAATTGCTCAAAACTTGAAGAAGCGTTATCTCAAGCTCCACAAACTTCAAACACAATAATTTATAAATATGAAAAATCTTTTCAAAAGTTTCTGAAAAATGGGATAGGGAGGAGCATAATGGCATCCATGATTTATGGAGTCAGTCAGAACAATAGAAGAGGAATTGGGTATGATCCTAGTGAAGATAAAACTTCTACTAATGACCTACCTAAATCTCCATTTTCATATCACTATACACATACACAAGAGCAACAATTTAATAATGCTAGAAAACCCAAAGTGTTAAGAAACTCTGGGAAAACTAATCACAAAGGACCCAAAAGACTCTGGGTACCAAAGGATAAGATTGTTTATGTTGCAGATATCTTATGCAGCAAAGTTAAAACACCAATCATGGTACCTGGACTCTGGATGCTCGCGACACATGACGGGAAGAAAGTCTATGTTCCAAAGCCTGGAACTTAAAGATGTTGGATTCGTATGCTTCGGACGAGATCAGAAAGGAAGGATCAGAGGCTCCGGAACTATTGGTAATGGTACTCTTCCCTTTATATCTGATGTGTTATATGTAGAAGGATTAATGCATAATCTGTTATCAATAAGTCAATTAAGTGATAACGGATATGATGTAATCTTTAATCAAAAAACATGTAAAGCCATAGATCAAAATAATGGTTCTGTCCTATTCACTGGCAAGAGGAAAAACAATATCTATAAAATAAATATTTCTGATTTAAAAGAACAAAATGTGAAATGTATGATGTCTGTTCACGAAGAGCAATGGGTATGGCATAGACGCTTGGGCCACATTAGCATGAGGAAATTATCTCAGCTAAATAAACTCGAGTTAGTCAGAGGTCTACCTAAGCTGAAGTTTTCTTCAGATGCTCTGTGTGAAGCATGTCAGAAAGGAAAATTTTCAAAAACATCTTTCAAAAATAAAAATATTGTTTCTACCTCTAAGCCTCTGGAACTTCTTCACATTGATTTATTTGGTCCTGTGAAAACAGCATCAGTCAATGGAAAGAAGTATGGACCAGTCATTGTTGATGATTTCAGTCGCTGGACATGGGTAAAATTCTTAAAGCACAAGAGTGAGTCTCACTCTGTATTCACGAGCTTCTGTTCCAAAGTGCAAAACGAATTTGACTCTAAAATCATCAGAGTCAGAAGTGATCATCGTGGGGAATTTGAAAATAAGTCTTTTGAGGAATTATTTGACTCTAATGGAATATCCCATGATTTCTCCTGCCCTAGAACTCCACAACAAAATGGAGTTGTATAGAGGAAGAATAGGACACTCCAAGAGATGGCCAGAACCATGATCAATGAAACAAATGTGGCTAAGCACTTTTGGCCCGAAGCTGTAAATACAGCGTGTTACATTCAGAATAGAATCTCCATAAGACCTATTCTGGAGAAGACTCCCTATGAACTGTGTAAAGGAAGAAAACCGAACATTTCTTATTTTCATCCTTTTGGATGTTCCTGTTTTATCTTAAATACTAAAGAACATCTGAACAAGTTTGATTCCAAAGCACAAAAAGATATTATGTTAGGATACTCAGAACGCTCTAAAGGCTACAGAGTATACAATACAGAAACCAAAATTGTGGAAGAATCTATTCATGTCAGATTTGATAATAAGCTTGACCCTGAGAAGTCAAAGCTTGTTGAGAAACTTGCAGATCTGGAGATCACTCTTGCAGGTTCTGACGAGAAGATTAAAGCTCCGGAAGCAACTTCCATTCAAACTTCAGAAGGAACCAAATCCCAAGCAATCCCAAAGAAAGCTAAAATTCGCCTTAACATTTCTGAAGAGTTGATCCTGGGAAATAAGGACGAACCTATCCGAACTAGGTCTACCTTCAAGACTCCTGAAGAAACTCCTCTGGGACTAGTATCTCTGATCGAGCCTCCTTCCTGTGATGAGGCACTTCAAGATAGCGACTGGGTTCTAGCCATGCAAGAAGAGCTAGATCAATTCACAAAGAACGACGTCTGGGATCTTGTTCCTAAGCCCAGAGGCACTCACATTATCGGAACCAGATGGGTGTTCAGAAACAAGCTGAACGAGAAAGGAGAAGTTGTCAGAAACAAAGCTCGACTGGTGGCTCAAGGTTACAGTCAATAAGAAGGCATTGACTACAATGAAACCTTTGCCCCAGTCGTCAGGTTAGAATCTATTCGCTTACTTGTATCATTCGCTATAAATCATTCTATCATATTGTATCAAATGGATGTCAAGAGCGCATTCCTTAATGGTTATATATCAGAAGAAGTGTATGTCAACTAACCTCCAGGTTTTGAAAACTCAAATTATCCAGAACATGTTTTTAAACTTAAGAAATCTTTATATGGACTTAAACAAGCTCCTAGAGCTTGGTATGAAAGATTAAGTAATTTTCTTCTAGAACATGATTTTATCAGAGGGAAAGTTGACTCCACACTCTTCTGTAAAAACATCAATAATGATCTCATGATATGCCAGATATACGTTGATGATATCATTTTTGGTTCAGCTAACGACTCTGTATGTCAAGAATTCTCTGAGCTAATGCAGGCAGAATTTGAAATGAGCTTAATGCAAGAACTAAAAGTCTTTCTAGAAATTCAAATCAATCAAACTTCAGAAGTCACGTATGTTCATCAAAGTAATTACATAAAAGACATTCTAAAGAAATTTGAAATGGATGAACGCAAACCTGCAAAGACACCCATGCATCCAACCTGCATTCTTGAAAAAGAAGAAGTCAGTCAAAAGGTTTGTCAGAAGCTCTATCGTGGTATGATAGGCTCCCTTCTCTATTTGACTGGTACTTGTCCTGATATTCTATTTAGTGTTTGTCTCTGTGCCAGATTTCAATCAGACCATAGAGAATCTCACTTAACAGCAGTTAAGAGAATTCTCAGATATCTAAAAGGAACTCCTAACTTGGGTCTGATGTATGAAAAAACATCAGAGTATAGACTATCTGGTTTTTGTGATGCAGATTACGCAGGAGACAGAATGGAACGAAAAAGTACATCTGGAAATTGTCAGCTTTTGGGAAAGAATTTGATATCCTGGGCCAGCAAAAGACAATCAACCATTGCCTTGTCTACTGCAGAAGCGGAATACATCTCAGCATCTCTGTGCACTACTCAAATGCTCTGGATGAAGAATCAATTAGAGATCTGCAAATCTTTGAGAGTAACATCCCTATCTTCTGTGATAATACTGCTGCCATTTGTTTAAGCAAGAATCCCATTTTACACTCCAAAGCTAAGCACATAGAAATAAAACATCATTTTATCCGAGACTATGTTCAGAAAGGGGTAGTAACATTGAAATTCATTGATACAGATCATCAATGGGCTGACATCTTTACTAAACCCTTAGCTGAAGATAGATTCCTTTTCATCTTAAAGAATCTGAACATTCAAAATTGCCCTGAATAAAATGTGCCTCTGAGTTTGTAAAATGAGATTCTGATGTAAACACAATGGATTCTGCCTCTGACTCTGATACTCCTACCAAGTTAGAAGTTATTTGAGTTAGAAATCTCCAGGAACCAATCCCTTGGTATTCCTGAAGATCAGAAAAAGCAAACACGTGGAGTACCTTGCGTCTGACCTTGGAACTTCTAGACAACTGTCTAGCAATAATCAAGGAACAGTCTCTTGAGATCTCCTCGAGCAGTGTACTGACTGTTGGGATTAGACATCATTAATGAGCTGTAATCATTTTCCCTCTAAACGTGCTAACTTGGTTTTTGTGCTAAACTCTGTTTTGTGTGTCGTTTTTCATGCACCCTAATTTGGGTATTTAAACACCTCAATTCACACATTGCACACTTTTCACTCTCACGCACTCTAAACCTCTGCAACTCAGCTCTCTCTCAAGGCATTCCTGCAACATTCTTCAATCTTCATCTCAGCTTTCAACAACTTCATGGATGCTCAACAACAATTTGTTTACAACTTCTCTCAACAAATGGATTCAAGTGAACAAGCTCCAAGTTCAAGCAACCCAAACCCAACGGTTACCGGTGTAGTCTCAACTCCCATCTACAAAGAACGACACATCCTTGATCATGAGCTTCACATCAATCTAGCAACACCATTTGAGAAACTGGAGGTGTTATGTGAATCCTTGGTGGATTTTGACAACATGAACAGAAATGGCATTGACCTCACCGAAGAACTCAGAAATCAAGGTTGGGGAAACTACTTCAAACGTCTCTATCGTCCAGTTTACACAAATCTAGTAAAGGAATTCTGGAGATTCGCTGATGTTGATGATCACTTCATTGTCTCCTATGTTCTGGGAGTCAAAATGGTGATAACTGAGAAGTCCATTGCTGCTCTTCTGGGCATGGAAAAAGATGGAGGCAGAAGAATCTACAACATTAATCCTAGGGAAAAATACATGTCCCATGAGATTAACCCAACAATCTTTAAGCAGAACGCTGAAGGCAACCTCTCCAAGAACAAGGAGCTACATCAGAACCTCAGTGTCTGGCTGAAGATCATTCTGGGTACCATCCATCATCGCCCAGCTTCAAACTCCTCAGACTACATCAACACAGACCAGAAGTGCATTCTGTACTGCATCCATAAGGGTCTGAAGCTCTTCCTTCCAGCACTTCTTTTCAAGTATCTCAGAGATTCTGTATGAGATACAAGAAACAACATGAAGCCCATAAACTACATTCCTCTAGGAAGGCTAATCTCTGACGTTCTGATTGAAAGTCGCCTTGTGGACCACCTGTTAAAGCTCAGACTCATGGACGACGTGATGATCGACACTGGAAAACCTCTGAACGCCAAAAATCTGAAGAGCATGGGGATTTTGGATCAAGTCAAATTCAAACCTACTCTGGACACCTCCTGGGAAGCTCTCAAAGATTTGAGGAAGATCCCAAATGGACTCTATCTGTTCTCAAAGGAAGACCCCCGAGAAGTAATCCTTTATTATCTAGATGATCTAAAGAAAGAAGGAGTGGATATCTCAGACTTCAACATCAGCCAGCTACCAGATAAGCCTCCAAACTTCATGAAGCGTCCACGAGGACCCGTTGAAAAGGCGAAGCAAGCTAAGAAGGCAAGACTAGGAGAATCCTCCGGATCAAGACCTCCAGCACCTCTGCATGGGCCTTTTGGTAAGTCTGTTTCTCTTGCTCCCTCTGCTCAAACACATCCCATTTCTTCTTCTATCCCTCAACCAGCACCTATCTACATTAACTCAGAAACTCCTCCTTCAACTATCCCAGAAATTTAACCATGCCACCACAACCCTACCTATTTCTGACGCAGAAATGCTAAATGAAACCACCTCTTCATCTTCTTCTTCAGAATCACCTCCCTACTACAATGTTTCATCAGACACAGAACACTCTGACCCCTCATCTCCCACTCTGGCCCAAATTCAAGCTCAGACTCTGGCCTCACAACAGCCAACACAAACCACACCTGAACCTGAAGTCACTTCACCACCCGCAGAACAACCAACCCCAACACCATCTGAGCTTCAACCTTCTGAACCAAATAACTCTGACACACACCCACCAAATACATCCGCTGAACCACAAACTCCCACTCTAAACCTAAGCCCTCTCACTTCTCCACCTCCACCCTCTGAACCAGAAAACACCCTGCCAACCCTAGAGGAAGCAATAGTGTTGTTTGCAGGAGCCTCAATTGACAAGGTCAAGTCTCTGAACATCAACTCTGGCATTAGTGATGATTCTTCAGCTGTTAGGACACACTGGAACAGAGTTATTGGCTGGATGACCTCTGAAGCCTTCAAACTGAAGAGCCTCTCTGAGCAAGTCAGAAACGACTTTATCAGAGATGCTGAAGTAAGACTACATGAGCGCCTAGCCAGAGAAGCTGAGGAGCAAGCCCGAAAGGAAGCAGAAGAAAAAGCAAGGCAAGAGGAAATGCAAAGACTTAAGGAAGCTGAAGCCAAAGCTCTAGCTGACGCTGCTGTTGTTGAAGCTGAAGCAAAAGCTGCTGCTGAAGCTGAAGCTAAAGTTGCTGCTGAAGCTGAAGCTCGTCGTGCTGAAGAATCTGCCAACAAGGTAGAACCGGTTGCTCTGACTCAGGGGGAGTCTTCCACATTTGTCCCTCTTGTTCTCAAGACACTTGAAGATCTTCAGAAGGAGCAGAAAGAAGTCCGAGCTAGATTGGATCAATAGGATTCAGTCAATGTCAACATTCTGAATCTGCTGACCCAGCTGCTTCAGAGGATGCCTCCACCTCCAAACCCTTAGGCACCTAGGACTCTTTTTGATTGCTGATTTACTTGTTGCTTTCTGTTGTGTTTGTTCTTGCTTTCTGCTGTTTGTGTTTTCTATCTGAATATATATATATATATATATATATATATATATATATATATATATATATATCTACCTTTCCTTTATTTTACTGTCTTTTTGATTCTGACAAAAAGGGGGAGAACTAAAAACAGCTCTGATGAAAACATATCTAAATCCTTTCAATACTCTGCAAACATTGTTTAAGAATTGGTTCTAATTGTTTTTGACTTAGAAATTTGCAGAAGAGTATCTAGAAACATCATCTCATGGAAGCTCCGATAAGAACTTCTGAACTCCCAGACTTATCTCAGGGGGAGCTCACTTCTATCTGATCTAAAAAATTCCTATCTAAATGTTTCATCTCTAAAAATTAAGATTGTTTTGTCATCATAAAAAAGGGGGAGATTGTAAGAACAAAATTAGTTCTACAATAGAATTCCAAGATTTTGATGATAACAAAGGATGAAACCAAAAATGGCACCCTAACGAAAATTCTCTAAGTGTGCAGGACTCTAAACAACAACAAAGGAATCTGATCGTTTTATCAGATACTAACTTTGGTCAGATACAAAGTTCTAGAAGATCAGAAGCATCTGAGGAAGAAGTGCGCTTTAGAAGCTCTTACTCTGAGCAAAGCAAGAAGGATGAACATAAAGCTCTAAACATCCACGGGTCTTAGTTCTGATGATCTGATAGACCAGCACTCTGAGAAGCTCTGATGCAACCTCAACATTATTTCCTTCTGACACAGAAATCCGATATAACAAAGACTCTGATGAAAGTTCTCCAAATCCAGAAAGGGTAACGGAAGAAATTTCCTCAAATGGAAAGGAAGTATTTTTAGAAAGAAATCATTCAGGGAGACAAATTGATTATGGCAAGAAACACAGAAGTAATGACATTGAATGCTCATCAAAGGCCAATATTCTGTCATCACTCCAACGGGCCTCTTCACCACTATATAAAGGACATCATACTTCAGTGAGAGACACACAACAACGCACAAAAAATTCTTTACATTCTCTCTTAGTTTTTCACGAGCTGCTGCTCATACGTGAAAACACTTGCTTGTTTATTCTACTGTAATATTTGCTTACTCTTAGAAGCACTCTCGATTACAAATCTATTTTTGTTAAATTGCTTTTGTTCCTCAAGTGACTCTACGTAGTCTGTATACTTGGGAGGACTAAGAGATCACTCTCTTAGACGTTTGGTTGTATTAATCTTTCAAGATTAGTGGATTAAGTCCTTTTTGAAGGCGAAATCACCTTGGCCGGGTGGACTGGAGTAGCTTTGTGTTATAAGCGAACCAGTATAAAATTTTTTGTTCTTACTTTTGAAAAAGCTTTTATTTTCTAAAACAATTCAAACCCCTCTTTCTTGTTTTTCTCACCTTCAACGACAGTTGTAGAACAAAGTCTTGTCAAGATGCAGTTACTTGCCAAATCCCTAATTTCTGCCTAGATTGCCCCAGGGTGAGGTACTCAATCTAGCGAGATATACTCATTTTTTATGTCTCTATCTGGATCGCCCTTTTGGGTTTTCAATCCACCGAGACGCTCATTTTTGCCTAAGCCGCCCTTTCGGGTTTTCAACTTAGCGAGCCATTCTGTTTTTATTTTAGGCGAAGTATTTCTTGACTGCATATGAATTCACAGGACGAGTGAAATCCTCCCCATCCATAGTTGTACGTATCAAAGCACCGCCTAAAAAGGCTCTCTTAACAACATATGGACCTTCATAGTTTGGAGTCCACTTGCCCCTGGAATCGGGCGCGAAAGACAAAACTTTCTTGAGCACGAGGTCACCTTCTCGGAACACGCGAGGCTTGACCTTCTTATCAAAGGCTTTCTTCATCCTTTGCTGATATAACTACCATGGCAAATGGCAGTTAATCTCTTTTCTTCAATTAAGTTCAACTGGTCATAACGACTTTGAACCCATTCAGCCTCAGTCAACTTGGCTTCCATCAAGACTCTCATTGATGGGATCTCAACCTCCCCGAGGAGCACAACTCCATGCCATACACAAGAGAGAAAGGGGTTTCCCCTGTTGAAGTGTGGACAGATGTACGATAGCCGTGCAAGGCAAATGGCGGCATCTCATGCCAATCTTTGTACGTGACAACCATCTTCTGAATAATCTTCTTGATGTTTTTATTAGCAGCTTCAACAACCCCATTCATCTTGGGTCTATAGGGATAAGAGTTATGATGTGCAATCTAGAAACTCGCTACACAGCTCTTTCATCATCTTATTGTTCAAGTTAGATCCATTATCAGTAATGATCTTGTCCGGCACACCATATCGACATATGAGTTGATTCTTGATAAACTTCACGACCACCTGCCTGGTCACATTCGCATACGATGTCGCTTCAACCCACTTGGTGAAGTAATCAATTGCTACGAGAATAAAACGGTGACCGTTTGACGCCTTTGGCTCTATCATGCCAATCATGTCAATTCCCCACATAGAGAAAGGCCATGGTGATGAAATAACATTCATAAGTGTCGGGGGAATATGAATCTTATCCGCATAAATCTGACACTTGTGGCACTTCTTCACATATTTGCAGCAGTCAGACTCCATTGTCAGCAAATAGTAGCCTGCTCTCAACATCTTCTTTGCCATGGCATTTCCATTGGAATGAGTGCCAAATGAAACCTCATGGACTTCAGTCATCAACATGTATGCTTCGTGTCTATCCACGCATCTGAGTAGAACCATGTCAAAATTCCTCTTATAAATCACATCGCCATTGAGGTAGAAACTGCCAGATAATATCCTCAAAGTCTTCCTGTCTTTAACAGATGCCCCACGCGGTTAAATCTGACTTTGGAGAAAGCATTTGATATCATAATACCATGGCCTATCATCTTTCACCTCTTCGACTGCAAATATATTAGCTGGTCTATCCAAGCGCATCATAGTAATATTGGGGACTTCATTCCAGAATTTCACCATAATTATCGAAGCAAGTGTAGCAAGCGCATCTGCCATTCGATTCTCATCTAGAGGAATATGATGGTAGTCAACCTCAGTAAAGAAAGTTGAAATCCTCCTCGCATAATCTCTATATGGGATGAGGCCAGGCTGATTCGTCTCCCATTCACCCTTCATCTGATTAACAACAAGGGCCGAATCACCATAAACGTCAAGATGTTCGATCCTAAGATCAATACATTCTTTCAAACCCATAATACAGGCCTCATACTCCGCCATATTATTCGTGCATTTGAAAGTTAGCCTTGCTATAAAAGGAAAATGTGTGCCCTGAGGAGTAATAATCACTGCCCCAATACCATTTCCATATTGATTAACAGCGCCATCAAACACCATACCCCATCGGGAACCAGGCTCTGGCCCTTCATCGAGCGTAGGTTCATCGCAATCTTTCATTTTCAAATACAGAATCTCCTCGTCCGGGAAGTCGTACTGAACAGACTGATAATCCTCAATTGGTTGATGTGCCAAGTGGTCAGCCAAGATACTACCTTGAATAGCCTTCTGAGCTCGATACTCAATGTCATACTCAGACAACAACATCTGCCAACGGGCAACCCTCCCAGTTAAAGCAGGCTTCTCAAAGATATACTTAATTGGATCCATTTTGGATATCAACCAAGTGGTATGATTCAACATATACTGGCGTAAGCGCTTAGCGGCCCAAGCCAAAGCACAACATGTTTTCTCCAGCATTGAGTATCGAGACTCACAATCAGTGAACTTCTTACTCAGATAGTATATAGCATACTCTTTCTTCCCTGATTCATCTTGCTGACCAAATACACAACCCATAGAGTCCTCAAGAACAGTCAAGTACATAATCAATGGTCTCCCTTCCACAGGCGGAGACAGAATCAGAGGCTCAGACAGATACTCTTTGATACTGTCAAAGGCTTTCTGGGAATCCTCGGTCCGTTGATCTTTCTGGAGGAGCTTGAATATTGGCACACATGTGGCAGTCATGTGGGATATAAATCTTGAAATATAATTCAAGCGAAAACCTCAGACTTGCTTCTCAGTTTTGGGCGCAGGCATCTATTGTATTGCTTTGACCTTGGCAGGATCAACTTCAATACCTCTCTCACTGACAATAAAGCCCAATAACTTGCCGGAAAAGACTCCAAATGTACACTTGTTCAGATTCAGACGGAGTTTGTACTTCCTCAAACGCTGAAAAAGCTTCAACAGGTGCTCTACATGTTCAACTTCCGTTCTTGACTTCGCAATCATATCATCAACATATACCTCGATCTCCTTGTGCATCATATCATGAAACAAGGTAGTCATAGCTCGTTGATACGTGGCTCCTGCGTTCTTCAAACCGAAGGGCATCACTCGATAACAAAATGTTCCCCAAGGTGTGATGAATGTTGTCTTCTCCATATCCGCAGGTGCCATTTTAATCTGGTTATAACCGGAAAATCCGTCCATAAATGAGAAGACATTGAATTTAGTTGTATTATCTACCAACATAACAATATGTGGTAGAGGAAAATCATCTTTCAGACTAGCTTTATTCAAGTCTCTATAGTCCACACACATTCGGACTTTTCCATCTTTCTTAGGCACGGGAACAATATTGGCCACCCATTGAGGATATGTAGAAGTCACCAGGAACCCCGTATCAATTTTCTTCTGAACTTCTTCTTTAATCTTCATTGCCATATCAGTAGGAGTTCTTCTGAGCTTCTGCTTTGCAGGCCCACACTCAGGCTTCAAAGGCAGGGAATGTTGCACGATATCAGTATCCATACCATGCATGTCTTCATACGACCAGGCAAAGACGTCGACATATTCTCGTAGCAACTCAATCAACCCCTTCTTCACGGACTCTTCCAGGAGTGCCGCAATCTTCACTTCACGAATGCAGTCTTCAGACCCCAAGTTGACTATTTCCAGATTCTCGAGATGCGGCTGAATGATCTTCTCTTCGTGCTCAAGAAGACGGGTAATCTCGTCAGGAATCTCTTCAACATCATCTTCTTCGGCCTCAAATACAGGAACTCAAAGTTGGGAGATGGTGTTGGATCATTATGTTCAATGGGTTTGATCAACCTGCATAATAATTTTGGATATAAAAGAGATTTAGAATTCAAAGAAAGCAAATCATTATGCAGATGAAAAGAATGATTTTATTCTCTTTTTAGGGTTTTATGGTGATCACCAATGTCATGCAAAAAGCAAAAAGTGAAAATAATTTGGAAAAACAAACACTTAACATGAAATTATTGAATGAATATCATTGTATTAATGTGCCAACAATGTCATCACTTCTCCTTTTGGCATGGGAGAAGGGTTTTTAAACAAAGGTGAACACATTACGTGGACTTATGGACAACTTTTGGAACATCAACATCGACCCAATTATTGCAGACTCCTCCAGGGATGACAAAGTTGCCAGAATCTTCCTCTGCATCATCTTCCACTATAGCAGCAGTCTCTTGGTCTTCGACCGTGTGGATGAAACCTCCACTCTGGAATAAACTGCGCTCGTTGAAAGTGCCTGAAGAGTACCCTATGCCAGCCCGGGATTTATTGTCTTCCAGCTTAATCATTTGTCCTAAACCAGTAGTTGCACCATGCTCAATGGCGAACTTCGCGTCATTGTAGGACGCAAATGAAGAAGGTCCTTTCCTTGAAGGCTCAGCAATGGATAAGGCTTGGAACGGATTCCCAACCTCGTCCTCAGCATCAATATAGGAAAAGGAAGACAAATGGCTTACCAAGAGAGCCTTCTCTCCCCCTATCACCACCAACTTCTTATTCTTGACGAATTTCCACTTTTGGTGTAAGGTGGATGTCACGGCACCTGCCTCATGAATCCATGGTCTGCCAAGCAAGAAGCTATATGATGGGTGAATATCCATGACCTGGAAAGTGATCTGAAAATCACTAGGGAGCTCAACCTCGCCAATCATAGTTTTCCTCGACCCATCAAAAGCCTTGACTACCACTCCACTCTCCCTCATGGGAGGCCCCTGGTAAGAGAGTTTCTCTAGAGTGGATTTTGGCAACACATTTAGCGGTGATCCTGTGTCTACCAGCACATTAGATAAGGCATCATCCTTGCAGTTCATGGAAATGTGTAGAGCCAAATTATGGTCTTTTCCCTCCTCGGGAAGATCAGCATCGCAAAAGCTCAAATTGTTACAAGCAGTTATGTTTGCAACAATGCTATCAAACTGTTCACTTTTGACATTGTGATCCACGTATGCCACGTCCGACACCCTCTGCAAAGCTTCTCGGTGTGACTCATAATTCATCAGCAAAGATAGGACATATATCTTTGACGGAATTTGAAGCAGCTGATCAACAACATTCTACTCACTCCTCTTGATGAGCCTCAATATCTCATCACAATCCTCTTTCAGAATGTCATGCTGGCCGACAGGGACAGGAGCTTTAACAAAAACATTAGGGTCAACGCCCTTCGCAGCAAGTGTCGGATTCAGAGAAAAGGAAGTCCACACAGGATTGGCAGAATTATTAACAGCCTCAGCTCTTCTGATGTCATCTTGGGATTTTGGCAGCACCGAGAAAACACGACCACTGCGGGTCACACCATTGACATCAAATATACTCACAACAGAAGTGGAGGACAACGACACCTCTTTCCCATCTTCTAACGCAACCGCGTTATATCTGTAGGGAACAACTTTATCTGAAGAGTACGGGACAAGGCCTGCTGGCTTGATAATAAGAGATGGGAAAACCTTCTTCTTACTGCCACCATATCTGACAACAACAGGTTCTAGTATTCTGAAAACAGGGGATATTACATTCACTTCATCCTCATCACGATTCTGAAGTATCTCGATCACGCCCTGATCCAGCATCTCTTGGATGTCCTTCCTAACTTGGCAGCATCCTCTCTCATTAACAGTGCACACTCGTCATTTTTCGTGGTCATGCTCGTAATGAGTGTATCCACATAACAGTATGTGCATCTCGATCAACGATTTCCTGATATGACTGACATACCAGACTTTGTATTTGCCAGGGCAACCCTGGACCATATTAACAGCAGACTTCCCATGCTTGGGCAATGGTTTCTTCTTAACATTCGGACATACGTCCTCGAAAAACAAGATCCCACTTCTAACAAGGTCTTGAACCTTGGTCTTTAGGGGATAACAGTTCTCCATATCATGTCCGGGAGCACCAGAATGATAAACACAGTAAAGCTCAGGCTTGTACCACCACTGAGGGTTGGTCAATACAGCAGGTGGATCATGTGTAGTGATCAGCTTCCTATCTATCAGCAACGGATAGAGCTCAGTGTAGGTCATTGGAATTGGATCAAAAGTGACCCTTTTCCTATCATAGCTAGTGCTGGTATTGTTGTTGTTTCGAGGCTGGTAGGCCTGCTGTTGCGGACGATGCTGCTGTTGATGTTGTTGTTGTTGATGCTGATAATGTTCAGCTTCCCTGAAGGCAGGTGTTATATGAGCCATCTGGTGCTGGTTACTGGCAGGGCGAACAGTCTTCCTCTTCATAGAGGGTCTTCTCTTCATATGGGAAGACACAACATGTGCCTCTCCCTCTTTCTTCTTTGCAAAGCCCCCATAGCGCTTTGCAGAAGAGCCTTCATCTCTGGTCAGGCGTCCTTCCCTGACTCCTTCCTCTAGCCTCATCCCCATGTTCACCATCTCGGTGAAGTCCAAGGGAGCACTAGCTATCATCCGCTCGTAATAAAATAAACTCAAGGTCTTCAGAAAGATCTTGGTCATTTCCTTCTCTTCGAGTTGGGGCATAATCTGTGCAGCTAATTCATGCCAGTTGGTCCCTATCGGGAGCCATATCAACATTGTACTTGTACTGCTTGACGAAAGCTTTGCCAAGGTCGTTGAAGGAGCGGATGTTCGCACTATCTAGACCCATATACCATCTGAGCGCGGCACCAGACAGACTGTCCTGGAAATAGTGGATGAGGAGTTGATCGTTGTTAGTCTGAGTTGACATCTTGCGTGCGTACATCACAAGATGGATGAGAGGGAAAGTGTTTCCCTTATACTTTTCAAAGTCAGGCACTTTGAACTTGATATGGATCTTGACATTTGGCACGAGGCACAGCTCAGCAGCAGATTTACCGAAGAGGTCTTTCCCTCTTAGAGTCTTTAGTTCCTTGCGCAGCTCAAGGAATTAGTCATTCATAACATCCATTTTCTCATAAATATCTGGTCCCTCAGATGGCTCAGAATGATAAATGGTGTCGTCGATTCTCGGTAACATGTGCACAAGGAGAGGTGGCACAGCAAGGACCGGGCTAGATGCCGGCAGAGAAGCAAAGGTCGGAGCGAGACCCTCTGGCACAAAGTTCGCGGGCATTCCCCAGGGAAACTCAGTTGGCATAGCAGACGGAGTCAAGTGAGCAGTGGCGGCAGACACAGTAGAGGAAGCTACCTCTGAGATGACTGTCCTCGCGGGAGGAGTTGCAGGCGTTGGAGAAGACTGACTTTGGGCGGCCAGGAATGACTCCATCAGGGTAGTCCGCCTAGCCACTTCCTTCTTAAGTTCTCTGTTCTCTTGTTCAAGATGATCCATCAACTTTGAAGAATTGGCCCTGGTGTTGTATCGGTGCGTCAGCTTGTCTTCAAAATAAATGAAGAACATAGAGTTAGACCATTGATCAAGAAGCCCTGAATAAAACCTGCTTATGCATATGATGCATGCAATGTTTGTGCATATGATTTATTTTTGTTTGAGGAACTTTTATAGATCTATTTGAAAATATTTGGAAATATTAATCTTTTAGACATATAATGGAATATTCATATCAATAATATCTGGAAAAAATTTTACACCAAAGAAGTATAGTCTCGGTAACCAAATACAATACAAGAGATAAGGAAAATGAACATCCTATGGAATCCTAGAAACAATCGTCCAAAGCTCTCGAGATCGGAAGATAAGCCGCACGAAGCCTCTTCACCTCCCTCTCATAGGTTTCCTCCATATCTGCTTTCTCCTTGGCGAGTCGATCATACTTCCTCTTCCAAAACATGGAATACTGAGGAAAAAGAGAAGTACCCACATCATCAGGCTTGTTGATAACCTGATGCTCTAGAAATTATATCAAAGCATCCTTATCTCTGAGTTGCTGAAGTAGCTCCTCTCGCTCACTGACCCAAGCACACGAACGGTCTTCATCTCTCAACTCCTCTATTCCTTGGTCAGGGAGGGTTGAAGGCCCACCCATAACCATAGGTGTAGGTCTCGGGTAGTCATAAGGCATATGGTACTCAGAAGCTCTCCTCCTAACCCATGAGGTATAGGATTCCAAAGCAATACAATTCTTTGGACCAAGCTCTTTCCTTCCCTTCCTATGAATCTTGCGCCAAGCGCGGACCATCCTGCCCTTCAAATTCTGGGGATCTTTACCCTCTTGAAAGAACACACCTTCCAACAGAATGTTGTTAGGTTTATCCTTTAAGAGGAACCAAAGCTGACGGCGTGCCAAAATAGGGTTGTAGCTAATCCCACCACATGTACCAAAAAGAGGCACATTGGAGAATTCACCACAGGAATCAATGATCTGGACACCATCATACACACGATTATACCAAAAGATATCATCATTAGTGAGAGACGTAAGTCTCGTGGACCACCGTAGACATCCCTTATTCTCCTTGAAGGCAAGCGTCTGTGGCAAGTGCGAAATAAACCACTTGTACAACAGAGGCAAACAACACACAATGGTACCACCACCCTTTGCATTCCTCATATGCATAGAGAAATAAGTGTCACCCAACAGAGTCAGAACAGGATTAAGAGTAGAGAAAATCCTAATAGCATTCACATCCAAGAAATTGTCAATGTTGGGGAATAACACTAGCCCATAGATGAGAAGTACAAATATGGCCTCAAAGGCATCTTCACTCATGGCCTTCCCAAACAAGGTAGCTTGGGCGATAAGGAAATCAGATGGGAGATCTTGAATTCCACCTTTGGTAGTCATATGAGCACCAATATCAGATTCATCTATGTGCACCAGATCAGCAATCTCTTGGGAAGAAGGAATTCTCTCCAAGCCACTGAATGACAATTGATCTAAGATAGGTATACACACAAGATAGGCATACTCCTCAAGTGTAGGCAAAAGCTGGAAATCCGGAAAAGTGAAGCAACGGTACAAAGGATCATAGAACTGCACCAACACACTCATCAGACCTTCATCCACCTGAGTAGCAAGAATAGATAGAAGCTTCCCATGGCGAGCTTTGAACTCCAAGGGATCTAATACATAGGATGCCAAACTCCTTAACTCTTTCAAGTCGGGTTGTTTGAAACTATACTTATTTGTATTCCTTCTTTGCTTATCCATGTATGAAAATTTGCAAATAGACCTCTTAAGTTCCTTGAAAATTTTCTCATTGTTCATGATATTAATGCAAATGAATGCATGAATGCATGGATGCAACAATCACACTCAAGGATCAAGCAAGTCACACCACACAAAGGTCACGGGATGGATCAAGTCATCCTTAATATCAATCATCCATTTTGGTGGATTATGGTTTACACCTTATCAACACCCAAGTTCCATTGATATTAAGGATATACGAGAACAGATCAACCGCGAATCAAAGGTTCATTGCTAGTCACAAGCATGGAGTCTCGGTTAAGAACCACCCAAAGGGAGTGTACTATGGTTAAACCTGACGATCATGTTCTAAAAGAGGTCCCCATAGTCATCATCTCATCTTTCGGATATTATCGGATAAACGACTACTCGTATTCCAAAAATATTCTCAAGAGAGGCTCTTATGAGTGTAGTATCGCGTAACGATCGTATCAAATCTTACACTTGAACGACCTTCTCACTACGTCCTAAAATAGGCCAAGATGGGCTAGGTAATCTAAGATCCTTGGCTTCTAAGGTTTATATTGGAAAGAGTAATGCCTAAACACGACTACTCGTGTGACATTATTGATCCCAACAAGACCTCCACCAAGTGAATGGACTTGCAAGTCATTTTGCTAAGGAATAACTTCATACAAGTCAACAAGACTATGTCATTCTCCTATCATAAGTGCACTCGAGTTCGGGTATAGAACTCATCTCACAAGAGACCACCAAGCACACAAGCAATTGATATATATCAAGCAATTCATACATTACAAACAATACAGTCATCCCAAATTTGCACAAAAATATGTCATAAGTAAATATAAACATACAATACAACAAGCAAAAAGTAGGCTAAACCCACTAGGAACAAAACGTCCCCAGCAGAGTCACCACTTTTCTGTAGCGGGGTATTCGTTACCTTTAGATTTATTGACTAAATCAAAAGTAAATCATACAATTCGAGTCGCCACCACACTTCTATTTATCCAAAGGAAAGGTTAGAAAGTGAACAAAAACCGAGAAGTTTTATCAAATAAAAAACTAATAAAAATGTCAGAGATCTAGGTAAGGGGGTTGGTTATGCAATGTGAAGGTTTTAAGCACCCAAAACATCCTTAGTACTCTAAGGGAGCCCTTTTTGCAAAGTTGTATGGTAGGTTGGTATTTGTGAAAGTATTTGTGCAAACATGATTTGGGAGATGAGAAAAGAATATACAAATTATTTACAATTTTGTTGTTTGAATGGATGAACCCATTGCCTACGTACCATCACAAAGGTAGGATCAAAACCTCGTAGTTCGGGGTAAAATTCTCAAAATATGGGTGAATTGATTTGACAAAAGCCTTAAGGTCTTTTGTTATCAAAGGGAGAAAACTCAACCTAAACCAACAATCCACCATGTGAGAAGAGCTTCAACATACTAGTGAGGGGTTAACCCTATAATAAGTATGGAAAACTTATAGTCCAATCACTAAGGATAAGGTGAGGTTTACATCAACCACTATGATAACTCAAACCTATGGCTAATGTTTATGAAAAGTTTTAACAAAGGTGGTCATTGGAACCACAAAAATCATTTGAAGTGAGTTGGGTTTACCAATTAGAAGTATTCATAAAATGAAGTCAAAGTTGACTTAAGGTTCAATTCAAAATTAGTATTAATGAAAAGAGTTTGAAAAATCAAAGGCATAATGCCTAGGTTTCTAGTTTTGAAAACAATGTCAATGTTTGCACAAAATGAGTTTGGCTTGGGTTAAAGTGGAGAGAAGAAGAGAAGGCCTAGTCCTAAACATGAAAAGATGAAACAATAGAATAAAACCCTTGGAGTTCCTTTCTTGAGATCATAATGATGATCCAAGATGCTCCTTTCCTTTGGACTTAGCAATTAACTCAAGCAATCAATCAAATATTCAATCATGCTCCTAGGATCTTCCAATTGGCTTGTCTTTCTCTTAACTTGGATGCTCATGACAATGGTCCTTCTAAGTATCTCAAGTTTGGGATCCCTATCACACAAGAACAAATAATCAAAAAGTTCACAATGCAATAAGAAATGGACAAAGAGAGAGTTTAGATTCGGGGTCCTTTCAAGTCAATATCAAGATGTAAGCATTCTAAAGGCATGAGGCCTAATTGCTCTTCAACAATTTTAGCATTCTAAAGGCATGAGGCCTAGTTGCTCTTGAACTCCATTAATCATAGGTGAGGTCCTAATTCTAAGTCATTTCTCCTTTTGTATTGGGTTCACACGAACAAAGATAAAACAAGCACAAGGCAATAGTATATATACACAATAATGTGCTCAAGTGAGCAAAAGGCAAATGGCATAAACATAAACATGAGCTCAAATGAGCAAAGGGATAAGACAATATGAATAAATGAGCAAGAAATTAATTTGCATTAAAGTAAATTTCAAGAATTAAATGCTTGAATTAAAAGTTAGTAATTAGTAGTTAGTGTTAGTGTGCCATAAGGCAATTTAGCGCTATGTTAAGCAATCGTAAGTGGACTAATGTAGTAGTCACACCTATATGAGGCTGGTCAATAAAACTATAGGCAAATAAACACAAGTTAGAGATCATGACTAGTAAGCCAAGATCCTACAACTTGCCATGCCAAAAGAAAAGAAGAATGACCTTGTATGGATTTCAGGTTCTTTGCTTGACCAAGAAGCAACCTATCTTGGACACAATGCAATTCACTTGATCTTTGATCAAGTTGAATTTAATTTGGATCAAAGAAGGTTAAGCCCCTCACATGTCAAGGCTAACCACCAAGCATTAACTCATCGGTCAAAAGAAAAAGAAGAAGATGAGAGATGAAGAATGAAATGTACAAAATGGAAATTCAAAAGTCATAACCAAAACACAATGATCAAATGTGAATAGAATCAACATCAATCAATGGTAAACAGAAGTGAAATGAAGATTAGAAGTCAAGAAAGGTCAAACATATTTTTGATATTTTTTGGAATCAAAATAATACATATAATAAAATGAACAAATAGAGGTCAAACTTCAAATCCAATTCAAATCAAATTGGATAAGTCCAATTGGATCATCATAAGTCTAACATGGTCAAACAAGGTTTGACATATTTTCTCAACATTTTTTGAAAACGGAAACTATTTTTGAACAATTAAAAATGAAGAAAAATAACACAAATGGACTAAAATCTCAAATAAATCTCAAATCAATTAAGAAATTGATGAGAATAGTTTTGATACACTTATCATCATCCACATGTATTAAGAAAATATTTTTGGCATTTTTCAATATCTAAAAGTATTTTAAATGAATTAAAAACTATTAAAAACCAAATAACTCACAAAAAATATTAAATGGAATCACAAAAATAATTAAAAATCAGATTATGAAACTAGAATTTAAGAGAAAATTTTTGCAATTGGTCCCATATTTTTGTGATTCCAAATGAAGGAGTTATGAATTTTTGAAAATAAATGGAATAAAAGAAAAATAAAACAGAAATAAAAAATATGAAAAAACCACAACGCTCAGATCCACGTTCATTAATTGACATGGATGATCCTAAGGCCATGAGGCGCGCGCGCATGGTGTTCACAAGTCAAATGCAAAACACGTTGGATTTAAAATAGTCAAAACAAGCAAAGGTCAAGATTAGATCCTGTAATCATCATCCAATGGCCATGGTTCCAACACGTGGGGACGGTTGTGGAAACCACCGTCTTCTCCAACGAGCAAGCATAAACCGGCCACCAGTTGCAGGTTTTGCAACCCGAACCAAAACACACGATCCTTATACCAAATTAAAGCTGGGGTGATGTACATCACCCCTGTAACCTTATATTTCACTCAAGATCCCTATGGAAGGTGAAATCTGAGGTGGAAAATCTAGGTGTTCAATCTGAAGTTCATCAATTCACAAAATTAAAGCCACCATTGGCTTGCCTCTCCGACGAGGACTTCAGAAAATCAAGCAAACTCAAGCAAAGCATAATATATGGTGAGATTCAAGGCAAAACAGTTCAGATATAAACCTTTGAAGTGTAGCTTTGATGAACACGATCCACTCCATTTCTTGATTGCAGCTTGATCTTGAGGTATGGTATGAGTGCAAGGCTTAGGAATTAGTGTTGAAGATCAACTGATGTTGTTGAAAATCAAACTTGAAAAAGAGAAATTCAAATTCAAATTCCTTTGGTGAGAGGTTAGGATTCAATTCCAGCAGAGTTTTAGGCGCCTTCAGGTTGCCAATTGAATGAAGCAATGCGTCTATTTATAGCTGAAGCTGCAAGGAGAGGGAATGGAACTCGTGTGCATGCTCATTGGGTCCTCCACACATGGGCCTGTACAGAAGCATGTGAGGCCCAAAGGCTAATGATTTTGCAAGCTGATAGCATGGTGAAAAGGTTTGGACGTGCAGTTTGCATTACATTTTCTTGTGTATGAAGTTTCATCATGAAATGCATAAATGGTCACAAAAGTTCCCCTCTTCGAAATTCCCATTTGGAAAATCCAAACATAGTCATGTGAGTAATGGTTGGAAAGGTCTTGACATAAGAAACAAAAGCTATGTTGAACAAAAATCCATTTGGTGTTTTGAAAATTGTGAAAACTGGCCATGAAGTTCAAGGTACAAAACATGTATCTGAAAATTTTGCCAAAAAGGACCAACTTCAAGCCCTTCTGTTTCAATGATGAAAGCCTCAAATGGAAACACCTCAAACATCAAAGTTGTATATCTTTTCAAGAAAATCAATTTGGACTTAAATTTTGCATCATTTGGATTTTTTATGAGAAAGTTATGAGCACTTGAAGTTGGACTTTTTCAAGATTCAATGGCTTTGGTCCAAAGTGACCTATAATGTTTTGTATTATCACATGTGTTTCTTTTAAGATTATGAAATTTTGTCCAACATAAAATTTGAAATAGACATCTTAAAAGTTCTAATTCACTTGGTCTCACCTCAAAATCATGAAAAATGAAGGAGTTAGGTCCTTGGGAAGTTGACCCAAAATTAGGGTTTCAGTCAAAATGACCTATAATATTTTGAAATGAATGACGACATTCCATGTTTCAAATGAATTTTTTATGAAAATGAAAGTTGTTCATATTGTTGTTAAGAACATTTTTTATCTTGGGGTCATCATCATTTTAAAAACACATCAAAAGTTAGGTCTCAGTGGATTTCAATTTAGTCAGATGACTTAACTGGTCAACTTCTCAAGTCCAAACATCAAATCTTGATGAATGAATGATTGAGAGTCCTCACATAGGCAAATATATGCATAAAATTATAAATGAAAGAACTTCCCTTGATTTAATTTAATCATAGGTTGAGGTTGCTTCATGAGCAAGGCACAATCAATGCATAGTTGAAATAGGGTTTCCTTGGGAAGCAATCCCTAAGCCCTTTGGTTTATCTTGATCAAATTTACAAATTGAGATACTTGGGAGACATATATGATGATTTATAGCTTTGGGAACTATTTTCATGCTTGCTTTCATCTTTATTTGGCCATTTCATTGAGCATAGGGGCCTTCTAGGAGCCTTGGATCTCATGATTGCTTAAGCTTCAAAACAACACAAGTTAGTGACATATTTTTGTGCTTCTAGTTAGTGAACAAAATAAGAAAAGCAATAATATACAATTCAAGCATGCTTGGTGGTCTCAAACCAACTCTCACAAGTCCCAACCCTAGGGTTAAGGAGCCACACATGCTATGCTCCTTAAGGCAATGCAATGAGAAAATGATATGATGCCATGAGGGATCTTAGGGTCAAAATTAGGATCTTACACCCATGGCCCTTCTCCATGTGGGGAATCGATATGATTGGGGTGATTGAGCCCAAAGCTTCGAAAGGACATCGTTTCATTTTAGTGGCAATTGACTACTTCATAAAATGGGTTGAAGCGACATCATATGCAAGTGTAACCAAGCAAGTTGTTGTGAGGTCTATCAAGAATCAGATCATATATCGATATGGTGTGTCAATTAAGATCATTACTGATAATGGATCGAACTTGAACAATAATATCGTGGAAGCTCTTTGTAAGGATTTCAAGATAGCACATCATGATTCTTCTCCCTACAAACCTAAGATGAATGGGGTTGTTGAAGTTGCAAACAAGAACATCAAGAAGAATATTCAGAAGATGGTTGTCACATATAAAGATTGTCATGAGATGCTCCCATTCGCTTTGCACGGGTATCGTACAAACATCCACACTTAAACAGGGGCAACCCCTTTCTCTCTTGTTTATGGTATGGAAGCAGTGCTTCCTGTAGAGGTTGAGATTCCTTCGCTGCGTGTGCTCATGGAAGCCAAGTTGACTGAGGCTGAATGGTGTCAGACCAGGTTTGATCAGTTGAATTTGATAGAAGAGAAGAGATTAAATGCCATGTGTCAAGGTCAGTTATATCACCAGAGGATGAAGAAGGTCAGACCTCGGGTGTTTAGAGAAGGTGACCTTGTGCTCAAGAAGATTTTATCGTTCAAACCAGATTCTAGGGGCAAATGGACTCCTAATTATAAAGGCCCATATGTTGTCAAGAGAGAATTTTCAAGGGGTGGTTTGATTCTTACAACTATGGATGTTGAAGAGTTCACTCTTCCTATGAACGCAGATGCAGTCAAGAAATACTTCGCCTAAAAAAAAGAAAAGAACAACTCGCTAAATTGAAAACCCAAAAGGGCGGCTTAGGCAAAAAAGGAGCGTCTCGGTGGATTGAACACCCGAAAGGGGGATCCAAGCAAAAGTTAGAGACATAAAACAGAAAGAATTTCCCGATAAGTTGAGTACCCCACCTTGGGGCAAGTTATGAAAAAATTAGGGATTATGGAAAGTAACTGCACTCCGCCGATTTTCCAGTGTTGGTAAGATTTTGTTGAGCACAAGGGTTGACGTCGATTCATCATCCCCGGTAGCGGTCAAAAGCACAGCGGATATCAAGAGTTGGTGGAAGGTTTAGTGGTCATTTGTATTCAATGTAACCCTTTTCCATGTAAATCACCATTTTCAACTTTGTAAAGATCTATGGAGTCTTGTCATTTACAGACTACCATTCTATTAAATAAAGTTGAGCTTTTATCCAATTATTTCCACTCTTATTTACTTCAGCCAATAGTTTTAAATTTTATTATGATCATTTTTGAAATTAAAATTTTAATCAAAATCATTTTTCTTAAACATATAAAAGCACTTTTTTTTCCACAACAATTGAAAAGAAACATCAACAGCATTCCAAAGAATAGCAAGTCTTAAATGTGGAGCATCATAGGTTCCCTAAATAGTTAACCCTTCGTGAATCCCTAGTCGAGTTTGTTGATCCAGTTCCCTAGCAGAGCTTCTGTACTTTTTCCAACTAAGTTGGTTGATTCGGTGCCCTGCGGAGTTCGTATCCCTGACAGAGTTTCTGCAGTCCCTAGCATATTTTTTGTGTGTATTCCTCAGCAGGGTTGATTTTCAGCAAAGTGAGTTGATTTCCCCAGTGAATCACATTGGTTTCTCCACCAGTCGCCATCTGACTCGCTCCCAGTCAGAGTTTCCTCTTGGTTTCTGAGCAGCTATTTATGTTTATCCTCTGTATGGTTGTCTCCCATTTGATATGGTGTTGACCTAAAATTCCTTGTAGATTCGATAATGTTTCCTCTCCCCAGCAGATCTCCTCCTTCCTCACCTAAGTTTGAGCCTTTGGGATGTTAATCTCTCTCCGTTCTCCGACAATTGTCTCCCTCTTTTGGTGGATTGACCGAGGATTGTACCGGTGATTCAAATTTTGCAAATCCTTTGTATCCTTTGTGGTCGTTTTGTCAGCATAATCATCATATATACATATACATATCATGTAATTTCATAATTGCATATTTTCATCTACATATTTGCTGAATCATTGTCTGAGATTCTTATTCTCTATTATGGTGGTACTTTATCCCCATACAAATTTGGTGTTTGTCCTCCCTTAATTTGAAGAGTGTCTGCCCCATAAGCAGAAAGACTTTAACCTTTCTCATTTCCCCACTGAATTCTTTCCTCATGGGTGATCATTGTTTCAGTTTCCTCCCCAGTTGATTATCTAGATGGAACCATTCCCCTTAAGATATATCCTCATTGGGTTGATTCTTGATTGACCGTTTCTTTCTAGCTCTTGCCTAGATAGATGCCTTGAGTCTCCTAAGAGTTTATTGCCCAGTAACTGGTAATATTCTTCTTAGTTTGCAGTTTTTTACTTCTTGCCCAATACCTGGAAAGGGTATCCCTATTTTTCTCCTCAGTAGAGTCCCCAGTGGATTCATTTTTCCGGAAATATATCCTTGATATGGTCATCCTAACCGGTGACGAATATCTTTCTCTCCCCTGTCTGAGTGTATCCTTGATATGTTCATCCTAATCGATGATGGATATTCTCAACCTTGTTATTCTACCCAGTAAAAATGTAGTTGTAATCCCTATTTTGTTCCCTAGAGAGTTAATCCTTGATATGTTCATCCTAACCGATGACGAGTTTCCTTCTCTTTGCGGTCTTCTACCCAGTAGCCAATAGTTGTAAATCCTGCTTTTGCAGAGTCTATCCTTGATACGTTCATCCTAACCGATGACGGATTTTCTCTTTGATGGTATTCTATCCAGTAACTGATAGATGTAATTCCTATTTTCTCTCCTCACAGAGTCTATCCTTGATATGTTCATCCTAACCGATGACATATTTTCTCCTTGATGGTCTTCTATCTAGCATTCGATAGATGTAATTCCTACTTTTTGCTCAGTTGGTTTATTCTTGATATTTTCATCCTAACCGGTGACGGATATCCTCCTTGACAATTCCCAGGCAAGTTTATCCTTGATATGTTCATCTTAACCGATGACGGATTTTCTTCCCCGTTGAGTTTATCCTTGATATGTTCATCCTAACCGATGACGGATACTCTCATCTATGGTCTTCTGCCCATTTACCAGTAATTGTAAATCCTATTTTTCTGCAATTTCCCCAACAAGGCTATTCTTATCCAGTAACCGGTAATGAATATCCCCCTGGCGGTTCCCAGCGAGTCATCCTTGATATGTTCATCCTAACCGATGACGGATGTCCTCTCTGTCAGATCTTTATTATCTCCTTACCCAGTAACAGGTATATCATAATGTATTTCTGCTCCTCCTGCGTCGAAGTTTATTTCTTCCCAGTTGAGTTGAGCGCGTATTTCCTTAGTGAAATCGCTTTTCCTGCATGATTCAAGTACTTCAGTTTTATCCTGATCTACTGGTATTCCCCTGCAGATTTTTTGTTTCCCCGACTGAGTCTTTCCATTTCTTATGGAATTCCTCTAGTCCCCTAGAAGTTTTAAGTCGGAGCCTGGCCTACGCATAACTTTTTTATCCCCCTAGAGTCTCTACTTCCCCAATGAGTTTACCTTACAGAATGCATTATACTCCTGCGGATTTTCGGTCTCTCTGATTTCTTTTCCTTTGTGGCCATCTTAGGGACCAAAATATGTTTCTATATGTTGTTATTTAAGCTCATTCTACTGAGTCGATACGAAGATTTTAACCTTCATCTCCTCAGTTAGAACGTCCTTAAATAGG
Source organism: Lathyrus oleraceus (assembly GCF_024323335.1). Lineage (NCBI taxonomy): Eukaryota > Viridiplantae > Streptophyta > Magnoliopsida > Fabales > Fabaceae > Lathyrus > Lathyrus oleraceus. The sequence goes on along the minus strand of NC_066584.1, from coordinate 486,382,515 downwards.
GGCAGCTGTAAGACCCCAATTTTCACCCTAAGATCCGTCATGCAATTTCATCATAAGCATTAGCATTGGGATCATACCTTGGCATCCTCCTTACCCATCTTTCTTTGGGTTTGTTTTGGGAGAGATCACCAAGCATCATGTGATTGTATCATATTTGTATTTTATCATTTTTACTAACCAAAATACCAAAAATATGTCTTTTCATTTGCCTAACTCTTTTGTAGGCAGGACATGATCATCATGGATCTATCAAGTTCACACCTAGGGTTTGAGACATTCATGGCAAAAAGCACAACCAATGATTGATCCACAATTTCTAAAAGCATCATGTATGAGTCCCAATGATCTCTACATGTTATATTGATCAAGCATTCTTCAAGAGTTTGGAAGTGATTTGCCTTGGAAACCCTAAATTGACTGGGTATCTTGAGTAACTTCTCCAACAAGCTATCTCACCATTTGATCAATTTTATAAAGGGACACTTATAATTTCCATCATATTATGCATATATGAGCTACCATGATCCTAGAAATTCAAGAGAATTGAAGGTTAGCAAGTTGGTTAATGGTGGTTGGCCAGATGAATTCATCTAATCAAAACTAGGTCTCTCTAGATCCTATCTCCTACAATTTTCACCATATGAAAATGATTCCAAAATAAAAGTTACTCTAAATTACATTCCAAACAACTTTCATGTTTATACCTAGAGCTATTTTTTCTTGGAAAATCATTTTCTATGTTGAAACATTATAGGTCATTTTGTCTAAACCCTAATTTGAAAGTCAACTTCCCAAGGCCATAACTGGCTCATTTTTTATGAGATGAAAGATTTCCAAGTTTCTCAATCAAATTCAAGATGTATAATTCAACTTTTATGTTTGTATTAAGAGCTAATTCAACTTTTATGAGCATGTGATATAAGGATACATTATAGGTCATTTTTGACCTATACCATTGAACAAGTGATTTTTCCAAACTTCAGCATAACTCTATCATTCTAAATCCAAATGACATGAAATTGGTGACCATTTTGAAGGTATTTGAAAGAGAGACAACTTTGATGAAGACACTTTTCTTATTTGAAGCTCACATAAAAAGTTAAACAATGTGGAATATTGAGATATATGGCTTGACACTTAGAAAAAATTTCAACATGTTGAAATTTCCAAACTTCCACCTCAAAATTCACCATGATCCAAGTTCCAAATGAAAAAGTGTCCAACATAAAACTTGTTCCCCTTGATCTAATCTTTCCAAAGAACCCAAATTCATGCATTTTGGATAAAGTTTGCTAGGTATGCGCATGGACTTAACAAAGCTGCATGATTGGAAGAAATCAAATGCCAAAAATCACATTTCACTTTGCCTTGACATCCAAGCATGATTTGAACTTCAAAATAGATGCAAGTGGACCAAATTGGATTGCTTCATGGGCCTGTACATGCCCATGCAAGCTTGTGCATGAAGTGTCCAAATTTAGCAAATTTTCAAGTGTGAAAATATCAGTCCCAATTGCTATAAATACAAGGCCTTTGAGCTCATTTCAAACACACCTTGCGCGTCAGCTTTGCCCCCAAATTGAAACCCTCGCCATTCAAAGGAAAACCTGATGATTTTCAACTTGAAAATTGAGTTGGAATCTCATTGTTTGGAGATTCAAAAACTCCAGGATCCAAAGCTTTGTACCATTGCCAAACCTCTCCTGCAAGCTTCTCAAGTGTGATCAGATCAAGGTTGAAGTAAGCAAGATCCATTTCTGCACAGCATTGACGGTAAATTTCAGAAAACATCATCTCTTCGATTCTCACTCTATTCTTATCAATTCTCTTAGATCTTTGGTTGTCTGAAGTCCTACCAATGTAGGCAAGAAGATTAAGTTGCTTTAAGGTCAAATCGAAGCAACTAAGTTGTCACACCTCAAAATTCAACTCCTCATATCTTTTTATATATTTGGAGTTAGTTGAAATTAAGGTCAGATTCGTGCTCTACGCCATTTTTTCTTTCAGATCATGTCCTCCTTTTTTGTTTTGGTGATGGTTGAGGGTGGACCAGTCCGGTGAGGTCCACCGGTGAAGAAGACCGAAGCTCTGGCTCCGGCGGTGTGTTGGCACGTCTCCCAGCCACAGGATCCATTCAAATTGTTTTAATCTTAGGCGTTAGTTTTTATTACCACGCGTGTGGCGCGTTGACTAGTTCCATCATGGAACGCGCGTCTGTGTCCACTTGATCTACCACCTCAATTAATGAGGGAGATCAAGTGGCTCACGTTTTTTTGATTTTTTGATTTTTTTTTATTTCATTTGATTTTCCATTAATTCATATTAATTTTAATATTGATCCAAAAAATATGAGAGTTTCACCAAAAAATTTCAAATAATTTCCTCTTTCATATTTTGAATTAAAATTATTTTTTGGATCATTATTAATATTTTTCATGATTTAATTGATTTTGTAATTATTTTTAATTATTTAAATATACTTTTAAGTCTTTAAAAGTTCTGAAATTTTTTCTCCAAGGTCCTTTGACCTTGTTTGACCTATGATAAATCTCATGGCCATTTCTTTGGTGTTTTGATGAGGTTTTAGGAATTTAACAAACCATATTTAATTTAAATCTTTTATTTTAGTATATTTACATTGAATAAATGCCAAATAATTGTGTTGACCTCTTGTGATGATTTGTGTAAGTTTGACTTGTGTTGTTGGGCCTTGGTCAAGGTTGATTTGACTTTGCTAGGTTAATATCATTGGATTTAGGGGATTGATGGAATGTACATTCCATCTCCCAAAATAATGAATGATATTAATTTGGTGAAAGTCCTTCTTTGACCAACTTAAGTTATGATCCATTCCCCTCCCTCTTCATCTAATTCCCCTTTTATGCATCCATTTCATTTAGCCTATGATGCCTCTAAATCCTAAGGCTAGTTGATTGAAAAATAGACATAAGTATGGATGAGACTAGGCCACCTCTTTTGCATATTCTTTTCGTGTGTGTTATGTTTCATGAGCATAGTCCATTATACTATGTCTCTAACATGCTTTAACACCAAAATTCTATTGCCTGGTCTCAAATAGTTGTGACTTCTACATAAGTCCAATTACGATTGCTTAACATAGCACTAAATTTTTGACACAAAAGGCATAGCATTCTAGTTAGTGAGATTGTAAGTCTCCCCTCTTTCATGGTATTGTGTGGAAACTTGACCTTTTTTCCTTCCTTTGGAAGATGTCTTGGCTCAAGGATTCATCCTTGTGATAAGCGGGTTGAGTTTTCTCCAAAGAATGACTTAAAACAAAAAGCAAAACAATACTAACTTTTAACTCATTAACAACTAACATTTAATTTCAAGCCATTTTCTTTAATGCCCTTTAATTTTAAGCTCTATTCATTTGCCATTTATTCATTCCATTCTAATTTTTTATGTTAATGTCATTTTCCTTTTGTCCATTTGGACCATATTGTGTGATATATCTTGCTTGTGTATATTTTGTTTGTTTGTGTGGTCTTGGACCATTAATATACATAATAAGAACAAAAACCCTAAAAAACTTTTGTGTGGACTGTTGACTTGATCTTGGACAATTGGACTTAGAATCTAGGAAACCTCCCTATGCTAAAGGACTTGGCCAATGCCAACTTTTTTGTACCAAGTGCTTTTAATTTGAAACTTCATTTGATACATCTTTCAAGATCCCTCTGAGTTCATCTGCAGCATGTTCATTATGAAGCTGTTATTTTGAACCTGTGAATTGTGGAATTCATCTGCTACATGCGCAAATTTCAAAGAGATCATGGAGTGACTAAGGCTTGGATGGGGCTATCTTTATTTGATGCCTGGCTCTTCAAGATAATATTGTATGCATTATTTGTTGCTTGATTATAATATCCAAGGTAATTTGGGATTTCTATAAGACACTCTTGTCTATTGGATTATTACCCATTGGTCAGATCTTTTCAACTCTTAAACTTTTAATTTTGTGCATAGAATTAATCTCTTCCAATACTCCCCATTTCTTTAATTTCAAATCTCTCCCTCCATTTAAAGATTCTTCTTTGCTTGAACTAGTTTTGTTCTAAACTTTAACCACTTTGTAAAGTAGAAACTTTAGCCTTATGCCATTACATTTTTAAACTTCTTTTCTTAATCAAACTTATAAATAAACTTAATTATGCTTGAACTAAACTTTCAAAAACCAAAAAGAACTAACTCATTCAAACCATCTTTTAGGCCTTTGTGCCTTTCAAACTTAATTTTTGATTAAAAGCAATGCACCCACTTTGAAATTTGTATCACGAACTACGAGGTTTTGATCCCTCGTTTTTATGTTGGTACGTAGGTACAAGTCCGAAGGTCTTGTCAAACACAAAAATATAATTAATGAATTCTTTTCTCATCCCCCCATTCTATTTTTTTATAAACATCATTTTTGTACAAAATACATATGCACACAAGAAAGGGCTCTCTAGGAGTACCTAGGACACTTTGGGTGCTAACACCTTTCCTTTGTGTAACCAACCCCCTTACCTCTAATCTCTGACATTTTATTATTTTTGATTTGAAAACTTCTTACTTTTGAGTTTTGTTCGTACTTTTCCCTTTTCCCTTGGAAACAATAAAACCGCAGTGACGACTCTAGTTTAATTAATGTCTTGCTTATCCATAGCTTGATGATCATGAATTTACCGCTACAGAGAGAACAAATGTAAACTTCCAATTTGACATTAAACAAATCATAGACATTATGAATGACACCGACCGAGAGATTCCTCGGAATGTGACCGATATGCAATGAAGGGGTATGGGGAATTTGAAGAGATTCTTTCAACAAGTGAAGTTCAATCACATCAATATGGAGATCAACGAATAGGCTCATAGACTGGCTAGGGTTTACGCTTTAGGAACCACAAAGAAAATCTGGATCCTAATGTAACTGGAAAAAATCCCTTTGGTTCTGTGTTTGGTTGTGTTGGCATGTCCGGTTATAAAAAAATGCGCTTAAAATAGAGATAATTAACTTTTTAAAAGAATATTGTGTGTATTTAATGCACTGAACATAAAATATTATCTTTATTTAGAATCCTTAACCAGTGCCATCGGGGTGAGGGCACTAGTTAGCATGATCCTTACATTTATATAAGAGTTGAGAAATAAAATATTTATTTGTTAATAATTATTACTAAAACTAGATTAAAAAAATTATAATTCAGAAAAGTATTTGACGTTATAATTATTTTATAAATATCTAATGATTACAATAGTCTTATTAGAGAAAATTATTAAGAACATTATTGAAGAATAATATTATAAATGATAATGATAGTAAATATATTTTTTGTTTCATGGACTAATATACTCACTCCCACATCATTTTAGCACATTTATTTATTTCAAAATTTGTAAATTAAAAAAGTTTAAAATTATTTTTAAGAGTTTAAATTAATGTTGATATGATTACTATCTCTGATAATGATGTTTCAAGAAATAATATTTTTGAAATTGTGATTTTAATCCTTCGAACAAACAAATTATTTTCAATTAATGAATTTAAAATTATTCTTAAGAATTTTCATTAATATTAAAGAGTTAAAAAATATTCTCACTCACACATCGTTTTGGCACTTTTTTTATTTTATTTTAATTTTTTAAATTAAAGAATTTAAATTTATTGCTAAGAATTTAAATTAATGTCAAATACATTGATAAGAATACTATTCCTAATAATAATGTTTCAAGAAGTAATATTTTTGAAATTGTAACTTTAATCGGTAACAAACGAGATATGTCTAGAATTATCGCGTTTAGATTATTAATAATGGTACTGAGACATAATACAATAGTATAAGGATCACATGAGTACATGATTACGCATACTTATACGTCAAGTATGGTCAAAATACAACATTATAAAAGATCTCAAAATAGACAGCGGAATAAAATAAAAGAGTTTGTTGGAACAAAAGGGTTTTTAAGAAAGATGAGAGAAGAAGAAGAGAGAAAAGAGATAGAAACTGAATTATAGAAATTATGATTTGTATTGAGTGAATTTTTTAGGATTTAAATCATACAATGCCTTTATCGGCAACTAAAGCCTTGACCTAAGACTATACAAATTGAATCAAGCCCAAACATACAACTTATATTTTAGCTTCGACATAACATCTTAAATGTTGTATTCGACTGTGTCGAATACAACTGAATCCTACACCTTTGAGTAGATACTTCGACATAGTCAACTGCTAAATTTCAATAGAACGTCAAATTACAACTTCTAACACACCCCTTAATTCACGTTCTCGATACATCTCATCCCGATGTTTCTCTTCAACTCGTCAAACCTAACTTTCTTCAGGGGTTTGGTGAGTATGTCAGCTAGTTACCATTCTATCTTGCAATGTTCATGTTCAAGCTTTCCTTTATTAACTTCATCCTTCAAAAAATGATACCTTCTTTCTATGTGCTTACTTCGACCATGACACATTGGATGATTTTCCAGGTCGATAGCTGACTTCATGTCGATAAACAACTTCATTTTCCTAGGTTTGATTTACTTGAGCTTTTCGAGCAACATATTTATTCATGCTACTTGGAATGATGCATATGATGTGGCAACGTACTCAGCTTCACATGATGATAAAGCCACAATTATTTGCTTCTTTGAGCTCCAAGATATTGGAGCGCCTTCTATCATGAATATGTATCTTGCAGTACTCTTCTTCTCGTCTTGATCTCCATTGAAATCCGAATTAGTGTAGCTATATACCTCTACATCTGCGTTGGTCTTCTTTTGTTTGGCATCAGAACACCATCATCAATCGTACCTTTGATATATCTCAACACTCTCTTGTCTGTAGTAAGATGACATTCTTGAGGTTTCTCCATGAATCCGCTCAATTGGCCAACAGTTGACAGATATCTGTCCTGGTATTGCAAAGATACTTTAAGGATCCAATGATTTGGTTGTATAGTGGTGCACTTACAAACTTATCATTTGTTTCCTTCCTCAGCTTTGCTTTCAGTTTCGAATGGTGTAGCAGTTGCATTACAATTGCTCATCTTGAACCTCTTTAAGATGTCTTGGGCATACTTCTTTTAGTGCAAGAACACTCCTTCATCAGTGTCTTTGAACTTCATACCTAAAAAGTATGACAAATTCCTTAGGTCGAACATTTCAAACTCTTGCATTAGCTTCGACCTGACTTTTCTTATATCTTCTTCATCTGCACCTATAATCAATAAGTCATTTACATACAAGCATAAGATTATTTGAATGACATTGTCTATATTATTGACATACACTTCATTTTCATAAACACACTTTATGAAACTTGCATCGATCATGAAGCTATTTATTCTCTTATTCAAAAGTTTTAGGGCTTGCTTCAAACCATAGAGAGTCTTCCTCAATATGTACACCTTCAAATCATGCCCTTTGATTTTGAATCCTGGTGGTTGACTGACATAGGCTTCTTCTTCCATAGGTCCATTCAGAAATTCCGATTTTACATTCAACCGATGTATCTTCCACTATTTGTATGTCGTTGTCAACATAATAATTTTGATTGTCTCCATCCTTGAAACAAGTGTGATAAATGGTCTTTGCATCGTTCTTTCTAGTATTTTCCTTTATTATTTTACCATATTTTGTTCGTTTTCATTTCATTTGTTACTTTTTATGCTTTAATTTATGTTTCCTTGAGAACTCCAGGGTCTAAGGAGTATCCAAGACAAAGAGGGATCAAAGGCAAGCAAAACGGAATTTCAGAATATCTCCCATGCAAAACCCAGAGGGCTGCTACGACCACTTATAGAAGCTTCTACGGGCTATAGTTGCATGATGCCCTAGCTCCCTCAATTGTTTCTTTCCAGTACAAGATCCAAGGGATTCCTACGGCCACACTTAGCATGCAGCCGAGAGAAAAGTCAAGATTTTTTTTGTTTCCTTCATTAGAATGATTCACTCTCAATTGTGGCTCTTAGGCATGATTGGATCAATATCACATCTGAATACTTCAAATTGAACCAAAGATATTTTGCACCTTTAATTTTTTTATAAAAGTCATTGCCTGTTATGATTTTAGGATTCCCAACTTTTGCCACTTTCCATTCCTAGTTTCTAAGTTTCTTTTGTTCTATTTTCTTTGAAAACTTAAGTATCCAAGGGAGAAATTTGTGGAACAAGGTTATTCATATTTAAGATTTTATAATTCATTTTCTTTTAGTGATTCATCTCTTGTGTTTGATGATGAATACCTTTGCGATTGTAGTTGCCTCACCATGAATGACTAGTTTCTTAGGGACTAGGGGTTATGGGGATTGTTTCATGACCTATCGTATGATCTGTTACTATCGATTACGAGAACTTTAATTAAACTTATTTTATAACCTGAATTCATGCATTCCAAATTCATTATAAAAGTATGTGGTTTTGAGGTATTGACCGTAGTCTGAAAGGAAATGTGTTGATACTGAAGCACAAACTATTAAACAACCTAATCTGGACGATGCGAAAACCGTCGGACGAATTTGAGAAAATATATATCTAGGTAAAAGTAATGACTCGTCGAATAATAATCTGGATGATGCGAAAGCAGGCGGATTATTCGTTCATGATATGGCAATGCGTTAGTGAAAGCAGGTTGTGCTAAATTTTATCTATTTTCTATAATATATGAAAAGTTCTCGTAATATATGTGACAAGGATTGTATGATTGTGTTAGAAACACGAACTGTAACCTCGGCTCCTGTTTGCCCCAATTTGAGATTTAAGTGATTTTTTCATTAAGCTACTTTCATTTAATTGCTTTTTCTGTTAAGTTGTTAACTAAACTCCCTATTTTTTATTCCTTTAAAGATACACCGATAGGACAAGAATTTGCTACTTAAATTGTTGGTCTATATGGTTTGATATCTATTTTATTATTTAGTGACACCGTGCACTTGCGGTTGCATCAAGTTTTTGGCATCGTTGCCGAGGAACACTTGCGTATAATATTGAATTTATATTTGATTATCGTGTATAGACTAGAGCTTATTTTTCTACTTATTTTATTATTTTTGTTTGTTATGGTTCTCATTGCTCTTGTATGCGAAGAACTCATTTTGAACATTTTATTTTATTATTGTATAAATTAGAGAAACTTTTCCTTTTCTGTTGTTTCTTTTTTTTTGTATGCATGAGGTCTATACAAATTATGTTCAATTACCATGAATACTTTTATCCTAATAACTATAATCCATGGTGGACTGATCACCCACATTTTTTCGACAATAACCATGGTATATTGAGAAAATACCAAATTCCCAATAATCCAACCTTGAAATGTTAATGGAGAATTTTATTGAGACACAAACTCACTCCAACTTGGAATCTATGATAGAGAGTTTTGTGGCAACACAAACTCTCCTGAATGAAGAGTTTATAAATCAAAACTTCCTCACTAATGAAGCACTTAGGAAGTTGAACACTAAGGTTTAAAATATTGTCACTCATACCAAAATGTTGGAGATTTAAATCTCCTAAGTTGCGCAACAACAAGTTGCCTCCTCGATCCCATCCGGGTCATTTTCGAGGCAACCTGAGCAAAACTACAAGGGACATGTGAATATTGTAACAATCAGAAGTGAAAAAAATATATGAAAATTCTATGGAGAATGATAAAAAGTTTGAGGAGAGTTTTAGTGAGAAAAATGTAGAAAATCCATCGACACCGCCTGAAAAGGAGGTCGTCGAAGAGGTAGAGAAGAAATCACCTTAAGTTAATCCTCCTCCCTACAATCCACCAATTCCTTTCCTACAAATATTTGTGGAAGATAAGGTAGACAACTAATTTAAAAGGTATGCAGGAATAGTGGAAAAAATCTTTACCGATGTACCATTAACCAAGGTCCTGTCTAAAAAGAGAATACTAGAGGACCATAAAAATGGTAAAATTATTGATGTTAAGAGAGGAAGGTTGACCTTTGAGGTGGAGGATGAAATGATTAAATCTAAACCAAAAATGATGATACTCAAGATAGAACCAAAAACACCCCTACAGTTTCAGAAGTATGAACCTCCCCATATGAAGAAGAAAAAGAAACGTAATGGAAACACAAGATGGACTGATAAGTGGGAATGTACACCTAATACTATTAAGAGTAGGTTTGATAAATCATTCTTGAAGGAACCATCATGTGTGCTTCACTCATGAACCGTCGAGTCAAAATAACATTAAACCAAACGCTTAATGGGAGGAAAGCCAAATTTATTTCTTACTTATTTTTTTCTTTCTTTGTTTTTTTTTAGTAGGAACCTTGATAGCTCAACTCATGTTGCGGTTTCCACCTTCCGGTAGAGGTTCTTATGAGTTCTACTTCCTCTTTCTTGCGCTAAAACATTGAGGATAATGTTTGGTTAAAGTTTGGGGGTATTTATTTATTTTCTTGCATTTTTAGTTTACTTTTATAGCAGTTTTTTTCTTCTTGCACTTTTATTATTTTGTTTCTTCCTTGATTTTAGTTATTTTCTAGTTTCATTGTGCATTAAGACAACATTTTCGTAGTTTTTCCCAAAAGTAAGACCATGAACTTTTTTATGACAAGCTTCGGTTTTGGGGAATATGAGAAAGTATATAGATTCTGAGGGAAGAAAGTCTAGGACTAGGGACATTGGGAAAGCTTGAAAACCTAGATATTATCGAAACACCTTAGGTACCCCAGAATAAGGACGCGAGTTCAACATGTAGATTTATGCCATAATACTTGGCTCTGAGAAGTATTTCTCGGTCAGTTTATATTAATGGTCTGATATAAATTAGACGTGTATGTATGTATGATTTATTGAAGAACAAATAATTATGGGCACCAAAGATATTTTGAACTTTCAATTTTTTCTATAAAACTCATAACCTGTTATGAGTTTAGGGTTCCCAAATTTTATCACTTTTCATTCCTAGTTTCTAAGTTTCTTTTGTTCTATTTTCTTTGTAAACTTAAGTCTCCAAGGGAGAAATTTGTGGAACAAGGTTATTCATATTGTAGGTTGTGTTTTCTATAAAACTCATAACCTGTTATGAGTTTGATGATGAATACCTTTGTAGTTGTGTTTTCCCTCACCATGAGTGAGTAGTTTCCTAGGGACTAGGGGTTATGGGGATTGTATCATGACCTACCATATGATCCATTACTATCGATTGAGAGAATTTTAATTAACCTTATTTTATAATCTAAATTCATGCATTCCAACTTCGTTATGAAAGTATGTGGTTCTCAGGTATCGACCATAGTCTTAAAGGATATGTGTCGATACCGGAGCGCAAATTTTTAAACAACCTAATCTGGACAATGCGAAAGTCGACAGACAAATTTGAGAAAACATATATCTAGGAAAAAATAATGACTCGTCGAATAATGATTTGGACGGTGCAAAAGCTGACAGATTATTTATCGATGATAGTGGCAATGTGCTAGCGAAAGCAGGTAGTTCCCAATTTTATCTTTTTTCTATAATTTATGTAAAGTTCTCGTAATATATGTGAAGAGGACCATATGATTATGTTAGAAATATGGATTGTAACTCCGAGTCATGTTTTCCCCAATTTGATATCTAAGTGATTTTTGTATTAAGTTATTTTCATTTAATTTATTTTTCTATTAAGTTGTTTACTAGACTCCTTATTTTTTATTCCTCTAGCTATACACTAGTAGAACAAGAATTCGGTACTTAAACCATTGGTCTTTGTGGTTTGATATCTATTTTATTACTTTGCAACATCTGTGCACTTGTGGCTGCATCAAGGTACATACACTTCATCGAAACCAATACCAGGTTTTTACCGAAAACTTTTTGCCACTAGGCTTGTCTTATGCTTGGAAATTTCACTGTTTGGATTTAGTTTCAGCTTGTAAACCCACTTCACATCAATTGACTTCTTGATTGAGTCTTTGACAAGCTCCCGTGTCTTTCTCTTCTCTATTGCCATGAGTTCTTATTTCATAGTTGCTAACCAATTCGAATCATTCATGGCTTGATCCAAAATGATTGGTTTTGCTTCAACCATCATCATCGCCTCATCTATTAAGTCACCATCTGCATTGACTGCTTGATCTAGAAATCTCTCATATCCAACTAGCCTTATCGATTCAGTTCTTGCTCTAGTCGATCTCATAATATTCTGCACAGGTGGTTCTTCATTTTGATTGTTCTGGCTTCACTTTGTTGATCTTCTTCTAACATAATTATGACTGTATATGTTTCCTATCGAATTGACCCATGACTTCAATCCCATCCTTTGCTTTTATCCATTAGAACATCTCGACTGATAATAAGTTTATCATTATTTGGTGAATATAACTTGTGAAATTCTGGTATCAGATATAAGATGTCGAAGGTAATGTCACGACACTAATATCTGTTAACACACAATGGATAAAAAATACAGAATGGTAAAGCAAATAACACAAGCAATTGTTAACCCAGTTCGGTGCAACTCACCTACGTCTGGGGGCTACCAAGCCAGGAAGGAAATCCACTAAAATAGAATTAGTTCAAAGACTCTCCGTACACTTCAACAAGTTAAAGTCTTACTCACCTAATCTCTACCCGTGCAATTTCTACCTAAGCACTCTTAGATATGAGAACCCACTCACTTCCCTACAATCACACACCAGTGATTTTAAACAACAATCCCTTATGAAAAGAAAATACTTTTCAATTACACACTCTTGATTTTACTTCACAGTTTCAATCAAGAAGACACACTCTTGATCTTGCTTCACAACTCTGATCAAGAAGACACACACTCTTGCTTAACAGCTTTAGAGTGACAAATTACAACCACAAATCAGTCGAATTCAATCATCAATGGATGACTTGAATGACCTACAAGTCTCATGACTAAACAGACACGAACCCTAGCTCTCTCTCTATATTTCGCTTTGTATTGGTTGTGTGTTCAAACAGGTTTTCTAAGTCTCTTTTTATAGAAGCATCCAGCTGGGCCTGGACATCTTGAAAACCCTAAATCTATTTTCCAATCAAATCTTTTTATAACAGATGGTTAGATCTCGTTGGAAAATTAGTAAATCTGGTTGTAATCCATGATTGAATGCGCCAGCTTATCAGATCTTCAATCATACAAAGATTTCCATTAATTGTGCAATCACAAAACACCAGACATTCACACTGAATGTTCTGTGTACAGGATGTCGTGACATCGGGTCTGGCATCCTGGAAAAATCCTGCATAATCCAATAATTCCTCTTATAACTTCCAGCAGGTACAGCCATATCAGATGCCATGACCTTGTGTATGTCATCTGAAACAATCATGCATGAACATGTCTTTCATTTAAGCTCCAGCAGGTACATCCAATATCAGAAGCCATGGCATTGTATGTGGCATTCTGAAACAATCCTGCATGAACATGTTCTTGAACTCCAGCAGGTACATAGGATATCTCATGTTAAGACATGACACATAACATCTTGTGAACACTCTTTGTTTTTACCAAAATTGCTGCCAACACTTAGAATCAACAACCTGTATGCACCGACCGAATGATAACCTATAAGCATCATAGTCTGACTTCGATCATCTACTTTCTTCCTAAATTGTTTGGGTACATGCCTGAAGCACATTGGTCCAAACACTATAAGATAACTAACATTCGGATTCACACTTTTCCAAGCCTCATAAGGAGTCCTCTTGATTATCTTCTTGATTGGACATATATTTAGGATGCATATTATTGTTGAAGTTGTTTCACCTTAAAATATCTTTGGCATATCTTTAGCTTTCAACATGCTCATAGTCATATTTAGTATACTTCGTTTCTTCCTCTCAGCTAGGCCATTATGTTGAGGTGTATAGGCTACAATGATCCCATGCTCTATACATTCCTCATTGCAAAGTCTAGCAAATTCTCGAGAGGTGTATTCACTACCACTGTCAATTCTCAATTTCTTTAACTTGCATCCACTTTGTTTCTTAACATGCAATTTGAACTTCTTGAACTGTGTGAATACCTCACTCATCCTTTCAATAAGGTAAATACACGTATATCTAGTGAATTCATCGATGAAGGTTATAAAATAGTAGTTACCTCCATTCAACCTTACTTCAAATGGTCCACGCGCATCAGAATGAACTAGCTCTATATTTTTCGTCGACCTCATAGGCAAGTGATGTTTGAATGCTTTCCTAGTCTTCTTTTCTTTGCAACATTCCTCACATGCCTGACTTGGTTCCTTCACTTGAGGTAAGCCATACACTATCTTCTTTCCTAGTCTTCTTTTTTTACTTGTGGAATGTTCAAGTCAAAGATATGTTGATACAATCAAGATTACACAAGGTGTAAGATTATGTGGTGGTTGAAGAGCTTTCTGCCCAGAAGGAAGTTGCACCGTAGGTTTTCGACTTAGTTTTTGACATGGAAATTCTTAGAGTGGTTTAGCTTCAAGTGAAATTTATTCTTCATGATAAAGTATATGATTGTTGGTAATGACAATGTGAAATTATTGAAGTGGGTTATCTTCACGTGAAATATATTATTCATGAGAGAGTATGATAGTTTTTTAAACTATGAATCTCAGTGAAGACAATGTGAAAATTCTTGGAGTGATGTAGGTTCAAGTGACTATACTTTTTATGGCGGAGTGTGATTGTCAGTGAAGAAAATGAAAGTTGATGTATTCTTTTCAATCAAGATGGAGATTATTGAGATTTGTTAAAAATATAGATGTTGGTACTCTTTATGGTGAAATATAATTTTCAGTGAAGACAATGAAAGCTTATTTTCATTCAAAATGGAGATTGTTGGGGTTAGTGATAAAGCGAAAATGTATCGTATTTTTGGCTCCATATGCATTGCTTTTTACTCGATTAACACTTATTATTACACAATATCTTATGTTTATTGCAGATATTTATCAATTAAAAGGTTTACCACAAGAAAAACGGAAAATAGCAAAAAGGAAAGAAAAAGGCAAGAAAAGAGAAGAAAATGAGGTTTCTAAAGGGATAATGGGCAACCAAAGCAAATGGGCTTGTGGTGCCCATTATCCAAAGAGTGTGGCACCCGCCACATAGGCTCAAGAGGGAGGTGGTGCCCGCCACCAACCCTTGAGAAGTGGAAAACAAATGCTACAAGAGTGGCGCTCGCCACTCATCATGAAGTTAGGGTTATGGCAACCTCCACAACCTAGTCTTCCTACCTTTCCTCCACTTTTTTAGCCATGATTTCCACTACTTTTTCTACGAATGAGGAATATGGAAAAGATATAAAAAAGACCTCTCAAACTCGCACGGACTCTCTCTTTTTCTTCCAGTTTTCCAAGTTCACGCTTAATTTTATTTAGCATTATTTTTCTTTTAGTTTTCTAGGCAGTTTCTTACTCTATAAAAGTGATAGTTTCTCCACATCGAGGACTATTACGGTTTATTATTTTTTTCGCAATTGGGATTCAATTGTAAGGATTATTCAATGCCAAAGCCTGTCGGAATTATTATAATCGAAGATTCAAGATTCAGTTCCAGTTCTTAAATTGCAATCCAGGTTTATTATTGATTACTCTTTTATTTATTTATGCCTTACTATATGTTTAAGTCCCCAATTGCCATGTCCGGCTAAACCCTTAGGCATCGGTATGTAAAGACCGTCGAAACGACGGGATTCAATAAATAATTAGTGTTAGTTTATATAAAACTTATTTTTCCGATTTTAGTTTCTTATTTTAATCAAACTGTTTTTCGTACGAGAGTACAAAACTAACCAAGGTTACAGTCAACAAGAACGAGAGTTTGAGATTTTAACCAGATAGCTGAAACTAGGCATTAATCCTAAACACAGCGAGAGCGCTTTAGGATTAATTAGACTTTATCTATATTCAAAACATACTTTTAAATTCAAAATGAGACCGCGAGAGCCAAGCATTCTAGTTTAGGAGTATGGTCAGAGTCAATAAAAACGAGAGTGTGAGACTAAGTCCTTTTTATAAATAATTTCTACTGAAGAATATTTTAACCAATAAGATTACACCAACTATCTATCGAATCCCCGAAGTTTGATGTATTACATACTGATATCCCCTATATCTTATATCTTCATCTTTATTCTATTTACATTATAGTTAATTCTCTTCATCCCTCCAATCTTAAGAATAATCATCAGCCTTAGATTTACATAGTAACATTAGACCATGATACGTTCGATTATTATTCCTTGTGGGTTCGATAATCTTTAAAACTACGTGATAGGACTGTGCACTTCCAGTCACGATTCCCTCAGACTTACTAAGTCGCGATCAAGTTTTTGGCACCGTTGCCGGGGACAAATTTAGTCGATATCGTAACTCTAGCATTACCCAGTATAGACTAAGGCAACAATTCTTTTTCCCTTTCTACAATTGTCGAGTGTATGCCAAGTACTCCCTCTCAAGGCGAGAAATTAAAGCTACAATTCGATGAAACTGAGTGTTATCTTAGATTAGAACGCCGGATACGAGACTTGATACGGGAACATCGTATCAAGCTAAATCTTCCTGACCTTAACATTCCTACTTTTGAATCAGTTGTTCAACCAGAGATGGTTGAACAAATGAAAAACCTTCCTCTTAAGTATTATGCAATCCCTTCACAGGATGAACCTCATAACAGCATCACTGCCCCTGCGATCGAAGCCAACAATTTTGAGCTAAAACCCTCACTGTTGTCAGCCGTACAGCAAAACCAGTTTTCAGGTAGTCCCATGGAGCCCAAACCTACACTTGTCAGTATTTTTGCAATACGCAGACACGGTGAAAGAAAATGGTGTCAACCCAGAAGCTATAAGACTCCGTCTTTTCCCATTTTCATTAAGAGATAGAGCTAGAGCTTGGCTCCAGTCTCTACCATCCGACTCTGTCACTACGTGGAACGAGTTGAAGAAAGTCTGCTTAGCCCGATATTTCCCACCTAGTAAGACGGCTATGCTAAGAGCCCAAATAAACGGGTTTAAACAAAAGGATAATGAATCACTTTTTGAAGCTTGGGAGAGATATAAAGACATGATGAGGCTATGCCCATATCACTGTCTAGAAGAATGGTTGATAATCCACACCTTTTACAATGGTTTCTTGTACAATAAAAGATTGACAATAGACACTACCACAGGTGGCACATTGATGGATAAACCATACAACAAGGCCTATCAACTAATCGAAAGTATGGCCCAGAATCATTACCAATGGGGAAGCGAATGAACCTCTGTAGAGAAACCTCAACCAAAGGGAGGCATGTATGAATTAAGCAGTCTTGACCATGTCAACGCCAAGGTAGATTCCCTGACTCCGAAGATAGACAGCTTGACCATAACACCAGCAGCCACCGTGGCTGCCATAGCACCAAACTGCGAGATATGCGGAGTTCAAGGGCATACTGCCCCAGAATGTCAACTCTTGACAGGAACCTCCACCGACCAGGTGAACTATGCTCAAGGAAACTGATCGGCCACCATTTACACTCAGTTTTCATCATCTATCCAGCATGGAATCTTCATGAATCGGTAACTTTTGCATTTTATTTTAGTGATTTCTTCAGTTTATTGCATTGTATGAATTTCCGTTTGTTTTATGTTTCATTAGTAGTTTTTCGCATTTTTGTCGCATTTTATGTGTTTCTGTGTAGAATGTTGGTTTCCAGGTTTGATTAAAAGTCCGAAAGTGTGTACCGGAAGAAGGGAGGTTGGAGACTGAAGAAAAAAGCGAAAAATGGACAAAACAGGGGGGCTGACACAGGTGCCCGTGTCACCTGACACGGCCCGTGTCAGCAGGGTGTGTCTTATGAACCTACGGAGGAGCCAACACGGGCAGCAGTGTCACCTGACACGGCCCGTGTTGGCCATTTCGCTCAAAATTCTGATTTTTCTAATTTTTACTCCTGTGGACATCCGGAGGGCAATTTGGGCATTTGGCATTATTTTTAGTTGTTTGAAAACTATTTAGTTGGATTGGAAGCACTGAAAAAAGGACTTTTGGATCGTGAAAAGAAAAGATACGAAAAGAGGAAGCAACCTTGCAAGGTATGGAGAAGAGAAGAGATCTTCAAGATCGGAAGAAATTGAAGATCAACTTTTATCAACAACAACTTGTAATGTCTTTAATTTGTAATTTTTTGTCTTTGAATATTATGAGAGGCTAAACCCCTCCATTGCTAGGGGGTGTCTTTGAATTGCTACTGTATGAATATTTTATCCATGTTCTTATAATCAATGATGTTTTCGTAATTCAAATTATTATACAACGTGCTTAATGCTTAATTTTATCAAACAAATGAAATTCTGATTTCTGGTTAAGGTTTAGGTCGGACAAACCGCCTTATCACTGTTGTATAATAAAACCCGCATTTAATCACTTAGGAATGAGGATCAAACTGTGGTTACGGTAAATTCTTGATAAAATAAATATTTCTTAACTGCAATTTGATTGAATAAGGAATTAGGAGTGAAATTTCCTGTTAAACGGTTTTGGCTAAGGAATTAGAGAAAACTACTCTGGAGAAAGTGTTTTGAATTATAATAGCATCACTGTTATATGATATGGAAAAAGTGGAATACACAGCAATTCATACACATGGCCTTAGCATTATTTCTTATATCGACTAAAAGAGTTTTATACGCTTTATATTTTTATTCCTTATCAATTGTGAAAACAAACATCCAACCCCATATGAACTTTTGTTTAATTGAATTATTATAAATTGATACTTTCTACGCAGTCCTCGAGACCGATACTCGGGATAAACCCCTTTTTTTTATTACTACATTGGTGCAAATAGTACATTTGCTATTTAACTGATCAAGTTTTTGGCGCCCTTGCCGGGGACTGCCAAAAGTATAAGTTGAAAAATAATTCAATTAGAATTTTGTTGCTCTACAGCTAAATTTTTCATTTTTATTGTTTAATCTAATAATTGTCTAATCTGTGTATGCGAGGTAAGACCTCAGCTGAATTTCTTTTTGACGCAGAACCCGGAAGATTATTGCGTGCAAGACGACGAAAAGCTAGGCTGGAACTTTCAGAATCAGCACCTATTGTTTCTGAGTCCGAAAAAGAAGAAGCTATTTATGTTCATTCAAAAGACTCTGAAGTTGTTTCTGAACCAATGGTTGAACCACAGGGTGAGGCCCCACCACCTCCTACAGAGAGACGTTTGGGTGACTATGGTGTGCAAATGCTCCTACTAGAAGGTTAATAATTGTGAACCAACCGGTAAATGTTGATCACTTTCAGCTGCATCCGTCAACGATTCGTCAACTCGAGAGAAGACCGTTCTCCGGAAAAATCAATGAAGATGCCAACAAGCATTTACAAATATTTCTGACCATGACGAAATCGTTGAAAATTGAGGGATACTCAGAAGAAGCAAAAAAGTTGGTTATGTTCCTGTTTACATTGTCGGAAGATGCCGAAGAGTGGTTTTACTCTTTACCCGCGGGAAGCATAACAGCTTGGCAACAAATGGAGACAACATTCCTGAATGAGTACTTCCCTGCTTCTGTGTATATCCGCAAGAGATATGATATTGTTAACTTTAAACAGAAAGAAAGAGAGTCACTCGGAGACGCTTACAAGCGGTTCAAGCGGTTGTTGGTTGCCTGTCCTACTCATAACATGGATGTAACTGAATAGGTGCAAAACTTTGTGAATGGACTTAGAATGAAGACTAAGCAACTCATAGACACAGCTGTCGGTGGCTCAACAAACTTTACAACAGCCACTGGAATAAAGAAAATCATTGAAGCCATTGCAGCAAATGAACATCTGGAACTCTATGACCGCAGTGTAAGTCAACCCGAAGGTATCATTGATCTTAAATTGGCAAATCAAGTTGTGAAGATGGAAGATCAAATAACAGCTGAAGTAGAGAGAAGGCTCAAGAAAATGACTCTTGACACGCAAACTGTGGCACAAGTGCAACCGGTCCAACCTATTCAAGCTGTTAGTTGTGAAATTTGTGGAGGTCTGCACTTCGCCATGCATTGTGTGGCAACTGCTCAACAGGTTAAAGAGATTAATTTTCTGAAGTAGAATAATCCGTACTCCAATACATATAATCCTGGATGGAAAAATCATCCAAATTTTTCCTGGAAGGACCAGCAAGGAAATGCTCAGAAGCAAGTGCCCACCCAGTATCAAAGTCAACCACAACAACAATTCTGTCCACAACAACAGCAACCTTACCAGCAGCAGCAGTTTCATCCATCTCATCAATAATTCCAACAATAGGTTCCCAGAAAAGCAGATTGGGAAATTGCCATTGAAAAAATGGCATCTCAAAGTTCTCAATTTCAAGAGGAGACTAGAAGTAATCTGAGAAACACGGGTGCTTCAATAAAAAATCTGGAAGTGCAAATGAGTCAGATTGCTCAACAACTTACGGGTTCGCAAACACCAGGTGCATTACCGAGTGCTACAGTTACGAATCCAAGAGAGCATAATAATGTGAGTGTTGTTACAACAAGGAGTGGTAAGGCAAAAGAAGTCCCCGAAAAAGATGATGAACAAGAGGACCAATTGCTTGAAGTTGATTTGGAGATAAAAGAGAATGAAGTTGTTAATGAGAAGGTGACAGTACCTGATTCGGTAGCTAAAGAAAAAGTTAATGAATCAAAGCCGGTTGTCAAACTCCCGTTCCCAACAAGAAATAAGAAGGAGAAACATGAGAAGAACTTTGAAAAGTTCTTGGAGATGTTCAAAAAGCTTGAAATCAACATTTTGTTCTTGGAGGCACTTGAGCAAATGCCCTCTTATACTAAATTCATGAAAGACAATATTTCAAAAAAGAGGAGCACTAACACTGACTCTATTGTATTAACCGAAACTTGGAGTGCTATTTTGCAGGGTATGAAGATTCCGATAAAGAAAAAAGATCGAGGCTCGGTGACTATCCCTTGCACTATCGGGGATAGATCGTTCAAGAAGGCCCTTATAGACTTAGGGGCAAGTGTGAGCCTCATGCCTTTATCCATTTACAAGAGGTTGGGGATTGGAAAAGTACAGGATACCCGAATGACACTTCAATTTGTTGACCACTCTGTGAAGAGACCTTATGGAGTGGTGGAAGACATTCTTGTGAAGATTGATAAGTTTGTCTTTCCGGTAGACTTTGTGATCTTAGAAATGTCGGAAGATGAAGAGATGCCGCTCATTCTTGGTAGACCATTTTTGGAAACCGGGAGGTGTTTGATAGATATAGAAGAAGGGACCATGACTCTAAAGGTTTATGACGAAGAGTTAAAAATTGATGTGCGCAACACCATGAAATACAAAGATGATGTGGCCACCAGCCAACACATAGAGGTTATTGATCAAATGGTTCTGCAAGAAAATCACCTAGGGGATCAAAAATTACCCTTGGAGAGAGTCCTAAGTCTCTCAATTTTTGAAGACACTCAAGAAGTGGGTGACGAGGAGATGGAAGTGGTTACTGTGATGGCAACACAACAGCCCGTTAAGGGATCCCGATCACTCAGATGGGAAAACTTAAGGGAACCTCAAGTTGAAGAAAAGAAAGATGAGACCAAGAAAGTGGCTGAGCTGAAACAGTTACCTGAAAATCTCAAGTATGTTTTTCTAGATACCGAAAAGGAATGACCGAAGATTATAAGCTCTCATTCAGAGGTTTCTCAGGAAGACAAGCTTGTCAAGGTGTTGAAGAAACACAAAAGTTCCATGGGATGGGCAATAGAAGACCTGAAGGGAATTAGCCCTACGGTGTGCATGCATAAAATTCTCATGGAGGATGGTCAAAAACCGGTGGTTCAACCACAAAGAAGACTAAATCCCGTGATGAAGGAAGTGGTCAGGAAAGAGGTTGTTAAACTGTTAGACGCCGGGTTGATTTATCCCATTTCCGATAGCTCTTGGGTGAGTCCGGTGCATGTGGTCCCGAAGAAAGGAGGAACTATAGTTATAAAGAATGAAAAAAATGAGTTACTTCCTACCAGAACGGTCACGGGTTGGCGTGTGTGCATCGACTACCGGAGGTTGAATTTGGCAACCAGAAAGGATCATTTTCCGCTACCATTCATTGATCAGATGTTGGAAAGGTTGCCAGGTCATGAGTACTACTGTTTCCTTGATGGATACTCTGGATACAACCAAATAGTTGTTGCACCGGAAGATCAAGAGAAGACAACTTTTACGTGCCCCTATGGTATCTTCGCATACAGAAGAATGCCATTCGGGTTATGTAATGCTCCAGCCACCTTCCAAAGATGCATGACCTCCATTTTTGCAGACATGCTTGAAAAACATATGGAGGTCTTCAGGGATGACTTTTCGGTATTTGGTTTTTCTTTTGATAATTGTTTAACTAACCTTTCCCTTGTTTTACAAAGATGCCAACAGACCAATCTGATCCTCAATTGGGAGAAATGTCACTTCATGGTTCGAGAAGAAATGGTCTTAGGTCACAAAATCTCTCACAAAGGGATAGAAGTGGACCAAGCCAAGATTGAGGTAATCGAAAAGCTGCCACCTCCTGTGAATGAAAAAGGTATAAGAAGCTTCTTGGGACATGTGGGTTTCTACCGCAGGTTCATCAGAGATTTCTCAAAGATAGCTAAACCCTTAACTACCCTGTTGGTTAAGGACAAGGCTTTCATTTTTGATAAAGATTGTGCCATTGCTTTTGAAACAATAAAAAATAAATTGGTGACAACACCTATTGTCATTGCTCCTGACTGGTCTCTACCTTTGAGATTATGTGTGATGCGAGTGACATCGCAGTGGGAGCAGTGCTTGGGCAACGAAGGGATAAGCTCCTGCATGGTATCTATTATGCAAGTCACTGAAGGTGAGAAAAACAAGAAAGGGGGGGTTTGAATTGTTTTGGAAAATAAGCGCCTTTTCAGAATAAAACCACACAAGGAATTTATACTGGTTCGCTTATAACACAAAGCTACTCCAGTCCACCCGACCAAGGTGATTTTGCCTTCAATAAGGACTTAATCCACTAATCTTGAAAGATTATTACAACCAACGTCTAAGAGAAAGATCTCTTAGTCCTCTCAAGTATACAGACTGCGCAGAGTCACTTGAGGCAATAAAGTAATAGATAAAAAGACTTTGTAATCTAGAGTGCTTCTAGGAAAAAGCAAATATTACAACAGTAAGAGCAAAAGAATGTTTCACGTTCTAAGCAAAAGCTTCGTGAAAGATAGAGAGAGAGAGAGGAGAAGAAGTTTATGCGTGTCGGTGTGTATCTCAATGTTGTTTGTTGTCCTTTATATAGAGATGAAAGGACCGTTGATCTTGATGGCAGATATTTAGTCTTGAATAGGAATTAATGCCATAACTTCTGTTGTTTCTTGCCAAAATAACTTTGTCTCCCTGAATAACTTCTTTCCAATAATAGTTCCTTTCCATTTAAATTCGAAGTTGACGTTACTCTTTCTGATTTAGGAAATCGATAATCAAGGTCTATGTGACTCTGTTAATCTGAGATCTTGTTATGTGGATTTGGAGCTTCTGATGTTTTGATCTCTTAGGGTTCTGATGATGTCTTTAGATGACGCTGAGAGCTTCTGGAATTTAGATATACCTTTGTTCAGAGTCAGAACTTCTAGAGCAAACTCCTTGTTCAGATGCCTCTGATGTTTTTGCTGTTTTGCTCAGGGTTAGAACATCTTGAGCGCGTTACTACTTCAGATGCTTCTGATAATTTGTATCTGATATGATTCTGTATCTGATGATGTAATCAGATTCCTTTCTTTTTGTTTAGATTCCTGCACACTTAGAAGCTTTTTGTTAGAGTGCCATTTTTGGTTTCGTCTTTTGTTATCATCAAAATCTTGGAATCTGTTGTAGAACAATTTTTGTTCTTACAATCTCCCCCTTTTTGATGATGACAAAACAAACTCAATTAGCAGATGAAACATTTAAAAAAAATATCAGATCAGATAGAAGTGAGCTCCCCCTGAGATAGGCTAGGAAGTTCAGAAGTTCTTACTAGAGCTTCCAAGCAATGAAGTTTCTTGATACCTTCTGCAATTTCTTAGGTCCAGTGTTAGATGAATTTATTTTTAAGGAATAGTATGTTTGCAGAGTGCTTAAGGTATTAGGCAATTTTTCATCAGAGCTATATTTGATTTCTCCCCCTTTTTGTCAGAATCAAAAAGACTTAAACAAAATAATCAACAAAACATTGTATATATTCAGATAACAGACATCAGAGATAAGGGCAAGAAAAAGAAAAACAAACATCAGAAACAAAGATAAGGAAGGCAACAAGCAAAAGATCCTAAGTGCCTAAGGGTTGGGAGGAAGAGGCATTCTCTGAAGCAGTTGAGTCAGCAGGTTCTGGATATTGTCGTTGACGGTGTCCTGTTTGTCCATTCTGGTTTTGAGTTCCTTCTGGTCTTTCTGGAGTTCTTCAAGTGTCTTGAGAACCATAGGAATGACAGTAGAGGACTCCCCCTGAGTCAGAGCATTATGTTCTTCAGCAGCTCTGACTTTAGCTTCTGCAGCTGCCTTTGCTTCAGCTTCAGCAGCGGCAGCGGCATCGTCAGCTAGAGCTTTGGCCTTAGCTTCCTTGGCCTTTTGGATTTCTGCTTGTCTGGCTCTTTCTTCTTCTTTCCTTCTGGCTTCTTCTTCAGCTTCTCTGGCCAGACGCTCCTGTAGTCTTGCCTCAGCATCTCTAATGAAGTCGTTTCTGACTTTCTCAGAGATGTGCTTCAGCTTGAAGGCCTCAGAAGTCATCCAGCCAATGACTCTGTTCCAATGTGTCCTTACAGAGTCAGGATCATCACTGATGCCAGAGTTTATGGTCAGAGACTTGACCTTTTGTACTGAAGCCCCTGCGAACAGCATAATGGCTTCCTCTAGGGTAGGCAAGGAATGTTCAGGTTCATATGTTTGAGGTGGAGAGGTTGGAGGGCTTAGGTTTAGTGTTTGAGGTTCAGGTTCAGGTTCCGATTCAGATTTAGGTTCAGGTTCAGATTCAGCTTTAGCGGAAGGGTTTTGAGGGATAGTGTCAGAGGTATGAAGGTCAGAGGGTTGAACTTCAGAAGGAGTGATGGTTGGTTGTGGTGTAGTTACTTCAGGTGGAGGTTGTGTTGGTTGTTGAGAGGCAAGGCTTTGAGCCTGAAGTTGGGCTAGGGTTGGAGAAGTTGGGTCAGAGTGTTCTGTATCTGAGGAAATGATAAATTAGGGAGGTGATTCTGGGGCTGTGGATGAGGAAGTGGTTTGATTTAATTGTTCGGCTTCGGATAGTGGTAAAGAGGTATTGGCAAGATTGAATTTTGGTAGAGGTTGAGAGGTTCTGGTTGTAGAATGAGGGGTTTCAGATGTGGTGTAGATGAGGGTTGGTAGAGGAGTAGAAGAAGCCAATGGCTGTACAGAGGGAATAACAGAGGCAGACTTACCAGAAGATTCTTGCAGAGGCGCTGGAGGTCTTGATTCAAAAGTTTCTCCTAGCCTTGCTTTCTTCGCTCTTGAAGACTTCTCAGATGGACCTCTTTTGAACTTCACGAATTCTGGTTCTGAATCTGGCAGATCGTCTAATCTGAAGTCTGAGATGTCCACTCCTTCATTCTTCAAACGTTGGAGATAGTGGAGGATTGCCTCTCTGGGTTCATTCTTGTAGAACCTTGCGAGACCATTTGGCATATTCCTCTGATCTTTTAAAGCGTCCCAAGAGGTGTCCAGCGTAGGTTTGACTTGGATCTTCTTCAGAATTCCCATGCTTTTCAGATTTTTGGAGTTCAGAGGCCTTCCAGTATCTATTGCCAAATCTTCCATGAGTTTGTTTTTCTCCAGATGATCTACAAGCCCATTTTCAATCAGAACATCAAAGAGAAGTCTTCCCAGAGGGATGTAGGTTCTGGGTTTCATGTTGTTCCTGGTTTCCCGTACGGAGTCTCTGAGATATTTGAAGAGGAGGGCTGGGAGGCAAAGCTTCAGACCCTTATGAATACAGTACAGAATACACTTCTGATCTGTATTGATGTAATCTGATGAGTTGGATGCTGGGCGATAATGAATAGTTCCCAGAATGATCTTGAGCCACACTCGGAGATTCTGATGTAGTTCTTTGTTCTTTGAGGGATTTCCTTCTGTGTTGAGTTTGAAGATGGTGGGGTTGATTTCCTGAGCAATGTACCTTGCCCTAGGATTGATGTTGTAAATCCTTCTTCCTCCAGCTTTCTCCATGTTCAGCAAAGAGGCAATTGATTTTTCAGTAATCACTATCTTTACCCCCAGAACGTAGGAGACGATGAAATGGTCGTCAGCGTCAGCAAACCTCCAGAATTCCTTGATGAGGTTTGGGTAAACAGGGCCATAGAGCCGTTGAAAGTAGTTTTCCCAACCTTTTTGACGGAGTTCTTCAGTTAGGTCTACTCCATTCCTCTTCATGTTGTTGAAATCCACAAGAGATTCACACAAAACTTCCAGTTTTTCAAAAGGAGTTGCGAGATTGATGTGAGCCTCACGGTCAAGAATATGAGGTTTCTTGTAAACTGGTGTTATGGTTACGCCTGTAACTGTTGGAGTAGGAGTGCTTGTGCTTTGAGCTGCGTTGCTGGAGTCCATTTGTTGAGAGTAGTTGAATACTGATTGTTGTTGAGAATCCATTGATGATGAAGAACAAGATGAAGATGAACTGTTTGCAGAAATGCCTGAGAGAACTGGTTTGAGAAAGTGAGTGAGAGTGAAGTGTGTGCACAATGTGAGAGAAGTGTTTATATACTAAAACGAATTGCATGCAAAACGACACAACAATCTGAGTTTAGCATAAAAAAGAAAACAAGTTAGCACGCTTAGAGGGAGAAATGATTAAGGCTCATTAATGAATGTCTAATCCCAACAGTATGCACACTGCTCGAGGAGATCTTAAACGTCTGTCCTTTGAATTTCTTCTGGACAGCAGTCTAGAAGTTCCAAGGTTAGACGTAATTTACTCCACGTGTTGATGTATCTGATCTTTAGGAATACCAAAGGATTGGTTCCTGAAGATTTCTAACTCAGATATCTTCTTAACTTGGTAGAAGTATCAGAGTCAGAGGCAGAAGCTCATTTGTTTATGTCAGAGTCTCATTTTACATTTTCAGAGGCACAATTTATTCAGGGCAATTTTGAATGTTCAGATTTTCTAGGATAAAAAGAAATCTATCTTCAGCTAAAGGCTTAGTAAAGATATCTGCCCATTGATGATCTGTATCAATGAACTTCAATGTTACTATCGATTTCTGAACATAGTCTCTGATAAAATGATGTTTTATTTCAATGTGCTTAGCTCTGGAGTGTAAAATGGGATTCTTACTTAAACAAATGGCAGCAGTATTATCACAAAAGATAGGAATGTTACTCTCGAAGATTTGCAGATCTTCTAACCGATTCTTCATCCAGAGCATCTGAGTTGTGCACAGTGATGCTGAGATATATTCTGCTTCTGCAGTTGATAGAGCGATAGTTGACTGTCTTTTGCTGGCCCAGGATATAAGATTGTTTCCTAGGAGCTGACAATTTCCAGATGTGCTTTTTCGTTCCAATCTATCTCCTGCGTAATCTGCATCACAGTAACCCGAAAGTCTATACTCTGATGTTTTCTCATACATCAGGCCTAGGTTAGGAGTTCCTTTCAGATATTTGAAAATTCTCTTAACTGCTGTTAAGTGAGTTTCTCTAGGATCTGATTGGAATCTGGCACAGAGACAGACACTAAAGAGAATATCAGGTCGGGTAGCAGTCAGATAGAGAAGGGAGCCTATCATACCACGATAGAGCTTCTGACAAACCTTTTTACTGACTTCTTCCTTTTCAAGAATGCATGTTGGATGCATGGGAGTCTTTGCAGAGTTGCATTCAGCCATGTCAAATTTCTTCAGAACATCTTTTATGTATTTGCTTTGATGAACGTACGTGACTTCTGAAGTTTGGTTAATTTGAATTCCTAGAAAGAACTTTAGTTCTTGCATTAAGCTCATTTCAAATTCTGCCTGCATTAACCTAGAGAATTCTTGACAAACAGAGGCGTTAGCAGAACCAAAAATAATATCATCAACATATATCTGACATATCATGAGATCATTGTTAAGGTTCTTACAGAAGAGTGTGGAGTCAACTTTCCCTCTGATAAAATTGTGTTCCAGAAGAAAATTACTTAAACGTTCATACCAAGCTCTGGGAGCTTGTTTAAGTCCATATAAAGATTTTTTAAGTTTAAAGACATGTTCTGGAAAATTTGGATTTTCAAAACCTGGAGGTTGATTGACATACACTTCTTCTGATATATAACCATTAAGGAATGCGCTCTTGACATCCATTTGATATAATTTAATAGAATGATTAATAGCAAAAGATACAAGAAGACGAATAGATTCTAACCTTGCGACTGGAGCAAAGGTTTCATTGTAGTCAATACCTTCTTGTTGACTGTAACCTTGAGCTACCAGTCGAGCTTTGTTTCTGACGACTTCTCCTTTCTCATTCAGTTTGTTTCTGAAAACCCATCTGGTTCCGATAACGTGAGTGCTTCTGGGCTTGGGAACAAGATCCCAGACATCATTCTTTGTGAATTGATCTAACTCTTCTTGCATAGCTGAAACCCAGTCGTTATCTTGAAGTGCTTCATCACAGGACGTAGGCTCGATCAGAGACACTAGTCCCAGAGGCGTCGCTTCAGAAGTCCTGAAGGTAGATCTGGTTCTGACAGGTTCGTCTTTGTTGCCCAGAATCAAATCTTCAGATACGTTGATGCGACTTTTAGCTTTCTTTGGAATTACTGGGGAATTAATTTCCTCAGAGTTCTGAGTGGCAGTTGCTTCTGGAGCTTTATCAGATCCTGCAAGAGTGATTTCTAAATCTGAAAAATTTTCAACTAGCTTTGACTTTTCAGGGTCAAGCTTATCGTCAAATCTGACATAAATTGATTCTTCCATAATTTTGGTTTTTGTATTGTATACTTTGTAGCCTTTAGAGCGTTCTGAGTATCCTAACATAATACCTTTCTGTGCTTTGGAATCAAACTTGTTCAGATGTTCTTTAGTGTTTAAAATAAAGCAAGAACATCCAAATGGATGGAAATATGAAATGTTTGGTTTTCTTCCTTTACACAGTTCATAGGGAGTCTTTTCCAAAATAGGTCTTATGGAGATTCTATTCTGAATATAACACGCTGTATTTACAGCTTCGGCCCAAAAGTGCTTAGCCACATTTGTTTCATTGATCATGGTTCTGGCCATCTCTTGGAGTGTCCTATTCTTCCTCTCTACAACTCCATTTTGTTGTGGAGTCCTAGGGCAGGAGAAATCATGGGATATTCCATTAGAGTCAAATAATTCCTCAAAATTTTTGTTTTCAAATTCCCCACCATGATCACTTCTGACTCTAATAATTTTAGAGTCAAATTCTTTTTGCACTTTGGAGCAGAAACTAGTGAATACAGAGTGTGACTCACTCTTGTACTTTAGGAATTTCACCCATGTCCAGCGACTGAAATCATCAACAATGACCAGTCCATACTTCTTTCCATTGACTGATGCTGTTTTCACAGGACCAAATAAATCAATGTGAAGAAGTTCCAGAGGCTTAGAGGTGGTAACAATAGTTTTCTTTTTGAAAGAGGTTTTTGAAAATTTTCCTTTCTGACATGCTTCAGATAGAGCATCTGAAAAAAACTTCAGTTTAGGTAGGCCTCTGACTAACTCGAGTTTATTTAGCTGAGATAGTTTTCTCATGCTAATGTGGCCCAAGCGTCTATCCCATACTCATTGATCTTCGTGAACAGACATCAGACATTTCATATTTTGTTCTTTTAAATCAGAAAGATTAATTTTATAAATATTGTTTTTCCTCTTTCCTATGAATAGGACAGAACCATTGTTTTGATTTATGGCTTTACATGTTTTTTGATTAAAGATCACATCATAACCGTTATCACTTAATTGACTTATGGATAACAAATTATGCATTAATCCTTCCACGTAAAGGACATCAGATATAGAGGGAAGGGTATCATTACCAATAGTTCCGGAGCCTCTGATCCTTCCTTTCTGATCTCCTCCGAAGCCTACGAATCCAGCGTCTTTAAGTTCCAGGCTTTGGAACATAGACTTTCTTCCCGTCATGTGTCGCGAGCATCCAGAGTCAAGGTACCATGACTGGTGTTTGAACTTTGCTGCATAGGATATCTGCAACATAAACAATCTTATCTTTTGGTACCCAGAGTCTCTTGGGTCCTTTCTGATTAGTTTTCCCAGAGTTTCTTATAACTTTGGGTTTTCTAGCATTTTCAAATTTTTGTTCTTGTGTGTGTGTGTAGTGATATGAAAATGGAGATTTGAATTGGTCACTAGTAGAAGTTTTATCTTCCTTAGGATCATACCCAATTCCCTTTTTATTGTTTTGACTGACTCCATAAATCATGGATGCCATAACACTCCTTCCTATCCCATTTTTCAGAAATTCTTGAAAGGCTTCTTCATATTTATAAATTATTGTATTTGAAGTCTGTGGAGCTTGAGATAACGCTTCTTCCAGTTCTAAAGGATTTTTATTTGCAGTGTCTCTTTGTAATGTTAAAGATCTGATTTCATCTTCTCGTTTTAGAATTGTCATCTCAAGCTTGCCACATTCTTCAAATTTTTCTTCAAGACAGCCTTTTATTGCTTTAAACTTTTGTTTTAATTTCTGATATGAGCTAAGAGTTTCTGAAAAGCATGATTCTAGATCAGATCGAGAGAGTTCAGAAAATACCTCTTCAGATTCTTCATCTGAACTGTTCCTGGATGTGGTAGCCATGAATGCCACATTGGCCTGTTCATCAGAGTCAGATTCTGATGAGTCAGATTCGCTATCATCCCAGGTAGCCATTAATCCTTTCTTTGTCCTGAAGGTATTTTTCTTGAAACTATCTTTTCTGGAACTATCTTTCTTTAGCTTGGGGCATTCATTCCTGTAGTGACCTGTTTCTTTACATTCATAACAAGTAATATCTTTGTTAGTTTTACCTTTTGAGGTTGATTCTGATCGATCCCCTCTGGGTTTTGGTCTTCTGAAGTTGTTGTTCCTCTTTTTCCAGAGTTGTTTAACTCTTCTGGTCAGGAGGGACAATTCTTCTTCCTCATCAGAATCTTCTTGTTCAGAGTCATCTGCATCTTCTGTCTCGGCCTGGAATGCTTTGGTTCTGTCAGATTTGCGTCTTTCAGATCTGGACTTTAATGCTACAGACTTGTTCTTCTTCTGAGGTTCGTCTTCCTCTAGTTCTATCTCATGGCTTCTGAGAGAACTAACAAGCTCTTCAAGACTGATATTGTTCAGATCCTTAGACAACTTCAGAGCAGTGACCATGGGTCTCCACTTCTTTGGCAAGCTTCTGACTATCTTTTTGACGTGGTCTGCAGTTGTGTACCCTTTGTCTAGAACTTTGAGACCTGCAATAAGAGTTTAGAATCTAGAGAACATTACCTCTATGGCTTCATCATCCTCCATTTTGAAGGCTTCATATTTCTGGATAAGCGCCAGAGCCTTTGTCTCTTTGACCTGAGAGTTTCCTTCATGAGTCATCCTTAGAGAGTCAAGTATGTCTTTGGTTGTATCTCTGTTGGTGATCTTTTCATACTCGTTGGAAGATATAGCATTGAGAAGTATGGTTCTGGCCTTGTGATGATTTTTGAAAACTCGCTTCTGATCATCTGACATCATACTTCTGGGAACTTCAACTCCATCCTCTGTGACAGGAGGTTTGTATCCATCTGTGACAATGTCCCAGAGATCAGCATCATAGCCTAGAAAGAAGCTCTCAATCCTATCTTTCCAGTAGTCGAATTTTTCTCCATCAAAGACAGGAGGGTTAGCATTGTAAATGTCTCTTTCATTTGTGTGGGCCATGGTTTTTCTCGTTCTGGATCTCTCTACACTGTTAAGTGTTTGATTAGAAAATCAATAACAGAGCCGAAGCTCTGATACCAATTGAAGGTGAGAAAAACAAGAAAGGGGGGGTTGAATTGTTTTGGAAAATAAGCGCCTTTTCAGAATAAAACCACACAAGGAATTTATACTGGTTCGCTTATAACACAAAGCTACTCCAGTCCACCCGACCAAGGTGATTTTGCCTTCAATAAGGACTTAATCCACTAATCTTGAAAGATTATTACAACCAACGTCTAAGAGAAAGATCTCTTAGTCCTCTCAAGTATACAGACTGCGTAGAGTCACTTGAGGCAATAAAGTAATAGATAAAAAGACTTTGTAATCTAGAGTGCTTTCTAGGATAAAGCAAATATTACAACAGTAAGAGCAAAAGAATGTTTCACGTTCTAAGCAAAAGCTTCGTGAAAGATAGAGAGAGAGAGAGGAGAATAAGTTTATGTGTGTTGGTGTGTATCTCAATGCTGTTTGGAAAACAGGGGCCTAACACGGGCGCCCGTGTCAGCTGACACGGTCCGTGTCAGCTGACACGGCCCGTGTCAGGAAGAGGAATTTGGAGTTGGGAAAGTAGATTTCCAGGGGCCTGGCACGGCTGCCCGTGTCCGGTGACATGACTCGTGTCAGCCCTGGACAAAAAAAAGTTGTTTTTAAGCGCTTCAGGGAATGAAACGGCCCGTGTCATGAGCGCGTGTTGCGCTGACACGGCCGTGTCAGCTTGCGCAGTAGTAATTTTTTTTTGAAAAATAGAGCGTTGGGCACCTTTCACCATGAATTTTTTACTGTTGGAGGTGGGTCTCACCCCCAAAAATCACCCTATAAATACACCATATCACCAATTCTTTCCTCATTTCACACATTACATTCATACTTCTTCATATCCACTATTTTTCTCTCAAATACAACCTAATTCCTTCATAAGTTTCACTCAAGAGCTACCTCTTTTCACCACCAATCTCGGCCGATCATCCATCCATCTTCTCGGAAAGTTCATCGCTCCCTACTCTCGACACTCCTATGGTAATATCTTTCTTTAAATCTCTTTTTCCAAATTCTTGTTTCTTTTATTGTGTGCAGGTACAATATGTCTCGACATGGCAAAAAAACCAAAAATGTGGGAGAATCATCTCGTCCCAGACAAAGAGCAAGGAGAACCCCGAACGAGCACGACATTGTTTTCGAGAGCCTAGGGCATCAGAAAAGGTATGCGGTTCATATAAAAAGGAAACTCACCCCTACGAGGTATATGTGTAATGGCACACTGCAGGAACTGGGATTGCAAGCGGAAGTACACAACATGTTTCACACCCTAGGGATGCTGGAATTTATGCAGCTGGAA
This sequence comes from Lathyrus oleraceus, assembly GCF_024323335.1. Lineage (NCBI taxonomy): Eukaryota > Viridiplantae > Streptophyta > Magnoliopsida > Fabales > Fabaceae > Lathyrus > Lathyrus oleraceus. Next base: position 486,349,286 of record NC_066584.1, on the reverse strand, counting down.
GCGCCTACATTTGTGCGCATCACACTGGAATTTCTGAGCACCATCGATTTTAAGCTGAAGAACAGGTGGAACGGCACAGAAAAAGAATATTACGGTATGTTGCACTTTCGTCTCTTCAATACTGATTTGGAACTGACTGTGGAGGAGTTAGGGAGGATCTTAAAACTCCCAATCGTAGGCCCTAAAGCGGTGCCCGATACATTTATCCTGACGGAATTTTGGACCGCCATCACAGGTAATAATAAATATGTGTCCAAAGGGGCAAAGGCATCGGGTATCCATAACCTATGTTTGAGGTATGCACAAAAGGCAATGGATATACAATTTTTGGTCGCGGAGACAGCACAGGTGTGGCCACACAAAGGGAGTTGTTCTTCCTATACAGCATGGCATCCCAGGCTCCGATCAATGTAGCGGCCTTTGCAGCCGACTACTTAGGGAGAGTTGGTCGCGCTACGTCGGGCGACATTTTTGTTGGGGGCATGATTACTTAGATTGCCGACCACTTCGGATTTGGTGTTGATCTAGTTGACTTCCCCCAGGTGCCAGGTAAAAGCAAACTGGACATGGCAGCCTTGATCCAGCAAGGCATGATCACGGTAAAACAAGACTACTACTCTCTGTTGTGCCAAAAAGTACATGTTCTTGATTTACCTGTTTATGAGTTTATCAGTATCACTAACAAAGCCAACTGGCTCTATGACTGCCCCGAACCGGAAGAGGGGGACGAAGATTTGTTTGACTCTTTTACTGCAGATGAACCGATGGATGGTGCACCGAGCACCGAGGAACCTTTTTTCCAACAACCGCCGGAACCAACTCAAGCCTCCGGATCCTACTCCATGCCATCAGACCAATGGGGATGGATCCAAGATGAGATTGGCCACCTTCGCACGGAGCAATCCAGGCAAGGTGAAGAGCTCACCAGGTTTGGAGTTGAACAACGCCGTCAAGGGACTGTTTTGGACAAGATGAACGCAATGATGCAACGTATGATGTTGAATTTTCCATACCCGCCACCACCTCCTCAGTAATTGCTGTAAGTGCTCCTCATATCTTAACTTTAAACATTGCGGACAATGTTTGGTTCAGGTGTGGGGAGGTTTTTAATTGAATTGTTTTAAATTTTAATTTTTATTGTGTCTGTGTGTTATTTTGTTCGTTGTTGTGTGGTTGTTTTTATTTTGGTAAGTTACAGATGAAAGTAGATGATGCTGGAGAAATGAGAGACTAGTGGACAGTGAGTAAAAGACGCGATCCCGAACTTTCTCCTGAGGCAACATGGAAGGTGACACAGTTGAGAAACAAAAGGTTGGACGCAACTTGGAAATCCAGACCGAAAAAGGAGAAGGTAAGCCCAATCTGATAAAGAAGCTGTCTATCATAAAGAATGTTTGAACTCTGCAAGCTTACCCAACATGGTGAGATTTTAGCTAAACCAAACACAAAAAGAGCGCATTCATGTATGACTCTATCTCTCTAAATTTGCGTAAGTTCTACTGATATAGCACAATACAAAAACACACACTGAGGCACGTTGTTTGTTTTCCATCTTTGAGCCTTTCTAGCCACCCTTAATGTTGTTTCATCCGTTGTTAACCCCTTTGAGCATGTAACCCTTTGTTTGTGTAAACCATCATGTTAATCCTTAGCCATACACTCCTTACCCTAGCTCGGCATGACTGTGTAATGCAAAACTTGTGCAAAAAGATAAGTTTGGGGTATGCATCCGTAAATTGAGAATGTTGTTGAAAAATGGCAAGTGCAAGGAAAAGAAAAAAAAAAGAGAAAAAGTGTATAGAAACATCCGCTTCTACCGGAAAAAAAAGAAAAAGAAATAAAAAATAATAATAATAAGCACTTGCCTTAGAAATAGACTCATGCATTAAAATGAAGTTGAGTGGAAAAAGAGTGAAGATTTGACGACACCCCAAAAATAAAAAATTTACACAAAGAAAAACAAAAACATGAATGCCGAGTTGTAAAACCTTTTGTAATCCATTTTGTTGTCTACTCTCCCACCGTACATAAGCCCCGTTATAACCCTGAAGACCTCTTAAAGTGTGTGAATTGTGTTTGTGTAGTTGACGTAGAATCTATTCAAAAGTAAGAGTTGATATTGCATACCTTGATTTATTGAGTGCTAAACACTTTAACCTCGAGAGATTTGGTGAGTAGTGTGAAGAAGCTTGCAGGTAAAAGAACTCTCTGAATTGATAAGGCAGTGGAAAATGTAGAATGGGTGAACCTGAAACTTAATCGGGAAGGAGAAAACCAAGTTGCGAAAAACATCAGTTGTGTTGAGGAAAGAATAGAATCCATGGTTGACCTCCGCTTTGTCTCTTGCATCACTTGAGGACAAACAATGAGATAAGTTTGGGGTTGTGATCGGCCACCATTTACACTCAGTTTTCATCATCTATCTAGCATGGAATCTTCATGAATCGGTAACTTTTGCGTTTTATTTTAGTGATTTCTTCAGTTTATTAAATTGTATGAATTTCCGTTTGTTTTATGTTTCATTAGTAGTTTTCACATTTTTGTCGCATTTTATGCGTTTCTGTGTAGAATGTTGGTTTCCAGGTTTGATTAAAAGTCCGAAAGTGTGTACCGGAAGAAGGGAGGTTGGAGACTGAAGAAAAAAGTGAGAAACGGACAAAACAGGGGGGCTGACATGGGTGCCCGTGTCACCTGACACGGCCCGTGTCAGCATGTGCAGAACAACCAGCAAAACCCCAGCAAAACACTCGGCTGACACGGGTGCCCGTGTCACCTGACACGGCCCGTGTCAGTAGGGCGTGTCTTGTGCCCCTACAGAGGAGCCAACACGGGCAGCAGTGTCACCTAACACGGCCCTTGTTGGCCATTTCGCTCAAAATTCTGATTTTTCTAATTTTTACTCCTGTGGACATCCGGAGGACATTTTGGGCATTTGGCATTATTTTTAGTTGTTTGGAAACTATTTAGTTGGATTGGAAGCACTGAAAAAAGGACTTTTGGATCGTGAAAAGAAAAGATACGAAAAGAGGAAGCAACCTTGCAAGGTGTGGAGAAGAGAAGAGATCTTCAAGATCGGAAGAAATTGAAGATCAACTTTCATCAACAACAACTTGTAATGTCTTTAATTTGTAATCTTTTGTCTTTGAATATTATGAGAGGCTAAACCCCCCCCCCCATTCCTAGGGGGTGTCCCTGGATTTCTACTGTATGAATATTTTATCCATGTTCTTATAATCAGTGATGTTTTCGTAATTCAAATTATTATACAACGTGCTTAATGCTTAATTTTATCGGACAAATGAAATTCTGATTTCCGGTTAAGGTTTAGGTCGGACAAACCGCCTTATCACTGTTGTATAATAAAACCCGCGTTTAATCACTTAGGAATGAGGATCAAACTGTGGTTACAGTAAATTCTTGATAAAATAAATATTTCTTAACTGCAATTTGATTGAATAAGGAACTAGGAGTGAAATTGCCTGTTAAATGGTTTTGGCTAAGGAATTAGAGAAAACTACTCTGGAGAAACTATTTTGAATTATAATAGCATCAATGTTATATGATATGGAAAAAGTGGAATGCACAACAATTCATACACCTGGCCTTAGCATTATTTCTTATATCGACTAAAAGAGTTTTATACGCTTTATATTTTTATTCCTTCTCAATTGTTAAAACAAACATCCAACCCCATATGAACTTTTGTTTAATTGAATTATTATAAATTGATACTTTCTACGCAGTCCTCGAGACCGATACTCGGGATAAACCCCTTTTTTTATTACTACATTGGTGCAAATAGTACACTTGCTATTTAACCGATCAAGTTTTTGGCGCCGTTGTCGGGGACTGCCAAAAGTATAAGTTGGAAAATAATTCAATTAGAATTTTGTTGCTCTACAACTAAAAATTTTATTTTTATTATTTAATCTAATAATTGTCTAATCTGTGTATGCGAGGTAAGGCCTCAGCTGAATTTCTTTTTGACGCAGAACCCGGAAGATTATTGCGTGCAAGACGATGAAAAGCTAGGCTGGAACTTTCAGAATCAGCACCTATTGTTTCTGAGTCCGAAAAAGAAGAAGCTATTTTTGTTCATTCATAAGACTCAGAAACTGTTTCTGAACCAATGGCTGAACCACAGGGTGAAGCCCCACCACCAGGATATCAAAAAGATGCCACAAATATTCAAAATGCTCCTAGGAAATCAAACTTGGAAATAACGATGGAAAACTTTATAGCTACCCAAGCCCAAACAAAAAAAGATTTCTTAAATCAAAACATACACACTAGTGAGCAAATCAAGCAGTTAGCAAACAAGGTAGACGCATTAGTCACCCATAACAAAATGTTGGAAACACAAATCTTACAAGTGGCTCAACAAAAAGCACCTACTACTGATCCTGCAGGCACATTTTCTGGACGACCGCAACCAGACCCGAAAGGTCATGCAAATGCTATTATACTACGAAGTGGGACAGAACTAGACGGATCGACCGACCCTAAAACTCAAAACCCATCCATGCATCAAGACTCGAGTAAGGTAACTGAGAAGAAAGACGAACAAGAGGAAGATAAAAACGAAGAGGCCATAGAGAAAGAAGAACCTTATGTGCCTCCAGCACCGTATAAACCCCCTATCCCTTATCCTCAAAGACTTGTTAAATCTAAAAGTGTAGGGCAATTTAAAAAATTGATAGAGCTTCTAAAACAATTGAATATCACAATACCCTTTACGGAAGCCATAACTCAAATGCCCTCATATGCTAAGTTTCTCAAAGAAATCTTATCTAACAAGAAGAAGATAGAGGATAACGACACCGTTACACTTACTGCTGAGTGTAGCGCCATAATACAAAACAATATGCCTCCTAAGATGAAAGACCTAAGTAGTTTCTCCATACCCTGTGTAATCGGAAAGTTTGTCATTGACAAAGCACTATGCGACTTAGGAGCCAGTATTAGTTTAATGCCCTTGTCCATATGTGAAAGGCTAAAAATGGGAGAACTAAGACCTACGAGGATGTGTGTACAACTTGCAGATCGTCCTGTTAAATTTCCGATAGGTATGCTAGAAAAAGTTCTGGTGCGCATAGGACAATTCTATATTCCTACTAATTTTATAATCATGGATATAAAAGAGGATTCCAACATCCCTATCATATTAGGAAGACCATTCCTAGCTACAGCCGGAGCTATCATAGATGTTAAGAAAGGCAAGCTAACATTCAAAGTTGGTGAGGAAAAAGTCTAGTTCATTTTGACGCAATTCCTAAAGGCATCAGCTATAGACGACACTTGTTGTCTACTAGATGTCATCGACGAATGCATAAGAGAGATGGAGAATGAACAAACATCATGCTCTAAAATACTGAAAATTCCAAGGCCTCCTACTTTTGAAGATGAAAATTTAAGTAGGGAATACCAAGATGACAGCCTAAGCGAACGCCTAGCACTAATGCCCGAGCATATGCCTTGCCCAAAGAAACCAACCCTAGAACTTAAGACGTTACCCAAAAATCTAAGTATGAATTCCTAGACACTGAACTTGAGTGACCTGTAATAGTAAATGCAGACTTAGGGCAGATAGAGACCGAAAAGCTTCTACACGTTTTGAGAAAATACCCAACTGCTTTAGGCTATAATATCTCAGATCTAAAAGAAATAAGCCCCTCCATATGCATGCATCGTATAATGCTAGAGGAAGACAGTAAGACCTATAGAGAACATCAAAGAAGGATAAATCCCATTCTGAGTGATGTAGTAAAGAAAGAAGTGCAAAAGCTGTTAGAAGCAGGTATTATCTACCCGATATCCAATAGTCAATGGGTCAGCCCAGTACATGTCGTACCAAAGAAGGGAGGCGTCACAGTTGTTAACAATGAAAAAGGAGAATCTATAGTACAAAGAGTAGTTATTGGAAGTAGAATGTGTATCGATTATAGAAAATTAAGCAAAGCCACTCGGAAGGATCATTTTCCTTTGCCGTTTATCGATCAAATACTTGAAATATTGGCTAAGCATTCTCACTTCTACTACCTAGACGGTTATTCGGGATTTTTCCAAATTCTTATTTATTCCGACGACCAAGAGAAAATGACCTTCACATGTCCCTATGGTACATTCGCCTACCGACGAATGCCATTCGGGCTGTGTAACGCTCCCGCAACATTCCAAAGATGCATGATGGTAATTTTTACTGATTTCATAGATGACATCATGGAAGTCATCATGGACGATTTCTCCGTATACGGACAGAGCTTTCAAGGTTGCCTATCGAATCTTGAAATGGTACTAAAAAGATGTGTAAAAGTGAACCTAGTGCTAAACTGGGAAAATGCCATTTCATGGTCCGACAAGGAATCGTGCTCGGGCACATAGTATCCAACAAGGGGATTGAAGTCGACAAGGCCAAAATAGAAGTTATAGAAAACCTCCAGCCTTTGAAAACCGTAAGAGAAATATGAAGCTTCTTAGGACACACCGATTTCTACCGTCGATTCATTAAAGAATTCTCAAAAATCACCAAACCACTGACTAGCTTATTGATGAAAGACGCCGAATTCATCTTTGACGACAAATGCCTAGCGGTGTTTGAAGAACTGAAAACAGCTCTTATAACCGCACCTATCATGCAACCACCCGATTGGAGATTACCTTTTAAAATCATGTGTGACGCTAGTGACTATGCTGTAGGCGCAATCTTAGGACAAAGAAAGGATAAGAGACTTCATGCAATATACTATGCAAGTAGAACCCTAGACCCTGCACAGATGAACTATGCCACCATAGAAAAGGAACTTTTAGCCGTAATGTTCGCTCTGGATAAATTTCGTTCCTACCTAGTAAGAGAAAAGATAATTATCTATACTGATCATGCTGCAATTAGGTACCTGTTAAACAAAAAGAACGCCAAACCAAGACTCCTAAGGTGGATCTTACTATTACAAGAGTTTGACCTAGAAATCAAGAATAAAAGAGGCACGGAAAACGTCGTGGCCGATCACTTGTCAAGAATGGAAGGTATTGAATCTGAACGAGTGCCTATAAATGATGATTTTCCATACGAAAGACTCACAGCCCAATTAGAAAGTAATACAGCTAAAGATGCGTTAACCCATAAGGATACTAAAACAAACGAAGTAGTGGAAGAAATTTACACCTAAACAACATTACCATGGTACGTTGACTTTGTCAACTACTTAGCAGCTAGGGTGCTTCCGCCAGACTTGACCTACCAACAAAAGAAAAAAATTCTTCCATGATCTTAAACACTATTATTGAGATGAGCCTCTACTTTTCAAGAGAGGCCCCGACGGCATTTTCCGTCGATGCGTCCCAGAAGATGAGGTAGAAAATGTAATTTCCCACTGTCATTCTGCTTATTATGGAGGACATGCAAGCACCTAGAAGACTTGCGCTAAGATCTTGTAAGTCGGCCTTTTTTGTCCTACTCTGTGGAAAGATGTTCACATCGCGTTCACAAATTGCGACCGGTGTCAACGCACTGGCAATATATCAAGACGCGACGAAATGCCGCTTAAACGCATTTTGGAAGTAGAAGTCTTCGATGTTTGGGGAATCGATTTTATGGGACCTTTCCCATCAACTTTTGGTAACAAGTATATCCTTGTTACGGTCGATTACGTATCAAAATGGATTGAGGCAATAGCCTCTCCAACTAATGACACACGAGTGGTAATTAGACTCTTTAAGCGAATAATCTTCCCTAGATTCGGAGTACCGAGACTTGTCATCAGTGATGGTGGCTCCCATTTTATTTCAAATATTTTTGAAAAGCTATTACTGAAATATGGAGTCCGGCACCGCGTAGTAACACCCTACCACCCACAGACGAGTGGGCAAGTAGAAGTCTCGAACCGAGAAATTAAACAAATCTTAGAAAAGACAGTTGCCACCTCTAGGAAAGATTGGTCCTCAAAATTACCAGAAGCCCCGTGGGCATATAGGACAACTTATAAGACCCCAATAGGAACCACACCTTTTAAGCTAGTTTATGGAAAATCATGTCATATGCCGGTAGAATTAGAACATAAAGCATATTGGGCCATTAAGACCCTTAATCTCAATTATACTGCCGCAGGAGAAAAAAGAATATTAGATGTCCATGAACTAGAAGAACCTATACTAGATGCGAATGAGAATGCCCGAATCTATAAAGAAAGAACAAAAAAATGGCACGACAATCGCATATTAAGGAAAGAGTTTAACCAAGGCAACAAAGTACTCCTGTTTAACTCCCGCCTCAGACTCTTTCCCAGAAAACTTCGTTCTAGGTGGTTTGGTCCCTTTGAAATTACCAATATCTTTCTGAATGGAGCAATAGAGATAAAAGGAAAAAATGAGCGAACCATTCATAGTAAATAGCCAACGTTTGAAACATTACCACAATATGGACAACAATGATTTTATTGCAAATATTAAGCTTGCAGAGCCTCGTGCTCATTCAAAAGAATAACGCCTATCCTATTTTTGTCGAGCTTACGACAATAAACAAAGCGCTTGGTGGGAGACAACCCACACTCTGTCTTTAACTATTTAATTTCATCACAAATTTATAATTATTACTATTGCTTAATTTTCATTTCTTTGTTTATTTCTCATAAAGTTAATCGGTGCATTTATGTATTATTGTCCATTACTAACTTAATGCTATATCCTACTTGATTTTATCTAGCTACTGACTATCACAATGCAACAAGTAGATTACATGGATTTAGTCTTCAGAGGCAGAGCTTAAAGGAGACGTTTTGAGACTCTAGCTCAGAGAGAAATGACACTAACCTTGTACCCAGATGGACGCACCATGACCAAGTTAGGTATAAGAGACAGTGTTACGTTCCTAATTAACCAACTAGGTTGGGACACCTTTGCTATCAAGAGAAAATTTAGTTCCTATAGTAGGTTGACCTTAGAACTCCTAAGCTCCCTAGTGCACCTTCCAAACCATGGTATTGGACTTAACAAAGGCCTAATCACCTTTAGGTTGTTTGATATTGATTACCGCTACACCCACAAAGAAATGGCTGGACTCCTAGGATGCCCTAATGGACCTGATACCTTTACCATTACCCAGGAACACAGGCTATTAGACCATCAATTACATCTCTTATGGGGTAGCATCACAGGAAATGACCATCCCGAGCCAAACCTTATGCATTCAGATTACATCCATAACCTTGCAATTCATTACTTCCATAAGATCCTAGCTCACACCTTGTTTGGAAAGGAACAAAATAGGACCTTTGTGTCCAAAGACGAACTCTTCATAATGTACTACGCATCACAGGCCCGACCTATTAACGCTGCTACATTCATGATAGCTAATGTGTACCATATGGCACAAGAGGACTATGGACCAATTTTAGTGGGAGGCTTAGTGACCATGATAGCAAATGCCATCGAACTGAGACATCCATTTATCAGGCTCACCCCTTTAGGTGGAATATGACCAATGAATATTGACTTTTACTTCAACACCGGTATCATTAGGAACCTGGGTCCAGATGTGTTTGAATTTCTAATCAACCGCAAAGTAGTATACATGTTTACTCTGCCAGACCCTAGGACGAGTGTACATGATAGGAACAACTGGCTCAATGATTTGGATGGACCACTAGGTGCACCACCCTCTCCTCTAGAGACACCCCAGATCTACAACCACTATGACACTTATCTCTCTGATGCTGAATCACATGCCCCAGTTATACTTGTTGCACCTCTCACCGATCATGTTATTGCCATCGAAGTTGTTCAGATAGATGTCGCCAATCTGAGAGGCGAGATGAGCACCCTCCGCGTGGAATTCCACGGCTTTATGGATGTAGTGACAGAGAACCTGGATCACATTTACCAGCACTTTTACTCGTTCTCTCCTCCTACCAACAGTCGCCGTAATGGCTGATTTATTATAGTGTTACCGATTTATTGACTTTTATTTTATTTTATTTTTCTTGCTGGAATTTTATCGTTATTTACCTTTACACATTGGAATTTATTTAATTACTGTATTACCTTTTATTCCAGTAGACAGATTATTTCATCTTTTCCTGTCTACTCGACTCTTTTATTCGTCAATTTTGCGATTAAATTCCATTCCACTATATCATGTTTTTTTATTCTCATACACTATATTATTGGTAAATTAAAATGGCATGGTCAAAGCAAAATAAAAGCACACACATGGGAAACCACACTGCATGTGGCACCTGCCACACACAGTTGTGGCGCCCATGTGAGGGTTGTGGCGCCCGCCACAGGGCCCATAGTAGCGCCCGCCACCAACACCAAAAGTGGCGCAGGCCACTACACAAGCCTGCACGCGCAGGCTGTGTATTTTGGACCATTCAAATCACCTTTATTGTGATGTTCCTTGCATGCAGACAATGCCTTAATGCCATTCAACCACTTTCAAAACTCTTGGACCAAGGCATTGAATATGGTAAATGCTATTTATTTACCAATTAATTTTCCAACCACCTTCACCTCTATATAAACCACCAACATTACCTCAACAAACCACACCTCTCATATACATATTTCTATCCTCTCTTGCTCTATTCTCATTATATTACACAAGGAGTGTGAAATCCATTATGGCACAGATGAGGGAATATGAAATAGTGTTTAGAAATAGCGAGCCAGGAGAGTTACAAGAGGTGACGTACACGTCTCTAAGCGCCAGAAAGATCGAATCAACAAGGTATGCCGATGAACACTGTTTATATGCCTTAAGAATTCAAGATAGTGTTAACTATATGCTAGATATTTTAATTTGAATTATTTTCTATCTCTCAAAGACCCTGTTTATGCTCAACTAACATTAGAATTCCTAAGCTGGTTAATTTTTAGTCCCACACCCAACACAAACTACTCCAGTGGGACTGTCCAGTTTCGTTATTTAACGTCGAATATTCCCTTACATTTTCCCAATTAGGGAACCTGTTACATTTTCCCCATGGGGATGGTGTAGTAAGTGAGGTCCCAGATACTGAGGGTTTGAACCGCGCCTTCCAACCATTTTGGAGGGCAATAACCAATACAGTAACCCATTGTTTTGAGGGAAACAAAGCCACTTTAATTCAAAACCCGACTATTTGATATTTCCGCCAAATATTTGCGTGCACCATTTTTGGCCGAGCAAATTCTAACAAGGTGAACGAAAAAGAACTTTTTTATTTGTTTGCTACATTTTTGCCACAAAAGGTGAATACCGTCCCGTTTATGTTATCTCACATGCAGGCCATTGTCAATGCGAAGCGACGCCCAATTAGTTTTGGAGGTTTAATAACCTCCATAGCCAGGGTCCTAGGACTCGATGAAAAATTCTCCAGGCTAACCCTGCTCCCGCATCATGCCGTTGATATTGAGATGGCAAGGAGCATGAAACTAGTAAAACGAAGGAGTGACGGTAGATTTAATTTAATAATTTCTAATAATGTGTTACAAGAATTTATCCTCCCAAATCCAAATCGCACAGATGTGCGCAACCCGGATAATTATTGTTATACTAATGATTTGGTGCATAACCAAGTCTCCGCGCACATTTCTGAGAATGTAGCTGCTGGCGGGGACACCGATGAGGATCACATTCCGAAGAAAACTGCTCCCTCTATGTAAGACCCTAATTTTGACCCTAAGATCCCTCATGGCATCATATCATTTGCTTAATGCATTGCCTCAAGGATCATAGCATGTGTGGCTCCTTAACCCTAGGGTTGGGACTTGTGTGAGTGGTTTGAGACCACCAAGCACGCTTGAATTGTATATTATTGCTTTTCTTATTTTGTTTACTAACCAAAAGCACACAAATATGTCACTAACTCTTTTTGTTTTGAAGCTCAAGTGATCATGTGCTCATAATGCTCCTAGGAGGCTCCTAAGCTCAATGAAGTGGCTAGATGGAGATGAAAGCAAGCATGATAATGGTTCACAAAGCTCCTAATCATCGTATATGTCTCCCAAGTATTTCAATTTTCCAATTTGATCAAGACAATCCAAAGGGCTTGAGGATTGTTTCCCAAGGAAACCCTAATTCAACTATGTTTTGTCTATGCCTTGCTCATGAAGCAACCTCAACCTATGATCAAATTTAATCAAGGGAAGTTCTTTAATTCATTATTTTATGCATATATGAGCCTATGTGAGTATCCTCAATCATTCATTCATCAAGATTTGAAGTTTGACCTTGCGAAGTTGATCAGTCAAGTCATCTGACTAAATTGAGGATCACTGAGGCACAACTATTGATGTGTTTGTCAAATAAATATGACCCCGAGAGAAAAAAAGTTATTAAGTACCATATGAACAACTTTCATGTTTATCAAAAATCCATTTCAAACTTGGAAGGTCATCATTCATTTCAAAACATTATAGGTCATTTTGACTGAAACCCTAATTTTGGGTCAACTTCCCAAGGACCTAACTTCTTTATTTCTTATGATTTTGAGGTGAGACCAAATGCATTGGAAAGCTTAAGATGTCTAATTCAATTGTTATGTTGGAAACAATTTCATAATCCTAAAAGAAACACATGCGATAATACAAAACATTATAGGTCACTTTGGACCTAAGTCATTGAATTTGAAAAATGTCCAACTTCAAGTGCCCATAAATTTCTCATGAAAAATCCAAATGATGCAAAATTTAAGCCTAAATTTATCAACTTGAAACGACCTACAACTTTTATGTTGGAGGTTTCTCCATTTGAGGCTTGCATTATTGAAACAAAAGGGCTTGAAGTTGCTTGTTTTTGGCAAATTTTTCAAAGGAGAACCTAAACATGTTTTGTACCCTAAACTTCACAGCCAGTTTTCATAAATTTTCAAACTCCAAATGGATTTTTACCCAACATAAATTTTGTTCCTTATTCCAAGAGCTTCCCAACCATTACTCACATGACCATTTTTGGATTTTCCACGTGGGAGTTTCAAAGAACTTAAGGTTTATGCTCATTTTTGCAATTCACATCATAACTTGGAATACAAGCAAATTCCAGGCCTTGTGCACGTCAAATTCACTTCAATATGATCTCAGCATGCATTTCCATTCACTCTTGGGCTTTGCAAGCGCCTGTACAGGCCCATGCATGAAGGATCCAAGTTTCATGCACACGAGCCAAACACCACCTTGCATCAAGTTCAGCTATAAATAGAAGTGCAAGCTCATTCAAAAACCAACCACAAGGAGATCTGAAACGCTGCTGAAGTGAAAACCCAACCCTCACCTAAAGGAATTTCAGTTTTCATTTTCAATTTCAAGCTTGAATTTCAACATCATTAGTTGATCTTCAAGTCTTAATTCCTTGACCTTGCATCATCATCACACCTCCAGATCAAAATTGGATCAAGAGCTTGGACAATTCGTGTTGTTTGAAGCTCCATTTTAGAGGTATCTCACCAAACTTTTTTGATTCAGATCTTGAAATATAATGTGGATTCCTTTGGTTTGAGTTGTTTTCTGAAGTCCTCTGTCGCATCACGCGAAAAACCGGCGGGGAAAGAAAGAACAACAGAGCCGCCACCGTGCGTTATTTATCCCAAAAGAGGGAAAGGAAACGCTCAGAGTAAACCTGGAAAGAACATGGTCTCGCGACCAAAGAGAATGGGTTCGGGAGTCGGTTATGCGAAGGGAAGGTATTAGCACCCCTACGCATCCGTAGTACTCTACGGGATCCACGCACAAAAGGAAGGATAAATTGGTTGCTAAACATTGCTCACACACACACACACTGGCTGAAAGAGACACAAGAAACTGACTGAAACTGACTCGGCAGGATACCGCATCCTGGGCCTACTTAGTCTATCAGGCATAGATATCAGAGTCGAAGTAGTTCGGACTGGGGAAACGACACATGCTCGCTAGGATGTAGCATCCTATGCATACGTATCTCCTCGGACAAGAGAAGAATCAGAGCATTCGTAGCTCGGCTGACACACACACAAACAGACAAAGGCAAAGGCAAACGTGGAGCCCGACTGCCAATCACTGGACTTATGTCAGCATCCGAACCAAAACACACACAAGAAGGCAAACGTGGAGCCTGAATGCCAATCACTGGGCTTACATCAGCATCCGAACCTAAACACACGCAACAGGTTGATAGGGAGTCGGGGACTCAGCCTATAACTGTCAAACACACACAAACAGACGGACAGCAAATGCTAAGGAGTCACAGACTCGAGCCTAGCAAAGGTCAGACAACACACACAAAAAAAGAAAAAGGGCGCCCGGAGAGATCAGCTCAATCTCCTGCCTACATACTTCATCTGGTATGAAGATCAGGGCGATGTAGTTCCCCTACGCAGGGATAAAGGACTAGCCTAACCAGATAACAGAGGGAGACACAACTCTAGGGAGACTACGACTCGAGCCTAGATGTTGTCATGCAAAATCAACCCTAAGTTATGGTTTCTAGCTAAATGGCACAAGGGCCAACCTATCTTAAGCATGGCTCACACAGGAAGCAAGCCACACATACTTAACTTGCACAGGAAGCAAGCCAAGCAAAACCTAACTTGCACAGGAAGCAAGTCTAAACTAATCCTAACTTGCACAGGAAGCAAGTCAAACAATCCTATCTTGCACAGGAAGCAAGTCAAACAATCCTATCTTGCACAGGAAGCAAGTCAAACAATCCTACAAGCACAGATAGCACACGCTATACACAAACAAGTGGCTCAAACAAGGGTTAGGTTTTAGTCAAGGGGTCATATCAACCTCGACAAACAAACCTCTGGAACTGGGTGAATGTTGCTCTTAACCTTGCCATTGAGGGGCTAAGGTGAAGCAGATGAAAGGATGAAGTGAGGATGAGACCTCACAGCTCTTATCCCTGGCCTGGGAGAGCTCAAGACAAGAATGTGTGGGTTCAGAAAGTGGGAACCCTTCTACACATTTAAAACTGACTCAACTGTACAATTGTACAAGATCTTGGGTTTGTATCTGCAATGCATCAACACAGTGGTGTGAGCAAAGCGGATGACACACTGAATAGTGGGGGATAGATTGCATATCCCTACCTTCCACCAATTTCCTCTTCACTTAGGAGGACTTTGACTCTATGCAAGGACAAAATTAAACATCCACAAACATTGCCTCTTAAGGAGGACTTCAGACAGTTGCCTGGCCAAGTAACAGGCCAGGTCTTCCAGACTACATGAAGTAGAAGAGACATACCTCAATGCAAATTGCTTATACAAGCAAAGCAAAGCAAAAAGTTCACAAGGAACTAAGCAACTAAAGCACCTGAAACAGTCGAGCAGATGTTAGTATGCAGCTTCAAACAAAACAAACAGAAACAGATAACAACAGTCCATTAGAGGCACATGGATGTGCAAGGCACAAGGCTTAGGGCATGTGAGCCAAGCCACCTACAAAACAAAGAGGTTAGACAATGATATTTAATCAGGCTCAGTCAAAAGAATTGGTCTCAATGGCCATTTGATGGTCAACCTGAAAACACAAACTCAAAGGTGAGTAACAGGACCACTAGGGCAAGCCTAGGGTCAAAAGTGTATGAGAAAGTCAAAACAGCAAGGGGTAAGTATCCAAAATCATATTCAAACAATTAGGAAACAAAACCAATTGGGCTCACATCCATATCAATCACTATCATCATTTCATGAACCATTTAGGTCAAAACAAGGCAAACAGAAGCTCATAGAAGTCAACAGCAAGACTTGCATCAAAAGCAAACTTAGACATTTCCAAAAATCACCAAATAAATCATGATCAAAGCTAACACATAGCATGGTAAGCATGTCAAATTTCATCCCATTTGGACAAGTGGAAGGCAGTCAATGAAAATCAGAAAGTCAAAGCCAATTTGAACATGCTCAATGAAGTCAACCAAACATGCATCAACTTAGAAAAATCATAAGTCAAGAATGGTGTATGATAAATGAATGGGATCAAAACCGTGGCAAATATAAGGATGTCTAGTTATCTCATGCAAAATTTCATGTCCATCTAATAAAGTATGAGAATTTCACAAATGAAATGGGAACATGTGTCACACAAAGTCAACTTTTGACTAGGCAGGGAAGGAAAATCTCAAACAAATGGAAAATAGTTCAATTAAATCCAAGAAAATTCACAAGTCAACTAGACATACAATAGTAGGCTCATGCAAAATTTCAATCCATTTGGAGGTCAAGAAGCATGGTAATGAAAATCATGAAGTTGGACATCAATGGTGTGACACCAATTGTCACACCCTAATTCAAAAAATCATATCTCACAAACCACAAATGATAAATTCACAAACTTTATACCAAAATCACCATGAATGTGTCTAGTTTAATCACAAAAAGTTTGGGAGCCATTGGATACATTCTCATCATTTCACAATTGATTTGGCAAAGTGTACAAAATTTGGTCACATGTCACAAACCCTAAGGCCATTTAAAAACCACTCATCCAAAAATTCTGGAAAAATAATGATAAAAAGGTAGAGATCATGATGAACACAACACAAAAAATCCCATTGAATTTGGATTGAAATTGAAGCTTTTATGATTTTTGCAAGATTGGTGATTTGAATGTGAAATTAATTGAATTAATATTTGAGAAAATGGCATTTTGGTAATATTTTGACCCACTAATCAAAACACGGTCGTTTTGGCCATTGTGAGGAAATGTTTTCATTGGCTAATACTGAAAGAGGCCATGCACGTGAGAAATGGGGAGGAAATTCTGGAAAAATGGATTTTGGGAATTAGGGTTTATGTTCAAAAATCATAATTTCACAATCTTGTCCAAAAATCAAAATTGCATATATCATTGTGTTCATCAAACATCATACAACATGAATCCAATATTGTTTTTCACTAAATCAAGCTGGGCAAAGAGAAATCAATGAAAACATTTTTGAGCATCAAACTTTATCTCATCATATCTTCATGAATAAGCAACTATTTTCAAAAAGGAAAGCATCATGACACTCAGCATTGAAAGACCTACACCAAGCATGTGTCAATTTTAAAAAAAAATGGAAGTTGAAAACTCACCAATTTGGAAGAGCAGTTGTGTTGCTGATGCTTTTTGATGTTATTGAAGTGCAACAGTTGCACCTTAGAGTCCTAGATGATGAATGATGAAGTTCTTGTGACTTGTGGATGCTTCAAACTTGGATTGCCATGGCTAATGCTCTCTTGAAAACAGTACTGGAAGGAACCTCTACAGGTGGGAAAAAGGTGATTGCAATGGTTCACAATGCAGTTGGATGGTGGTGGAATGCAGGTTTGAGAATGCTGAGCAGTTGGTTGTGTTGACAGATTTTGATGGATGCTGTGCAGGGTTGGACTGTTGGAGGTCAAAGATGAAATGCAAAGCAAGGGTGTTTTTGGAATGAGTGAATCAATGCAATGTTGGTTTGATGATGTTAGTGTGTTTTTATATTGGTTCGTGTTGCAAGGCAAAGTTTGACAGGGTTTGCCAATGAAGGTTGCTAGGTTGCTGCTGTTTGAAGTTGCCCTTGGATGCTGCAAGGTTTCAAAAGGGTGAAATGGATTGTGAAGGCAAGGCAAGTTAGGTTTAGGTGTTTTTGTTTTGGACAGAAGAAGTGCACATGGCAAGGTGAGTTGGACTTCTTGGCTTTGCTGGTTTTGTTATGGCAGGGCCAATGATGGAAATGTTGTTAAGCTAGCTTAGGTCACTGTGTTTGGACAGAAGAATAGGAAATCAAATGGCAGGGTCAGTCCTCTTGTTGCAAATGTGTTTTTTGGATCAGAATGCATTCCCCTCATTTGCCTTGGCCAAATAGTTTTCCTGCTGCCCTTGCTGCTACTGTCCTGGTTGTTTTAATGACAGGAAAATAAGGGAAGGCAAGGTATTGTTCTCTTGTGTTTGGACAACTTTTAGAAAATGCAAGGCAGGATCAAAAAAACCTTTTGTTGGTCTGCTGCTAAGGTTTGTGGTGTGGCAAAAAATGAACAAGATTGGTCTCTGCAGTACCAAGCATAGCCATGAAAGATGGAGTTTTTGACAGTTTTCCAACAGTGCCAAATGAGAGGGAAATCAGGATTTTGGCATGAGTGAGTTTGTTTTGTCTGCTAATGGTCTTTCATGACAGGAAAATTTGAGATGCAAAACAAGGGTTGTCACTTGGATGCTTTTTTTGACAGAAAAAAGGAAATGCAAAGCCAGGCTTAGTTTTCTTGGAAGCTTTGGATGATTTGGTTAATGCATCCAAAATGAAGCTTGTGAAATGTGTAGTTTTCTTGTGGTTGGAGGCTGCTGTTGATTCAAAATGCTGAGTGGCATATGGAAAAGGTTGGTATTGTTATGTTGGTTACTAGCAGGTTTTTAAACACAAGGCAAGGCCAAATGGATGTAGTTAGTTTAATCATGATGAAGAGTTGCGGAAAATGCAATGGCTAGGTTTTTGTAGGCTTGGACAGAAAGAGTGAGAGGCAAATAGCAGGGTTTATGTCATTTGGAAGCTTGGAAAAGAAAAGGGAGAATGCAAAGCAAGGTGGTGGAGCCTTTTTGCTAGTCTGCTTTATGGTGTTTTATGCCATTCTCTTTTTGACAGAGAAAATCCAAAGCCAATAGCAGGGTCAGTTTTTTGAATGAGTGTGGTTTGCTGTAGCAGGGTTTTTTTGTTCTGAGCAATTGCCAAAGTTTTCTTTTTCTGCTGCAGTATTGTGACAGGTTTTTAGAAGAGAAAATGCCAAGGGTTTGTGGTCTTGTGGTTTGTGGTTGTAGAAGCATGGTGAACACATGTACTTTTGCCCAATTTTTAGCAACTAAGCATGGCCTTCTATTGTTGTTGGTTTTGGCTGCAAGATAAGGTCTCAAATGACAGAAAAAATGCTGCATAATTGCTGTTCTTTTGAGGTACAAGGCAAAGCATGGTGGATGGTATGGACAAGTATGGTGAGATTGTACTTTTCTTACAATTCAAGCAACCAAGCCATGGCCTCATGTACTGCATATTTTGACTTTGCAAACACATTCTAAATGACATTTCTGAGCTTTCCCAATTGGCCAAATGTTGAAAAAATGTTTATATCAAAAAGTCAACTCTTGGTCAAACTTGCATTTAAATGAAAAAGGTCAAAATATGCCATTTTGATTGGTGAAGTTTTGGCTCATGAAATTTATATTTTTGGAAAGAGGGGATCAAATGTGACTTGTAGGAAAAAACCCCACCAAAATTGGCCAAACGGTTTGAGAGATATGGCCTTTTGAAGTTCAAGAATTTCTGAAATCGATTCGATCATAACTTGCCAACCACACATGGGAATTGAGAGTTCTAGGACTTTTTGGAAATGGGAGAACAAGATCTTCAACTTTCATGTTGGGCAAAAATTCATTTGAGGCTTGTATCATGATGTAATTTTGAGGATCAAAACTTTCCATTTTTGGTAAGTTTCAGTTACAGGCCCAGTTTCCATTTTGGGAAATTTTTGATCTGGCTTCAAGTTCTTCCATGATGGTGTTTGGCATGATATATGAGGACTATTTGGCCATGAATGAGCTCTCACAAACCAATTCCAATCACCAAATCCCTGATTAAATGGACAGTTGACCAACAGTTGACTTTTAGGGTTTCTGACTGATTGTGCATTGACTGATGACTTCCAAACCCTAATTCCTTGAGAACTTGACTTCAAATGATGTCCCAAGTTGTATGAACTCTTGATTATTGATCATGGGGCCCAAATTCCACAAGAATGACCACCATCCACTACTTTGACTGACAGTTGACTTTTTTAGGGTTTTTGACTGTCTGTGTATGAACTGCTGACCTCTGAGTCCTCAACCCTTGACCAAAATACTTCAAATAGACCTCCAAGTCATGTGAACTTGTTGGACAAACCCTAGGGCCTTGGTTCAATGAGAAATTCCTTTGCTTGCTTGGTTGACTGATCAGGAGATTAGTTTGACCTAATTCTTGATTGCTTGCTCTTGAGGCAACTGAGGGACAATGCAAATGCTATGCAATGGATCATGACATGTTATGACCTAACATGAAAATGTATGTATAATGATAGGTGCAAATTTGAGGTGCTACAGCTGCCCCTATTCAATCAGCTGGGAACCCGAATGGATGAGAGCAACGGCTGTCAGACTTTCAGGGTAAGCAGGGATTGAATACCAAGAACCGTAGAATTTGCACAATACAGGGATCCACCAATGGAAACGTCCACTGGGACTTAATATTTATTGCTGGGTATATATTTTTTGGTTTTTGTTTTCAAGGGGTACGATCACATCCAGACATCGCAACGACGGTGAATGGGAACAACAATCACAACTAGATGCCAACGGACAACTAGGAAAAACTCGACGTTTATCAAGACCAACGGAGAGGTAACCAGACATTAATGAATGACTGGGAGGGATACAACCATACGTCAACGGACGAAATGGGAAAAACTCAACGTTTACCAAGACCAACGGAGAGGTAACCAGACATTAATGAATGACTGGGAGGGATACAACCATACGTCAACGGACGAAATGGGAAAAACTCATCGTTTACCAAGACCAACGGAGAGGTAAATCCACATGGGGACAGGTACAACTAAACATCATCGGATGACTAGGAAAAACTCGACGTTTATCGACACCAACGGAGAGGAGGAATACTTCACTAGGGAAGAAGGACACAAACAAATCATCAACGGATGATCGGGAAAAACTCGACGTTTATCGAAACCAACGGAGAGGTAACTCTGCATGGAGAGGGGTACAACTAGACATCATCGGATGGCTAGGAAAAACTCGACGTTTATCGACACCAACGGAGAGGAGGAAACTCTACTGGGGAGAGTGAACACCACCAAATCATCAACGGATGATTGGGAAAAACTCGACGTTTATCGACACCAACGGAGAGGAGAATACTTCACTTGGGAAGGAGGACACAACCAAATCATCAACGGATGATCGGGAAAAACTCGACGTTTATCGACACCAACGGAGAGGAGAATACTTCACTTGGGAAGGAGGACACAACCAAATCATCAACGGATGATCGGGAAAAACTCGACGTTTATCGACACCAACGGAGAGGAGAATACTTCACTTGGGAAGGAGGACACAACCAAATCATCAACGGATGATCGGGAAAAACTCGACGTTTATCGACACCAACGGAGAGGAGAATACTTCACTTGGGAAGGAGGACACAACCAAATCATCAACGGATGATCGGGAAAAACTCGACGTTTATCGACACCAACGGAGAGGAGAATACTTCTTCGGTCTGAATACCGGAAAATTGGCCTTGTGCCATGAGTACATCGACCTGATCGTCGGAAACTCCTTCGATCTGAATACCGGAAAATTGGCCTTGTGCCATGAGTACATCGACCTGATCGTCGGAAACTCCTTCGGTCTGAATACCGGAAAATTGGCCTTGTGCCATGAGTACATCGACCTGATCGTCGGAAACTCCTTCGGTCTGAATACCGGAAAATTGGCCTTGTGCCATGAGTACATCGACCTGATCGTCGGAAACTCCTTCGGTCTGAATACCGGAAAATTGGCCTTGTGCCATGAGTACATCGACCTGATCGTCGGAAACTCCTTCGGTCTGAATACCGGAAAATTGGCCTTGTGCCATGAGTACATCGACCTGATCGTCGGAAACTCCTTCGGTCTGAATACCGGAAAATTGGCCTTGTGCCATGAGTACATCGACCTGATCGTCGGAAACTCCTTCGGTCTGAATACCGGAAAATTGGCCTTGTGCCATGAGTACATCGACCTGATCGTCGGAAACTCCTTCGGTCTGAATACCGGAAAATTGGCCTTGTGCCATGAGTACATCGACCTGATCGTCGGAAACTCCTTCGGTCTGAATACCGGAAAATTGGCCTTGTGCCATGAGTACATCGACCTGATCGTCGGAAACTCCTTCGGTCTGAATACCGGAAAATTGGCCTTGTGCCATGAGTACATCGACCTGATCGTCGGAAACTCCTTCGGTCTGAATACCGGAAAATTGGCCTTGTGCCATGAGTACATCGACCTGATCGTCGGAAACTCCTTCGGTCTGAATACCGGAAAATTGGCCTTGTGCCATGAGTACATCGACCTGATCGTCGGAAACTCCTTCGGTCTGAATACCGGAAAATTGGCCTTGTGCCATGAGTACATCGACCTGATCGTCGGAAACTCCTTCGGTCTGAATACCGGAAAATTGGCCTTGTGCCATGAGTACATCGACCTGATCGTCGGAAACTCCTTCGGTCTGAATACCGGAAAATTGGCCTTGTGCCATGAGTACATCGACCTGATCGTCGGAAACTCCTTCGGTCTGAATACCGGAAAATTGGCCTTGTGCCATGAGTACATCGACCTGATCGTCGGAAACTCCTTCGGTCTGAATACCGGAAAATTGGCCTTGTGCCATGAGTACATCGACCTGATCGTCGGAAACTCCTTCGGTCTGAATACCGGAAAATTGGCCTTGTGCCATGAGTACATCGACCTGATCGTCGGAAACTCCTTCGGTCTGAATACCGGAAAATTGGCCTTGTGCCATGAGTACATCGACCTGATCGTCGGAAACTCCTTCGGTCTGAATACCGGAAAATTGGCCTTGTGCCATGAGTACATCGACCTGATCGTCGGAAACTCCTTCGGTCTGAATACCGGAAAATTGGCCTTGTGCCATGAGTACATCGACCTGATCGTCGGAAACTCCTTCGGTCTGAATACCGGAAAATTGGCCTTGTGCCATGAGTACATCGACCTGATCGTCGGAAACTCCTTCGGTCTGAATACCGGAAAATTGGCCTTGTGCCATGAGTACATCGACCTGATCGTCGGAAACTCCTTCGGTCTGAATACCGGAAAATTGGCCTTGTGCCATGAGTACATCGACCTGATCGTCGGAAACTCCTTCGGTCTGAATACCGGAAAATTGGCCTTGTGCCATGAGTACATCGACCTGATCGTCGGAAACTCCTTCGGTCTGAATACCGGAAAATTGGCCTTGTGCCATGAGTACATCGACCTGATCGTCGGAAACTCCTTCGGTCTGAATACCGGAAAATTGGCCTTGTGCCATGAGTACATCGACCTGATCGTCGGAAACTCCTTCGGTCTGAATACCGGAAAATTGGCCTTGTGCCATGAGTACATCGACCTGATCGTCGGAAACTCCTTCGGTCTGAATACCGGAAAATTGGCCTTGTGCCATGAGTACATTGACCTGATCGTCGGAAACTCCTTCGGTCTGAATACCGGAAAATTGGCCTTGTGCCATGAGTACATCGACCTGATCGTCGGAAACTCCTTCGGTCTGAATACCGGAAAATTGGCCTTGTGCCATGAGTACATCGACCTGATCGTCGGAAACTCCTTCGGTCTGAATACCGGAAAATTGGCCGGAATTAGTTGTTTGGCCGGAGAAGATGGTGGTTTCCACCACCATCCCGACGTGGGAGCTTCAGGTCCATTGGATCTTGTTCAAACATTTTAATTTCAGCCTTTCATTGTTATGACTTGTTTTAATTTAAAATGTTGCGCGCTTGACTTTGGATCATGGTGTGTCCGCGCCTCTGAGCCATGAGATATGCGCCACGTCAATTAATGAAAGATCATGTGGCTGCGCATTTTTGTTATCTTCTGATTTTTGTTTTAACTTCATTTAATTCCTTTTATTTTCAAAAATTCATAAATATTTTATTTGAAGTCATAAAAATATGAGACCAATGCCAAAAAAATTCTTGAAAAATCTAGTTTCATATTTTGATTTTTAATTATTTTTGTGACTTCATTTAATATTTTTTGTGGATTATTTGGTTTTTATTAGTTTTTTATTCATTTTAAATACTTTTTGATATCTGAAAAAATCCAAAAATATTTTCTTAACACATATGGATCATGATAAGTCAATGAAAAATAGTCTCATCAATTTCATAATTGATTTGAGATTTATTTGAGATTTTAATTCATTTGTGTTATTTTTCATTGTTTTTAATTGTTTTAAGATAGTTTCAGATTTCAAAAATTGTTGAAAAAATTTGTCAAAGCTTATTTGACCATGTTAGACCTATGAGAATTTAATTGAATTTGTTTAAGTTGATTTGAATTGAATTAGAGGTTTGCCCATATTTTGTCCATTTTAATTTTACATTTATTTTAATTCCAAAAATACCAAAAATATATGTTTGACTTGTTGACTTCTAATCTTCATTTCTCTTCTGTTTAGCATTGGTTGATGAGGATTTGTGTTTGACACTTTATTTCTCTTTCCATTCATTTCATCTTCATCTCATTTTATTTTTATTTTGGCCAATGAGTTAATGTCTTATGGTTAATCTTGACATATGAGAGGTTTAACCTTCTTTGATCCAAATCAAGCTCAACTTGATCCAAGATCAAGTGAGTTGCTTTGTGTCCAAGATAGGTTTCTTCTTGGTCAAGCAAAAAACCTAAAGTCCATACAAGGCCTTTCCTCTTTTCTTTTGGCATGGCAAGTTTTTGGAGCTTGGCTTACTAGTCATGATCTCTAACTTGTGTTTATTTGCCTATAGTTTTATTGACCGGCCTCAGATAGGTGTGACTACTACATTAGTCCACTTACGATTGCTTAACATAGCGCTAAATTGTCTCATGACAAACTAACATAACTACTAACTACTAACTTTAATTCAAGCATTTAATTTCTTGCAATTTACTTTCTTGCTCATTTATCCATATTGCTTTTCATTTTGCTCACTTGAGCACATATTTTATGTTTATGCCATTCTCCTTTTGCTCATTTGAGCTCATTATTGTATATAAATATATTGTTGTCTTGTGTTTGTTTTGTCTTTGTTTGTGTGAACCCAATGCAAAAAGGAGAAAGGACTTAGAATTAAGATAATACATATGCTTAAAGGAGTTCAAGAGCAACTAGGCTTCATGCCTTTAGAATACTAAATTTGTCCAAGAGCAACTAGGCCTCATGCCTTTAGAATGCTAAATGTCAAAGTTAACTTCAAAGGACTTCTTTCCAAAACTTATTCTTTGTCCATTCCTCTTATTATGTTGTGAACTTTTTGATGTTTGCTCTTGTGTGATAGGGATCCCATCTTGAGATAGAAAGGAGGACCATTGTCATGAGTAGCCAAGTTAAGAGAAACAAGCCAAATGGAGATCCTAGGAGCTTGAATGTATATTTGTTTGATTGCTTGAGTGTTTGCTAAGTCCAAAGGAAAGGAGCATCTTGAATCATCTCTATGATTTCAAGAAAAGGAACTCCAAGGGTTTTATCTTTTCTCTTATCTTTGTATGCTTTAGGACCAACCCTTATCTTCTTCTCCTCACTCTAACCCAAGCCAAACTCTTTTTGTGCAAACTTTGACATTGTTTTCAAATTAGAAACCTAGGCCTTATGCCTTTGACTTTTCAAACTCTTTTCATTA
Source organism: Lathyrus oleraceus (assembly GCF_024323335.1). Classification (NCBI taxonomy): domain Eukaryota; kingdom Viridiplantae; phylum Streptophyta; class Magnoliopsida; order Fabales; family Fabaceae; genus Lathyrus; species Lathyrus oleraceus. The sequence continues at coordinate 486,323,892 of NC_066584.1, read as the reverse complement.
ATACTCATTGTGAATAAACCTTAATCCAACTTTGACCTCATTTTGTAAATACATCCAACTTGTAAATACAACTCACTTCAAGTTGTTTTTGTGGTTCCAATGGCCATCTTTGTTGAAACTTTTCATAAACATTAGCCATAGGTTTGAGTTATCATAGTGGTTGATGTAAACCTCACCTTATCCTTAGTGATTGGAGTATAAGTCTTCCATACTTATTATAGGGTTAACCCCTCACTAGTATGTTGAAGCTCTCCTCACATGGTGGATTGTTGGTTTAGGTTGAGTTTTCCTCCTTTGATAACAAAAGACCTTAAGGATTTTGATCAAATCAATTCACCAATCTTTGAGATTTTTACCCCGAACTACGAGGTTTTGATCTTACCTTTGTGATGGTACGTAGGCAATGGGTTCATCCATTCAAACAACAAAATTGTAAATATAATATATTCTCTTCTCACCCCCCCCCCCCCAATCTTTTGCTCATATTTTCACAAATACCAACCTACAACACACATTTGCAAAAAGAGGTTCCCTTAGAGTACTAAGGATGTTTTGGGTGCGTAAAACCTTCCCATTTCATAACCAACCCCCTTACCCAGATCTCTGAAATTTTTATTAGTTTTTGATTTGATAAAACTTCTTACTTGGCTTTTGTTCGCTTTTTAGCCTTTCCTTTGGACAAATAAAAGTGCGGTGGCGACTCGAATTGTATGTTTACTTTTGGTTTAGTCAATAAACCATAAGGTAACGAATATTGCGCTACACTCTACTAACCCACACACCACACACACGTCATTTGAAAATGTTGCAGGTACATCTTCCAGTCAACGACCAAGAATAAACGTGGCACCAGCCACTCTTGATGAGATCTATGTTGAACTACTACGGCATGGAGAATTAGATGCTCAGTGAGACCTACAGATCCAAACCATGGGAGCTCAGCAAACTGAAATGATGCAAATCCTTCGCCAAATGCAGCATGATCAGCACGACTACGCTTTTAGGACCGAACAGAACATGTCTGGATTGATCGGTGAAATGGCAACACTGACAATGCGTGTGGAAGATCTACAGAACTATACGCCACCTCACCAGCTAGGAAATGGTGGACGTCCACGTACACATGGCAGAAGGCGTCAGTAGCATAATAACCAGGTTCTACCTTTCTTTCCTATCTTATGTCGTTGCATTGGGGACAATGCAAGATTTAAGTATGGGGGGGGGGGGAAGCTTTACCGCTTTTTATTTACCGCTTTCTAGTTAGATTTAAAATATTGTTATTTCCGTTTGTTATTTTATAATTTTTTTGGTTATTTTAATTTTTGTTAAAGTGTCACTCGAGTTAAATATCAATGTGTTCTCGAGTCTTTATGTGTGGTTTCCGTTATTTACTAATTCTCCTATTTACTTAAGCCATACAATTTTTTTGCAAAAATCTAGACTTAGAGATACATAACATCTTTTGAAAATTCTAACCTATAAATCAAACTGAGGTCGAATTGTAGAGATTTGGAAAAACTTTATAAGATCTGTATCGTTTTAACACCTTAAATCTCCCAAGTATAAGATCGATTTGAGTACTTGTCACGCTATATCCTTAGATTCTATCCTTTAATATTTCCTTAAGTAGTTTATCTAGCAGTCAGCACCATCCTAAGCACACACTACGCAAGAAGCCGGTGCAAATAAGTGTATGATCTCAGGCTTAAAAGAAGAAAAGATTACGAAATGTATGAAAAATGTTGTTCCCTCTAAGTTAGGTGATCCCCACCCGGTCATTTAGCCCAACAGTATAACCATCTTCAAATGTTATTTGAGCCAAAGTGAGAAAAAGAAAGAAATAAATAATGATGAGATCATAGTCACTAACAGACTATCTTGCTATGAATGTGAAAGGATAACGGGCTTAATGTGATTGCACAAGAATGAAAAAGGATAAAAAGAAGGTTTAGTAAGGTAAGCTTAGGCGTGACAACATGATTCATATTGGTTTGTATATGAGGGAGACTTATGGTTGCAACATTGCGACTATGTGTTCTAACGATACCCTTAGTGTGGAAGTAAGTACCTGTTAATACAATTTGGAACCAAAGTAAAGTTTATAGACTAGAATAAGTATCCGAATGCAACTGCGTTTTCTACGAGTCTTGATAATATATGCTGCAAATATTTTACAAAACTTTTTATGTATGCGGCATTTGCTTGAGGACAAGCAAAAGTTTAAGTATGGGGGTGTTTGATAACGCGAAAATGTATAGTATTTTTGACTCCATATGCATTTCTTTTTACTCGATTAACACTTAATGTTACACAATTTCTTATGTTTATTACAGGTATTTATCAATTAAAAGGTTTACCGCAAGAAAAATGGAAAATAGAAAAAAGGAAAGAAAAAGGCAAGAAAAGAGAAGAAAATGAGGTTTCCCAAGGGATAATGGGTCACCAAAGCAAATGGGCTTGTGGAGCCCATTATCCAAAGAGTGTGGCACCCGCCACATAGGCCCAAGAGGGAGGTGGCGCCTGTCACCAACCCTTGAGAAGTGGAAAAAGGTTGCTACAAGAGTGGCGCTCGCGACTCATCATGAAGCTAGGGTTATGGCAACCGCCACAACCTAGTCTTCCTACCTTTCCTCCACTTTTTTAGCCACGATTTCCACTACTTTTTCTACAAATGAGGAATATGGAAAAGATATACAAAAGACCTCTCAGACTCGCACAAACTCTCTCTTCTTCTTCCAGTTTTCCAAGTTCACGCTTAATTTCATTCAGCATTATTTTTCTTTTAGTTTTCTAGGCAGTTTCTTGCTCTGTAAAAGTGATAGTTTCTCCACATAGGGGATTATTACGGTTTATTATTTTTTTCGCATTTGGGATTCAATTGTAAGGATTATTCATTGCCAAATCCTGCCGGGATTATTTTAATCGAAGATTCAAGATTCAGTTCCAGTTCTTAAATTTCAATCCAGGTTTATTACTGATTACTATTTTATTTATTTATGCCTTACTATATGTTTAATTCCCCAATTGCCATGTCTGTCACTGGATCTATGTTTGGTTAAACCCTTAGGTATCGGTATGTAAATACCGTTGAAACTACGAGATTCAAGAAATAATTGGTGTTAGTTTTTATAAAACTTATTTTTCCGATTTTAGTTTCTTATTTTAATCAATTTTTTTTCATACGAGAGTACAAAACAAACCAAGGTTACGGTCACCAAGAACGAGAGTTTGAGATTTTAACCAGATAGCTGAAACTAGGCATTAATCCTAAACACAGCGAGAGCGCTTTAGGATTAATTAGACTTTATCTATATTCAAAAATACTTTTAAATTCAAATGAGACCGCGAGAGCCAAGCATTCTGGTTTAGGAGTATGGTCAAAGTCAATAAAAACGAGAGTGTGAGACTAAGTCTTTTCTATAAATAATTTCTACTGAAGAATATTTTAAACAATAAGATTACACCAACTATCTATCGAATCCCCGAAGTTTGATGTATTACATACCGATATCCCATATATCTTATATCTTCATCTTTATTCTATTTACATTATAGTTAATTCTCTTCATCCCTCCAATCTTAAAAACAATCATCAGCCTTAGATTTACATAGTAACATTAGACCACGATATGTTCGATTATTAGTTATTGTGGGTTCGATAATCTTTAAAAATACGCGATAGGACTGTGCACTTGCAGTCATGATTCCCTCAAACTTACTAAGTCGCGATCAGTTAGTTAAAAATATACATGTTGAAGAAGTCTCACATCGCTTAGTTTTGTGAATGAGGAGAGAGTCCAAGACTATATATAGGATACAAGTTCTTTGAAGTCTCACATCGCTTAATTTTGTGAAGGAAGAGGAACTCCAAGGCAGTACATAACATTCAAGTTCTTCATTCCAAAATGCACCAATCAAAAACACTTTAAGCTTATATTTAACTTTTTGTGTTCTCTTGTATTATTTTATTAAATTGTTGTGAGATGTAGTCAAAGCCCCATCGATATGTGTTGTATAGGATTCAATTGAAAATGCACCAATCAAAAACACTTTAAGCTTATATATATATTACACTTGTCCGTTTATAGATATGTGTTGTATAGGATTCAATTGAAAATGTAAAAGCCCCATCGTTGCGAAAAAAGGGTCTAGCTTTGGATTCCAATTTTTGTTTGACCTAAGTTCTCTTGAACTCTTTAAATCACATAGATGATATAATACTCACAAGAATTAACTTGTTTGACCTCTAACTCTTTGCCTTGTTGAACTTAATTGTGAACCATAGGCTTAACAATGTCACTCAATTGTTGAGAGACCTAATACATAATGTTATCTTCATGTTGATCTTATTTCTAATAAAATAGATAATGATAACCACTATTTGTTAGGATAGATCACCTTTTAAATTTCTAAAAGCATTGAGAAGAGCAATAAATATTATCGTTCACAACATTTATGGTGGATTGTTAGGTATCACCTATTGGATGTTGATGATAATGGCTATTCTAAGCTGAAGAGATTTTTACCATAACACAAGTGCATATGCATGGAAAACGTAGACTTGGCCTAGTGAAGTAATCTGTTTAATCATTTTGACTTTAATGTTAAATTTGACGTTGAACTTGAAAGTAAGATGAGGTCTCGACTAATAACTCTTAATTGTGATTTTTTTATACTTCAAGTGATTCCACTGAAGTAGGAATTACGTCTCTCAACTATGGATTCTCTGACTTCTCCAAAGAGTGTTTAGCATGAAGTTGATGTTTTTGAGCTATTAAGCTAAAAAATGAATAAATGTAAAGTAAAGGGCAAAAAATAAAGGAATACAAATGTGTGAATAGATTGTTTAATTGACTAGTATGTTGTAAAGAAATGTGCAAGTGTGGTATTTATAAGAAAGCATTCGTCCTACTAGCTAAAACGACAGGACCTACAAAATAGCTTTACTCGACTATTTGTGTGTAAAGTGTGTGATTCTTCCTTGTTATTGAGATTATATGGTGCCCCATGTTTGACCTAATGTTTCTTCATCCGCAACATTTTATGTTTCTTCTATCCATGTGTGCACTCCCTCCTCAGAACGTGTCTCTATGCCCATAGTCGTTTTTGTAGGTGTTTAATTGGCTGCATTGTATGGTAAAACACTAGCTGGATTCTAATGTCTTGACTGATGTCATGACATGCTGTGGAGGTGTTTGTTTGACTGCATTGTATGTTAGAATATCTAGCTGTACTCTGATGTCTTGGCTGATGTCATGACATACTTGAGTAGTATACTGCAGGATTAGCTAATACAGGATTTATTGAATGTCAAACTGGATGTTATGACATTCATCCCTGTCAGCAGATACTGAGGAATAGAACAGTTGGTGTTCTGTTAGAACTCAGTATTTATTTTCAGTCTGGTTATCAAGGAAATACCAGATCTGGCATAAGGCCTTCTGTCTGAATGTCAAACTGGATGTTATGACATTCATCATTGACAGCATATACTAAACAATAGGCAGGTGGTTTTCTGCTACACTTCAGTATGCATCTCAGTCTGTTCTTCAGGAGGATAACAGACCTGACATAAGGCTAATTGTGTAAATGTCAAATTGGATGTCTTGACATTTATTAATGTACGCTGATACTGAGGTATGGACAGATTGGTCCTGTACAGTTCAGCAAATTTGTACAGTCTGTTTTCAGGAAAAACAAACTTAGCATATGGTCCTTGATTTGGATGTCAAACTGAATGTTGTGACATTCATTCCTGACAGCGTATGCTATATTGTAGGTTATTTAGTTTTTCTGTTTCATCATTTTCTCAGGCTATTCTTCAGGGATTCAACAGCTGAGAGAAAATCCAGGAAACCAACAACCAAGCTACAATTAATGAACCTAATAAATAGCCTATTTGTTAGTAACCTAGATGTGGAATTTAGGGGAACTCGCGTGACCTTAATTTCAGGAAAATACAAGTACAAGGCCCAAGGGCTGCAGTATAAAAGGATGGCAATCCTTCATTCAGAACTGGGGATTTTAGGCGTGAAGATTTAGTGTGTCCATCATACTTCACTGCTGTATTTTTGTGTGTCTTGTATTAGACGTATCTTGTAAGCCAAGCTATTATCACGTAGATGATTGCATTGGTATAGGGTGTTCATTGAGTTGTAAGTGTTGTGTCACTCTAAGCTTTTAGGCGTGAGTGCTGTGTATCTTGATTAAAGCTGTTAAGCATAATCAAGAGTTGTTTGAAGTGTGACTTCATAATTGTCTCTAATATTGATTAAAGGTAGTAATCACTGAGGTGATTGAGGGGGAGTGAGTAGGAACTCTGATCTTAGTGTAAGATTGAAATTGCATTGGGTAGGTATTAAGTGATAGGGTTAAACAGTTGGTTTAAGGTCTGAATTAATACTACTAATAGTGGATTTCCTCCCTGGCTTGGTAGCCCCCAGACGTAGGTCATGTTGGACCGAACTGGGTAAACAATTACTTGTGTTATTTACTGCACTTACATTTTAAGTTCTGCATAATTCTTGTCTGCACAGAATTGGATGTCATAACAACCCTTGTGACATCGGAAGTCTGTTAACTAGAATTTCAATTGGCATCAGAGCAGGCACCCTGCCTGTTAATTTCTGGGTGAGATCTAGGGAAGTTACTTTCTAGTACCATGGACAAGGATGTAGGACACTCAAATAGACCACCCATGCTGGATGGTTCTAACTATGATGACTGGAAGCCTCGTATGATAGCCTTCTTAAGGTCTCTAGATAGCAAAGTCTAGAGAGTTGTCAACAAAGGATGGGAACATCCAATGAAGACAGGTAACGATGGAGTCAGTATGCAAATCCCTGAAGAAGAGTGGGACAAGGAGCAAGAGGCATTAGCCCTTCGAAATTCTAAGGCCTTGAATGCATTGTTCAATGGAATAAGTAAGAACATCTTCAGACTGGTGCACCACTGTGAGCTGGCCAAGGAAGTGTGGGATGCCCTCAAGGTAACTCATGAAGGTACCTCCAAGGTGAAGATGTCTAAACTTCAGATGCTGACCACCAAGTTTGAAAATATGAGGATGAAAGAGGATGAGACTATTCATGACTTTCACATGAATATTCTTGAAATTGCCAACACCTTTGGTGGCTTAGGTGAGAAAATGGCTGAAGAGAAACTTGTAAGAAAGATTCTCAGGTCTTTACCTAAGAGATTTGCAATGAAGGTCACTGCTATAGAAGAGGCTCAGAAGATCTGCAAGATGAAGGTGGATGAGCTCATTGGTTCTCTCCAAACCTTTGAAATGGGCTTGTGTGAGAATGTTGAAAAGAAGAACAAAAGCATAGCTTTTGTATTGAATACTGAAGAGGAGTCAGAAGCTGGATATACTGGAGGTGATGAAAGCATATCAGAAGCCATAGCCATGCTTGGGAGACAGTTCAACAAGTTCATGAAGAAGATTGATCAAAGAGGTAGACCAAATGTCAAGAACATCCCGTATGACATAAGGAAAAGATCAACTTTTGAAGAAAAGTTCAACCAAGGCAAGGGAATCCAATGTCATGGATGTGAAGGTTATGGACACATTAGAGCTGAATGCCCTACTTACCTCAAGATGCAAAAGAAGGGGCTAGCTGTCACATGGTCTGAGAGTGACTCTGAAGGAGAATCTGCTAAACATGTCACTGCACTAACGAGTGTTTGTGCCACTGATGATGACTCAAGTGCAGATGAACTGACCTTTGATGAACTTGCTGCAGCATATAAGAAGCTATGTGTCACCAGTGCAGAAGTGCGTGTACAAGGAGAAAAGCAGAAGAAGCTCATCAAGGAGCTGGAAGATGAGAAACAGAAGCATCTGACAGTCATAGAGGGTCTCAATGGTGAGATAACCTTGCTGACCTCCAATCTGGATCAAATGACTAAATCCATCAGAACGTTGAATAAAGGAACTGACACCTTGGAAGAGATCCTAAAGGTGGGACAGAAGTCTGGAACCATGTCTGGTTTAGGCTTTGTGAAAAAATCCTCAGCTGAACTCAAACGCTCAAAGTCTAAAGTTCAGAAATTCAAGCGGAGGTCACACCCAATGTCTCAACATCAGGGAACCAGGATGAATAATCATCAGAAGAGGAAATTCCAGAAATGGAGATGTCACCACTGTGGTAGGCTTGGCCATATAAAAGCCTTCTGCTACAGGCTTCATGGTTACCCTAACCAAGCCCCTCATGTCAGACCTAAGCATAAGACATATAGGCACAATGTCCCCATCAAGAAGCGACAATGGTATGCTAGGTTAGCTCACACAGCTCTAAGGGCATCTACCAGAGAAGACTGGTACTTTGACAGTGGCTGCTCAAGACATATGACTGGTATGGAGAATTTATTGGTGGATATACAACCTCACTCTACCAGCTATGTGACCTTTGGTGATGGTGCTAAAGGAAAAATAAAAGGTGTGGGTAAGCTGGACTGCTCTGGAGTTCCAGAACTGAATAATATGCTGTTAGTAAAAGGACTAACGGCTAACCTCATCAGCATAAGTTAGTTGTGTGATCAAGGGTTATTTGTTCAATTTACTAAGGAGCTATGTGTTGTGACAAATGGAGACAACCAGGAAGTTATGAGAGGATCCAGATCCAAAGATAATTGTTATCTGTGAGAACCTAAAGTCTCAAACTTCTCCACAATCTGTTCCTCAGCCAAGGAAGAGCAGGAGGTGAAGCTGTGGCATAGACGCCTTGGACATCTCCACTTACGGGGAATGAAGAAGATCATATCCAAGGAAGCAGTCAGAGGAATCCCAAAGCTGCTTATTGATGAAGGAAGAGTCTGTGGGGAATGCCAGGTCGGCAAGAAAACCAAGATGTCACACCCTAAGCTGGGACATCCTACAACCTCCAAAACTCTGGAACTTCTGCACATGGACTTAATGGGACCTATGCAGGTTGAGAGTTTGGGTGGAAAGAAGTATGCCTATGTGGTTGTTGATGACCATTCCAGATACACTTGGATAAGCTTCATCAAAGAAAAGTCAGATGCATTTGATGTCTTCAAAGAACTGTGCATCAGACTTCAAAGGGAAAAGGACAGTTGTGTTGTCCGAATTAGGAGTGACCATGGGATGGAGTTTAAGAATTCCAGATTTGATGAGTTTTGCTCGTCTGTAGGGATAAGTCATGAGTTTTCCTCTCCTATAACTCCTCAGCAAAATGGGATAGTTGAAAGGAAAAACAGAACTATTCAAGAATCTGCCAGGGCGATGATTCATGCAAAGAAGCTTCCTATGCACTTTTGGGCCGAAGCGATGAATACAGCTTGCTATGTTCACAATAGAGTTACCTTGAGAAAAGGAACCTCCTCCACTCTGTATGAAATATGGAAAGGCAGAAAGCCCACTGTGAAGTACTTTCATATCTTTGGAAGTAAATGTTACATTCTCACAGATCGTGAACAGAGAAGAAAAATGGATCCCAAAAGTGATGAAGGTGTATTCCTAGGATACTCAACTAACAACAGAGCTTACAGAGTGTTCAACTACAGGACCAATGTCCTGATGGAATCCATAAATGTTATTGTGGATGATAAAGAGGAGGGAATCGATGTCATAGAGGATGTTGGAACATTCCTTGATACTTCAACAGACACATCAGTCAAGTCTGAAGAAGTACTGGAGACTCCTCCTGAATGTGAGGTAGATGCACCCTCCAAAATGCCATCTATCAGAATTCAGAAAGACCACCCTAAGGATCTTATCATAGGGGATCCCAATAGTGGTGTGACTACCAAGTCAAGGGAAATTAGCTCAAACTCCTGTTTTGTATCCAAGGTTGAACCAAAAAATGTGAAAGAAGCCCTGACTGATGAATATTGGATCAATGCCATGCAAGATGAACTGGAGCAGTTTAAAAGGAATGAAGTATGGGAGCTAGTTCCACGACTTGAAGGGACTAACATCATTGGTACCAAGTGGATTTACAAGAACAAGTCTGATGAGAAAGGAGTAATCACTAGGAATAAAGCAAGACTAGTGGCTCAAGGATATACTCAAGTTGAAGGGGTTGATTTTGATGAGACGTTTGCACCTGTTGCTAGACTTGGGTTAATCAGATTGCTGTTAGGTGTGGCCTGCATTCTGAAGTTCAAATTGTTCCAAATGGATGTGAAAAGTGCTTTTTTGAATGGCTACTTAAATGGAGAAGTCTATGTGGAACAACCTAAAGGGTTATGTGATCCTAACCAACCTAAACATGTGTACAAGTTGAGGAAAGCCTTGTATGGGTTAAAGCAAGCACCTAGAGCTTGGTATGAAAGGTTGACTGAATTTCTGACCTCTCATGGGTACAGAAAGGGTGGGATAGATAAGACCTTGTTTGTGAAGGACACAGATGGCAAAATCATGATTGCCCAAATTTATGTGGATGACATTGTCTTTGGTGGAATGTCAGAGCAAATGGTGAAACATTTTGTTCACCAGATGCAATCTGAGTTTGAAATGAGTCTAGTTGGGGAACTAACTTACTTTCTTGGAATGCTAGTTAACCAAATGGTGGATTATATGTTTCTCTCCCAGAGCAAATATGCCAAAAACATAGTTAAGAAGTTTGGTATGGATAATGCTAGGCACAAAAGAACTCCTGCACCTACGCATTTAAAGTTAACCAAAGATGATGGAGGTCCCAGTGTTGATCAATGCTTGTATAGAAGCATGATAGGTAGTCTACTATATCTAACTGCAAGTAGACCTGATATTTCCTATGCAGTTGGAGTATGTGCTAGATACCAGGCAGAACCCAAAGTGATCCACTTGAATCAAGTCAAGAGGATTCTCAAGTATGTCAATGGGACTTGTGACTATGGTATGTTGTACTCTCATGGATCTGAGCCTATCCTATCTGGGTATTGTGATGCTGATTGGGCTGGGAGTGCTGATGACAGAAAAAGCACATCAGGAGGATGTTTCTTCTTGGGAAACAATCTCATATCATGGTTCAGCAAGAAGCAGAATTGTGTATCTCTGTCCACTGCAGAGGCTGAATACATAGCGGCTGGAAGCAGTTGTTCCCAACTGGTGTGGATGAAACAGATGCTTACTGAGTACAATTTCTCTCAAAATGTCATGACATTGTTCTGTGATAATCTCAGTGCCATCAATATTTCCAAGAATCTCATCCAACACAGCAGGACCAAACATATTAACATTAGACATCACTTCATCAGAGATCTGGTGGAAGACAAAGTGATTACCTTAGAACATGTAGCCACTGAACTACAACTGGATGACATATTTACAAAGGCTCTAGATGCTACTCAGTTTGAAAACCTAAGAGGAAAACTGGGAATATGCCTCTCTGAGGACTTATAGCAACCAATGATGTTTGGGATGTATTGTTAATATCTCAACCGATTAAACAATTGAAAGTGTGCTATGACTGGACAACAGTTCACAGCTATGTTACTTACTGCAAGTATAGTAACAAGATGTTAAGGGGATATCCTAACATAGGTGGGCCTATGTGGCTGCTGGACTTCAAGAAAGTGTTCATGCAGGAGGGGTTCAAGATGTCAGACTCAAAGTCATGGCATCTGATATGGGTGTAAAGTAAGAATGTGTAACTACTTGATCAAAGTTATGAAGCAAGATCAAGTGGATGATGTCTTGATCAAAGTTGTAAAGCAAGATCAAGAGGGGGTATGCTTGATTGAAACTGTGTCTGTAATTCTGTCATTTATGTGTAATTCTGTTTATGTTATGTTGGTCTGTAATTTAAAGTGTTGCTTTGGCAACATTTTTGACAAAAAGGGGGAGTAACACCTGTGATGCCCCCAGGACAACAGAGTGTTTTGTTAAAACAGATATTCAAGACAGATTCAAGATCCTCTACTCTGCAGCTGATATTCCACTTCTATGAGAGTGAGTATGTGTATGTGTGCTACAGTTAGAAGTTTTTATTTAACTTCTGTATATGTGCTGCAATGTGAAGTTTTTATTTAACTTCCATATGTGTGAGTGTGTTGCTACTCTGAGTGTATTAGCTAGGTTAATTTCTTGCTAGATGTGTGTTTTCCGCTGCTATGGACTCTGTTGTGAGACCAAAGTGTTTTAGCCAAAAAATTTCCAAAGGGGGAGTTTGTTGGTGTTTAATTGGCTGCATTGTATGGTAAAACACTAGCTGGATTCTAATGTCTTGACTGATGTCATGACATGCTGTGGAGGTGTTTGTTTGACTGCATTGTATGTTAGAATATCTAGCTGTACTCTGATTTCTTGGCTGATGTCATGACATACTTGAGTAGTATACTGCAGGATTAGCTAATACAGGATTTATTGAATGTCAAACTGGATGTTATGACATACATCCCTGTCAGCAGATACTGAGGAATAGAACAGTTGGTGTTCTGTTAGAACTCAGTATTTATTTTCAATCTGGTTATCAAGGAAATACCAGACCTGGCATAAGGCCTTCTGTCTGAATGTCAAACTGGATGTTATGACATTCATCATTGACAGCATATACTGAACAATAGGCAGAGTGGTTTTCTGCTACACTTCAGTATGCATCTCAGTCTGTTCTTCAGGAGGATAACAGACCTGACATAAGGCTAATTGTGTAAATGTCAAATTAGATGTCTTGACATTTATTAATGTACGCTGATACTGAGGTATGGACATATTGGTCCTGTACAGTTCAGCAAATTTGTACAGTCTGTTTTCAGGAAAAACAAACTTAGCATATGGTCCTTGATTTGGATGTCAAACTGAATGTTGTGACATTCATTCCTGACAGCGTATGCTATATTGTAGGTTGTTTAGTTTTTCTGTTTCAGCATTTTTCTCAGGCTATTCTTCAGGGATTCAACAGCTGAGAGAAAATACAGGAAACCAACAACCAAGCTACAATTAATGAACCTAATAAATAGCCTATTTGTTAGTAACCTAGATGTGGAATTTAGGGGAACTCGCGTGACCTTAATTTTAGGAAAATACAAGTACAAGGCCCAAGGGCTGCAGTATAAAAGGATGGCAATCCTTCATTCAGAACTGGGGATTTTAGGCGTGAAGATTTAGTGTGTCCATCATACTTCACTGTTGTATTTTTGTGTGTCTTGTATTAGACGTATCTTGTAAGCCAAGCTATTATCACGTAGATGATTGCATTGGTATAGGGTGTTCATTGAGTTGTAAGTGTTGTGTCACTCTAAGCTTTTAAGCGTGAGTGCTGTGTATCTTGATTAAAGCTGTTAAGCACAATCAAGAGTTGTTTGAAGTGTGACTTCATAATTGTCTTTAATATTGATTAAAGGTAGTAATCACTGAGGTGATTGAGGGGGAGTGAGTAGGAACTCTGATCTTAGTGTAAGATTGAAATTGCATTGGGTAGGTATTAAGTGATAGGGTTAAACAGTTGGTTTAAGGTCTGAATTAACACTACTAATAGTGGATTTCCTCCCTGGCTTGGTAGCCCCCAGACGTAGGTCATGTTGGACCGAACTGGGTAAACAATTACTTGTGTTATTTACTGCACTTACATTTTAAGTTCTGCATAATTCTTGTCTGCGCAGAATTGGATGTCATAACAACCCTTGTGACATCGGAAGTCTGTTAACTAGAATTTCAGTTTTAATCGGTGATACTTTAAACATGTATGTAACAAGATTAAAATATCAAATTGTCAAATTTCATTATACTTTGACTAACTCTAATATTCTCATGACTTTCGTGAAAGTCCATGGACTTAAATTTTTTTCCACTATCTCACATTTGATTGTTTTGCAATCACCTAACTTTCCTTCATCTGGGAGAACTTCGACCGATCCTTAATTCAATTCTTTATCATTATCAACTAACAATTTGTTTATATTTTAGTTATTAAAACTACTATATTAAAACTCTTTATCATCTCAAATGTTTTTTTTCTTTGGACTTTACTGAGGAATCTAATGAAGCATATTTAATGGGTTTATTATGTGGCATAATTTACACAAGGATTGAATACATTTCTAAGTCCAAATTGGAAAAGTTTTTTTTGGGTGTGAATACCATGTGGCCTTTTGGGAGAATTGTGTTTGGCAAAGTGTTCATTAAAATGAATTAAATACCTTAGTCATAGAAAAACAGCTAGGTAGTTGCTAGCTCATCCCAATATGTCGCCAGCCATTCAGAGACTGCACGGTTTGCTTTCCATCATATGAATGATATACTAATACTTGTAATTTATAAATACTTCAATGATACAAATAGTAGTACAATAGTAATGTAGTATATAAATACTTCAAGTTGCACTAGATTTCTTGTACAGTTGTATTCTTCTACAAAATTGCAACAAGAACATATTTAATTAGTGGCATAATATAATAATAGCTTAAACATGTTTTGGAAAATAATTTTGTTAAAGTAATCAGTTAGACTAAATTGTGGCCACTCCTTAATCATTTAACAAATTTATAGACATTCCCACATGAGCATTTTTATGACCAATATTGCTCCGCCGCATTTCTAGTACATATACACGAGCTTATGTATTTTGAAGTTATTGGCCCACGATTAAGAAGTGATGGAGTAGTATATTTCATCTTTGGGTATGGGATAAAAAGTTTTAATAATAGTTTTTATCCCATATCCATATTTTTCAACTAATATGTTAAAATATCAATCTTTAACCCATATATTTTAATATACTCTAGTATTTTGATCATACAATTTTGTTGGGATCTAGTCCGTTGGCATGTCCGTTTTACCTGCGTTTATTTATTGGGCAGCCAAAGGTTTTACATATACACTTTTTAATATGTTTTTAGGTGTTGTGCATGTTTCTTTTTTAGACTTTATTAAGCATGAAATCAACAATTTTTGTTTATAACTTTTAGCTTTTAAGGGATGCAAAACCTGAATGTCTATTTCGTCCTATTTTTTATAGTGCGGATCAAGATTTTAATTTTGCATTCTTAATTATGTATGTCCTATCCTATTATATTTTTTCTGATTTTTTTATAGGATGGGTCTAAACGAAGCAAACATGTTTGTTTGTCACCCATAGTCTCTATACATATTTTACAATGGACTTCAATGTTATGGACGCCCCCTCCTTATTATAATAACCGATGAGAATAGCTCAATAATACCTATATATAAAATATGTTTTTAATAGGGGTCATCAATTAAATTTGAGCCTATATATTACATTTTCTTTTTCTTTTATCAAAATTGTCCATTTTGTTAGAACAAGTTTGGATCTACAACTCTCCTTGAGTTTTTATGATAACAAAACATAGAGAACAATTTTGTACTCAAACTATTTTTCTAAGTGTGCATAAAATAGAAGACAGATTCTGACCCTAAAGACGTCCAGAGTTTGAACTAGAGGATAAATTTAAAGTGTCATTACAAGAAAGTCAAACATCTGGTTTGTTAAGTCAATGTTTCTGAATAGAAACTATCCAGATAGACTTTGATAAAGACTATGACTATCAGCATCTGAAAGTCTCAGAATTCTAAACTCCATAGACTCTGAAGTCTCACCAAGCTCTAAATACAGATTCTGAACTCTACTCAAGCTTCATTAACTTGTATACGAGGCCTATGACTAAAATGTTAAATTCAAAGGTCAACGACTGAATAAAGTGACAGAAGTACAAAAGCAAATCTACTTGCTATGTAAAGTATTGTACTTTGTACCAACGAAGTTTCTCACATCCCATCATCTTCACCAACTCTCTGTTGCAAGTGTCACTCTAACGTTGCAATATGAAGTGACCTTCATACAACTATTACATTGAAGATATTCCAATATCACCCTCCAACGAATCTATTTCTCCCTATATAAATAGGTCTTTAAAGATTGGAAAACAACTGATTTGCATAGCAACACATACACCAAGAGCATATGTGAAAGAAGTGTTTCTCACACTCATACACTTAAAATATCTTCTTTGAATATTTTTTTGTTATACTGTAATATTTTGATTTAAACTTGTATTTCTTATTTTTAAAGCAACTTGCAAATAAAAACCTTGTTTATCTTAACCTTTGGTTAATTTTCTTGAGAGATTAAGTTTAGTCAAAATTCTCAAGAAGTCATTGAGACTTAATATTTGAGTTATTTTTCCTTGAGCGACTAGGGTATAGTCAGAATTATCAAGAAGTCTTAGACAATTGGTCTTTGAGGTTTTATAATTATTTTGATTATTGGATTAAGTCTTTTTTGAGAAGGTGAAATCACTCAGGCGAGTGGCATGGACGTAGCTTAGTTAACAAGTAACTGGGATAAAAATACTTGAGTTCTTATCTTTATCATTATCTTTTATGTTTGATATATTGGGTTATAAAAGTTTTTAAATCCAGAAACCCAATTCAAACTCCCATTTCTTGTATTTCATGCTCCTTCAATTGGCATCAGAGCTCTGGTTCTAGTTTTTCACTACTTTTTGTCAAACACTTCTGGAGAAATGCTTTTAAGATTGGCGTCTTTAATATAACCCAGTTCCATTGATGAAAGACTTCTAGAAACAGACTGGATTTTGGCTATGCAAGAAGAGTTGAATCAATTCTCAAGAAATGGTGTATGGGATCTTGTGCCCAGACCCAAAGGAACCCATGTTATATTAACCAAATGGATCTTCATAAACAAGTTGAATGATCAATGAGAAGTGGTAAGAAATAATGCAAGAATGGTTGTACAAGGCTATAGTTAACAAGAGGGAATCGACTATACTTAAACTTTTGAACTAGTGGCCATGTTATAGTCTATTCATCTCTTAATTTTATTTTCTATAAATCATAATATAATTCTATATCAGATGGATGTTAAGAGTGAATTTTTGAATGACTACATTATTGAATAAGTTTATGTACATCAACCTCATAGTTTTGAAAATCACAAAAGCTCATATTTTGTTTGCAAACTCAAGAAGTCTTTGTATGGTCTAAAACAAGCTCCTAGAGCATGGTATGAAAGACTAAGAAACTATATTTAAAAAAATTATTTTACAAGAAGGAAGGTAGATACAACTTTATTTTGTAAAACATTAAAAAATGATATCTTATTTGTGAAAATTTATGTTAATGATATTACTTTTGGTTATGCTAATGCTACTCTTTGCAAAGAATTCTCTAAATCTATGCAGGAAGAATTTGATATGAGTCTGATGGGAGAATTAAAGTTCTTTATGGGGATTTTGATCAACCAAAATTCTAAAGGAACATATATCAATCAAAGCAAACATACAAGGGAACTTCTGAAGAAGTTTGACTTATCAGAGTGTAAATCAGCCAAGACTCCAATGCATCCAACATACATTATGAAGAAAGATGAAAGAAAATAGGTAGAATAAAAGGTATACAGAGGTATCATTGGATCTATCTTATACTTGACAGCTTCTAGACTTGATATTTTATTCAGCATATACCTTTGTGCTGGATTCCAAATAGATCTTAGAGAATCATACTTAACAATTGTTAAGAGGATCTTTAGATATCTTAAAGGTACTACTAACCTTGGGTTGTTTTATAAAAAAAATCCAAAGATTACAAGTTAGTAGGCTATTGTGATGCTGACTATGCTGGAGATAGACTAGAAAGGAAGTACACCAGTGAAAGCTATCAGTTTCTAGGTGACAATCTTATTTCTTGGTTAAGTAAGAGGCATTCAATAATAGAATTATCAACAACAGAGGCTAAATACATTGTAGCATTTGGTTACAACACTCAAATTCTTTAGACGAAAAATCAGCTAGAAGATTATTAACTATATGATAGTAACATTCCTATTCTTTTTTATAATACTTCTGCAATTTGTTTATCAAAGAATCCTATTTTGCACTGCTGGGTTAAACACATTGAAATCTGTAAGAACAAAAATTGTTCTACATCAGATTCCATGATTTTGATGATAACAAAGGATGAAACCAAAAATGGCACCCTAACGAAAAGTTTCTAAGTGTGCAGGGTTCTAAGGAAAGAAGGAAGAATTGATCAGATACATAATCATATCAGATACAAATTATCAGAAGACCAGAAGCATCTGAAGTAGAAACACGTTCAAGAAAGTCTAACTCTGAGCAAAACAGCAAGATATCAGAAGCATCTGAACAAGAAGTACGCTCTAGAAGTTCTGACTCTGAACAACGGTATGTCTAACTCCAGAAACTCTCAGCACTATCTGAAGAAACCATCAGAACTCAAAAGAGATCAACATCAGAAGTTAGATAGCAAGATTCCAAGATTCTCAGATACACGAAGACTCTGATCATGGAATTGCTAAATAAAAGAAGAGTAACGTTAACGTCAAGAAAAGATTTGCAAATGGATCTCCTAATACAGAAAGAGACGTTAATCTCCAATTTCAATAAAGAAGGTACTATATGTGGTAAGTAGTCATTTCAAGGAGAGAAAGTTATTCTGACAAGAAGCTATTTAAGTTATGGCGTAAATTCATTTTATTATCCATCAGTTTCAACTACTACCTCACTGATATATAAAATGGGCTGCAATCAACATTGAAGACACAAGTAGCAGGAAAAATACTGAAACATCAACGCATACAAAAACATTCTTACTCTTCAATCTTCACGAAGCTGTTGCTTGAAACGTGAAACATCTTTGTTCTTACTGTTGTAATATTTGCTTATCTTAGAAGCACTCTAGATTACATAAGTTTTATCTTTGTTGTATTTCCTCAAGTGACTCTGTGTAGTCTGTATACTTGAGAGGACTAAGAGATCTTTCTCTTAGACGTTGTTTGTAATCAATCTTTCAAGATTAGTGGATTAAGTCCTTGTTGAAGGCGAAATCACTTTGGCCGGGTGGACTGGAGTAGCTTTGTGTTATAAGCGAACCAGTATAAAATTCCTTGTGTGATTTTCTTTTTGAAAAAGCGCTTATTTTCCAAAACAATTCAAACCCCCCTTTCTTGTTTTTCTCACCTTCAATTGGTATCAGAGCTCCGGCTCTGTTATTGATTTTCTAATCAAACACTTAACAGTGTAGAGAGATCCAGAACGAGAAAAACTATGGCCCACACAAATGAAAAGGATAGTTACAATGCTAAGCCTCCTGTCTTTGATGGAGAGAAATTCGATTACTGGAAAGATAGAATCGAAAGTTTCTTTCTAGGCTATGATGCTGATCTCTGGGACATTGTCACAGATGGATACAAACCTCCTGTCACAGAGGATGGAGCTGAAGTTCCCAGAAGTAAGATGTCAGATGATCAGAAGCGAGTTTTCAAGAATCATCACAAGGCCAGAACCATACTCCTCAATGCTATATCTTATAACGAGTATGAAAAGATCACCAACAGAGAAACAGCCAAAGACATACTTGACTCTCTAAGGATGACTCATGAAGGAAACTCTCAGGTCAAAGAGACAAAGGCTCTGGCGCTTATCCAGAAATATGAAGCTTTCAAAATGGAAGATGATGAAGCTATAGAGGCAATGTTCTCTAGATTCCAAACTCTGATTGCAGGTCTCAAGGTTCTAGACAAAGGATACACAACTGCAGACCATGTCAAAAAGATAGTCAGAAGCTTGCCAAAGAAGTGGAGACCCATGGTTACTGCTCTGAAGCTGTCAAAGGATCTGAACAATATCAGTCTTGAAGAGCTTGTCAGTTCTCTCAGAAGCCATGAGATAGAACTAGAGGAAGATGAACCTCAGAAGAAGAACAAGTCTGTAGCATTAAAGTCCAGATCTGAAAGACGCAAATCTGACAGAACTAAAGCCTTCCAGGCAGAAACTGAAGATGCTGATGACTCTGAACCAGAAGATTCTGATGATGAAGAAGAATTGTCCCTCCTGACCAGAAGAGTTAAACAACTCTGGAAAAAGAGGAACAACAACTTCAGAAGACCAAGACCCAGAGGGGATCGATCAGAATCAACCTCAAAAGGTAAAACTAACAAAGATATTACTTGTTATGAATGTAAAGAAATAGGTCAATACAGGAATGAATGCCCCAAGCTAAAGAAAGATAACTCTAGAAAAGAAAGCTTCAAGAAAAATACCTTCAGGACAAAGAAAGGATTAATGGCTACCTGGGATGATAGTGAATCTGGGTCATCAGAATCTGACTCTGATGAAAAGGCCAACGTGGCACTTATGGCTACCACATCCAGGAGCAGCTCAGATGAAGAATCTGAAGAGGTATTCTCTGAACTCTCTCGATCTGATCTAGAATCATGCTTGTCAGAAACTATTAGCTCATATCAGAAATTAAAACAAAAGCTTAAAAACATAAAAGGTTGTCTTAAAGCAAAATTTGAAGAATGTGGCAAGCTTGAGATGACAATTCTAGCGCGAGAAGATACAATCAGATCTTTAACATTAGAAAGAGATGGAGCAAAAAGAAAAAGCTTAGAATTAGAAGAAGCGTTGTCTCAAGCACCACAAACTTCAAATAAAATAATTTTTGAATACGAAGAAGCCTTTCAGGAATTTCTGAAAAATGGAATAGGTAGGAGTATTATGGCATCCATGATTTATGGAGTCAGTCAGAACAATAAAAAGGGAATTGCGTATGATCCTAAGGAAGTTAAAACTTCTTCTAGTGACCAACTTAAATCTCCATTCTCATATCACTATACACACACACAAGAACAAAAATTTGAAAATGCTAGAAAACCCAAAGTCATAAGAAACTCTGGGAAAACTAATCAGAAAGGACCCAAGAGATTCTGGGTACCGAAAGATAAGATTGTGTATGTTGCAGATATCCTATGCAGCAAAGTTCAGACACCAGTCATGGTACCTGGACTCTGGATGCTCGCGACACATGACGGGAAGAAAGTCTATGTTCCAAAGTCTAGAACTTAAAGACGCTGGATTTGTAGGCTTTGGAGGAGATCAGAAAGGAAGGATCAGAGGCTCCGGAACTATTGGTAATGGTACTCTTCCCTCTATATCTGATGTTCTTTATGTAGAAGGATTAATGCATAACTTGTTATCCATAAGTCAATTAAGTGATAACGGTTATGATGTAATCTTTAATCAAAAAACATGTAAAGCCATTAATCAGAACAATGGCTTTGTCCTTTTCACAGGCAAGAGGAAAAACAACATTTATAAAATTAATCTTTCTGATTTAAAAGAACAAAATGTTAAATGTCTGATGACTGTTCACGAAGAGCAATGGGTGTGGCATAGACGTTTGGGCCACGTTAGCATGAGGAAACTTTCTCAGCTAAACAAACTTGAGTTAGTCAGAGGCCTACCTAAACTGAAGTTTTCTTCAGATGCTCTGTGTGAAGCATGTCAGAAAGGAAAATTTTCTAAAACATCTTTTAAAAAGAAAAATGTTGTTTCTACCTCTAAGCCTCTTGAACTTCTCCACATTGACTTATTTGGTCCTGTGAAAACAACATCAGTCAATGGAAAGAAGTATGGACTAGTCATTGTTGATGACTATAGTCGCTGGACATGGGTGAAATTCCTAAAGCACAAGAGTGAGTCTCACTCTGTATTCACTAGTTTCTGCTCCAAAGTGCAAAAAGAATTTGATGCTAAAATTATTAGAGTCAGAAGTGATCATGGTGGAGAATTTGAAAACAAAGATTTTGAAGAATTATTTGACTCTAATGGAATATCCCATGATTTCTCCTGCCCTAGAACTCCACAACAAAATGGAGTTGTAGAGAGGAAGAATAGGACACTCCAAGAGATGGCCAGAACCATGATCAATGAAACTAATATGGCAAAGCATTTTTGGGCAGAAGCTGTAAATACAGCATGTTACATTCAGAATAGAATCTTTATAAGACCAATTCTGGAAAAGACTCCCTATGAACTGTGTAAAGGAAGAAAACCAAACATTTCATACTTTCATCCTTTTGGATGTTCTTGCTTTATCTTAAACACTAAAGAACATCTGAACAAATTTGATTCCAAAGCACAGAAAGGTATTATGTTAGGATACTCAGAACGCTCTAAAGGCTACAGAGTATACAACACAGAAACCAAAATTGTGGAGGAATCAATTTATGTCAGATTTGATGATAAGCTTGATCCTGAAAAGTCAAAGCTAGTTGAAAATTTTGCAGATTTAGAAATCACTCTTGCAGGATCTGATAAAACTCCAGAAGCAACTGTCACTCAGAACTCTGAAGAAATTAAATCCCCAGAAATCCCAAAGAAAGTTAAAAGTCGTATCAATGTATCTGAAGATTTGATTCTGGGAAACAAAGACGAACCTGTTAGAACCAGATCTACCTTCAGGACCTCTGAAGATACTCCTCTGGGACTAGTGTCTCTGATTGAGCCTACGTCCTGTGATGAAGCACTTCAAGATAACGACTGGGTTTCAGCCATGCAAGAAGAATTAGATCAATTCACAAAGAATGATGTCTGGGATCTTGTTCCAAAGCCTAGAGGCACTCACGTTATTGGAACCAGATGGGTATTCAGAAACAAGCTGAATGAGAAAGGAGAAGTCGTCAGAAACAAAGCTCGACTGGTAGCTCAAGGTTATAGTCAACAAGAAGGTATTGATTATAATGAAACTTTTGCTCCAGTCGCAAGGTTAGAATCTATTCGTCTTCTTGTATCTTTTGCTATTAACCATTCTATTAAATTATATCAAATGGATGTCAAGAGTGCATTCCTTAATGGTTATATATCAGAAGAAGTGTATGTCAACCAACCTCCAGGTTTTGAAAATCCAAATTTTCCAGAACATGTTTTTAAACTTAAAAAATCTTTATATGGACTTAAACAAGCTCCCAGAGCTTGGTATGAACGTTTAAGCAATTTTCTTCTGGAACACAATTTTATCAGAGGGAAACTTGACTCCACACTTTTTTGTAAGAACCTTAACAATGATCTCATGATATGCCAGATATACGTTGATGATATTATTTTTGGTTCAGTTAACGCCTCTGTTTGTCAAGAATTCTCTAAGTTAATGCAGGCAGAATTTGAAATGAGCTTAATGCAAGAACTAAAGTTCTTTCTGGGAATTCAAATTAACCAAACTTCAGAAGTTACATATGTTCATCAAAGCAAATATATTAAAGATGTTCTGAAGAAATTTGACATGGCTAACTGCAACTCTGCAAAAACTCCAATGCATCTAACATGCATTCTTGAAAAGGAAGAAGTAAGCACAAAGGTTTGTCAGAAGCTCTATCGAGGTATGATAGGCTCTCTTCTCTATCTGACTGCTACTCGTCCTGATATTCTCTTTAGTGTCTGTCTCTGTGCCAGATTCCAATCAGATCCTAGAGAATCTCATTTAACAGCAGTTAAGAGAATTCTTAAGTATCTGAAAGGAACTCCTAACCTGGGCCTGATGTATAAGAAAACATCAGAGTATAGACTTTCTGGTTACTGTGATGCAGATTATGCAGGAGATAGACTTGAACGAAAAAGCACATCTGGAAATTGCCAGCTTCTGGGAAACAATCTAATATCCTGGGCTAGCAAAAGACAGTCAACTATCGCTCTATCAACTGCAGAAGCAGAATATATCTCAGCATCACTGTGCACAACTCAGATGCTCTGGATGAAGCACCAGTTAGAAGATCTGCAAATCTTTGAGAGTAACATTCCTATCTTCTGTGATAATACTGCTGCCATTTGTCTAAGTAAGAATCCCATTCTACATTCCAGAGCTAAACACATTGAAATAAAACATCATTTTATCAGAGACTATGTTCAGAAAGGGATAGTAACATTGAAGTTCATTGATACAGATCATCAATGGGCAGATATCTTTACTAAGCCTCTAGCTGAAGATAGATTTCTTTTATCTTAGAAAATCTGAACATTCAAAATTGCCCTGAATGAAGTGTGGCTCTGAAGATGTAAAATGAGACTTTGACATAAACAAATGTGTTTCTGCCTCTGACTCTGATACTTCTACCAGTTAAGAAGATATCTGAGTTAGAAATCTCCAGGAACCAATCCTTTGGTATTCCTGAAGATCAGATACATCAACACGTGGAGCACTTAGCGTCCAACCCTAGAACTTCTAGACAGCTGTCCAGAAGAAAATCAAAGGGAAACGTTTGAGATCTCCTCGAGCAGTGTGCATACTGTTGGGATTAGACATTCATTAATGAGCCTTAATCATTTTTCCCCCAAGCGTGCTAACTTGTGCTTTGTGCTAACGCTGAATAGTGTGTCGTTTTGCATGTGTTTTCATTTAGGGTATTTAAACACTTTTCTCACATTTCACACACTTATCACTCTCACTCACTCTCAAACCCTCTCTGAAGCATTTTTGCAAACACTTCGTCTTCACCTTCTTCTTCATCAACTATGGATGCTCAACAACAACAAGTTTTCAACTTTTCTCAGCAATTGGAATCCAACACCACTGCCCAAAGTTCAAGCATTCCAACTCCAACTGTTACAGGCGTTTCCATTACTCCAGTGTACAAGGAACCCCATATTCTTGATCGTCAACCTCACATTAACCTAGCAACTCCCTTTGAGGGACTGGATGTGTTATGTGAAACTCTTGTGGACTTCGACAACATGAGGAGAAATGGAGTAGATCTTACTGAAGAACTCCGTATACAAGGGTGGGAAAACTACTTCCAAAGGCTTTATGGCCCTATTTACCCAAATCTCATCAAAGAATTCTGGAGATTTGCTGATGCTGATGACCACTTCATCGTCTCCTTCGTATTGGGGGTAAAGATAGTAATTACTAAAAAGTCAATTGCTTCTTTACTAAACATGGAGAAAACTGGAGGAAAAAGGGTTTACAACATCAACCCTAGGTCAAAGTGCATTGCTGAAGTGATCAATCCAACCATCTTCAAACATAACACTGAAGGAAATCCTTCAAAAAACAAAGAGCTTCATCAGAACCTCAGAGTATGGCTCAAGATCATTCTGGGAACCATTCATCATCGCCCAGCATCAAACTCCTCTGACTACATCAATGCAGATCAGAAGTGCATTCTTTACTGCATTCACAAGGGTGTGAAGCTCTGCCTTCCTGCACTTCTCTTCAGATACCTCAGAGACTTTGTGAGGGAAACCAAAAACAACATGAAGCCCAGATCCTACATCCCTCTGGGAAGGCTTATATCTGATGTTTTCATTGAGAATGGATTGGTAGATCATCTGGAGAAGAACAGGCTGATGGATGATCTAGCTATAGATACTGGAAAGCCTCTGAACGCCAGAAATCTTAAGAGTATGGGAATTCTGAAGAAGATTCAAGTCAGACCCACTATGGATACCTCCTGGGATGCCTTGAAAGATCAGAGGAAGCTGCCCCATGGTCTTGCAAGGTTCTTCAAGAATGAACCTGTAGATGCAATCCT
Source organism: Lathyrus oleraceus (assembly GCF_024323335.1). Taxonomy (NCBI): domain Eukaryota; kingdom Viridiplantae; phylum Streptophyta; class Magnoliopsida; order Fabales; family Fabaceae; genus Lathyrus; species Lathyrus oleraceus. Next base: position 486,298,639 of record NC_066584.1, on the reverse strand, counting down.
CCTCTACATGCAGCGTCTGAAGGATGAAGGAGTTGATATCTCTGACTTCAGATTGGACGATTGTCTGGAATCAGAAGAAGACTTTGTCAGATTCAAAAGAGGTCCCCCTAAGAATAAATCTTCAAAGGCAAAGAGAGCAAGGATAGGAGAAACCTCTGAAGTAAGATCTCCAGCGCCTCTGCAAGAAACTACTGGTATGTCTGCTCCCTCTATTCCCTCTGAACAACTTATGGCTTCTTCTAATCCTCTCTCAACACCACCTATATATACAACCTCTGACACCCCACCTTCTATAACCAGAACCTCACAACCTCCATCAAATGTTAATCCTTCTCACACTACCACTTCCTCTTCATCATCTTCAGCCCCAGAATCACCCCCATACCTTGAAATCTCCTCTGACCAAGAATACTCTGACCCTAACTCCCCAACCTTAGCCCAAATTCAGGCTCAAAACCTTGCTTCACAACAACCAACACAAACACAATCTGAAGCAACTTCACCTCCACCAGAACAAACAACCAACATTACTTCTGAAGACCAACCTTCTGAAACTCAACCTCTGACCTCCACACCTCTGATATCACCCCTCCAAACACCTCTGCTGAACCTGAACCTGAAGCTGAAACTGAACCTTTACCATTAGACTTAAACCCTCTTTACGCTTCACCCCAAAGATCTGAACCTCAACCTGAAGCAGAATCTGAACCTCTAACCTTAAATCTCAGCCCTCCAACCTCTTCACCTCAAACCTCTGAACCTGACCTTTCTATACCTACCCTTGAGGAAGCCATAATGCTGTTCGCTGGGGCTTCAGTACAAAAGGTCAAGTCTCTGACCATTAACTCTGAAGTCAGTGATGATCCTGACTCTGTAAGGACACACTGGAACAGAGTCATTGGCTGGATGACCTCTGAGGCTTTTAAACTGAAGCACATCTCTGAACAAGTCAGAAACGACTTTATCAGAGATGCTGAGGCAAGACTCCAGGAAAGACTTGCAAGAGAAGCTGAAGCTAGAAGGCTAGAGGAAGAGAGATTGGCAAAGGAAGCTGAAGAAGAAGCTAGAAGGCTGGAGGAAGAAAGAGCAAGGGAAGCTGAAATTCTAAGGGTAAAGGAAGCTGAAGCTAAAGCTTTGGCTGATGCTGCTGCTGCTGCCGAAGCTGAAGCACAAGCTGCTGCTGAAGCTGAAGCAATGGCCGCTGCTGAAGCACAGCAGGCTCTGACTCAGGGGGAGTCCTCATCTGTTGTTCCTATGGTTCTCCAGACGCTGGAAGAACTTAAGAAAGATCAGAAGGAACTCCGTGCCAGAATGGATAAACAAGACTCTGTCAACGACAACATTCAGAACATGCTGGCTCTATTGCTTCAGAGAATGCCTCTGCCTCCCAACCCTTAGGCACTTAGGATTTTGTTGCTTTGCTTTCTCTGTTTCTGATGTTTACTTGTTCCTTTTGCCTCTGTTGCTTTTTATCTGAATACAATGTTTTTCTCTTCAATTTATTATTTTTGCTATGTCGTTTTGATTCTGACAAAAAGGGGGAGAAGTCATTAATAGCTCTGATGAAAATAATGTCTAAATACCTTAAGCACTCTGCAACATATTTTTCTTAAAAATTAATTTATCTAACTCTAGACTTAAGAAATTGCAGAAGGTATCAAGAAACCTCATTGCTTGGAATCTCTGGTAAGAACTTCTGAACTCCCTAGCCTATCTCAGGGGGAGCTCTTGTTTATCTGATCTGATATTGTTTATGTTTCATCTGCTAATTAAGTTTGTTTTGTCATCATCAAAAAGGGGGAGATTGTAAGAACAAAAATTGTTCTACATCAGATTCCATGATTTTGATGATAACAAAGGATGAAACCAAAAATGGCACCCTAACGAAAAGTTTCTAAGTGTGCAGGGTTCTAAGGAAAGAAGGAAGAATTGATCAGATACATAATCATATCAGATACAAATTATCAGAAGACCAGAAGCATCTGAAGTAGAAACACGTTCAAGAAAGTCTAACTCTGAGCAAAACAGCAAGATATCAGAAGCATCTGAACAAGAAGTACGCTCTAGAAGTTCTGACTCTGAACAACGGTATGTCTAACTCTTCAATCTTCACGAAGCTGTTGCTTGAAACGTGAAACATCTTTGTTCTTACTGTTATAATATTTGCTTATTTTAGAAGCACTCTAGATTACATAAGTTTTATCTTTGTTGTATTACCTCAAGTGACTCTGTGTAGTCTGTATACTTGAGAGGACTAAGAGATCTTTCTCTTAGACGTTGTTTGTAATCAATCTTTCAAGATTAGTGGATTAAGTCCTTGTTGAAGGCGAAATCACCTTGGCCGGGTGGACTGGAGTAGCTTTGTGTTATAAGCGAACTAGTATAAAATTCCTTGTGTGATTTTCTTTTTGAAAAAGCGCTTATTTTCCAAAACAATTCAAACCCCCCTTTCTTGTTTTTCTCACCTTCAAAATCAAACATCATTTTATATAATATTATGTTCATAATGGTGTAGTTAATTTAAAATTCATATATACAAACCATCAGTGGGCCGATATCTTCACAAAACCCTTCGTTGAAGATAACTTTGTTTTTATTTTTAAAATTTTGAAAATAGAACTTTGTCGAGAATAAACAAAAAATGTTTTTAATATGTTCAGACTCTGGAGAGTCAAAGTATGGCTCTGAGATATATTGGTTATGAACCAGTTAGCCCTTTAAAGTTAGGAGGCTCTCTGGCTCAGAAGATCCAAAGTCACAACCCTTATGGGATTTTCTGTCTTTTGAACTTTAAGTTCCTGATATCAATGATTGTAATTAAGTATTTTTCATGGCTCTAATGTAAGATAAATGTCCTACGTAAAAGTCATTTGAATGTTTGATGTGACCTATTAGGATAATATTTCTTTGTTAAAGAGAAAATCTCTTCATTTCGCCTCTCTTGACAGACTGCGTGTGTTTCCAAAAATTTACTTTCTTTTTCAAAATAGTTTTATTACATGTTTGTTCAAATGTTTTTTAGTGCTCATTTTCAATACTCTATAATAATGTCTTATGACGAATGTTCCTTGTTGTGTGTCTTGTTATAAATGATATTACTGCAGTCTTCATTGGTAACTGTTGAGTCTTTTTTCATTTAGGTCTTTACCTACTCCCTCATAAACGTTTTACCTCATTTTCCCTCCCTATTTAAATTACTCCTTAGCATTTTAATCTTCATCTCATTTTTTATTTGTTAAAATCTCTTTCTAAATTTTTTATCTTCCTTTAACATCTTTCAAAAATCTCACAATGTCTTCAGATCTGTGGAGTTGCATGTCCTCTTTCCATTTCCCTTGAATTATTTTTTGACTTCGATGAATTAAAGAATCAAGGTATTGATCTTCTTAGTGTTGTTTGTTCCTAGAAGTGGGAGAATTACTTCAACATGCTCAATGGACCCATCTATCCAGTTCTCGTGAGAGAATTTCAGACAAATGTGTCCCTTAAGCAGCTTAGACAGGATGCACCATGCATTCAGTCTAATGTTTTTGGTATTCCCATCACCTTAATTCCTTTTTTACTTTCTAATGCAATCCAATGCAAGGAGACTGGGGTCCATATCGACATGTACACAAGACCAAGCCCCTTCCTTGAAGACATTCTAGATAAGATCCTTGCCAAAAATAATAATATTGCAAGTGTCTCACCCCTTCTTCCCAAGGAAAACATTTGGCATCAACTATTGGTGTCAATTAATCAGCCACGTGAAGATACTCCTTAAGCACTCACCTTTTATGGCAAGCATATTATTTTCTCCATCTTGTCTAAGATCAAGGTTAACCTTCCCCTTACTATCTTCAACTTTTTGAAGAAAAAGACCATTGGCTCTCATGAGGGAATATCTTTTCTCATTCCTTTCAGAAGAGTTCTTTATGAACTTTTCCATCAAGAAGGAATAGTAGAAAAAGTGCAAGAAGTTGGGCTAACTGAGGCCCTGGAAACTCATTGGAGTATGAAGCTAGAAGTAGCTTAAGACAACTTTAGTGTTAGAATCTCTCTCTTTATAGTTTCTCCTTTCGCTTTTGTCATTTGTTCATGTCCTTATGTTTCTTTTCTTTTCTTTGTATTTTTGAATTATTATTAATGAAATTTGTTTTTTTATTTTCTCTTGGTTATATTTCACTCTGTTTGCACTTACTTCTTGTTATGATATATCGTTTATCTTAATCTTTTTTATTGATGACAAAGGGGGATAACATGAATATGATTTTGATATATCTTGTAACCCTAATAAAATCCAAACAATGCTAAAATCATGTTAAACTTAAAATTATTTTCTAAGTCTCAACTCAGGGGGAGCTTACAAGTCTCACTGTGAAGAAACTAAGAAAAGTTTGATAAGTATAAGACTGAGGGGGAGCTTACAAACCACATTATGAAGAAACGAAGAAAATTTTGATAAGTATAAAACTCAAGGGGAGCTTACAAACCTATCTATGATGTTTTATAAATATGGTTATCCAAGTAAAAATTGTTCATCAAAATACACGAATTTGTCATCATAAAAATGGAGGAGACTGTTGGAACAAGTTTGATTCTACAACTATCCTTGAGTTTATATTATAAAAAAGTGTAAAGAACAATTTTGTACTCTAACTATGTTGCTAAGTGTCCAAAAAATATAAGACAGATTTTGACTTTAAAGACGTCCAGACTATGAACCAAAGGATAATTTAGAAGTGTGCTTAAAAGGAAGTCAAGCATCGGATTTGTTAAGTCAATGAATAAAATAGATAGACTCTAATAAAGACAATGACTACCAACATCTGAAAGCATCAGAACTTTGAACTCCATAGACTCTGAAGTCTCACCAAGCTCTGAAGATAGATTTTGAACTCTAGTTAAGCTTCATCAACTTGTATACGAAGCCTCTGACTAGAAGGTTAAATCCAAAGGTCAACGACTGATTGAAGTTACATAAGTACAAACTCAAACCTACTTTCTATGTAAAGTATTACACTATGTACCAACGAAATTTCACACAGACCATCATCCTTACCAACTCTCAGTTGCAAGCGTCACTCTAATGTTGCAATATGAAGTGACCTTCATACAACTATTACATTGAGGATATTTCAACTTCACCCCCTAACATATCTATTTCTCCCTATATAAATAGGTCTTTGTAGATTGAAAAACTATTGATTTGCATAACAACGCATACACCAAGAACATACGTGAAAGAAGTGTTTCTCACACTCATACATTTAAAACATCTTCTTTGAATATTTTTTTTTTTGTTTTAGTGTAATATTTTGATTTAAACTTGTGTTTCTTCTATTAGAGCAACTTGCAAATACAAACCTTGTTTATCTTAACCTTTGGTTAATTTTCTTGAGAGATTAAGTTTAGTCAAAATTCTCAAGAAGTCTTAGACAATTGGTCTTTGAGGTTTTTTAATTAATTTGATAATTGGATTAAGCCCTTTTTGAGAAGGCGAAATCACTGAAGCAGTTCGACTCGATGTAACTTCGTTAACAACGAATCAGAGTAAAAATATTTGAGTTCTTATCGTTATCATTATCTTTTTCTATTTGATATATTGGGTTGTAAAAGTTTTTAAATCCAAAAAACTAAATCAAATCCCCCTTTCTTGTGTTTCTTGAACCTTCACATTTCGATTTTAATATGTGTGTTGTTTTGACGTCCTTTTTCTTAATTTTCTTACGCGTATTTAAATTGTGGCATAATACACCCCATTGATATGCAAGTCAATATTCGTTGTTGAATAACACTAAAAATCTTTATTATAGACACCGAATAGGTTCACGACCTTATAAACGTATGACATATACAAGAAAACGTCATGGAGAATACTAGAACATGCATCAATGACTCGTGATCAAGGCACATGGAAGGCTTGAAACTTTCCACAGTCGCACTAACCTTGTTTTAGGTCGACACAATAATATCCCATTGGTTGTCCCTCATTGTGGTCTATTATCTCATAGACATTGAAACACAAGTTTTGACGCTCAAATCTTGTTACCAAATGTGTGTTTGACTTGTCAGTTTCCTCTTTCATCACCTTCATGCAATTTTCTGTAAATAATTGACCTTAGTAAAACATTCCATTTTGAACCTCTATTTGCAAATAATGCTCCCAACTTATAGTAGATCGCTCTCACCAACATGGGTAGATTTCTAGTGCCTTTAAAAACATAGTGCATTGATTAAACAATGTTTGTTATCATGTGACCCATCATAGACCCTCGTCGAATTCCCTTGTCCATTTCTCCACTTGAATTTTATCCATCCACCTTAAAGCTTCTTCATTTGACAATATTATTTCCTTGTGGTAAATGTATGAATGATGGATGATTTTAAGTATACCCTGCATTATAAACAATGTTAACTTAAGTGTATCAATTTAATCGTAGATTGTAGGTACAATGGTAATAGATATACTTACCCATCTTCATAACTTTTTTTTGCAATTTTTTTTGTCTTTGATTTCCCTCATGAAGATTTGAGCAATGTGTCATATGCAATAGACATGTGCAAAAGGAGGATTTTACTATCCATTATAGATTTTGTCATCATTACTTAATATATTTTTAAGGGTTAAATATGTTTTTGGTTCTGCTAAATATCTTATATTTAACTTTTAGTCCCTCTAAAAGTTTCCTTCCAAGAATTGTCCTCCTAAAAAATTTAGTTTTAACTTTTGGCCCCTCATGCCAAAACTGTTGCTAAAACTGTCGCTAATTCAGTTGCTAAATAAAAAACTGTTGCTAATTCTGTCGCTAAGTTGTAAAAACTGTCACTAAGTTGCATGAGGGACCAAAAGTTAAAATTAAAATTTTTAGGAGGACCATTATTTGAAGGAAATTTTTGGAGGGACTAAAAGTTAAATATAAAAACATATTTGACCATATTTTTAATATTAAGTTTTAGTAGATTAACAAATACATTTTATGCATGCATCGGTTTATCTAGAGGACATGTCTACTTATACAAGATTCCAATTTAAGGGATGGTGATGATGCAACCATCTGAACTTCAATAACACCAATTATCAGGTTCACTTTGTGAAAATGCACCATAGTGATAGAGTTAGACTAATTTTTGGAATGCATTAGAATATCTCAGATCTGCTGAGGTGCTTCAAAGATATACACGAAAGTAAAGGGTCAGACCAATGAACTTTTAACAACTAAAAAGACTTTAACAAGTTAGAGTGTCGCCAATGGAGGAACTACCACCACTTTGTCATGGTCGACTATGTCATGTCAACCAAATGTAAATGAAGTCCTCAATGCATGGTATGATATATATTAGTTTCAATTGACTTTGTGTTCAAACCTATATTGTTAGTTGACCAACGTGAACAATCATCGTCTTAAAATGTCCAACCAAGGTAACACCAAACATACACCTATATCTCAACACGACAAAATTACTAAACCACATCACAACCTTTTATTAACACCCAAAATGAATCCATGTCATACGATAAATAAAAAAATTAAGAGTATAATCCTATCTACCAACAATAACCTTAACATTTTAATCCATCTTTCCAACAACAAACACCAACCACCAACCTATCATACTCACGTCAATACAAATAACTAACACCTCAGACAAACACCAACTACTAAACACCACATCGACATATTCTCTTTTACCCAAAACAATAATTTACACCAAATCTACCTCTTCACCAAGAATGATATCGTCAAACCATTACAGCAACACAACAAAACTTTGAACACATGGGCAACAAATTAAATTACGACAATGTGACATATCTTGATACACTTGAGAGATTCTTTCATTATGTTTGGTTATGCAATGAAATTTTAATTTTGATTGAATTGATTATGTAAAATTAATTTTGGTTAAAAGTGAGTTGGATGTAAAATGAATTGTGTTTGGATAACTTTATGCAAAATTGAATTGATTTCAACATAAAATTCAAGTTTAAACTAAAAAACTATAAATTCTACATTCAAGTAAGGTGTTACGGGTTCGAGCCGACACCCATGCATTTGATATTCATGCACATCTTACTTAAAAAAACGAATCAATTCTACTTTAGAATAATCAAATACTTCAAAATCATTGCAAAATCAATTTTACTCTTCTAGAATTGATTTTGACTTTTCCAAAAACTAAATCAAACATACACCTTATTGAGACAATGGTAAATAGATTTTTTCTCTACACCAAGGCCTCAATGAAAATTAGCACCTCGCCGGCGTGGAACCTGGAGTCACTCAAATTTATAAAAAATTGTAATACAACTATTCATATATTCAAATAATATTTTATTAGTTTGTCCAATTATTTTTTTACCAATTTTTATTTAATACTTCTTTGTCTCATAATAAGTATCTTATTTAATCTCTACACGATTCTTAAGAAAATATTAGATGCGTTGATTTTGATGATAAAATTAGTATTATCATTTACTAAAATACTATTATTTATTATAATTAGTGGAGTTGTTGAAAAAAGTGAAAATTAATAAATAGGAATATAGTAGTGAAAAAAAAAATTATATTGATATTCTAAATAAAAACTTACATATTTATCTTAATTAATAATAATAAATGATAATTTTGTAATACATAATTATTAAAATTAAGATTAGGAATAGACTTTATGGCTATTGTAACAAGGAAAAATAATGTTCGCAACTTGGATATATTAGGAAAATATGAGTACTTTGAAATATTGGTTGGAAAAGATGTGTATGGGGTAAAAAGTTCTAATAATTTCACTCTACAGTTACTACATTTACATTAATGAGAAAAGAAGAAAGACACTAGCTAGTAAAAGCTGTAGCTACTCACTTCTTTCCCAAGGGAAACAGTGTCTTGAATTTCCATGCTCCTTCGGACACATTGCAGTGCACATGCACCAATCAATTCTATTATTGTTTTTCATTACAAGCTGTAGTATAGCCAAATAAACCACCAATTTGGCAAATAAAATTAGTAATTAATAATACTACAATATTCATCACACTAACACTAAGCTTGTGGTTTGTCATGATCCCACTTACGTTAACTATGACATTAATTACAAAATGCTTCCTCATAACAGCTAAATAAGCTACTTTATGAATGCAGTTCCACCTATGATCCATGTCAGCCAATTTGGGTTCTTCTAGGACGCGTTGAATAATTATACTACAGCCTAAGAAGCTAGCTATTCTTAGAACATGTAATCATGAAAATACAACCACACTAGCTAGTTGGAACAAAGAACAAGAGAAACATGCCTGCTCAAGGGCACTTTGTGTTTAGTAATTGCAACTAGACTCTAGATTATGAATGTCCTTGTCGCCACTTGTAAATTCAGGTTTCTTAGTTGCATTTTTTAAAAATTTCATGCTATAGTCTTCGATTCAAAAAATAATCATACTAGTACTTTAAGTATGAATATGAATGAGGTGTACTATAAAAAAATTGTATTTGATTGGGAATTAAAAATAAATGGTGAAATTGCGGAGTGGTGTTGGTGAGGTAATACTTCCACGACGGATCGGGGTGTAACGGTAGGTTTAGGATTTCAACACTAAAATCAGTAAGTGAAATGAGAAGTAATATGTAAGTGAAAATGAATTTAAATACATGAAATGACATGTTTTCTCCTTATATATATCAAGAGCAGTTGAAATCGTTCGTGAGTGGTGCTATGTGTTGCGTGGACAGTCGTCTGATTGAATTAGACAATGATTGATGTGTAGGAGAAAGAAAATATATGTTTTTTTTGTCAGAGTGAAGGTTTACCTGTTTCATGCGCCTTTTTTTCTTGGAGTTCACTCTTGGGCCTTTTGTCATGGGCCTTATGAATGACCCATAACAATCATCCCCAAAGTCCTTGTTCCTATTGTGTAGAATAAGGGTTTCATTGTGCACATCCTTAAGCCGATCATTGGCATAAGTAAGTGAAGATTCTTGATAGGACGTTACTAGCCTTGTGAATAGATGCATTATATTTTTTTTCTTGATTAGTAATGTTTTATACGAAAGTCATGATGCATTTCTCTATGTCTAACAATAATGATATCGTCCATGTCCTAGAATAATAAAGTATTCTAAATAGTTTACGATGAGATCTCAGTCACTAGTGGTGTGGTTCACGCTTCCCAATGCAATGAATCACATTGTTCTCACTTGTTGGGACATATATAAGGAGTTCAAGAACTACTAATTTCTCTTTCTTTGTGATTTATGAATTTATGAATTCTTCTCTTCTTTTGCCTACAACTTCTTCTTTTGCGGTCTTTTTTCTTGCATAGGTATACATATGTAACTCATTTGCACTCCTTTTTACAATTCGTTAACCCTCAAATTCATCTCTTTAAGGTAACACTCATATCTCTCTTTCTTCCATTACTGCTTTCTTTACTGGTTTTATGAAGAATAAAGTTATGGGGTTTGGCAAAGGAAAATGTCGTTGATAATGACTGATTAGGTGGCCACGTGTAATTTGAGAAGACACTAGGGTTTTTGGTCTTCTTATTTGGAACATGGGTGTATTCCTTTGTCACAGATGTATTTTAGTAAGAACACCAAATTTAGCTTTAAACTTGCCTCATGATGTTATTCATATTCATTCCTTTCATGTGTTGACATAATTCCTTATAATGGGGGACCTCTAGTACTGAATTTGGAAGGCAACATGGGACAAATCATAGGTGTGGTTGGACCAAGATACTTTGGATACAACCTCCTCCTTTGTTGGTGAGAGCATTTTGGATCATGCCTTCACGAAGACATGATCTTATGAAGATTGAGGGGTGATTACCCTTGAGGAAAACAAGTGGATATGTAATAAATATAACGGATGTGTCATGCATCTTCATGAATTCTTATTCTCCTTGATATGTTTATGTCTCTCCGCAATGATTTCGAGGTTGGTGTGCTTAATCATTCATTAATCGTCCTTCGTAATTGCATATGGTGAGTTGGGCATACATACATTTTTTCTAGTATTGCTGTAAGTATAAGAAGGGTGTTCCGACCATGTCGTTCTTCTTATATCTATTTAAAGCCCAACACAACTCTAAGACTTAATGCATGGTCAATGTATGATATCTCTCAAGAACTGAACCAATATGTTCGAGTTCTACTCAGAGAGCGCGAAGAATTTCAAATTTTGATACTACTTGGTTATCCCCTTCATCGAGGTGGCTCATGACAACATATGTACCATAAAGCTTGGGACGCCTTATTAATGTTGAGACAAATTGTCCAAATTATGGCGTCAGAGCCATTTTTTTGGCACATTCTAAATATAACATATATCAAATGGACAATTTATCTAAAGAGGAGATTTAGTTGAAGAAACAATTGGTATCCTTATTAGAGGGTTTGGGTTTCCTAGAAGGTGTTTTCCCCTCTAATGCGGCGTCGAGGAAAAAAATAATCATAACATAGAGACACTTACTAGTGGATGCCTACTTGAAAGAGGCTAGGAAGATTATCTTTGGTGAGTAACACGGAGATCCCTCTTGAGGTTCTTTCGGTGACTATTTTTCTAACATATCTACTATTGGCATGCAAATAGGATAAAATGCTACAACACAAGTCATTCCTCTCCTGGTGGATGCTACCAACGCTCCAACTAATGGGGGGAGGGTTCGCATTTCAGGGCCCTTTTTTGGGTTGGTTACTCTTTGATCACTTACTCTGGCGGGGTGGAGGTCTGTGATTCTCCCAACCAGGTCATGGTGCAAGATGTTTTATGCTCGTCGCTGCTCATGGCCAGGGGGGGGGAGTTAGTTCATTAATCCTAAGATTGAAGAGTTTCTTGATGAAGGGTCATTTGTTAGTCGACATTGTACACTTGGACATAACTTACGGGGGCCTGGATCTACGGGAGGATCTACATCGGCTTTGGTGGTATTGCCCTATTCGCTTCTTGTCGGCCTAGGTATGAAAATGTTTGGGGAGTTTTGAGCTTCTATTTTTGAAGAAGGATTATAACTATTTTTCGAGTAAGGTTGAAGCTGCTCGCCGTAAGGAGTTAGCAGGTTTGGCGTATCATACCCGTTGGCCGTCTATTGTCTTGGCCTTTGGTGTTGTCGAAAGGGGGGAATTCTTCTTGTCTTACCGTCTTCGAATAGAAAAAGAAGTTCTTCGAGCACACGCGAATGCTCTCAAAATTGAGCGAGACCGATACTTAGAAAATATCAAAGAGGAATTTATCTTTCTTTCGAGGATATAGTTCGTTGTAAAAATTTTCGGTTATTCTGACATGTTGGCCGATAAGTTATGTTCACTTGTATAAGAGATGAAGAAGATGGGAAAATATTTATCCCTTTGCATGTAAGATGGTAGATAAGTTGAAGGCATCTTTGAATGAGGCTTGAGAAGGTTTGAAGAATACTGAGGCCTAACTTTAAGAGATGCATCTTGAAAATATTTTCTTATCAAAGGGATATGCAAAGTTAGTGGAAGACAGTTTCTCTGATTTTCATGCATCTTTCGAGAATGCATTACCAAAAGTGGAATTTTTTATACTCTAGTGCATATTTTATGAGTGCGAGTTCATTATGATTAGCAAATGGTGAATGTGAGCCAATCTCTATTATGCACGAGTCAAATGTGTAATCCTTTTTTTTATATCTGAGGTGTTTGTACCCAATATAACTTCAATAAGTAGGTAACCTTCTTGGTTCCTTCTTAGTAGTGTATACTTTAATCACTACTACAAAATATACATTTCGTAACATCATCTTACTACGACAATTTAGTCAATCATAGTAATAACTCATTTTTAGATGCTTTTTTTTCTGTTATTTACTAAAAGATATTTCACCACAGTCAAATCTAACAACCGTAGTGAAAAGTACCTGGAGTGAAAGACTTTGAATCCCAACACCAACAATTTTCCTTTTTTTATTACAAAATGAATGTGTCACTTATAATCTTATATTTATATTAAAATTAAAATACCTTTCACCACAGTCTTAAATAGAAACCTTATAAAACGTACTGACATTTCATCACTGTCATTTTTATCAATAGTGGTGAAAAGTGTTACCTATATATAAGAAAAAGTTATATCGTTTCAGTAGAGAACAATTGTATCTCTCATAAAACAAAACCCTAAAATCTATCTCACGCCTTATCCTAATCCCCATGAACGTTTGCACACCATTTCTTCACAAAACTCCCACATATCTTCTCCAACTCGTATGGATCAAGGAAATGTGTTACACTACATGCAAGACAGAAACACCAAACACATTTCTTTGATATCCTCTTCAAATTTCATGTATGTGAGACATTTCCACCTTTTATGTTATGAGTTATGATATTTTTGATGTTTTTGTTGGGGTATGTTAATATTTTTGTTGATGTATGTTGTCGTTTTTATTTAAATCATTTGTTGTTGTTTGTGTTATTGTGAATGTTATTGTTTAGGTATATTGATGTTTTTGTTTAGCTCATATATGTTGTTGTTTGTGTTATTGTTTAGGTATATTGATGTTTTTGTTTAGCTCATATATGTTGTTGTTGGTGTTATCGTGGATGTTATTGTTTAGGTATGTTGATGTTTTTATTGATGTATGCTATTGTTTTTTGTAAAGGGAAGTTTTTGTTTTTGTCGATAAATATCATTTTTTATGTTATTCTATCTCTTTATGTTAAAGTATGTTGATAGTTTTTTTGAGGCATCTTATTATTTTATTAAGGTAAGTTTTTGTTTTTGTTGATAAAGGTAAATTTTTGTGTTATTGTTGATTTATTTTTGTTGAGCTATGTCGTAAATTTTTGTGTTATTATTGATATTTTTGTTGAGGTATGTTGTAAATGTTTATGTTATTGTTGATGTTTTTGTTATTTTTAATGCTATACCTTATACATTGCAACTTTCATTACATTCAATCAACATGTCATAGAAGATGAGTTTGTTATATCGTATGTAGTTTGAGTGTTTTTCCAACCCCTTACTGAATATATATAACCTTTTGAATTGAATTAGAAAATTATAATATGAGATATTAATTTATATTGGAAAAGAACTCACACTTATCAATGTTTTACGAGTTTTTTGAAGCCTATTATTCATATCTTGCCCTTTAAAAGTTAGCACTTGATTCCATGCTTCTAATTCTTCTAGTATCACTTCCTTCACCTCTAACTTTGAATACAAAGTAAATAATACTTTCCAAAATGAAATAGAGGTGAAGGAAGTATTAGTAGAAGAATTAGAAGCATTGGAATAAGTTCTAATCGTTAAAAAGCCAAATGCGGATAATGGGTTGTATAATTTAATTTATCATATTATTGATTTCTAAATCATATTTAAAGGTTATGCGTGTAGTGAGCAGTCGGTGAAATAAGCATTCCACATAAGTTATAATAAACTCCAATAAGCATATCACCACTATTAGGATCTAGGACCATGGTGAAATGTTGTGCGCTAAGTCTTTCACTACAATTTAAAATCTAGAACCACAGTGAAATGTATTGAAATTTGCAAAAATTCAGGCGCTAGGTATCGAACCCCAGACCTCAACCTTTTACTACGATTGATTTATACAACTGTAGTGGTATGTTATGTGCTATTATGTTTTTACCACAACTAGTAACTCGTGGTGGTAAATAGGACACATACAACAAAACCCTTCTTTACCACATGCCACCATCCGTGGTGGAATCCTTATTCTAACCATTGTGAAATGTGTATTATGTAGTAATGAATTTATGCTACTTACCATTGTTTTTACCCGTTGCAACGTTGTTTTAAGCCATGAGTTCGTTTCTCTGGGAGGATACCTTGTTTTCCAAGGTCGTACTCAAAAAATTTACTAGACGTCTCTGGGGGTTGTGCTTGGACAAGGTTCGATTCCCATACCTTTTCCCCGGGTAAAAACCTGGTTTGAGGTCGACGTCATGAGGACTAACCTCTCCCTCTAGAGTGGATAGCTACCAAGAAAGGGCGAGCCCTTAATTTGCATTTTGTAGTATGTTATCTTTATCATTGTGCTTTTTTCACATGGTTTTGATTTCTTTAGTCTTGTTCCTATGGAGTTTACAATAGCACTCCTAAGTGGTTCTTCCCGGGGTTTTGATTACTTTACTCACGTGCTTGTGGCCTTGACAACACCTCGTCCTCATGGTTATCCTTTATGATCATAATGAAAAATGTTTAGTAAAATTTATTTTTGTTTTTATTTGAAGAAAGGCATTACATCTTGATGATAGGTGCAGTTTGCATATAATAAGAAGAAATTTAACCAATTGGTGTAAGCACCACTTATTGGCCACCAGGGGCATTAGTAAAGTGCGTCATATCCATCTTCAGCTTTCATCCAGATTATTCCCATATAATTGTTATGTTAGAATTATTCTCTTTACTTGTTTGGGGCTTATCACTAGGAGTGGGAAAAGGCTGGACCGAGCTAGGCTTTGCCAAGCCTAACCCTGACTTGCTAAAAAATTAATAACCTAAGCCTTCGCCTGTGGCCTATCATATGCTTATTTTTTGGCTGAGCCTGACCTTTTTAAAGGTCTTATTAGCCTATTAGCCTACTATAAGACCCCAATTTTTTCCCTAAGATACCTCATGCAATTTCATCATATGCATAAGCATTAGGATCATGCCTTGGCATCCTCCTTACCCCTCCTTCATTGGGTTTGTTTTAGGAGAGATCACCAAGTACTTTGTGATTATATTATACTTGTATATTATTATTCCACTAACCAAAATACCAAAAATATGTCTTTGTATTTGTCTAACCCTTTTGTAGGAAGGGCATGGTCTCATTGATTCATCAAGATCACATCTAGGGTTTAAGACCCTCATGAAGAAAGAGCACAACCGGGAATTGATTCAAGAATGGTTATGAAAATCATATATGAGTCCCAATGTTATCTTGATCAATTTTGCTTCAAGAGTTTAAGGGTGATTTGCCTTGGAAACCCTAGTTTGACTGGGTATCTTGAGTAACTTCTCCAACAAGCTATCTCACCAATTGATCAAATTTCTCAAGGGACACTTCAAATATCATCATATTATGTATATATGATCTACCATGAGCCAATAAAGTCAAGAGAATTGGGAATTAGCAAGTTGGTTGATGGTGGTTGGCCAGATGAATTCATCTTATAAAAACTAGGTCTCCCTAGACCCCATCTCCTACAATTTTCACCATATGAAAATGATCCCAAGAGACAACTTACTATAAAATGACGTTCCAAACAACTTCCATGTTGGGACCTAGAGCTAGTTTTTCTTGGAAAATCATTTTCTATGTTAAAACATTATAGGTCATTTTGTCTAAACCCTAATTTGAAAGTCAACTTCCCAAGGCCATAACTTGCTCAATTTTTACGAGATGGAAGATTTCCAAGTTTAAAAATTAAATTAAATGTATCTAATTCAACTTTTATGTTTGGATTGGGAGCTAATTCAACTTTTTTGAGCATATGATATGAGGCTACATTATAGGTCACTTTTGACCTATACCATTGATCAAGTGATTTTTCCAAACTTCAAAAATGCATAACTCTATCATTTAAAATAAAAATGACATGAAATTGGTGATCATTTTGAAGGTCTTTGAGAGATATACAACTTTTATGAAGACACATTTCTCATTTGAAGCTCCTATAAAAAGTTAAGCAAGGTGGAATATTGAGACATATGACTTGACACTTAGAAAATTTTTGATATGTCAATTTTTTCCAAACTTCCACCTCAAATTTCTCCAAGTTCCAAGCTCCAAATGAAAAAGTGTTCAACATCAAACTTGTTCCTCTTGATCTCACCTTTCTAAAGAGCTCAAATTCATTCATTTTGGATGAGAAATGCATAGGCTGCGCATGGCTTAAACAGGATGATCTCATTTGGCATGGATCCAACTTCAAACCACAATGCACAAGTGCCTTGCAATCCAATCAATCTTCAAAGCATTTGAACTTCAAACTTGGACCTTAAGTTATCATTTCATGGGCCTATGCGCGCCCATGCAGCTTTGGATCATCATTTTGGCAATTTTGGAAAGTGGAAGTGAGTGTGCAAATATCATCAAATTCCCCTATAAATACAACTGCATTTGCTCAGAATTAACACACACATTGCGCCAACTTTGAATCTCCATTGAAAACCCTTCACTCTCATAGGATAACCCTGATAAATTCATTTGAATTTGAGCTTGAATCTCCACTATTTTGGAATTCAATTCTCCAGGAGTCCATTGCTTCTAAGCCTTTCCATTCCTCTCCTGCAAGCAATTGAAGTGAAGCCAAGCACAATTCAAATCAAGATCCATCGTGTTCAGACCTCCATTGAAGCTAATTTGCAGAAATTTTAAACTCTTCGATTCTCTTAAATTGTTGCTCAATTCCATTGATTCTTTGGTTGTCTGGAGTCCTACCAATGTAGGCAAGAAGGTTGAGTTGCTTTGAGGCCAAATCGAAGCAACTCAGATCATGTACCTCATTTTTCAATTCCACATATCTCTTAATATATTTGGAATTGGGGGAATTGGAGGTCAGATTCGAGCTCAGTGATGTTTTTTCTTTAAGATCATGTCCCTGTTTCTTTTTTTGGTGATGGTTCATCTTGACCAGTCCGGTGGAGCTCACCGGGGAAGATGACCGGAGCTCTGGCTCCGACGATAAGGTGTCTTGCATCTGAACCATAGGATCCTCAAGCCACGTTTTAATCTGAGGCGTTTGTTTTAATTACCAATGGTATCATGCGGTTGACTCAGGAACACATGGGACGCGCGTTTTGGATCATCAAATCTGCCACCTCAATTAATGAGGGAGATCTGATGGTCCACGTCATTTAGCATTTTCTGAATTTTGTTTTAATTGCATTTTCTTCAATAATTCATATTAAATTCAATATTGATCCAAAAAATATGGGACTTTCACCAAAAAACTTCAAATATTTTTCTCTTTCATATTCTGAATTAAAATTATTTTTTGGATCATTATTAATATTTTTCATGAATTAATTGATTTTTCATTTGTTTTTAATTGTTTAAAAATATTTTTAAATGTCCAAAAATTATGAAATTTTTTCTCCAAGGTCCTTTGACCTTGTTTGACCTATGATAAATCTCATGGCCATTTCTTTGGTGTTTTGATGAGATTTTAGGATTTGGACAAAACATATTTGATTAAATGCACTATTTTATTATTTTTAATTGAATAAATGCCATTTAAGTTTTTGTTGACCATTTGTATTGACTTAATTGAGTTTGCTTGTTTGTTGTTGGGCCTTGGTCAAGGTTGATATGACTTTGTCAAGTTAATATCATTGGATTTAAGGGATTGATGGAATGTACATTCCATCTCCAAAAATGAATGAATGATATTAATTTGGTAAAAGTCCTCCTTTAACCAATTTGTGATCTCATTGATCCCTTTCCCTCTTCATCTAATTCCCCTTCTTCATCCATTCATTTCCATTTGGCTAATGACATCTCAAAGTCCTAATGCTAGTTGATTGAAAGATTAACATGAGTATGGAAGAGATTAGGCCACACCTTTTTGCATATTTTTGTGTGTGGTATGTTTAATGAGCATAGTTCATAATACCATGTCTCCAACATGCATTAACACCAAAAGTCCATTGCCCGACCTCAAATAGTTGTGACTTCTACATAAGTCTAATTATGATTGCTTAACATAGCGCTAAATTTGTGACATAAAAGGCATAAGCCTTCTAGTTAGTGAGATTGTAAGTCTCCCCTCTTCCATGGTACTGTGTGGAAACTTGGCCTTCTTTCCTTCCTTTGGAAGATGTTTTGGTTCAAGGATCCATGCTCGTGGTAAGTGGGTTGAGTGTTCTCCAAAGAATGTCTTGAAATCAAAAGCAAAACAAAACTAACTTCTAACTTACTAACTATTAACTTTTAATTTCAAGCTCTTACTTTTAATGCAATTTACTTTTAGCACTCTATTATCATTTGCCATTATACATATCATTCTAATTGTTTATGTTAATGTAATTTTCACTTTGTCCATTTGGACCATATTGTGTGATATATTTTGTTTTGTGTTCCTTTGCTTGTCTGTGTGGTCTTTGACCATTAATGTACATAATAACAACAAAAAGCCTAAAAAACTTTTGTGTGGACTGTTGGCTTGATCTGTGGACCAATTGGACTTAGAATCTAAGCAACATTCCTTTTCTAAGGGACTTGGCCAATGCCAATTTGTTGAAGAACCAAATGCTTGCAATTTGAAATTCATCTGATACATCACTCAAGATCTCTCCAAATTCATCTGCAACATTGATCATTGTTAAGCTGTTATGTTGAACCCGTGACTTGTGGAATTCATCTGCTACATGGGCTATTTTGAAGAAGATCATGAAATGGATAAGCTTGGATGAGGTCATCTTTATTTGATGCCTTTGCTCTTCAAGATTGATAATTGTGTATTTGTGAGTTGTTTGATTCTAAAAGTCCAAGGGAATTCTGGGTTTCTGTTGATATACTTGTCTATTGGATTGCTACCCATTTGGTCAGATCTTTTCAACTTTAAACTTTTAAATTTTGTGCATAGGATAGTCTATTCATCTCCTCCCCATTTCTTTAATTTCAAAATCTCACTACGCCAAAAACTGGAATAGACAGCGCACCTTAGAGGGCGCTTTATTACAAAAGCGCACTCTAAAGTGAAGCGAAAAAATAAGGAGCGAACAACTGGAATAGACAGCGCACTTTAGAGGGCGTTTTTGTAATAAAGCGCCCTCTAAGGTGAAGAAAAAAAATAAGGGGGAGATAGAGGAACAACAATACAGGGCGCTTTTTAGAAAGCGCCCTCTAAGGTTACCCTTAGAGGGCGCTTTTAAAAAAGCGCTCTATAAGTCCATGTGCATTTCCAGTTTATAAAGCGCTTTTGGAAAGCCTTAGAGAGCGCTTTCATAAGCGCCCTCTTAGGCCCCCTTTAGAGGGCGTTTTTTTTCCACAAGCGCCCTCTAAGGTCCCCTTTAGTAAACATTAAAATTATAACATACTGCGCATTTTGTTATTTCACTCTCTGTTATTTTCGTTCTTTTTCACGTTAGGGTTCTCACTACTACGATTTTCGCTACTTCTAAGGCGTTCTCCTTCCACCTCTGTTAGATCTACGACGTTTCCTCCTTCTATTAATTCGTTGTTAGCTGTTCGATTTTGACACCATAGGTATTTTTCTAATCTTCATATTACTTGGTTTCTCTTCTGACGTTCGCTATTGTTCATTTTTGGTTTCATTTTTCTTGGTTCATACATTTATTGAGTATTCTCAACAATAATTATTGTGTTGCAATGCTAGCAATGGAGACTAGGCATTATGGGTTAAATTTCACCAACTGTTCCATTTGTTTCTCGATGTAGAAAAAGGAGGAAGCAATATCTAAAACACCTTCTACCAATCAAAGGTACACTATGCAGCTTATGAGTGTATTTATTCTAGCATACATAGCGTAGCTAGTAACTTAAGAAGTTTAGGTATGGATGTTATTTGATAGAGTAAATTAGAGTCGACTATTCTTCTGTTAGCTTTCAGTTAGACCATTATACAATTCTACATATATATTTTCTAGTCAATGTTTATCTTTTGTAAAAACTATATGATGATATATAACTATGCTACAAATTAGTGCATACCACTAATGCTTAATGCATGGTTCATACATTCTCATGCTATTGAAGTCAGAGATATCTGAAAATGTTGAGAAACTAACTCAATAAACCAAAATTGTTTTGGTTTTGGGTTGTTGTTGGAGACATGAATGCCCTGTACAGAGACTAACTCAATAAAGCGAAATTGTTTTGTCTCATCCCATTTTTGGTTTCTCTTCTGAAATTGTTTTTTGTTTATTCTAATTAGTAATGGATAATACATGGATGTCTTAATTTGAAAATCTGTCGTATTTTGGTGTTATCGAGCGCATTTGGGTGTTTGATTATGAGAAGTTTCAGATTCCTATATTTGGTTGCAAGTGGGTTGAAAATAATAACGGCATTCGAATGGATAAGTCAGGATTTTTGCAAGTGGATCTTAATAGGGTGGGATACAAAGATGAGTCTTTTATTCTAGCCTCTCAAGCTAGACAAGTGTTCTATGTCAATGATCCGAAAAGTACGAAATGGTCTATAGTTCTTTTTTCCAACAAAGTAATTGATGAAAACACTGGAGATCAAGGTGATATTGATGTTGAGATTGAATCGTTTACCAGAAATGATCAAGATGTGAATATTATATCAAATGATTCATATATTAGAAATGATCATAATGAGGGTATTTGGATCAATCCAAATGTCCGTGTTGTTAAGAGACATGTAGAACATATTCCAACCAAGAAAAGAAAGTGAACTTAGTGAAAAAGGTACAGGTCAAATGATTTTAATTGTTTTCTTTATTACAGGTAAAATGGCTTTTATTACAGCAAATCGAGTCAGTTGCATAAAAAAAAGGTATAAACACAATTATATGATATTTATGCATAGAAAATGTTAATTCTTGATCTTATACTTCACCTAACTAATTTTATGATATTTTAGGTTCATGCTATTGATATTGAACAAAAAGAGGTTGTTGCTAAGAAGACTGCGGCTAGCAAAAAAAAATACATCTCAGAGATGCTTTTGCTACTTAGTTTTATTTCTTTTTAAGTTATGAATTGGTTGTATATTTAGAATCTTTAGAAGTTAAACGATTATATATCAGTGAATTGTTGTATATAAGGCTTGTTGAATGCAATGTGTGAAAAAGGGCTTCAAATTATACAGTTTTAGGTGTACTGCTTCAATATACAGGTTGTCTAAAATAAATAAAAAAATATAGCGCTTTTTTAAAAAAAAAATTTAAATAATCACCCACTTTAGAGGGCGCTTTCCAAAATAAGCGCCCTCTAAACCCTTTAAATTTCCACTTTAGAGGGCGCTTTCTAGTAAAAGCGCCCTCTAAACCCTTAAAAGTTTCCACTTTAGAGGGAGCTTTCTTTAAAAAGCGCCCTCTAAAGTGGCCCTTAAAGGGCTTAAAGAGCCACTTTAGAGAGCGCTTTCACCAGGAAAAAAAGCGTTGTCTTTACCTATGCCAGCGTCAGATTAGAGGGCGCTTTAAAGCGCCGTTATAGGCCAAAAAAAGCGCCCTCTTTTCCCTTATTTGGCGTAGTGTCTCTCCCTCCGTTTTCAAAACCTTCTTTGTGTGAACTACTTTTGTTCTAAACTTTGACCATTTTTGCAAAAAAAAAATAGAAACTTTGGCCTTATGCCATTGCCTTTTCAAATTTATTTTCTTTAATCAAACTTGTAAATATACTTAACCATACTTGACTTAAACTTTCAAAAAGCCAAAAAGAACTAACTCATTCAAATCATTTTTAGGCCTTTGTGCCCTCCAAACTTAAATTTTGTTAAAATCAACACACTCATTTTGAAATTTGTAGCACGAATTACGAGGTTTTGATCCCTCATTTTTATGTTGGTACGTAGGCACGAGACCGAAGGTCTTGTCAAACACAAAAATATAATTAATAAATTCTTTTCTCATCCCCTCATTTTATTTGTTTGTAAACATCACTTTGTATAAAATACATATGCACACAAAAAGGGCTCCCTAGGAGTACCTAGGACACTTTGGGTGCTAACACCTTCCCTCTGTGTAACCAACCCCCTTACCTGTGATCTCTGACTTTTATTAGTTTTTATTTGAAAACTTCTTACTATTTGGGTTTTGTTCGTACTTTTTCCCTTTTCCCTTGGAAACAATAAAAGAGCAGTGGCGACTCTTGTTAATTGATCTCTAGCTTGTCAATAGCTTGACGATCATGAATTTCCCGCTACACCTACTTTAAAATCATATATCGTTTGAACATATGTCAATAAGAAATTCAACTAATGTTTAAATAGACGAGAGAATCAAAAGTACAATGAGACTAAATGTTTGTTTGCATTGACTTATTTGAGCTTACATAGTAGCATAAGCGTTGTGAGATTCTTTTCTTGGGAGAACTTATAAAAACAGCTTATGAAATTACTCATAACATTTTTTCAACTAAATTTCACTATTTCTTCAAGATAACTAAGCTTTACTTTTATATTTTAAAATAAATTACAAAATACAAAAAAAAAATCATATTTATTAAAATATCCCGACCTGATAGGCTTAAAAGGCTTTTTATGGCATGTTGCCTAGACTATTTAACTAAATAGTCTTATAAAAAAGCTAGACCTTTTCTACTTTAAAAAACTTGGCCTGACCTTGGCCTGTGTAGGCTAGGTCGTGGGCCCCCTGTTAGTTGGCTTGACTTATTCCCACACTGACTTACCACCATATCTCTTAATTGCATGTTAAGGGAGGCTATATTGATATCCATAGCCTTTTCTTTGGCCTTCTTTTGATAATTAATGTTGAGCCATATGCATCTTTTGTGACCCATGTAGGTTAACGCATATTGTTACTAGCTCATCTTTGACATGTTGATACTTCAGTTTGAGAAGGATCAGGGAAGCGATTATGTCCAGAGTTGTTGTAAAGTTATAAATGCTATTACAAGGAACTACCATAATTTACAGGTCAACTGTCCTACTGTCTCTCCCTTCTCCCAAGGTAACCATCAACTCAATATATCCATACGGGAAGGTGATAAGTGCCAAATTTACATAAAATACATAAGCACTTATTAACTTATTTTGAAAACAATCAATATAAAATCCTCCAATGTATCTATAAAAAGTAATTGAACATCTGTTTAGAATTGTTTTAGTATGTATTGACCAAAAATAGGTAAAAACGACTAGAAAACCAAAAGTAAAAGCACAAAGACCTAACTAGAGCAAGTCCTTGAAAAGACAGGCTCGTTGGGCCATGATCATGGGCGTTCCCATTGAGCTTAAATGACTTAAAGGTTAAGGCACTTCGTGGTGAAGAAAGCATTTGCTCGTTGGTCGAAGATTGGCGGCTCTTCCAATGAAGTATGGCATCTAGGGCTAGTTGTAGGACATCCGACCTTGTTTAACCTATAAGAAAACATGCTCATTGGTTGAAGTGGTGGTGCACCCAACAAAGGCCCCTGACCAACAACTATAAATAGGTGTTTCCAATTCAATTCCAAGGGAGTTTCAGTAGATCCAAGTAGTACAAAATTGGAGTAAGTTCACCTTGGTTTCCAACAGAAGAATAAGAGATAAAGATTGAAGGCATAAGTTTCGTTGAAGTGAAAGGGCAGATAAACTTCCAAGCTTAACTTTATGGGATTACCAATACAATTACAATGAGTAATTTTAGATAAAAATCTCTTTGTAGGATGTTAGATGTAGTCATTATATTCATGTATTAAATAGGTCATAGAGTTTTATGTAAGTCTACTCAAGCTTTAATATTGATGAAATGTTTACTCTTAACGTTTGTTTTAGATTTTCTACCTAAAACTTATTTTCATGGTGTGATTTGACATTCGAAAGGTGCTTGTCATTACTAGATCAAATATTTTCATCTAATGGATACTATTGCATAGGCATAGGGCTGGGTTTGATATTTGTACGTACTATTGTAGGATCAATGTGGAGTCTTTCTACTTTATAACTATTGAAACTTATTGTTTTGTATTGGTTAATATACCAAGT
Source organism: Lathyrus oleraceus (assembly GCF_024323335.1). Taxonomy (NCBI): domain Eukaryota; kingdom Viridiplantae; phylum Streptophyta; class Magnoliopsida; order Fabales; family Fabaceae; genus Lathyrus; species Lathyrus oleraceus. The sequence continues at coordinate 486,274,050 of NC_066584.1, read as the reverse complement.
TACCGGGTATTAGATAATACATTGATCTTATAACATTGAGACCGGTATGAGATAAATGAGAGCAATAAATGGTAATATAAAAGCAGAGTAGAGGATCTGTAAGACCCCAATTTTGATCCTAAGATCCCTCATGCTATCTCATCATATGCATTATCTTTGGGATCACACCTTGGCATCCTCCTTACCCCTCATTCATTGTGTTTGCATTGGGAGAGATCATCAAGCACTTTTTATTGTATCATACTTTGTTTTTAATTATTTCTAACAAAAATACCAAAAATATGTCAATGTATAGTTTGTTGTTTTTGTAGGTAGAGTGTATGCTCACCTATGCTCCATCAAGCTGATATCTAGGGTTTGAGACCCTCAATGCAAGGAGATCAATCAATAAATGGTTCACGTTGGTTCTAGACATAATATAAGGATCCCTATGGTTTTCACATATGATTTTGATCAAGAATTCATCAAGATTTTGAAGTTTGTTTGCCTTGGAAACCCTAATTCATCAGGGTATCTTGTGTGACTTTCTCAACAAGTTTCTTCATCCATTGATCAAATATTTCAAGGTATACTTAATATTAAATCATATTATTCATATATGATCCTCCATGAGTCCCAAAACTCAAGAGAATGTCAACCTAGCAAGATGGTTCATGGTGGTTGACTAGAGAAAGTCAACTGGTCAAAACTGGGGTTCCCTAGACCCTATCTCCTACAATTTTTGTCATATGAAAAAGTTTCAAAGATAAAAGTTACTCAAAGTGACATTACAAACAACTTTCATGTTAAGGTCAAGAGCTATTTTTGCTTAGAATGTCAATCTTTATGGTGAAAGATTATATGTCATTTTGTCTGAACCCTAGTTTGGAGGTCAACTTCCCAAGACCATAACTTGCTCAACTTTTATGAGATGAAAGCCATTAAAATTCCATGATACAATTAAATATTTCTACTTAAACTTTGATGTTTGGAGTAGGTTCAAATTCAACTTGCAAATGCATATTCAAAGAGGAAACATTATAGGTCACTTTGGACCATTAGCATTGAACAATTGATTTTCCTCAACTTCTAAAATGCATAACGCCTTCATGAAAAATCTAAATGAGGTCTAATTTATGACAGAATTTAATAGGTTTGAAAGAGATACAACTTTTATGAAGGAATTGTTTTCATTTGAAGTCCATAGAAAAAGTTATTCAAGGTGGAAGAAGTGAACATTTGACTTATGACTTAGAATTTTTTTAAATATGTTTGATTTCCCAAACTTCCACCTCAAAATTCGTCATGACCCAAGCTTCAAATGAAAAAGTGTTAAACATGAAAGTTGTTCCCCTTGATCTCACCTTTCCAAAATGTCAAAAATCATCCCATTTGGATTAAAATTGAAGGAGTTGCGCATGGGTGCAATGTGAGGTACCATTTAGAAGAATTTCATGATCCAATTCAATTCAACAATGCATGGCTTAATGTAACACTTTCAGCATGACATGTGCATGATCTTGGACCTTTGCAAATGATTGTTTGGGATTTATGCACGCCCATGCTAGCTCATGAAGAAATTTTCTATTATTGAACTTTGGAATGAAAGTGTGTAAACAACACATGCATTGGCTATAAATAGAGAAGCAATATGATCAAAAATTCATCAACACCTTACCCAAGCTTTGCCAGACCAATCCATATCCTCCATTGCATAGAATTTCTGAGGATTTCTTTTGAAATCGAGCTTGAACTTCATCTTCTGTTTGGAAGTTCAAACTCCAGAAATTCACTTCCCTTTTCATCTCAATTGGTTTCTGCAAGCAAGGGGAAAAGAAAGCAAGCAAATCCAAATCAAGATCAAGTGAATTTGAATCAACTCAAAGGTGATTTTTCAGAAACTTCATCTCTTAGATTCTCTCTCAATTCTTCACCATTCTTTGTGATTTTTGGTTGGCTGAAGTCCTTCCAATATAGGCAAGAAGATTGAGTTGCTTTGAGGTCAAATCGAAGTAACTCAATTCATATCCTCAAAATTCAAATCCCTGTATATTTATATATACTTGGAATTAGAGAAAATTGAGGCTAGATTCATGCTCCTTAGCATTTTTCCTTCAAATTAGTGTATTCACTTTTCATTTTTCATGAAGTTGAGCTTGAACCAGACCGCTGGTGATCACCAGAGAAGATGACCGGAGCTAGGGTTCCGGTGGTGTGTTGGCAAAGTCCAAGCCATTTGATTTGATTCAAATGTTTTAATCTCAAGCGTTCATTGTGATTACCACGTGTACAATGCATTGACCAACGAACATGGTGGAATGCGCACGTGTGGCCGTCAGATCTGCCACCTCAATTAATGAGGGAGATCTGATGGCCCTTGTTTTTTTTGTATTTTCTGATTTTTTATTTAATCCACTTATTTTGATTAATTCATATTAATTTCATTTTTGATCCAAAAAAATGGGACTTTCACCAAAAATATTTAAATATTTTCCTCTTTCATTTTCTGAATTAAAACTATTTTTTGGATTAATTTTGATATTTTTAATGAATTAATTGTTTTTGTGCATATTTTTAATTGTTTAAAAATACTTCTGACTTTTCAAAAATCATGAAATTTTTTGTCTAAGGTCCTTTGACATTGTTTGACTTAGGATAAATCTGTTGGCCATTTATTTGGTGTTTTGAAGAGGTTTTAGGTTTTGACCAAACTAAATTTAATTTAAATGCATTTTTAATTGATTAATTATATAGAAATAATGTTGAGCCATTTTTATTGACTTGTGATGTTTTACTATGTGTTTGGGCCTTGGTCAAGGTTGATTTGACTTTTGTTAAGATAAAATCATTGGATTTAGGGGATTGATGAAATATACATTTCATCTCCCAAAATGAATGAATGATTTTAATTTTGATAAAATTCCTCCCTTGACCGATTTGTGTTTCTCTCATCTCCCCTCCTTCTTCATCTTCAATCCCATTCTTTCCCATCCCTTTCATTGACCAATGAAATCTCAACATCCTAAGGATAATTGGTTCATCAATAACCTTGTGTTAGATGAACCAATACAAGTATGGATGAGATAGGCCCATCCTTTTGATCTTTTCTTTTAGTGTGTGGTATGTTTTAGGAGTTTGGTCCATTATACCAAATCTCTAACATGCATTAGCACCTAAATTTTTATTGCCCGACCTCAGATAGTTGTGACTTCTACATAAGTCCAATTACGATTGCTTAACATAGAGCTAAATTTGACCCTAAAGGCATAGCATTCTAGTAAGTGAGACTGTAAGTCTCCCATCTTTCATGGTATTGTGTGGAAACTCGACCTTTTTTCCTTCCTTTGGAAGATGTCTTGGTTCAAGGATCCATGCTTGTGAATAGATGTTTGAGTGTTCTCCAAAGAATGACTTAATCAATTGAAAAGCAAAACATCACTAACATCTAATCAACTAACATTTGACTAACTTGTATTAATATTGCTTTTATTTTCAAGTCATTTACTTTATGCAATTTAAATTCAAGTTATTTACCATTCATTTGTCATTTACATAGCATTTAATTTGTTTATGTTTATGTCATTTTCACATTGCTCATTTGAGCCATATATTGTGATTCTATATATTTATTTTTGTATTTTGTTTGTGTTTGTGGTCTTAGGACCTTAAAATACTTAATAAACAACAAAAACCCTAAAAAATGTTTGTGTGGACTGTTGGGTTTGATCTGAGCTTTTGGACTTAGAATTAGGCAACAATCCATATGCAAAAGGGACTTGGCCAATGCCAACATTTCTAAGATCAAGTTATTGTGATTTGAGCTTTCATATGATGCATGTATTAGGATCCACATGAATTCATTTGCTACATGATCTTGATGCAACTGTTACTTTGATCTCATGCCTAATGTATTATTCTAAGCAAAAATAAAGAAGTATTTCATCTGATACATGAGAAGACAAAGAAGTCTGTTAGTTATGGATTTGTTTGCTTGGATGGGGCCATCTTTATTTGATGCCTTGCTCTTCATATTGGTAATTGCTTGTTGATTATGAGTCCAAAGGGAAAACGGGTTTTCTATATGACATTCTTGTCTGTTGGATTGCATCCCATTGGTCAGATCTTTTCAACTCTTAACTTTTAATTTTATGCTTAGGATTAGTCTCTTAATCTCCTCCCACTTCTTAAATTTCAAAATCTCTTCCCCTTTTCAAAAAGTTTCTTTGCTCATGATTTCAAAACTTAGACTTTATTACAAATTAGAAACTTTGGCCTTATGCCATTGCATTTTAAAACTCTTTTCTTAAATCAAACTTGTAAATGAATCTAGTCATATTGACTTGAAATTTCCAAAGACAAAAATAACTAACAGTCATTCAAACTTTTGGGCCCTTTTTGCCTCTTTTAAACTTAACTTTTGATTAAAAACAATCCACTCATTTTGAAATTGATACCACGAACTACAAGGTTTTGATCCCTCATTTTTATGTTGGTACGTAGGCACAAGTCTGAAGGTCTTGTCAAACACAAAAAATATAATTAATGAATTCTTTTCTCATCCTCACACTCTATTTGTTGCAAACATATTTTATACCAAAAACACATACACACATGAAAAAGGGCTCCCTAGGAGTACTTAGAACACTTTGGGTGCTAACACCTTCCCTCCGTGTAACCAACCCCCTTACCTGTAATCTCTGGCATTTTATTAGTTTTGATTTGAAAACTTCTTATATTTGGGTTTTGTTCGTAGTTTTCCCTTTTCCTTTGGAAACAATAAAAGCGCGGTGGCGACTCTGATTTTATTGACGTTAAGTTTATCCATAGCCTAATGATCATGAATACATATTACTAACCTATTTACTTTCATATGATAAATACACAATGATGACATATAACCCTAGCAAGTTTTCTCATGAATAACGCTACAGAATCACGAATACCGCTACAGGATCATATTACTAACCTATATTTTCATATGATAAATACATAATGATGACATATAACCCTAGCAAGTTTTCTCTCTATTAACATTGAAATCTCCATTTTACTTTATGTCGTATATTTTCTATCATTTACTTTCACACATCAAAACAAATATCAACCACTTCTCTACTTATAGTCATAAAAACCGTTGAATTGTCTCTTGAACACTATCAGTCTTTGTGGATACGATAATTATAAAACTTACTTCTGTGCTTGTAATACAGGGTTAAGAATCCTTTCAAAGTTTGTAAGTTGGATCCATCGTAAGGCCACAACTTCTCATTTTGCAGGCCTAAATTTTCAAAGAGCTCAGTGTACATGATGTTGCAGGACATTCTATCGTATATGAGGATATTGACATATCAAAATTGGCTATGGTAGACTTTATGATCAAGGAAAATATCTCATTTAGGATCCCAACTACCTTTTCACTATCTTGGAATCAAAGTATAGGTCTTTCTAGCTCCTTGGTCGAAGTTGTTCTCTCTTTTTTGCTTACACCCTTCAGCTTAGTGATTCTCCTTTTTGTGGTTCTTTTATAGAAGTTCTTTTCTCTTGGAAGACCGCAAGTAATGGATACGATGTATTGGCATTTTCCTTTCTGGTATCCCTCTTTTTCACTGATACTATCTTTTATCCCATTGGCTTCAGTCACAACATCAATAACTTTCTTGGGGGGATCTCTCCCAAAGAGGGAACTGTAGCGGTGCATTCATGACCATCAAGCTATGGATAAACTTAGCATCAATTGAAAAATCAGAGTCACCATCGCGCCTTATTTGTTTTCAAAGGAAAAGGGAAAAGTACGAACAAAAGCCAAAGATCAGAAGTTTTCAAATCAAAACTAATAAAATGCCAGAGATTATAGCTAAGAGGGTTGATTACAAAAATGGAAGGTATTAGCACCCAAAGTGTCCTAGGTACTCCTAGGGAGCCCATTTTTTGTGGGCAAGTGTTTTTAGCTGAAAATGATGTTTGATAAAAATGGAATGGGGGATGAGAAAAGAATTCATTGATTATATTTTTATGTTTGATAAGACCTTCGGTCTTATGCCTACATACGTGTAAGATCCTAATTTTGACCCTAAGATCCCTCATGGCATCATATCATTGCACATTGCATTGCCTCAAGGATCATAGCATCTTGGCTCCTTAACCCTAGGGTGGGAACTTTTATGAGTTGGTTTGAGATCACCAAGAATGCTTGAATTGTATATTATTTCTTTTCTTATTTTTGTTTACTAACCAAAAGCACAAAAATATGTCACTAACATCTTTTGTTTGTAGCTTGAGCAGTCACAAGATCCAAAGCTTCTATGAGCCCCTATGCTCATTGAGATGTCTAAATGAAGATGAAAGCAAGCATGACAATGGTTCCCAAAGCTCTCATCCATCAAATATGCCTTCCAAGTATCTCAAATCATCATTTTGATCAAATCAAACCAAAGGGCTTGAGGATTGTTTCCCAAGGAAACCCTAATTCATCTGTTCATCAACTGTGCCTTGCTCATGAAGCAACCTCAACCCATGATCAAATACAATCAAGGGAAGTTCTTCAATTCATAATTTCATGAATATTTGAGCTTATTTGAGTGTCCTCAATCATCAATTCATCAAGATATGAGGTGTGGACTTGAGAAGTTGATCAGTCAATTCATCTGACTATTTTGAAGTACACTGAGACCCAACTCTTTATGTGTTTGTCAAATGGAGATGAACCTAAGAGAAAACATGTTCTTAAGAACCATATGAACAACTTTCATGTTCATCAAAAAATGATTTGAAGCTTTTAAGGTCATCATCCATTTCAAAATATTATAGGTCATTTTGACTAAAACCCTAATTTTGGGTCAACTTCCCAAGGACATAACTCATTCATTTTTCATGATTTTGAGGTGGGATCAAATGCATTGGAAATTTTAAGGTGTCTAATTCAATTGTTATTTTGAACAATGTTTCATAATCCTAAAAGCAATACATGTGATAATGCAAAACATTATAGGTCACTTTGGACAAAAGCATTGAAATGTGAAAAAGTCCAACTTCAAGTGCCCATAACTTCTTCATAAAAAATCCAAATGATGCAAAATTTAAGTTCAAATTGATTGTCTTGAAAAGAGATACAACTTTGATGTTGAAGATTTTGTCATTTGGAACTTGCATCAATGAAACAGAAGGGCTTGAAGTTTGGCCATTTTTGAAATTTTCACATATACATGTTTTGTACCTTACACTTCATGGTCAATTTTCACTAATTTCACAATTGCAAATGACATTTTGGCCAACTTAAAAATTGATCCTCATGCCAAAAGCTTTCCAACCATTATCCATAAGGCTATGCTTAACTTTTGGAAATACCATTTTCAAAGGGATGAATAAATTGGTACAATTTTGGAAACTCATTAAAAATGCATTGCATGAGTTGAGCACACATAATCTGCACATCCATTTTGATTTCATTTGGCATCAGCTTGCAATTCCAAGTGGAATTGGGCCCTCCATGCGCCTGTACAGGCCCATGCATGGAGGCCCTTTCCATCCATGCACATGCTTTTGATCATGCATTCAACCATCACTTGCTATAAATAAGTGCTCCATGCTTCTCATTTACACAACCTAAGGGCGCCTTACATGCTGCAAGAATTTCCCCTCAACCATACTCAAAGGAACTCTCAATTTCTTTCAAAAATTTTAGAACTAAATTTCAATTTCCTTGATTGATTTTTAGATCTACAGTTCCTAAGCCTTGCTCACCTTGATCCATAGAACACACTACAAGCATAAGCATCAAGAGATCGTGCTCTCAAGCTCCTCATTTCAGAGGTTTACATCCAAACTTGTTTTCTTCGAATCTACTTGTATATAGCATATTTCTTGTTGTTGTTGGGTTGTCTGAAGTCCTCTCCATAGAGGCAATCATTTTGTGCTTTGAATTATTGAATTCCATCAAGTTCCAGTTGAACACCACAAAATTCAAGCTCTGATTCCTCTTTCTATAGAAGCCTAGAGTAGAATTGGTTGGTACAGGGGTGATGTACATCACCCCAACTTTCATTTGATACCAGGATCGTGTCATTTGGTGGAGTTTTAATCTCTGCAATTTTTGGCCGGCGTCAAAAGTTGGCCGGAGAAGACGGTGGTGTACACCACCGTCTAGTTTCCAGATCCATTCATGACCACACGATCTCTTTTCCAAATTAGATCCAAGCTGTCCCATGTTATGACTTTTTAATAGGCTGTGTGTGATGCATTGACTGAAGCGCATGGTGGATGCGCGCATGTGGTCCAAGTGATTTGCCAGCTCAATTAATAAGCTCCATCCAACGCTCCTCGTTTTTTGCAATTTTTAATTTCAGATTTCATTTTCTTTTTATTTCTTTAATTCCATTTTATTTCCAAAAATCACATCCCCTTCATTATTGGTACAAAAAATGTGAGACCAATTGCATTTTTCTTCTTTTAAATTCTAGTTTCTAAAAATGATTTTTAATATTTTTTATTTTATCATTTGATATTTTTTATGAATTTTCTCTTTTTTGGTTATTTTTAATTCATTTTAAATAGTTTTTGATATTAGAAAAAAACAAAAATATTTTTCCAACCTATTTGAATGATGATAGATCTATGAAAAATACTCTCATCAATTTATTAATTGATTTGAGATTTATTTGAGATTTTAATTCATTTAGGTTATTTTTATGCATTTTTAATTGATTAAAAATAGTTTCTGACTTCTAAAAATGCTGAAATTTTTTGTCAAACTTTGTTTGACCTTGTTGAACTTAGGATAATTCACTTGGACTTTTCAAAGTTGATTTGAAGTGAATTTGAAGTTTGACCTTTCTTTATTATTTTAATTCAAACATTATTTTACTTATGAAAAATACCAAAAATATTTTATTTATTTTCTTAACTTTTAATCTCCATCTTGCTTCTGTTTACTATTGTTTGACCTTGATCTCATCTATCTTTGGTCAATGCTTGTTGATTACTTCATTTCATTTCCACTAATGCACTTTATTCTTCTTCTTCTTCTTCTTCTTCTTTTTCTTTTTTGATCAATGAGTTAAAGATTGGTGGTTAGCCTTGATGTATGGGAGGTTTAACCTTCCTTGATTCAAATCTAATTCAACTTGATCATGGATCAAGTGAATGACTTTGCATTAAGGATAGGTTACTTCCTAATCAAGCAAAGAACCTAAATCAATACAAGATCATTTCTCATCTTCTTTTTGGCATGGCAAGTTGTAGGAGCTTGATTCACTAATCAAGATCTCTAACTTGTGTTTTTGCCTACATTATTATTGACCGGCCTCAGATAGTTGTGACTTCTACATAAGTCCAATTACGATTGCTTAACATAGCGCTAAATTGCCTTATGGCACACTAATACTAACCATTAACCATTAACCATTAACATTTAATTCTTGCACTTTACATTTATGCAATTTACTATTGTTGTACATATTATTCATTTGCTTTTGCCCTTTTGCTCATTTGAGCACATGTTTATTTTAATGCAATTTGCCTTTTGCTCACTTGAGCACATAATTGTGTATATATTATTGTGCTTGTGTTTTGTTTTGATTATTGTGGACCAAATCCAAAAATGGACAAAAAGGACTTAGATTCTAGGACATTCCCTGTGCAAAATGGAGTAAAAAGGCCTTAATGCTGAAGATGGATTAGAAGGACCAAATCTCTAAACCCACTCTTGTCCATTCTTGATTTGCTTCATGGAACCTTTTGATGTGTGTTCTTTTGTACTAGGGGATTCCTATTTAAGCCAAATTGAAGAACCATTGTCATGTGCTTCTAAAGTGAGAGATACAAGAGCCATTGCAAGACTCCCAAGAGCTTTGCTTGCTTAATTGATTGCTTGAGTATACACTTATTTGCTTGCTTATTCCAAAGGATGGGAGCTACTTGGATCATCAATATGATCTCAAGAAGGGAACTCCATTTGTGGTCTTATTTCTTCTCCTTCATCTCTTGTATGTTTAGGACTTAGCCGTTCTTCTTCTTCCCTCCACTCTAACCCAAGCCAAAACTTTTGTGCAAACATTAACACTTGTTTTCAAACATTAGAAACCTAAGCATTATGCTTTTGATTTTCAAACTTTCTTTTCATAACACTTATTTTGAATTGAATCCTTAAGTCAACTTTGACCATATTTTGTAAATACTTTTCATTGGTAAATATAACTCATTCAAGTGTTTTGTGGTTTCAATGACCACTTTCTTATAAAAAACTTTTCATAACCTTTAGCTATTAGGTTTGAGTTATCCTTGAGGTAGATATAATACTCACCTATATCCTTAGTGATGGACAATAAGTCTTCCATGCTTATTATAGGGTTAACCCCTCACTAGTATGTTGAAGCTATCCTCACATGGTGGATTTGTGGTTTTAGGTTGAGTTTTCTCCCTTGGATAACAAAAGACCTTAAGGATTTTGGACCAATCAATTCACCAACTTGTTTTGAGATTTTTACCCCGAACTACGAGGTTTTGATCCTAGTCTTTTTTAAGATGGTAGTAGGCAATGGGTTTATCCATTCAAACACAAAAATTGTAAATAACTTGTATATTCTCTTCTCATCTCCCCAATCATGTTTGCACAAACAAATTTTCACAAAAATACCAACCTTACAACAATTGTGAAAAGGGCTCCCTAGGACTACCTAGGATGTTTTGGGTGCTTAAAACCTTCCCATTGCATAACCAACCCCCTTACCCAGATCTCTGACATTTTTATTAGTTTTTGATTCGATAAAACTTCTCGGTTTTTGTTCGATTTCTAACCTTTCCTTTGGATAAATAGAAGTGCGGTGGCGACTCGACTTGTATGGTTTACTTTTGATTTAGTCCATAAATCTAAAGGTAACGAATACCCCGCTACAGAAAAGTGGCGACTCTGCTGGGGACATTTGCCTAGTGGGTTTTGCCTACTTTTCACATTTTGTTGTATTGTATTGTATATTATTTTTTGTGATATATTTTTATGCAATTTGGGATTACTGTATTGTATGTAATGATTGAATTGCTTGATATATTAATTACTTGTGTGCTTGGTGATCTTTGTGAGATGAGTTCTATACCCGAACTCGAGTGCACTTAGGATAGGAGAATGGCATAGTCATGTCGACTTGTGTGGAGTTATTCCTTAGCAAGTTGACTTGCAAGCCCATTCACTTGGTGGAGGTCATGTTGGGATCAATAATGTCACACGAGTAGTCATGGTTAGGCATTACTCTTTCCAATATAGACCTTAGAAGCCAATGACCTTAGTCTACCAAGCCCATCTTGGCCTTTTTTTAGGACGTAATGCGAAGGTTGTTCAAGTGTAAGATTTGATACGATTGTTACGCGATACTACACTCATAAGAGTCTCTCTTGAGAATATTTTTGGAATACGAGTAGTCGTTTATCCGATAATATCCGAAAGATGGGATGATGACTATGGGAACCTCTTGTAGAACATGTTTGGCAGGTTTAAACCCTAGTACACTCCCTTTGGGTGGTTCTTAACCGAGACTCCATGCTCGTGACTTGCAACAAACCTTTGATTCATGGTTGATCCGTTCTTGTGTATCCTTAATATCAATGGAACTTGGGTGTTGATAAGATGTAAACCATAATCCACCAAAATGGATGTTTGATATTAAGGATGACTTGATCCATCCCATGACCTTTGTGTGGTGTGCTTTGCTTGATCCTTGAGTGTGATTGTTGCATCCATGCATTCATGCACCCATTTGTATCCATATCATCAATAATGAGAAAATTTTCAAGGAACTTAAGAGGTCTATTTGCAAATTTTCAAACATGGATAGAGAAAGAAGGAATACAAAGAAGTACAGTTTCAGATAACCCGACTTGAAAGAGTTAAGGAATTTGAAATCCTATGTATTATATCCCTTGGATTTCAAGGCTCGTCATGGGAAGCTTTTATCTATTCTGGCTACTCAAGTTGACGAAGGTCTGATGAGTGTATTGGTGCAGTTCTATGATCCCTTGTACCGTTACTTCACATTTCCGGATTTCCAGCTTTTGCCTACGCTTGAGGAGTATGCCTATCTTGTGGGTATACCTATCCTAGATCAGTTGCCATTTAGTGGCTTAGAGAGGGTTCCTACTTCTCAAGAGATAAATGATATGTTGCATATAGATGAATCTCTGGTTGGTGCTCATATGACCACCAAAGGTGGAATTCAAGGTCTCCCTTCTGAGTTCCTCATCGCTCAAGCTACTTTATATGGGAAGGCCATGAGTGAGGATGCCTTTGAGGCCATATTTTTACTTCTCATCTATGGGCTAGTGTTATTCCCCAACATCGACTAATTTGTGGATGTGAACGCTATTAGGATTTTCTCTACTCTTAATCCCGTTCCGACTCTGTTGGGTGACACTTACTTTTCTTTGCATATGAGGAATGCAAAGGGTGGTGGTACCATTGTATGTTGTTTGCCTCTGCTGTACAAGTGGTTTATTTTGCACTTGCCGCAGACGGTCGCCTTCAAGGAGAACAAAGGATGTCTATGGTGGTCCACGAGACTTATGTCTCTCACTAATGATGATATCTTTTGGTACAACCGTGTATATGATGGTGTGCAGATTATCGACTCTTGTGGTGAATTCTCCAATGTGCCTCTTCTTGGTACATGTGGTGGGTTTAACTACAACCCTATTTTGGCACGTCGTCAGCTTGGGTTCCCCCTAAAGGATAAACCTAATAACATTCTGTTAGAAGGCGTATTCTTTCAGGAGGGTAAAGATCCCCAAGGCTTGAAGGGCATGATGGTTCGCGCTTGGCGCAAGATCCATAGGAAAGGAAGGAAAGAGCTTGGTCCGAAGAACTATATTGCTTTGGAACCCTATACCTCGTGGGTGAGGAGGAGAGCTTCCGAGTACCTTATGCCTTATGAGTATCCAAGACCTACACCTTTGGCTATGGCTGGGCCTTCAACCCTCCCTGACCAAGGAATACAGGAGTTGAGAGACGAAGACCGTTCACGTGCTTGGATCCGTGAACGAGAGGAGCTACTTCAACAACTTAGAGATAAGGATGCTTTGATAGAGTTTCTTGAACATCGGGTTATTGATGAGCCTGATGATGTGTTGACTTCTCTTCTTCCTCAGTCTTCCAAGTTCTGGAAGAGGAAGTATGATCGACTTGCCAAAGAGAAGGCAGATATGGAGGCAACCTATGAGATGAAGGTGAAGAGGCTTCGTGCAGCTTATCTTCCAGTCTCTAGAGCTTTAGATGATTGCTTATAGGGTTGCATAGGATGTTCATTTTCCTTCTCTCTTGTATTGTATTTGGTTACAAAGATTGTACTTCTTTGGTGTAAGAATATTTTCCAGATATTATTGATGTGATATTTCCATATATGTCTAAATGATTAATATTTTCAAATATTTGCAAGTAGGACTCTAAAGTTCCTATGATAAAAAAATAAATCATATGCACAAGCATTGCATGCATAATGTGTATAAGCAGGTTTTGCTTCAGGCTTCTTGTTCAATGGTCTAACTCTGTGTTCTTCATTTATTTTGAAGACAAGCTGACTCACCGGTACTACACTCGAGCCAACACTTCAGGACTGATGGATCACTTAGAGCAAGAGAATCGTGAACTCAAGGAGGAAGTGGCCAAATTGACTGCCCTGATGGAGTCATTCATGGCCGCCCAGAGCCAACCATCTCCAACGCCTTCAACTTCTCCCCAGAGGACAGTCATCTCCGAGATTGCCTCTTCAATGGTGCCTGCGGCCAGCGCCCACTTTGCACCAACTGCTATGCCAGCCGGGTTTCCCTGGGGGATGCCTGCCAACTTTGTTCCTGAGGTTCTTGCCCCCACATTTGCTTCTCTGCTGGCATCTAGCCCGGTCCTCGCCGTTCCACCTCCTGTCGTGCATACTATGCCAAGAGTAGACGACACCATCTACCACTCTGAGCCGTCTGAGGGCCCAGATGTTTATGAAAAGATGGATGCAATGAACGATCAGTTTCTTGAGCTCCACAAGGAACTCAAAACTCTCAGAGGAAAGGACCTCTTTGGCAAGTCTGCTGCTGAACTATGCCTAGTTCCGAATGTTAAAATCCTTGTAAAGTTCAAGGTACCTGACTTTGAAAAGTACAAGGGAAATACTTGCCCTCTCAGCCACCTGTTTATGTATGCAAGGAAGATGTAGACTCAGACCGACAACGATCAGCTCCTTATTCATTATTTCCAGGAAAGTCTGTCTGGTGCTGCCCTGAGATGGTATATGGGCTTGGACAGTGCGAACATCCGATCCTTCAATGATCTTGGCGAAGATTTTGTCAAGCAATACAAGTATAATGTGGATATGGCTCCCAATAGGGATCAATTGAGAGCCATGTCCCAGAAGGACAAGGAAACTTTCAAAGAGTACGCCCAGAGGTGGCAAGAACTAGCAGCACAAATTGTGCCTCCGCTGGAAGAAAAAGAAATGACCAAGATCTTCCTGAAGACCTTGAGCTCATTTTACTATGAGCGGATGATTGCCAGCGCTCTTTCTGATTTCACCGAGCTGGTGAACATGGGGATGCGTTTGGAAGAAGGAGGCAGGGAAGGGCGCCTGACTAGAGAAGAAGGCTCTTCTGCCAAACGATATGGGGCGTTTGGAAAGAAGAAAGATGGAGAGGAACATGCTGTGACCTCCCATGTTAAACCTAGAAGACCCTCGGTAAGGAGGAAGACCGTGCGTCCCGCCGGTAATCAACATCAGGTGGTACACATAGCACCTCTTTTCAGGGAAAATCAGCACTATCAGCACAATAATAACCAGCAATAGTAACATTAACAATATCAACAACAACAACACCGTCCTCAACAGCAGGCCTACCAGCCTCGAAACAATAATCAGACTAGTACCAGCTATGAGAGGAAGAGGGTCACCTTTGATCCTATTCCTATGACCTACGCAGAGCTCTATCCCTCTTTGATAGAGACAAAACTAATTACTCCACGCGACCCACCGACTATACCTACCCACCCTCAGTGGTGGTATAAGCCCGAGCTACATTGTATTTATCATTTCGGTGCCCCCAGACATGACGTGGAAAACTGTTACCCGCTGAAGACCAAGGTTCAAGACCTTGTGAGAAGTGGTATCTTGTATTTCGAGGACGTAGGTTCCAACGTTAAGAAGAACCCATTGCCCGAGCATGGGAAATCTGATGTCAACATGGTCCAGGGATGCCCTGGTAAATATAAGGTCAAATACGTCAGCCATATTCGACAATCATTGGTCGAGATGCACAGACTGTTGTGTGAATACAGTCATTACGAGCACGACCATGACAGATGCGTGTTTGCACTGTCAATCAGAGGGGATGCCGCCAAGTCCGTAAAGACATCCAAGAAATGCTGGATGAAGGTGTAATTGAAATACTTCAGAATCGCGATGGTGATGATGAAGTCAATGTGATATCTCTAGTATTTCGGATTCCAGAGCCTGTTGTCATTCGATATGATGGCTGCAAACAGAAGGCTTCTCCCTCTCTGATAATTAAACCAGCTGGCCCTGTGCCATATTCTTCTGATAAAGCTGTCCCCTATCGTTACAATGCTGTAGCATTGGAAGATGGGAAGGAGGTGCCCCTGCCCTCTACTTCTGTTGTTAATATCGCTGATGTCAGCGGCCTGACCCGTAGTGGTCGGGTTTTCTCGGCTCCGCCAAAACCCCAGGCTAACACCAAAAGGGCTGATGTTGCTGATTGTGCTGTGCGCCCGGTTGGAAATGCTGTTATTGCTCCGAATCCGACACTTGTTGCTAATAAACTTACCATTGTTGTAATAACTTCTGTCGCTGCTGGCCAGAATGAAACCATGAGAGAGGACTGTGATGAGATGCTGAGGCTCATCAAAAGGAGTGAGTACAACATTGTAGATCAACTTCTACAAACGCCATCAAAGATCTCTGTGCTATCTTTGCTTATGAATTCAGAACCACATCATGAAGCTCTGCAGAAGGTGTTGGATGTGGCATATGTAGATCATGACGTCACAATAGAATAATTCGATAGTATTGTTGCAAACATTACCGCTTGTAACAATCTGAGTTTTTGTGATGCTGATCACCCTGAGGAGGGAAGAGACCACAATTTGGCACTTCACATATCTATGAGTTTCAAGGATGATGCCATGTCTAATGTGCTGGTAGACACTGGATCAACACTGAATGTATTGCCAAAGTCCACTCTGGCTAGATTGTCATACCAGGGGCCTTCCATGAGGCAGAGTGGAGTAGTGGTAAAAGCTTTTGATGGATCCCGCAAAACGGTGATTGGAGAGGTTGAACTCCCAGTCAAGATTGGACCAAGTGATTTCCAGATCACTTTTCAGGTCATGGATATCCACCCATCATATAGCTGTCTGTTGGGCAGACCCTGGATTCACGAGGCAGGCGCCGTGACATCCACCCTACACCAGAAATTGATATTTGTCAAGAACAAGAAGCTGGTGGTGGTAGGGGGAGAGAAGGCTCTCCTGGTTAGCCATCTGTCTTCCTTTTCTTATATAGATGCTGAGGATGAAGTTAGAACACCGTTCCAAGCTTTATCTATTGCTGAGCCTACTAAGAAAAGAACTTCTTCATTTGCGTCCTACGATGATGCTAAGTTGGCCATTGAGCATGGCCTAACTACTGGTTTATGACAAATGATCAAGATGGAAGAGAACAAATCCCGGGCTGGCATAAAGTATTCTTCTGGCACTTTCAACAGGCATGGGCTGTTTCAGAGTGGTGGGTTCATCCATACTGTCCAAGACGAGGAAGCTGCTGCTATTGTGGAAGAGGATGGAAAGGAGGATTCTGGTAACTTTGTCATCCCTGGAGGGGTATGCAATAACTGGATCGTTGTTGATGTTCCAACAGTTGTCCATAAGTCAATGTAATGTTCATTTTGTTTAAAAACCCTCCTCGCATGCCAAAAGGAGGAGTGATGACATTGTTGGCTCATAAATACCATGATATTTTCATTCAGTAAATTCATGTTAACTGTTTGTTTTTCCAATTATTTTCACTTTTTGCTCTTTGCATGAAATTGGTGATCACATAAAACCTTAAAAATAGAATAAAATCAATCTTTTCATCTGCATAATGATTTGCCTTGTTTGAATTCTAAAATCTCTTTTATATCCAAAATCATTATGCAGGTTGATCAAACCCATTGAACATAATGATCCAACACCATCTCCCAACTTTGAGTTCCCTGTATTTGAGGCCGAAGAAGATGATGTTGAAGAGATTCCTGACGAGATTACCCGTCTACTTGAGCACGAAGAGAAGATCATTCAGCCACATCTTGAGAATCTGGAAACAGTCAACTTGGGGTCTGAGGATTGTGTGCGAGAAGTGAAGATTGGGGCACTCCTTGAAGAATCTGTTAAGAAGGGGTTGATTGAGTTGCTACGAGAATACGTCAACGTCTTTTCCTGGTCATATGAAGACATGTCTGGTCTGGATACCGATATCGTGCAACATTTCTTGCCATTGAAGCCTGAGTGTGTGCCTATAAAGCAGAAGCTCAGAAGAACTCATCCCGATATGGTAGTGAAGATCAAAGAAGAAGTTCAGAAGAAAATTGATGCGGAGTTTCTGGTGACTTTTACGTATCCTGAATGGGTGGCCAATATTGTGCCCGTGCCTAAGAAAGACGGAAAAGTCCGAATGTGTGTGGACTATAGAGACTTGAATAAGGCTAGTCCAAAAGATGATTTTCCTCTACCACATATTGATATGTTGGTAGATAATACAACTAAGTTCAATGTCTTCTCGTTTATGGACGGATTTTCCGGATATAATCAGATTAAAATGGCACCCGAGGATATGGAGAAGACAACATTCATCACACTTTGGGGAACATTCTGTTATCGAGTGATGCCCTTTGGTTTAAAGAACGCCGGAGCCATGTATCAACGAGCTATGACTACCTTGTTTCATGATATGATGCACAAGGAGATTGAGGTATATGTTGATGATATGATGGCGAAGTCGAGAACGGAGGTTGAACATGTAGAGCACTTGTTAAAGCTATTTCAGCGTTTGAGGAAGTATAAGCTTCGTCTGAATCCTAACAAGTGTACATTGGGAGTCCGTTCCGGCAAGTTATTGGGCTTTATTGTCAGTGAGAGAGGTATTGAGGTTGATCCTGCCAAGGTCAAAGCAATACAAGAGATGCTTGTGCCCAAAACTAAGAAGCAAGTCCGAGGTTTTCTTTGGCCACTTGAATTATATTTCCCGATTTATATCCCACATGACTGCCACATGTGGGCCGATATTCAAGCTCCTCCGAAAAGATCGGCGTCATGATTGGACCGAGGATTGCCAAAAAGCTTTTGACAACATCAAAGAGTATCTGCCCGAGCCTCCAATTTTGTCTCCGCCTGTGGAAGGGAGACCATTGATTATGTATCTGACAATTCTTGAAGACTCTATGGGTTGTGTCCTTGGTCAGCAAGACGAATCAGGGAAGAAGAAATATGCTATTTACTACCTGTGTAAGAAGTTCACCGATTGCGAGTCTCGATACTTAATGCTTGAGAAGACATGTTGTGTTTTGGCCTGGGCTGCTAAATGCTTACGCCAGTATATGTTGAATCATACGACTTGGTTGATATCCAAAATGGATCCAATAAAGTATATCTTTGAGAAGCCTTCTTTAACTGAGAGGATTGCCCGTTGGCAGATGTTGTTATCTGAGTATGATATTGAGTATCGAGCTCAGAAGGCTACTAAAGGTAGTATCTTGGTTGACCACTTGGCACATCAACCAATTGAGGAGTATGAGTCAGTTCAGTATGACTTCCCAGACGAGGAGATTATGTATTTGAAAATGAAAGATTGCGATGAGCCTACGCTCGATGAAGGGCCAGAGCCTGGATCCCGATGAAGCATGGTGTGAGTGGTTGAGACCACCAAGCATGCTTGTATTGTATATTATTTTTTTTCTTATTTGTTTAACTAACCCAAAGCACAAAAATATGTCACTAACCCTTTTTGTTTTGAAGCTCAAGTGATCATGTGCTCCCAATGCTCCTGGGAGGCTCCTATGCTCAATGAAGTGGCTAGATGAAGATGAGAACAAGCATGACAATGGTCCACAAAGTTCCTAATCGTCATATATGTTTCCCAAGTATCTCAATTTGCCAATTTGATCAAGATAACTCAAAGGGATTGAGGATTGTTTCTCAAGGAAACCCTAATTCAACTATGCATTGACTGTGCCTTGCTCATGAAGCAACCTCAACCTATGATAAAATTCAATCAAGGGAAGTTCTTTCATTCATTATTTTAGGCATATATTAGCCTATTTTAGTATCCTCAATCATTCATTCATCAAGATTTGAAGTTTGGCTTTTAGAAGTTGAACAGTCAAGTCATCTGACTAAATTGGAGATACACTGAGACACAACTTCTGATGTGTTTGTCAAATGAAGATGACCCCAAGATGAAACATGTTCTTAATAACCATATGAACAACTTTAATGTTCATAAAAAATTCATTTGAAACATGGAAGGTCATCATTCATTTCAAAACATTATAGGTCATTTTGACTGAAACCCTAATTTTGGGTCAACTTCCCAAAGACCTAACTTCCTTATTTTTTATGATTTTGAGGTTAGACCAATTCAATTGGAAAGCTTAAGATGTCTACTTAAAATGTTATGTTGGACAAGATTTCATAATCCTAAAATAAACGCATGTGATAATACAAAACATTATAGGTCACTTTGGAACAAAACCATTGAACTTGAAAAATGTCCAACTTTAAGTGCCAATAAATTTCTCATTAAAAATCCAAATGATGCCAAATTCAAGTCTAAATTTATCACCTTGAAAATATCTACAACTTTGGTATTGGATGTTTTTCCATTTGAGGCTTGCATCACTGAAACAGAAGGGCTTGAAGTTGATCACTTTTGGTAAAAAATTTCAAAGGAAACCGAGACATGTTTTGTACCTCAAACTTCAAAGCCAGTTTTCATAAATTTCCAAACTCCAAATGGATTTTTCCCAACATAGCTTTTGTTCCTTATGTCAAGAGATTTCCAACCATTACTCACATGACAATGTTTGGATTTTCCATGTGTGACTTTCGAAGAGCTCAATGTTTAGGTCCAATTATGCAATTCACTTTGTAACTTCATGCACAAGCCAATGCAACTCAAATTACACGTCCAAACCATCTGCATTTGAGTTCAGCTTGCATTTCCATCCACTTTTAGGCCTCACATGCGCCTGTACACGCCCATGCATGGAGGATTCAAAGTTCATGCACACGAGCATTTCACTACCTTGCATCAGGTTCAGCTATAAATAGAGGGCCTTGCTCATTCAAATTTCAGCCTCAAGGTGATCTGAAACCCTGCTGAATTGGAAACCCAACCTCACTCAAAGGAATTTCAATTTTCATTTCTCAAATTCAAGCTTGAATTTCAACATCCTTAGTTGATCTTTAAGTCTTAATTCCTTAGCCTTGCATCCTCATTACATCTCTAGATCAAATTGGAATCAAAAGCTTGAAGAAATCGTGATGTTTAAAGCTGCACTTCAAAGGTATATCACTCAACTATTTTGATCTGGATGTTGAAATACAATGTGAATTGCTTGAGTTTGAACTGTTTTCCGAAGTCTTCGAGCAAGAGGCAGGCCAGTGGTAGTCTTAATTTCATGATTTGGGACATTTCAGTTTGTGCACCCTGATATTCAAGCTCTGATTTCTCATTAAATAGAGACATTGAGGAAGATCCAAGGTTACAGGGGTGATGTACATCACCCCAGCTTCATTTTGGTACCTTATTTGTTCATTTTAATTGAGATTGAAAACCCTGCGCATGGTGGCCGGAGTTTGTTCTTTGGCCGGAGAAGATGGTGGTTTCCACCACCATCCCCATGTGGATGCTTCCAGTTCCCTTGGATCTGTTTGAAATGTTATAATCCTGGCCATTATTCTTGTTGACTTGTTTAAAATGCTTATCTTGCGTGCTTGACTTTGGAACATGGTGCATCAGTGCTTCTGGACCGCTTGATAACGCCACGTCAATTAATGAAACAAATCCAATGGATGTGCATTTTTCCTATTTTTTATTTTCTGTTTTATTTTCATTAATTACTTTTATTTTCAAAAATTCATAACTATTTTATTTGAAGTCACAAAAATATGAGACCAACACCAAATTTTTTCTTGAAAAATCTAGTTTCATAATTTGATTTTTAATTATTTTTGTGACTTCGTTTAATATTTTTTGTGAATTATTTGGTTTTTAATAGTTTTTAATTCATTTTAAATACTTTTTGATATCTGAAAAATCCAAAAATATTTTCTTAACACATATGGATCATGATAAGTCTATGAAGAATAGTCTCATCAATTTCTTAATTAATTTGATATTTATTTGAGATTTTAATTCATTTGTGTTATTTTTCATTGTTTTTAATTGATTTTAAATAGTTTCTGTTTTCAAAAAATTGTTGAGAATTTTTTTCAAACTTTGTTTGACCATATTAGACCTATGAGAATTCAATTGGACTTGTTGAAGTTGATTTGAATTGAATTTGAGGTTTGACCATATTCTGTCCATTTTAATTTTGCATTTATTTTAATACAAAAAATATCAAAAAAATATGTTTGACTTGTTGACTTCTAATCTTCATTTATCTTCTGTTTAACATTGGTTGATGATGATTTGATTCACTTTTGACCAATTGTATTTGACACTTTATTTCTCCTTTTATTCATTTCATCTTCATCTCATTTCTTCTTTTTATTTTGGCCAATGAGTTAATGATTTGTGTTTGGTCTTGACATATGAGAGGCTTAACCTTCTTTGATCCAAATCAAACTTAACTTGATCAAAGATCAAGTGAGTTGCTTTGTGTCCAAGATAGGTTGCTTCTTGGTCAAGCAAAAAACCTAAAGTCCATACAAGGCTTTCCTTCTTTTCTTTTGGCATGGCAAGTTGTAGGAGCTTGGCTTACTAGTCACGACCTCTAACTTGTGTTTATTTGCCTATAATTTTATTGACCGGCCTCAGATAGGTGTAACTACTACACTAGTCCACTTACGATTGCTTAACATAGCGCTAAATTGTCTTATGGCACACTAACATTAACCATACTAACTACTAACTTTAATTCAAGCATTTAATTTCTTGCAATTTACTTTAATGCAATTTACTTTCTTGCTCATTTATTGATATTGCTTTTCACTTAGCTCACTTGAGCTCATATTTTATGTTTATGTCATTTTCCTTTTGCTCAGTTGAGCTCATCATTGTGTAAATATATTGTTGCCTTGTGTTTGTTTTGTCTTTGTTTGTGTGAACCCAATGCAAAAAGGAGAAAGGACTTAGAATTAGGACCTTACCTATGCTTAAAGGAGTTCAACAGCAACTAGGCCTCATGCCTTTAGAATTCTAAACTTGTTGAAGAGCAACTAGGCCTCATGCCTTTAGAATGCTAAATATTAAAGTTGACTTCAAAGGACCCCTAATCTAAACTCATTCTTTGTCCATTCCTCTTATTGTGTTGTGAACTTTTTGATGTTTGTTCTTGTGTGATAGGGATTCCATCTTGAGATAGTAAGAAGGACCATTGTCATGAATATCCAAGTTATGAGAGACAAGCCAAATGGAGATCCTAGGAGCTTGAATGAATATTTGTTTTGCTTGCTTGTTTGCTTGCTAAGTCCAAAGGAAAGGAGCATCTTGAATCATCTTTATGATTTCAAGAAAAGGAACTCCAAGGGTTTTATCTCTTCTCTTATCTTTGTATGCTTTAGGACTAGCCCTTCTCTTCTTCTCTCCATTCTAACCCAAGCCAAAGTCTTTTTGTGCAAACTTTGACATTGTTTTCAAACTAGAAACCTAGGCCTTAGGCCTTTGACTTTTCAAAAATCTTTTCATTAATACTCATTATGAATGAATCTTAATCATACTTTGACTTCATTTTGTAAATACTTCTAACTTGTAAATACAACTCACTTCAAGTGTTTTTTTGTGGTTCCAATGGCCACCTTTGTTAAAACCCTTTTTCATAAATATTCGTCATAGGTTTGAGTTATCATAGTGGTTGATGTAAACCTCACCTTATCCTTAGTGATTGGACTATAAGTCTTCCATACTTATTATAGGGTTAACCCCTCACTAGCATGTTGAAGCTCTCCTCACATGGTGGATTGTTGGTTTAGGTTGAGTTTTCTCCCTTTGATAACAAAAGACCTTAAGGCTTTTGATCAAATCAACTCACCAATCTTTTGAGATTTTTACCCCGAACTACGAGGTTATGATCCTACCTTTGTGATGGTACGTAGGCAATGGGTCCATCCATTCAAACAACAAAATTGTAAATATAATATATTCTCTTCTCACCCCTCCAATCTTTTGCACATATTTTCACAAATACCAACATACAACACATATTCGAAAAAAGAGTTCCCTTAGAGTACTAAGGATGTCTTGGGTGCTTAAAACCTTCCCATTTCATAACCAACCCCCTTACCTAGATCTCTGATATTTTTATTAGTTTTTGATTTGATAAAACTTCTTACTTGGTTTTTGTTCGCTTTTTAACCTTTCCTTTGGATAAATAAATGTGCAGTGGCGACTCGAATTGTATGCTTACTTTTGGTTTAGTCAATAAACCATAAGGTAACGAATACCCCGCTACACTATCCTAGACAAAAATTAAAAGTTAAGACTTGAAAATATCTGACCAATGGGATGCAATCCATAAGACAAGAATGTCAGATAGAAACCGATTTCCTTTGGACTTTTGAGCAGACAATAAGGATAAGCAATATCCAAGCAATTATATAAATGCCAAGGCATCAAATAAAGATAGCCATAATATCCAAGAAATCACTCCAATATCAAGCAGTCTTCAATATCTTCAAATGTATCAGATGAAATATTTCCTTGGTAAACTCACAGAAACAATCATCAGCCACAAACAATAAGAATAGTATGACAAATTAAGCACAGAGACAAAATAATAGATGAGTCCAAAAGCACTCAGGGGTTTGCATCAGGTGAAAGGCACAATCAACAATAACTTAATCCCATCATATTGGCATTTGCCAAGTCCTTAAAGCATAGGGAATGTTACGTACTTCTAAGTCCAAAAGCTCAGATCAAGTCCAACAGTCCACCAACATATTTTTTAGAGTTTTTGTTGTTATTAAGTATTTTACGGTCCTAAGAATGACTTAAATAATTAAAACTCTTCTATGTGTTGGTTATGAAATGGGAAGGTTTTAAGCAGGGAAGTTCCTGCAAGTTTTTGTTGTTATTAAGTTTTAATTATTTAAGTCATTCTTTGGAGAACACTCAACCATTCATTCATAAGTATGAATCCATGAACCAACACATCATCTATGAGAAGGGCTCCAACTTGGATAAATCAAAAAGTATGTCACTAGCTCTCATGAATGGAAAAAGGGTCATGTTTTTACACAATGCCATGAAGAATGGGAGACTTACAATCTCACTTACAAGAATGATATGCCTTGCGGGACAAATTTAGCTCTATGTTAAGCAATCATAATTGGACTCATGTAGAAGTCACAACTATCTGAGGTCGGGCAATAAAGATATTGGTGTTAATGCATGTTAGAGAATTGGTACAAAGAACCAAGCTCGTAAAACATACCACACACAAAAATAAAGATGGGATGAACCTATCTCAATCCAGCTCATGTTGATTTATCTGACACAAGGTCATTGATGAATCAACTAGCATTTGGATATTAGAGAAATCATTGGTTAATGATGGATTGGGAAAGAATAGGGATGAAGATGAAGAGGGAATGGGAAGTAGAAACCCAAATTGATCACATGAGGAAATTCATCTGATCAATACTATCCATTCATTTTAGAGGATGAAATGTACATTTCATCAATCCCCTAAATCCAATAGTATTGGTAAAACAAAAGTCAAATCAACCATGACCATGGCCAAACAGAAAGTCAAACACCATAAGATCAATTAAATGGCTCAACAAATTTTTTAAACAATTAATCAATTAAAAATCAATTTTAAAATGAATAAAATGCATTTTTAAATGGACAAAACCTCAAATCCCTTCAAATTGTCAAATAAATGGCCAAGAGATTTATCCTAGGTCAAACAAGGTCAAAGGACCTTAGACAAAAATTTTCACTATTTTTGGAAAGTCGGAAGTATTTAAAAATATTTAAAAACAAGCCAGAAATCAATAAACTCACAAAAAATATCAAAATTAATCAAAAAATGATTTTTAATTCAAAATATGGAAGAGGAAATTATTTATAGATTTTTGGTGAAAGTCCCATATTTTTTGGATTAAAAATGGATTTATTATGAATTAATCAAAATAAAGGGATTAAAAGAAAAATCAAAATTAACAAAATAAAAGGAAAAAAAATGGGCCATCAGACCTCCCTCATTAATTGAGGTGGCAAATCTGATGGTCACGCGCATGGGGTCTATGAAACTCAGTCAACGCGTGGGAACTATGGTAATGCAAATCAAAGGTTGAAATTAGATCCTTTGACCAAGATCAGATGGATGAGAGGAAGCCAACTCATCATCGGAGCTAGGGCTCCGGTCATCTTCTCTGGTGATCCTCACCGGACTGGTCCACCATGAACTTCCCTAAAAATGAAAAGTGAGCACACTATTTTAAAGGAAAAATGCTTAGGAGCTCGAATCTGACCTTAATTTCTCCCAATTCCAAGTATATTAAAAGATACATGGATTTGAAATTTGAGGTGCATGATCTGAGTTGCTTCGATTTGGCCTAAAAGCAACTCAATCTTGTTGCCTATATTGGTAGGTCTTTAGACAACCAAAGATCAAGCAAAATAGTTGATAATTGAGGGAGAATCGAAGAAGAGAAAATCCAGAAAATTCACCTTCGGTTTGCTTCAATTGGGCTTGATTTTGCTTCCAATTTGCTCTGGCTCGCCTCTAACAACTTGCAGGAAGTGAAATGGATGATTAAGAAGCTTGGATTCTTGGAGTTTCAATTCCAAAACAGAATGATAATTGAAACTCGATTTCAAGTGAATTCTTTAAGTTTATCCTTTAATGGAGGTTAGGGAAGAAGCAATGAAAAGCATGGCTAAGAGGGATCTTCATTTTGATCAGCAAGGGCATGTATATATAACATTGCAATGTCAGAGGGATCCTCATTTGTTTTGCCAAAAATAGCAACCCTTGGTTGCATGCTTGCATGGGCGTGTATAAGGCCCATGTAATGATGTGGATAGGTCCAAATTCATGTGCTAATCAACCTGAAATGATAACATTGGATCATGCATTAGGCAAATGGAAATTGGACATTTAACTTACCAATTGAGGCCATGCATTACACCCATGTGCATGTCACTCAAAAATGCTTCAAATGCCATAATCTTGGATGTTTTGGAAAGGTAACATGAAGGGGAACAACTTTGCGGTTAAATACTTTTCCATTTGGAGCTTGTATCATGATGAATTTTGAGGTGGAAGTTGGATAAATCAAACATAGTTGAAAATTTTCTAAGTATAAAGTCAAATGACCACTTCTTCCACCTTGAATAACTTTTGCTATGAGCTTCAAATGAAAACGGTTCCTTCTTAAAAGTTGTATCTCTTTCATTCCTATTCAATATGGTCATAAATTTGCACCATTTAAATCTTTCATGATGGAGTTATGGATTTTAGAAGTTGAGAAAAATTGTTTGTTCAACGATGACGGCCCAAAATGACTTATAATGTTTCCTTTTGGCACATGCCATTTCAAGTTGAATTTGACATTACTAAAAAAATAAAAGTTGTATAAGACATATTGAATTTGATCATGAAACTTGGATGGTCTTCATATCATAAAAATGGAGCAAGCTATGGTCTTTGGAAGTTGACCTCCTAACTAGGGCACAGACAAAATGACCTATAATCTTTCACCATAAAAATAAGTTTACAAGAAAAATTAACTCTTGATGCCAACATCAAAGTTATTTGGACTGTAATAAAGATTAACTTTTATTTTTGAATCATTTTCATATGACAAAAGTTGTAGGAGATAGGGTCTAGGGAACTCCAGTTTTGACTAGTTGACTTTCTTTGGTCAACCTCTTTGAACCACCTAGCAAACTTGAAGTTCTTTTGATCTTTGGGGCCCATGGAGGATCATATATTCATAATATGATATATCATGAAGTATACTTTGAAATATTTGACCAATTGTTGAAGAAATTTGTTGAGGAAGTCACACAAGATACCCATATGAATTAGGGTTTCCAAGGCAAACAAGCTTCAAACTCTTGATGACTTCTTAATAAAATTGACAAATAAAGAACATGGGGATCCATATTAGATGTTTGGAACCATTTTGAACTTTTCCTTGATTGATCCCTTGCAGATAGGGTCTCAAACCCTAGGTATGAGCTTGATATGGCACAAATAGATGCACACACTACCTACAAAAGTGTTTTGGTTCAGTTTTAGGCCCATGTAATGATGTGGTTAAAGGACTCTTGAGTGTTTTGGTTCGGTTTTATGACCCTCTCCATCGTTGCTTCACTTTTCCCGATTATCAGTTTATGCCTATGTTAGAGGAGTATTCCCATCTCTTGGGAATACCTGTTTCTGACAAGGTACCTTTTAGTGGATTGGAGGAGATTGCCAGATCTCATATCATAGCTGAAGCTCTTCATCTAAAGAAGTCTGAGATTGAGGCTCATTGTGTAAAGAAAGGAGGAATGTTTGGGTTGACTTATGAATTTCTCATAGGGAAAGCTACTCTCTTTTCTCAAGCTAGTAGTATGGACACTTTTGAAGCCATTTTTGTGTTGCTCATCTATGGTTTAGCTTTATTCCCTAACATCAACGGTTTTGTTGATGTCAAAGCCATTAGAATCTTCTTAATTGGAAATCTTGTGCCTACTCTGTTGGGTGATATGTATTTCTTTTTGCATTTCAAGAATTCTAAAGGTGGTGGGACTATTGTGTGTTGTGTTCCTCTTCTGTACAAGTGGTTTATTTCGGGCTTGCCTCAGACGTCTGCTTTTGTGGAGAACAGACACTGTCTACGATGGTCTTAGAGACTTATGTCTCTCACTAATGATGACATTGTTTGGTATGAATCTACGTTGAGTAGTGTGGCTATTATCGATAATTATGGTGAACTCTCTAATGTTCCCCTCATTGGTACACAAGGAGGAATTAACTACAATCCTGCTTTGGCTCATCGTCAACTTGGGTTCACCTTGAGATACAAACCTAATAACACTTAGTTAGAAGGTCTTTTCTATCAAGAGGGTAAAGATCTCCAATATTTAAAGCAAAAGATGGTACATGCTTGGCGTAATGTGCATAGGAAGGTAAGATCTGAGCTTGGTCCATGCAACTGTGTAGCTTTGGAAGCTTACACTACTTGGGTAAAGAAGAGAGCTTTGGTATTGAAGATGTCGTATGCATGTGAAAGACCTATGTCTTTGGTTGTGGCTGAGACATTAACTCTCCCTAACCAAGATGCAGAGGAGTTGGAAGACGCACTTGCCGAGATGAAGCAAGAGAGAGATATGTGGGAAGAGCAGTTCCATGCTTTGAGCCGAAAGCATGAGGACTTGCAGCTTGAGTCAAAGGACAAAGATGCGCTTATTGAGCTTCTTGAAGACCGAGCAGTAAATAGACAGAGAGAGCCAGAGGGTCTATCTTCCTCTAGTATGCCTCATCCATCCGGTGCTTGGAAGAAGATTATTGATCATCTTGTCCTTGAGAAGGCTCAGATGAAGACATCTTTTGAGACTGAGATCCGACGTATCCGAAGGAAGTACGCACCCTCTACCAGATCATCTGACACTATTCTTAGGGGATCCTTAGGAAGATTAGTTTCCTTTTATCTTGTATTTGTACTTTGGTTTATGAAATTGTACTCAGTGTAATCCTTCCAAATTTATGAATAAAAGAGATTTTATGATCAATCCAATTGTTATTATTAGATGTTTGCGAATAAAACAACATGTTCCTTGAAATTAAAACAATAAAAAACATTGCATTTCATGCATCATTTGCATAACAAGTTTTCTTTTCTCCAGATGTCTTATCGGTTATTCTTTTGTGCTTCAGCCAAGATGAGTCACCAATAAAACCAATCAACCCAGAATTGTGGAGCATTTGGAACAAGAGAACAGAGAGATGAAGGATGAGATTGCCTGGTTGACTTCCATGATGGAGTCTATTCTTGTTGCGCAGAATTAGTCTTCACCAACTCCCGTAATTCCTTCTAGAGGACTGTCATCTCCGAGGTTGCTACCTCGACCGTTCCTATTGCTGCTACTCAATCCGGTACTTCTATGCCTGCTGGATTTCCATGGTGGATGCCATCAAATTTCATGCCTAAAGGGTTTGCGCCTACCTTTATTTCTATGCCAGCATCTAGCTC
The DNA here is from genome assembly GCF_024323335.1 of Lathyrus oleraceus. Lineage (NCBI taxonomy): Eukaryota > Viridiplantae > Streptophyta > Magnoliopsida > Fabales > Fabaceae > Lathyrus > Lathyrus oleraceus. The sequence goes on along the minus strand of NC_066584.1, from coordinate 486,244,643 downwards.
GGTCATGTCTATGCCACCTCCAATTATTCATACCTTGCCTCGTGTTGAGGACACCATCTACCATTCCAAGCCATCTGAAGTCCCAGATGTTTATGAGAAGATGGATGAAATGAAGGATCAGTCCCTTGAGGTGCGCAAGGAGTTAAAAACGTTGAGAGGAAAGGACCTGTTTGGGAAGAGTGCTGCTGAACTCTACTTGGTACCGAATGTAAAGATCCCGATGAAGTTCAAAGTCCTTGACTTTGAAAAGTATAAGGGAAATACTTGTCCTCTTAGCCAACTTGTTATGTACGCCAGAAAAATGTCAACTCAAACTGATAATGATTAGTTACTGATTCACTACTTTCAAGACAATTTGACTGGTGTTGCTCTAAGATGGTATATGGGGCTAGACAGTGCAAGTGTTTGTACTTTCAATGATTTGGGTGAAGCTTTTGTGAAGCAGTACAAATACAATGTGGATATGGCGCCTGATAGAGACCATCTGAGGTCTATGTTTCAGAAGGATAAAGAGATGTTTAAAGAGTAGACTCAAAGATGGAAAGAACTTGCTGCTCAGATTAATCCTCCATTGGAAGTGAAGGAGATGACGAAGATTTTCCTGAAGACCTTGAGTTCATTTTATTATGAACGAATGATTGACAGAACCACCAGTGACTTTACCGAAATGGTAAACATGGGGATAAGGTAAGAGGAGTGAGTCCGTGAAGGACGTCTATCTAAGGAAGAAGTGTCGTCCAGTAAGAAATATGGAAGTGTCGTCCAGTAAGAAACCCATTCGATATCTGTAGGGAGGCAGAGAAAGCCTCATGTCAGGAGGAGTTCTCAACCGCATCAGCATCAACATCAAGTTTCATCAGTAATTCCAATGTTTTCCAATAATTCCAACAATCAATCAGTACAAATTCAGCAAAAACAACGTCAATGACAACCGCAACAAAGAACCAACAACAACAATAATCAACAACAGAACTTCAAGAGGAAGAAGGTCTCCTTTGACCCTATTCCTATGTCATATGCCGAACTATATCCATCCTTGGTTCACAAGAAAATACTTCAACCCAAAAATCCACCTCAAATTCCCGAGCCATTTCCATGGTGGTTTAAGCATGAACTCCGTTGCGCCTTTCACCAGGGAGCTCCTGGCCATGATATTGAGAACTGCTACCCATTTAAGTATGAGGTACAAAAGCTTGTGAAGAGTAGGATGGTGTCCTTTGAGGACCGTGCGCCGAATGTGAAAGCCAATCCGTTTCCCGCTCATGGTAATGCTTCAATTAACATGGTAGATGGTTGTCCTGGAGAGTATAAGGTTTATGATGTTCTCCATATCAGTTGTCCTTGGTTGCAATTCATAGAGATATCTGTTTGGTTAGTGATTGTGAGCATGACCATGATGGTTGTGTGATATGCAACATGAACCCTCGAGGATGTGTCATTGTCAAGAGGGATATTCAGAGATTGATGGATGAAGGGCTTATCCAAATTTGTTAATCAAGGGATATAAATGATATCAATGTAATTGTTCATGTATTCAAGACCCATGAGCGGGTAGTAATTCAATTTGATTGTAGCAGCAGCAACAACGTCAATAGATCGATATCACCATTAGTAATACGGTTAGCGGGTACTGTTTCGTATTCATCCGATAAAGTTTTTCCTTATCAGTATAATGCCATAATGGTGGAGAATGGTCAAGAGGTTCCATTGCCTGTAATCGAAGATGAAGATTGCGCCAACTTTGTGACGTATGGCAAAACTTGCAACAATTGGGTTGTTGTTGATGTTCCTGTTATTCTTCACCGCTCTAAGTATTTTGTTTCCATGTTTTAAGAAAAATCCTTCACCTATGCCTAATGGAGAAGTGAACATTGTTAGACATTTCGATTATCATTAATAAAATGCAATTCTATTCATCCACATCTATGATGTTTTATATTTACTTTTTGCCTTTCTGAAAATTGTAATCACAAAAAACATAAATAAATAAATAATAATTGTCCATCTGCATAATATTTGGTCACAATTCACTTCTCTAAAATCAAAATATCGAATCATTATGCAGGTTGGTTCACAAACCCATTGAATACAATGATCCAACTCCCTCTCCAAACTTTGATTTCTCTGTGTTTAAGGCTGAGGAAGAGACTATTGACGAAGAAGTATTTGATGAATTATCTCGTCTAATTGAGCATGAGGAAAAAACCATTCATCCGTTTGAAGAGAAAATTGAGTTAGTCAACTTGGGTTCCGAAGATGATGTGATGGAAGTCAAGATTGGGTCTCTGCTGTGTCCAGAAACTAAGAAGGGGTTGATGGATCTTCTTCGAGAGTATTTAGATGTGTTTGCTTGGTCCTATCAAGACACGCCTGGTTTGGATTCTAAAATTGTGGCGCATAGATTGCCGTTGAAACCATAATGCCCGCCAGTCAAGCAGAAGTTAAGGAGAACTCATCCTGACATAGCAGTGAAGATCAAAGAAGAAGTGCATAAACAAATTGATGTTGGTTTTCTTATTACCGCTGAGTATCTGCAGTGGATGGCCAATATTGTTCGTATTTCGAAGAAGGATGGAAAAGTCCGTATGTGTGTTGATTATAGAGATTTCAACAAGGATAGTCTGAAAGATGATTTCCCTCTGCCACACATTGATATATTGGTAGACAATTGTTGAGTGTAGTTTTAAGTGTCGGGTTTTTGTTATTGTCTTCACAGGGATTGTGAGATATCGCCGCCGTTCGACAGTTGTTTCAATTCTTAACTCGTAGTAACAAGGGGGTTTTGGTTTTAGTCACAATATCTTGCATAAAAGTGTAATAAAATGCGGTAAAAGTTTTGGTTTTTCTATTTGAGAAATATTGTCAAAGTTAGGGTTCGACGATCACTTTGCATGTATATGTTCGATCAACAAAACTTATAAACTCCTTTAGATGACAAACTATTTCACAAAGTCCTCCCAATGTGTTTATCTCTAACACACATTGTGGGTTTTCCCATTTTGATCCATTGTTTATCTCTAACACAATCTATCAAAATGACAACTTTTTTGTTCAACCTTATGATGAACAAAATCATTCATTACTATCTCTAACTAACAAACAAGATTGGATGAAAACCTAGGTAAAGAGTTGGTAAACATCTCTCGATCATAAACCAACACAAAGAGTTTTCAATAAAACAAAGTTTTCACCATATATTCATCATTAAAGAGTTTACAAATGAAGATCATCCCATTTACACACAAAGCTAATGATCATCTACATCTAACCTTGACAAAATGAAGAACTTAGGCACTCATTTTCATGGTGGCTTGCACAACAAGTCTCGGTTGAAGGTTGATCAACATCCAAGTCGAAGAATCGAGATTGGATGGGAATCCACCTTCTTTTTGTAGAATAATGTTAAGAGATGAAGAAAAATGGGTTTCTAGGTTACAAAATATCTCTAGAGCAATGCTGAAAATATCTAAAAAAAGTACAAAGTATGGAAGTGTAAAAGTATGGCTCCAAAAAGTAGCCCCTGCTACTTATAGTGCTGCTACTGAGCTGTCATGCTCGCTAGGCGAGCAGAATGGTTCGCCTAGCGAGCCCCTAAAATAGGCACTAGAGGACTCAAAATGCTAGATAAAGGATATACAACTGCGGACCATGTCAAAAAGATTATCAGAAGCTTGCCAAAGAAATGGAGACCTATGGTCACAACCTTAAAACTATCAAAGGATCTGAACAACATCAGCCTTGAAGAACTCGTCAGTTCACTCAGAAGTCACAAGATAGAACTGGAGGAAGATGAGCCTCAGAAGAAGATCAAGTTTATAGCACTAAAGTCCAGATCAGAAAGATGCAAGTCTGATAGAAAGAAAGCTTTCCAGGCTGAAGAAGAAGGCATTGATAACTCTTAAAAGGAAGACTCTGACGATGAGGAAGAATTATCCCTTTTAACCAGAAGAGTAAAACAACTCTGGAGAAAAAGGAATAATAACTTCAGAAAACCAAGATCCAAAGGAGATCGATCAGAACCAACTTTAAAAGGTAAATCTAACAAAGATATAACTTGTTATGAATGTAAGGAAACAGGTCATTACAGAAACGAATGTCTCAATTTGAAGAAAGAAAGCTCCAGAAGAGAAAATTTCAAGAAAAGTTCCTTCAGAACCAAAAAGGGACTGATGGCTACCTGGGATGACAATGGATCTGACTCATCAGAATCAGACTCTGATGAACAGGAAAATGTGGCACTCATGGCTACCACCTCCAGGAATACATCAGATGGAGAATCTGAATCCGAAAAGGTATTTTCTGATCTTTCTCGCTTTGACCTTGAATCATGCTTATCTGAAACTCTAAACTCATATCAGAAACTTAAACAAAAATTTAAAGCTGTAAAAGAGGTGCTTGAAGAAACACTCGAATAATATGGTAAACTTGAGATAACAGTTTCAAATCTAAAAGAAGAAAACTGAATTTTGACATTAGAAAGAGATTCCACAAATAAATAATGTTTAAAACTTGAAGAAGCGTCATCTCAAGCTCCACAAACTTCAAACACAGTTATTTATGAATATAAAAAATCTTTTCTAAAGTTTCTGAAGAATGGGATAGAGAGAAGCAGAATGGCATCCATGATTTATGGGGTCAGTCAGAACAATAGAAGAGAAATTGAGTATGATCCTAGTGAAGATAAATCTTCTACCAATGACAAACTTAAATCTCCGTTTTCTTATCACTATACACATACACAAGCACAACGCTTTGATAATGCCAGAAAACCCAAAGTGTTAAGAAACTCTGGGCAAACTAATAACAAAGGACCCAAAAGATTCTGGGTACCAAAGGATAAGATTGTTTATGTTGCAGATATCTTATGCAGCAGAGTTAAGACACCAGTCATGGTACCTGGACTCTGGATGCTCGCGATACATGACGGGAAGAAAGTATATGTTCCAAAACCTGGAACTTAAAGATGCTGGATTTGTAGGTTTCGGAGGAAATCAGAAAGGAAGGATCAGAGGCTCCAGAACTATGGGTAATGGTACTCTTCCCTCTATATCAGATGTTCTCTATGTAGAAGGATTAATGCATAATCTGTTATCAATAAGTCAATTGAGTGATAACGGGTATGACGTAATCTTCAATCAAAAAACATGTAAGGTAATTAATCAAAACAATGGAACAGTCCTATTCACTGGAAAGAGGAAAAACAATATTTACAAAATAAATCTTTCAGACTTAAAAGAACAAAATTTAAAATGTTTAATGTCTGTTCATGAAAAGCAATGGGTATGGCATAGGCGCTTGGGCCACATTAGCATGAGAAAGTTATCTCAGCTAAATAAACTCGAGTTAGTCAGAGGTCTACCTAAGCTGAAGTTTTCTTCAGATGCTCTATGTGAAGCATGTCAGAAAGCAAATTTTTCAAAATCATCTTTTAAAAGGAAAAATATTGTTTCTACCTCTAAGCCTCTGGAACTTCTTCACATTGACTTGTTTGGTCCTGTTAAAACAACATCAGTCAATGGGAAGAAATATGGACTAGTTATTGTTGATGATTTTAGTTGCTGGACATGGTTGAAATTCTTAAAGCACAAGAGTGAGTCTCACTATGTATTCACTAGCTTCTGTTCTAAAGTGCAAAACGAATTTGACTCTAAAATCATCAGAGTCAAAAGTGATCATGGTGGAGAATTTGAAAATAAATTCTTTGAAGAATTATTTGATTCTAATGGAATATCCCATGATTTCTCTTGTCCTAGAACTCCACAACAAAATGGAGTTGTAAAAAGGAAGAATAGGACACTCCAAGAGATGACCAGAACCATGATCAATGAAACAAATGTGGCTATGCACTTTTGGGCTGAAGCAGTAAATATAGCATGTTACATTCAGAATAGAATCTCCATAAGACCTATTCTGGAAAAGACTCCCTATGAACTCTGTAAAGGAAGAAAACCCAACATTTCTTATTTTCATTCTTTTGGATGCTCTTGCTTTATTCTGGATACTAAAGAACATCTGAACAAGTTTGATTCAAAATCACAAAAAGGTATTATGTTAGGATACTCCAAACGCTCTAAAGGCTACATAGTATACAACACAGAAACCAAAATTGTGGAAGAATCAATTCATGTCATATTTGATGATAAGCTTGACCCTGAAAAGTCAATGTTAGTTAAGAAACTTGTAGATCTGGAGATTACTCTTGCAAGTTCTGACGAAAAGATCAACGCACCAGAAGTATCTGATATACAAAGTTCAGAAGGAACTAAAGCCCCAGCGATCCAAAAGAAATCAAAAAATCGCCTCAACATCTCTGAAGATTTGATTCTGGGAAACAAGGATGAACCTATTCGAACTAGGTAAACATACAAGGTATCTGAAGAAATTCCTCTGGGACTAGTCATGCAAGAAGAGCTAGATCAATTCTCGAAGAATGACGTCTGAGATCTTGTTCCCAAACCCAAAGGCACTCACATTATTGGAACCAGATGGGTGTTTAGAAACAAGCTAAATGAAAAAGGCGAAGTTGTCAGAAATAAAGCTCGACTGGTGGCACAAGGGTACAGTCAACAAGAAGGCATTGACTACAACAAAACCTTTGCCCCAGTCGCCAGGTTAGAATCTATTCTCTTACTTGTTTCATTCGTTGTAAATCATTCTATAAAACTATATCAAATGGATGTCAAGAGCGCATTTCTTAATGGTTATATATTAGAAGAGGTGTATGTTAATCAACCTCCAGGTTTTGAAAATTCAAATTGTCCAGAACGTGTCTTTAAACTTAAGAAATCCTTATACGGATTAAAACAAGCTCCTAGAGCTTGGTATGAAAGGCTAAACAATTTTCTTCTAGAACATGATTTTATTAGAGGGAAAGTTGACTCTACACTCTTCTGTAAAAACATTAATAATGACCTCATGATATGCCAGATATATGGTGATGACATTATTTTTGGTTCAGCTAACCCTTTTGTATGTCAAGAATTCTCTGAGCTAATGCAGGCAGAATTTGAAATGAGCTTAATGCAAGAACTAAAGTTCTTTCTAGGAATTCAAATCAATCAATCTTCAGAAGCCACCTATGTTCATCTTAGTAAATACATAAAAGACATTCTGAAGAAATTCGAAATGGTGGAATGCAAACCTGCTAAGACACCTATGCATCCAACTTGCATTCTGGAAAAAGAAGAAGTTAGTCAGAAGCTCTATCGTGGTATGATAGGCTCTCTTCTCTATTTGAATGCTACACGTCCTAATTTTCTATTTAGTGTATGTCTCTGTGCCAGATTCCAATCAGATCCTAGAGAATCTCATTTAATAGTTGTTAAAAGAATACTCAGATATCTAAAAGGAACTCCTAACATGGGCCTGATGTATGAAAAAACATTAGAGTATAGACTTTCTGGTTATTATGATGCAGATTACGTAGGGGCCAGAATGGAACGTAAAAGTACATCTTGGAATTGTCAATTCTTGGGAAAGAATCTGATATCCTGGGCGAGTAAAAGACAATCAACCATAGCCTTGTCCACTGCAGAAGAAGAATATATTTCAACATCATTATGCACTACTCAGATGCTCTGGATGAAGAATCAACTAGAAGATCTTTAAATCTTTGAGAGTAACATTCCTATCTTTTGTGACAATACTGTTGTCATCTGTTTAAGTAAGAATCCTATTTTGCACTCCAGAGCTAAGCACATAGAAATAAAACATCATTTCATTAGAGACTATGTTCAGAAAGGGGTAGTAACATTAAAATTTATTGATACAGACCAACAATGGGATGACATCTTTACCAAACCCCTTGCTGAAGATAAATTCTCTTTTATCTTAAAGAATCTAAACATTCAAAATTGTCCTGAATAAAATGTGCCTCTGAGTTAGCAAAATAAGACTCTGAAGTAAACAGTTGGATTTTGTGTCTAACTCTGATGCTACTACCAGTTAGGAGTCATCTGAGTTAAAAATATCCAGGAACCAACCCTTTGGTATTCCTGAAGATCAGGTAAAGTAACACGTGGAGCATCATGCGTCTGACCTTGGAACGTCTAGACAGCTGTCTAGTAGTAATCAAGAAACATTATTTTGAGATCTCCTCGAGCAGTGTGCTGATTTTGGGATTAGACATCATTTATGAGCTGTAATCATTCTCCCCTCTAACGTGTGTACTTGGTTTTTGTGCTAAACTCCCATTTCTGTGTTGTTTTTCATGCGCCCTAATTTGGGTATTTATACGTTTCACATTTCACAATTGCACACTTTTCACTCACGAACACACCTAACCCTCTCTCTCAGTTTTCCTCTCTCTCAAAGGCATTTCTGCAGTTTTTACTCAAGTTCTTCAACCTTCATCTCAAGTTCATCAACGCTCTTCATGAATTCTCAACAACAGTCTGTGTACAACTTCTCTCAACAAATGAACTCAACTGAGCAAGCTCCAAGTTCAAGTCATCAAAACCCTGCAGTCACCGGCGTCGTTTCCACTCCCATCTATAAAGAACCCCACATTCTTGATCGCGAGCCTCATATTCATCTTGCAACACCGTTTGAGAAGCTGGAAGTGTTGTGGGAAACCTTGGTGGATTTTGACAACATGAAAAGAAATGGTGTCGACCTCACTGATGAACTGAAAAAGCAAGGGTGGGAAAACTACTTTCAACGCCTCTATGGCCCAGTATATACAAATCTGGTAAATGAGTTCTGGAGGTTCGCTGACTCTGATGATCACTATGTTGTCTCCTATGTCCTAGGAGTCAAGATAGTCATCACAGAGAAATCAATTGTTGCTCTTCTGAACATGGAGAAGACTGGAGGAAGACGCATATATAACATCAATCCTAGGGCAAAGTATCTGTCCCATGAGATAAACCCTACAATCTTTCAACAGAATGCTGAAGGCAAGCATTCTAAGAACAAGGAACTGCAATAGAACCTCCGGGTATGGCTGAAGATCATCTTAGGCACCATCCATCACTGCCCAGCCTCAAACTCTTCAGATTACATCAACATATACCAGAAATGCATTCTTTACTGCATTCACACGGGTCTGAAGCTCTGCCTTCCTGCACTTCTCTTCAAATATCTCAGAGACTCCGTGAAGGATACCAGAAACAACATGAAGAGAAGAAACTACATTCCTCTAGGGAGACTTATATCTGATGTGCTGATTGAAAGTGGCCTCATGGACCATCTGATACATCTCAGACTCATGGAAGATGTGATGATAGATACTGGAAGACCTCTAAACGCTCGCAATCTGAAGAGCATGGGAATTATTAATCAAGTAAGGGTCAAACCAACATTGGACACCTCCTAGGAAACACTCAAAGATCAGAGGGAGATTCCAAATGGACTCTATCTTTTCTTAAAGATCGACCCTTCAGAGGTAGTCGCATACTATCTAGAGGATCTACACAAAGAAGGAGTAGACATCTCAGATTTCTCCTTAGACTGGCTGCCCGAATTTCCTCCAAACTTCCAGAGGAGGACACGAGAACCATCTGAGAAGACCAAGCAGGAAAAGAGAGCGAAGCTGGGAGAACCATCTGGATCAAGACCTCCAGTACCTCTAGTTTGATCACCTGGTAAGTCTGTATCTCTCCCTCCCTCTGTAAAAATTAAACTTGTTTCTTCCTTACTCCCTCAACCTTCGCCCATATATACAACCTCTGATACTCCTCCCTCAACCTCTAGACCCTCTAACCAACCATCCCAAAAATTCAATCTTGCCACCACAACTCTACCTGTTTCAGAAGCAAAAATGCTAAACGAAACCACTTCATCCTCTTCATCACTATCTCCATAATCCCCACGTTACTATAACCTCTCATCTGACACCGAACCCTTTGATCCTCACTCCCTAACTCTGGCTCAGCTCCAAAACCGTGCTCTGGCCTCTCAACATCCAACACACTCTAACCCTGAACTTGAAGTTACCTATCCACCCCCAGAAAACCCAAACACAACCACCTCTGAACCTCCGCCATCAGAACAAATCCACTCCGAATCACAACCATCAGAACCAACCAACTCTGAATCTCAACCATCCGACCCACCTCACTCAGAAATACCCTAACATACTGCCTCCGCTGACCCAACAACTCCCACACTTAACCTAAGCCCTTCCAACTCTCGCTCCCAAGCCTCTGAACCAGAAACCAGCCTTCTGACCCTTGAGGAAGCAATTACGATTTTTGCAGAGTCTTCAGTTGACAAGTGTCGCATTACGTGAAAAACCGGCGGGAAAAAGACACAGAGCCGCCACTGTGCGTTATTTATCCCAAAGGAGGGAAAGGAAACGCTCGAAGTAAACTTGGAAAGGACGTGGTCTCGCGACCAGAGATGCAAGGATCGGGAGTCGGTTATGCGAAGGGAAGGTATTAGCACCCCTACGCATCCGTCGTACTCGACGGGATCCACGCTCAGAAGGAAAGAATAAGGTTGCTGAAGGAAACTGCTCAAAGAATGCACACACACTGGAATAAACAGGCGGAGGAGGACGGAGGAAGAGGACTCGGCAGGATATCGCATCCTGGGCCTACGTATCTTCTCTAACCAGAGAAGAATCAGAGCACTCGTAGCTCGGCTAACGCACGCCAAACAGAACACAAACAGGAAACCGACTGCCAATCGCGAGACTTATGTCAGACTCCAACACAAACGAACCACACACAAAAAGAAAAGAAAGTGCCCGGAGAGATCAGCTCAATCTCCTGCCTACGTACCTCATCTGGTATGAGAATCAGGGCGACGTAGTTCCCCTTAACAGGGAAAGAACTTCTATCCTAAATAGAGACTATGGAGATAACAGACTACTAGGGAGACTACGACTCGAGCCTAGAAGTTGTCATGCATACGATCCCTATGTTGAGGTCTCTATCCTAACTTGCACAGGAAGCAAGCTATCCTAAACAGCACATAAGCAATCAAAAGCACAAGTATCACACACTATATGCAAACAATTGGCTCACACAAGGCTGTGCTTTAGTCAAGGGGTCAAATCAACCTCGACAAACAAGCCAACTGGAAAGGGGTGTTTTGAGCTCTTAACCCTAACATTGAGAGTTAGGGTGAAGCAGATGAAATGGAAATGAGGGTTATGCCTCATAGCTCTTATCCCTGGCCTGGGAGAGCTTGAATCAAATAGAAAGTGTGGGAGTTCAGAATGAAGGAACTCTTCTCCACAAATGACTGACTCTATGGACAAGGATTTGGGTTTTTATTCAAAGTGCATCAACACATGGTGTGAGCAAAGTGAATGACACAACTGAATAGCAGGGGATGGATTGCACATCCCTTTTATCTGCCAATGCCTCTTCACTTAGGAGGTCTTTGAATGTACAGGGCACAAAGATAAACAACCACAAACATTGCCTCTTAAGGAGGGCTTCAGACAGGTGCCTGCCAACATAACATGACAGGTCTTCCAGACTATATGAAGTTAGAGGTCATTACCTAAGTGGTATGCCAACCACAAGCAAAGCAAAACAAAGTTCAAATGAACTTAAAGCAACTTAGGTACTTGTGTAAACAACTAAACCAATCAGTACAGTGTTCAGACAAACAGCCAACAGTCAACAACAAACAGACAATCCAATATGCACAATGAGTAAGCCACAAGGCAAACACTCAAGTGAACTATCATCAAAGCCTACAAAACAAACAAATGTTAGCCAACAATAACAAATGACCAAGCTCAAATGAAGGAGCAACATCAATCATGGAGATGCATACTTGAACCTGAAATTCACAATTCAAAATGTAAGTTCAAACTACTAGGTCAAAGCCAAGGGTCAAAAGTGAATCAAAAAGCCAAAACAGAACTTGATATTCAACATGAATCATATTAACATGTCCTAAAAGGGACCAAAACAAAATCATCAAGCAAAGGCATTTCATGTGCAAAGGAAGTCAAAGACAATTTCAAAGCATCACAAATGGACATTGAGAATGAAAATTCCCAATCAAAACAGAAATGATTCAAATAATTCTGGAAAAAATTCTTGAGCATTCAACACATCCAACATGATCATCATACAAAAAATTAGAAGCATTAGAGATCATTTGATATGGAAATTATATTGCACAAGTTGAACAACCAAATGTGGGACACAAATTGTCACACCATACAAACACATGCATAAAACAGAAACGGTAAATGAGAAAAATGCATAATCAAGCCTCAAAGGTCCAGCAACATGTCAAGAACAATCATACAAAATTTCAAGCAATTTGGATTAAAATCAAGCATTTCACAATAGAAAGAGCAAGGCAAGGTCACACATGAACACATGAGCACATCTTCTAACACAAACAGAAATCCAGCCATGCACAACTTCAAAATTCATCATCATAAAAAACTAGACAAACAGAGGATCATGCCACAAAAAATCTGGAATTATTTGAGCCATTTTTCAATTTGTTATGGATTTTTGAAGTTGGAAGAAAAAAATGAAATTAAAATGAAGCATGGCATGTGAAATGTGGAGGGAAAGCATAAAGTGAAGAAAACATTTGAAAATAGTGCTCTCGCTGGGAATCGAATCCGGTGCGCATTCAAAAGGTGAAGCGCGCCAAGCATGAAACGCTGCCGTTTCATTTAATGCGTGGCAGGTCAAAGCTGATTTGGCACGGTCAGAACGAATGGAAGCCAATTAATCTGCTAGCGAGGCAAGAACGTGGACCAATGAAAGACAAGCCCTAGGCCACATGTGCAAATAACCAGACGGTGGCAAATCCGTCGCTAAGCCGGACGCTAACCTGGAAACTTCATCTTCTTCACGAAGATGAAGATAATCAGTGAAGCTTCAAGAACAAATTTTCCAGATTTCCAAAACAAGCATATCATTAGAAAGATCTTTTCATGGAGATAACAGATCAACAAACAACTAAGCCTAATTCATCAAGATCAAAGAGAATCGAGCAAAACATTTTTGGTGCATCAAACTTCAATCATACACAACTCACTCAATAATGCTCTATTTTTCATGAAATTTCTACCAGAATTATCAGCAACACAAGATCTACACAAATAGGTACATGAATTTGAGAATTATGAGGTTCGAAACTTGACCTCTTGAAGAACAGCAGGTTGAAAACGCGTGCTACAAGGCTCAATAATGGTCCAAATCAGCTCCAGGATACTTGTAGTGATGATTGATGAAGAATTGGAGGCTTAGAAACGTGTAGATCCAGCTTAATTTGAAATTGCCATCAACACCTTCAAGCTTGTGGTATGCACGATTTTGAGCAGAAATCCACAAAATGCACGTTGAATCACACTCTAAACTTCACCAGGATCAACAATTCACCAAGATAAATGGTGCTTATGTGAGGAATTTTGAAGTTCTTTGTGAGAGAAATTTTGGATCAAAACTCAAAAACTAGATCTGAAACTGTGTGTTCCCTTCAATACAGTTGCAATTAAGCTTACATATGCCCTGCTAATTAATCTGAAATCATGATTAGGCCAAAGCTAATTGAGATTAGAAGAATATAAGACGCATGCACAAATTTGCATTTTCACCTCATGCATGGGAAACACACGTGAACAGTACACACCAAGGGTCCAAATTCACTCAAAATCAGCCCATGCACACATTAGAAATGGAATTACATGCATGTGATCAACCGTTTTTGATTTTGGCAATTTTCCTTCAAAAACTTCATGAATAAACAAATGATCATATGTTCAAATTTCATGCAATGTGATGAGGTATTTGGAAAATTCATGTCATGAGGAGAATTGTGCAAAAAGGAGCACTCAAATTGGAGTCTTGGTTCAAAAGATATGGCCATTTGAAGTTTCAAGCACACGTTTCCATGATTTGATCATAACTCCTTAACCATTCATCATAAATTCAGGATCTTGGACTTTTTGGAAATGGGAGAGAAAGATATTCAACTTTCATGTTGGACAAAATTTCATTTGAAGCTTCTTTGATGTTGGAAAGTTGAGTTGAAGTTGGTCGAAAAACTTGCCATTTTTGGAAACTTGAAATTACAGGTCACTTTCCATTTTTGGAAACTTTTGATCTGACTTCAAAATCTTCAAGGTAGATGTTTGACATGATGAATAAACCTCTTTTGAACATGAATGAAGTGTCTCAAACCATTTCTCCATCTCCTAGCCCTCAGTTGACTTTTATGGGCCTCAGATGACTTGAAACTGCATAGTGGACTTTGAGCCTTCAACACTTGGCCAAATTGCATCAAAATGAACCTTGGGTCATGTAAGCTCTCTAAGACAACCATAGGGCCTTTATCTCACCCATACGTCAACAGACGAATGAGAGAAACTCGACGTTTATCGACACCAACAGAGAGGTGACCAAACATCAACGGATGAATGGGAAGACTCAACCATACGTCAACGGACGAATGGGAGAAACTCGACGTTTACCGACACCAACGGAGAGGTGACCAGACATCAACGTATGAATAAAAAAGATACAACCAGACGTCAACGAACGAATGGGAAAAACTCGACGTTTACCGATACCAACGGAGAGGAGACCAGACATCAACGGATGAATAGGAAGACTCAACCAGACATCAACGGATGAATGGGAGAAACTCGACGTTTACCGACACCAACAGAGAGGTGACCAGACATCAACGGATGAATGGGATGACTCAACCATACGTCAACGGACAAATGGGAGAAACTCGACGTTTATCGACACCAACGTAGAGGTGACCAGACATCAACGGATGAATGGGAAGACACAACCATACGTCAACGGACAAATGGGAGAAACTCGACGTTTACCGACACCAACGGAGAGGTGACCAGACATCAACGGATGAATGAAAAAAGATACAACCAGACGTCAACGGGCGAATGGGAAAAACTCGGCGTTTACCGATACCAACGGAGAGGTGACCAGACATCAACGGATGAATGGAAAAAGATACAATCAGACGTCAACGGATGAATGAAAAAAGATACAACCAGGCGTCAACGGACGAATGGGAAAAACTCGACGTTTACCGAGACCAACGGAGAGGTGACCAGACATCAACGGATGAATGGGAGAAGCTCGACGTTTACCGACACCAAGGGAGAGGTGACCAGACATCAACGGATGAATGGGAAGACTCAACCAGACATCAACGGATGAATGGGAAAAAGATACTCAACCAGACATCAACGGATGAATGGGAGAAAGATACAACCAGACATCAACAGATGAATGGGAGAAAGAAAGAATACTACGAACATCGAAAGATGATGTCCACAGATACCAAAAGGACCCACACAGGGATCAACACGACACCTACTGGTATCACAAGGATGACATCTACATATGTCGAGACAAGGCCAATCACTTGCTGGGGACTACTCCGGGGAGTCAAGCTTTCCTTTCACTGACGGGTGAGGAAATAAACCTCTCTGGGGTTTGTTGATTATGAACGTTGTCAAGAGCAACTGCAGCAACTGTGCCATACAGATGTTGCAAAACGGTCCACCTCTGCTGGGGAATTGATCCAAGCTTGCAAGATGCTACCAATTTTGTGGGGAGTAGCATTGTTGGGGATACCCACTCGACTAAGGAGTCACTTGTTGGGGAAACACCAACCTTTCAACCATACTGGGGAAACCCATTCTGAAATCGACCCAATGACCCAATCATTGCGATGCTAAACCCTTCTGAATAACATCTTCCCCCTACCACATGAACCCATTCTCGGATGGTCACCACGGCTTAGGGCTAGTCTATGCTTGCAATGCTGATGCATGAGTTTTTTTCAGCGCAATGCTCCATAATCATGGAAATGCTACGCACTAATGATGCAATATGTTATGCTTATCTAAATGATGAATGCATAAAAACATGTCCCCTCCAGGGACAACACCGGGGAGCTCAAGGAACTCTGTTGAGGATTTCAATACCACTTCAATTTCCACCCTGCTGGGGAAAGATAACCCTTGCTGGGGATGATCTCCACCGAACCCGATCTGCTTGGGGACTACCCTGCTAAGGGAAGCAAACAATGCTTATCTCTACAGGGGATAATTTTCACCGAACCTGATCCGCTTGGGGACTTCGCTGGGGGAAAACTATCAACACAACCTCCGCTGGGAAGACTGCCCACTTCAGACTTGGAAAACAATCACAACCCTGTTGGGGAAAGGCATTCACGACCCTGCTGAGGATTACAGTACTTCATACCCGATAGCTAAGGAACAAACTACTCACAGATACCTCCACTGGGGATATAGCAAACTTTCAGGCTCAGTGGGGAACTAACAGTTTTCAGACCCGCTGGGAAAAAGGCCACCTGCCGACCTGGCTGAAAAACATCTTCAACCCTGTTGGGGAAAAACATCTCTCCACCCTGTTGGGGAAAGGCACTTCGAACCTGATTGCTGAGAAACAATCTACCCACAGACACCTCCGCTGGGGATATGGCAACCTTCAGGCTTGCTAAGGAGACACCGATCTCGGATCTGCTGTGGAGATAACACTCCCAAATCCACTAGGGGAGATACAACCTATTTGGCACTGAACACCCTCGATAAGTCGAACACCGGCATTCATCATCCAACCGCAGTGTCAACTTTCCACTTTTGAGAGCTCCCAGGCTCATCCGGTCTCTTTGATTCATCACCTTGTATTCTCGGCTTTTCTCTACTTCGACACGATCGATCTCCTCAGATTCGGGCCAACTCTCTAATCTTCATACTTTGAAGAGTCTTCTTGATTACCCTCTAGGATCGTCGTCGCAATTCTTTCACCGTATTTTCGCCGTTCTTCTATCCCTTGTCCCTGATTGGACTCTGCAGGGATCTTTTGTCAAAAGGTTACCCATCACAAACTGCAAGTGAATGAAGATATCTAACAGCACCTGCACAAGAGATCGTTAGATAAAAACGTGCCTCAGGCGTGCCAACATTTCAACACCTAGGTCACTCAAACTTCCGAATAAGATTTCCAGATTTCAATCTTATAAGCATGCATCGGAAGGGACCTCCATGTTTCAAAATGCAAATATTCTTATAAAAAATAAACAAATGTTTTTGCAATCAAAGCGGTAATGAAGACAAAAACAAAATTATTTGACTGAACATGCATTTATTGACTGAAAAAAGGTGGCTCAGAACCGAGCAACACACAGGAAGCAATCCCTGAAAAGAGGTGATTGCGCACAAAATGAAAATCTATCCTAATGGCAATGTGAAACCGTGATCTCATCGGGTTCCAACTTGGTTACACCCCATATGTCCTCCAGACTTTCCGCACTTTCCGCCTTCTGAACAAGACGCTTCTGATCGATCTCTGTCGGGGATTATCCAGGTCATATCCAAAGCACAAACGATCATGCTAGACGCAGTTATTAGTTTCAATCCCTCTTTTTCCTGGACCGCCCTTTCGGGTTTTTAGTCCACCGGGATACCCTTTTTTTCCCAAGCCTCCCTTGTGGGGTTTTCGACTTGCCGGGTGTACAGTTTTTTCCTTTTTATCCCTAATTTTTGCCCGAACCCTTTTTTTTTTCTGGTTCGCCGGGATCCCCATTTTTGCCTGGACTATTCTATTCTTTTTGTCCAGCGGGTCAATTTTTACGAAGTATTTTTTAACTGCGTTCGCATTCACAGGGGATGGAGAATCCTCGTCATCCGTGGTCGTTGACAACAATGCTCTGTCAGAGAAAACCTTTTTGACCACGAATGGGATCCATAACTGCGTGTCCACTTGCCCCTACAATCGTTGAGGAGGAAGGATCCTTTTCAATACCAGCTCTCCCACGTGGTACGCACGAGGTCGCACTTTTCGGTCAACAACACGCTTCATTCACTGGGCACAACTTCCCCATGACAAGTAACTTCCACTCTCTTTTCCTCAATCAGGCTCAACGCGTTATACCGAGTCCTTATCCACTCAGCCTTCTCCAATTCTACGCCCACCAAGACTCTCCATGATGAAATCTAGACCTCAAATGATAGCACCGATTCCTTCTCATACACCCGCGAAGAAGGCGTTTCCCCAGTAGATGCACGCACCGAGGTTCGATACCTAGGATACCAGCTTCGTACTCAGCCACCATGTCCTTGGTGCATTCAAGTGTTATCCGGGCAGCAAAAGGGTGGTATCCCTTTGGCGTAACCAAAGCAGCACTAACTCATTCACATTAACCACCCCATCAGACATCAGAATCCGTTCGGATTCAGGGTCAGGCCCCTCCTCTGGGATCGGTTTCTCACAATCTTTCGATCTGAAAACCTCGATGTCCTCATCAGGGAACTCGAACTTCCTCGGTTGATAATCCTCAATGGGTTGCTGGGCGAGATAACCGGATAATACACTCCCCTTGATTGCCTTCTGAGAGGTATACTGAATATCGTATTCAATCAAAATCATTTGCCCTCTCGCAACCCCTCCGGTTAATGCTAGCTTCTTAAACACATACTTGATCGGATCCATCTTGGACATCCACAAAATGGTATGAACCAGCATACACTGTCTCAGTCGGCGAGCAGCCTATGCCAAAGTACAGCAAGTTTTCTCGAGCAATGAATGTATTGTTTCACAGTCGATAAACTTTTTGCTAAGGTAAATTGCATGCTCTTTTCGACCAGACTCGTCATGCTGCCCCGGTACACACCTCATAGATCCCTCGAGGGCTGTCAAGCACAGAATTAACGACCGTCTCACCATCGGGAGGCATCAGAATCGGAGGCTCCTGCAACTTATTCTTTTATCTTTCAATGCCCCTTGGCAATCATTATCCACCTGACCGTTTGCTCTTTTTTTTCCAGCTTGAATGGGTTCCCACGTGGCTGTCAGATGAGATATGAACCGTGAAATGCAATTCAATTTATCTAAGAAACCACGAACCTTCTTTTCTGTTCTCGGTTCAGGCATTTCTTTGTATTGCTTTTTCTTTTTTCTTTTTCTTCTTTTTCTTTTTTTTTTTTTTAGCAGGATCGGCCTCGATTCCTCTTATCCGCTCACAATAAGCTTCAGCATTTTACCGGACAGCACTCCACAAGTACACTGATTCGGATTCAACCTCAGTCTGAGTTGTCTCAATCGGTCCAACAATCTGACCAAGTCCACCGGATGGCCCTCTCCTGTTTGGGACTTTGCTGTCGTGTCATCATCATAGCATTTGATTCCACGATGAATCATATCATGAAACAAAGTCACCACGGCTCTTTGATACATGGCACCGACGCTCTTGAGACTGAACGACATCACCTTATAACAAGAAGGTGCCCTTTGGTGTGATGAACATTGTTTACTCCATATCATCTGGCAACATTTTGATCTGACTACAGCCAGCAAAGCCATCCATGAAGGAAAGCACTGAGAACTGAGCTGTATTATCTATCCACACATTGATGTAATGGGACATCACCATTCAGACTGGCTCTGTTCAATCTCGGTTGTCAACACATATTCTCGCCTTCTCATCCTTTTTCAGCACCAGCTTCCGCTTCACTGGAGGACAATCTTCTCTCAATGGTAGCTTGTGCGCCACGACATCGGTATTCCACCCTGGCATATTTTGATAAGACCGGGCGAAGATATCAACATCCTCTTTCAACAGTGCTACCATTCTGCTCTTGACATTTGCCTCTGAAGCGGCCCCAACTTTCACTTCCTCTCTGACCTCGGCGGTGCCTGGAATAACAATCTTGAATCGCTCCTCGTGCGGTTGAATCACCTTCTCCTCTTGTTTCAACAACCTGGCTAATTCCAGCAGATCACAAATCTTCTTTGCCTTCTTCTTCCGCATGATAGATCGGATTGTCGAAGTCATACAAAGGTGTAACCGAATTGTTATCAATGTGATCAGGAGGATAGTCACTTTTGAGGTTGGAACAAGACAAATCAAAAGGAAAGAAAAATGAAAATAAACATTTCCATTTTTATTACTTTTTAAACTGCAAAAATAAATGAAAAACAGGTAACATCGCCTTTAATACAACATCCATTTATTAATGATGCAAAATGTTGCAAAATGAAACACATGAGATAGCCCTTACAATGGACCATTACGTTTCGGGCAAAACGTATGGCTTTCATGAAAATAGAATTTGAAAAACAGAAATACTACTCTTCAGGATGAGTGACAATGATGATCTTTGAGGCCTTCCAGTTTCCTAGTACGCACGATTTTATCCACGAGTCAAGCTCGCAGTCACTGTCAATCTCTTCACCCACCGCATAGGCATGACCTGGATCCAACATTCCAGCACTGACGAATGTGAACGGTTGACGACGTCCTCTGTTCTGTCCAGACGAGTCTTGACCTGGCTGATAGCCAACCCCGAACATATCTGTTTTCACCACAATGTCTATGATCCTTCCCCAGCCGAGGGCTTCTCCGTTCTTCACCACTTCCATGGCCTGTTTGTAAGAAGAAATGGACAGCTTCTTTTCTTTCTCAACAAGAATGGCGTTCTCCACCTTGACGGTTTCAACTGCCTGACTCGGTGCTTCACATTTTTCACCGTCCATTTCTACTTCCATCATTCTCTGGATCGTTTCCCTCATCACTACACACCCATTTGTGGCGACGGCCACACAACAGTTATCAACACTAGGGAATGCTCCACTCTTCATCAGATGTTTTGGGACCATAGACATTGGAGTTTTTAACTGATCCCCACCAGTCACATTTGTTCCTCTCTTGTCCTTTGACATCACTTTCACCTCTACAGGACCATGCATTGGCACGGGGCTAGTATTATCATTCAGTATTTGTGCCAAACTGATGGCCTTAGAGTCCACCATATCTTGGACGGCATGCTTAAAAGCTCTACAACCCTCAATGTTGTGTCCGGTTGCTCCAGAATGGAACTCGCACCTGGCATTCTCATCGTAGTTTGCAGGCCTCCGATGCAGTTCTACAGGAACCAATATCCTTGGCCGAACTAACCCAAGATCCCTCAACCTCTTGAACAGAAGGGTATAAGCCACGGGTGGCTTATCAAACTGACGATCCGTCGTCCCCTTATTCACTTGGCCCTTAGCTTTCTGTGCTTTCTGTTGAGGTGGCGGTTGTTGCTGTTGTACAGGTGAATTACCAACAGGAGTGGTTACAGTGGCAGCATAAGGGTGGTAACGATCCTTGCCATGTTCCTTTTTGGCCGGCACACCACTTGATTCAACCTCCTTCTTGAGTTGACCATTGCTAGAGGGCTTCTTTACTACGGATGACGGAGCCTTTCCCTGAACTTTCTCCGTAATCAACCATTTCTCAATCTTCTCCAACCTCTCAGCAATTGCTTTCTGCCCCAAGGCGAGCCCCTGCACGACTTTGAACAGCTCTCTCATCATCTCTTTCAATTCGAGAATGTCGGCGTTGAGTGGTTCCATTAGCTTGGATTTGTTGGGCCTGGCAGGACGTCTGAGCGGGAGAGCTATGTGCACTGGTTAGATACTGACACCTACAAAACAGAAAACAGGTTAATATGACTCACACATGCAATGTCTATCCGTACTAGGAATATTCTGCCCTTCTGATTCTGGCTTCCTCGAGACGGATAATATTTCATCAATAACATTCTGACATCAGGATGTCTCTCAACCAGAATCTCAATCAAAAATGGACCCTGAGTACGGATAGACATGGGTTAAATGCAGATGAATGCGAAATGGGAAAGATGCAAATGCATGCAGGCAGGTCACTGTGCCATCTTCCAAGTCATCTGAGACCAACTGTACTGGACCGGTCTCTGAACTGATTACAATCATCTGAGGGCTCGAGTAACTGTAAATCCAACTTGGGAGGTTCCGAAATAAACGGGACCAGAGAATGTGTCACCAACATCACACGAAATCCACTGAACGGAAGACAACCAGATCCTCTGAACAAGTATCCTCAAATTCAACCCGGGGATCCGAAATAAACGGAACCCGCTGATAGATATCACAGACAGAATTCCGGCGTGTCAGAGATAGATATCCATAAGTCCATCTGAACCATAGTCACCATCTGTACCTGCAAATGATTCAATCCCGCCCCACTCACGGGTGTCATCTAGGCCAGGGTAAGGATAAGAGAAACGCAGGATAAACAACCCTTTCAAGAATATCACCATATACACACCAGATGTATGCAACGATAATACCCCATCAGGATCTGAACTGCTCGTGATACCATGTTCCGCTAAGTGGCGCTATACCACCCGCTTCCCACGAATCACTCTATTCCTAGGTGTCCTAAAGTTCACTCATAGCCTGGGTATTGGGCCTTTTACCTCTACTGATTCCCACCCCACGGAGAAACAGAGACACAGCCAGCACAATGATAACTGATGCATGCAAACATATAATGCATATATATACAATCACATCATAATCATAAATGCAATAAATAAAGTAGTAAAAGCAACCAACACTATCCTAAAGAGCGCTAGGATTGACTCGCTTAGGGAAGATGGACCAGCAAGAGGTCAACTTCTCTTAAATCCCCAGCAGAGTCGCCAGCTGTCGCATTATGCGAAAAACCGGCGGCAAAAAGACACAGAGCCGCCACTGTGCGTTATTTATCCCAAAGGAGGGAAAGGAAACGCTCGAAGTAAACCTGGAAAGGACGTGGTCTCGCGACCAGAGATGCAAGGATCGGGAGTTGGTTATGCTAAGGGAAGGTATTAGCACCCCTACGCATCCGTCGTACTCGACGGGATCCACGCTTAGAAGGAAAGAATAAGGTTGTTGAAGGAAACTACTCAAAGAATGCACACACACTGGAATAAACAGGCGGATGATGATGGAGGAAGAGGACTCGGCAGGATATCGCATCCTGGGCCTACGTATCTTCTCTAACTAGAGAAGAATCAGAGCACTCGTAGCTCGGCTAACGCACGCCAAACAGAACACAAACAGGAAACCGACTGCCAATCGCGGGATTTATGTCAGACTCCAACACAAACGAACCACACACAAAAAGAAAAGAAAGTGCCCGGAGAGATTAGCTCAATCTCCTGCCTACGTACCTCATCTGGTATGAGAATCAGGGCGACGTAGTTCCCCTTAACAGGGAAAGAACTTCTATCCTAACCAGAGACTAGGGAGATAACAGACTACTAGGGAGACTACGACTCGAGCCTAGAAGTTGTCATGCATACGATCCCTATGTTGAGGTCTCTATCCTAACTTGCACAGGAAGCAAGCTATCCTAAACAGCACATAAGCAATCAAAAGCACAAGTATCACACACTATATGCAAACAATTGGCTCACACAAGGCTGGGCTTTAGTTAAGGGGTCAAATCAACTTCGACAAACAAGCCAACTGGAAAGGGGTGTTTTGAGCTCTTAACCCTAACATTGAGAGTTAGGGTGAAACAGATGAAATGGAAATGAGGGTTATGCCTCATAGCTCTTATCCTTGGCCTGGGAGAGCTTGAATCAAATAGAAAGTGTGGGAATTCAGAATGAAGGAACTCTTCTCCATAAATGACTGACTCTATGGAGAAGGTTTTGGGTTTTTATTCAAAGTGCATCAACACATGGTGTGAGCAAAGTGAATGACACAACTGAATAGCAGGGGATGGATTGCACATCCCTTTTATCTGCCAATGCCTCTTCACTTAGGAGGTCTTTGAATGTACAGGGCACAAAGATAAACAACCACAAACATTGCCTCTTAAGGAAGGCTTCAGACAGGTGCCTGCCAACATAACATGACAGGTCTTCCAGACTACATGAAGTTAGAGGTCATTACCTAAGTGGTATGCCAACCACAAGCAAAGCAAAACAAAGTTCAAATGAACTTAAAGCAACTTAGGTACCTGTGTAAACAACTAAACCAATCAGTACAGTGTTCAGACAAACAGACAACAGTCAACAACAAACAGACAATCCAATATGCACAATGAGTAAGCCACAAGGGAAACACTCAAGTGAACTATCATCAAAGCTACAAAACAAACAAATGTTAGCCAACAATAACAAATGACCAAGCTCAAATGAAGGAGCAACATCAATCATGGAGATGCATACTTGAACCTGAAATTCACAATTCAAAATGTAAGTTCAAACCACTAGGTCAAAGCCTAGGGTCAAAAGTGAATCAAAAAGCCAAAACAGAACTTGATATTCAACATGAATCATATTAACATGTCCTAAAAGGGACCAAAACAAAATCATCAAGCAAAGGCATTTCATGTGCAAAGGAAGTCAAAGACAATTTCAAAGCATCACAAATGGACATTGAGAATGAAAATTCCAAATCAAAACAGAAATGATTCAAATAATTCTGGAAAAAATTCATGAGCATTCAACACATCCAACATGATCATCATACAAAAAATTAGAAGCATTAGAGATCATTTGATATGGAAATTAAATTGCACAAGTTGAACAACCAAATGTGGGACACAAATTGTCACACCATACAAACACATGCATAAAACAGAAATGGTAAATGAGAAAAATTCATAATCAAGCCTCAAAGGTCCAACAACATGTCAAGAACAATCATGCAAAATTTCAAGCAATTTGGATTAAAATCAAGCATTTAACAATAGAAAGAGCAAGGCAAGGTCACACATGCACACATGAGCACATATTCTAACACAAACAGAAATCCAGCCATGAACAACTTCAAAATTCATCATCATAAAAAACTAGACAAACAGAGGATCATGCCACAAAAAATCTGGAATTATTTGAGCCATTTTTCAATTTGTTATGGATTTTTGAAGTTGGAAGAAAAAATGAAATTAAAATGAAGCATGGCATGTGAAATGTGGAGGGAAAGCATAAAGTGAAGAAAACATTTGAAAATAGTGCTCTCGCTGGGAATCGAATCCGGTGCGCATTCAAAAGGTGAAGCGCGCCAAGCATGAAACGCTGCCGTTTCATTTAATGCGTGGCAGGTCAAAGCTGATTTGGCACGGTCAGAACGAATGGAAGCCAATCAATCTGCTAGCGAGGCAAGAACGTGGACCAATGAAAGACAAGCCCTAGGCCACATGTGCAAATAACTAGACATGGCAAATCCGTCGCTAAGCCGGACGCTAACCTAGAAACTTCATCTTCTTCACGAAGATGAAGATGAACAGTGAAGCTTCAAGAACAAATTTTCCAGATTTCCAAAACAAGCATATCATTAGAAAGATCTTTTCATGGAGATAACAAATCAACAAACAACTAAGCCTAATTCATCAAGATCAAAGAGAATCGAGCAAAACATTTTTGGTGCATCAAACTTCAATCATACACAACTCACTCAATAATGCTCTATTTTTCATGAAATTTCTACCAGAATTATCAGCAACACAAGATCTACACAAATAGGTACATGAATTTGAGAATTATGAGGTTCGAAACTTGACCTCTTGAAGAACAGCAGGTTGAAAACGCGTGCTACAAGGCTCATCAATGGTCCAAATCAGCTCCAGGATACTTGTAGTGATGATTGATGAAGAATTGGAGGCTTAAAAACGTGTAGATCCAGCTTAATTTGAAATTGCCATCAACACCTTCAAGCTTGTGGTATGCACGATTTTGAGCAGAAATCCACAAAATGCACGTTGAATCACACTCTAAACTTCACCAGGA
Organism: Lathyrus oleraceus; assembly: GCF_024323335.1. NCBI lineage: Eukaryota > Viridiplantae > Streptophyta > Magnoliopsida > Fabales > Fabaceae > Lathyrus > Lathyrus oleraceus. Next base: position 486,219,121 of record NC_066584.1, on the reverse strand, counting down.
TCAACATTTCACCAAGATAAATGGTGCTTATGTGAGGAATTTTGAAGTTCTTTGTGAGAGAAATTTTGGATCAAAACTCAAAAACTAGATCTGAAACTGTGTGTTCCCTTCAATACAGTTGCTATTAAGCTTATATATGCCCTGCTAATTAATCTGAAATCATGATTAGACCAAAGCTAATTGAGATTAGAAGAATATAAGGTGCATGCACAAATTTGCATTTTCACCTCATGCATGGGAAACACACGTGAACAGTACACACCAAGGGTCCAAATTCACTTAAAATCAGCCCATGCACACATTAGAATTGGAATTACATGCATGTGATCAACCAATTTTGATTTTGGCAATTTTCCTTCAAAACCTTCATGAATAAACAAATGATAATATGTTCAAATTTCATGCAATATGATGAGGTATTTGGAAAATTCATGTCATGAGGAGAATTGTGCAAAAAGGAGCACTCAAATTGGAGTCTTGGTTCAAAAGATATGGCCATTTGAAGTTTCAAGCAGACTTTACCATGATTTGATCATAACTCTTTAACCATTCATCATAAGTTCATGATCTTGGACTTTTTGGAAATGGGAGAGAAAGATCTTCAACGTTCATGTTGGACAAAATTTCATTTGAATCTTTTTTGATGTTGGAAAGTTGAGTTGAAGTTCTCCATCTCCTAGCCCTCAGTTGACTTTCAGTTGACTTTTATAGGCCTCAGATGACTTGAAACTGCACTATGGACTTTGAGCCTTCAACACTTGGCCAAATTGCATCAAAATGAACCTTGGGTCATGTAAGCTCTCTAAAACAACCATAGGGCCTTTATCTCATGGAAAAACCCTTGCTCTCTTGCACAGATGAATCCTCCTAACCAGTTTTGACTAATGAAATGCAATGTAGTATGCAATGTTAATGACCTTAAAATGAAATGAATGTACAAATGGGGGGTGCAAATTTGAGGTTCTACAACAAGGTCAAGTCTCTGACCATCAACTCTGGCATCAATGATGATCCATCCGCTGTAAGGACTCACTGGAACAGAGTGATAAGTTGGATGACCTCTGAAGCCTTCAAGCTGAAAGGACTCTCTGAACAAGTCTGCAATGACTTCATCATAGATGCTGAGATCAGACTCCAAGAACTTCTATCCAGAGAAGCTGAGGAGCGAGCACGACAAGAAGCTGAAGAGAAATCAAGACAAGAAGTACTTCGGAGAATCAAAGAAGCTGAAGCCAAAGCTCTTGCTGATGCTGCTGCCGAAGCTGAGGCAAAAGCCAAAGCTACCGCTGAAGAAGTAGCTCGCCTTGCTGAAGAGTCTGCTGCTAAAGCCAGAAATGATGCACTGACTCAGGGGAAGACCTCCAACTTCGTCCCTCTGGTCCTGAAGACCCTTGAAGAGCTGCAGAAAGAACAACAGGTAGTTCGAGCCAGACTGGACCAATAGGATTCTGTCAATGTCAACATTCAATACATGTTGTCCCAGCTGCTCCAGAGGATGCCTCCACCTCTAAACCCTTAGGCACCTAGGATTTTTTCCTTGTTACTTTCTGATTTGCTTGTTGCTTTATCTGCTCTGCTTGCTGCTTCTTGTTTCCATATCTGCTTTCTGCGTTTCTAGCTTCTGTAAATGTTATCTGTTTATATAAACCTTTTTGCTAAATTCCTTTGCTAAGACTTTTTGATTCTGAAAAAAAGGGGCAGAACTAAAAACAGCTATGATGAAAACATATCTAATTCCTGTCAAACTCTGCAAACATTGCCTCAAAATTTGACTTAAGATATGCAGGAAAGTAACTAAAAACACCAAACCATGGAAGGTCCGGTAAGAACTTCTGAACTCCCAGATCTAACTTAGGGGGAACTTACTACAAATCTGATCTAAGACCTTTTTCTGAAAATGTTTCATCTTTAACTTAAAATGTTTTGTCATCATCAAAAGGGGGAGATTGTAAGAACAAAACTGGTTCTACAATAGATTTCTAAGATTTTTATGATAACAAAGGATGAAACCAAAAATGGCACTCTAAAGAGATTTTTTTTAAGTATGTAGGATTCTGAACATTCATGCAGGACTCTGAACACTTACGGAGGACTCTGACCATATATTAGATACAAACGTATGTCAGATACAAAGTATTAGATGATGAGACGCCGCTAAAAAAGGAGTACATCCAGAACGCTCTGATTCTGATGAAAGAAAGACAGCAAAGTCAGAAGCTCCAACAAACTAATGGCCTTAGACTCTGATACTTAAGAAGACTAATACACTGAGAAGCTCTGATGAAGTCAGACGTAATCACCCTCTGAAGAATGGCTCTGGTACATCAAGAATCTGATGAAGATTCACAAGTCAAGAAAGCGTAACGAAAATAAATCTCACTATAGAAAGGAAGTATTTTAAGAAAGAATTTAAGAGGCGGACAAAATGTTTATAGAAAGAAACAACAGAAGTAATGAAATTAAATACTCATCAAAGGCTGAGATTCTGCCATCACTCCAACGCTCCTTCTCAACTACTATATAAAGGACATATTACTGCTCTAGAGAGACACACCTGAGACGCACAGAAACATCATTCATATTCTCTCTCAATTTTTTCACGAGCTGCTGCACTTGCGTGAAAAACTCTTGCTCTAATACTTTTCTGCAATACTTGCTTACTGTTAGAAGCACTTTACGTTACAACTCTGTGTTGCTTAAATTATTTTTGTTCCTCAAGTGACCCTGCGCAGTCTGTATACTTGATAGGGCTAAGAGATTATTCTCTTAGACGATTGGTTGTGTAATCTTTCAAGATTAGTGGATTAAGTCCTTTTTGAAGGTGAAATCACCTTGGCCGGGTGGACTGGAGTAGCTTTGGTTTTCAAGCGAACCAGTATAAAATTTTTGTGTGTTCTTATTTTTATTGAAAAAGCTTTTATTTCAAAAACAATTCAAACCCCCCTTTCTTGTTTTTCTCACCTTCAAGTGCGTCTTCCAACTCCTCTACATCTTGGTTAGGGAGAGTTGATGGCTCAACCACAACCATAGACATAGGTCTCTCACAAGCATAAGGCATATTCAATTATAATGCTCTCTTCTTCACCCAAAGAGTGTAAGCTTCCAAAGTTACACAGTTGCATGGACCAAGCTCGAATCTTCCTTTCCTATACACATTATGCCAAGCGTGAATCATCTTCTGCTTCAAAAGTTGGGGATCTTTACCCTCTTGGTAGAAAAGACCTTATAATTGAGTGTTATTAGGTTTGTCTATCAAGGGGAACCAAAGTTGACGACGAGCTAAAGCAGGGTTGTAGTTAATTCCTTCTTATGTACCAATGAGAGGCACATTAGAGAATTCACCACAGCTATCAATAATCTCCAGCTACCCATGAATAATCATACCAAACTATATCGTCATTAGTGAGAGACATAAGTCTTAGAGACCGCCGCAGACATTGTTTGTTCTCCACAAAAGTAGGCGTCTAAGGCAAGTGCGAAATAAACCACTTGTACAGAAGAGGAACACAACACACAATAGTTCCACCACCTTTAGAATTTCTTAAATGCAAAGAGAAGTACATATCACCCAACAAAGTAGGCACAAGATTCCCAATCAAGAAGATTCTAATGGCGTTAACATCAACAAAACCGTCAATGTTAGGGAACATTGCCAAACCATAGATGAGCAACACAAAGATGGCTTCAAAAGTATCCACACTACCGGCTTGAGAAAAGTCAGTAAGGAACTCAGAAGTCAACCAAAAGATTCCTCCTTTCTTCACCCAATGAGACTCAATCTCAGACTTCTTCAAGTGAAGAGCTTCAGCTATGATATGAGATCTGGGACTCTCTTCCATTCCACTAAAAGGCACTTTGTCAGAAATGGGTATTCCCAAGAGATGGGCATACTTCTCCAACGTAGGCACGAGATGATAATCGGGAAAAGTGAAGCAACGGTAGAGAGGATCATAAAATTGAACCAACACACTCAAAAGTCCTTCGACCTTATCAGTAGATAACACAGATAGAAGCTTCCCATGACGTTGTTTGATGTCCATGGGATCTAATACAAAAGATATTAGCTTCCTTAACTCTTTCAAATCCGGACATCTGAAACTGTACTTCTTAGTGTTCATTCGTCCATAATCCATGTTCTGAAAAATATTTGCAAATAAAACCTCAGTTCCTTGAAGCTATTTTTCGTGTGATGAATGTTATGATGCGCATGAATGCATGAATGCAACAATCACAAGTAAGGGATCACACACAAGGAAAACAAACAAAGGTCAAGGGAAGAATCAATCACTGTCAAGATCAATCATCCATTTTGGTGGATTATGGATTTTACCTTATCAACACCCAAGTTCAATTGATATTGACAATACTTGATTGGAACAACCAAGAATCAAGGGTTTATTGTGAGTCACGAGCATGGAGTCAGGTTAAGAACCATCCCAAAGGAGTGTACTAAGGATAAAACCTTTAGATCATATTCTAAAAAGTTCCCAGAGTCTTAATTCCATCTATCGGATATTATAGGATAGGATGACTGACTCATCAACCCATAATATTCTCAAGATAAACTCGTGTGAGTGTAGTATCGCATAACAACTGTTATCAGGTCTAGACCTGAACAGTCTCCACACTACGTCCTAAATAAGCCAAGTTGGGTTAAATGTTCTACAGTCCTCAGCTTCTTTGACCCTAAATCAAAGAAAGTAATTCCTAACCACAAATAACTTGTGTGACATCAATAACTCCAAAAGGGTCTCCACTGAGTAGATGGGTCTCAAGCCAACTTGTTAAGGACTACTCCACACAAGTCGAACATGACTATACCATCCTCCTATCTTAATTGCACTCAAGTTCAGGTTAGAACTTATCTCACCACTCAGAGATCACCAAGCACAACAAGCAGATTATATCACACAAACAAATATACAAATATCAAATACACAAATATATACACATAAAAAAGTAGGCTAAACCCACTAGAGACTACTCCCAAGCAGAGTCGCCACTAAATTTCTGTAGCAGTAAATTCGTGACCATTAAGTTATGGATAAACTTAACGTCAATAAAACCAGAGTCGCCACCATGCTTTTATTGTTTACAAAGGAAAAGGGAAAAGTACGAACGAAACCTAAAGATAAGAAGTTTTCAAATCAAAACTAATAAAATGCCAGAGATTACAAGTAAGGGGGTTGGTTACGCAGAGGGAAGGTGTTAGCATCCAAAGTGTCATAGGTACTCCTAGGGAGCCCTTTTTTATGTGTGCATGTGTTTTTGGCATAAAAGATGTTTACAATAAATAGTGTGGGGATGAGAAAAGAATTCATTAAATATATTTTTATGTTTGACAAGACCTTCGGACTTGTGCCTATGTACCAACATAAAAATGAGGGATCAAAACCTCGTAGTTTGTGGTATCAATTTCAAAGTGAGTGAATAGCTTTTAACAAAAAAAATTAAGTTTAAAAGAGGCACAAAAGGCCTAAGAGAGTTTGAATGAGTGTTAGTTCTTTTTGTCTTTTGAAATTTTTAGTCAAGTATGGTTAAGTTCATTTACAAGTTTGATTAAGAAAAAGAAGTTTAAAAAAAGCAATGGCATAAGGCCAACGTTTCTAATTTGAAATAAAGTCTAAACTTTAAAATCACAAGCAAAGAAGATTTTGAAAGAGGGGAGAGATTTAAAATTTAAGAAATGGGAGGAGATTAAGAGATTAATCCTAAGCAAACAAATTTAAAAGTTAAGAGTTGAAAAGATCTGACCAATGGGATGCAATCCAATAGACAAGAATGTCATATAGAAACCCATTTTTCCTTTGGACTTTGAAATCAAGCAATATCAATACACAAGTAGCAAGATGAAGAGCAAGGCATCAAATAAAGATAGCCACATCCAAGTTAGCAACTCCATGGTCTTCTTCATAATCTCCCATGCATCAGATGACATACTCCTTGAATGGCTCAGAAATAGGAATTAGACACAAGTTCAAAGTAACATTTCGATCAAGACCATGTAGCAGATGACCTCAAAAATGGATCTCAATACTTGCATCATATGAAAGTTCAATTTACAATGACTTGACTTCAGAAAAGTTGGCACTGGCCAAGTCCTTTTGCATATGGAGTGTTGCCTAATTCTAAGTCCAATTCTCAGATCAAATCCAACAGTCCACGCAAACATTTTTTAAAGAGTTTTTGTTGTTATTATGTATATTAAGGTCGTAAGACCACAAACACAAACAAAATACGCAAAAAGTATATACAATCACAATATATTCACAATACATGGCTCAAGTGAGAAAAGTAAAAATGGTATTAAAATAAATAAGTTAAATGATTTGAATAATGGCAAATGATAAAAGGGCTTGAATTTAAAGTTCATAAGGTAAATGACTTGAAATTAAAAGTTAGTCAAATGTTAGTTGATTAGATGTTAGTATTGTTTTTGCTTTTCAATTGTTTAAGTCATCCTTTGGATAACACTCAAACCTCTATTCACAAGCATGGATCCTTGAACCAAGAAATCTTCCAAAGGAAGGAAAAAAGGCCAAGTTTACACACAATACCATGAAAGGGGGGAGACTTACAATCTCACTTACTAGAATGCTATGCTTTTAGGTCAAAATTTAGCGCTATGTTAAGAAATCGTAATTAGACTTATGTAGAAGTCACAACTATCTGAGGCCGGCCAATAGAAATTTTAGTGTTAATGCATGTTAGAGATATGGTATAATGAACCATACTCCTAAAACATACCACACTTAAAAAGAAAATGGAAAAAGGATGGACCTAATATCATCCATACTTGTGTTGGTTTATGAACCAACTAGCCTTAGGATATAGAGATATCATTGGTCAATGGAATTGATGGGATAGAATGGGATTGAATATGAAGAGGGAGGGGAAATGAGACAAACACAAATTGGTCATGGGAGGAATTTTATCAAATTAAAATCATTCATTCATTTTGGGAGATGAAATGTACATTTCATCAATCCCCTAAATCCAATGATTTTAATCCAACAAAGTCAAATCAACCTTGACTAAGGCCCAAACACAATAGTCAAACTTCACAAGTCAATAAAAATAGCTCAACCCAATTTATTCACAATTAAACAATTAAAAATTAATTAAAAATGCATTAAGTTAAATTATGTTTGATCAAAAACCTAAACCTCTTCAAAAGACCAAATAAATGGCCAAGAGATTTATCATAGGTCAAACAAGGTCAAAGGACCTTAGAGAAAAAATTCATTATTTTTGGAAAGTCAAAAGTATTTTTAAACAATTAAAAATATGCACAAAAACAATTATATCATGAAAAATATTAATGTTGATCCAAAAAATAATTTTAATTTAGAAAATGAAAGAGAAAAATATTTGAAATTTTTTGGCGAAGTTCTCATATTTTTTGGATCAATATTAAAATTAATATGAATTCATGAAAATAAAGCAATTAAAATGAAAATTCAGAAAATCAAAAATACATGGACCATCTGATATCCCTCATTAATTGAGGTGGCAGATCAAATGGTCCAAAGCGCGCACTGCATGTGATCTTCAGTCAACTGCACATCACATATGGTAATCACAACCAACGCTCAGGATTAAAACATTTTGAATGGATCATGTGGTTCAGAGACTTGCCAACACATTGTCGGAGCCAGAGCTCCGGTCTTCTTCTCCGATGGACCTCACCAGACTTGTCCACCTTCAATCATCATCAAAATGGAAAAGCAAGACATGGATTTAAAGAAAAAATGCTTAGGAGCTCGGATCTGGCCTCAATTTTGTCTAACTCCAAGTATATAGGAAGATATAAGGAGTTTAATTTTGAGGATCATGATCTGAGTTGCTTCGATTTGAACTCTAAGCAACTCAATCTTGTTGTCTACATTGGTAGGACTTCAGACAACCAAAAATCAACAAGAATAGTGGAGAAATAAGAGAGAATCGAAGAATGGAAAAATCTGGAAAGTCACATTCAATGGAGCTTCAGATTGGAACGATCTTGCTCTAAATTATGCTTGGCCTTGCTTCAGATGCTTGATGGAATAGAAATGGATCAAGGAAAGGGATGAACTCTTGGAGTTTCAATCTCAAAACAGATGGAGATTTGAAACTCGATTTTCAAAGAAAATATTCGAGCTTATCCATTAATGGTGAGGGTTTAGGGTTGCTGAATCAAAGCTTGCGCATGAGGTCTTTATTTCTGAGCAAGAGAGCTTCTATTTATAGGCCAATGGGACTGATATTTGCACACTTCCATTTTTGGCAAAACTTGAAAATCTCTCTTACATGCTTGCATGGGAATGTGATATGCCCATCAAGTGATGCACTTAGGTCCAAAATTGAGTGTAAGCCATGCTGAAATCATGTTTTCAAGCCATGCATTCATGTATGAAAAGTGGAACTTAATATTATCCAAATGGCCCTTCAACTTTAACCCATACGCAAGTCATTCATCCTTTGTCCAAATGAGATTATTTTGGAATTTTTTGAAAGGTTAGATCAAGAGGAACAACTTTCATGTTGAACACGTGTTCATTTGAAGCTTGGATCATGATGAATTTTAAGGTGTAAGTTTGGAAAATCAAACATATGTTCACTTCTTCCACCTTGAATAACTTTTTCTATGGGCTTCAAATAATAAAAGCTCCTTCATCAATGTTGTCACTCTTCCAAATCCTTTCAAATTGGTCACAAATTTGACCTCATTGGGATTTGGGATGAAGGATTTATGCATTTTAAAAGTTGAGGAAAATCACTTGTTCAATGGTATTGGCCCAAAATGACCTATAATGTTTCCTCTTGGCACATGCATTTTCAATTTGAATTTGCACTTCCTCCAAACATCCAACTTGAAGTATACATCTTGAGTTTGATCACACAATTTTAATGGCTTTCATATCATACAAAATGAGCAAGTTATGATCTTGGGAAGTTGACCTCCAAATTAGGGTTTAGACAAAATGACCTATAATCTTTCACCATAAAAGATGACTTTCCAAGCAAAACTAACTCTTAACCTCAACATGAAAGTTGTTTGGAATGTCATTTAGAGTAACTTTGATCTTGGAGTCATTTTCATATGATAACAATTGTAGGAGATAAGGTCTAGGGAACCCCAATTTTGACCAGTTGAATTCCTCTGGTCAACCACCATGAACCAACTTGCTAGCTTGATATTCTCTTGACTTTTGGGACTCATGGAGGATAATATATGCATAAGATGATGAAATGTGAATTATCCCTTGAAATATTTGACCAATTGATGAAGAAACTTGTTGAAGAAGTCACACAAGACACCCAGATGAATTAGGGCTTCCAAGGCAAACAAGCTTCAAACTCTTGATGATTTCTAGATCAAAATAACATGTGAAGATCATGGGGATCCATATATGACACTTAGCGCCATCTAAATAATTTCTTGATTGAGCTCTTTGCATTGAGGGTCTTGAACGCTAGATATGAGCTTAATAGAACATAGGTGAGCATATCCACAACCTATAAATAAGTTAAACTAAACATTGACATATTTTTGGTATTTTGGTTAGTAAATGATAAAAAACAAACTATGATACAATCAAATTGTGCTTGGTGATCTCTCCCAATGCAAACCCAATGAATGAGGGGTAAGGAAGATGCCAAGGTGTGATCCCAATGTCAATGCATATGATGAGATGACATGAGGGATCTTAGGGTCAAAATTGGGGTCTTACACGTGTCTTGATGGAGGCCAAGCTGACTGAAGTGGAATGGTGCCAGACCAGATATGATAAGTTGAATTTGATTGAAGATAAGAGATTGACTTCCATGTGTCATGGTCAGTTATATCAACAGAGAATGAAGAAAGCTTTCGATAAGAAGGTTAGGCCTCGTGTGTTTAGAGAAGGTGACCTAGTGCTCAAGAAGATTCTATCTTTCAAACCTGATGCCAGGGGCAAATGGACTTCTAATTATGAAGGCCCATATGTTGTTAAGAGAGCCTTCTCAGGCGGTGCTTTAATTCTTACAACTATGGATGGTGAAGAATTCACACGTCCTGTAGACGCCGATGCAGTCAAGAAATACCTCACCTAAAAAGAAAAAGAACAACTCGCTAAGTTGAAAACCCGAAAGGGCGACTTAGGCAAAAATGAGTGTCTCGGTGGATTGAAAACCCGAAAGGGAGATCCACGCAAAAATTAGAGACATAAAATAGAAAATTTATCCCGATAGATTGAGTACCCCACCTTGGGGAAATCTATGCAAAAATTAGGGATCATAACAAGTAACTACGTTCGGTTGATCTCCAGTCTTGAGAGCAGTTTTGAGCAAGTCAGTCAACTTTGATTCATCATCCTCAACCGAAGCCAAGAGGATAATGGATATTGAAGTTGGTAAAAGGATTAGTGATCATTGTATTTAATGTAGCCCTTTTCCGTGTAAATTACCATTTTTCAACTTTTGTAAAGGTCTGTGGAGTCTTGTCATTTACATATTACCATTCTATTAAATAAAGTTGAGCTTTTTATCCATTTGTTTCTACTCTTATTTTTTTTTCATCTAAATAGAATTGAATTTTTATGATGATAATTTTGAAATTTTGAAATAATAAAAATCATTTTTCTTAAAATAATAAAAATAATTACTTTTAAAAGCAATTGATTTCAGTAAGGAGTATCAACAACGGTCTGAGAACAGGTAAGCTCTGAAGTGCAAAGCATTGTTGGTCTTCTCCAAGCAGTTGGTATGATCACTTTTTCCTCCCCAACGGCAAGTCAGTTTTCCCAGCTGAGTTTGTAACAGCCTCCCCATCTGAGTTGTAGGCGCATATTCTCAACGGTTTACATAGATCCAACACAGAGTTTTGTTTCCCGCAAGTCCCCAGCGAAGTTCACTCGTGATCCCCGCCAACACTAATTCTTGAGTAGTATTTTTGGTCCTCTGCAAGGTTGTCTCCCATTTGGTATGGTGTTGACCTAAAATTCCCCGCAAAGTTGATGATTCAGGTCCTCAGCAAACCTTTTCTCCTTCCTCAGCAAGGTTTGAGATATTCAGAGATGGATGACTTATATTCATCCCTAATTTTCTTCTACAATCGGTGCTTCCATCCTGTTGAGATTAGCTGAGTGTAGTAGCGATGATTCAGATCAACGACATTTGTATCATTTGTGATTATTTTGTCAGCATAATCATCAATCATACATATACATATACATTCATAATCAGATATTTCATTATGCATTGTTATTGCATTTGATTCCTTATTTTTTTTTATCCTCTGCTATGGTGATATTATTTCTCCATACAAATTTGGTGCGTCTCTCCTCCCTCAATTGTAAAGTGTCAGCCCCTTAATCAGAAAGAATTTAACCTTTCTCATTCCCCACTAAGTTATTTCCTCGTGGATGATTATTATTTCAGCTTCCTTCCTAGTTGATTGTCTGGATGGAACCATTCCCCCTGAGTTATATCCTCATTGGGTCGTGTCTTTGTTGACCGTTTCTTTCTAGCTCTTACCTAGATGGATACTTTTGGTCCCTCGAAATTCTATTACCCAGTAACTGGTAATATTCTTTTTTGGTTTGCGAGTACCTTACTTTTACCCAATACCCGGTAATAGTAATCTACTTCCTATTATCTTTCCCCAGTGGATTTGTTTTACTTTTCCCCGGCAGTCTATCCTTGATATGTTCATCTTAGCCGATGACGGATATTCTTCCCTTTAAGTTTATCCTCGATACGTTCATCTTAACCGATGATAGATATTCTCTCTTTGCGGTTTTCTACCCAGTAAAAAGGTAGCTATAATCCCTATTTCCATTCCCTAGAGAGTTAATCCTTAATATGTTCATCTAATGGATGACGGGTTTCCTTCTCTCGTTGGTCTTTTGCCCAGTAACCAGTAGTTGTAAATCCTACTTTTTCCCTTTGAGTCTATCCTTAATATGTTCATCATAACCGGTGACGGATACCCTCTCTTCTATATTCTATCCAATAACTGATAGATTTAATTCCTACTTTTCCCCGACAGTCTATCCTTGATATGCTTATACTAACCGATGACGAATATTCTTCCCTTTGAGTATATCCTTGATATGTTCAATTTAACCAGTGACGAATATTCTCTCTTTCGTCTTCTGCCTAGTAACCAGTAGTTACAAATCCTATTTGATATTTTCCCCAGCAGGTTGTTCTTACCCAATAACCGGTAACAAGCATACCTCCCTTTCCTCAGCGAGTCATTCTTGATATGTTAACCCTAATCGGTAACGGATGTCTCTCTAACAGAATACATTATCTTCCTAACCAGTAGTCGGTAATAGGTAATGTTAATTCTGGTACTCCTGTGTTAAAGTTCATTCTTCCCCAGTTGAGTTTGGTTCAGGTATTTCTGTTTTGTTCTGATCTGCCAGTTTCCCCTGCAGATTTTTCTTTATCCCCGACTAAGTCATTCCATTGATTTATTTTCATGGAATCCCCTAGTATCTCCAGTAGTTTTTAAGTCGTAGCCTGGCCTACCGATATCTTTTATTCCCCAGAGTCTCTGTCTCCCTAGTAAGTTTTTCCTTATGGAATGGATTACGCTCCTGTGGACTTTCAGTCTCTCCGGATTCTTTTCCTTTGTGGCAATATTTTCCCCACAAAGATTCTTTTTAACATTCATATCATATGCATCATGAGGTCTCTTAGGGACCAAAATTTGTTTCTATATGTTATTATTTAAGACCATTCTACTGATTCGATACGAAGATTTTAACCATCACCTCCTCAGTTAGAATGTCCTTAAATAGGGGCAGCTGTAAGAACCCAATTTTGACCCTAAGATTCCTCATGTTATCTCATCATATGCATTAGCTTTGGGATCACACCTCGGCATCCTCCTTACCTCTCATTCATTGGGTTTGCATTGGTAGAGATCACCAATCACTTTTGATTGTATCAAACTTTGTTTTTCATTATCTACTTACCAAAATACCAAAAATATGTCAATGTATAGTTTGTTTCTTTTGTAGGTAGTGTGTACGCTCACCTATGATCCATCAAGCTCATATCTAGGGTTTAAGACCCTTAATGCAAGGATATTAATAAAGAAATGGTTCACATTGGTTCTAGACATCATATATGGGTCCCCATGGTCTTCACATATCATTTTGATCAAGAATTCATCAAGAGTTTGAAGTTTGTTTGCCTTGGAAACCCTAATTCATCTAGGTATTTTGTGTGACTTTCTCAACAAGTTTCTTCATCAATTGATCAAATATTTCAAGGGATACTTCATATTACATCATCTTATGCATATATGATCCTCCATGAGTCCCAAAAGTCAAGAGAATGTCAAGCTAGCAAGATGGTTCATGGTGGTTGACCAGAGAAAGTCAATTGGTCAAAACTAGGGTTCCCTAGACCCTATCTCCTACAATTTTTGTCATATGAAAATGATTCCAAGAGAAACGTTAATCAAAATTACATTCCAAACAACTTTCATGTTTAGGTCAAGAGATAGTTTTTCTTATAAAGTCATTTTTTATGGTGAAATATTATAGGTCATTTTGTCTGAACCCTACTTTGGAGGTCAACTTACCCAGACCATAACTTGCTCAATTTTTATGAGATGAAAGTCATTCAAATTCCATGATAAATTTCAATATGTCTACGTAAACGTTTATGTTTGGAGTAAGTTCAAATTCAATTTGAAAATTCATGTGCCAAGAGGAAACATTGTAGGTCACTTAGGACCATTACCATTGAACAAGTGACTTTCCTCAACTTATAAAATGCATAACTCCTTCTTTCCAAATCCAAATAAGGTCATATTTTTGACCAAATTTAATAGGTTTGAAATATATAAAACTTTTATGAAGGAATGTTTTTCATTTGAAGTCCATAGAAAAAGTTATTCAAGGTGGAAGAAGTGAACATTTGACTTGGGACTTAGAAAATTTTCAAATATGTTTGATTTCCCAAACTTCTACCTCAAAATACATCATGATCCAAGCTTCAAATGAAAAAGTGTTCAACATTAAAATTGTTCCCCTTGATCTAACCTTTCCAAAAAGTCCAAAATGATCCCATTTTCATCAAAATTGAAGGACTTGCGCATGGGTGCAATGTGAGGTACCATTTGGAAGAATTTCATGATCCAATTCAATTCAGCAATGGATGGCTTAATGCAACACTTTCTGCATGACCTATGCATGATTTTGGACCTTTGCAAATGATTGTTTGGGCTTTGTGCACACCCATGCTAGTTCATGAAGAAACTTGCTATTTTTGAAATTTAGAATGGAAGTGTGTAAACAGCACATGCATTGGCTATAAATAGAGAAGCAATGTGATCAGAACTTCATTAACACCTTGCCCAAGCTTTGCCAGACCAATCCATACCCTCCATTGCATTGAATTTATGAGGATTTCTTTTAAAATCGAGCTTGAACTTCATCTTCTGTTTGGAAGTTCAAACTCCAGAAATTCACTTCTCTTTTCATCTCAATTGGTTTCTGCAAGAAAGAGGAAGAGAAAGCAAGCAAATCCAGATCAAGATCAAGTGAATTTGAATCAACCCGAAGGTGATTTTTCATAAACTTCATCTCTTCGATTCTCTCAATTCTTCACCATTCTTTATGATTTTTGGTTGGCTGAAGTCCTACCAATTTAGGCAAGAAGTTTGAGTTGCTTTGAGGTCAAATCGAAGCAACTCAGTTCATGATCCTCAAAATTCAAATCCCTGTATCTTTTTATATACCTGGAATTGGAAAAAATTGAGGCCGAATTCGTGTTCCTCATCATTTTTCCTTCAAATTAGTGTATTCACTTTTAATTTTTCATGAAGTTGAGCTTGAACGAGACCGGTGGTGATCATCGGAGAAGATGACTAGAGCTAGGGCTCCGGTGGTGCGTTGGCAAAGTCCAAGCCATATGATTTGATTCAAATGTTTTAATCTTAAGGGTTCATTGTGATTACCACGCGTACAACGCATTGACCAAGGAACATGGTTGAATGCACGCGTGTGGCCATCAGATCTGCCACTTCAATTAATGAGGGAGATCTGATGGCCCTTGTTTTTTTGTATTTTCTATTTTTTTATTTAATCCACTTATTTGATTAATTCATATTAATTTCATTTTTGATCCAAAAAATATGGGACTTTCACCAAAAATCTTTAAATATTTTCCTTTTTCATTTTCTGAATTAAAATTATTTTTTGGATTAATTTTGATATTTTTCATGGATTAATTTTTTTTGTGCAAACTTTTAATTGTTTAAAAATACTTATAACTTTTCAAAACTCATGAAATTTTTTGTCTAAGGTCCTTTGAACTTGTTTGACCTAGGATAAATCTCTTGGCTATTTATTTAGTGCTTTGAAGAGGTTTTAGGTTTTGACCAAACTAAATGTAATTTAAATGCATTTTAAATTGATTTTTAATTGATTAATTATATAGAAATTATGTTGAGCCATTTTTATTGACTTGTGATGTTTGACTATATGTTTGGGCCTTGGTCAAGGTTGATTTGACTTTTTTTAAATCATTGGATTTAGGGGATTGATGAAATGTACATTTCATCTCCCAAAATGAATGAATGATTTTAATTTTGATAAAATTCCTCCCATGACCAATTTGTGTTTCTCTCATTTCCCCTCCCTCTTCATATTCAATCTCATTCTTTCCCATCCCTTTCATTGACCAATGAAATCTCAACATCCTAAGGCTAATTTGTTCATCAATAACCTTATGTTAGATGAACCAATACAAGTATGGATGAGATAGGTACATCCTTTTGATCTTTTCTTTTAGTGTGTGGTATGTTTTAGGAGTTTGGTCCATTATGTAAGACCCTAATTTTGACCCTATGATCCCTCATGGCACCATATCATTGCACTCTGCATCATGCCTCAAGGATCATAGCATCTTGGCTCCTTAACCCTTGAGTTGGGACTTGTGTGAGTTAGTTTGAGACCACCAAGCATGCTTGAATTGTATATTATTGCTTTTCTTATTTTCTTTACTAACCAAAAGCACAAAAATATGTCACTAACTTTGTTTGTTTTGTAACTTGAGCAATCATGTGATCCAAGGCTCCTAGGAGACCCCTTTGCTCATTTATGTGGCCAGATGAAGTTGAAAGCAAGCATGAAAATGGTTCACAAAGCTCTCAATCATCATATATGCCTCCCAAGTATCTCAATTTGTCAATTTGATCAAGATAAACCAAAGGGCTAGAGGATTGTTTCCCAAGGAAACCCTAATTCAACCGTGCATTGACTGTGCCTTGCTCATGAAGCAACCTCAACCCATGATCAAATAAAATCAAGGGAAGTTCTTTCATTCATCATTTCATGCATATTTGATCTTATGTGAGTGTCCTCAATCATCAATTCATCAAGATTTGAAGTTTGGACTTGAGAAGTTGATCAGTCAATTCATCTGACTATTTTGAAATCCACTGAGACCTAACTTTTAATGTGTTTGTCAAATGAAGATTACCCCAAGAGAAACAATGTTCTTAAGAATCACATGAACAACTTTCAAGTTCATAAAAATTTGATTTTAAGCTTGGAAGGTCATCATTCATTTCAATACATTATAGGTCATTTTGACTGAAACCCTAATTTTGGGTCAACTTCCCAAGGGCCTAACTCCTTCATTTTCCATGATTTTGAGGTGGGATCAAATTCATTGGAAATTTTAGGATGTGTACTTCACTTGTTATGTTTAACAAAATTTCATAATCCTAAAATAAACACATGTGATAATACAAAACATTATAGGTCGCTTTGGACCAAAGTCATTGAAATGTGAAAAAGTCCAACTTCAAGTCCTACTTGAAGGTTTTGTCATTTGAGGCTTGCATCATTGAAACAGAAGGGCTTGAAGTTGGTCCATTTTGGAAAATTTCACATGCACATGTTTTGTACATTGAACTTCATGGTCTGTTTTCATAAATTTCCCAATCCCAAATGGATTTTTGCTCAACATAACAATTGTTCCTCATGTTAAGACCTTTCCAACCATTACCCACATGGCCATGTTTCAATATGGCAAAGTGCATTTTCGAAGAAATGAAGATTTATGTTCATTTATGCATAACATATCCAAACTCCATGCACAAGCCAATTCAATCATATTTGCACGTCCAATTCATCTTACTTACATCTTAACACTCAATTGCCATTGCATTTGGGCCTCCCATGCGCCTGTATAGGCCCATGCATGGAGGCCCTCATTCCACATGCACACGAGTTTGGTAAGGCTTGCATCAACTTTCACTATAAATACATGTGCTTGGCTTCATTCATTTCCAACCATAAGGCGCCCAACACTCTGCAGAATTGAAATCCCACCTTTCACTCAAAGGAATTTTGCATTTCTTCTTCAATTTTTCAGTTCAATTTTCAACTTCCTTGGTTGATTATTGAACTCAAATTCCTAAGCCTAGCTACTTTGCCATCTAAGGATCACACTACATCAAAGAGTTGGAAGAGATCGTGCCTTGTAGAGCTGCACTTCAGAGGTTGTTGTTCAAACTTTTTCCATTCGAATCTCCCTGGATCTCGCTCATTTCTTGCGTTTGTTGGTTCATCTGAAGTCCTCTCACAAAATGCAATTGATTTATGCATTTAATTTCATAAATTGAGCAAACTCAGATTGAACTCCATAATTTTCTATCTTAGATTTCTCCTTCTATGAGAGTCTAGAGTAGAAATCAATGGCACAAGGGTGATGTACATCACCCCAGCTTTCCAATGATATGAGGATCATGCGTTTTGGTGAGGTTTCTAAAACCTGCAACTCTGGCTGAAGCTGGCTTGCTCGCCGGAGAAGACGGTGGTATACACCACCGTCCACCACGTCAGATTGCATCTTGACCATTGAATGTTGTTTCCAGATTGAATCACAGTCATGCAATGTTATGACTTTTTTAAAAGCTTTATGTTTCTCCTTTGACCAAGGCATTTGGTGAGCCGCGCTTTACAGCCATCTGATGTGCCACATCATTTAATGAATCATATCCTACGCGCCAGGCTTTTTCCTAATTTCTGAATTTCATTTTTTTTCTTTTATTTCCTTTTATTTCAAAAATTCATATCTTCTTCATTTTAAATCCAAAAAATATGGGACTAATTGCATTATTTCCCTTTTTAATTCTAGTTTCTGAAAATTATTTTTAATATTTTTTTATGAGTCCATTTAATATTTTTTATGAATTTTCTCTTTTCTGGTTATTTTTAATTCATTTAAAATAGTTTCCAATATTCAAAAATGCCAAAAATATTTTCTTAACACCTTTGAATGATGATGAATCAATGAAAAATATTCTCATCAATTTCTTAATTGATTTGAGATTTATTTGAGATTTTAGTTCAATTATGTTATATTTTCTTCATTTTTAATTGTTAAAAAATAGTTTCTGGTTTCTAAAAATGATGAAAATTTTTGTCAAACCTTATTTGACCTTGTTGAACTTAGGATGATCCATTTGGACTTTTCCAAGTTGATTTGAAATGGATTTGAAGTTTGACATTTATTTGTTTATTTTAATTCAAGTATTATTTTAATTTTCAAAAATACCAAAAAAATATTTTATTTGTTTCTTGACTTCTAAACTTCATCTTGCTTCTGTTTACCATTGATTGACTTTGATTCTATTCATGTTTGATCAATGTGTGTTGGTTATTTCATTTGAATTTCCATTTATGTACATTTCCATTCTTCTTCTTCTTCTTCTTCTTCTTTTCTTTTTGATCAATGAGTTAATGGTTGGTGGTTAGCCTTGACATATGAGAGGCTTAACCTTCTTTGATCCAAATCAAATTCATCTTTATCAAAGATCAAGTGAATTGCTTTGTGTCCAAGATAGATTGCTTCTTGGTTAAGCAAAAAACTTAAATCCATACAAGGTCATTCTTCTTTTCTTTTGGCATGGCAAGTCGTAGGAGCTTGGCTTACTAGTCATGGTCTCTAACTTGTGTTTATTTGCCTATAGTTTTATTGACCGACCTCAGATAGGTGTGACTACTACATTAGTCCACTTACGATTGCTTAACATAGCGCTAAATTGCCTTATGATACACTAACACTAACTACTAATCACTAACATTTAATTCAAGCATTTAATTCTTCCAATTTACTTTAATGCAATTTAATTTCTTGCTCGTTGATTCATATTATCTTTTTCCTTTGCTCATTTGAGCTCATGTTTATGTTTATGCCATTTGCCTTTTGCTCACTTGAGCATATTATTGTGAATATACTATTGCCTTATGTTTGTTTTGTTTTGTTTTGTTTGTGTGAACTAATCCAAAAAGGAGAAAGGACTTAGAATTAGGACCTTACCTATGCTAAATGGAGTTCAAGAGCAACTAGGTCTTATGCCTTTAGAATGCTAAAATTGTTGAAGAGCAACTAGGCCTCATGCCTTTAAAATGCTTAATCTTGAAAGATGAATTGAAAGGACCTCTATTCTAAACTCACTCTTGTCCATTCTTTCTATTGCATTGTGGAACTTTTTGATTTGTGTGTTCTTGTGCTAGGGATCCTAAACTTGAGCTACATAGAGGAACCATTGTCATGAGCATCCAAAATGAGAGATACAAAAGCCAATTGGAAGATTCCTAGGAGCTTGATTGATATTTGCTTGATTGCTTGAGTTATTTTCTTATTGCTTGCTAATTCCAAAGGAAAGGGAACAACTTGGATCATCACTATGATCTCAAGAAGGGAACTCCAATGTGGTTTCATTTCTCTTCCTTCATCTTTGCATGTTTAGGACTTAGCCATTCTCTTCTTCCCTCCATTCTAACCCAAGCCAACTTTTGTGCAAACATTAACATTATTTTCAAAATTAGAAACCTAAGCACTATGCTTTTGATTTTTTTTAACCTCTTTTCATAACACTTATTTTGAATTGAATCCTAAGTCAACTTTGACCTTACTTTGTGAATACTTTTCATTGGTAAATATAACTCACTCAATTGTTTTTGTGGTTTCAATGGCCACTTCTTGCCAAAGCTTTTCATAAACATTAGCTATTAGGTTTGAGTTATCTTAGTGGATGATTTAATACTCACCTATATCCTTAGTGATGAACTATAAGTCTCCATGCTTATTATAGGGTTAACCCCTCACTAGCATGTTGAAGCTCTCCTCACATGGTGGATTTGTGGTTTTAGGTTGAGTTTTCTCCCTTTGATAACAAAAGACCTTTAAGGCTTTTGACCAATCAATTCACCAACTTGTTTTGAGATTTTTACCCCGAATTACGAGGTTTTTATCCTACCTTTTTAAGAAGGTACGTAGGCAATGAGTTTATCCATTCAAACACAAAATTGTAAATAACTTGTGTATTCTTTTCTTATCTCCCCAATTATGTTTGCACAAATATTTTCACAAATACCAACCTACCTTACAACATTTGTAAAAAGGCCCCCCTTAGAGTACTAAGGATGTTTTGGGTGCTTAAAACCTTCCCATTGCATAACCAACCCCCTTACCCAGATCTCTGACATTTTTATTTGTTCGCTTTCTAACCTTTCCTTTGGATAAATAGAAGTGCGGTGGCGACTAGAATTATATGATTTGCTTTTGATTTAGTCAATAAATCTAAAGGTAACGAATACCCCGCTACACATTATACCAAATCTCTAACATGCATTAGCACCTAAATTTTTATTGTCCGGCCTCAGATAGTTGTGACTTCTGCATAAGTCTAATTATGGTTTCTTAACATATAGCTAAATTTGACCCTAAAGGCATATCATTCTAGTAAGTGAGATTGTAAGTTTCCCATCTTTCATGGTATTGTGTGGAAACTTGGCCTTTTTTCCTTCCTTTGAAAGACGTCTTGGTTCAAGGATCCATGCTTGTGAGTAGATGGTTGAGTGTTCTCCAAAGAATGACTTAATCAATTGAAAAGCAAAACATCACTAACATCTAATCAACTAACATTTGACTAACTTGTATTAATATTGCTTTTATTTTCAAGTCATTTACTTTATGCAATTTAAATTCAAGTCATTTACCATTCACTTGTCATCTACATAACATTTAATTTGTTTATGTTTATGTCATTTTCACTTTGCTCATTTGAGCCATATATTGTGATTGTATATATTTGTTTGTGTTTTTTATTTGTGTTTGTGGTCTTCGGACCTTAAAATACTTAATAAACAACAAAAAATCCTAAAAAATGTTTGTGTGGACTGTTGGGTTTGATCTGAGCTTTTGGACTTAGAATTAGGCAACATTCCATATGCAAAAAGGACTTGGCCAATGCCAACATTTCTGAGACCAGGTTATTGTGATTTGAGCTTTCATCTGATGCAAGTATTGGGATCCACATGAATTCATCTGCTACAGGGTCTTGATGCAACTGTTACTTTGATCTCATGCCTAATGTCTTATTCTAAGCAAAAATCAAGAAGTATTTCATCTGATACATGAGAAGACAAAGAAGACTGTTAGCTATGGATTTGTTTGCTTGGATGAGGCCATCTTTATTTGATGCCTTGCTCTTCATATTGCTAATTGCTTGTTGATTATGAGTCCAAAGGGAAAATGAGTTTTCTATATGACATTCTTGTCTGTTGGATGGCATCCCATTGGTCATATCTTTTCAACTCTTAACTTTTAATTTTATACTTAGGATTAGTCTCTTCATCTCCTCCTACTTCTTAAATTTCAAAATCTCTACCTCTTTTTAAAAACTTTCTTTGCTTGTGATTTCAAAACTTAGACTTTATTACAAATTAGAAACTTTGGCCTTATACCATTGCATTTTTAAACTCTTTTCTTAAATTAAACTTGTAAATGACTAACACTCATTCAAAATTTTGGGCCCTTTGTGCCTCTTTTAAACTTAACTTTTTATTAAAAACAATCCACTCAATTTGAAATTTATACCACGAACTACGAGGTTTTGATCCCTCAATTTTTTGTTGGTACGTAGGCATAAGTCCGAATGTATTGTCAAACACAAAAAATATAATTAATGAATTCTTTTCTCATCCTCAAACTCTATTTATTGCAAACATCTTTTATACCAAAAACACATATACACATGAAAAAGGGCTCCCTAGGAGTACTTAGCACACTTTGGGTGTTAACACCTTCCCTCTATGTAACCAACCCCCTAACCTATAATCTCTGGTATTTTATTAGTTTTGATTTGAAAACTTCTTATCTTTGGTTTTTGTTCGTACTTTTCCCTTTTCCTTTGGAAACAATAAAAGTGCGGTGGTGACTCTGGTTTTATTGACGTTAAGTTTATCCATAACTTAGTGATCATGAATTTACCGCTACATGATCATATTACTAACCTTTATTTTCATATGATAAATACATAATGATGACATCTAACCCTAGCAATTTTTCTCACTATTAACTCTGAAATCTCCATTTTACTTTATGTCGTATATTTTCTATCATTTACTTTCACGCATCAAAACAAATATCAAACACTTCTTTACTTATAGTCATAAAAACCGTTGAATTGTCTCTTGAACACTATCAGTCTTTGTGGATACGATAATTATAAAACTTACTTTTGTGCTTGTAATATACGATTAAGAATCCTTTGAAAGTTTACAAGTTGGATCCATCGTAAGGCCACAACTTCTGATTTTTCAGGCCTAAATTTTCAAAGAGCTTCGTGTACATTATGTTGCAGGATATTCCATCGTATATGAGGATACTTGACATATCAAAATTGGCTATGGTATACTTTATGATCAAAGAAAATATCTCATTTGGGATCCCAACTACCTTTTCACTATCTTGGAATCAAAGTATAGGTCTTTCTAGCTCCTTGGTCGAAGTCATTCTCTTTTTTTTTGCTAACACCCTTCACCTCAGTGATCCTCCTTTTTATGGTTCTTTTGTAGCGGTTCTTTTCTCTTGGAAGACCGCAAGTAATGGATACGATGTATTGACATTTTCCTTTCTAGTATCCCTCTTCTTCAGTGATATTATATTTTCTCCCACTGGCTTTAGTCACAACATCAATAACATGCTTGGGGGGATCTCTCCCAAAGAGGGAACTGTAGTGGTGCATTCATGACCATCAAGCTATGGATAAACTTAACATCAATTGAAAAATCAGAGTTGCCACCATGTCTTATTTGTTTACAAAGGAAAAGGGAAAACTACGAACAAAAGCCAAAACTCAGAAGTTTTCAAATTAAAACTAATAAAATGCCAGAGATTACAGGTAAGAGGGTTGATTACACAGAGGGAAGGTATTAGCACCCAAAATATCCTAGGTACTCCTAGGGAACCCTTTTTTGTGTGCAAGTGTTTTTAGCTGAAAATGATGTTTGATAAAAATGGAATGGGGGGATGAGAAAAGAATTCATTGATTATATTTTTGTGTTTGATAAGACCTTCGGTCTTATGCCTACATACCAACACAATAATGAAGGATCAAAACCCCATAGTTCGTGGTAAAAAATTCAAAGGAATTGGTGAATTGATTTTAACAAAAGTTTGACAGAGAAAGGCACAAAAATGGCTAAAGTTTTGAATGGGGTTGTTAATTATTTTTGTCTTTTAAAATTAAAGTCAGTATAATTACGTTTATTTACAAGTTTGATTTTAAAAAAAGTTTAAAAATTCAATGGCATAAGGTTAAAGTTTATGATCATTAAAACATGTCTAAATCGGAAACACAAGCAAAAAAAATTTGATAAGAGGGGGAGATTTTGAAATTAAAGAAGTAGGGAAGAGATGAAGGGACTATCCTATACAAAAATTAAACGTTAAGACTTTAAAAGATCTGACCAATGGGATGCAATACACAAGACAAGAATGTTAGATAGAAACCCATTTCCTTTGAACTTTTGAGCATACAATAAGCATAGGCAATATCCAAGCAATTATATGAAGGCCAAGGCATCAAACAAAGATAGCCATAATATCCATGAAAGCACTCCAATAGCAAGCAGTCTTCAATATCTTCAAATGTATCAGATGAAATATTTCCTTGGTAAACTCATAGAAACAATCATCAGCCACAAACAATAAGAATAGTATGGCAATTTAAGCACATAGACAAAATAATAGATGAGTCCAAAAGCACTTAGGGGTTTGCATTAGATGAAAGGCACAGTCAAAAATAACTCAATCCCAGCATATTGGCATTGGCCAAGTCCTTAAAGCATAGGGAATGTTGCCTACTTCTAAGTCCAAAAGCTCATATCAAGTCCAACAATCCACCAACATATTTTTTAGAGTTTTTATTGTTATTAAGTATTTTAAGGTCCTAAGACCACAAACAAAATCAAGAGCACACAATATATACAATCACAAGATAAGGCTCAAGTGAGAAAAGTGAAAAGGACTGAAACATAAACAAATTGCATGAAGTGTAAATGGCAATGAATGATAAAGGTACTGATATTTAGATTTGCATTAAGTAAATGACTCGAAAAAAAAGCAATGTTAATAAGAAGTTAGTTAATGGTTAGTGAAGAGTTTTAATTATTTAGGTCATTCTTTGGAGAACACTCAACCATTCATTCATAAGTATGAATCCATGAACCAAGACGTCATACATGAGAAGGGCTCCAACTTGGATAAATCAACAAGTATGTCACTAGCTCTCACGAATGGAAAAAGGTTCAAGTTTTCACACAATGCCATGAAGAATGGGAGACTTACATTCTCACTTACTAGAATACTATGCCTTGCGGGACAAATTTAGCTCTATGTTAAGCAATCGTAATTGGACTCATGTAGAAGTCATAACTATCTGAGGTCGGGCAATAAATATATTGGTGTTAATGCATGTCCTATATTTTTGGATTAAAAATGGAAGAGGAAGAGGAAATTATTTAAATATTTTCTAAGGTCGGGCAATAAATATCTTGGATTATTTAAAGAGGAAATTATATGGAAGAGGAAATTATTTAAGGAGTTTTGGTGAAAGTCCCATATTTTTTGGATTAGAAATGGATTTATTATGAATTAATCAAAATAAAGGGATTAAAATAAAAATAAAAATTAATAAAGTAAAAGGAAAAAAATGGGCCATCAGACCTCCCTCATTAGTTAAGGTGGCAGATTTGGTGGTCATGCGCATGAGGTCTATGAAACTCCTCAGTCAACGCGTGGGAACTATGGTAATGCAAACCAAAGGTTGAGATTAGATCATTTGACAAAGATCAGATGGATGAGAGGAAGCCAACTCACCACCGAAGCTAGGGCTCTGATCATCTTCTCTGGTGGTCCTCACCGGACTGGTCCACCATGAACTTCCATAAAAATGAAAAGTGAGCACACTATTTTAAATGAAAAATGCTCAGGAGCTCGAATCTGACCTCAATTTCTCCCAATTCCAAGTATATTAAAAGATACATGGATTTAAAATTTGAGGTGCATGATCTGAGTTGTTTAGATTTATCCTCAAAGTAACTCAATCTTGTTGCCTACATTGGTAGGTCTTCAAACAACCAAAGATCCAGCAAAATAGTTTAGAATTGAGGGAAAATCGAAGAAGAGAAAATCTAGAAAATTCACCTTCCTTTTTCTTCAATTGGGCTTGATCTTGCTTCCAATTTTCTCTGGCTCGCCTCTAACAATTTGCAGGAAGTGAAATGGATGATTAAGAAGCTTGGATTCTTGGAGTTTCAATTCCAAAATAGAATGAGAATTGAAACTCGATTTCAAGTGAAGTCTTCAAGTTTATCCTTTAATGCAGGTTGGGGAAGAAGCAATGAAAAGCTTGGGTAAGAGGGATCTTCATTCTGATCAGCAAGGGCATGTATATATAGCATTGCAAGTTGTTTTCCGCACCTTCCAAAATTTTGCCAAAAATAGCAACCCTTGGTTGCATGCTTGCATGGGCGTGTACAAAGCCCATGTAATGATGTGGATAAGTCCAAATTCATGTGTAAATCAACTTGAAATGATAACATGGGATCATGCATTAGGGAAATGGAAATTGGACATTGAACTTACCAAATGAGGCCATGCATTACACCAATGTGCAAGTCACTCAAAAATGCTTCAAATGCCATAATTTTGGATGCTTTGGAAAGGTAACGTGAAGGGGAACAAAATTGATGTTGAATACTTTTCCATTTGGAGCTTTTATCATGATTAATTTTGAGATGGAAATTGGAGAAATCAAACATAGTTGAAAATTTTCTAAGTTTAAAGTCAAATGACACTTCTTCCACCTTGAATGACTTTTGCTATGAGCGTCAAATGAAAATGGTTACTTCTTAAAAGTTGTAGATATTTCATTCCTATTCAATACGGTCACAAATTTGACACCATTTAAATCTTGCATGAGGGAGTTATGGATTTTAGAAGTTGAGGAAAATTGCTTGTTCAATGATGATGACCCAAAATGACCTATAATGTTTCCTCTTGGAACATGCCCTTTCAAGTTGAATTTGACATTAATAAAAGAATAAAAGTTGGATAATACATATTAAATTTGATTATGAAACTTGGATGGTCTTCATATCATAAAAATGGAGCAAGTTATGGTCTTTAGAAGTTAACCTCCTAACTAGGGCACAAACAAAATGACATAAATTTTTTTTGTAATGTAACAAAGAGTAACTTTTATTCTGGAATCATTTCCACATGACAAAAGTTGTAGGAGATAGGGTCTAGGGGACTCCAGTTTTGACCAGTTGACTTTCTCTGGTCAACCTCTTTGAACCACCTATCAAACTTGAAGTTCTTTTGATATTTAGGGCCCGTGGAGGATCATATATGTATAATATGATATATCATTAAGTATACCTTAAAATATTTGACCAATTGTTGAAGAAACTTGATGTGGAAGTCACACAAGATACCCAAATGAATTAGGGTTTCCAAGGCAAACAAGCTTCAAACTCTTGATGAATTCTTGATCAAATTGACAAATAGAGAACATGGGGATCCATATTATATGTTTGGAACCATTTTGAACTTTTCGTTGATTGATCATTTGCATATAGGGTCTCAAACCCTTGATATGAGCTTGATATGGCCCAAATGGATGCACACACTACCTACAAAAGAAATGAATCTACACTAGACATATTTTTGGTATTTTGGTTAGTAAACAAAGAAAAAAAAGTACGATATAATCAAATATGCTTGGAAATCTCTCATAATGAAAACGCAATGAATGAGGGGTGAGGAGAATACCAAGGTGTAATCCCAAAGCCAATGCAAATGGTGAGATAGAATGAGGGATCTTACAGGAACCATTTCTTCCTTGGTGATTCTTCTCGCCCCCTACGTTCTATCTTATTCTCACGGTCACCTTCACATGTATACTTGGAAAGTCTCCCTTTCTTAATTAGCTCTTCTATAACATCCTACATATGGATGCATTTATTGGTTTTGTGGTCATGAATTTTGTAGAAACGACAATATTTGGATTTATCCGTCACGAAAATTCCTTTACTAGGTAAGGGTAATTCATATCGGCTTCCTTAAACTCATGTTGACATATTCTCGTCATATTTTTTCCTCGAAGTGTTCAAAATAGTGTAGACAGAAAACTTGGATCGGGGTCCGCGATCTCTGTCTTCTCTGTGGAGGCTATTGTCTCCTTCTGGCACTTGATTATATCTGGATTTCCCTTCTCCTCAACTGTAGTCTCCTTAAATCTAGGATTTCTTCTTCATAATTGATATATGATTGCTCCCTATTTAGTAAATCACTTAAATTACACACTCTTGAGAGCCCAAAATTTTCCCAGAACATGTAGTCTGACCTTGGCCCCTTCTTCAACATCTAAGATTTCAATATGTCATATGTGCCTCCTACTGCCACCACCACCTTCATGAATCGATCAATGTACTCACATAAAGTTTCCTTTTTCTCAATGTGACCCTGCTGAGTACAACCATGGTCGTGGGATGTCGCTTTCCGGAAATAAAAGAGTCATATTGATTCTTCCCTGAATATACACTCACGTTTGGAAGGTTTTGAACCACGTCATCACGACTCCCGTGAGGGTCAGTGTGAAAAGCTTGCATTTCATGGCCTCTTGGGCATGGTAGTAATCTATCATGTTTTTTACATGTTCAACATGCTCTTCCAAATCTCTTGTTTTATCATAACTTTGCAACTCTGAAGGTTTCTTTATAGACCTCGAGATTTTGTTGTCGAGGATCCATACAAGCAACAAGTTCTTCTTTTGTTCTAGAGATAGATCGTTTATATCATGTATTTCCCTTATCCAAGAATAATGTTCCCATTAACGATAAGGACGACTTATGTAGGAAGAAGTATTGCTACCGTTCCTCCTTCCGAATTGGGTGGAGGAGTTATATGTCCTCGATGGTGGTTG
Organism: Lathyrus oleraceus; assembly: GCF_024323335.1. Lineage (NCBI taxonomy): Eukaryota > Viridiplantae > Streptophyta > Magnoliopsida > Fabales > Fabaceae > Lathyrus > Lathyrus oleraceus. The sequence goes on along the minus strand of NC_066584.1, from coordinate 486,190,842 downwards.
TGAGATAGTGATCTCATTACCTCTCCCTATGGCGCAACTCTTCCAACATGGACTAACTCTTGTGTGACGACTTGGTTTCCCTCGAAGGCTGCCTCATTATATTGGTGTTCCTTGGTGGAGCGTCTTCTAGGTTCTCTTCAATCAAGAGTATCATATCAATCATGAATTGTGACTTCTGCTTATGTACTAGGTTGTAAGCGCTGTTCAGAAATCCACTGGCTCCTTGTACTTTAGGATTTGATTGCATCTACTGAAGGTTTGAGTGTATTTCTTGTCCAAGTGCAACGAGTTGTGAAGAAGATTGATATGATGGTTCATGTTGGCAAGGTTGTTAAATAGGTCTAAAGATTAGGAGATCTTGGAATGCTCATTGACCAACTCTTAGAGGAACTGAATCTTGTTGCCTAGGGCAGTGGGAAATGCCACTAAAATTGGATTATCTTCCATTGGAAAAGGGGAGGAAGAAGTGGAGCTTCGATAACTTCAGTGACCACAATAATAACTTATCATTGGGCAGAAGATCAAGTGACTTTGGATGTCACCATACTCAATAAATCTGATAGTTGATCTAATTTAGGAGGAGACCAAAGCTTTAAGAAAGGAGACTAGTGATTTGGATCTTTGGTGTATAAAGAATGGTTTCTTGTGTGAAAATTAGTGGGAATTAGACGTCGATCTATACAGACGACATCATTGTTTGGTTGGGAACTCGAAATAGATTATGAGATGGTGGAGTGGTAACTCACTGCGATGGAGCAATACTTACGAAGCGACTTAGCAGGGAAACCTGTAAGATTAATACACCAATGTACAAGTCACTGAATGAAATGAGAAGTAATGTGTGAGTGAGAATGAATTTGAAGACCTAAATTGCGTATTTTCCCTTTATATATCAAGAGCGGATGAAACCGTTCACGCTTGATGCAGCGTGTTGTGCAGACATCTATTTGATTGAATTGGACGGAGATTGATGCATTGGTGAGCAAAATTGTCTTCTGGTCAAAGTGAAGAACCGCTTGTTTTGCATGTGTTTCTTTTTAGAGTTCTGTTTTGAGCTTTTTGTCATAGGCCTTTCTTTTTAGAGTTCTCCTCCTAAAGTCCGATAAGACAGTTTTTATCCACACACAGGTCTTCCTTTTCCACACATCACCATGTTAGGAAGACTTTTGATATAAGGAGTCAGTCTTCTTCTCAAACCATCGGCTCTAGTACCGTTGATAGGCCACGAGGAAGCGTATTCATATTAGGTCAATAGCAACACACAAGTAAGAGACACCGCATATTCATCTAAAAATTTAAAAAATTGATATATAAATCTTCTCACTTATAAAACGTTCAACTTTCACTTCTTTAAATAATATGAGATTTTTATAAATATTTAGTACCGCGTTTTTTTAAAATATGCATGTTAGAAGGTGTATTCACAAATACTTTGGGCGAACGATTATGAATATAAAATTTATGGTTTAAAATATTCCATGATTATATGGTTTATATGCTCTAGAATATTCTTTTATAGATAGTTGTTTCGAAGAACAAATCTTAGCGAATTCTACAATTTCTCATGAGTTGGGGATACACAAGGGTCAATCTAATGGGTCTCTATGGAGGGTTCATCTCCCAATCCCTCTTGCTTCTTGATACTTGTGTTACCTAGTTTCTCATATACTAGATCTTAGCCCTAATCCGAACAATTTCATTTTACCTTATTCCATCTAATCCAAATAAAGTTTTTATTTATTAAATAATTTCATAATATAAATAGTTTAATACTAATTCATAGAATAAAATTTTCACATAACACACGAGTTTTATATTCTCTTTCTCGCATGTAACCTTAATCCCACTGAAATTAAGTCTATAGTTGTTTTTTCTTCTTGAAGTACTACATTTCAATTCAATATTCTGTTTGGTAGGGAAGTTTACGATTCTTAGAATGAGAAACAGATGGGTGAAGTTTGTGAGAGGGAGGGGTCCATCCTATCAAACTATAAAGTCTCCAGAAGAATACACTTGTGTTCATCAAATTTGGGAACTTTAAAGCCAAGAGAAAAGAACACATTCTCCCTTAACTATGAAGGGGACCCCTAAAAAAGAATAGAGCTTTGGCCCCCCACTCTGGGAAAATAAATAATGTCATGAGTCATTGGGGGTTAGGAGAGAATTGTCTCACCCTGAGACTTGTACATTATGATGCACAAGTTACTTTGCTACCTATTTGCTGAAAATTATGTACCCTAATGCCCAAGACTTGGTCCCTTTTGTCCTAGAATTAACAATGTGACAATTGACAACTCCATTGCACTAACTACACTACCTAGGTATGCATGCCCCTACCCTTTTCTTTTATAATAGTACCCCCTTTCCTGAGAGAAATGAAATAAATTTAAGGACAAAGAGTGACTAGTACTAACATAAAAAAAGACACCCTGATGACAAAGTTAACACATACTCCATTTGGATTATTGAAGTTATGGTAATATATAAGACCTCATAATTTGTCTTTCTACCTCTAATTTTATATTTGTACTTTTTAGGTTGTATATCCGTACACACCTAATTGTTAGATGAATCTAACATTAGTGAATAATGTGTCGTAGTCTTAGAACATGCACAGACTCATCATCATATTCCTAATCAAATTCCTTTACCCTCATGGAGTCTAAAAGCAAAATATCTTCCCCATTGAATATGCATTGAGGATTCAAAAGTTTATCACCTACCCTAAGTCAATGAAATCTCAATATCATATATATTAAATAGTTTTTTAATTTACTCTAAAATTTTAAATTGAATCTAATCTAATAATTAATTAAATAAATATATTAATTAATCATTAAATTAGATTTAATTCGAAGGCTATAATTTAGAATAAAATAAAAAAAGTTATTCTTTGAATAAATTGATCTCCGCTCATATATATATATATATATATATATATATATATATATATATATATATATATATATATATATATATATATATATATATATATATATATATAACAGAATTAAGAGCACTCTCTCATGGAGGAGAATTTAAGCATCCCAAGAGCACTTCCAGAGGCTAGATTTTCACATGGTTCGCCAACCTAAAGAATCAAAAAGTGAGATTTTTACCATTGGAGTTTGTCAGCATGTTACTACCGTTTCATCAACAAGCAACGTCTCTTTGATTAAAATATTTATATAATTGTTCTTGTTTCACATTTTAGCATAATTTTGTGGTTTTGATTTATAATTGTGGGATCTAATATTGATTCTTTAGAGTTGTATTATTGGAGTTAAAATTGAATAAGTTGTTTCAAGATTTAGAGTTGTATTATTGGAGTTAAAATTGAATAAGTTGTTTCAAGATGATATGGTTTATTGGGTCCCATAAAAAATCCAAAACTGAGTTGAAGTATTGGAGATAGCTCTAACTATGTCGATACTAAAAAATGCTCATGTCCTATGACCATAACTCATAAGTAAAATATTAAAAGTAAAATAAAAATATGTATAAGGGAAGATCAAACCAAAACCCAAAAAGAGAATAGAGAAGTAAAACCTCGCTAAGAGAAACGATATCAAGGGAGATCCAATTTGTCCCTTAGGAACACATCTTTAATGAAACGAGGGATTTTATACCACCAAAGTAAAGAGTTCACGAAGTGGCCAAATTTGACAAACTTATATGCATAAGCATTACCTTCTCTATGTATATGAGACCAAATCACATTCAAACCCAAAACATTGTTACTCCACCTATTACGCAAATCCTAAGGAAGAATATCCTTGTTCATAAAGGCCCTAATAGCTACTTGAGAATCACTCTCGATCCAAATACTATTCCAACCTTTATTGTCCAAGGCCTCTATTGAAATAATAATAGTCATTGATTTTGTATGCAAAACCGAAGAGTAACGAAGGTTTGAGGAAAACCCTCCCAAAAAATTAGCAGAATAATCACAGAATATGGCCCCACACGATGTATTAGTACCCACCATTAAACCATCAATGTTAGCTTTAACCCAAAAAATAACATAAGACATCCAAAGAACCATTTATATCTTCGTAGAAGACAAACAATATTGTGTCAGCCTCATATTTTTGAAGAATCAAAAGATCTTCATAGGCACCTACAGATTGATCTTTTGAAATCTTTGCACTAGTAACAATGGAAGTATGAATTTGCATCTTTGTTGTATGCAATAATTCCTAAACCTTGTTATATCTATTAATATTACAGGTCATCCAAATAGAATGGAAAGAATTCATAATTGTTGATGTAACTATATTCCAGATCTACAAACTCCAAGAATCTCTACAACTATGAAAATAGGGAAAAAATAGATGTACGATAAAAAAAAATCTCAAACAGATCCCCGTTCCAATTCCAGACGTCTACAACAAGTTTTCTTTGGAGGAACAGATGAGAAGTGTTGTCTTGCACTTCCATACAAATCATACACACCGATGCCATTATACAACCTCGCTTTTGAAGATTATCATCAGTAAGTAATTTTTTGTGCAACACCCTCAAAACATAAAAGAATGAGAAGGAGGAATATAATCTTTCCACACATGCACTAACCAAAAATCTCGAACATGAGGGAATATAAACTAATAGGCTTGTTTCGAAGAGAGATTATCATCCTTAGAATGTTTCCACGCAAAATAATCAACTAGGTGGTGCTCAACAATAATATTTACGATTCACCAGAATAAGTATCCAATAAATATGAAACTTTTGACTTAAGCAAATGATGAACATTATGCGGAATATTAAACAAATAAACCAAAGGAATTCAAAGCCAATTATCTTTCTAATAAGAGATGTCGTTCCCATTACCGATACACCACATCGAGTTATGTTTGAGAATGTCAAAATACCCTTATATACGATACCAAATAGAATATTTTTTATACAAATCAACATAATCCATTGTTGGTGTAAGCCCTAGGGGTCAATACTTTTGGTACTTGTATTGAATTATTTATTAATAATAAAAGGTTTTTTCTTTATTATGTTTGTTTAATAAAGTCCCTAGAATAGCTAGTCTGTTTAATGTATCAAGTGTGACTTAATCATGAGATCCCATTAAACATAAGGACACTATTCTTAAAGTATATGTAGTCGAGCTTTGTTGTGAAGTGAGATAACATTAAAGCATTAAGACTATTATGTATATAGACTGATGATCACATCTCATGGATCATGGATAAGGATTTATCAAGTCTTAAACATAAGTATGAATATTGAGAGTAATATTTATACTGGATTGACCCGCTATGAGAATACTATATAGGATGTTATGCTAAGTGTCATAAGTTATTCTCATGGTGATAATGGTGTATACCACCCTTTGACCTAAAACCACTATGTACCCTAGATGTAGAGTCGAGTGCCTTATTGCTGATCAAACATTGTCTGTAACTGGATGACCATAAAGACAATTGATGGATACTCCACGAAGCATGCCGAGGGACATGAGTGACCTAGATGGAATTTTCCCATCCTGCGTAACAGGATAAATATCTACGGGCCCAATATTAAATTGGACAAGGATGACACGGTCTATGCCTTGTGTTCAATATAGACATAAGGGAAAAAGGGTAATTGTACACATAAGTATTATCACAAAAGGATTTGTCAGATCACATGACATTTTCGTGTCTTGGGTAGCAGTGATGTGTTTCTAGATACCGCTCACTGTTTATTATGTTAAATACGTGATTTAATATAATTTCCAATGCCACGAAAACCTACAGGGTCACACACAAAAGGACAGATTAATGAGAGATAGAGTAATTAAGAAACACCGTAAGGTATGGTGCACTTAAGTGAATTGTAGAACATCGTAAGGTAGGATGTACTTAAGTAGAATACGAAATATGGTAAGGTATCACGCGCTTAAGTGATTTTGGCATATTATAAGATATGGGCCACATACACTTAAGTGGGCTTTTTAGCTTGCATCCCACACAAGTGGTTCTATAAATAGAACCCTTGTGCAGAAGCATTTGTGCAGTTGCAATTGCGTTTCTCTCTCATACTCAAAGCCTTCATTCGTAGCAGCTAGCACTGAGATTGAAGGAATCCGTTCGTGTGGATTGAGTAGAGGCATTGTCACCATTCAACATTCGTGATCACTCTATAGATATGCATCAAAGGTTTCAATCGCCACAAGAGGCAATGGTTCTATCACTGATCATGCCAATTCGTAAGGATCACTAAAAGAGATTTTTTTTTAAAATTCCAATGCATTTTGGATCGCTCTTCTCCTTCATCCACATCCTTTAAGTAACAAGATATATACATAAATGGCTATTGATCATCACCAGACATTAATTACCAAACTGGGTTAACAAATTTCTGTGTTTGTTTTCTTTCTGCATGTTATAATCCTGTCTGCCATAACTCAGCTTGTATTTCAGTCTGCTTATCAAGATAATAACAGACTTGGTACATAGCATTCTGTTTGAGTGTCAATCAGAATGTTTTGACATTCATCATTGACAACATATACTGAATAATAGGCATGTTGGTTTTTCTGCTTCAGTTCAGTATTTATTTCAGTCTGTTCTTCAAAAGGATAACAGACCTGGCCAAAGGATCATTGTGAAACTGTCAAACTGGATGTCTTGACAGTTATTCCTGTAGGCTGATACTGAAGTAGAGACTGGTTGGTTTTTTACAGTACACAATTTAGCACAGTCTGTTTACAGGAACATAACAGAATCATCATGAGGTATACGCTCTGGCTGTCAAACTGAATGTTGTGACATTCATTCCTGACAGCATGTGCTAAATTGTAGGATGATTAGTTTTTCTGTTTCAGTAATTTTCTCAGGCTATTCTTCAGGAATCCAACAGCTGAGCTAAAATCCAGGAAACCAACAACTAAGCTACAATTAATGAACCTAACAAATAGCCTATTTGTTAGCTCCCTAATAAGTGGAAATTAGTTTAACTTGTTCAACCTTTATTTTAGGAAATACAAGTACAAGGCCAGCAAACTGGAATAATGTAGCAGATGAGGTTCAAATCACTATTGAGACATCTTGCTGATAACTGTGCAGGAAAATAACAGATGTGAGTGCTATGGTTGATCTCTACTGAGCCTTTCTACCAGATGGACAGAACTGGGTGTTCTTCCATACTATGGTAATACAGGAGCAGATGTAGTGACATCTGTAAATGTGTGCACATTATTACTGGATGTTAATTGTATAGTTATCTTGCTGTATTAGTGACAATGTTGGATCAGATGTCATGACGTGGAGTCGAATATCTGAACTCTGACAAACCAGAATTTCAATTGGTATCAGAGCAGGCATCCTGTTCTATTTCTGGATGAGATCCATGGGTGATACTTTCTGGTATATTGCAAAGAGTTATGTTAGTACTGATGTTGGAACCTGTGGAAGGTTCTGTGATTTCCCTGAATGGTCCCTTGAAGTAGGTGGATGGACTATTCATGACAGGAACTGTGTGTACCTGTCTCTAGAGGTTGGCAATTGACCTTTGTGTGGGACATCTGTGCTAGTATTGAATCATATTCAAACTTGGTATGTTCTTGGAGGATGATCTGGTGAAGTGTGTGTTCATAGTTTGAGTTGTATTATGATTTCCGCTGCATAATACCTGGCAAAACTCAAACTCTGATGTAGTTACCCCTCATGTGGATGAAAGTCTGCTGTATTCAAGATTTCATCATAATCTACTGAAGATGTCAAAGATACTTGAGTCTCCTCAAGTCCACTCATCACGGTAAGAATCACCTGATCACTGATTCTTTTACTCTCGTGGGTAGTGCATATGAAGACCTGGAAGTCTTTCAAGGAGGGTCTGTCCCAAGAAGGTGGAACTAATGTTCTAGGTGGTGTTAGAACATGCTGTTCAACAAGTATGCACCTACAGGTTGAAGAGTAGATGTTCCTAGGTGTCAAACAAGGGATATTTTTGTTTGGAACCTACTCCTGACCTAGAAGAGGAGACATCTGTGTGTGCTAAGTTGACAAGGGTAGGGTCAACTGTGTGTATGCTCTGGAAGGTCACTTTTAGAAATCAGTTCTCTAGAAGTGGAGCTGGTTGAGATGTGACATTGTGCAATTGCCTGCTATTTGTCTTATTCCTGTAACTTGATCAGGGTTGGATAGTTGTTCCGTGAAGTACTATGTTGTGCTGGAAGACAAGTCCCCTGGATGTTAGAAGTCAATAATGGGGTAACCTGACTGCTATTTCATTTAAGAGGATTGGGACCATGAATCTTGTTATTCAAACACCACGATCAGAAGTGGCAGTTCCTTCAAGGAGTGAGAATATGAAGATTCAGAGGTTGGTTGAGGTAGTATGCTCTGGCAATGCATATCTACTATGGACTGGTGTTGTTGTCTTTCACTAGTACTTATGGTCAGCTAGGGTCTGATTGGTGTGATTGGAGTAAGTATAGGTATAACTCATAGAGTTAGTTGCCACTGGTAGGGGTGGTGTATGTCATGTTGAGACATTTGTGTACAATGCATGGATAGTGGTGTGGAGTCTCCATGATTGTTAATTTGAGGGGGAGTTTTGGCTAACCTCCTCACGTTTGGTCAGCCTAGGGTCTGGTTGGTTGTTGACCTGTGTCACATGGGTTCTGGTTATTGTGTGACACATATGCAAGGAAGGATTCATCTCTCTCATTCCTAAGGGTGAATCTAATCTGGAAAGATTCCCAAGACTGTTGAGGTGGTCGCAAGCAGATGATGTTGACACAAGAAGAGTATTTTCAAAGTATTCTTATGGTGGAAGTATCTGAAAGGATAATTGGGAAAGGATTTAAGATCCATGTCTACTTGTGCCAAGTACAAGTATTTAATTGATTATCCTTGGAGCTCAAGATAACTAATGTTCTTAAAGATGTTGGAACATCTCTTCTTCAAGACCCTGTGCAGAATCACAGGACGGGTAGTCCATTGGTTTATGATCTATCTCATTGGTGGCAGCAAAAGCATATGATCTCTGAAAAGGTTTCCTGACAAGAAACATGTTCAACCTTGGTGTGTATAAGAAGAAGAAGACATCATAGTCTTGATGGTGGTTACTTGGATCAGTTTATTTCTGATCTAGGTAAGGAAGTGCATTGGCTAATGCACACTGTGGAGTTAAGAACAAGTGGCAACATTCTTGACATCAAGGAAACAGCCGTGCTTTAGGAAGTGGAATCCTTGGTATAGCTGAAGGGGTAGTTTCTAACTGGTCCTTCTAAAGACTCATGCATCAGAGTGTCTGATGTCATTGGAGAAGAAGAAGGGATTCACCAAGGTGTGAGCTTGGATGACTTAACTGCAAACCTGCAGGATGGAGGTTGTTTACTCAAACTTGGTTCCACAATCAAGTCTATGAGAGCATTGAACTCTTGTTCTGTGTAGAGAGGAAGTTCTTTCAAGTGGCAGAAGAAGGAGCTGAATTCAACAGCTAGATGTTAAAACACAATGTTGTGACATTTGGTTCAACATCAGAATCTTAGTTGGTGAAGTGGCACATCAACTTAAGATAGAAAGGTCTACAGAGTTGTATGTTGGGTACTTTAAAAAGATCGTTCTCATTGCAGTTCTTTGGAGTTGCTGGATGGAGAAGATGTTACATGTTCATGTCTTAGAGAATCTAAGTTTTGTTTAGCATGTAGCTTGAAGTTCAAGTCTGACTTGGAAGGTCAAAGTATCTTTGGGAGAAGTCTGATAAACGTGGAGAGGCCAATAAGTGACATTTGACTTTTTCATATGAGGATTCATGAAGGAGGTAATCAACCAATGGCATTTTGGTCTATCTCAGAAGTGAGTTTGAAGAATCAAGATGATCAACTTATGGCAGCTGATTATCCTTGAGGAAAGTCTAAGACAAATTACTTTTGAGCAGAAAAGTAGTAAGTTGAAGACAAAAGAAGGTGTTTTCTATTTCATCTCTTGGAGCTTGTGGTAGGAGTTCATTTGGATCAAGCTGAGCTATCTATGGAAGACTATCTCTTGATATGAGATGAGAATGTATCTGTCCCAAGTTGTGTATGGGTTCATTTGGATCAAGCTGTTGACTCAGTGATATCTGAAGATTATCAGAGAGGGTCCTTTGTTATATTGTGAAAGATGTCCTAAATTATGTTAGAACATTTTGTGAAGTGGCTTTCTGTTCTGGTTAGAAGAGATATTGACACAGAGTGTGGATGTGTTCAGCAAAGAAGGTTAAACAGAGGGAGTGCTCTTGAAGACATGAAGATGCGTCTTATGTTTTCCATTCATCAGGTGGTCTGAGTTCTCTTTGAATCAGGAAGTATGTGAAGGTCCAAATTTGGGGTGTTGGATGTGTTCATGTCTGATCTCCAAGTTTCAAGACGAGAGTTGGTTGTTCATGACAGGGGGAGTTCTGTCGTTGCGCTGCAAGTAATCATCAAGCTTGTGGTCTATGTGCTCTCAGATAACTGGGTATGGCACCTTGTTAGTTATTGGGATGATGTGGTGTATGTCAAGGCTGAGTGAGCAGAAGAATGTCTGACCGGATGTCATGACATTGCCTTGGACAATACTGTTATTTCCTTCTGAATCTTACAGTCATGAGGAAATATAGATGTGACGGGTCTAATTATGATATATTAGAATAAGCCTGAGTGTTACAGTTGTGTGGTACAGGGGGAGTAACCACCTACTGGTGTTTGTGATTTTGGCTTTAGTGGTGCCAGATGTCAAGTTTCTACTGGAGGTACGAAAGTGGTCTTAGGAAATGTTGATAGGAAGAATACATGAAGAATGCAGGCAAAAGCCGCGTTGAATGTTAAGACATCGCGTGCAACGTGTCTGACTGCATATATGGAATAGTCTCCATGCACTGGAACTGTTGTTTTGGAAAAGAAACAGTCAAGAGCTATAAAAGTTATTCAAAGATAGTCTGAGATTTTGTTGGTGATTCTCTGACTATTTCTCAGCAAATATTAATGAATCTTAACCAAGCATTTATTCCTACCGTTAATTCCTAAGCACGGGCTGGACTATTTAAAGGATGTAATAGCACTCCTCTTCTCACAAGAGAAACATTCCATTCCCTCTAAACCATGGGGTATGTTAAAGTTTGGGCAAACTGCGCCTGGATCTAGTTTTATGAAGGGTTCATTTACAAATGTTTAGCTAAAAAGGGGGAGAGAAATATTGTCCTGAGAATGTACCAGAAGCAAGAAAAATGTGGTAGCAAGCAGAAGTTGGCTTCAGGCACTAAAGTCACTAACTGTGTATATCACTTGTGTCTTGTGATCTGAGTTAAGAGGACAGTTGTGTCTTGTGATCTGAGTTACATTATCTATGTACTCAGTATTACATATTCTTCAGGAAGCTCTACTGTTAAGGGGAAGGATTTTGATGCAACTGATTCTTTTACTTCTACTTCCTCATGTACACCAACTTTGGTGTTTGTGGTGGTGGAGATAATGACAGAGAGGAAGTACATACCCAAATTGGGATGTAGTGTCTAGTGTAATGGTTATTTGTTTTAGCTAAAATTTGCCAAAGGGGGAGATTGTTAATACCTTAGGATTGGCATTAATTTTGTAAAACAAATAATGTAATCACCTCTGTTGTTTTAATATGTTAGGTTGAAGAAGTTCAACATCTGGACCAACATGTCATGTACGATGTCACGACATCATGCCTGTGACATCGCACATGTGTAGAAAACTGAATTAATTAATTCAGGTATATATTCTGGGATTAGTGAGGATATTTGGTGAATATCCTAACTTCCTTGTGGAGGTCTTAAAGACTCAATCAGAATATATAGGCTCTAAATATGGAGATATATATGGAGATATTTTGGGAACTAAAAGATTGAAGACCTTGATTGTAGCAGAAGTTTCTGCTGACTGTGTAACAGCAAAGAAGAAGTTTGCTGCGATTTCTGAAGGCCCAAATCCAGTTGGGTGCTTAGGTTATAAATAGCATATTGTAACCTAGTTTTACTAAGCCTCATAGAATGAAAAATTAGGGGTGTGTGTGAGGTAAACCTCCCAACCTGTGGGAAGGTTACCATGTGTTTCTCAGTGTTCAAAGCTGAGAGTATTTATAACTCAAAGCCTGTAGGCAAGAGTTGTTATGATCTTGAACGAAGCTGTGAAGCAAGTTCAAGTTGTTTAGCATTACATTGTATTTGTAGTGATAGGAATGGAAACTGGAGGTTTCTATCTAGGAGTTCCTAGGTATAGATTGCATTGGGTAGGGATTAAGTGAAAAGTTGTAAACGGGGGAGTTTAACTCTGAATTAATACTGCTTATAGTGGATCTTCTTCCTGGCTTGGTATGCCCCCAGAGTAGGTGATGTTGCACCGAACTGGGTTAACAAATTCCTGTGTTTGTTTTCTTTCTGCATGTTATAATCATGTCCGCCATAACTCAGCTTGTATTTCAGTCTGCTTATCAAGATAATAACAGACTTGGTACATAGCATTCTGTTTGAGTGTCAATCAAAATGTTTTGACATTCATCATTGACATCATATACTGAATAACAGGCATGTTGGTTTTTCTGCTTCAGTTCATTATTTATTTCAGTCTGTTCTTCAAAAGGATAACAGACCTGGCCAAAGGATCATTGTGAAACTGTCAAACTGGATGTCTTGACAGTTATTCCTGTAGGCTGATACTGAAGTAGAGACTGGTTGGTCTTTTACAGTACAACATTTATCACAGTCTGTTTTCAGGAACATAACAGAATCAGCATGAGGTATACGCTCTGGCTGTCAAACTGAATGTTGTGACATTCATTCCTGACAGCATGTGCTAAATTGTAGGATGATTAGTTTTTCTGTTTCAGTAATTTTCTTAGGCTATTCTTCAGGAATCCAACAGCTGAGCTAAAATCAAAGAAACCAACAACTAAGCTACAATTAATGAACCTAACAAATAGCCTATTTGTTAGCTCCCTAATAAGTGGAAATTAGTTTAACTTGTTCAACCTTTATTTTAGGAAATACAAGTACAAGGCCAGCAAATTGGAATAATGTAGCAAATGAGGTTCAAATCACTATTGAGACATCTTGCTGATAACTGTGCAGGAAAATAACAGAAGTGAGTGCTATGGTTGATCTCTGCTGAGCCTTTCTACCAGATGGACAAAACTGGGTGTTCTTCCATACTATGGTAATATAGGAGCAGATGTAGTGACATCTGTAAGTTTGTGCACATTAGTATTGGATGTTAAGTGTATAGCTATCTTGCTGTGTTAGTGACAATGTTGGATCATATGTCATGACGTGGAGTAGAACATCTAAACTCTGACAAACCAGAATTTCACAAATGATGGAGATTTTTCCATTTAAGGCTTGCATCATTGAAACAGAAGGGCTTGAAGTTGATCACTTTTGGTAAAAAAATTCAAAGGAAACCTATACATGTTTTGTACCTCAAACTTCAAAGCCAGTTTTCATAATTTTCCAAACTCCAAATGAATTTTTTCCCAACATAGATTTTGTTCCTTATGTCAAGAGCTTTCCAACCATTACTCGCATGACCATGTTTGGATTTTCCATGTGTGATTTTCGAAGGGCTTAATGTTTATGATCAATTATGCAATTCACATCGTAACTTGAAATGCAAACAAATGTCAGGCCTTGTGCACGTCCAATTCACTTCAAAATGACCTCAGCTTGCAATTCCATTCAATTTTGGGCCTCACATGCGCCTATACAGGCCCATGCCTAGAGGATCCAAAATTCATGCACAAAAGCATTACACCTCCTTGCATTAAGCTCAGCTATAAATACATGTGCTTGCTCATTCAAAAACAGACCTGAAGGAGATCTGAAACTCTATAGAACTGAAACCTCACCCTCACTAAAAGGAATTTCAGTTTTCATTTCTCAATTTCAAGCTTGAATTTCAACATCCTTAGTTGATCTTCAGGTCTTAATTTCTTAGCCTTGCATCCTCATTACATCTCCAGATCAAATTGGAATCAAAAGCTTGAAGAGATCCTAATGTTCAAAGCTGCATTTCAGAGGTATATCACTCGACTGCTTTGACCTGGATTTTGAAATACAATGTGAATTGTTTGGGTATGAACTATTTTCTGAAGTCCTCGAGCAAGAGGCAGGCCAGTGTCGCATTACGCGAAAAACCGGCGGGAAAAACGAAACAACAGAGCCGCCACCGTGCGTTATTTATCCCAAAAGAGGGAAAGGAAACGCTCGAAGTAAACCTGGAAAGGACATGGTCTCGCGACCAAAGAGAGATGGGACAGGGAGTCGGTTATGTGAAGGGAAGGTATTAGCACTCCTACGCATCCGTCGTACTCGACGGGATCCATGCACAAAAGGAAGGATAAGGTTGCTAAAAACTACTTAAACACCACACAAGGCTGGAAGGAAACACAAGAAAGACAGAAGAAGCTAACTCGGCAGGATATCACATCCTGGGCCTACGTAGTCTGTCAGGCACAGACATCAGAGTCGACGTAGTTCGGGACGGGGGAAACGTGCTCGCTAGGATGTCGCATCCTATGCATACGTATCTTCTCTAACCAGAGAAGAATCAGAGCAATCGTAGCTCGGCTAACGCACGCCAAACAAAACCACACAGGAAACCGACTGCCAATCGCTGGACTTACGTCAGACTCCACACAAACAGGCAAACACGGAAACCGAATGCCAATCGCTGGACTTACATCAGACTCCGAACCAACAAACACACACACAGGAAACCGACTGCCAATCGCTGGACTTACATCAGACTCCAACAAGCAAACACACACACAGGAAACCGACTGCCAATCGCTGGACTTACATCAGACTCCAACAAGCAAACAAGACACAGGAAACCGACTACCAATCGCTGGACTTATGTCAGACTCCAAACACACACAAAGGGGGTTGAAAAAGAAAAAGGGTGCCCGGAGAGATCAGCTCATCTCCTGCCTACGTATCTCATCTGGTATGAGGATCAGGGCGATGTAGTTCCCCTACGCAGGGAAAAAGGACTAGCCTAACCAGATACGAAGGGAGACACAAACTACTAGGGAGACTACGACTCGAGCCTAGAAGTTGTCATGCATACCATCCTTATGTTAAGGTTTCTATCTAACTTGCACAGGAAGCAAGCTATCCTAAACAGCACAAGCAAAGTCATACAAGCACAACAAGCAAGCACACACACACTAGATGCAAACAAATGGGCTCATACAAGGTTATGCTGTGAAACACAAGCCAATTGGAATCGGGTGTAGTTAGCTCTTAACCCTAACATTGAGAGTTAGGGTGAAGCTGATGAAATGGGAAGTGAGGGTAAGACCCTACAGCTCTTATCCCTGGCCCGGGAGAGCTTCAGACAAATGAAAGTGTGGGAGTTCAGAAAGTAGGAACTCTTCTCCACATATGACTGACACAACAAAGATCTTGGGTTGATATCCACAATGCATCAATACATGGTGTGAGCAAAGTGAATGACACAACTGAATAACAGGAGATGGATTACACATCTCTTTTATCTGCCAATTGCCTCTTAAGAGGTCTTTACCTGCTTGGCACAAAAGTAAACATTCACAAGCATTGCCTCTTAAGGAGGGCTTCAGATAGGTGCCTGCCCACATAACAGGACAGGTCTTCCAGACTACATGAAGTCAGAGAGTTATACCTCAGTGGTTAAGCAACCAAGCAAAGCAAAAGCAAGTTCAAAAGAACTCAAAGCAACTTAGGCACCTGAAAAAATCTAAATCAATCAGTTCATAGTTCAAACAAACAGACAGACAACAGTCATCAGGCAATAGTACACAGTCAGACAAAGCATTAGGCAACAATGTGCAAGGCACAAGCCATTGGGCAACTTGTTCTCAAAACCTACAAAACAACTCAATATTAGCCAACATCAATCAACTAATCAACTCAAATGAGTGAACCACTTCAACCATGGTAATGTGCTTCTTAACCTGAAATCCACAATCTAAACAGTGAGTCCAAACCACTAGGTCAAATCCTAGGGTCAAAAGAGGGTCAAACATTCAAAACAGAACATGAAATTTAACATGAATCATCCTTATCCAATCAAGAACACAAATCAAAAGGTCCCATATCAATATCATTAACCAAAAGCATTTCATGAACCAAACATGGCAAGGTATGCAAATTGTGACCACATTGTGACATCAGAAGAAATAAATGCACATTAAATAAAAAATGATTCAAATAATCTTGGAAAATTTCATGAGTAAACAGGACATACAACATGATCATCACACAAAAAATTAGAGGCATTGGACATCATTAGGCATGGCAATCACATAGCATAAGTCAAGATAAGCACATGTGTGACACAAATTGTCACACCAAGTTAGCATAGGCATAAAACAGGGATGGCTCATGGTAAAAACCTCAAACCAAGGCCAAAACATCGCTCAACATGTCTAGAAATACTATGCAAAAATTTAGAAGCATTGGATAAAATACCAGCATTTTATGATCAAATGAAGTTCAAGGCAATTTTAAAGCTCAAATATGATCATCCAGATTGAAAAAAACTCAATTAAAGCAGAAATCATTCAAATAATTCCAACAAAATTCATGCTCATTCACAACATCCATAACATTCATCATACAAAAAATCAGGACAATTGGAGATCATTTGGCATCGCAAACACATCATTCAAGTTGAACATCACAAGGTGTGATACAAATTGTCACACCAACTTAATATGATCATAAAACAGAATTGACAATTGATAAAAATACCAAATCAACACCAAAATGTCAAGCAATGTGTCTAGTTATAGCATGCGAAATTTCACATTCATTGGATCAAAGACCAGCATTTCACAACATGATAACCAAAGCAAGGTCAAACATACATACATGTGCAAACTCCTTAGACAAAGTATTTTCCAGGCCAGGCACAACTTGCATTTTCATAATCACAAAAAAGTAGATAGAATGAGGAACATAATGCAAAAAATTGGGATGAATTTGGATGAGTTTTCAATTTTAAATGGATTTTTGAAGTTGAAAAAAATTTGAAAGTGAAGCATGAAGCCAAGGTATGAAATGATGAAGGAACTAGTGAAAAAAACAAGGCAATATGCAAAATGCCATCAACCGGATTCGATCCATGTGCATTTTTGAATCACCAAGCGCGCGCTACATCAAAACAACGTAGTTTTGATGTCAAACCCTAATCTGGCGCGCATGCATGGATTTAAAAATCCGCAGGTAATGCCTATGCGTTCCGCAGGAAACCTCATGCGTTTCGTGGCAAAATTCGCAGGAAATTCTCCAGCAAAACTGGAAAATGAAGAACACGATGAAGATGATGAAGATCTTCATCCAATTTTTCCAGATTTCATAAACATGTCCAGAATTCCATAATTTCTCATCAAATGATTCGCCATGCCACATACAACAAGAATCAACAACTAATTCATGCAAAAGCAACATTACACGCACGGATCGAAGAGAAAACAAAATCATCATCAAAACTTTAATCACATGGATCTTTACGTATATAGCACCAAATCACTCCATTCAAAGCTCATATTTATCACCATTCAAAGATCTATACAACAGGCATAATGAATTTGTGAATTAAGGAGGTCGAAAAACCAACCTCTTGATGAACAGAATTGGATTCACTTGCTTCCAAGCCTTGCCAATGCTTCAATCCTTCTCCAATGTGCTTAGGGAAGTAAATGATGATGAATTGGAAGCTTGAATGCACACGAATCTTGTTCAATCTTCAATTGCCATGGATGCTCCAAGCTATGAACATGAACAATACAGCCACGATTTCTCTTGAATCTTGGTCCAAATGTGCTCAATAACACTTCATGATGATGAATTGAGCAAAAGAAAGTGTTTAGGTTTGAAGAATTTTGCAGAAAAAGTGAGAGGAAAATTTGGAGAATTTGGTTGAATCTAGATCTAGAATGTTCAATCCGATCAAAACAGTTATGATTAAGCATACATACCCCATGCTAATCATGTTTAAGAAAGGTTTAGGGCAAATGCAAATGTGATTATTGAGTTTGTGGTGTAAATGCAAAAATGAGATTTTCCACTCCATGCACCTCCATGCACGTGAACAATGCACACTCTTGGTCCAAAATGCTTTAAAAACATTCCATGCACACATTGAAATTGGTTTGGTATGCATATATTCAACCAAAATTATGTTATGCAATTTCTTCCCAAAATCTTCATGAGTGAGCCAATGCCATGCACATGAGATTTTATGTTAAATGATGGTATGCTTGGAAAATACATGTCATAAGGATCAATATGCAAAAAGAACCACCCAAATTGGAGTTTTAGTTTGAAAGTTATGCTCATTTGAAGTTTAAACCACACTTTGTCATGATTGGACCATATCTCCTCAACCACACATGAGAAATTCATGATCTTGGACTTTTTGGAAATGGGAGAGAAAGATATTCAACTTTCATGCTGGACAAAATTTCATTTGAAGATTTCTGGATGATGTAATCTTGAGTTGAAGTTGGTCTAAAACCTTTCCATTTTTGGAAAGTTCAAATTACAGGTCACTTACTATTTTTGGAAAGTTTTGATCTGACTTCAAATTATTCAATGTTGATGTTTGAAATGTCAAATGAGACTTGTTTGAACATGAATGAGGCTTCTCTAACCATTTCCCACCACCAAATCCACATTTGAATTGACAATTGACTTTTGTTGACTTTTTAGGGTCTCAGATGATTTGCACATGGACTGATGAGTTTTGAGCCTTCAATTCTTGGCCAAACCACTTCAAAATGATCCTTGAATCATGTGAACTCATGGGAACCACCATAGGGCTTTGATCTCATGGACAATGCTCTTGCTTGCTTGCACATTTGAATCTCCTGACCAGTCTTGCCTGATGACATGATGGACTATGCAAATGATAGTGCAATGTTAATGACCTAAACATGAAATGTATATACAAATGGGAGGTGCAAATTTGAGGTGCTACATCTGCCCCTATTCAATCAACTGGGCACCTGAACGGATGAGAGCAATGACTGTCAGACCTTCAAGGTACACAGGGATTGAATACCGAAGAACCGTAGAAATTTGCACTCTGCGGGCTATGATACAGGATATTTGCAACAGTAACCAGACAAGACGTTTACCGACGACTCTACTGGGGATTTTGATTTCTGTCAAAGGAAAGATACAGCCAGACGTCAGCGGACGAATAGGAAAAACTCAACATTTATCGACACCAATGGAGAGGTGACCAGACATCAACGGATGAATGGGAAAACTCGACCAGACGTCAACGGACGAACGGGAGAAGCTCGACGTTTATCGACACCAACGGAGAGGTGACCACTTCACTGGGGAAGGAAAACAAAAACTTGCAACCAGAAACCAGATAGGACGTTTACCGACGACTCTATTGGGGATTTCTAGCTGGGGAACAACCAGACATTTACCGATGACTGGGGAAAATACTCGACGTTTACCGACATCGAAAGATGATGTTTACCGACATCAAAGAAAGACGACCAGACATTTACCGATGACTGGGATGAGACTTGGTGTTTACCGACATCGAAAGATGATGTTTACCGACATCAAAGAAAGATGACCAGACATTTACCGATGACTGGGGAATAGGATGTGCAACCAGACGTCAATGGACGACCAGGAAAAAACTCAACGTTTATCGACACCAACGGAGAGGTGAACACTTTACCGGGGAAGAGATACATACAACCAAACGTCGACGGACGAATGGGAAAAACTCAACGTTTATCGACACCAACGGAGAGGTGAACAGACCTTAACGAATGACCTGTGGGGAGGATACAACTAGACGTCAACGGACGAATAGGAAAAACTCAACGTTTATCAAAACCAACAGAGAGGTGAACACTTCACTGGGGAAGGAAAAGATGGTACGAACACCGAAAGATGATGTTTACCGACATCAAAAAGAAGCGACCAGACATTTACCGATGACTGGGGTGAGACTCGATGTTTACCGACACCGAAACAATGGTGTTTACCGACACCAAAGAAAGAACACACGCGGGTGCTTGCATGACACTTACCGGTATCACAGGAGTGACATCTTCAACACGTCAAGGCAAGGCTAAACACTTGCTGGGGGTCTCACTGAGGAGAATCAAGCTTCCTTTCACGGACGGGTGAGGAAATAAACCTCTCTGGGGAGTTGTCCATCCTGAATGCGGTCAGGAGCAACTGTAGCAAACGTGTCGTACAGATGTTGAACTACGATCCGCCTCTGCCGGGGATATGGTCTGATTAGGTTTAACAAATGAATGCATATGTTTGAATTTTTCTATGGCGTAATGCTCCATATTGAATGGAAATGCTACGCGATTTGAGGATGCAATGATTACTACATGCAAGATGCAAATGATAGAAACTCCTGTTGGGGAGCAAACTGATCAGATTCTCCAACTCTGTGGGGATACTCTGCGGGGAGTAAAACCACCTTCTCACTCATGCTGGAGAATAGCATTGCTGCTGGAGAGAGAATAGATCCCACCGGGGACCACCTTCACCGAATCCAATCTACTCGGGGACTCCGCTAGCGACACAACCAATGCGACTTTACTGGGGACGACCCATCCACAGGTAGAATGAACTCTGCTGGAGATCATTTCCACCGAACCCGATCCACTCGGGGAACCTGATGGGGAAAAGCCAACAACACAAACCTCTGCTCGGGAGATCTGCCAGGGGAAAACTTTCACAATCCTAATGGGGGATTAACATTCACGACCCTGTTGGGGAAATAACAAACCAGACCATGCTGGGGATAGTAGTACTTCAATCCAGACTACTGAGGAATAAAATACTCCACTGACACCTCCGCTGGGGATACAGCAACCTTCCCACTTGGTGGGGATTAACAATCTTCAAACTCAGTGGGGAACTGCCAGCTTTCAGACTAGCTGGGAATAAACCCACTCCCAGGCCTGCTGGGGAGTAGAAACTCCACAGACGTCTCTGCAGGGGATAAGAATAGTTCTGATAGCCTTCAGACTTGCTTGGGGAACAACCACTTCCAAGCCTGCTGGGGAATCATCCTTAATCCGGCTGAGGAATTCCTCATGTTGAATATGCTGGGGAGACAAGTCTCGAACTTGCTTCAACTGCTGGGGAATATCCCCATCCCCTTGCACTTCCAGACAATGCTAACAACATCCCTGATCAAACCATGGCTTATCTGCTTCAGCCAGGAATCAAAGTCGATAACCTGCAACCACTAGACAAACAAGCCCCAAGGGATTGTATGGACAAGATACACCCGAGTGTACTCAATCATTCAAAATGATTTTCAAATGTTTTATCTTTCTGCACGTTATTGTCTAGCCTTCATGTTTTTATATGCAATGTTTATCAAAAATTCGGACGTTTTTGCAAACAAAACAGTAAAATAAAACAAGAGAGCAATTTATCTGAATAACGACTTTTATTGATTGAAAATGGGCCTGAAAAGGCGAATACATCGGGAAGCAATTCCTAGAAAGAGGTAATTGCGCATAAAAGGAAAAATCTATCCTAATGGCAATGTGAATACGGCATCCACTATTTCCCAATTCTGTTATGACTCACAGATCATCAATTTTCTCCCGAATTCCTTGCTTTCTGAGAAGAATGACTGGACCGATCCTATCCTTTGAGATGGTCGACGATGAAGCGCGATGAAGTACAGATAACTCAGACTGTAGTCTTCGCTTTAATCCCTCTTTTGCCTGGATCGCCCTTTTGGGTTTTCAATCCACCGGGATACCCATTTTTGCCTAAGCCTCCCTTGCGGGTTTTCGACTTACCGGGTGTACAAATTCTATTCATTTTTATCCCTAACTTTTGCCCGAACCTTTTGTCTCTTTTTTTTTTTGGTTTGCCGGGATGCCCTTTTTTGCCTGGACTCTTTTATTCTTTTTGTCCAGCGGGTCAGTTTATGCGAAGTATTTTTTGACTACATCTGAGTTAACAGGGGACGGAAAATCTTCACCATCCATAGTTGTAAGCATCAAGGCTCCACCGGAGAAAACCTTCTTAATAACATATGGACCTTCATAATTAGGAGTCCACTTGCCCCTGTTATCTGTACCGGGAGGAAGGATCCTCTTCAAAACTAAATCACCAGTCTGATAGCTTCGAGGACGCACTTTCTGATCAAAGGCTCTCTTCATCCTTCTCTGATACAACTGCCCATGGTATACAGCTGCTAGCCGTCTTTCTTCGATAAGGCTCAACTCATTAAACCTTGTTCGAATCCACTCAGCCTCGTCAAGCTTGACATCCAACAGGACTCTCAGAGAAGGAATCTCCACTTCGACAGGTAGGACAGCTTCCATACCATACACAAGGGAGTAAGGGGTTGCCCCGGTCGACGTACGCACTGAGATACGGTACCCATGCAAAGCGAAAGGCAGCATCTCATGCCAATCCTTGTACGTCATGGCCATCTTCTGCACAATCTTCTTAATGTTCTTGTTTGCTGCCTCTACAGCACCATTCATATTTGGTCTGTAAGGAGAAGAATTGTGATGTTCAATCTTGAAATCTCTGCAGAGCTCTTTCATCATCTTGTTATTGAGATTCGAACCATTATCAGTGATGATTCTCTCAGGAACCCCATAACGACAGATGATTTCCTTCTTGATAAACCGGGCAACCACTTGCTTGGTCACATTAGCATAGAAAGCTGCTTCCACCCATTTGGTGAAGTAATCAATCGCAACCAGGATGAAGCGATGTCCATTAGAAGCAGTAGGCTCAATTTTCCCAATCATATCAATGCCCCACATGACAAACGGCCAAGGAGAATTCATGACATTCAGAGGGCTTGGTGGTACATGCACCTTATCAGCATAGATCTGACATTGATGGCATTTCCGAGCATATTTGAAACAATCGGATTCCATAGTCATCCAGTAATAACCGGCTCTCAACAATTTCTCGGACATTGCATGACCACCAGCATGGGTACCAAAAGATCCTTCATGCACTTCCTGCATCAACATGTCTGCTTCGTGTCTATCCACGCATCTGAGCAGAAACATGTCAAAGTTTCTCTTGTACAACACGTCATCCTGATTCAAATAAAAGCTTCCAGCTAGCTTTCTCAGGGTTTTCTTATCATTCTTTGACGCACCTTCAGGATACTCCTGGCTCTTGAGGAAATTCTTAATATCATAGTACCACGGCTTTTCATCAACGACAGACTCGGCTGCAAACACATACGCAGGCCTCTCGAGTCGATTCACAGCAACGTGCGGCACATGATTCCACTAATGAACTTTGATCATAGAAGACAAAGTAGCCAAGGCATCAGCCATCTGATTCTCATCCCGGGGGACATGATACAACTTCACCTTCTTGAAGAACATCAGTATTCTTCTGGTTTAATCTCTATAAGGAATCAAATGCGGCTGATTAGTATTCCAATCTCCATTGACCTGGTTAATCACCAGAGCGGAATCTCCATAAATGT
Organism: Lathyrus oleraceus; assembly: GCF_024323335.1. NCBI lineage: Eukaryota > Viridiplantae > Streptophyta > Magnoliopsida > Fabales > Fabaceae > Lathyrus > Lathyrus oleraceus. The sequence goes on along the minus strand of NC_066584.1, from coordinate 486,167,384 downwards.
CAAGCGTTTTGATCCTCAGATCGATGGCTTCTTCTATACCCATGATGCAAGCCTCATACTCAGCGTCATTGTTGGTCACGTCAAAAGTCAACCTGGCAGAAAAAGGTATATGAGCACCTTTTGGATTAATAAGCACTGCCCCAACACCGTTACCATTCACATTCACAGCCCCATCAAACATCAATGTCCACTTGTCATCAGGATCCGGTCCTTCCTCGACAAGAGGCTCTTCACAATCTTTCATCTTCAAATACATGATGTCTTCATGAGGGAACTCAAACATCATCGGCTGATAATCATCAATCGGTTGCTCGGCGAGGTAATCTGACAGAATACTACCTTTGATGGCCTCCTGCGACGTGTACTGAATATCATACTCAGTTAAAATCATCTGCCAACGGGAAACACGTCCGGTGAGAGCCAGCTTCTCAAAGATGTATTTCACTGGATCCATCTTAGAAATCAACAAAGTGGTATGGTTCAACATATACTGCCTCAGTCGGCGAGCAACCCAGGCCAAAGCACAACAAGTTTTCTCAAGCTGTGAATATTTGATTTCACAGTCGGTAAACTTTTTGCTAAGGTAGTATATGGCATGCTCTTTTCGACCAGACTCGTCATACTGTCCCAATACACACCCCATCGAGTTCTCAGTCACTGACAGGTACATTATCAGAGGTCTTCCAGGAACGGGAGGAATAAGGATTGGAGGTTTCTGTAAATATTCTTTTATCTTGTCAAAAGCTTTCTGACAGTCATCATTCCACTTGATTGCTTGATTCTTTCTTAGCAATTTGAATATCGGTTCACACGTGGCAGTTAGGTGAGATACAAACCTTGCAATGTAGTTCAATCTCCCTAAAAACCCACGAACCTGCTTTTCTGTTTTCAGTTCAGGCATCTCTTGAATAGCTTTTACTTTTGCTGGATCAACCTCAATCACTTTCTCACTGACAATGAAGCCCAACAGCTTCCCGGATCGCACATCAAACATACACTTGTTCGGATTCAGCCTCAGTTTGAACTTTCTCAATCTGTCAAACAACTTCTGCAAGTTTACCAGGTGCTCCTCTTCTGTCTGCGACTTCGCAATCATATCATCCACGTACACTTCAATCTCTTTGTGCATCATGTCATGAAAGAGAGTCGTCATAGCCCTCTGATAGGTAGCACCGACATTCTTCAACCCAAATTGCATCACCTTATAGCAGAACGTGCCCCAAGGTGTAATGAATGTCGTCTTTTCCATGTCCTCTGGCGCCATCTTAATCTGATTATAACCAGAAAAACCGTCCATGAAAGAGAAAACCGAGGATTGAGCCGTATTATCAACCAATACATCAATGTGAGGTAATGGGAAATCATCTTTCGGACTCGCTCTGTTCAAATCCCGATAATCGACACACATTCTGACTTTGCCATCCTTCTTCGGCACTGGAACGATGTTGGCCACCCACGGGGGATAAGTCGTCACCGACAGAAAACCCGCGTCCAACTGCTTCTGAACCTCTTCCTTGATCTTAACAGCCATTTCAGGACTAGTTCTTCGAAGCTTCTGCTTGACTGAAGGACAATCTTCTCTGAGCGGTAGTCTATGCACCACAATATCGGTATCCAACCCAGGCATATCTTGATACGACCAGGCGAATATCTCCACATATTCTCTCAACATCTCAATCAACCTTCTCCTGACATCTTCTTTCAAAGCAGCCCCGATTTTAATATCTTTTCTGGCGTCCTCAGTACCAAGATTGACAATCTCCAACTCCTCCTGATGAGGTTGGATGACCCTTTCCTCCTGCTTCAACAATCTGACCAATTCTTTAGGGAGTTCACAGTCTTCCTCACTCTCCTCTTCAGCTTGGTAGATGGGATTATTGAAATCATACTGAGCCATAACAGAACTGTTCATAGTGGAGTCCGTAAGATCACTTCTGCATGTTTAATGCTTTATTTTAGAAAAAAGAGTTCAAGAAAGTCACGAAAAAACAAAAACATTGCCATTTTTATTGTTTTGAAAAATGAAAACAAAAATAGAAACACAGGGATCACAAAATTGTTTGCTAAACGTCCTTTATTAATGATATTATTGAAAAACATGATGAGGCCCTACAATGAACCACTACGCCTTGGGCAGAACGTAGGGTTTTGTGCAAAATGAAAAACAAAAGAAAATTACTCTGTTTGAAGAGTAACTTGGACCACTTCTTCTGCTGTCCAGTTGTTGATCGTCTCCCCTGGTGCACACGGGCGAACCCAGTTGTCCAGATCACAATCACTATCACCGTCTTCACTACTGGCTGCAAAGACGTCATCGTGATTCATCAGCCCAACGCTGGTAAAGGTACTCGGACCTGTCTACACACCCTGCTCTGCCTGCAGAGGTTGATAACCAATTCCGAACTTGTCTTCTTTCACGGGCAAATCCACCATCTTGCCCCAGCCTTCTGAATTACCAGAGTTGACAACTTCCACTGCCTGCTTGTACGATGCAATTGAGGCACCCGGCTTCTTCTGCTCAGCAAAAGCCACCCTCTCAAGAGCAACGGTCTCGAACGCCTGGCATAAAGTTTCATGGATCTCACCATCCACCTCTACATACTTGAAAGAGGATAGGTGACTCACCAGAATGTCTTCTTCACCACACACAGTCACAATCTGACCGTTCCAGACATATTTCAGCTTCTAGTGGAGAGTTGACGAAACTGCCCCAGCTGCGTGAATCCAGGGACGCCCCAATAAGCAACTATATGCTGGCTGGATGTCCATCACATAGAAGACAATACTGAACACCTCCGGGCCAATCTTCACCGGCAACGTGACTTCACCAAAAACGGACCGTTTGGATCCATCAAAAGCACGAACAATCAGATCGCTCGGAGTAAGGACAACCCCATCAACATCAATCTTGCGCAAAGTCTTCTTGGGCAGTATGTTCAATGAAGAGCCAGTATCCACCAACACGTGTGATAATACTGAGCCTTTGCACTCCATGGTGATATGCAGGGCCTTGTTATGGTTGCGACCTTCAGGCGTTAAATCCAGATCTGTGAACCCCAAACCATGTCTGGTACTGACATTAGCAATCACACCCTCTAACTGGTTGACAGAGATCTCCTGAGGCACCTAAGCCAGATTCAGCATCTTCAACAAGGCGTTACGGTGTGCCTCAGAGCACAGAAGCAATGAGAGGATATAAATTTTGGATGGAGTCTGGTTCAATTGATCTACAATCTTGTAGTCACTCTTCTTTATAATCTTCATAAACTCCTCCACGTCTTTCTCAAACGAACCCTCAGGCACCTCCTTCTGAACAGGCTCTTCATCAACCACGACTTGTTTACCCTTAGCTTTGTCGGGAGCCTCAGCATTGTTATCTCTCAACGGTTGTGGTGCGAACAGACGACCGCTCCTCGTGAAACCTCCTGGTCCCCCAACATTATCCACAACTGGACTCGCAACCACAGGAGTTCTACTTGGCCACCCAATCGTCACTGGAGCTTGATTAACTGGCCTGACCTGACTTTCAGCCCTTCGGTTACTACGGTAAGCGTTGTCATACTTCCATGGTACAGCCCTACTGTCAACAGCCCTTCTACCGGTCACAGCAATAGTAGTTGGAGCACCGACGGTCACAGGAGCAAAAATGGTAACAGGAATACCACTAGTTATTGGCGCATTAACGGTTCTCTGGTCACGTCCCTCGGACGGTTTGAAATAAATGGTGACGGTTGACACCACCCCACGTTCTTTCACGGCCCGAGCAAACTGTAGACAACCCTCATCCATCAAATTCTGAATACCAGCCCTCAACTGTACACAACCATCCTCTGAACCAGCATATTCTGAACAGTCTTGATCACAACCCGGGTATACTCCCCCATTCAACAAACGATCCTTCACAACAACCAACGGAGTCTGAATCTCATCAATACTGACCACCAAGTCTTCAGCTTCACCGTCTTCCAAATTGTTCACTCTATGCGCACCATGCTGGGGCATAGGATTGTTCACAACATTAGGCACAGGAGCAAAATTGATAGTTTTGGCGTCAACTAAGTCCTGGACCTTATGATGAAAAGCCCGACAATTCTCAATATGGTGCCCCGGTGCACCAGAGTGGAAATCACAATGAACATTGGCATCATACCCAGGTGGTATTTTTGTCAACGGAGCCATTGTACGCAACTCCACAAATCCCTATCTGAGCAATTCGGGCAACAGTTCAGCATATGTCATCGGCAACGGGTCGAAACGTCGATCCGACATTCTCTGTCTAGGTTGATACGGACGTTGTTGTTGTTTGTTGTTGTTGTTGTCGTTGTTGAACCCTCTGTTGTTGCTGTTGTTGACATGGCTGAGGTGCTGGAATGGTTACAGCAGCAACTTGGCGATATTGCCCTCTATTCGTACTTCTCCGGTCTTGCACAACATTGGTTTCACCCTCTCTTCTTCTGGGTACCCTGGCAAATGGTTTCTTTGAAGATGAGGAACCAGCATCCTGAATCTTCCCGGCTTTGATCAGACTCTCCGTCCTTTCTCCACAAATTACCACATCGGAAAAACTATCGAAAGGGCAACTTCCCATCCGGTCCATGAATACACCTTGTAATGTACCGATAAACATATCGGTCAATTCCCTCTCCAGCATAGGGGGTTGTACTCTTGCGGCCAACTCACGCCACCTCTGGGCGTACTCCTTAAAACTTTCACCAGATTTCTGACATAGACTCTGCAACTGAGTCCGGCTCGGCGCCATGTCCATATTATGTTTATACTGCCTCAAGAAGGCCTCACCCAGATCTCTCCAACTTCGGATAGAATCTCTCTTCAGTTCCATGTACCAATCCAAGGAAGCCCCAAACAAGCTGTCCTGGAAGAAGTACATCCACATTTTTTTGTCATCTGTATAAGCAGAGATCTTCCTGTAATAAGCCTACACATGGGTGCGAGGACAAGAAGTACTGTTGTATTTATCAAAAGATGGCGCTTTGAACTTGTAGGGAATTCTCAAACCTTCCACCAGGCCCATATTTGTAACATCAAAACCCAGGGAGTTCTGACATTCCATAGCTCGGATCTTCTCAGCAAGGGCATCAACTTTCCTATCCCTCTCTTCAACTCTCCCAACATCATCGTCTTCACTAAGCAATGTGAACATGTCTTCCTGCCTATCAACCAGCGGAGCAGGATGTCGAACGGGAGCACGGGTTGCTCTGGCATTAACAGTCTCTGCAGCAAGAGGCTGTCCATTGATTCTGATACCCCTCAAATAATCACCCATGGCATAATCATTGACGGGAGCAACAACAGCAGCATTGTGATCATTAACCGGGACACCCACTGGTGAAGCACGGTTGGACGGAGGAATCACGACTTCCTGTCTTTGGGCTAAGGCACGCAGCTCCTCTTGCCCTTGAACGACCCCTTGCATCATTGTCATGAATTGGGCCATGTTAGCCCTCATCTCAGCCAACTCTGCTTGAACCTGGTCCATGTTCCTCTGTTGATTCAATCTGGTTGAGTAACGGTGCGGACGTTGATCAGCTATCCTGCCTGACACAGGAACCAAAGTGAGAAGTCTCGAGCAAGAACACCTGTAATGCAAAATGATATGTGTATGATGCTAATTATGCATATGATGCACACGATATGTTCATTTCTCAGGCATTCAAGAGCCCATTCATCTTTCAAGAAATGGCAACCTGCAGCACAAACAAAGAAGCAACATACACAAGATAGTGAGCACAGGGTGAAACATCAACAATCTCATCTATAGATATGAGCAACAAGGATAATACAACAACGTCAACAAAGATCCAAATAATCGGAGTACAACAACGAATCCCATCCAACAAGCCTGGAGGTGATTCATAACATAAACAACAGAGATACAAGCTAAGACAAATGGCTTCCAGGAATGAGAGTCTTCAGGTACTGACACTGGTCTATCAACAGGTCACACTCTGAACATTCTGGCAGGGGAGTGATCTTCTCCTTCAGTTGTCTTCTGAGCTCCACAACTTCTCCTCCAAGCTGGCTCTCTGATGCATGTCTCAAGTCAACTTCCTTCTTCAACTGGATGCCTTTGTCTCTGAGTTGCTTCTCCAAGTCTCGTATCTTCTTCTGATAACTGGCTTCAGCTCTCTGCAACCTCAGGCACTCCCGGTATTCTGCATTCAACAGGGTCTCCATCTCCTCATAGGATCTCTTCTTACCCTTCAATCTAGCAGCATCTTCACCCTGCACGCCCTTGAGTTGATGAGCCAAGTTCAACTTATCAGCTTTGGCTTTGTAAAGCTCCATCTGGGTATCTTGCTCCTTCTCCTTCAACCGACGATTCTCCATCAAGGCTTGCTTGTACTGCTCAGCAGGCACACTCTCAGCAAGGATCAAAGGTGGTTGCACTTGCAAAGACTCCATCCTATCATAGGGCAACAACAAAGTTTCCACTCTCTTCTTGACCCACTCAGTGTAGTCAGGCATATCAATGGCAAACTTCTTCCCTAGAACAACTCCATCCTTAACACCAAGGGTTTTCCAAGCTCTTCCTACTTGCTCCAATCTAACAGGGTCACTTCGCTTCTCAAAATACACACTTTCAGCTATCTCAGCATCAAGTGGTCTTCCATTCATTACAAACCCCAACTGGCGAAGAGAAAGAACCGGATTGTAATTGATGCAACCCTTAGTCCCTACAAGTGGCACATTACGAAACTCTCCACAACTCATGATGATATTACGCACATCCATCCGGTAAGACTGCCACCTGATATCATATGAGGTAAGAGACATAATCCTCTGAGTCCATTTATGAGTGCCCTGAGCATCCTCAAAAGGTCCACTGACTGGCAGGAGAGACAGGAACCATCTGAGCAATAATGGGAGACATCATCTGATAGCTCCACCCTTACCATGCCTACTGTGAACAGCATAGTAAGTGTCAGCCAACAAAGTGGGAACCGGGTTTCCTCCAATGAAGATAGTGACTGCAGCATAGTCCACAAAGTTGGGCATACTCGGGAGCAAGACAATCCCATAAATCATGATGACCAACTGAGCATGAAAAGCCTCCCAATTTCCCTTCTTTGCTTCCTCCTTAGCCATCCTAGACAGGAACTTCAAAGGCAACCCTACAACATCCCCACTGGACTTCCAATTATCACTCACTTCTTTGACACTCAGATGAAGAGCTCTGGCAACAACCCTGAAATCAACCTCCTTAGGCACATCCAAGAAAGAACCTGATACCGGATCGGGACGTTCAACTAAATGGAGTACTCTTCAAGAGTATGAGCTAGCTGATAGTCCTGGAAGGTGAAACAACGAAGCTCTGGGTCGTAGAACTGTAGAAGAGTCTGCAACGACACTGGATCTACCACCATCCTCAATAGTGTCAATAAATCCCCATACTGATCAGCAAACATCTTCTGACTACCGCCGGTCAAAAAGTTGCTCAACTCTATCAAAGTTGTCAATGGCTCACGGTGAAAACTGTAGGAGCAAGTCTTCCGCTTCAACTTGGGAACGAAGGCCATCTCTCACAGTGAACAGACCCCTGAATGAACCTGAGAAATGATATGCATGAGGAGATTAGCTTTTTTCTTTTCCTTCTTTTCAAATTTTTTCATTTTTTTCATTATTTTTTTTTGAAAATAAACATGCTATGATGCAAATGATGCAGACAAGACTGGCTGGCTGTGTATCTCGGAGCACAGGATCAAAGCTTCGGCTTGAATTCGGTACCACAAATCATCTGAGACCCAAAAATCATCTGAGACCCAATCTGTAGAACCAAGTCACCAACAGGACCACAAATCACCAACACGTCACCAACGAGTCACCAACTGTACCTGTAGTAATGATCATTCCCTCCCCACTCACGGGTGTCATCTAGGCCAGGGTAAGGTCGAGAGAAACGCAACATAAATAACCCTTTCATAGAATATCATCATGTACACACCCGAAGTATGTAACGATAATACCCCATCAGAGTCTGAACTGCTCGTGATATCAAGTTCCGCTAAGTGGCGCAATACCACCCGCTTTCCATGAATCACTCTATTCCTAGGTGTCCTAGAGTTCACTCATAGCCTGGGTATTGGGCCTTTTACCTCATGTAACTCCCACCCCAACAGAGAGACAAACACAACACAGCCAGCACAGATGAAACACATGATGAATGCAAACATAAATGCAAACCATAAATAAATGAATGCAATAAATAAAACAGCAAAAGCAACCAAACCCTATCCTAGAGAGCGCTAGGAGAGACTCGCTTAGGGAAGATGGACCAGCAAGAGGTCAACTTCTTTCGATCCCCAGCAGAGTCGCCAACTGTCGCATTACGCGAAAAACGAAACAACAGAGCCGCCACCGTGCGTTATTTATCCCAAAAGAGGGAAAGGAAACGCTCGAAGTAAACCTGGAAAGGACATGGTCTCGCGACCGAAGAGAGATGGGATCGGGAGTCGGTTATGCGAAGGGAAGGTATTAGCACCCCTACGCATCCGTCGTACTCGACGGGATCCACGCACAAAAGGAAGGATAAGGTTGCTAAAAACTGCTCAAACACCACACAAGGCTGGAAGAAAACACAAGAAAGACAGAAGAAACTAACTCGGCAGGATATCGCATCCTGGGCCTACGTAGTCTGTCAGGCACAGACATCAGAGTCGACGTAGTTCGGGACGGGGGAAACGTGCTCACTAGGATGTCGCATCCTATGCATACGTATCTTCTCTAACCAGAGAAGAATCAGAGCACTCGTAGCTCGGCTAACGCACGCCAAACAAAACCACACAGGAAACCGACTGCCAATCGCTGGACTTACGTCAGACTCCACACAAACAGGCAAACACGGAAATCGAATGCCAATCGCTGGACTTACATCAGACTCTGAACCAACAAACACACACACAGGAAACCGACTGCCAATCGCTGGACTTACATCAAACTCCAACAAGCAAACACACACATAGGAAACCGACTGCCAATCGCTGGACTTACATCAAACTCCAACAAGCAAACACACACACAGGAAACCGACTGCTAATCGCTGGACTTACATCAGACTCCAACAAGCAAACAAGACACAGGAAACCGACTGCCAATCGCTGGACTTATGTCAGACTCCAAACACACACAAAGGGGGTTGAAAAAGAAAAAGGGCGCCCGGAGAGATCAGCTCATCTCCTTCCTACGTACCTCATCTGGTATGAGGATCAGGGCGACGTAGTTCCCCTACGCAGGGAAAAAGGACTAGCCTAACCAGATACGAAGGGAGACACAAACTACTAGGGAGACTACGACTCGAGCCTAGAAGTTGTCATGCATACCATCCTTATGTTAAGGTTTCTATCTAACTTGCACAGGAAGCAAGCTATCCTAAACAGCACAAGCAAAGTCATACAAGCACAACAAGCAAGCACACACACTAGATGCAAACAAATGGGCTCATACAAGGTTAGGCTGTGAAACACAAGCCAACTGGAATCGGGTGTAGTTAGCTCTTAACCCTAACGTTGAGAGTTAGGGTGAAGCTGATGAAATGGGAAGTGAGGGTAAGACCTCACAGCTCTTATCCCTGGCCTGGGAGAGCTTCAGACAAAGGAAAGTGTGGGAGTTCATAAAGTAGGAACTCTTCTCCACATATGACTGACACAATAAAGATCTTGGGTTGATATTCACAATGCATCAATACATGGTGTGAGCAAAGTGAATGACACAACTGAATAGCAGGAGATGGATTGCACATCTCTTTTATCTGCCAATTGCCTCTTAAGAGGTCTTTACCTGCTTGGCACAAAAGTAAACATTCACAAGCATTGCCTCTTAAGGAGGGCTTCAGACAGGTGCCTGCCCACATAACAGGACAGGTCTTCCAGATTACATGAAGTCAGAGAGTTTACCTCAGTGGTTAAGCAACCAAGCAAAGCAAAAGCAAGTTCAAAAGAACTCAAAGCAACTTAGGTACCTGAAAAAATCTAAACCAATCAGTTCATAGTTCAAACAAACAGACAGACAACAGTCATCAGGCAATAGTACACAGTCAGACAAAGCATTAGGCAACAATGTGCAAGGCACAAGCCATTGGGCAACTTGTTCTCAAAACCTACAAAACAACTCAATATTAGCCAACATCAATCAACTAATCAACTCAAATGAGTGAACCACTTCAACCATGGTAATGTGCTTCTTAACCTGAAATCCACAATCTAAACAGTGAGTCCAAACCACTAGGTCAAAGCATAGGGTCAAAAGAGGGTCAAACATTCAAAACAGAACATGAAATTTAACATGAATCATCCTTATCCAATCAAGAACACAACTCAAAAGGTCCCATATCAATATCATTAACCAAAAGCATTTCATGAACCAAACATGGCAAGGTATGCAAATTGTGACCACATTGTGACATCAGAAGAAATAAATGCACATTAAATAAAAAATGATTCAAATAATCTTGGAAAATTTCATCAGTAAACAGGACATACAACATGATCATCACACAAAAAATTAGAGGCATTGGACATCATTAGGCATGGCAATCACATAGCATAAGTCAAGACAAGCACATGTGTGACACAAATTGTCACACCAAGTTAGCATAGGCATAAAACAGGGAGGGCTCATGGTAAAAACCTCAAACCAAGGTCAAAACAACACTCAACATGTCTAGAAATAGTATGCAAAAATTCAGAAGCATTGGATAAAAGACCAACATTTTATGATCAAATGAAGTTCAAGGCAATTTTAAAGCTCAAATATGATCATCCAGAATGAAAAAAACTCAACTAAATCAGAAATGATTCAAATAATTCCAACAAAATTCAAGCTCATTCACAACATCCATAACATGCATCATACAAAAAATCAGGACAATTGGAGATCATTTGGCATGGCAAACACATCATTCAAGTTGAACATGACAAGGTGTGACACAAATTGTCACACCAACTTAACATGATCATAAAACAGAATTGACAATTGATAAAAATACCAAATCAACACCAAAATGTCAAGCAATGTGTCTATTTATAGCATGCAAAATTTCACATTCATTGGATCAAAGACCAGCATTTCACAACATGATAACTAAAGCAAGGTCAAACATACATACATGTGCAAACTCCTTAGACAAAGTATTTTCCAGGCCAGGCACAACTTGCATTTTGATAATCACAAAAAGATAGATAGAATGTGGAACATAATGCAAAAAATTGGGATGAACTTGGATGAGTTTTCAATTTTAAATGGATTTTTGAAGTTGAAAAAAATTTGAAAGTGAAGCATGAAGCCAAGGTATGAAATGATGAAGGAACTAGTGAAAAAAACAAGGCAATATGCAAAATGCCATCAGCCGGATTCGATCCATGTGCATTTTTGAATCACCAAGCGCGTGCTACATCAAAACGACGTAGTTTTGATGTCAAACCCTAATCTGGCGCGCATGCACGGATTTAAAAATCCGCAGGTAATGCCTATGCATTCCGCAGGAAACCTCATGCGTTTCGTGGCAAAATTCGCAGGAAATTCTCCAGCAAAACTGGAAAATGAAGAACACGATGAAGATCATGAAGATCTTCATCCAATTTTTCCAGATTTCATAAACATGTGCAGAATTCCATAATTTCTACATCAAATGATTCGCCATGCCACATACAACAAGAATCAACAACTAATTCATGCAAAAGCAACATTACACGCACGGATAGAAGAGAAAAAAAAATCATCATCAAAACTTTAATCACATGGATCTTTATGTATATAGCACCAAATCACTCCATTCAAAGCTCATATTTATCACCATTCAAAGATCTATATAACAGGCATAATGAATTTGTGAATTAAGGAGGTCGAAAAACCAACCTCTTGATGAACAGAATTGGATTCACTTGCTTCCAAGCCTTGCCAATGCTTCAATCCTTCTCCAATGTGCTTAGGGAAGTAAATGATGATGAATTGGAAGCTTGAATGCACACGAATCTTGCTCAATCTTCAATTGCCATGGATGCTCCAAGCTATGAACATGAACAATACAGCCACGATTTCTCTGGAATCTTGGTCCAAATGTGCTCAACAACACTTCATGATGATGAATTGAGCAAAAGAAAGTGTTTAAGTTTGAAGAATTTTGCAGAAAAAGTGAGAGGAAAATTTGGAGAATTTGGTTGAATCTAGATCTAGAATGTTCAATCCGATCAAAACAGTTATGATTAAGCATATATACCCCATGCTAATCATGTTTAAGAAAGGTTTAGGGCAAATGCAAATGTGATTAGTGAGTTTGTGGTGTAAATGCAAAAATGAGATTTTCCACTCCATGCACGTGAACAATGCACACTCTTGGTCCAAAATGCCTTAAAAACATTCCATGCACACATTGAAATTGGTTTGGTATGCATATATTCAACCAAAATGATGTTATGCAATTTCTTCCCAAAATCTTCATGAGTGAGCCAATACCATGCACATGATATTTTATGTCAAATGATGGTATGCTTGGAAAATACATGTCATAAGGATCAATATGCAAAAAGAACCACCCATATTGGAGTTTTGGTTTGAAAGTTATGCTCATTTGAAGTTTAAACCACAGTTTGTCATGATTGGACCATATCTCCTCAACCACACATGAGAAATTCATGATCTTGGACTTTTTGGAAATGGGAGAGAAAGATCTTCAACTTTAATGTTGGAAAAAATTTCATTTGAAGATTTATTTATGATGTAATCTTGAGTTGAAGTTGGTCCAAAACCTTTCCATTTTTGGAAAGTTCAAATTACAGGTCACTTGCTATTTTTGGAAAGTTTTGATCTGACTTCAAATTCTTCAATGTTGATGTTTGAAATGTCAAATGAGACTTGTTTGAACATGAATGAGACCTCTCCAACCATTTCCCACCTCCAAATCCACAGTTGAATTGACAGTTGACTTTTGTTGACTTTTCAGGGTCTCAAATGATTTGCACATGGACTGATGAGTTCTGAGCCTTCAATTCTTGGCCAAACCACTTCAAAATGATCCTTGAATCATGTGAACTCATGGGAACCACCATAGGGCTTTGATCTCATGGACAATGCTCTTGCTTGCTTGCACAGTTGAATCTCCTAACTAGTGTTGCCTGATGATATGATGGACTATGCAAATGATAGTGCAATGTTAATGACCTAAACATGAAATGTATATACAAATGGGAGGTGCAAATTTGAGGTGCTACAGCCAGTGGTGGTCTTAATTTCATGAATTTAGACATTTCAGATTAAACACCATGATCTTCAAGCTCTTGTTTCTCTTTAAATAGAAACATTGAGGAAGATCTAAGGTTATAGGGGTGATGTACATCACCACAACTTCATTTTGGTACCATTGTTTTTCATTTTCATTAAGGTTGAAAACCTTGCGCGTGGTGGCCAGAGTTTGTTCTCTGGCCGGAGAAGATGGTGGTTTCCTCCACCATCCCCACGTGGATGCTTCAGATCCCTTGGATCTCTTTCAAACGTTATAATCTCAGTCTTTGATTTTGTTAACTTGTTTTAATTACACATGTTGCACGCTTAACCAAGGACCATGGTGTATCCGCGCCTCTGAGCCTTTGGATATGGGCCACGTCATTTAATGAACTCATCCAAGCGCCCTGGATTTTTGATATTTTCTTATTTCTGTTTTAATTTCTTTTAATTCCTTTTATTTTCAAAAGTTCATAACTATTTTATTTGAAGTCACAAAAATATGAGACTAACACCAAAAATTTTCTTGGAAAATCTAGTTTCATATTCTGATTTTTAATTATTTTTGTGACTTCATTTAATATTTTTTGTGAATTATTTGGTTTTTAATAGTTTTTAATTCATTTTAAATGCTTTTTGATATCTGAAAAATCCAAAAATATTTTTCTTAACATATATGGATCATGATAAGTCAATGAAAAATAGTCTCATCAATTTCTTAATTGGTTTGAGATTTATTTGAGACTTTAATTCATTTGTGTTATTTTTCATAGTTTTTAATTGTTTTAAAATAGTTTCTGATTTCAAAAAATGTTGAGAAAATTTGTCAAACATTGTTTGACCATGTTAGACCTATGAGAATTTAATTGGACTTGTTTAAGTTGATTTGAATTGAATTTGAAGTTTGACCACATTTTGTCCATTTTAATTTTGCATTTATTTTAATCCCAAAAATACCAAAAAAATATATTTGACTTGTTGACTTTTGATCTTCATTTCTCTTCTGTTTACCTTTGGTTGATGATGATTTGATTCACATTTGACCATTTGTGTTTGACACCTTATTTCTCTTTCCATTCCATTTCATCTTCATCTCACTTCTTTTTATTTTGTCCAATGAGTTAATGTCTTATGGTTTGTCTTGACATATGAGAGGTTTAACCTTCTTTGATCCAAATCAACCTCAACTTGATCCATGATCAAGTGAGTTGCTTTGTGTCCAAGATAGGTTGCTTCTTGGTCAAGCAAAAAACCTAAAGTCCATACAAGGCCTTCCTTCTTTTCTTTTGGCATGGCAAGTTGTAGGAGCTTGGCTTACTAGTCATGATCTTTAACTTGTGTTTATTTGCCTATAGTTTTATTGACCAGCCTCAGATAGGTGTGACTACTACATTAGTCCACTTACGATTGCTTAGCATAGCGCTAAATTGTCTTATGACACACTAACATTAACCATACTAACTACTAACTTTTATTTGAGCATTTAATTTCTTGCAATTTACTTTAATGCAATTTACTTTCTTGCTCATTTATTCATATTGCTTTTTCCCTTTGCTCATTTGAGCACATATTTTATGTTTATGCAATTTTCCTTTTGCTCATTTGAGCTCAATATTGTATATAAATATATTGTTGTCTTGTGTTGGTTTTGCTTTTTGTTTGTGTGATCCCAATGGAAAAAGGAGAAAGAACTTAGAATTAGAACCTTACCTCATGCCTTTAGAATGCTAAAATTGTTGAAGAGCAACTAGGCCTCATGCCTTTAGAATGCTAAACCTTAAAGTTGACTTTAAAGAACTTCCTAATCTAAACTTATTCTTTGTCCATTCTTCTTATTGTGTTGCGAACTTTTTGATGTTTGCTCTTGTGTGATAGGGATTCCATCTTGAGATAGTAAAGAGGACCATTGTCATGAATAACCAAGTTTAGAGAGACAAGCCAAATGGAGATCCTAGGAGCTTGAATCTAAATATCTGTTTGATTGCTTGAGTGATTGCTAAGTCCAAAGGAAAAGAGCATCTTGAATCATCTTTATGATTTCAAGAAAAGGAACTCCAAGGGTTTTATCTCTTCTCTTATCTTTGTATGCTTTAGGACTAGCCATTGTCTTCTTCTCTCCACTCTAACCCAAGCCCAAACTTATTTATGTGCAAACTTTGACTTTGTTTCAAATTAGAAACCTAGGCCTTATGCCTTTGACTTTTCAAAATCTTTTCATTAATACTCACTGTGAATAAACCTTAATTCAACTTTGACTTCATTTTGTAAATAAATCTAACTTGTAAATATAACTCACTTCAACTTGTTTTTGTGGTTCCAATGGACACCTTTGTTAAAACCTTTCCATAAACATTATCCATAGGTTTGAGGTATCATAGTGGTTGATGTAAACCTCACCTTATCCTTAGTGATTGGACTATGAGTCTTCCATACTTATTATAGGGTTAACCCCTCACTAGTATGTTGAAGCTCTCCTCATATGTTGGATTCTGGGTTTAGGTTGAGTTTTCTCCCTTTGATAACAAAAGACCTTAAGGCTTTTGATCAAATCAATTCACCAATCTTTTGAGATTTTTACCCCGAACTACGAGATTTTGATCCTACCTTTGTGATGGTACGTACGCAATGGGTTCATCAATTCAAACAACAAATTTGTAAATATAATCTATTCTCTTCTCATCCCTCCAATCTTGTTTGCAAAAATATTCTCACAAATACCAACCTACAACACACATTTGTAAAAAAGGCTCCCTTAGAGTACTAAGGATGTTTTGGGTGCTTTAAACCTTCCCATTTCATAACCAACCCCCTTACCTAGATCTCTGACATTTTTATTAGTTTTTGATTTAATAAAACTTCTTACTTGATTTTTGTTCGCTTTTTAACCTTTCCTTCGGATAAATAAAAGTGTGGTGGAGACTCGAACTGTATGTTTACTTTTGATTTAGTCAATAAATCTAAAGGTAACGAATACCCCGCTACAGAATGGATTCTTGATAATGGTTTTCCTTACCACATGATACCACATCAAGAATGATTCACTACATTTAGGTCAAATAATTTTGGATTTGTGTATCTAGGTGATGATAAAGCATTGAATATCACTAGAATGAGAATTTTTTTATGTGGATGATGGTGGATTGTGCATATTCAATGATAGATATATCCTAAAATTGAGGAAGAATATGATTTCCCTAGGTACTCTAAAAGAAAAGGCTTTCTTCTAAAAGTAACAGGGTCGCAAGTGCACAACTTTATCGGTTTTAGTATAAAAGGTATTGAATCCCAAAGAGATCAACGTACCAATACCATATTATGGTATTACTTTTTTTATATAAGGCTACACATATGGTTTGTTTTCTTAAAGGGAAATTAGATTTGTGTTAAGTTGATTAAAATAATGAGAGGCTGCAAGATGATTTCCATCTATCTATGTTACTCTCATAATTTGCAGTATTTTATTGTAACAAGAAAAATATTTTCTTTTTGCAGAAAAACTAGTTAGAGGTATCGTCCGCTTTCGAGTATCGGGTATTGGGTGTTAGATACGTATCCGTCCGCTTTCGAGTGGTACAAATTACAAGTTGAAAAAATTGGTTTCATAATTAATCAAAAACAAATTTCACGTATTTAGAAATTAAAAATAAGAGTATTTCTAAGTTAAATACCGTTTTCGCTCTTTCGAGTCGTAAATGGTAATTTAGTTTCTCTACTTTCGTAAAGACTATGAGTTTTACAAGCAAAAAATTCGATACAAAAATTATAAAAATCCTAAGTTCTCTTGATAGATTTTGATTATATTCCTGCTTTCGCATGGCCATCGAAATCTATCAGTTGAACTTCCATGTCAGATACCGTCCCATAGGTGCACAAATGGTATCTCCGTGTTTCTATTTTTGTAGCAAACAATCTTTATTTTAAAAACTAAATTTTTAGCAATGATAAATTATTTCCGTTACAATTTATTAAATTATGAAATTTACTCGAGAACCGTCGGTATGTCGGTCCTTATGTTTCTGACCCAATAAGTTTACTCGGATGTGATGGAAGGCAACAATGTAAAGCATACATAATAAAGTTCTGCATATAAAAATAAGAGTAAATAACTAAAAACATATAATGAAACAAGGAAAAATAATTAAGTTGTAGAAATAAAGGAACCTGGACATTGCAGAAAAATAAATATTTGCATAAAATAAATCCTCTAAACGAAGACTTGAATTTCATATAACATTGAAAGTAATATGGAAAATAATGCCGACAAGCTTGAATTGAAATAGCGACAACAATAAAATAACTCCTATGTAAATAAAATAAAATAGAATAAAATTGCATAAACACTCAAATGTTGAGTGTTTATGCTTTTCCAAGTGAAGTATATGGCTCTATCAAAGCTTGGATATCTAAAACACTGCATAAAGGTCCTATTAAGGGATAGATTTTCACTCAGAATTATCTAAAATCGTGCATGAGTAGTGGAGAAAATGGCGGAGATGGGAAAATTGATTCTGCTGTAGTGGGCAAAAAAAATGGACTGTAACGTCATGACGGTTGTCACCATGCTGGCAAGCCAAATGTTATGACCATGACGGTCGTCTCCTTGCTGACGGGCCAACAGTCACCTGGATTAAGCATTTATTTCTTGTTTTATTGAGTTTTTGTTGATGGATTGACTCCCTTGAGTGGTTGACGACCGTCATGACAATAGAGGCCCCGTCATTACAACATAGTACTTACATTTTCTTTCCGCTTTTTTTTCGTTTTCATCATTTTATTTTGCAGAAGTCTTCAACTGCTAAGTACATGAAATAAATACATACTACCAATATAATATATATAAAAAATATAAAATTTACATCAAAACACATGAAAATTGAGTAAAAAATATATGATATGTTTTCGTGTTATCAAACTCCCCCATACTTAAGCAATTGCTTATCCTAAAGCAACTTTGCTTGCATGTAAAAAAAGCAAAGTGCAACAAATTAGATACAAAAGGTATTAAGTAAACTTAGGTCTCAATTAATCATACGTGACTATAAATTCGGATTGGCTAGAGTTAATTCGATATGTACTAGTGACACCAAGAGTATTATGACATCACAAACCGCATTTGCAGACAAATATATCCCTCCTATGCATATAGATCCAAATAATTAAGTTGTATCATAGCCTCACTCTCCTATTTTATCATCCTCTTTCATTTGTGTCATTCACATTAATACCCTTAATTATCTATGCTAATGTTACACACATGGTAGGAAAGCCAGTTAGCATTTTATTCATCATCTTTTCTAAACTTGCACATTTTTATTCAAAGATGCATTTTTTCAAGGTTCAATCATCGTTGGGCTAAATGAACGGGTGAGGGTCACCTAACTTAGTACACACAATATTCCCTTTTATTATCTTTTACACATGGCATCATTCTCTTAATTTCATCGACTAACCTACTTAATGTGTGACAATAGATTGAACCCGATTGGATAGATAAACTACTTGAGGATTACTATAAAACTGAAATTTGAGATTGACACTAGACAAAAATGTACTCGAACGCGTCACACGATCGAATATACAATAAAGTCTCCACTGAAATTTATGTATCCCAAAAGAGGGAAGGGAAAATATCGATAAAACCCAAGGGAAACAGAGAAATGGGTAAGGAAGTTGGTTATGCAAGGGGAAGGTATTAACACCCCTCACATCCATGGTATTCCATGGGAATTATTTTGAATGCTCTTGCTTGGATGGGTGTTGTTATCTTCATGTAACGGCGAAACAAAAAATGGGTTTTAGAGAGAGCGCTCAAGGAGGATTAGGGCCCTCATGCCTGCTTATTCTCATAGTGCAATGAGAAAGTCAGAGCCTCGTAGTTCATGGAACCAGAGAGTGAAAGGGGAAAAAGGGGAAGAAATAAAAATGCTCACCAAGGATTCGCATCCTCGTGCCTAAGTATCCTTATAGTGAAATAAAGAAGTCAGAGCTCCGTAGTTTAGGTGACAAAGACTTGAAAAAATATGTGTGCGTGTGTGTGTGAGAGAGAGATAGAGAGATAGAGAGAGAGAGAGAGAGAGAGAGAGAGAGAGAGAGAGAGAGTTAGGGGTGGTGTTTAAACCGGGAAGACCTAGAAACTGACTAGAGCGATCTTTCATCCAAAGGTAATAAATTGTGGTGTTTAAACCTGTCGTACCCCAAATTTTGACCACCATATTCGTCCTTACTACTAACTTAGAATGCAAGCTAGTAACATGTTCAAATTCTTATACAGGTCATCCGGTGAACTCCAATGACCTGAAAAGTCAAAGGAGGACCATTTTGACTTCTCTAAACCATTTATCTTTTTTTTGGGTAATTAATAGGTTAACATTGTCATTATAGAATGATGATTATTTAATTTTCGTTTAGCATTAGTGAAATTATTCAAATACTATTAATAAAATATCAAGATTACTAGTTTTAGTTTCCATTGTTCAAAGTTCTAGGATTAATTTGGTATTAGCAGGATTAAATTAAATTTCATTAATTTATGATTAGATTAATAAAATAGTGATTAATTGGGGTCATTAAGTTATGTTGTTTTTAAGTGATTAGATTAATATATTACTTATTAGATATGAATTTAGTTAGGTGTTTAAGTAAGTAATTAGCTTATTTTAAGACTAGCTTACTAGTTAATTTTGGTTTTCGGTATTTTGGGTTGTTGTTTGAGCTTGGAAATGGGCCTAGCCCAGTCTGGCCCCCATTTCAACTAGGTCAAATGGATGACCCAGGTTCCAATTGGGTCAGGTAAGACCCAAGACCCATCGCCAAACCGGGTTGATCATATTACCCTAGTTCATCCCCACCATCTTCTTCCCCAATCAAACCACTAATTTTGCATGCAGAATAAGCAATCAAATAGTAAACCTAAATTATTTCAATAAAAACTTCCATTTTCATTCCAATACATTCAAATTACAAAAAATAGACCAAATACATCATGGAAATCGAAAACCCTAAATCTATTTCTGAAACAAAGTTAAATTACAATGAATTTGATTTACAATAAAATTCTAACTTTTTAAACTTGTACAATCAGAATTAAAATTAAAACCCTAATCAATCTAATTAAAAACCTAAAGTTAAAGTATAAATACAGAGAAGTGTGAGATGAACGGGGAGAGAGAAAATCCCTAAGAAACATCCATTACTGCTGCAATCCTAATCCTTTCACAGGAGCTTGAATCAAAGTAGGATTAGGGTTTCACATTGAAACCCTAATTTCTCCGAGCTTAGCCTCCATTACAGTTTAATAAATACCTCACAAAGAAGAAATTGGAAGAGATCAGAAGGAGGATGAGATAAAGAGTTCAAAATAAACAAAGGAAAATAAAGTAAAGGAGAAACTTTTACCTTTTTTTCACCGGGGAAAGCCACACTCCCGCAGATTGGTACTATGATAATCACTTGATTTCACACTTGTATAATGTTTAGAGTTTCAATGCGTGCTTGATTGCGTTTAATTGATGTTAAGAGTTTAATTACAGGTAGAAGGTTAGGGTTAACAAAAGGTGAACATGGTTTAGATTTAGAAGACTTGTCGGAATTTAAGAATTTGAAGGGTAGATTAAGGTTCAGAGGGGGCAGATCTATGGATTGGCCAAAGGTTTAGTTTCATTTGGGTAGGTTAGGGATGGATCTAGGTTAGATTTGGGTTAGGGTTAGGGGATGAATATGAAGCTTCATCTTTTTCGTGTTATGGTTCATGTCAGATAGTGTTAGGGTTCTGGCAGGATGGGTTAGGGTTCCTTGTTTATGGTTTGACTCTAAAATTTTCAGAGACAGAAGTGATCATGGTGGCGAATTCGAAAATAAGTTCTTTGAAGAACTGTTTGATTCTAATGGAATATCCCATGATTTCTCCTGCCCTAGAACTCCACAACAAAATGGAGTTGTAGAAAGGAAGAATAGGACACTCCAAGCAATGGCCAGAACCATGATCAATGAAACAAAGGTGGCTAAGCACTTTTGGGCTGAAGCAGTAAATACAACATGTTATATTCAGAATAGAATCTCTATAAGACGTATTCTAGAGAAGACTCCCTATGAACTGTGTAAGGGAAGAAAACCCAACATTTCTTACTTCCATCCTTTTGGATGCTCATGTTTTATTCTTAATACTAAAGAACATCTGAACAAGTTTGATTCAAAAGCACAAAAAGGTACTATGTTAGAATACTTAGAACACTCTAAAGGCTACAAAGTATACAACACAAAAACCAAAATTGTGGAAGAATCAATACATGTTAGATTTGATGATAAGCTTGACTCTGAAAAGTAAAAGCTAGTTGAGAAACTTGCAGATTTGGAGATAACTCTTGCAGGCTCTGACGAAAAGACTAAAGCATCAGAAGAAACTGAGAAACAAAGTCTAGATGCAACTGAAATCTCAACTATCCAGAAAAGATCAAGAAATCGCCCTAACATCTCTGAATATTTGATTCTGGGAAAGGATGAACCTATCAGAACCAAGTCAACATTCAAAGTATCTGAAGAAACTCCTCTGGGATTAGTATCGCTGATCGAGCCTACTTCCTGTGATGAGGCACTTCAAGACAATGACTGGGTTCTGGCAATGAAAGAAGGACTGGATCAATTCTAAAAGAATGACGTCTGGGATCTTGTCCCAAAGCCTAAAGGAACTCATATTATTGGAACAAGATGGGTTTTCAGAAACAAACTAAACGAAAAAGGAGAAGTAGTCAGAAACAAAGCACGACTGGTGGCACAAGGTTACAGTCAACAAGAAGGCATTGACTACAATGAAACCTTTTCTCCAGTCGCCAAATTAGAATTCATTCGTTTACTTGTTTCTTTCACTGTAAATCATGCCATCAAATTATATCAGATGGATGCTAAAAGCGCATTTCTTAATGGTTATATATCATAAGAAGTGTATGTTCGTCAACCTCCAGGCCTGGAAAATTCTAAATGTCCATAACACGTTTTTAAACTGAAAAAATCATTGTATGGTCTAAAACAAGCTCCTAGAGCTTGGTATGAAAGACTAAGCAACTTTCTCCTGGAACATGACTTTATTAGAGGAAAGGTTGACTCTACACTCTTCTGTAAAACTATTAGAAATGATCTCATGATATGCCAGATATATGTTGATGATATTATTTTTGGTTCAGCTAACCCCTTTGTGTGCCAAGAATTCTCTAAGCTAATGCGGGCAGAATTTGAGATGAGCTTAATGCAAGAACTAAAGTTCTTTCTGGGAATTCAAATCAATCAAGATTCAGAAGCTACTTATGTATATCAAAGTAAATACATAAAAGACATTCTGAAGAAATTCGAAATGGTAGAATCCAAACGTGCCAAGACACCCATGCATCCAACTTGCATTCTGGAGAAAGAAGAAGTTAGCCAAAAGGTTTGTCAGTAGCTCTATCATGGTATGATAAGCTCTTTTCTCTATCTGACGGCTACACGCCCTGGCATTCTTTTCAGCGTATGTCTTTATGCCAGATTCCAATCAGATCCCAGGGAATTTCATTTAACAACTGTTAAAAGAATCCTAAGGTATCTGAAAGGAACCCCTATCCTTGGCCTGATGTATGAGAAAACATCAGAGTATAGGCTCTCTAGGTATTGAGATGCAGATTATGTAGGGGACAGAATGGAACGTAAAAGTACATCTTGGAACTGTCAGTTCTTAGGAAACAATCTCATATCGTGGGCCAGCAAAAGACAACCAACCATCGCTCTGTCTACTACAGAAGCAGAATATATATCAGCTTCACTTTGCACTATGTAGCGGTGTATTCGTCGCTATATGATTTATCGATTAAACCATAAGCAAAGCATACAATGAAAATTTCGAGTCGCCACCGCACTTTTATTTATCCAAAGGACTGGCTAAAAAGCGAACAAAAGCCTAAGAAGTTTTACACGTAGAAAACTAATAAAAAGATCAGAGAGTCTGGGTAAGGGGTAAATTACGCAATGGGAAGGTGTTAGGCACCCATCACGTCCTAGGTACTCCTAGGGAGCCCTTTTCACACTTGTTGTAAAAGATTGTTATTTGTTATGACATAAATATTGTGCAAACATGATTGGGATGATGAGAAAAGAATATACAATTTTTATTGGGTTTGAACGGATAAACCCGCTGCCTACGTACCTTCCATCAAAGGTAAGGATCAAAACGCCGTAGTTCGGCTAAAAGATTTCCAAAAGTTGGTGGATTCAGTTTTAAACACAAGCACTGAGGCTTTTCATTATCAATGGGAGAACACTCGACCAAAAACAACATCCACCATGCGAGGATAGCTTCGACGTACTAGAGGGGTTAGCCCTGTTTTCAGTACGGAAGTCTTACTGTCGACTCACTAAGGATAGGCAAGATTTACATCAACCACAATGATAATTGAAACCTATGGCTAATGCATGAAAAGATTAACAATGGACAAAGCCAAAACAAGTGAATGAGTGAAGTTAATTGATTGTGATTATGAAAGTGAGAGTCAAAGTATGATTAAGATTGATTCAAGGAAGTGTTATGAAATGGGGTTTGAAAAAAAGTCAAGGACTTGGGGCCCAGGTTTTTAGTTTGAAACCATGAAGAAGTTTGCACAATATCTATGTCAAGTTTGAAATCAAAGTGTGAAAAGGTTTAGGACATAATGGGGATGAATGGATGGAAATGGATTGTAAAACTTCTTAGAAGGTTCACCTCTTGAGATCATATAAGGGATGATCCAAGTGTGTCCTTTGGAATGGCAATGGATAATAACAAACAAACAAGAAAGTCAACAAAAGCGGATATCGGATGCCAATCACTGGGCTTATACCAATCTCCTAAAATAGAATGGGATATCAGAAGCCACTCAATGGTCTTACACTAATCTCCTCAGAAGAAAACAAAGATGAAATATGGAAGTCAACTGCCAATCTATCTGGACTTAGGTTAACTCCACATATGATCATAGGAATACCAATGCCACATTACAGGGACTTACAATGGATCCTCACATACAAGAACAAAAGCAACATATGTTCACAGGAAAGCAAATGCCAACTTACAGGGACTTATAATTGCAACCTCACATAAACAAAGAAAGCAAAACATGGATGTCAGATGCCAATCTGTCTGGGCTTACTCTAACCTCCACAGTATGATCCTAGGAAACAAATGCCAACTTGCAGGGACTTACAGTTGTATCCTCACATACAAACAAAGCGAAGAAGATATGAGTGACCAATGAGGTCTTACACTCTATCCTTCCACATCACAGGAACAAATGCCAAAGGAATGGACTTACAATTGTCCTCAATGGGTAAGCAACAATAATAGCATCACCAATACAAATGAGATGATCATGCACCAATGGCAATGGATGATGATAAACGCATGGAGCATACAAGCAAACATGTGCATATGAAGTAATCAATCAATCAATGAATAACAAACAGCACACTCTATAGCCAAACAAGGAGGCTCATACAAGAGGGTTAGGCACTGAGGCCAACTGGAATAGGGTCAAAGAGTTGCTCTTAACCTTGCCATTGAGAGGCTAAGGTGAAGCAGATGAAAGGATATGAGGGGTGTGCCTCATTGCTCTTATCCCTGGTCAGGGAGAGCATCTGAATATCAGAAGGTGTGGGAGTTCAGAAAGTAGGAACTCTCTCCACATTATTGACTCGATAGATCTTGGGCTTTGATCTCAATGCTACAACCATGTAATGGGAGCAAGGAGAAGACTCACTGAATAGTAGGGGATAGGTTGCTTATCCCTTTGATCTACCAATTGCCTTACTTGAAGGACTTTTCCTGCTTGGGACAAAATTAAACACCCACAAGCATTGCCTCTTAAGGAGGACTTCAGACAGTTTGCCCGGCCAAATAACAGGCCGGGTCTCCAGACTACATGAAGAAAGAGGGATTACCTCAAAGCAAATTGCTAAATAGCAAAGCAAAGCAAGTTCAAAGAACTTAAGCAACTAAAGGGTACCTGAAATAGTCAAACAAATCAGTACACAGTTCAACAGTTTAAAACAAAAGTGAGAATAGAATTAACAGTCGACATGATCGGATGAATGTGCAAAGCACAAGACTCAAGTCATATGAGTCAAGCCACCTACAAAACAAAGGCTAGCTCATGATAAACAGATAAACTCAATTAAATTGGCAATGGTTTCTTTGAGGCACTATGCTTAACCTGAAACATAAACTCAATCATAAGTCCAAAAGACCACTAGGACAAGCCTAGGGTCAAAAACAAATGAAAAAAGTCAAAACAGCAAATGAAAGTCAACCAAAATCAAGTTCAAACATTTAAGAAGCAAGTTCAATTGGTCTCAAGCTCATATCATGCATCATTGTCAATTCATAGACCAAAGAAGTCAAAACATGGCAAAAAGGAGCACATAGAGGTCAACAGCAAGACTTGGCTCAAACTCAAACATAATTAATTCCAAAAATCATGAAATAATTCATGCTTAAACACAATCCATAACATAGCATGCATATGAAATTCCAGCTCAATTGGATCATGGGAAGATGGTCAATTAAAATCAGGAAGTCAACAGATTTTCAAGTATGCACCAAGAAGTCAACAAAACATGTGTCATCTTCAAAAAATCATAACAAAATGAAAACAGATGAGAAATGGATGGGATCAACACCAATGCAAAGCTCAAGATGTCTTGTATGCACATGTAAAATTTCATGATCATCCAACAAAGTATGAGAATTTCCCAAATGAAATGGCAACATGTATCACATAAAGTCAACAATTGACTAGGCAGGGAAGAAAAATCTCAAACAAATAGGAAATGGCATGATTAAATCCAAGAAAATTCACACACATACTAGACACATAAGAGATGGCTCATGCAAAATTTCACATTAATTGGTGGTCAGGAAGCATGTCAACAAAAATCATGAACTTGCATATCATTGGTGTGACACAAATTGTCACACCCTACTTCCAAAATTCATATCTCACAAGCCACATATGATAAATGCACAAACTTTACATCAAAATGATCATGAATGAGTGTAAATTAACCACAAAAAATTTCAGGGTCATTGGATGCATCCTCATCATTTCACAAAAGGATTGGCAAAAGGTATGAATGAAGCATACATGTTAAGAAACCTAATACCATTTATAATCCAGCCAACCAAAAATTCAATAAAAATCATGATAAAAAAGTAGACATTCAACAGGACATAATGCAAAAAATCCCATGATTTTTGGAGTTGAATTGAATGAGTTGTGAATTTTGCAAGATGATGAACAATTTGGAACAAACATGAACACATAGCATGGTATAATGGTCAAACACGTTGACTGAATGGCATTTAAGTAAATAAGCGTGTCACTTATCAAAACGCAACGTTTACGGGGGCAGAACGAAATGTTCTGATTGGCCAGTAGGGAAATGCACAGTAACCAGAGCATCATACACACGTGAACTGGGTTTATCAAACATGAAATTAGGGTTTATCATAACAGCATGGCTTTCATCATCTTCATCAAAATCATCATCAATCGAAATTCAAACATCATGGCAAACAGCATGGCAGTGATACAGTACATTTATGCAACATCTAAACAACAATAAACCCAACATATTTCATATGAATTTCTGGATTCTAGGGTTTAAACTACAGGGTGTTCATCATCTTCTTCAAAATCTTGAAGAACAAGCATGCCCAGAAAATGAAACTACACATACCAACACGACAAACAAGCATCACTCATGCATATTCTAACAGCCATAATCATCAAATCGAACTAAAACAGAAGAATCATACAAAAACAACTTTGAACATGACACTTTAAAATCAGATTTCTTCCACATAACTCAACCATTTAACACGATTTTAGGTTCATAACACTCAGCAATGCAAGGACTACACATGGCATAGCATCATTTGGAAAAACAAAGAAGTCGAAAAACTCACTTGATTTGAAGAAATTCGATGGAACAGTGTTGTTTGAATGTTGTAAGCTCAAACAGATCTCCACAATGCTTTGAGATGATGGATTCTTGAGGTAGCTTAGCTCAATGCTGCTTGGAAACCTTCACAGCTCGATTTGCCATTGTTGTATGCTTGGAAAAACAGAACTCGATGCTCACTTCCAGTTGGTATTTGCTGGTTCAAATGGTCTCCAAATGGTGGTCAGAACATGGAACAACCAAGGGGGCTCGAATGCTTTTGAAGTTTTGAGCAGAAAATGCAATATGTGCAAAAATGCAAGAAAGAGAGAATGAGAGTATTTGGTCTGTTGGAGGCTGCAGCTAGGTTTCCAAATGGCAGAAAAGTTGATTTTATATGACTGTTTAAGGTTGTATTATTAAGAACTAAACACAATTTGATTAAATGGGGAGTTTTGCTAATTGGTGGTTTTGGTTCACATGTGGAGGTGTAGTGGCTGGTACACGAATTTGGGCTTACCCGCATGTCTCAAATGTCAATTAAAACAAATTCCCAATAGCCAAATATGCTGAAAAGGTTCAATTCAAAAAGTCAACTTTTTGCACACTTGAAATGAATAAAGTCAAGCCAAAAAATGCCATTTTGCATGGTGAGGTTTTGATGGATGAAATTTATATTTTTGGAAAGAGGAGATGAAATGTGGTTTGTAGGAAAAAACCCCATCAAATTTGGCCAAATGGTTCATGAGATATGGCCTCTTGAAGTTCATGAAATTGTGAAAATGAATCGATCATATATTGCCAACCATACATGGGAATTGAGTGTTCTTGGACTTTTTGAAAATGGGAGAACAAGATCTTCAACTTTCATGTTGGGCAAAAATTCATTTGAAGCTTGTATCATGATGTAAGTTTAAGATCAAGAAGTTTCCATTTTTGGCAGTTTGAATTACAGGTCCACTTTCTATTTTGGGAAATTTCTGATTTTGCTTCAAATTCTTCCATGATGGTATTTGACATGATATATGAGGCTTGTATGGACAAGAATGAACTCCTTCAAATCAATTCCATCCATCAAATTACTGATTAAATCCACAGTTGACCAAGTTTGACTTTCTGTTGACTTTTCTAGGGTTTTGCATGATTGAACCACTTCTGGTGAATTCCAAACCCTAATTCCTTGAGAACTTGATTCCAAATGATGTCCCAAGTCATATGAACTCTTGATTATTGATCATGGTGCCCAAATTCTGCAAGAATGGCCACCATCCACTGCAAGGCCTGATTTTGACTGATTTTGACCTAATTGCTTCAGCTGCAAGTAACAAGGTTAGCTGACAATATTTTTGTACTTTTTGGTTAGTAAACATATGAAAAGCAAAGATATACAAATGCAAAACATGCTTGGTGATCAAGAACCAACTCACAAGGCAACCTACCCACTAGGAGGGAAGCTAGGGCATGCAATGATCCTTGAGGCTATGATATGATATGATATGGGCCATGAGGGATCTTAGGGCCAAAATTGGGGTCTTACAGATGCCCCTATTTAAGGTCATTCTAGCCGGAGAAGTGAAGTTTAGAAATCTTCATCTCGACGCGGTAGAATGGGCTTAAATAACAGTAATGAGACAAATTTTGGTCCCTAAGAGACCTCATGATGCAAATGTATGCATGCAAAAGACACAAACTCTGTGGGGAATATGATTCACACAGAAGAAAAGACGATCCATCGGAGTAATACACTCACCAGGAACAGAGACTCTAACAAGACTCTAGTTGGGGAAAGACAATACTGACACAGCGTGAACAAGACACGACTCTGATTAGAGAAATAGAAAACAGACTGGAGACCTCACTGGGGAGTGAAGGACTCACACTGGGGAAAAGAATTCCAAAGGAAAATAAATCCATTGGAGAGACACAAGCTGACTCCTGGGGAGGAGTAACAAGAAAACTCCACTGAGGAAGCACCAGAGAAAATGAGATGTCACCGGTATAAGGGTAACAAACTCAGGAAGGAACACCAAGGATACCGGGTTGTAGGTATGTAACAGGTGACCGACCAAAGACGTGAATTGGTGTGTGTTCCAAAACACTCATCATCCTGAAGAGAGCGAAAGCAAACTTGTTTAAAGGATGGATAAAAAAGCGTGAATTGGTGTGTGTTCCAAAACACTCATCATCCTGAAGAAAGCTAGAACAGCAGACTTGTTTAAAGGATGGACAAAAAAAACGTGAATTGGTGTGTGTTCCAAAACACTCATCATCCTGAAGAAAGCTAGAACAGCAGACTTGTTTAAAGGATGGACAAAAAAAGCGTGAATTGGTGTGTGTTCCAAAACACTCATCATCCTGAAGAAAGCTAGAACAACAGACTTGTTTAAAGGATGGGCATTCGATTCTACAGAGAATACGAATCTTGCTCAGCTGGGGAAAATCAACAAAGGATTCCAACTAAAGAGCGCATGAGATATATTATTCATAGCCGTCAAAACGTGAATAATAACCTCGCATGGAATATTATCCTTAACCGGGTTGTAGGTTGTTTATAGGATAAAATCCGAAAAGAAAGGCATCGGGATACCAGAATAGGTATATAATGATGACCAATCAAAAAGGAGCAACAGACATTACCGACAAAAGGGTAAATGAAAGGCGATCTGCTGAGGATAAATTGCAAGCACCCGGCAATTATCTACAGGGACTAGCTGGGGATGTATTGGTATACAACCAATGATCCGGGGAACAAATCACTAGCAAACGGTGAAAGGACCCACTGGGGATAAAATTGCTAGCATACGGCAATTATCCACAAAAGACTTGCTAGGGATATAAGTGCTGATCTGAGCAACTTATACAAGCAAAGGAAAATCAACATCAAATACTAGATGAAGATAACCACAAAATTAGGGTTTACATCTACCGAATACGGGGTAGAAGACCAAAAACTCCGCGTGGGGATAGAACAAATCACAAATCCGCACGGGAAACCAAGGTAGGGTTTATAACAAACCACAAACTACTGAAAAGCAGGAAAACAGGATTTACAACTACCAGTATGAGGGTAGAAAACCAAAACTCTGGCTGGAGAATAAAAGGTGTATAACCACAAATTCTGCCAAGAAAGCCAGGAAAAGATAGGACTTATAACTACCGGTATGAGGGTAGAGGCCCAAAATCATTCCGCTGGGGAACAACCCACTGGGAAGCACAAGACTTCTGACAAATAGCCAATTCGGGAATAATCCGAAAAGACAGACTGAATAAAGACACGTCCTAATGAGGATGTAACTCAAATAGGAAAATCCATCCCAATATATGTGTTGGGAGGAAACGGAAGAAACCGTCATCCCCGAGGATATATCTCAGTGGGGAACTGCAGAAGGAAAGACAACATTTTCTGCTTATGGGGTTGACTCTATATGGAGAGATTTTATAACACCCGACATCTGCTTGGGGAGATCCGTAAAGAGATCTATATCACCATAGCAGGAGACACGACAAACAAAAGATATATGGCGAGAAATGCAACATGAATATCTGAATGTTTATGAATATGCATGAATCATGCGTGATTTATGTTTGATGAATGCTGACAAAACAGACAGTTCTGACACAAACAGGTTCAGGAATCAAACACCCGGTATTATACTTCCAGGGGAAAAACCAGCTGGAGAGCCAATCTGCGGAGATCTATATGCTGAAAAGCCAAGATCTGCAGGCACTGCTGAAGAAGCAGAGGGTCAAAGATATCGGGAAACCACCCAATCAGGGTACAGAAAGTCACAACGGGCAAAGCAGCCACCAAGACGAATCTGTAGGGGAACAAGAGAAGTCCCAAAGTATCTGCAGGGGATCTCAGTGTCAATTGAGAAACAAAAGGTGCATTGCACAAGCACAAACTGCTGTAGAAGCAACTCCACATAATTCCACTAGGGAATAACCCACTGAGGGAGAATGATATCATCCAAATAGAATCTAACTGCATAAGCAACTCTACTGGGAAAACTGTCGGCTACTCTCTTGGGGAACAAGACCACTGAGGGAGGACAGATCAGACAAGTATATTCTGCAACGAACCACTCCACTTGGGGAGAATACACAGCAAACTGATCACAACAAGTAGATTCTGCAATATATGCCACTCTACTGGGGATCACAAACAGTCAGGAAATCAATCCGTTCTCGGGATGCTAAAGCCAACATCCAACTATACAGGGGATTGAAGGAGTATTCAGCAGGCAAAAACTGCCACAACAAACACTCTACAGACTAAGCTGAGGAAAAGATGGATGTAATACTGGGGCGTCAACCCAAACAAACATCGAGTAGGAAAATAAATCCTGCTCTGCTGAGGAGAAAAACTCTGACGGAGAGATAGCAACAAATCCGCGGACGACTTCGCCGGGGAAAAGGGTAAAGTACCGGGTATCAAACCGCTGACTTACCGAGTCTTCAAAGGAAAACGATCGTGCTGAGGAAACAGACGATTCCGCTGGCTACTGCACTGGGAAGAGTGACAACAACTATGCTCGCGAATCCGATGGGGATATCAATAACAGCTCTACTCATGACTGCTGAGGAGACAAATAAAGTCTGGGGCTGTCGACCCACTGGAGAAAATGACGGGGCACCAAGATGACAAACCATCAACCGCCGAAACTTCTATAAGAAACACCCATGCTAGGGAAAACTGCTGCTGGAGAAAACGAAGTCTTCAACAACACTCTGCTTGCGACTAAACTGGGGAACAACCCCAACAACAACTCTGTTTGAGGAACAACCCCAACAAAGATCTGAAGAAAGAAGATACAACCAAACCAGGAATATGAACGCATGTCTTACCTGTTGGAAATCATGCCACCCTCGGGAGAGCACTGAGATATTCTTGAGTATCCTTTCAATCTTGTGAATGTTCACTTTGTATAAAACAACAATTTTGAAAAAACTTGATTTGTTTAAACAATGATATTTTATCAATTTAAAACATGCAAAACATTTGTTGAATTGAAACAAATAGGAGTGCAAATAAATGGATAAAAAAGCTCAAATTGATTTGATGGAATGGTAGCCTGCAAATGGCAAGACTCCATAGATCTGTACAAATTTGAAATCAGTGATATATATTGGAAGAGGGCTACATTGAACATAATGATCCTTTCTCCACCAATTTGAATCTCGATGTATCCAAAGCTTCAGTTGACGACGAATCGAGAATCTTCTGACGAAATGACGACTGGTGAACAGAAAGTCTTGTCAGGATGCAGTTACTTGCCAAATCCCTAATTTTTGCCTAGATTGCCCCAGGGTGAGGTACTCAATCTAGCGGGATGCAAATATTCTCTTTTTTCAAGTCTCTAATTTTTGCCTGGATTACCCTTGCGGGTTCTCCACCGAGACGCTCATTTTTGCCTAAGCCGCCCTTTCGGGTTTTCAACTTAGCGAGCTATTCTGTTTTTCATTTGCATATACTTTTTTTTTTAGGCAAAGTATCTCTTAACTGCATCTGAATTCACAGGACGAGTGAAATCCTCCCCATCCATTGTTGTGAGCATCAAAGCACCGCCTGAAAAGGCTCTCTTAACAACATATGGACCCTCGTAGTTTGGAGTCCACTTGCCCCTGGAATCGGGCGCGAAAGACAAAACTTTCTTGAGCACAAGGTCACCTTCTCGGAACACGCGAGGCTTGACCTTCTTGTCGAATGCTTTCTTCATTCTCTGTTGATATAACTGACCATGACACATGGCAGTTAAGCGCTTCTCTTCAATCAAATTCAGTTGGTCATAACGACTCTGAATCCATTCAGCATCAGTCAACTTGGCTTCCATCAAGACTCGCATTGATGGGATCTCCACCTCTACTGGGAGAACGGCTTCCATGCCATAAACAAGAGAGAAAGGGGTTGCCCCTGTTGAAGTGCGTACAGACGTACGATATCCATGTAAAGCAAATGGCAACATCTCATGCCAATCTTTGTAAGTGACAGTCATCTTCTGGATAATTCTCTTGATATTTTTGTTAGCAGCTTCAACAGCCCCATTCATCTTAGGTCTGTAGGGAGAGTAATGATCCTCTCTGGCACACCATAACGGCAAATCAGCTGGTTCTTGATAAACTTCACAACCACCTGTCTGGTTACATTCGCGTACGAAGCGGCTTCAACCCATTTGGTGAAGTAATCAATTGCTACGAGAATAAACCGATGTCCGTTGGACGCTTTCGGCTCAATCATGCCGATCATGTCGATTCCCCACATAGAGAAAGGCCATGGTGATGAAATCACATTCAGGAGTGTCGGAGGAATATGAATCTTATCCGCATAAATTTGACACTTGTGACATTTCTTCACATACTTGCAACAGTCAGACTCCATTGTCAGCCAATAGTAGCCTGCTCTCAACATTTTCTTAGCCATGGCATGTCCATTGGAATGAGTACCAAACGAACCCTCATGGACCTCAGTCGTCAATAGGTTTGCTTCGTGTCTATCCACGCATCTGAGCAAAACCATATCGAAATTTCTTTTATACAGCACTTCACCACTGAGGTAAAAACTGCCTGACAACCTTCTCAAAGTTTTCCTATCTTTCACAGATGCCCCAGGCGGGTAGACCTGGTTCTGGAGGAAATTCTTGATATCAAAATACCAAGGCTTGTCATCCTTCACTTCTTCGATTGCAAATATGTGAGCTGGTCTGTCCAAGCGCATCACAGTAATGTTGGGAACATCATTCCACCATCTGACCACAATCATGGAAGCAAGCGTTGCAAGGGCATCTGCCATCCGATTATCCTCTCGAGGAATATGATAAAATTCAACTTCTGTGAAGAAAGTTGAAATTCTCCTTGCATAATCTCTGTATGGGATGAGACTAGGCTGATTCGTCTCCCATTCACCCTTGATCTGATTGACAACCAAGGCCGAATCACCATAGACATCAAGATACTTGATTCTCAAATCAATGCATTCTTTAAGTCCCATAATACAGGCTTCGTACTCCGCCATATTATTCGTGCATTTGAAAGTTATCCTTGCTGTAAACGGAATGTGTGGACCTTGGGGAGCAATAATCACTGCCCCAATTCCATTTCCATATTGATTAACAGCGCCATCAAACACCATCGTCCATCTGGAACCAGGTTCTGGACCTTCATCAAGTGTAGGCTCATCGCAATCTTTCATCTTCAAATACAGAATTTCCTCGTCAGGGAAGTCATATTGAACAGACTGATGATCTTCAATTGGCTGGTGCGCTAGGTGGTCAGCCAAGATACTACCTTTGATAGCTTTCTGAGCTCGATACTCAATATCATACTCAGACAACAACATCTGCCAACGGGCAATCCTCCCAGTTAAAGCAGGTTTCTCGAAGATATACTTGATTGGATCCATTCTGGATGTCAACCAAGTTGTATGATTTATCATGTACTGGCGCAAACGCTTAGCAGCCCAAGCCAAAGCACAGCACGTCTTCTCAAGCGTAGAGTACCGAGACTCACAATCAGTAAACTTCTTACTGAGGTAGTATATAGCAAACTCCTTCTTCCCTGATTCATCTTGTTGACCGAGTACACAACCCATCGAGTCTTCAAGAACTGTTAAATACATAATCAGAGGTCTTCCTTCCACAGGCGGAGACAAAATCGGAGGTTCAGACAGATAATCTTTGATACTGTCGAAAGCTTTCTGGCAATCCTTGGTCCAATCATGAGACTGATCTTTCCGGAGGAGCTTGAATATCGGCGCACATGTGGCAGTCATGTGGGATATAAATCTGGAAATGTAGTTCAAGCGGCCAAGAAAACCTCGGACTTGCTTCTCAGTTTTGGGTGCAGGCATCTCTTGTATTGCTTTGACCTTTGCAGGATCAACCTCAATACCTCTTTCACTTACCACAAAACCCAACAACTTGCCGGAACGGACTCCAAAAGTACATTTGTTCGGATTCAGGCGAAGTTTGAACTTCCTCAAACGCTGAAAAAGCTTCAACAAATGCTCAATATGCTCCACTTCCGTCCGGGACTTAGCAATCATATCATCAACACAGACTTCTATCTCCTTGTGCATCATGTCATGAAACAAGGTAGTCATAGCTCGTTGATACGTGGCTCCGGCGTTCTTCAAACCGAAGGGCATCACTCGATAACAGAATGTTCCCCAAGGTGTGATGAATGTTGTCTTCTCCATATCCTCTGGTGCCATCTTGATTTGATTATATCCGGAAAATCCGTCCATAAAGGAAAAGACTTTGAATTTAGCTGTATTGTCTACCAACATGTCAATGTGTGGTAGAGGAAAATCGTCTTTCGGGCTAGCCTTATTCAAATCTCTGTAGTCAACGCACATACGGACTTTTCCATCCTTCTTAGGAACAGGCACAATATTGGCCACCCATTGAGGATATGTAGAAGTCACCAGAAACCCCGCATCAATTTGCTTCTGAACTTCCTCTTTGATCTTCACTGCCATATCTGGATGAGTTCTTCTGAGCTTCTGCTTCACAGGCACGCACTCAGGCTTCAAAGGCAGGAAATGTTGTACAATATCTGTATCTAAACCCGGCATGTCTTCATATGACCAAGCAAAGATATCTGAATATTCTCGTAGCAAACTGATCAAATCTTCCTTGACAGACTCTTCAAGAAGTGCCCCAATCTTCACCAGACGAACACAATCCTCATACCCCAAGTTGACTGTTTCCAAGTCTTCGAGATGCGGCTGAATGATCTTCTCTTCGTGCTCAAGGAGACGGGTGATCTCATCAGGAATCCCTTCAACATCATCTTCCTCTGCCTCAAATACAGGGAATTCAAAATTGGGAGATGGCGTTGGATCATTATGTTCAATGGGTTTTAGGATCAACCTGCATAATGATTTTGGTTAAGGAAAACTTCAGAATTTAAACAAGCAAATCATTATGCAGATGAAAAATGTTTGCTTTTATTTTTTGTTTTTGTTTTTATGGTTTTTTGTGATCACTGATTTCATAAAGAAAAGCAAAAAGTGAAAACAAAGGAAAAACAAATGTTTAACAATGCGAAAATTGAATGAAAACATCATTGTATATATGCTTTGCCAACAATGTCATCACTTCTCCTTTTGGCATGGGAGAAGGGTTTTAAACAAAGTGAACAATTTACTCTGATCTATGGATGACTGTAGGAACATCTACAGCGACCCAATTGTGGCAGACACCACCAGGAATAACAAAATTATTCAAGTCCTCTGCATCTTCTTCTTCAATGATAGCAACAGCTTCCTCTTCTTCAGGTTGATCAGCATGGATGAAACCTCCACTTGTGAACAAACCTTGCTCGTTGCATGCCCCAGAACCAAAGCCAATGCCAGCCCGGGATCGATTGTCTTCGAGTTCAAGCACTTTCCCTAATCCAGCAACTGCACCACATTCAATGGCCAGCTTAGCATCTCGGTAGGAAGTGAATGAAGGAGACTTCTTCTCGATTGGTTCATCAATAGATAAAGCTTGGAACTGAGTTCCAACTTCATCCTCTGCGTCAATGTACGAGAAAGAAGACAGATGGCTAACCAGGAGAGCTTTTTCTCCCCCTACTACAACCAATTTCTTATTTTTGACAAACTTCAGCTTCTGGTGTAGGGTGGATGTCACGGCGCCAGCCTCGTGAATCCATGGTCTGCCTAAGAGACAGCTGTAAGATGGGTGGATATCCATTACTTGGAAAGTAACCTGGAAATCACTTGGTCCTATCTTGATTGGGAGATCAACTTCCCCAATCACGGTCTTGCGCGACCCATCAAAAGCTTTCACGACAACCCCACTCTGCCTCATAGGAGGACCTTGATATGACAGTCTGGAGAGTGTGGATTTTGGCAATACATTAAGAGAAGATCCAGTGTCCACCAACACATTGGACATTGCATCAGATTTGCAATTCATGGATATGTGTAAAGCCATGTTGTGGTCTCTTCCCTTCTCAGGGAGATCAGCGTCACAAAAGCTCAAAGTGTTGCAAGCGGTAATGTTTGCAACAATGCTATCAAATTGCTCAAGGGTGACGTCGTGATCAACATACACCAGGTCCAAGACTTTTTGCAGAGACTCCCTATGGGGTTCTGAATTCAGCAGCAAAGAAAGAATGGAAATCTTGGAGGGCGTGTGTAGAAGTTGGTCTACAATATTGTACTCACTCTTTCTGATGAGCCTCAGCATCTCATCAGATTCTTCATCAACAATGCCACTCGGGCCACCTGAAGAAACAGGAGTCTTTTGTACGGATGAGGAGGGTTTGGCAACATCAAGTGCCGGATTCTGAACATTCACGGCTATTCCCACAGGGCGCTCAACGGTATCAGAAACAGTAGCCTTTGGAGGCGCAGAAAATACACGACCGCTTCGGGTCAACCCACTGACATCAGCAATAGTGGTCACGGAAGTGGAAGGCAAAGGCACCTCGATCCCATCCTGGACAGCAACAGGATTGTACCGGAATGGCACAGCTCGATCAGATGTATAAGGCACAGGGCCTGCCGGTTTGATGATCAAAGAAGGTGAAGCCTTCGACTTGTTGCTATTGTAACGAATAACAACAGGCTCGGGCAGCTTGAATACTGGTGATATGACATTCACCTCAGGCTCAACTGTATCAACATTGCGATTCTGTAGAATCTCAATGGTACCCTCATCCAACATCTTCTGAAGCTCACGGCGGACCTGGTCGCAACCCAAGCGGTTGACCGAGCAGACGCGGCACTTGTCGTGGTTATGCTCCAAATAGTTGTACTGACACAGCATCTTATGTAAATCAACCAACGACTGCCTGATGTGGCTGACATACTTAACCTTGTATTTCCCAAGGCATTCCTGAATCATATTCACAGATTTCCCATGTGGCGGCAATGGGTTCTTGGTGACGTTCGGGTTCGAGTCCTCAAAACTCAGGATTCCACTTCTCATAAGGTCTTGAACCTTAGTCTTCAGCTGGAGGCAATTTTCTATGTCATGGCCCGGAGCACCAGAGTGATAGACACAGTGCAGATCAGGCTTATACCACCATTGCGGGTTTGCAGGTATAGCCGGAGGATCTCTCGGAGAAACCAACTTCCGCTCTATTAGAGAGGGATATAACTCCGCATACGACATAGGAATCAGATCAAAACTGATCTTCTTCCTTTCATAGCCCATGTTTGCTTGATTACTCGTACTCCCACGAGGCTGGTAAGCCTGTTGCTGTGGACGAGATTGTTGTTGTTGGTATTGCGGTTGTTGATATTGCTGTTGATGCTGATATTGTTGAGGTTGATACTGCTGATGTTGAGGAGTATTGTCCTTGAAAACAGGCGCTACGTGAGCTACCTGGTGCTGATGACTGGAATGTCGTGCTGGCTTCCTCTGAACAGAGGGTCTTCTATGCTTCGGCTGAGATTGCACGGCATGCGCTTCGCCTTCTTTCCTCTTAAACGCTCCATATCGCTTAGAGGAAGAACCATCATCTTTAGCCAACCGTCCTTCACGGACACCTTCTTCGAGACGCATCCCCATGTTCACCATCTCGGTGAAATCAGAGGGAGCGCTTGCCACCATTCGTTCATAGTAAAATGAACCAAGAGTTTTCAGAAATATCTTGGTCATCTCTTTCTCTTCCAACGGTGGGGTGATTTGAGCTGCCAGCTCACGCCATCTCTGGCCGTACTCCTTGAACGATTCCTTGTCTTTTTGGGACATGGACCTGAGCTGATCTCTGTCAGGCGCCATATCAACATTATATTTGTATTGCTTGACGAAAGCTTCGCCAAGGTCGTTGAAAGACCGGATGTTAACACTGTCCAGGCCCATGTACCACCTGAGCGCGGCACCAGACAAGCTGTCTTGAAAATAATGGATCAAGAGTTGATCATTATCAGTTTGTGTTGACATT
The DNA here is from genome assembly GCF_024323335.1 of Lathyrus oleraceus. Lineage (NCBI taxonomy): Eukaryota > Viridiplantae > Streptophyta > Magnoliopsida > Fabales > Fabaceae > Lathyrus > Lathyrus oleraceus. The sequence continues at coordinate 486,128,315 of NC_066584.1, read as the reverse complement.
TTCCTGGCGTACATGACCAGGTGAGCGAGTGGACAGGTGTTCCCCTTGTACTTTTCAAAGTCTGGGACCTTGAACTTGATCGGTATTTTCACACCGGGAACTAGGCAGAGTTCGGCTGCAGACTTGCCGAAGAGATCTTTGCCACGGAGAGTCCTCAATTCCTTTCTCAGCTCAAGGAATTGATCGTTCATTGCGTCCATCTTTTCATGAACATCTGAGCCCTCAGAAGCTTCAGAGTGATAGATGGTGTCGTCTACCCTAGGCATGGTATGCACGACAGGAGGAGCGGGAACAGGGACCGGGCTAGATGCCGGCATTTGAACAAATGTTGGAGCTGGCAGATCAGGCATAAAGCCTGGAGGCATCCCCCAAGGAAAACCGGGAGGCATGGCATTGGGCTGATGGGCACTGACTGGCACCGTTGAAGTAGCTACTTCTGAAATAACCGTCCTCTGAACAGGAGTTGCTGGCTGTTGAGCAGGCTGGTTCTGAGCAGCAAGGAGTTGCTCCATCAAAGCGCCAAGTCTGGCGACCTCTTCTCTTAGATCTCGGTTCTCTTGCTCCAACTGTTCCATGATTCTGGCAGAGTTGACCCTTGTATAATACCGGTGAGTCAGCTTGTCTTCAAAATAAATGAAGAACAGAGGTTAGAACCAGAAGACCAGAAACAAAGGGTACCTGCTTATGCAAGAATGATGCATGAAATGCTTGTGCAAATGCTTTGTTTTCAAGGAACCCTTAGGGTATTATTTGCAATATTTTGAATATTTAAACATTTTAATTGCTCATGGAAAATATTTCATTCAATATATTAAGACAAAGGAGTACAGCGTTTTTGATTCATTACAAAGAGAAAAGGTAAATGACATCCTATGGATCCCTAGCAACTCGGGATGCTGGAGGACGAGAAGTGCACAACTTCTTGATCTCTCTCTCATAGGCAGCCTCCATATCAGCTTTCTCTTTTGCAAGTCGATCATACTTCCTTTTCCAGAATTTGGATGACTGAGGAAGCAGAGAAGTCCAAGTGTCGTTCGGATCGTCGATCACTCGGTGCTCGAGAAATTCAATCATAGCATCCTTCTCCTTGAGCTGCTGCAGCAATTCCTCTCTTTCACGGATCCAAGCACGCGAAAGGTCTTCTTCTCTCAACTCCTCTACACGTTGGGTAGGGAGGGTTGAAGGCCCAGCCACATCCAACAGTGTAGGTCTCGGATGATCGTACGGCATCAGGTAGGTGGCAGCTCTCTGTCTGACCCAAGAGGTGTATGGCTCCAAAGCAATGCAGTTCTTTGGACCCAACTCATTCCTACTCTTCTTATGAATACTGCGCCAAGCACGGACAAATCTGGCTTTCAGGCCTTGGGGATCTTTACCCTCCTGAAAGAACACACCTTCTAACAGAATGTTATTAGGTTTATCCTTTAGGGGGAACCCAAGCTGACGACGTGCAAGAATAGGATTGTAGGTAATCCCACCACATGTACCAAGAAGAGGCACATTAGGGAATTCCCCACAATAATCGATGATCTGGACGGTATCATACACGCGATCATACCAGGTGATATCATCATTGGTGAGAGACATGAGTCTCTGAGACCACCGTAGACATCCCTTGTTCTCCTTGAAAGCAACTGTCTGCGGCAAGTGCGAAATAAACCACTTGTACAGCAGGGGTAAACAGCAGACAATAACTCCTCCATTCTTCATATTCCTCAGATGCAAGGAGACATATGCATCGCCCAACAAAGTCGGAACTGGATTAAGAACTGAGAAGATCCTAATGGCGTTCATGTCCACGAACTTGTCAAAGTTGGGAAATAGCACCAATCCATAGATGAGCAACACAAATAGAGCCTCAAAGGCGTCCTCACTCATGGCCTTCCCATAAAAGGTAGCTTGGGCAATGAGGAACTCGGAAGGAAAACCTTGAATTCCGCCTTTGGTAGTCAGATTAGCTCTAATCAGATCTTCATCTATATGCAACAAGCTAGCAATCTCTCGAGCAGATGGAATACTCTCTAGGCCACTGAACGACACTTGATCCAGAATCGGAATCCCAATAAGGTGAGAGTATTCTTCCAAAGTCGGCAACAACTGGAAATCCGGAAATAAGAAGCAATGATGCAACGGATCGTAGAACTGAGCCAGAGTACTCATCAACCCTTCGTCAACCTGAGTGGTGAGCAGAGGCAGAAGCTTCCCATAGCGAGCTTTGAAACCCAAGGGATCTAATACATACGATGTCAGATTCCTTAACTCTTTTACATCGGGTTGTTTGAAGCTGTACTTCTTTGTATGCCTTTTCGGTCTTTCCATGTCTGAAAATTTTGCAAATAAACCCTTTAAGTTCCTTGAAAATTTTCTCTTTTGATGACATGAATGCGGATGAATGCGTGAATGTATGAATGCAACAAACACACTCAAGGATCAAGCAATACACACCAGACAAAGGTCGTGGGAAAGCTCATTGTATCCCTAATATCAATCATCCATTTTGGTGGATTTAGGTTTTCACCTGATCGACACCCAAGTTCCATTGATATTAACGGTACATGAACCGGCTCTAACATTCTTAATATCAACCAGCCGCTTTGGTGGATTTTAGGTTTTACACCTGATCCGGGATCCATTGATATTAACAATGTTTGAACGACTCAACCACGAATCACGGGTTTGCTGAGAGTCACGAGCATGGAGTCTCGGTTAAGAACCACCCAAAGGGAGTGTACTAGGGTTTAGACCTGCCAGACATGTTCTACCAGAGGTTCCCATAATCATCGTTCCATCTTTCGAATATTATCGGAGGAACGAATACTCGTATTCCAAGAATATTCTCAAGAGAAACTCTTATGAGTGTAGTATCGCGTAACAATCGCACCAGAACTTACATCTGAACGACCTCCGCACTACGTTCCTAAAAATAGGCCAAGATGGGTTTGGTAAACTACGGTCCTTGGCTTCTGCGGAACATGATTGAAAGAATAACGCCTAACCACAAATAACTTGTGTGACATTATTAATTCAACATGACCTCCACCAAGTGAATGGACTCGCAAGTCAACTGGCTAAGGAATACTCCACACCAGTCAACAAGACTATGCCATTCTCCTATCCTAGAGTGCACTCGAGTTCGGGTATAGAACTCATCTCACAGATCACCAAAGCAAACAGCAATTGTATATCAAGCAATTCACACATTACAATCAATACAGTGATCCCAAATTGTACAAAAATATGCCAAATAACAAATAATAGTATAGCACAACAAGGGTGAAAAGTAGGCAATACAACCAGGGATTTCTTTCAATTCCCCAGCAGAGTCGCCACTTTTCTGTAGCGGTGTATTCGTCGCTATATGATTTATCGATTAAACCATAAGCAAAGCATACAATGAAAATTTCGAGTCGCCACCGCACTTTTATTTATCCAAAGGACTGGCTAAAAAGCGAACAAAAGCCTAAGAAGTTTTACACGTAGAAAACTAATAAAAAGATCAGAGAGTCTGGGTAAGGGGTAAATTACGCAATGGGAAGGTGTTAGGCACCCATCACGTCCTAGGTACTCCTAGGGAGCCCTTTTCACACTTGTTGTAAAAGATTGTTATTTGTTATGACATAAATATTGTGCAAACATGATTGGGATGATGAGAAAAGAATATACAATTTTTATTGGGTTTGAACGGATAAACCCGCTGCCTACGTACCTTCCATCAAAGGTAAGGATCAAAACGCCGTAGTTCGGCTAAAAGATTTCCAAAAGTTGGTGGATTCAATTTTAAACACAAGCACTGAGGCTTTTCATTATCAATGGGAGAACACTCGACCAAAAACAACATCCACCATGCGAGGATAGCTTCGACGTACTAGAGGGGTTAGCCCTGTTTTCAGTACGGAAGTCTTACTGTCGACTCACTAAGGATAGGCAAGATTTACATCAACCACAATGATAATTGAAACCTATGGCTAATGCATGAAAAGATTAACAATGGACAAAGCCAAAACAAGTGAATGAGTGAAGTTAATTGATTGTGATTATGAAAGTGAGAGTCAAAGTATGATTAAGATTGATTCAAGGAAGTGTTATGAAATGGGGTTTGAAAAAAAGTCAAGGACTTGGGGCCCAGGTTTTTAGTTTGAAACCATGAAGAAGTTTGCACAATATCTATGTCAAGTTTGAAATCAAAGTGTGAAAAGGTTTAGGACATAATGGGGATGAATGGATGGAAATGGATTGTAAAACTTCTTAGAAGGTTCACCTCTTGAGATCATATAAGGGATGATCCAAGTGTGTCCTTTGGAATGGCAATGGATAATAACAAACAAACAAGAAAGTCAACAAAAGCGGATATCAGATGCCAATCACTGGGCTTATACCAATCTCCTAAAATAGAATGGGATATCAGAAGCCACTCAATGGTCTTACACTAATCTCCTCAGAAGAAAACAAAGATGAAATATGGAAGTCAACTGCCAATCTATCTGGACTTAGGTTAACTCCACATATGATCATAGGAATACCAATGCCACATTACAGGGACTTACAATGGATCCTCACATACAAGAACAAAAGCAACATATGTTCACAGGGAAGCAAATGCCAACTTACAGGGACTTATAATTGCAACCTCACATAAACAAAGAAAGCAAAACATGGATGTCAGATGCCAATCTGTCTGGGCTTACTCTAACCTCCACAGTATGATCCTAGGAAACAAATGCCAACTTGCAGGGACTTACAGTTGTATCCTCACATACAAACAAAGCGAAGAAGATATGAGTGACCAATGAGGTCTTACACTCTATCCTTCCACATCACAGGAACAAATGCCAAAGGAATGGACTTACAATTGTCCTCAATGGGTAAGCAACAATAATAGCATCACCAATACAAATGAGATGATCATGCACCAATGGCAATGGATGATGATAAATGCATGGAGCATACAAGCAAACATGTGCATATGAAGTAATCAATCAATCAATGAATAACAAACAGCACACTCTATAGCCAAACAAGGAGGCTCATACAAGAGGGTTAGGCACTGAGGCCAACTGGAATAGGGTCAAAGAGTTGCTCTTAACCTTGCCATTGAGAGGCTAAGGTGAAGCAGATGAAAGGATATGAGGGGTGTGCCTCATTGCTCTTATCCCTGGTCAGGGAGAGCATCTGAATATCAGAAGGTGTGGGAGTTCAGAAAGTAGGAACTCTCTCCACATTATTGACTCGATAGATCTTGGGCTTTGATCTCAATGCTACAACCATGTAATGGGAGCAAGGAGAAGACTCACTGAATAGTAGGGGATAGGTTGCTTATCCCTTTGATCTACCAATCGCCTTACTTGAAGGACTTTTCCTGCTTGGGACAAAATTAAACACACACAAGCATTGCCTCTTAAGGAGGACTTCAGACAGTTTGCCCGGCCAAATAACAGGCCGGGTCTCCAGACTACATGAAGAAAGAGGGATTACCTCAAAGCAAATTGCTAAATAGCAAAGCAAAGCAAGTTCAAAGAACTTAAGCAACTAAAGGGTACCTGAAATAGTCAAACAAATCAGTACACAGTTCAACAGTTTAAAACAAAAGTGAGAATAGAATTAACAGTCGACATGATCGGATGAATGTGCAAAGCACAAGACTCAAGTCATATGAGTCAAGCCACCTACAAAACAAAGGCTAGCTCATGATAAACAGATAAACTCAATTAAATTGGCAATGGTTTCTTTGAGGCACTATGCTTAACCTGAAACATAAACTCAATCATAAGTCCAAAAGACCACTAGGACAAGCCTAGGGTCAAAAACAAATGAAAAAAGTCAAAACAGCAAATGAAAGTCAACCAAAATCAAGTTCAAACATTTAAGAAGCAAGTTCAATTGGTCTCAAGCTCATATCATGCATCATTGTCAATTCATAGACCAAAGAAGTCAAAACATGGCAAAAAGGAGCACATAGAGGTCAACAGCAAGACTTGGCTCAAACTCAAACATAATTAATTCCAAAAATCATGAAATAATTCATGCTTAAACACAATCCATAACATAGCATGCATATGAAATTCCAGCTCAATTGGATCATGGGAAGATGGTCAATTAAAATCAGGAAGTCAACACATTTTCAAGTATGCACCAAGAAGTCAACAAAACATGTGTCATCTTCAAAAAATCATAACAAAATGAAAACAGATGAGAAATGGATGGGATCAACACCAATGCAAAGCTCAAGATGTCTAGTATGCACATGTAAAATTTCATGATCATCCAACAAAGTATGAGAATTTCCCAAATGAAATGGCAACATGTATCACATAAAGTCAACAATTGACTAGGCAGGGAAGAAAAATCTCAAACAAATAGGAAATGGCATGATTAAATCCAAGAAAATTCACACACATACTAGACACATAAGAGATGGCTCATGCAAAATTTCACATTAATTGGTGGTCAGGAAGCATGTCAACAAAAATCATGAACTTGCATATCATTGGTGTGACACAAATTGTCACACCCTACTTCCAAAATTCATATCTCACAAGCCACATATGATAAATGCACAAACTTTACATCAAAATGATCATGAATGAGTGTAAATTAACCACAAAAAATTTCAGGGTCATTGGATGCATCCTCATCATTTCACAAAAGGATTGGCAAAAGGTATGAATTAAGCATACATGTTAAGAAACCTAATACCATTTATAATCCATCCAACCAAAAATTCAATAAAAATCATGATAAAAAAGTAGACATTCAACAGGACATAATGCAAAAAATCCCATGATTTTTGGAGTTGAATTGAATGAGTTGTGAATTTTGCAAGATGATGAACAATTTGGAACAAACATGAACACATAGCATGGTATAATGGTCAAACACGTTGACTGAATGGCATTTAAGTAAATAAGCGTGTCACTTATCAAAACGCAACGTTTACGGGGGCAGAACGAAATGTTCTGATTGGCCAGTAGGGAAATGCACAGTAACCAGAGCATCATACACACGTGAACTGGGTTTATCAAACATGAAATTAGGGTTTATCATAACAGCATGGCTTTCATCATCTTCATCAAAATCATCATCAATCGAAATTCAAACATCATGGCAAACAGCATGGCAGTGATACAGTACATTTATGCAACATCTAAACAACAATAAACCCAACATATTTCATATGAATTTCTGGATTCTAGGGTTTAAACTACAGGGTGTTCATCATCTTCTTCAAAATCTTGAAGAACAAGCATGCCCAGAAAATGAAACTACACATACCAACACGACAAACAAGCATCACTCATGCATATTCTAACAGCCATAATCATCAAATCGAACTAAAACAGAAGAATCATACAAAAACAACTTTGAACATGACACTTTAAAATCAGATTTCTTCCACATAACTCAACCATTTAACACGATTTTAGGTTCATAACACTCAGCAATGCAAGGACTACACATGGCATAGCATCATTTGGAAAAACAAAGAAGTCGAAAAACTCACTTGATTTGAAGAAATTCGATGGAACAGTGTTGTTTGAATGTTGTAAGCTCAAACAGATCTCCACAATGCTTTGAGATGATGGATTCTTGAGGTAGCATAGCTCAATGCTGCTTGGAAACCTTCACAGCTCGATTTGCCATTGTTGTATGCTTGGAAAAACAGAACTCGATGCTCACTTCCAGTTGGTATTTGCTGGTTCAAATGGTCTCCAAATGGTGGTCAGAACATGGAACAACCAAGGGGGCTCGAATGCTTTTGAAGTTTTGAGCAGAAAATGCAATATGTGCAAAAATGCAAGAAAGAGAGAATGAGAGTATTTGGTCTGTTGGAGGCTGCAGCTAGGTTTCCAAATGGCAGAAAAGTTGATTTTATATGACTGTTTAAGGTTGTATTATTAAGAACTAAACACAATTTGATTAAATGGGGAGTTTTGCTAATTGGTGGTTTTGGTTCACATGTGGAGGTGTAGTGGCTGGTACACGAATTTGGGCTTACCAGCATGTCTCAAATGTCAATTAAAACAAATTCCCAATAGCCAAATATGCTGAAAAGGTTCAATTCAAAAAGTCAACTTTTTGCACACTTGAAATGAATAAAGTCAAGCCAAAAAATGCCATTTTGCATGGTGAGGTTTTGATGGATGAAATTTATATTTTTGGAAAGAGGAGATGAAATGTGGTTTGTAGGAAAAAACCCCATCAAATTTGGCCAAATGGTTCATGAGATATGGCCTCTTGAAGTTCATGAAATTGTGAAAATGAATCGATCATATCTTGCCAACCATACATGGGAATTGAGTGTTCTTGGACTTTTTGAAAATGGGAGAACAAGATCTTCAACTTTCATGTTGGGAAAAAATTCATTTGAAGCTTGTATCATGATGTAAGTTTAAGATCAAGAAGTTTCCATTTTTGGCAGTTTGAATTACAGGTCCACTTTCTATTTTGGGAAATTTCTGATTTTGCTTCAAATTCTTCCATGATGGTATTTGACATGATATATGAGGCTTGTATGGACATGAATGAACTCCTTCAAATCAATTCCATCCATCAAATTACTGATTAAATCCACAGTTGACCAAGTTTGACTTTCTGTTGACTTTTCTAGGGTTTTGCATGATTGAACCACTTCTGGTGAATTCCAAACCCTAATTCCTTGAGAACTTGATTCCAAATGATGTCCCAAGTCATATGAACTCTTGATTATTGATCATGGTGCCCAAATTCTGCAAGAATGGCCACCATCCACTGCAAGGCCTGATTTTGACTGATTTTGACCTAATTGCTTCAGCTGCAAGTAACAAGGTTAGCTGACAATATTTTTGTACTTTTTGGTTAGTAAACATATGAAAAGCAAAGATATACAAATGCAAAACATGCTTGGTGATCAAGAACCAACTCACAAGGCAACCTACCCACTAGGAGGGAAGCTAGGGCATGCAATGATCCTTGAGGCTATGATATGATATGATATGGGCCATGAGGGATCTTAGGGCCAAAATTGGGGTCTTACACACTACTGAGATGATCTGGATGAAAAATCATTTAGAAGACCTTCAGATTTTTGAGAGGAACGTTCTTATCTTTTATGATAATACTGCTGCCCTATGTTTAAGTAAGAACCCTATCTTACATTCCATAACTAAACACATAGAAATAAAACATCATTTTATCAGAGACTATGTTCAGAAAGGGGTAATATCCTTAACATTTATTGATACAAACCATCAATGGGCTGATATTTTCACTAAACCCGTCGCTGAAGACAAATTCTCATGTATTCTGAAACATTTAAAAATCGAAATTTGCCCAGAATAAACCAAATGTGCTTCTCTGAAATAGCAAAAATAAGGCTCTGAAATAAACATCTGGTATCTGGATCTGACTCTGATACTTCTACCAGTTATGAGTCATCTGAATCAGAAATCCTCAGGATCCAATCCCTTTCTATTCCTGATGATCAGATAGATCAACACGTGGGGCATCATGCATCTGACTTTGGGGATTAGACCTCCATCATGGGCTGTAATCATGTCTCCCCTAAGCGTGTCAACTTGGTTAATATGCATCATTAATTTCCTAACTTCTCAACTACCTATAACGCTGTCGTTTTGCATGCATCTCTTTGTGTTTTTATATTTTTCACTTATCACAATCTCACACTTTTACACTCATGCCTTACACAAACCCCTTTCTCTCTCTCAAGTTCGTCATCTTCATCAGTTCTTCAACATCTTCAGCAAAGTTCTTCATTCTTCACACAAAGTCCATCAAAGTTCTTTATGGATGCTCAACAACAATTCGTCTACAACTATTCTCAGCAGATGGAATCAACTGACCAAACACCCATTTCTTCTCAATAAACAACTGCTATAACTGGTATTGTCTCTATCCCAATCTACAAATAACCACACATTCTAGACCGCGAACCTCATATTCATCTTGCCACGCCCTTTGAAAAGCTTGAAGTACTGTGTGAATCATTGGTAGATTTTGACAACATGAAGCACAATGGCATAAACCTCACTGAGGAACTAAGAATGCAAGGGAAGGAAACCTATTTCTAGAGACTCTACGACCCTATATACACCTATCTGGTAAAGGAGTTCTAGAGTTTCATAGACTCAGATGATCACTACATTGTCTCTCATGTTCTAGGAGTCAAAATAGTCATCGCTGAGAAATCAATAGCCTCCCTTCTGAACATGGAGAAGACAGGGGGAAGAAGAATCTACAACATCAATCCTAGGGCAAAGTAATTGTCCCAGGAAATTGCCCCTACCATCTTTCAACAGAACATTGAAGGCAAACACTCCAAAAACAAAGAACTTCACCAGAATCTCCGTGTCTGGCCGAAGATCATTCTGGGCACCATCCATCACTGTCCTGCCTCCAACTCTTTTGACTACATCAATACGGATCAGAAGTGCATCCTCTATTGCATACACAATGGGCTAAAACTGAACCTGCCAGCGCTACTCTTCAAGTATCTCACAGACTCTATCAAGGATACCGGAAACAATATGAAGCCCAAAACCTACATTCCTCTGGGAAGACTCATCTCCGATGTTTTGATCGAGAGTGGGCTGGTGGAGCACTTGATCCATCACAATCTGATGGAGGATGTCACTGTTGACATTGGAAGACCTTTGAATGCTCACAATCTGAAGAGTATGGGGGTGATTGATCAAGTCAGGGCTAAAGTCTTTCTAGATACATCTTGGTAAGCATTCAAGGATCAGAGGAAGATTCCCAACAGCCTCTACCTCTTTTCCAAGATTAACCCTCCAGAAGTTGCGGCATACTATCTGCAAGACCTTGCAAGCCAAGGGGTTGATATTTCTGAGTTCTCTACAGATTGGCTACCTGAGCGTCCATCAAATTTCATGAAGATATAACGGGAGCCATATGGGAAGTCCAAGAAGGTAAAGAAGGCAAAATTGGGAGAAACTTTTGGGTCAAGACCTCCAGTCCCTCTGACTGACTCTCCAAGTAAGTCTCTGCCTCCTTCTCGCACTATTAAATTAAAGCCACTTGCTTCTTGTCTTCTCCAAACCACTCCCATCTACACCCAATCAGAAACACTACCCTCCACTACCAAACCCTCTAACCCACCATCTCTAAAATTCAATCTCTCAACCACTACCTTAGCCATTTTTGAAGCAAAAATGCTGAAAGAAACCACCTCACCGTCATCTTCTACACCTTCATCCCCATCATACTACATTCTTTCATCAGAAACCGAACCCTCCGGCCCCCAATCCCCCATATTAGCCCAACTTCAGGCACGTGCTCTTGCCTCACAGCAACCACCACAACCTGAACCAGAAGGCACCACTCCACCCCCTGAACAACAAATCCCACCTCCATTTGAATAACCTCAAACACCACCCCCTGAACAACAAAATCCACCATTTGAACAACCACAAACACTACCTCCTAAACAACCAGCAACTTCACCCTCTGAACAACAACCTAGTCCACCACCTGAACAAACACCACAACCACCCTCTGATATTCCCACCATACCAACCTCTGAGGACATAATCATCCCTACTCCTCAAACTCCCGCTAACACCAACCAAACACCACCATCATCCCCATCCCCCAACCCTGAACCAGAACCTACCTTCCCCACCTTAGAAGAAGCAATCACTTTATTTGCAGGGTCTTCAGTGGAGAAGATCAAGTCTCTATCTGTCATCTTTGGCATCAATGACGATCCCTCTACAATGAGGATCCAATAGAATAGAGTGATCAGATGGATGACCTCTAAAGCCTTCAAACTAAAAGGCCTCTCTGAATAAGTTTGCAACGACTTTGTTAGGGATGATGGAGTAAGGCTACAAGCTCGCTTGGTCAGGGAGGCTGAGGAAAAGTCCAGAAAGGAAGCAAAAGAGAAAGCTCGCCTGGAAGAAGAGCAACGAATTAGAGAAACTGAAGAGAAGGTTGCTGCTGAAGCTGCTGCTGCTGAAGCTGAGGCAAAAGCAAAAGCCGAAGCTGAAGAATCAGCATGCATTACTGTAGAGGAAGATGCAAAGGCCAGCGCTGATGCTCTGACTCAAGGGGAGAAATATAACTCTGGTTTATCCCCTCTAGTATTGAAAACTCTGGAGGAACTGCAAAAGGATCAACAAGTTGTGAGAGCAAGATTGGATCACTAGGACTCCGTCAACAACAACATTCAGAACCTGCTGTCTCAACTGCTCCAAAGGATGCCTCCGCCTCCAAACCCTTAGGCACCTAGGCTCTTTTTTTGTTGTTTTCTTCCTTATTTTCCTTATGCTTTCTGATTTATGCTATCCGTTTTGCATTGCTGCCTATTTGTACCAGTTTTTTTTCTCTTATAGATGAATATTTATTTCTTGCTTTACCTTCTATGTCTTTTTTAGTCTGACAAAAAGGGGGAGAACAAAAACAACTCTGATGAAAATACATATTTAAACCTCTTAATGCACTGCGAACATTAATATCTTAATGATTTATGTAAACTAAAATTATGCAGGGTAACAGCTATGGTACAAACCGGCCACCACACAAGGAAGATATGGTAAGAACTTATGAGAAATATGATGATTTAACTCAGGGGAGTCCCTTGTCTTTATCTGACTCTGAGATATTAATTATTCTTTCATCATCACTCTGACTTGTTTTATCATCATCAAAAAGGGGGAGATTGTAAGAACAAATTTAGTTCTACAATGTAACTCTAAGATTTTGATGATAACAAAGGATGAAACAAAAATGGTACCCTAACAAAAAAATTCTAAGTATGCAGGACTATATTTAAAACAATCATATAGAAACTCATCAAATATAGAATCAAGTTCTAAGATAACACTTAGATTATACACAAGCAGAAACTCTGACTCTGATCAATGCAAGCGCAAGCTAAACAAAAGACATCAGACACTCTGAAGTGGAAGAATGCCTCTAGAATATGAAGACTTACGCTCTGATGAAATCAAGTGAATAGAAACTCTAAAGACAGTCAACAACAAAGATCTCCTGAAGTTGCAATCGCTTAATGAAGGATCTGACATTCGGATCCTCTAACTCAAAAAGCTGAACCTTGAAGGAATTCTCTTATGGGAAGAAGCTAATTTAGGAAGGATTTTATGGCGCCCCAAATATTATTTTGGAAAGAACACAGATTAATGAGATTAGTCATCCATCATTGCCCAAGATTCTGACATTAACATCACTCAACAATCTTCTCATCACTCCTATATAAAGGATGGAACGCCACTCAAAGAACACACCTGAAACACATGAATACAACACTCCTATTATATTCATTCTTCATTCTCACACACGAGCTGCTGCTCCAACATGTGAACAAATTCCTTGCTTTTACATTGTGTAATTTCTGCTTATCTAGAAGCACTGTAATTCTATTCAACTGCTGAAATTTCCTAAAGTGACTTGTGAAGTTTGTAAACTTGAGAGGGCTAAGAGATCTTTATTCTCTTAGACGTTATTTGTGTAATCTTTCAAGATTAGTGGATTAAGTCCTTGTTGAAGGAGAAATCACCTTGGCCGGGTAGACTGGAGTAGCTTTGAATTTCAAGCTAAGCAGTCTCAAATTATGTGTTGAATTCAATTGTTTCTGCGTGTGTCTAATTTCAAAAAAGTTTTTATTCTCTCAAAAACAATTCAAAACTCTTTTCTTGTTTTTCTCTACCTTCAGTCTACCCCTCCACCTGAGGATGGTAACCCTCTACAAGAATTTACTTGTGACATCCAAGGGGGAGAAGCTAAGGATGGTACCCTTCATCATGAAGGATCTATCCCAACCCTTGTTCACAATGGGGAATCTCGTCCCATACAAATACCAATTCCGCAAGACAACTATGTGGATCTAAGCCAACAATATGAAGAGGAAGATCATAGGGGCATGGTCCAGGAAAGTAAACCAGTTACCCACTCTGTTGTCACTATTAGGGAAGCAAGAACTAAAGACAAATATAAAATCCTAGAAGAAAAACTAAAAGTGATTGAAGGTTTTAGTATCTTCGGAGTTGATGTTATGGGAATGTGCTTGGTACCAAACGTTCTTATACCTCCAAAGTTTAAAACTCCTAATTTTCAGAAATATAAGGGTGTCAGTTACCCTAGGAACCATCTCAAGATGTTCGTCAGAAAGATGGTTGCCTACGCAAAAAATGAGAAACTAATGATGCATAGCTTCCAGGACAGTCTAAGTGAGGCATTCCTAGACTAGTACATGCAGCTGGAAAGAACCCATATGAAGACTTAGGGAGACCTAGCTAATTCCTTCTTAAGGAAATACAAATATAACCCGGATATGGCTCCCAATCGCATGTAGTTTTAGAATCTGTCTAAAAAAGACAGTGAAACCGTCAAGGAATATGCCCAAAGGGGGAGAGTACTGGCTGTTGCAATCTGAAAAATACAGTGCGCGAAAAAACAACCGGCGAAAGAAAAAGACAGGAGAGTCGCCACCGTGCGTTATTCATCCCAAAGGAGGGAAAGGAAACGCTCGAAGTAAACATGAAAAAGGAAAGGACAAGACGGGGTCTCGCAACCAAATCTTGGGTTCGGGAGTCGGTTATTTGAAGGGAAGGTATTAGCACCCCTACGCATCCATATTACTCTACGGGATCCACTTTTGTGGTTTTCGTCTAAAGGGTGTGGGTTTACCTAATGTGTTTATTTACTAAAAAAGTTAAGAGAAATGACTCGCGCGGATGTCGCATCCACTGCATACGTATCTCATCTGAATATGAGAATCAGAGTCTTCGTAGCTCGGCTGACCTATGGGTTGGGGGATGTGTGCTCACTAAGACATCGCGTCTTATGCCTACGTATCTCATATGGAATGAGAATCAGAGCAAGTCGTAGTTCGGCTAACTAAGGGGTTGTGGATTGGGTTTTGGACGAACGACGTCACTACGCAATCTACCGGATGCTCGACCTTTGGAGACTTACTCGCCTGTAGTAGAAGGAGTAAACGTGTTACTTTGGGTTTTAGGGTTTGGGATGCTCGAGGGCAAACAGGCAGTCCTTGACGAAGGAACCGCGCTACATGTGGGGATATGAGTACAAAACACAAAACATGTATCTCAAAGTAAAATGCCACCAAGGGGCTCAAACATTGCCTCCTATCGAGGTCTTCCAGCTAAGAAAGCGATAAAGTACGAGAAAAGGAAAAAATTACCACACGGATAAAGATCCGAAGTTACAGCAATTAAAGGATTAGCAACCCTGAGATCTCTCCAGCTAGACCATCAAAGAAAATCAGTCAATACGATTAATCAGGATAAACCTCTGGATGGTATCCCTGCAAGAGTATGTGAGCCCTCACGAAAACTCAACAGAAAGGTTAGACAAACAAGGTGAAATCCAGGGAAAACAATGCCATGGCAACACAAAGACAGGTTAGAGAAACAAAATAGGGTAACCAAGAGTTGCCCCTAAATCAAAATGTAACCACATGAATAATTCCATCAAAATTCACAAAAAGCTCACAAAAAGCAATCAAGGGTAGGAGGCCTAAACCTCTTGTCAAACACATGCATCAAAAGGGTATCAAATTCACCCATGATACCTCATACATTTAGAGCATTCAAATTAAAGGCATAAAGATGATGGATATATGGCAAACCTGATTGGAGAGATTGATTAAGATTGAATGGTACGGCCGGATCTGCAAAGTAATACTAGGGTTTGTGTGAGGCGGAGTGAACTTCTCAGGGCTGCCTGAAGGTCGCTGCAGAGTAGTTCCTAGGTTTCCTTCTCTCAAAATCTTTCTCCAGTGAATCTCCCAGTGTAACTCCAAGTGTGTTTTCCTCTACTGAAACTTTAGTATTTATAGACTGATTTTCGTGGGTAGTGGGCTTAAATGAGGGAGACCCAAGTCCAAAAAAAATTTGTTATATTTTATTTATTTATTTAATTAATTTTATTTATTTATTTATTTATAACTTTTTTTTTTTTCGTTTTTATTTTTCGTTTTTTTTTTTTTTTTTTTTTTTTTTTTTTTTTTTAAGTTTCTTGGATCTAATTTTGATTGACATGATGAAATGCAATGTATCTAATGTTAAATGACCTAAAAATGAATGCATGCATGAGGTGTAAAGCGTATGCTTCCAGGAAAAATGAAGGGTAAATTTTGGGGTATTACACTGGCTTCCCGCGTTTAACCTCCATCCTTGGAAAATGAGTTAGTTGACATGTTTATGGGCATCCTGGAAGGCCCTTACTACAAAAAGATGATTAGTTCAGTATCTATCGGATTTCCTGACCTAGTAATAATTAGGGAAAGAATTGAGAATGGCTTGAAAAGCAGAAAGATTGGAAAACCATATTTGAATCAAAATATTAACAAAAGGAATTCCAATAATAAGAATTCGAATAAAGGTGAGACTAACATTGTCACAGTCGGAGGGAGTTTTCACGTGCCTTACAATTCTTACATAGTCGTAGTTGGTCCTAATTAGTATCCCCAACAGGCATACTCTAGGTCTAAAGCACAACAAGCTAAAGCATTGCCTCAATAAAATCAACAAAATGGGTATGCCCAGAGAGATCAGCAACGACCATGGAAGGAATTTGACCCATACCTAAAATATATACTCAAGTCCTACCATACTTAATTCAAAAAGGATTGGTAGGGATTAAACCTCTAGTACCTCTGCCAAATCCTCCTCCTCGTGGTTACGATGTTAATGTTAGGTGTGACTTCTACACTGGATCACCAGGACATACTATTGAAAAGTTTTTGGTACTCAAGTTCAAAGTACAGGACTTATTGGATCACAAGATTATCTTTTTCTCTCTAGAAGGTCCAATTGTGAAGGGAAATCCAATGCCAAGACACAGTTGTCCAACTATCAATTTGGTGGAAGGAATAGACGATAACGTTCTAACCCAAATGGTAGATCAAGTGAGGATTCCCATATCAAGGATATGCAAAAAATTAATCGGTTACGAGGCATTCGAAGAGTTACACGCTAATTGTAAAATTTGCCTCATCAATCGAGACAAATGTGGAAGGATGAAAGAGTGTCTTCAACAAATGTTGAATGAAGGTTTGGTTCAAATTTGGTATCCTAGGAGGTTAGAATATGTTTCATTCATAGAGTCTAAGGGGCACACACCTTTTGATATCCCTTACCAGTAAATGGATGCTCCCGAACAATTTCAAATACCGCTTCAAATGTCTTCCCAAACATCAATGAAAATACCAGTTCCAGTTCCATCTCAAATTCCATTTCAAATACCAGGAAAGTCATAAGACTCTATTGTCTTCCATGTTCATGTACCATTCCCATTCGAAAGTACTAAGTCTGTACCTTCGAATTATAATTCTACAACATATATAAGAGGCAAACCTAACTACTAGAACCAATAGTCACTAATATTACTAGAATTGGGGGCATGACCCAGAGCGAAAGAGTGTTTGCTGCTGCTCCATAATTGAAAGGAAAGGGGCCTGAAAGTTCAAAAGAGAAGGAGGCTCAATCTTCCAAGAAGATTGTACCTCAAGAAGAAGCCGACGAATTCTTAAGGTTGATCGGAAAGAGCGACTACAAGGTGGTAGACCAATTGAGCATGACACCATCCAAAATATCCATACTATCTCTATTGTTAAGCTCTGAAGCCCATAGAGAATCCTTGCTGAAAATATTAAATGAAGCCCATGTCACTCAGGACATAATTGTAAATCAGTTTGATGATGTGATGGCTAATATGACCGCTAGCAGTTGTTTGGGATTTCGTACTGATGAATTACTACCAAAGGGACATGATCATACCAAAGCTTTACACATATCCGTCAAATGCCAAGATAGTCTTCTATAAAGGCTATTGATGGTTGTATTCGTAAATTCGTGACCATCAAGCTATGGATAAACTTAATGCTAGTAAAACCATTGTCACTACCACGCTTTTATTGTTTCCAAAGGAAAATGGAAAACTAAGAACAAAATAAGAAGTTTTGAAATCAAAACTAATAAAATGCCAGAGATTATAGGTAAAGGTTTGGTTACACAGAGGGAAGGTGTTAGCACCCAAAGTGTCCTAAGTACTCCTAGGGAGCCCTTTTATGTGTGCATATGTTTTTGGGTATAAATGATGTTTGATGAAATAGAGAGTAAGGGGATGAGAAAAGGAATTCATTGATTATATTTTTACGTTTGATAAGACCTTGGGTCTTATGCGTACGTACCAACATAAAAATGAGGGATCAAAACCCCGTAGTTCGTGGTAAAAATTTCAAAGAAGTTGGTGAATTAATTTTAATAAAATTTTAACAATTAAAAGGCACAAAAGGGCCAAAGATTTGAATGGGGTTGTTAGTTCTTTTTGTCTTTTGAAATTTAAGTCAAATGGTTAAGTTTATTTACAAATTTGATTTAAGAAAATAAGTTTTAAAAATTCAATGGTATAAGGCCAAAGTTTCTAATCATTAAAACATATCTAAGTTTGAAATTACAAGCAAAGAAACTTTTTGAAAAGAGGGAGATATTTGGAAATTAAAGAAGTGGGAGGAGATGAAGAGACTACCCTAAGCAAAATTTAAAAGTTAAGATTTAAAAAGATCTGACCAATGAGATGCAATCCAACAAACAAGAATAACATATAGAAACCCATTTTCCTTTGGACTTTTATCAAGCAATAAGTACTAAGCAATGAGCAATATCCATACATTACGAAGATCCAGGCATCAAAGAAAGATAGCCATATCTAAGCAAGCACTCCAATAGTTAGCAGTTTTCAAATTTCTTCCAATGTATCAGATAAAATATTCCTTGATCAACTCAAAACAGAACTTAGACATAGACAATAATAACAAAATAACAATTAAGCATAAAGATTGAGTATCAGATGAATCAATGGCACTCAAAGGTCTTGCATCAGATGAAGGCACAATTCAAGATAGCTCAGTCTCAAATGTTGGAATTGACTAAGTCCTTTCGCATAGGGAATGTTACCTAATTCTAAGTTCAAAAGCTCAGATCAAGTCCAATAGTCCACCAAATGTTTTTTAGGGTTTTTGTTGTTAATAGGTATTTGAAGGTTCTAAGACCACAAACAAAACAAAAGCAAGCAAACAATATATACAAATACAAGATATGACTCAAATGAGCAAAGTGACAATGACTTGAAACATAAATAAGTTGTATGAAATGTAAATGGCAATGAATAATAAAGGTATTGAAATTTAAATTGCATAAAAAAATGACTTGAAAGTAAAAGCAACATTAATAAGAGTT
Organism: Lathyrus oleraceus; assembly: GCF_024323335.1. NCBI lineage: Eukaryota > Viridiplantae > Streptophyta > Magnoliopsida > Fabales > Fabaceae > Lathyrus > Lathyrus oleraceus. The sequence goes on along the minus strand of NC_066584.1, from coordinate 486,109,077 downwards.
AGTCAATTCTTAGGCAAATGTTAGTGTTGAGTTTTAATTGATTAAGTCATTCTTTGGAGAATAATCAACCATTCACTCACAAGTATGAATCCTTAAACCAAGACGTCTTCCATGAGAAGGGCTCCAACTTGGATAACTCAACAAGTATGCCACTAGCTCTCATGAAAGGGAAAAAGGTCAGGTTTCCCCAGAATGCCATGAATAATGGGAGACTTACAATCTCACTTACTAGAATTCTATGCCTTGAGGGTCAAATTTAACTCTATGTTAAGTAATCGTAATTGGACATATGTAGAAGTCACAACTATCTGAGGTCGGGCAATAAAAATATAGGTGTTAATGCATGTTAGAGATTTGGTAAAAAGAACCAAACTCCTAAAATATACCACACACTAAAAGAAAATGGGAGGCACCTATCTCATTTTGACTTGTATTGATTCATCTAACACAAGGGCATTGATGAATCAATTAGCATAGGGATGGGGAAGAATAGGGATGAAGATGAAGAGGGAGGGGGAAATAGAAACACAAATTGATCATGAGAGGAATTTCAACTCATCAATACCATCCATTCATTTTGGGATATGAAATATACATTTCGTCAATCCCCTAAATTCAATGGTTTTGATCAAACAAAAGTCATATCAACCATGCCGAAGACCCAAACAGAAAGTCAAACATCACAAGACCATAAAAATGGCTCAACAATATTTTTAAACATTTAATCAATTAAAAATCAAATTAAAAGTCAATTAAAAGACATTTTAATTTGGATCAAACCTCAAATCCTTTCAAAACACCAAATAAATGGCCAAGGGATTTATCCTAGGTCAAACAACGTCAAAGGACCTTATACAAAAAATTTCACAATTTTTAGAAAGTCAGAAGTATTTATAAATAATTAAAAATATGCATAAAAACATTTAATTCATGAAAATACCAAAATTAATCCAAAAATTAATTTTAATTCAAAGCATGGAAGAGAAAAATATTTAAAGATTTTTTGTGAAAGTCCTATACTTTTTGGATTAAAAATGAAATTTCTATGAATTAGACAAAATAAAGCTATTAAATGAAAAATCAGAAAATAAAATATAATTCCAAAAAACAAGGGCCATCAGATCTTCCTCATTAATTGAGGTGGCAGATCTGATGGCCAAGTGCGCGCATTCCACCAAAGACCCTAGTCAATGTGCCACACCAATGGTAATCAGAACCAAGGGCCAAGATTAAAACATTTTAAAGAGATCAGATGGTTTGGAAGGCGCCAACGCACCACCGGAGCCCTAGCTCCGGTCATCTTCTCCGGTGGACCTCACCGGACTGGTCCACCACAAACCACCATAAAAATGAAAAGTAAGGACATGGTTTTAAAGGGAAAATGGTCAGAAGCTCGAATCTGACCTCCATTTCTTCCAATTCCAAGTGTATTAAAAGATATTTGGATTGGAAATTTGAGGTTCATGATCTGAGTTGCTTCTATTTGACCTCAAAGCAACTCAATCTTGTTGCCTAAATTGGTAGGACTTCAGCCAACCAAAAATCAAAGAGAATTGTGAATAATTGAGAGAGAATTGAAGGCTCAAAGTTTTTGAAAAATCACCTTCAGGTAGCTTGAATCTGGCTTGATCTTGCTTCCAATTTGCCTTGGCTCGACTCTAGAAGCTTGCAGTAAGTGAAATGGAAGGCTTGGATTCTTGGAGTTTCAATCTCAAAATAGAAGGAGAATTGAAACTAGATTTCAAGTGTAATCTTTAATTTTCTCCTTTAATAGAGGTTAGGGAGGCAATGGGTCAAATCTTGGGCAAGAGGGGATCCCCATTCTGATCACAATGGCCATGTATTTATAAGGTAGCAAGTTGCTTTTCACACACTTTGAAATTTTGCCAAATTTAGAAACTTTGGTGCATGGATGCATGGGCATTGATTTGGGCCCAATTCATGATGTGATTGTAATACCCCAAAATTTACCCTTCATGTTTCCTGGAAGCATGGGATTTTATTTCACACTTCATTAGCATCATACTAGGTCATACTCATTGCATACTGTATTAGTGACTTGGGAATCAGGTTTTTGATTGATCACTCCTTAACAGAACGAGCCCACACAAAGCAATATTGAGAATAGGACTTCATCTTCCAAGTATATAAGTCTCAAGGGTCTCAAGGGGGTCCAGGTGTCTTATTATGGTCCTGAATTCATCAGTGAAGGATTCAGAGCTATTAGAGTGTTCATCTGGATTAATCAAGAAATTAGGGTTTCATGGTTACCTGCAACAGGCAATGTTTGGTTGGAAGTAGAGGGGCTCATCCATGTCATTATTAGAGAGGTATCTTGGCCTAGGAAGACTCACAATTATCTCAGAAAGATCCATTGGCAATCAGTGCAATCAGTTCTTGATCATTTTTGCCCTAAAACTAGGGTTTGGTATAAAATCAGTTTATTTCTGATTCTTTGGGTGAAACATTTTTCCATGGCCCTCCATATGTCCACAAGGGTCTACATACAAAAAATCAGCTCTTTATTTGAGCCAGAAGTGCTTTAATTGATCACTGGAATCGGGAATTAGACAATTTGGAAAAAGTCAACTGTGAGGCCAGAAAAGTCAACTCCTGACATTTTGATAGTGGAATCTCAAAACTCATGCCTAGGGGAGCCTACATGTGAAATTTTATCAAGGTTGGATCATGGATTCATCATTTAATTAAGAATTGGAAAAGTTACTTAATTTGGAAATGGTTGACTTTCCATTTAGGGCAAGTTTTCATGATTGTTGCACTCACTTTAAGACCATTTCCTTCAAGATAAAAGCTCCATTTGAAAATGTCTCCAACATGAAAGTTGTTCCTCTTTTTCCAAGCTTTCTAGAGATATAAAGTTTGCTCAATTTGGATTAAAATTGAGAAAGTTATGCTTAGTCAAAGTGAGACATATTTTTAGGACACTTAGAAAAATGTCTAAGTCCAAAAACCTTAAAAGTTTGTCAAGACTTCTTGGCCAGTTTACTTGCACTTCAAGGCATCATTTGAAAATAATTTCTTCACAACAATTGTACCTTGCCATGTTCTCTTTCACCTCCTTTTGGAATCATCTCATTTGGATCCATAGTTTGAGAGATACACTCATTTAAAGTGGGCATCATGACTTGATTTTCTAGGCAGATTTTAGGCCAAACTGGCCCACCCAGCTTTGCATGATGAAACCTGAACTTCAGGGCCATTTTTCACCTTCTTCCATTCATCATTTCAACTTGTGATCAACATGAAATATGACATACTCCATGATGTCTTGCTACTGTTTGCATTATTTCATCAATTGGTAGGTTGATCATCAAGTTACATGGCCACAAAGTCACCATCTTGGAATATTTTTCTTGCTTGCCAACCAACCATGTTGCATGCTGCACGAACCAAGTCATGTTTGTTTCCATATTTGGCCATGCATTGGATATTTTACTCACATAAGTTTGGCCCAAAATAATAACATTTCACATGCCATTCCTAATACACCTCACTTGGCATTATTTTGGATTATGGACAAATCACTTATTTCAAAGCCCATGAGGACATGTAATCCACCATATTTAAAAGGCTGCAAACCCTAAACCTAGAGGAGGCATTGGAATTTCGTGGCAAGGCAAGGCAAAGCTTCATCACATAGCAAACTTTTTCTCTCATCAAGTTCTCAAGTTTTGAAGCATCAAGAAGGAAGCATCATCTCCTATTCTTCTTCCAACAAGGGGCAGTGGACCTAATCTCCACTAGGTAATCATCCTACCGTATCTTCCATGGCCATGTATTAATATACTTATGTTCATCATCATCATCATTACCATGCTCGTCATTATTATCATTACTTTTTGCCATTGCTAATCATATGTTCATGTTTGTTTCATCATCATTACCATGCCAATCATGCTTGTGTTCTTGTTATTGGTTTATGTTGAATTTTTTGCCCTAGCCCGTGTCCATGTTGACCTCTTGTGGTCAAATTTTCTCCATGATTAAGCCATTATTTTACCTAAAATAAGATACCATGATGATCTACACATTTCGTACTTGATGTTTGGTTTTTATTTCATCTCATTTTGTGCACTATGGCATGCGTATTATTGAGTGGAATATTGAGAAAACTCACTAGTTTTCACGTGTTCTTGCATGCATGGGGGTTAGGGTTTGGTTTGTGGAAGAAGATGATTATGTGGCGCCTCATAAACCGTTGGATCTAGCATTCTTGTTTTAATCTGGGCTGTCCATTTTGTTTTGCCCTTTAGCCACTTAACATTGCCTTGCCCAATTGATACATTGTTTACATGATTTATTTTATAAAACGTTACTTTAATGAGTGTCACGCTGGGTAATATTGTTTGGATCTTGGGCCCTGCACCATTCACTTTCAACACCCCCCTTTTCCAGGCCCATCAATACCAATTCATGTCCACTTTTATTTTCTTTTTTTAATTCACATCTATTTTTCTGTTTTGATTTTAATTATTTAAAATATTTTCTTTGTCCATAAAATTACCCAAAAATATTTTTCACTTTTCTTAATGTCTTATTTAATTTAATTTAATTTTTATTTTCTTATTTATTTAATATTAGTATTTTATTTTAATTATTTATTCTAAATGGTCCATTTTAACACACATTTTTTTCTTGATTTTATTTTTATGTCTTAAAATTATTTTTAGCTTTTGATTTTTGGGATGAAGGTTGACCAATGTCCCATGGTCAACCTGACCTTTTCTTGAAATTTTATTTCCCATTTTCAATTTATTTTGGATTTATTTTTGACCTAGTTTGGTTGGTTGACTTTTGTTTTGACCTCTATTTTATTTCAATTAATTTATGTACCGATTTTCATTATTTTAAAAATATTTTTGGCGGATGATGATGTACTGACCCCACCACATTTAGTTTAATTTTTCATAATTTTCTTGATTAATTTGCTATTTATTTCATATTTTTTAAGTTGACTTGAATTTTCAGTTGACTTCTTTATGATTTACGTTTGACTTAGGGATTGCTTATGGAAATTGAAGAGATCTTTTGATCCTCCCTTGTTCATCTCATATGCCATGTATTAGAGGCATTATATCTTGATTTTATTTGGTCCTTACCTCATTTCCTGATTAAATTATTCAGTGGACCTTTTTGTGCATCTTTTCATCTGTCTGATTCATCTGTTATCTGTTATACTTGTTTCTTTCATCCATGCTTTCTATTATTTGATTGTTTAACATGTTTATACTCCCATGCATTGTTTAATGCTCCATTATTTGATACTTTGACTGGATTATATACCTGTTTACTTATCTTATTGTTTGATTAACTGTTGCCTACTTGTATGATGATCGAGGCATATATTCTTATTGTTTGATTGCCATGAACAATCCCCATTCATAACAAATGTACTCCTCTCCCATAAAGTGTATAATATTTTATCTTTCATTCTTTATTCATCTGTTAATACAAGAATTAAAATGAACATCCGATAATCATTTCCAAACAAGATCAAAAGCTCAATCCAACGTCGAGAAATCATTTTCAAAACTTAACAGAACCAGCACACATTCATCCATCCTTTTGTAAGTCGATTGCTTCATGCATTGCCATTTCTCTTGTAAGTCGATTGCTTCAGGAATCTCCATCTACCTGTAAGTCAATTGCCTCAGGCATCGCCATCTACCCTTATCCGTGGCTCCTCTCCTTGCTCCATCTGTCGACTCTTGTTCTGTTTAGGTAGCACCCATTAGGTAGAACCCTTTGTATGATAACATAGGTAGAGTTCACTTTGTTCTTTGCATGCTAACCTTAGATAGATATTTGTAGGTGTTTAATTGGCTGCATTTTATGGTAAAACACTAGCTGGATTCTAATGTCTTGACTGATGTCATGACATGCTGTGGAGATGTTTGTTTGACTGTATTGTATGTTAGAATATCTAGCTGTACTTTGATGTCTTGGCTGATGTCATGACATTCTGAGTAGTGTACTGCAGGATTAGCTAATACAGGATTTATTGAATGTCAAACTGGATGTTATGACATTCATCCCTGTCAGCAGATACTGAGGAATAGAACAGGTGATGTTCTACTATAACTCAGTATTTATTGTCAGTCTGCTTATCAAGAGGATAACATACCTGATGTAAGTCTCTATGTGTGAATGTCAAAATTGGATGTTTTGACATTTATTAATGTACGCTGATACTGAAGCATGGACAGATTGATTTTGTACAGTACAGCAAATTATACAGTCTGTTTTCAGGAAAAACAGACTTAGCATATGGTCCTTGATTAGGATGTTAAACTAAATGTTGTGACATTCATTCCTGACAACATATGCTATATTGTAGGTTGTTTAGTTTTTCTGTTTCAGCATTTTTCTCAGGCTATTCTTCAGGGATTCAACAGCTGAGAGAAAATCCAGGAAACCAATAACCAAGCTACATTTAATGAACCTAACAAATAGCCTATTTGTTAGTAACCTAGATATGGAATTTAGGGGAACTCGCGTGACCTAAAATTCAGGAGAATACAAGTACAAGGCCCAAGTGCTGCAATATAAAAGGATGGCAATCCTTCATTCAGAACTGGGGATTTTGAGGCGTGAAGATTTAGTGTGTTCATCATACTTCACTGCTGTATTTTTTGAGTCTTGTATTAGACATATCTTGTAAGCCAAGCTATTATCACATAGATGATTGCATTGGTATAGGGTGTTCGTTGAGTTGTAAGTGTTGTGTCACTCTAAGCTTTTAAGCGTGAGTGCTGTGTATCTTGATTAAAGCTGTTAAGCACAATCGAGAGTTGTTTGAAGTGTGACTTCATAATTGTCTTTAATATTGATTAAAGGTAGTAATCACTGAGGTGATTGAGGGGGAGTGAGTAGGAACTCTGATCTTAGTGTAAGATTGAAATTGCATTGGGTAAGGATTAAGTGAAGAGTTGTAAACGGGGGAGTTTAGCTTTGAATTAATACTACTAATAGTGAATTTCCTCCCTGGCTTGGTAGCCCCCAGACGTAGGTCATGTTGGACTGAACTGGGTAAACAATTACTTGTGTTATTTACTGCACTTACTTTTATTTTCTGCATAATTCTTGTCTGTGCAGAATTGGATGTCATAACAACCCGTGTGACATCGAAAGTTTGATAACTAGAATTTCAATATTCCCCTCTGTAAATCCTAACACATAGCTCCACATTGCATGACAACTCTAGGGCAGAGCATCCCCACTTTTAGACCTTCCGTGCGTCTCCGATCTTGTGGCATGTCAATCTGTTCTATTGCAAAGAGGTAACTGCCTAAGACTCGATTCAGCGAGCTGCGACACCTACTGCTAGGATGTTGAACACATTGCCCACTTTCCTTTGACACAACTGGTGTCCTCTTTTGTAAGTCCATGTTCAGATGGAAATCCTTAACACCTAGTTGGTCGAACTACGACAACTCTGATTCTCATGTTCAGATGAGATACGTAGGCACGAGATGCGATGTCTTGCCGAGTTTTTAACTGACGACTAACAACTAATCCTTGTTTGCTTTCGCCCTTGTTGCGATTCTTTTCTCTCTCCCTTGTTACGATAGAGACCTTCCCTTTCTCTTGACCTAGTTGCAATCGAGACCCTTGTTCCCGTAGTTAGCTGAACTACGTTTTGCTCTGATTCTCATTCCAGATGAGATACGTAGGCATAAGACGCGATGTCTTAGCGAGCACACTTCTCTTTAACCCATAGGTAGCCGAGCTACGAAGACTCTGATTCTCATACTCAGATGAGATACGTAGGTAGTGGATGCGACATCCTTGCGAGTCATTTTCATTTTCTTTCAACCCTCTTTTAGTAAATAGTACATTAGATATACCTACACCCTTTAGACTAGAACAACAAGAGTGGATCCCGTAGAGTACTACGGATGCGTAGGGGTGCTAATACCTTCCCTTTGCATAATCGACTCCCGAACCCAAGATTTGGTTGCGAGACCTTGTATTTTTCTTTTCCTTCAGGTTTTCTTCGATCGTTTCCTTTCCCTCCTTTGGGATAAATAACGAACGGTGGCGACTCTTCTGTTTCTCTTTTCCTCGCCGATTATTTTTTTCGCACTAGTTGCGACAACTGGCGACTCTGCTGGGGAGCCGGTTTCCCTTTGCGAGTCCCTCCTAGCTTTTATGAGTTTTTGCTTGTTGGGTGTTTACTCCTTTGTACAGTTATTTGCTTTCAGCATGTATCTGCTTTATCTTATTGCATTGTGTACATATGATTGCTGTATCTGTTAGATCTGTTGGGGTGGTTTGTTCTATGAGAGATAAGCCCACTACCCAGGCTTGAGCGTACACACAGGTTTTAGAATGGATAGTCATAAGGCTTGCGTAGCATGTTGCTACGTTAAGTCGTTCATGAAGACCCATACCCAGACGAGGTTTCTTTTGGATATATTCTGTCCTACGGGTGTTCCATAACGACAGTATGTTCTTCTAGAAATCGTCGACTCTGGTGACCATTTCCCGAGGACTCAGTCGAGGCCTCTTCTCAGAGACGCGGTTATGTTAGCTCTGGTGGGCGCATTCTCGCTGCTCAATCCAAGGACCCCGAGGCTGGGAACTTGCTTTTAAGATGTCCTGTTAAGGGGAGTCGGTGGAGGTCTTTTGTCTCGTAATAATGCCAAACCTTCAGTGGTACATGTAACACCCCGATAAAATATGATAATTATTTAATTTAAGTTAATAGTATATTTATTAATTTAATTAAATAATTGGAATATTATTGGATTATTATTATTGGAATAATAAAGTTGGAATATATATAAAGAGTTCCATTTGGTAAAAAGGGTTTTTTCACGTGAAAAGGGAGAAACGACAGAAAAGTGGAAAAAGGGCAAAGAGGAAGAGCAAGAGAGCAAGGGTTGAAGAAAGGAAAGGCTTGAAGCTAAAGAAGATTTGCCGGATTAACTCAGGTAAGGGGGGTTTATCGTCGTTTAATGGGTATTATGGGTTAACATGTAATGGGTAGTAATAAGCCGTTGAATTGACCCTAATTGGGATGATGAATGCTGAAAAATTGAGATGAATAAGTTATGTTAAACCTGTAATTGAATCTGTATTTGGGTGAGTCGTGATTTTCCAAACGTGTAGCTTTTTACGGAATCGGAATCGGAGGTCCGGAAGTCCTCCAACGGCGAGAAATGCGGAGAATTCTGCATTCTGCTTCGTGTTAGCGCAGGAACAGCTTTCTGTCTTGCGTTAACCGGTTAACCCAGGGTGTTAACCGGTTAACACTGTTATGAATTGTGAAATATTGCTGTCTGTCTTGCGTTAACCGGTTAACCCAGGGTGTTAACCGGTTAACACTGTTGTGACTTATGAAAATTTGCTGTTCTGTTTGCGTTAACCGGTTAACCCAGGGCGTTAACCGGTTAACACTGTTGAAATGTGCCAGGAAGCGTGTTCTGTGTTGCGTTAACCGGTTAACCCAGGGCGTTAACCGGTTAACACTGTTTGAAAAGTAGAAAAACTGATATTTTAAATATTGTGAACAATTGATGATTGGCCTATATTGGTGTATGATATAGTAGGGATCATTTCCCGTTGTTTTGAGCAGTGTAGGTATTAGTAGAGTGTGCTAATACTGTGATTTATTATTTGGCATGATATGAATATGATTTTGTGATACATGTGCTGATGATGTATGATGGTATGCATAATGCTGTGAATGTATATGTTATGTATGCAATTGTGAATGGACTGTTTATGGCTTAGAGTGTGAGCATATGTGCATTGTGGATTACTGTTGATGTTGCATGCTAGGTGATTTAGCGTGCATAGTATGGCCTTTATGGTGGTAGCTAATTCCCATGGTGAGGAATTAGTGAGTGAATTATTGTGGATTGTTGTTGATGTTTGCATGCTAGGTGATTTAGCGTGCATAGCATAGCCCTTGGGGTGGTAGCTAATTCCCATGGTGAGGAATTAGTGATGTGAGTCACTAGGTCTCAAATGAGTGGGACTAGTGAGCTTGGTAGCCGTATCTGGATTTGATCGGTGAGGTTGAACTATATGTTCACGAATAGTCGGTACCGCATGCATGGAGTCTCATTGCATAATGTATGTATGGCGTATAATATGAATGGATGTATTCCAATATTATACGTGTGTTTTGTGTTTGTGTTGAATATGATTGTGATTATGAGTTGGTGTTGCCGTTGCTGAATGTGTGATCTGATTTGGGTGATGATATGTGTTAAATTACTTAGCATTACATGATATTTTATAATGCTTATTATATCGATTGAGGAACTCACCCTTACAACTATGTTTCAGGTAACGAGCAGTGATTGAGTAGAAGCTAGTGCTTGGAGTCTAGTGTAGTTCCTTAGTGGGTCATGCTCTGGTCTATGTAACATCGGGACGGGTTGTTTTACCTTGTTTTCATTTTGGTTGTTGAACAGTTTTACATGTAATGTGATTACATGGTTTGCATGATTGATTAGATCTCTATCCGCTGCGAATTATGCAATGTTTTATTTTGATTAATAATTGAGCATGACAAACTATTTTGGTGAATGGTGTGAAGTGTCAAGTGTGACACCCTTAAATTGCATATCTACTCTGATTTATATTTTGTTGAATTAATTAATTATTGGGGTATTTTAGAAGGGTGTTACAGTACACGTACTATTATCGACTGAAGGGCTAGAAGCTGACAAGCTTCTGTTCTTAGAACCTACCAGTGAGAGGCGGGCTAAATTTAGGAAACCTTAACCTTCAACCAACTCGGTTTTCTGGTATTCTTGTTGGAGTAGAATTTTGATCTCTTATATGTTCCTCAGTGGTTTTCTCTTCAGACAGTGCGACCTGACAGTTGCTTAAGCAGATGCAGCAATCCTGATTCCCATGTCACTGCATTGCATCACATCATTTTGCATTCATATCATTTAGCACATGTTTATCTATTACTAGGGGTTTATATCTTCTTCTGGATTCTGGTCGGGGTTTTTTGGCTCTCCTAAGATGGATATCGGCAGAAAGAGACATGTCGCCTACAAGTTTCATGTGGTTTGTTTGGAGCCCATTCAACAACTAATGAAGTTGATGGATCATGCTTCTCTAGAAAGATTCCGGAAGGATTACGGTTTGATTCTAAGTTTCGTCACGATTCCCCCCAAATATCAACACGATGTTATCTTTACACTGCTGCAGTTCTATGACCCTCCATTGAGGTGTTTTACATTTCCAGATTGTATCTTGGTCCCTACTTTGGAGGAGGTTGCCAGTTTTCTCAGAGTTCCTATCAAGTCCCAGTTGCTATTCTACAGTTCTGTGTTTCCGCCCAATTTCAGCATGGTTGCTTCGGCCACATATTTGAGGAAATCAATCTTGGAGTCTAATATGTGTCAGAAGGGAGGAGTCAGTGGTTTTCATCTGAGTTTCTTAGTGGGAGAAGCCAAGAAGAAGCTTGAAGATGGTGATTGGAGGTGTTTCAATGCTGTGTTGGCTCTTTGTGTATACAGGATTATCCTGTTCCCTAATGTTGCAAAATTTGTGGACGTAGACGCAATACGCCTCTTCGTGTTGGGAAATCCAGTGCCGACCTTGCTGGGAGATTTCTTTCATTCGATGTATCACAGGAATGAGAATAGAAAAAGAGGATTGGTGAATTGTTGTGCACCCTTGTTTTATAAGTGGTTCAGTTCTCACCTGCCCAAGTCGGGAGCGTTCAAGGACTCGTTGAGTTGGTCGAAGAGGTTGATGGGGATAAGAGCTAAAGATATTTCTTCGTGGGCTGACTAGAACTTGCTTCGGGCGGATATTATTCACAGTTGTGGGAACTTCCCGAATGTACCGTTGGTAGGAAGAAGAGGAGGAATCAATTATAATCCTTCTTTAGTAGTCAGACAGTTTGGGTACGCTTTAAGAACTCCGCCTTTGGAAAAAGATGTGGAAGAATCTCTATTTTTCCATTATTCATCTGATCGGACTGTATCCCGTAAGGCAGCTGAGGCCTGGCTCAAGGTAATCAAGAGAGGAAGAACTGTGCTTGGAAAGAGAGATTGCAAGGCTTACCCACAGTATGAAGATTGGCTTCGGAGAAGAGTCGAAGAGTTTGGTCTGCCATTTCCTATTGAAGAACCTTTGTATTCACCGACTCTTGAGCAGTCAACAGTTGTGAGCCGAGAGGAGTATGACAAATTGAAGAATACCATGGAGGAACTTCAAATTGAAAACTCGGAGTTAAGTGTGAAGTTGCAAGACTTTATGCATCTATACCATGAGGCAGAATATCAAAAGGGGGAAGTCGTCAGATTGCAAGAGGAAGCAGAAAAGAAATTAGTTGTGGAGGTAAACCGCTTTAGGAAAGCTGACGAAGCATTGGGGTCATCCAGTTATGAGTTGAGGCGAGTCAAGAAGCAGTTAACAGATGCTCGTGGTAAGTTAGCTGGGTGGCAAGAATAGTGGGATGCATTTTCAGCTTCTCGGAAGGCAAAAGAGGAGGAGATGGTGGCCAAATTGACTGGTCAGATGGAAAAGTTGAAGACTCTGCTGAAGGAGAAGAACAATGAGCTTCTGTATGCCCGTTCAACCAATGGTTACATGACAGATCAACTCGATAAGGCTCAAGAACAGATTGAAGAACTCAAAGTCCTGGCGGGTTTGAAGAAGTCTAGACTTGAAGAGGTATTCAGGGAGGATAATGGGGATTATTACATAGAGCCAGCTCCAGTGGAAGAGGTTGAAGCAGGTGGGTAATGGGGATTATTGACACAAAGTAGTAGGAAGATCTCCTCTTCACTCAGTAATGTCTCAGCATCCGGTCTTCCTAGGAAGGAATGTGCCAATATCATCTGGAAGTATCTAAAGGCAGGGTTATGTATAACATGAGAGAGTTGTGTAGATGGATCCTGGCTTCCGCCACCTAATATATCACTCCAAAACTTCTCCACCTCCTTACCCAGAAAATATCCCATAGGTGTCTCAGGGATAGCATCAGAAGTGGTTTGGAAACCCAATAGGTCACCGAACTCTTTCTGGCTGAAAGAGTACTCAACTCCAAAGAGCCTGAAAGCAACATACCCATCCGGTCCAGAGTATGGGTCATAATCAAATGAGTTGAGGAACTCCAATGTCAAGTTCCTGTAGGTGTTACTCAAGTCGTCAGCAAACTCGTCCCAGTGAAGCTGGTGGCTCAGGAATCGGTTACTCGGCTCGATACCCAGTGCCTCCATACAGTGCTGATCAGGATAACGTGTGGGTGCCATAGGGCGCTGATAAAGAGCGATGTAGCGCTCTCTCTGAGCATCATCTCTATAGGCTACGTGCATATCGATGAAATCCCGCATCCTGTAAAAGTTAGGAAAGTGATCCTGAAAATATAAACCATTCAAATTTTTAGTCTCGATGAAAAATATGATAAAATAAAATTAATGCGAAAAAGTAAAATGAAAAATCATGGGTTGCCTCCCACGCAGCGCTTGTTTAACGTCATTAGCTTGTCGATTAGAATTTATACACCTGTAGTAGTAGGAATCGGTGGATCAATCAGAGTGTGGCTTGGGTAGTATGCTGGAATGTCTCCTCCTTCATAGAGCTTCAGTCTTTGTCCATTTACAATGAATGGACTACAGGTTTCGTTCTTGATTTCTACGGCTCCGGATCTCAGAATCTTGGATACTTCGAAAGGGCCAGTCCATCTTGAGCTTATCTTTCCAGGGAAGAGTCGTAACCTAGAGTTGAAAAGGAGAACATGGTCACCTATATTGAAGTTTTTCTTTACTATTCTTTTGTCGTGATAGGCTTTTGTTCTCACTTTGTATATTTTTGCATTCTCGTAGGCAGATTGCCTAAGTTCTTCTAGTTTATGAATGTCAAGGGTACGCTTTTCTCCAGCGGCCAGGTAGTATAAATTCAAAGTTTTAATGGCCCAATAGGCCTTATGCTCTAATTCGAACGGTAAGTGACAGGATTTTCCATATACTAGTTGGTAAGGAGTAGTTCCTATAGGGGTTTTGAAGGCGGTTCTTTAGGCCCATAATGCTTCTTGAAGCTTCTGAGACCAATCTCTCCTAGAAATAGAAACAGTTTTCTATAGGATTTGTTTTATCTCCCTATTGGATACTTCTACTTGGCCACTAGTCTATGGGTGGTATGGTGTTGCTACTCTATGCCTAACTCCATATTTTCTTAAAAGTTTATCAAATATCCTTGATATGAAGTGTGATCCTCCATCGCTTATGACTAAAAGTGGTGTTCCAAATCTAGGGAATATGTAGTTTTTAAATAGTTTGATTACTACCCTAGTGTTGTTTGTGGGTGCAGCTATAGCTTCAATCCATTTAGACATATAGTCTACAGCTACTAAGATATACCTGTTTCCTAAGGATGGTGGGAAAGGTCCCATGAAATCTATACCCCATACGTCGAAGAGTTCTACTTCCTAAATGTTTCTTAGAGGCATTTCATCACGCCTTGAAATGTTTCCAGTGCGTTGGCATCTATCACATTTGACAATGCAAGCATAGACATCACGCCACATGGTAGGCAAAAATAGGCCAGCTTGAAGAATCTTGGCATATGTCTTAGAGGTGCTCGCATGTCTACTATTTACCTCTTCTTCCGGAACGCAACGGAGAAAAATGCCATCTTTACCCCTTTTGAAAAGGAACGGTTCGTCCCAATAGACGTTTCTCACATCGTGTAAGAATTTCTTCTTGTGGTGGTAGTCAAGATCAGGGGGTATTATATCAGCAGCTAGGTAATTAACGAAATCTGCATACCAGGGTACGTTACTTATTGCTAAGGAATTTTGGGAGTGCTCATCAGGGCCTAGGTTATTATCTTCAATGGTTTCTAGTCTAGCTATCAGTCTATCATAGGCGAAGTCATCATTTATGGGTACTAGTTCTGGTTTTAGATGTTCTAGCCTAGAAAGGTGATCGGCAACTACATTTTCAGTGCCTTTTTTATCTTTTATATCTAAATCAAACTCTTGTAGTAATAGAATCCATCGGAGTAACCTGGGCTTGACATCTTTTTTACTTAATAGGTAATGAATGGCAGCATGATCGGTGTAAACTATAATTTTTGCTCCTACTAGATAAGATCTAAATTTGTCTATAGCGAGAACTACAACGAGTAATTCTTTTTCAGTTATTGCATAGTTAAGTTGGGCAGCGTCTAGGGTTCTACTGGCATAATAAATTGCATGTAATTTTTTTCTTTCCTTTGTCCTAGAACGGCTCCAACTGCATAACCACTAGCATCGCACATCATCTCAAAAGGTTCTGACCAATCAGGTGGTTTCATAATGGGTGTTGATACTAACACTTGCTTTAAAAGATTAAATGCATCATTACATTTTTCATTGAAAATGAATTCAGCATCTTTCATTAAAAGTCCAGTTAAAGGTTTAGTTATTTTGGAGAAGTCCTTAATAAAACGCGGGTAGAATCCAGCGTGTCCAAGAAAGCTTCGGACTTCTCTGATGGTTTTTGGTGGTTTTAGGTTTTCTATAACTTCTATTTTAGCTCTATCTACCTCTATACCTTTTTCAGAAACTATATGTCCTAAAACTATTCCTTCGGTCACCATGAAATGACACTTTTCCCAATTTAGCATGAGGTTCACTTCCACGCATCTCTCCAGGATTTTCTCAAGGTTAGCAAGGAAATTCTGGAAATCAAATCCGCAAACTAAGAAATCATCCATAAACACTTCCATGATACCATCTAGGTAATCTGCAAAGATTGACATCATGCAGCGTTGGAAAGTGGCTGGGGCATTACAGAGGCCGAAAGGGATACGTCTGTAGGCAAAAGTTCCATAAGGGCATGTAAAGGTAGTTTTTTCTTGATCTTCGGGGTGGATAGGTATTTGGAAGAATCCAGAGTATCCATCTAGATAGAAGAAGTAAGAGTGTCTGGCTAGACGCTCTAACACCTGGTCTATAAATGGTAAAGGGAAATGATCCTTCCTGGTTGCTTTATTTAATTTTCTATAATCTATACACATCCGCCATCCTCCTTCTAACCGTTTTGCTACATGTTCGCCTTTATCGTTTTGCACGACTGTGATGCCTCGCTTTTTAGGTACTACATGCACAGGGCTCACCCACTTACTATCCGAGATTTGATAGATTATACCTGCCTCAAGTAACTTAAGAACTTCCTTTTTAACAACATCACTCATTATAGGGTTTATTCTTCTCTGATGTTCCTTGGAGGGTTTTGAATCTTCTTCGAGCGAAATCCGATGCATGCATACAGATGGGCTTATACCTTTCAGGTCAGAGATATTATATCCTAAGGCTGAAGGATATCTTCGTAAAACGTCTAAAAGTTGGTTTGTTTCCTCTTGGCTCAAGGTAGCACTGACTATGACTGGACGGTTCATGTTTTCATCGAGGAACTCATATCTCAGGTTCTTAGGCAGTTCCTTAAGTTCTAAGGTTGGTTTCTTAGGGCATGACATAGGATCTGGGGTAAGGGATAAACATTCGTAAAGGTTATCATCGATGTAGGGTTTCTTAAAGTCATCATCTTCAATTATGAGAGTGGATGGTAACTTAATTGTTTTTATAATTTCTTCTTGTTCTAATTCTCTAACACATTCATCAATGATATCTAAGGCATAACACACGTCTCCCATCACAGGTGCCATAAGAAATTTCGAAAGTATAAATTCTATTTTCTCGTCACCTACCTCAAAGGTCAACTTTCCTCTCTTGACATCTATTATGGCTCCTGTAGTCGATAAGAATGGTCTACCTAGAAGGATTGGTATATCATTGTCCTCTTTGATGTCCATGACAACAAAATCAGTAGGGATAAATAACTGACCTATCCTAACAGGGACATCTTCTAAGATGCCTATCAGATACTTAACATATCTATCGGCTAACTGAAGTGACATCTTAGTGCGCTGTAATTCTCCTAAGTTAAACCTCTTACAAACTGCTAAAGGCATTAAGCTCACACTAGCTCCTAAGTCTAGAAAAGCTTTTTCGATGACATGACTTCCCAAAAGACAAGGAATGGAGAAATTTCCAGGATCTTTATCTTTTTTGGCTAATTTATTCTCGAAAATAGCATTACATTCCAAAGGCTTCGGATCGTCTAGTCTACGTTTGTTGGTAAGGATGTCTTTGAGAAACTTTGCATATGAAGGTATTTGGGTGATGGCTTTTGTGAAAGGGATTTCTACGTGAATTTTTTCTATAACTTTAATAAATTTTTGATACTGGTTATTGATCTGGGTTTGTTTGAGTCTTTGCGGATATGGTATAGGTGGTTTATATGGCGGGGGTGGTACGTGAGTTTTATCTTTAGGTTCTTCTCCTTTTTCTAGACCTTCCTGGTTTTCAGATTCCTCTGGTTCCTTTACTTCATCCGTGGGTTTGGTACATTCCTTAGAAGTTTTGGGTACACTCAATCTAGGGTTTGGTGGCTCATCATAAGCGTTCCCACTTCATAGGGTAATGGCATTGGCTTGTCCTCTCGGATTTTATTGAGGTTGTCCAGGGAACTGTCCTCTAGGTGTGGTCTGAGGGGCTTGGTTTAAAGCTACCTGAGAGATCTGGGTTTCAAGCATCTTGGTATGAGTAACTATTTGGTCAACCTTGGTTTCAAACAGGGTAATCAGTTCATTAACATGAATGTTTTGGTTCATGAACTCTTTATTTTGTTGGGTTTGAGCGGTGATAAAATTTTCCATAATTTTCTCAAGGCTCGGCTTTGGTGGCACAGGTTGCATAGGTTGATTTGATCTTGAGGCTTGATAACTAGGTCTCGGAGGTATATTATTTTGGATTGGGTTATTATTTTTATAGGAGAAGTTCGGGTGATTCCTCCATCCAGAGTTATAGGTATCCGAATATGGGTTCCCTTGGGTGTAGTTCACTTGCTCAGAGTGGGTTTCGTTTAATAGACTGCATTCTACAGATTGGTGTCCTCTGGTTCCACATATCTCATAATCCGACGAAACTGCAGCTGCAGTATTCGGGTTTATGCATATATGCTCGATCTTAAGGGCTAACACGTCCATTTTAGCTTGCATCATGTCTATAGAGATTAGTTCATGCACTCCTCCTTGGGCTTCCTTCTTCTCAATTGCCGCTCGTTCGACTCCCCATGATTGATGGTTTTGAGCCATATCTTCGATGAGGGCACTAGCTTCAGGATAAGGTTTGTTCATCAGCACACCGCTTGCGGCAGCGTCGATGGTCATCTTGGTGTTATAGTGAAGTCCATTATAGAAGGTTTGAATGATTAACCAATTTTCTAAACCATGATGTGGGCATGCTCGTAACAACTCTTTATATCTCTCCCAAGCTTCGAACAACGATTCTCCTTGGTTTTGGGTAAATCTAGTTATATGGTTTCGAAGAACAGTGGTCTTACTTGGGGGAAATATCTAGCAAGAAATACACTTCTAAGGTTATCCCAAGTCATAATGGAATTGGGTGGAAGGGAATCTAACCATGATAGGGCTTTATCTCTGAGGGAAAAAGGGAATAATCTTAAATGTATTGCCTCAGGAGAAGCTACATTGGTTTTAAAAGTGTCTGCTAATTGAAGAAATATTTTTAAATGTTGGTTTGGGTTCTCAGTAGCGAGACCTGCGAATTGTCTCTGTTGCGCTAGTTGCAACAGGGAGGGTTTAAGTTCAAAATTATTAGCTGGGATGGTTGGGTTTACTATACTAGAACTAGGTTCTTCGTTGGATGGTTGAGCGAAATCCTTAAGAGGTCTTTGGTTTTGATCTTCGACCATAGCTCTCTTAATTCTATGAAAGAATAAACGTGCGCGAGTGTAACATTCAAGTTCTGCCAGAGGATATACTAAGCTTAAACTTCCGGTGCTGCGAGTTCTTCGCATTGACCGGCGGGAAATAGCCTAAGTCTAAACGATATAACAACAGGGAAATGAAATTTGACGAAATTGCTCCCCGGCAACGGTGCCAAAACTTGATGCGTGCTTTTCGCAAGTATACGAACGCGTCAGAGTAATATAAAAGACTGTCGAATCCACAGAGACCAAGTGTCAATCTATCGTTGTCTATTGTTATGGTGTTTATCAAAGGCAATAAAAATAGGTGTTTTTAGAGGGTGCAATGAAAAGTATAGTATTGAATAAAGTTCAATTAATAAAGACAGGGTCGAATGTAATTCACATAATCAATTAATAATCCAAGTACTTGCTAATAGAGCTACTTATGGGCAATGTTTCCTACTTTGAAAAGAACAAATTTAACAGGAATTGTAGCTTTCGCGTATTTAGAACCGAGTTGTACTCCCTAATCAAACCCTCTTACTGTCACTTATAAAAAGGCGCGCATTGCGTTAGAGTAGTAATCCTATTTTTAAGAAATATAGTATCTTGACTAAGTTGAAAAGTATTATAACCTGGATTTCTTAACCAAAAGAGGTTCTCACGAACCAGACTTTAAAATCTCTTTTCTTCTTAAGTTAAAAACTCCTAATGAACTAAACAAAGCGCTTTCGCTGTTTTTGAAATAGTTAAAAACAATTAAGTTTAAAAAGACGTTGGACGACTTTCGATCATACCCAACGGAATTGAAGTGCGGAAAAACTTAAGTTGAAAGTCAAAATAGCCCTTAAGTGTTTCTACGAACAATTGTACGGATTACCGGTTCAATTACGATCCTTACATTCTAACCTTATAGATTTAGTTAGACATGGTAAAGTAAAAGTGCATTAATTTAAATAAAAGTAGTGCGAGTGCGGAATTTAAATAAAAGTAGTGCGAGTGCGGAAAATAAACAAAAGTAGTGCGAGTGTGGAAAATAAATAAAATTAGTGCGAGTGCGGAAAATAAATGAAGTAAAGCGAGTGCGGGAAAATAAATAAAGTAAAGCGAGGGCGGGAAATTAAAATAGATAAAGGAAAAGTAATAAAAACCTGCTCCAATCGGAGGGTTGAATAAAATGCAAAGCGGAAATGAAAATGGCGGCAGGATTAACTTCCTTCCAAAGTGCTCCAAACTCGATTATAGACTCGATCACAAAACTCGATTACACAATTGTGGTAACACCCCAATGCGAAGCGATTACCACTTTAAAATACTGAATATATGCCTAAGTGAAACAAAGTTTGCTCTAAGTTTGCCTCTGCTCTAAGTTTGGATGATTGAATAAGTGATTTCGAGTCTCTATTTATAGGAGAGTAAAATGATGGAAATGACAACGATGCCCTTCAACTTGAAAATGGGAGGGAAAACATTTCCTCTTGTGGCGCCCGCCACAAGGCCATGGCGCCCGCCACAAGGCCAATCTGAGGCGCCTTGGTGGAAATAGTGGGGAACGTGGGAGTTGAGGGAAGTTGAGCTGGGACACGTCATGGCAGGGTCTATGGCATCAGCTACAGTGGGAGCCACAAGTACAAAATGCTGAATTTTAGGGTTTTTAGCTCTTTTTCACTCCTTTTCTCGATTGGGGCTCCGATTAAAGTAAAAACCTGAAAACAAAGAGAAACATAGTAATAACACAATAAAATGACAATAAAACTACTAAAATGCATGTGAAATCGGAGTCGAAAATACGGTGAATTTCAGTGTTATCATTAATCTTGAAGATGAACATTGAAAGGACTCCTAATTTTAAACTCACTCTTGTCCATTCTTTATTTGTATTATGGAACTTTTTGATTTGTGTGCTATGGATCCCAAACTTTCCCATTAGAAGAACCATTGTCATGAGCATCCAAAGTGAGAGATACAAAAGCCATTGGAAGATTCCTAAGAGCTTGATTATTTGATTGATTGCTTGAGTTATTTGCTTATTGCTTGATAATTCCAAAGGATGGGAGCAACTTGGATCATCTTTATGATCTCAAGAAGGGAACTCCAATATGGTTTTATTTCTCTTCCTTCGTCTTTGTATGTTTAGGACTTAGCCATTCTTCTTCTTCCCTCCACTCTAACTGAAGCCAAACTTTTGTGCAAACATTAACATTGTCTTCAAAATTAGAAACCTAAGCACTATGCTTTTGATTTTCCAAACTCTTTTCATAACACTTATTTTGAATTGAATTCTTAAGCCAAATTTGACCTTATTTTATGAATACTTTTCATTTGTAAATATAACTCACTCAATTGTTTTTGTGGTTCCAATGGCCACTTTTGCCAAAGCTTTTCATAAACATTAGCTATTAGGTTTGAGTTATCAGAGGTTGATATAATACTCACCTATATCCTTAGTGATGGACTATAAGACTTCCATTCTTATTATAGGGTTAACCCCTCATTAGCATGTTGAAGCTCTTCTCACATGGTGGATTTGTGGTTTTAGGTTGAGTTTTCTCCCTTTAATAACAAAAGACCTTAAGGTTTTTGGACCAATCAATTCACCAACTTCTTTTGAGATTTTTACCCCGAACTACGAGGTTTCGATCCTAATCTTTTTTAAGATGGTACATAGGCAATGGGTTTATCCATTCAAACACAAAATTGTAAATAACTTGTATATTCTTTTCTCATCTCCCCAATCATGTTTGCACAAATATTTTCACAAATACCAACCTACTTTACACCATTGGTGGAAAGGGTTGCCTTAGAGTACTAAGGATGTTTTGGGTGCTTAAAACCTTCCAATTGCATAACCAACCCCCTTAACCAAATCTCTAACATTTTTATTAGTTTTTTATTCGATAAAACTTCTCGGTTTTTGTTCGCTTTCTAACCTTTCCTTGGGATAAATAGAAGTGCGATGGTGACTCGAATTGTGTGATTTACTTTTGATTTAGTCAATAAATCTAAAGGTAACGAATACCCCGCTACAGAAAAATGGCGACTCTGTTGGGGACCTATTTGCCTAGTGGGTTTTGCCTACTTTTCACCTTTGTTGTATTGTATTGTATATTATTTTGTGACATATTTTTGTGCAAATTTGGGATGACTGTATTGTTTGTAATGTATGAATTGCTTGATATATCAATTGCTTGTGTGCTTGGTGGTCTCTTGTGAGATGAGTTCTATACCCGAACTCGAGTGCACTTATGATAGGAGAATGGCATAGTCTTGTTGACTTGTGTGGAGTTATTCCTTAGCAAGTTGACTTGCAAGCCCATTCACTTGGTGGAGGTTATGTTGGGATCAATAATGTCACACGAGTAGTCGTGGTTAGGCATTATTCTTTCCAATGTATGCCTTAAAAGCCAAGGAACTTAGTTTACCAAGCCCATCTTGGCCTATTTTTAGGACGTAGTGCGAAGGTCGTTCAAGTGTAAGATTTGATACGATTGTTACGCGATACTACACTCATAAGAGTCTCTCTTGAGAATATTTTTGGAATACGAGTAGTAGTTTATCCGATAATATCCTAAAGATTGGATGATGACTATGGGAACCTCTTGTAGAACATGATTGTCAGGTTTAACCATAGTACACTCCCTTTGGGTGGTTCTTAACCGAGACTCCATGCTCGTGACTTGCAACAAACCCTTGATTCATGGTTGATCCGTTCTCGTATATCGTTAATAGCAATGGAACTTGGGTTTTGATAAGGTGTAAACCATAATCCACCAAAATGGATGATTGATATTAAGGATGACTTGATCCATCCCATGACCTTTGCATGGTGTGATTTGCTTGATCCTTGAGTGTGATTGTTGCATCCATGCATTTATGCATTCATACACATCCATATCATCAACAATGAGAAAAGTTTCAAGGAACTTAAGAGGTCTATTTGCAAATTTTCAGACATGGATAAGCAAAGAAGGAATACAAAGAAGTACAGTTTCAGACAATCCGACTTGAAAGAGTTAAGGAGTTTGACATCCTATGTATTAGATCCCTTGGAGTTCAAGGCTCGTCATGGGAAGCTTCTGTCTATTCTTGCTACTCAGGTGGATGAAGGTCTGACGAGTGTGTTGGTGTAGTTCTATGATCCCTTGTATCGTAGCTTCACTTTCCCGAATTTCCAGCTTTTGCCTACGCTTGAGGAGTATGCCTATCTGATGGGTATACCTATCCTAGATCAATTGTTATTCAGTGGCTTGGAGAGGGTTCCTTCTTCTCAAGAGATTGCTGATCTGTTGCATATAGATGAATCTATTGTTGGTGCTCACATGACTACCAAAGGTGGAATTCAAGGTCTCGCATCTGATTTTTCATTGCTTAAGCTACTTTGTTTGGGAAGGCCATGAGTGAGGACGCCTTTGAGGCCATATTTGTACTTCTCATCTATGGGTTAGTGTTATTCCCCATCATCGACAATTTTGTGGATGTGAACGCTATTAGGATATTCTCTACTCTTAATCCCGTTACTACTCTGTTGGGTGACACTTACTTTTCTTTGCATATGAGGAATGCAAAGGGTGGTGGTACCATTGTGTGGTGTTTGCCTCTGTTGTACAAGTGGTTTATTTCGCACTTGCCACAGACGCTCGCCTTCAAGGAGAACAAAGGATATCTACGGTGGTCCACGAGACTTATGTGTCTCACTAATGATGATATCTTTTGGTATAACTGTGTATATGATGGTGTGCATATTATTGACTCTTGTGGTGAATTCTCCAATGTGCCTCTTCTTGGTACATGTGGTGGGATTAACTACAACCCTATTTTGGCACTTCGTCAACTTGGGTTCCCCTTATAGAACAAACCTAATAACATTTTGTTAGAAGGTGTGTTCTTTCAAGAGGGTAAAGATCCCCAAAACATGAAGGGCAGGATGGTCCATGCTTGGCGCAAGATTCATAGGAAGGGAAGGAAAGAGCTTGGTCTGAAGAATTGTATTGCTTTGGAACCCTACACCTCTTGGGTGAGGAAGAGAGCTTCTGAGTACCGCATGCCCTATGACTACCCGAGACCTACACCTATGGTAATGGTTGGGCCTTCAACCCTCCCTGACCAAGGAGTAGAGAAGTTGAGAGACGAAGACCGTTCGCGTGCTTGGGACCGTGAGCGAGAGGAGCTACTTCAACAACTTAGAGATAAGGATGCTTTGATAGAGTTTCTGGAGCATCAGGTTATCGACGAGCCTGATGATGTTGTGACTTCTCTTCTTCCTCAGTCTTCCAGGTTTTGGAAGAGGAAGTACGATCGACTCACCAAGGAGAAGGCAGATATGGAGGTAGCCTTTGAGAGGGAGGTGAAGAGGCTTCGTGCAACTTACCTTCCGGTCTCGAGAGCTTTGTACGATTGTTTCTAGGGTTCCATAGGATGTTCATTTTTCCTTCTCTCTTGTATTGTATTTGGTTACCAAGACTGTACTTCTTTGGTGTAAAAATATTTTCCAAATATTATTGATATGATTATTCCATATATGTCTAAATGATTAATATTTTCTTAATATTTAAAATTTAGGACTCTAAAAGTTCCTCTGATTAAAAATAAAATCATATGCACAAGCATTGCATGCATCATGTGCATAAGCAGGTTTTGTTCTACGGCTTCTTATTCAGTGGTGTAACTCTGTGTTCTTCATTTATTTTGAAGACAAGCTGACGTACCGGTACTACACCAGAGCCAACTCATCAAAGCTAATGGATCACCTAGAGCAAGAGAACAAATAATTGAAGGAGGAAGTGGCAAGATTGACTGCCCTGATGGAGTCATTCTTGGCCGCCCAAAGCCAGTCGTCTCCAACGCCTTCAATTCCTCCCCAGAGGACGGTCATTTCTGAGATTGCTTCCTCAACCGTGCCTGCTGCCAGTGCCCACTTAGCACCTACTGCTATGCTAGCCGGGTTTCCTTGGGGGATGCCTCCTAACTTTGTTCCAGAGGGTCTCGACCCTACTTTTGCTTCTATGCCGGCATCTAGCACGGTCCTTGTTGTGCCACCTCCAATCGTGCATACTTTGCCGAGAGTAGATGACACCATTTATCACTCTGAGCCATCTGAAGGCCCAAATGTCTATGAGAAAATGGACGCTATGAATGATCAATTCCTTGAACTGTGCAAGGAACTCAAAACTCTCAGAGGGAAGAACCTCTTTGGCAAATCTGCTGCTGAGCTTTTTCTTGTTCTTAATGTCAAGATTCCTGTCAAATTCAAAGTGCCTGACTTTGAAAAGTACAAAGGAAACACTTGCCCGCTCAGCCATCTTGTGATGTATGCACGCAAGATGTCGACACAAACCGACAATGATCAACTCCTAATCCACTATTTCCAGGATAGCATGTCCGGTACCGCATTGAGATGGTACATGGGTTTGGACAGCGCGAACATCCGCTCCTTCAACGACCTTGTGGAAGCCTTCGTCAAGCAATACAAATAAAACGTTGATATGGCTCCCGATAGGGACCAACTAAGGGTCATGTCTCAGAAGGAAAAAGAGACTTTTAAGGAGTACGCCCAGAGGTGGCGAGAATTGGCTACACAGATTGTGCCTCCGCTAGAAGAGAAGGAAATGACCAAGATCTTTCTGAAGACCTTGAGTTCATTCTACTATGAGCGGATGATTGCTAGCGCTCCTTCTGATTTCACCGAGATGGTGAATATGGGGATGCGTCTAGAAGAAGGAGTCGGAGAAGGGTGCCTGACCAGAGAAGAAGGTTCTTCTGCCAAATGTTATGGGGCGTTTGCGAACAAAAAAGATGGTGAGGCACATGCTGTGACCTCCCATATTAAATCCAGAAGACCCTCTGTAAAGAGGAAGACTGTGCGTCCCGCTAGTAACCAGCACCAGGTGGCTCATATAGCACCTGATTTCAGAGAAAATCAGCAATATCAACATCATAATCAGAACCAGGAACAACAACAGTATCAACAACAACAACATTGTCCTCAACAGCAGGCCTACCAGCCTCGAAACAACAATCAGACCAGCACGAGTTATGATAGGAACAGGTTCAATTTTGATCCTATTCCCATGACCTACGCAGAGCTATATCCTTCTTTAATTGAAAGGAAGCTGATCACTCCACGTGATCCACCTGCTATACCTACCAACACTCAGTGGTCGTATAAGCCTGAGCTTCATTGTGTTTATCATTCCGGTGCTCCCGGACATGATGTGGAGAATTGCTACCCGTTGAAGACCAAGGTTCAAGACCTTGTTAGAAGCGGTATCCTGTTTTTCGAGGACGTAGTTCCTAATGTCAAGAAGAACCCATTGCCCGAGCATGGGAAATCTGCTGTTAATATGGTTCAGGGTTGCCCTGGCAAATACAAGGTCCGATATGTCAACCATATCCGACAATCTCTGGTCGAGATGCACAGACTGTTGTGTGGATACAGTCACTATGAGCATGACCATGACAATTTCCGTGTTTGCACTGTCAATGAGAGAGGATGTTGTCAAGTCAGAAAAGACATCCAAGAAATGCTGGATCAGGGTGTGATAGAGATACTTCAGAATCGTGATGAGGATGATGAAGTTAATATGATATCCCCTATATTTAGGATACCTGAGCCTGTTGTCGTCAGATATGATGGCAGCAAGGAGAAGGCTTCTCCTACTCTCATAATCAAGCCAGCCGGCCCTGTGCCTTATTCTTCCGACAAAGCTGTTCCCTATCGTTATAATGCGGTTTCATTAGAAGATGGGAAGGAGGTGCCTCTACCCTCTACTTCTGTTGTGAATATTGCTGATGTCAGTGGTCTGACCCGTATTGGTCGTGTTTTCTCGGCGCCGCCGAAACCCCAGGCTGACACCAGAAAAGTTGATACTGCTGATAGTGTCGTTCGTCTTTTGGGGAATTCTGCTGTTTCTCCGAATCCGACACTTGCTGTTAATAGACCTACCGTTGCTACTAGAACTCCTGTCCCTGCTGGTCAGAATGACATGATGAAAGAGGACTGTGATGAGATGCTGAGGCTGATCAAGAGGAGTGAATACAATGTTGGAGATCAGCTTCTACAAACGCCTTCAAAGATATTTGTGTTGTCTTTGTTGATGAACTCTGAGCCACGCCGTGAAGCGTTGTAGAAGGTGTTGGACGTGGCGTATGTAGATCATGATGTCACTATAGTGCGATTTGATAGAATTGTTGCAAACATTCATGCTTGTAACAACTTGAGTTTCTGTGATGCTGATCTCCCCTAGGAGGGAAGGAACCACAATTTGGCACTTCACATCTCCATGAATTGCAAGGATAATGCCTTGTCTAACGTGATGGTAGACACTGGATCATCGCTGAATATGTTGCCAAAATCCACTCTCGCCAAACTTTCATACCAGGGGCCTCCCATGAGGCAGAGTGGAGTGGTCGTCAAAGCTTTTGAGGGGTCCCGCAAAACTGTGATTGGAGAGGTTGAACTCCAAGTCAAGATTGGACCTAGTGATTTCCATATCACTTTTCAGGTCATGGATATGCACCAATCATATAGCTATTTGTTGGGCAGACCATGGATTCACGAGGCAGGCGCCGTGACATCCATCCTACACCAAAAGTTGAAATTTGTCAAGAACAAAAAGTTGGTGGTAGTAGGGGTAGAGAAGGCTCTCTTGGTTAGCCATTTGTCTTCCTTTTCTTATATTGATGCGAAGGATGAGGTTGGGACGCCGTTCCAAGCCTTGTCTATTGCTGAGCCTTCTAAGAAAGGAACTTCTTCATTTGCATCCTACAATGATACGAAGTTGGCAATTGAGCATGGCACAACTACTGGTTTAGGACAAATGATCAAGCTAGAAGACAATAAATCTCGGGCTGGCATAGGGTATTCTTCAGGCACTTCCAACAAGCATGGGCTGTTTCAGATTGGTGGTTTTATCCACACGGTCGAAGACCAGGAAGTTGTTGCTATTGTAGAAGAGGGTGCAGAGGAAGATTCTAGCAACTTTGTCATCCCTGGAGGAGCCTGCAATAATTGGGTCGCTGTTGATGTTCCAACAGTTGTCTATAAGTCCACGTAATGTTCATTTTTGTTTAAAAACCCTTCTCCCATGCTAAAAGGAGAAGTGATGACATTGTTGGCGCATAAATACAATGATATTCATTCAAAAATTACATGTTAAATGTTTGTTTTTCCAAATTATTTTCACTTTTTGCTTTTTGCATGAAATTGGTGATCACATGAAACCCTAAAAAATAGAATAAAATCAATCTTTTCATCTGCATAATGATTTGCTTTGTTTGAATTCTAAAATCTCTTTTATATCCAAAATCAATATGCAGGTTGATCAAACCCATTGAACATAATGATCCAACACCATCTCCCAACTTTGAGTTCCCTTTATTTGAGGCCGAAGAAGATGATGTTAAAGAGATTCCTGATGAGATCACCCATCTACTTGAGCAAGAAGAGAAGATCATTCAGCCACATCTTGAGAATCTGGAAACAATCAACTTGGGGTCTGAAGATTGTGTTCGTGAGGTGAAGATTAAGGAACTCCTGGAAGAATCTGTTAAGAAGGGGTTGATTGAGTTGCTACGAGAATATGTCGACGCCTTTGCCTGGTCATATGAAGACATGCTTGGTCTAGATACTGATATCATGAAATATTTCCTGCCTTTGAAGTCTGAGTGTGTGCCTATGAAGCAGAAGCTCAGAAGAACTCATCCTGATATGGCAGTGAAGATTAAAGAGGAAGTTCAGAAGCAAATTGACGCGGGGTTTCTGGTGACTTCTATATATCCTCAATGGATGGCCAATATTGTGCCCGTGCCTAAGAAAGATGGAAAAGTCCGAATGTGTATGGACTATAGAGACTTGAATAAAGCTAGTTCGAAAGATGATTTTCCACTACTACACATTAATATGCTGGTAGATAATACAGCTAAGTTCAACGTCTTCTCATTTATGGACGGATTTTCCGGATATAATCAGATCAAAATGGCACCCGAGGATATGGAGAAGACAACATTCATCACACCTTGGGGAACATTCTGTTATCGAGTGATGCCCTTCGGTTTGAAGAACGCCGGAGCCACGTATCAACGAGCTATGACTACCTTGTTTCATGATATGATGCACAAGGAGATCGAGGTATATGTTAATGATATGATTGCGAAGTCGAGAACGGAAGTTGAACATGTAAAGCACTTGTTGAAGCTTTTTCAGCGTTTGAGGAAGTATAAGCTTCGTCTGAATCCTACCAAGTGTACATTTGGAGTCTGTTCCAGCAAGTTATTGGGATTTATTGTCAGTGACAGAGGTATTGAAGTTGATCCTGCTAAGGTCAAAGCAATACAAGAAATGCCTGCGCCCAAAACTGAGAAGCAAGTCCGAGGTTTTCTTGGTCGCTTGAATTATATTTCCAGATTTATATCCAACATGACTGCCACATGTGCGCCGATATTCAAGCTCCTTCAGAAAGATCAGAGTCATGATTGGACCGAGGATTGCTAGAAACCAATTGACAGTATCAAAGAGTATCTGTCCGAGCCACCGATTCTGTCTCCGCCTGTGGAAGGGAGACCCTTGATTATGGATCTGACCGTTCTTGAATACTCCATGGGTTGTGTCTTGGGTTAGCAAGATGAATCAGGGAAGAAAGAATATGCCATCTACTATCTGAGTAAGAAGTTCACTGATTGTGAGTCTCGATACTCAATGCTTGAGAAAACATGATGTGCTTTGGCTTGGGCTGCTAAGCGCTTACGCCAGTATATGTTGAATCATACGACTTGGTTGATATCCAAAATGGATCCAATCAAGTATATCTTTGAGAAGCCTGCTTTAACTGGGCGAATTGCTCGTTGGAAAATGTTGTTGTCTGAGTATGATATTGAGTATCGAGCTCAGAAGGCTATTAAAGGTAGTATCTTGGCTGACCACTTGGCACATCAACCAATTGAGGATTATTAGTCGATTAAGTATGATTTCCCAGATGAGGAGATTCTGTATTTAAAAATGAAAGATTGGGATGAGCCTGCACTTGATGAAGGGCCAAAGCCTAGTTCCCGATGGAGCATGGTGTTTGATGGCGCTGTAAATCAATATGGAAATGGTATTGGGGCAGTGATTATTACTCCTCAGGGCACATATTTTCCTTTTATAGCAAGGCTAACTTTCAAATGCACGAATAATATGGCGAAGTATGAGGGTTGTATTATGGGTTTGGAAGAGTGTATTGCTCTTAGGCTCAAACATCTTGATGTTTATGGCGATTCGGCCCTTGTTGTTAATCAGATTAAGGGTGAATGGGAGACGAATCAGCCTGGCCTCATCCCATACAGAGATTATGCGAGGAGGATTTCAACTTTCTTTACTGAGGTTGACTTCCATCATATTCCTCGAGATGAGAATCGGATGGCAGATGCGCTTTCTATGCTTGCTTCAATGATTGTGGTGAAATTCTGGAATGAAGTCCCCAATATTATTATGATGCGCTTAGATAGACCAGGTCATGTATTTGCAGTTGAAGAAGTAAAAGATGATAAACCATGGTATTTTGATATCAAGTGTTTTCTTCAGAGTCAGATCTACCCGCCTGGGGCATCTGTTAAAGATAAGAAGACTTTGAGGAGATTATCTGGCAGTTTCTACCTCAACGACGATGTGCTTTATAAGAGAAATTTCGACATGGTTCTGCTCAGGTGGGTGGATAGACACGAAGCAGACCTGTTAATGACTGAAGTCCATGAGGGTTCATTTGGTACTCATTCTAATGGGCATGCCATGGCTAAGATGTTGAGAGCAAGCTACTATTGGTCGACAATGGAGTCTGACTGCTGCAAGTATATGAAGAAATGCCATAAGTGTCAGATTTATGCGGATAAGATTCATATTCCCCTAACACTCCTGAATGTGATTTCATCACCATGGCCTTTCTCTGTGTGGGGAATTGACATGATAGAGCCAAAAGCGTCCAACCGTCACAGGTTCATTCTCGTAGCAATTGATTACTTCACCAAATGGGTTGAAGCGGCGTCATATGCAAACGTGACCAGGCAGGTGGTTGTGAAGTTTATTAAGAATCAACTCATATGCCGTTATGGTGTGCCAAACAAGATTATTACTGATAATGGATCTAACTTGAACAACAAGATGATGAAAGAGTTGTGTAGCGAGTTCAAGATTGCACATCATAATTCTTTTCCTTATAGACCCAAGATGAATGGGGCTGTTGAAGCTGCTAACAAGAACATTAAGAAGATTATTCAGAAGATGGTTGTTACGTACAAAGATTTACATGAGATGATGCCATTTGCTCTACATGGCTATCGTACATCTTCCCGCACTTCAACAGGGGCAACCCCTTTCTCCCTTGTATATGGCATGGAGGTTGTGCTCCCCGTAGAGGTTGAGATCCCATCAATGAGAGTCTTGATGGAAGCCAAATTTACTGAGGCTGAATGGGTTCAGAGTCGTTATGACCAGTTGAACTTGATTGAAGAGAAGAGATTAACTGCCATGTGCCACGGTCAGTTGTATCAGCAAAGGATGAAGAAAGCCTTTGATAAGAAGGTCAAGTGGACTCCAAACTATGAAGGTCCATATGTTGTTAAGAGAGCCTTTTCAGGTGGTGCTTAAATGCTTACAACTATGGATGGGGAGGATTTCACTCGTCATGTGAATTCAGATCTAGTCAAGAAATACTTCGCCTAAAATAAAAACAGAATAGCTCGCTAAGTTGAAAACCTGAAAGGGCAGCTTAGGCAAAAATGAGCGTCTCGGTGGATTGAAAACCCGAAAGGGCGATCCAGCAAAAGTTAGAGACATAAAAAATGAATATATATATCCCGCTAGGTTGAGTACCTCAACCTGGGGCAATCTAGGCAAAAATTAGGGATTTTGGCAAGTAACTGCATCCTTACAAGACATTGTTCTACAACTGTCTTCTGTCAGAGATTCTCGCTCAGTCATCGTCAACTGAAGCTTCAAATACATCGGATTCAGAGTTGGTGGAGAAATGGTCATTATGTTAAATGTAGCCCTTTTCCAATATATATCACCAATTTCAAATTTGTAAAGTTCTAAGGGGTCTTGCCATTTGTAGATTACCTTTCCATCAAATAAATTTGAGCCTTTACCCAATTCTTTGCACTCTTATTTACTTCTATTCAACAAATGTTCGCATGTTTTAATTGATAAATATCATTATTTTAAATAAATAAAGTTTTTTATAAACTATTTTTTAACAACGTGAACATTCACAATGACTGAAAGGATAACTGGGACATCTTCAATGCTCTCCCAAGGATAGTATGATCTCCAAAAGGGTAAGACATTTGTTCATTATTCCTAGCATACTTGTATCCTCTTCATTATTCTTTCAGGTTGTATCCTCCGCGAGCGCAGAAGAAGGTTAAGCATCACCAAATCCCCTGAGAGAGTCTGGAGTTCGGCCTCGGTCTTCTAACTCCCCAGTTGAGTCTGGATCTAGCATTTGTGTTATCAATTATATGGTTGTCATCCCCTGTTTGGATTGACCTAAAATCCCTTATAGATTGATAAATTGATATGCTATCTCTTCGAGGAAGTTGGTATTCCCTTATTTAGATTGGAATTCTCCCGCAGAGTGAGCAGGAAATCCCAGCATGAGTGGAATTTTCAAACAAATTGGTTTGTAACTTATCCCTAGTGGATTCGCATACAGTGATATCCAACAGGTTTGCTTCCCATTCATCCTCATCAGGGTTATTCACTTTAGACTTCCCCAATTTGGTCGTCAGCGGGTTATCTCCAATTGATCGCCTTCAGGTTATCCTCGGATTGATCACCAACAGTCTTCCCCCAGGAGAGTTATCTGATTGAAGCCTAATTGTTGTTGATACCTCCTCCTTCTTGGATGGTTTTCCCTCCTAGCGAAGTGGGTGATGAAAATGTTTATTTTCTGTCCCTAGTGGAGCGTTGTTTCTCCTCGACAGAGTTCGTTTCTCCAGCCTTATGAGGATTTGTTTTGAAATTTCTGTTTGGTGGTTGTTCCACGTAGAGTTTTCTATCTTGTCTCGATAAGTTCCCCAATAGAGTTTCTTCTATGATGGAATCTTATTCGTGTGTTTACATCCCCAACTTTGATGATTGTGATCCCTTGGCTTATTCCTAACAACAGTCTCTGATTCCCGGTGGTCCTGTACTTTCCCTAGCAGTGATCTTTGTCCCTGGCAGCGACTTCGCTCGACTCTCAGCATTGGTCTTTAGCCCCTGCAGAGATTGGTGTTTCCTAGTATTTGGTTGCCCCCACCAGATTGGATTTTCTCCTGTGGTCCTGGCTTTCTCTTTTGAGATGAAGTACCGGATGTCTATCCATTGATCCCTGGACCTGTTTGTGCTAGATATGTCTGTTTGTCAACATTCATCATACATAAACCACGCATATACATGCATAATTTTAAACATTCAGATATTTATGTTGCATTCTTTTCCATATATATTTGTTTGTTATCTCCTTCTATTTGGTGATATATATTTCCCCAAGAAGATGTATATGTCTGATCTCTCCATATAGAGTCATCCCCATAGGCAGAAAGCGTTTATCCTTACTTCCATATTCCCCATTGAGTTATGCCCTCGTGGATGATTATTGTTTCAGTTTCCTCCCGAAACATATAATGGGAATGGAATTACTCCCCTGAGTTATATCCTCATTGGGTTGAGTCTTGTTTCTTTGTGTATCTCTAGTTTGTTCCTAGATTGACTACTCTTGTTTGTTCCCTGCGCCTCCCCGTAGTTTAGATGAATGATTGCTCAGTAACCAATAATTGTCCATCTTTTCCCCGACGGAGTTTTGTGGCCTTCTACCCAGTAACTGATAGTTGTAAGTCCTATTTCTGTGGTTTTCTACCCAGTAACAGGTAGTTGTAAACCCCACTCTATCCCCTTGCCGAGTTAACCCTTGCTTTTGTTCATCCTAACCGATGACGGTTACTCTCTTCTGTGGTTTTCTACCCAGTGACCGGTAGATGTAATCCCCTCTTTGTTGGTTATCTTTATCCAATATTCGGTATTGATATTCCTTTGTTTTGAGTATACCACCCAGTAACAGGTGATATGTCTCTTGGATAATTGCTCTGATAAAGCAATTTATCCCCGGTGAGTCATCTTTCATTTACCCTTTGTTTGGTAATGATTGTTTCTCCCCTTGATTGGTCATCATTTTATACCCAGTAGCCGGTATCCCGATGTCCTTTCTTTTTGGTCGATTTATCCTTTATTAACCCAGTAACCGATTATGGATAATCTTCCATGCGAGTATGTTATCTATGTTCTGACGGTAATAGATAATATATCTCATGCGCTCTTCAGTCGAAGTCTTTTTCTTCCCTAGTCGAGTAAGATTCGTATTTCCTTATGGAATCGAATGTCCATCCTGTAATCGAGTTTGCTTTTTTCATCCCTCCTTTCGGATGATGAGTGTTTTGGAAATATTCCCCAATTCAGGCCTTGGTTGGTCACCTATTATATGCCCAGTAACCGATATCCCTGGTGTTCCTTCCTTTCTGCTCCCTTTCATGACTTTTGTCCCCTGTGGAGTCAGATTTTCCTGAGTTGAAATATACCTTTTTAGGTCTTTCTCAGATGTTTTGGATGAGATATATCTCTCACCCTTATACCGGTCTTAGATATTCATTCTCCGTGACCGCGTTGTTCTCTCACCCTTATACTGGTGTTTTGATCATATGTCTCTTTGAGCTTATTACCCAGTAACCTGTAATACCTCAGTTTTTTATTTCCTCAGCTGAGTCCTTCGTGGATGTTCCCAGCCAGAGTCCCTTGGTGGATTTTCGCCCATCCGAGGCCGAATTTTAATCCGAAGTATCCCTTGTGGATAGTTTTGCTATATTGGCATATTCCCCAATACATGCAACTTTGCGTCAGCTCGAGTCTTTCCATTGATTTTATTTTCATGGAATCCCTTCGTGTCTTAGCAAGTTTCAAGTCGTGACCTACTCACGCATTTTATTCCCTTTATTCCCCGGTAAAGTCCCCAGAGTCTCTGTCCCATTTATGAGTGTATTACTCATGGATCTTCAGTTCCTCCTAATTTCTTTTCCTTTGTGGACATATATACCCATAGAGTATTAACTTTTGCATACATACATTTGCATCATGAGGTCTCTTAGGGACCAAAATTCGTCTCTTTGTTATTATTTAAGCCCATTCTACCTCGTCGAGACGAAGATTTTAACCTTCATATCTCCGGCTAGAATGACCTTAAATAGGGGCATCTGTAAGACCCTAATTTTGAACCTATGATCCGGTATGGCATCATATCATTGCACATTGCATTGGCCTTAAGGATCACAACATCTTGGCTCCTTAACCCTAGGGTGGGACTTGTGTGAGTTGGTTTGAGACCACCAAGCTTGCTTGAATTGTATATTAATGCTTTTCTTATTTTGTTTACTAACCAAAATCACAAAAATATGTCACTAACATCTTTTGTTTGTAGCTCGAGCAATCATAAGATCCAATGCTCCTAGGAGGCCCCTATGCTCAAAGAATGACCAGATGAAGTTGAAAGCAAGCATGACAATGGTTCACAAAGCTCCCAATCATCATATATGCCTCCCATGTATCTTAACTTGTCAATTTGATCAAGATAAACCAAAGGGTTTGAGGCTTGTTTCCCAAGGAAACCCTAATTCAACAGTGCATCAACTGTGCCTTGCTCATGAAGCAACCTCAACCCATGATCAAATAAAATCAAGGTAAGTTCTTTACCTCATAATTTCATGGATATATGAGCCTATGTGAGTGTCCTCAATCATTAATTCATCAATATTTGAAGTTTGAACTTGAGAAGTTGATCAGTCAATTCATCTGACTATTTTGAAATCCACTGAGACCTAACTTTTTATGTACTTGTCAAATGAAGATGACCCCAAGAGAAAGAATGTTCTTAAGAACCATATGAACAACTTTCATGTTCATGAAAAATGTAATTGAAGTATTTAAGGTCATCATCCATTTCAAAACATTATAGGTCATTTTGACTGAAACCCCTCATATATACATACACATATACATATACACTCATATAATTTCATAATTGCATGATTATATCATCATATTGGTTGATTCATGGTTTGAGACTCTTATTCTCTTTTATGGCGGTACTTTATCCCCATACAAATCTGACGTCTTCCCTCCTTCAATTGTAGAGTGTCGGCCCCTTAAGTAGAAAGACTTTAACCTTTCTCCTTTCCCCACTGAGTTATTTCCTCATGGAGGATTTTTGTTTTAGTTTCCTCCCAAGTGGATTATCTGGATGGAATCACTCCCCTTGAGTTATATCCTCATTGGGTTGAGTCTTGATTGACCGTTTCTTTCTAGTTCTTACCTAGATAGATGCTTTGGGTCACCCTAAGAGTTTATTACCCAGTAACTAGTAATATTCTTCTTAGTTTGCAGATTGTTACTTCTTGCCCAATACCCTGCAAAGGTACCCCTGTTTTCCCCCATTAGTAGAGTCCCCAATGGATTCATTCTTTTCCCGGAAGAATATCCTTCATATGTTCATCCTAACCGATGACAGATACTCTCATCCTTGGTATTCTACCGAGTAAAAAGGTAGTTGTAATCCCTACTTTTTTCCCAGAGAGCTAATCCTTGATATGTTCATCCTAACTGATGATGGGTTTCCTTCTCTTTGCGGTCTTCTACCTAGTAACCGGTAGTTATAAATCCTGCTTTTCTTTCCCCTCAACAGAGTTTATCCTTGATATGTTCATCCTAACCGGTGAAGAATTTTCTCTTTGATGGTCTTCTATCCAGCAATCGATAGATGTAATTACTACTTTTTGCTTAGTTGGTTTATCCTTGATATGTTCATCTTCACCGATGACGGATATCCTCCTTGATATCCCAAGGATGTCTATCCTTGATATGTTCATCTTAACCGATAACATATTTTATTCCCTTCTGAGTCTATCCTTGATATGTTCACCCTAACCGGTGACGGATATTCTCATCTTCGGTCTTCTACCTAGTAACTGGTAGTTGTAAATCCTATTTTCTACAATTTTCATCGGCAAGGCTATTCTTACCCAGTAACTGGTACTGAATACTCCCTCCTGGTGGTTCTCAGCGAGTCATCCTTGATATGTTCATCCTAACCGATGACGGATGTCCTCTCCGTCATATCTCTATTATCTCCTTACCCAATAACAGGTAGTGGATAATAGATTTCTGCTCCTCCTATGTTGAAGTTTATTTCTTCCCAAGTTGAGTTGAGTGCGCATTTCCTTAGTGAAATCGGTTTTCCTGCAATGATTCAAGTACTTCTACTTTACCCTAATTTACTCGTATCCCCTGAGATGTTTTATTTCCCTGACTGAGTCTTTCCATTTTTTATGGAATCTCTCTAGTCCCCCCAGTAATTTTAAGTCGTAGCCTGGCCTACGTGTAATACTTTTTTCCCCTCAGAGTCTCTGTCTCCCCAGCAAGTTTTTCCTTATGGAATGCATTATGCTCTTGCGGATATTCGGTCTCTCTGATTTCTTTTCCTTTGTGGCAACATTTCCCCATAGAGAATTCACTTTTTACATTCATATCATACGCATCATCAGTTCTCTTAGGGACCAAAATTTGTTTTTATATGTTGTTATTTAAGCCCATTGTACTGAGTCAATAAGAAGATTTTAATCTTTTCCTCCTCAGTTAGAATGTCCTTAAATAGGGGCAGCTGTAAGACCCCAATTTTGACCCTAAGATCCCTCATGCAATTTCATCATATGCATTAGCATTGGGATCACACCTTAGCATTCTCCTTACCCCTCTTTCGTTGGGTGTGTTTTGGGAGAGATTACCAAGCACCATGTGATTTTATCATACTTGTTTACTAATCAAAATACCAAAAATATGTCTTTGTATTTGTCTAACCCCTTTGTAGGTAGGGCATGAGCCCCATTGATCTATCAAGTTCACATATAGGGTTTAAGACCTTAATGGATAAAAGTACAATCCAGGATTGATCCACAATGTCTCAAAGAATCATATATGAGTCCCAATGATCTCTACATATCATGTTGATCAAGTATTCTTAAAGAGTTTGGAAGTGATTTGCCTTGGAAACCCTAGTTTGACTAGGTATCTTAAGTAACTTATCCAACAAGCTATCTCACCAATTGATCAAACTTCTTAAGGGAAATTTCAAAATTCATCATCTTATGCATATATAATCTACCATGATCCTATAAATTCAAGAGAATTAGAGGGTAGCAAGTTGGTGGATGGTGGTTGGCCAGATAAATTCGTCAGATAAAAAACTGGGTCTCCCTAGACCCTATCTCCTACAATTTTCACCAAATGAAAATAATTTCAAGAGAAACATTAGTATAAATGACATTCCAAACAACTTTCATGTTGAGACCTAGAGCTAGTTTTGCTTGGAAAATCATTTTCTATGTTGAAACATTATAGGTCATTTTGTCTAAACCTAATTTGAAAGTCAACTTCCCAAGACCATAACTTGCTCAATTATTATTAGATGAGAGATTTCAAAGTTGCACAATAAAATTCAAGATGTTTACTTCAACTTTGATGTTTGGAGTGTGAGCTAAATCAACTTTTATGAGCATGTGATATGAGGATACATTATAGGTCATTTTTGACCTATACCATTGAACAAGTGATTTTCCTCAACTTCAAAAATTCATAACTCTATCATTATAAATCCAAATAACATGAAATTGGTAAACATTTTGAAGTTATGTGAAAGACCTACAACTTTGATGATAATACTATTCTCATTTGGAGCTCACATAAAAAGTTAAGTAAGGAGGAATATTGAGATATATGACTTAACCCATAGAAAAATTTTCAACATGTTGAAATTTCCAAACTTCCACTTCAAAATTCACCACGATTCAAGTTCCAATTGGAAAAGTGTCCAACAAGAAAGTTGTTTCCCTTGATATCAGTTTTCCAATGAACCCTAATGCATACATTTTGGATGAGGTTTACTAGGGTTGCGCATGGTCTTAACAGGTTTTCATCATTGGAGAAAATCGAATGTCCAAAACTCCATTTCACTTTGCCTTGCCCTTCAAGCATGATTTGAACTTCAGTACATTTGCAATTGGATCATAATGGATTGCTTCATAGGCTTGTACATGCCCATGCAAGCTTGTGCATCACATTGCCATTTTTAGAAAAATTTCATGTGTGCAGTTATCAATCCCAAATGCTATAAATAGAAGGCCTCTGAGTTCATTTCAAACACACCTTACGCGCCAACTCTTCCTCCCAATTGAAACCCTCATAATTCAAAGGAAAACTTGAGAATTTTTAACTTGAAAATTGAGTTTAAATCTCACTATTTGGAGATTAAAAAACTCCAGGATCCAAAGCTTTTTACCATTTCCAAACCACTTCTGCAAGCTCCTCGACTGTGATCAAGTAAAGTTTGAAGCAAGTATGATCCATTTCTGCACAACATTGAAGGTAATTTTATAAATCTTCTTCTCTTTGATTCTCACTCAATTCTCATTAATTCTCTTGGATCTTTGGTTGTCTGAAGTCCTACCAATGTAGGCAAGAAGATTGAGGTACTTTGAGGTCAAATCGAAGAAACTCAGTTGACACACCTCAAAATTCAATTCCTCATATATTTCTATATATTTGGAGTTAGTTGAAATTGAGGTCAGATTCGTGCTCTACGCCATTTTTTCTTTCAGATCATGTCCTCTTTTTTCATTTTGGTGATGGTGATGAGTGAACTAGTCCGGCGTACCTCGCCTGAGAAGGTGGCCGGAGGTCCAGCGCCGGCGGTGTGCTGGATAGGTTCTGAGCCATTGATCTCATTTGAATTGTTTTAATTCTGACCTCCCAAAGTAATTACCACGCGTGTCAAACAGTTGACCGAGTGTATGGTGAAATACACGCTCATGTCCACTTGATTTTCCACCTCAATTAATGAGGGAGATCAAGTGGTCCACGTTTTTTCGTTTTTCTGATTTTCATTTTTTTCATTTGATTTTCATTAATTCATATTAACTTTAATATTGATCCAAAAAATATGAGAGTTTCACCAAAAAAATTTAAATAAAATCTTCTTTCATATTTTGAATTAAAATTATTTTTTGGATCATTATTAATATTTTTCATGATTTAATTGATTTTGTGAATATTTTTAATTGTTCAAGAATACTTTTAAGTTTCCAAAAATTCTGAAAAATTTTCTCGAAGGTCCTTTGACCTTGTTTGGCCTATGATAAATCTCATGCCCATTTCTTTGGTGTTTTGATGAGATTTTAGGAATTTGACAAACCATGTTTAATTTAATGCATTATTTTTTGTATTTTTAAATTGAATAAATGTCAAATAATTGTGTTGAGTTATCTTGATGATTTCTATAAGTTTGAATTGTGTTGTTGGGCCTTGGTCAAAGTTGATTTGACTGTGCTCGGTTAAGATCATTGGATTTAGGGGATTGATGGAATGTACATTCCATCTCCCAAAATGAATGAAAGATCTTAATTTGGTAAAAGTCCTCCTTTGATCAATTTGAGTTTTGATTGATTCCTCTCCCTCTTCATCGAATTCTCCTTCTTTATGCATCCATTTCATTTAGCCTATGATATCTAAAAGTCCTAAGGCTAGTTGATTGAAAAATCATTATAAGTATGGATGAGATTAAGCCACCTCTTTTTCATATTCTTTTTGTGTGTGGTATGTTTCATGAGCATAGTTCATTCTATTATGTCGCTAACATGCATTGACACCGAAATTCTATTGTCCAACCTCAAATAGTTGTGACTTCTACATAAGTGATGACACTGAAATTCACCGTATTTTTGACTCCGATTTCTCATGCATTTTAGTTATTTTATTGTTATTTTGTTATGTTATTACTATGTTTTTCTTTGTTTTCAGGTTTTCAGTCTAATCAGAGCCCCAATCGAGAAAAGGAGTGAAAATGAGCTAAAAGGCCTTAAAATCAGCACTTTACACTTGTGGCTCCCACTGTGGCAGGCGCCAAGGGTCCAGCCATGACGTGTCCCAATTTCAACTTCTCCTCAACTGCCACGTCCCCCACGATCTCCACTTGGGCGCTGCAATTACCTCCTGTGGTGGGTGCCATGATGTTGTGGCGGGCGCCACAAGAACAAAATGGTTCCCGCCCATTTTCAAACTTAGGGGCATCCTTGTAATCTCCATGTTCTTTTCTTGCCTATAAATAGAGCCGTGATTTCATTTGTTTCATCATCCAAACTTAGTTACAACTAGGCATATATCAGTATTGTGTAAAAGTGGTAATCGCTCCACATTGGAGTGTTGCCACAATGTGTAATCGAGTCTGTAATCGGGCTTGGAGCACTTTGGAAGGAAGTTTAATCCTTCCGCCATTTTCATTTATGTTCCGCACTTTATTTGACCCTCCGATTGGAGCAGGTTTTATTGCTTTACCTTTGTCTACTTTATTTTCCCGCGCTGCCTTTATTTTGTTTACTTTCCCGCACTGCCTTTATTTTGTTTACTTTCCCGCACTGCCTTTATTTTGTTTACTTTCCCGCACTGCTTTTATTTTGTTTACTTTCCCGCACTCGCACTTTACTTTGTTTATTTATCGCACTGCACTACTTTCCTTTATTTCTTGCACCACACTACTTTTATTTACTTTCCTACGCCCGCACTACTTTAACTTATTTTCCGCACTCACACTACTTTTATTTACTTACCTGCACTCGCACTTATTACTTTTTTTAAAAAGTCTTTTATTTATCCGTTTTTATGATAAAAATTAAAATTCATTTTTACTTTACCATGTCTGGCTAAACCTATAAAGGTTAGAATGTAAGGATCGTAATTGAACCGATAATCCGTACAATTGTTCGTAGAAACACTTAAGGTCTATTTTGACTTTCAACTTAAGTTTTCCCAGCACTAAATTTTCGTTGGGTAAGATCGAAAGTCATCCGACGTCTATTTAAACTTAGTTGTTTTTAACTATTTCAAATACAGCGAAAGCGCTTTGTTTAGTTCATTAGGAGTTTTTAACTTAAAAAGAAAAGTGATTTCAAAACTATTTTCGGACGCGTTTATAAGTTTAGAGTCTTGTTCGTGAGAACCTCTTTGTGTTAAGAAATCCAGGTCAAAATAATTTTCGACTCAGTCAAGACACTATATTTCTTAAAAATAGGTTTACTACTCTAACGCAATGCGTGCATTTTTATAAGTGACAATAAGAGGGTTTGATTAGGGAGTACAACTCGGTTTTGAATACGCGAAAGCGACAGTTCCAATTAAATTGGTTCTTTTCAAAGTAGGAAACACTGCCCATAAGTAATTCTATTAGCAAGTACTTGGATTATTAATTGATTATGTGAATTACATTCGAACCTGTCTTTATTAATTGAATTGAATTTAATACTTTATTTTTCATTTTGCACTCTTAAAAACCTTGTTTCGATTACCTTAGATAAACACCGTAACAATAGATAACGATAGATTGACATTTGGCCTCTATGGATTCGACAATCTTTTATATTACTCTGACGCGTTCGTATACTTGCGAAAAATACGCATCAAGTTTTTGGCGCCGTTGTCGG
The DNA here is from genome assembly GCF_024323335.1 of Lathyrus oleraceus. NCBI lineage: Eukaryota > Viridiplantae > Streptophyta > Magnoliopsida > Fabales > Fabaceae > Lathyrus > Lathyrus oleraceus. Next base: position 486,066,736 of record NC_066584.1, on the reverse strand, counting down.
GGACCAATTTCATCAAATTTCGTACCCTGTTGTTATATCATTTAGACTTAGGTTGTTACCTATCGGTCAATGCGAAGGACTCGTAGCACCGGAAGCTTAGTAGATCCTCTGGCGGAACCTGAACGTTACGCTCATGCACGTTTGTTTTTCCATAGAATTTGGAGAGCTATGGCCAAAGATCAAAATCATAGACCTCTTAAGGATTTCACCCAACCATCCAACGAAGAACCTAGTTCTAGTATAGTAAACCCAACCATCCCAGCTAATAATTTCGAACTTAAACCGTCCCTGTTGCAACTAGTGCAACAGAGACAATTCGCAAGTCTCGCTACTGAGAACCCAAACCAACATTTAAAAATATTTCTCCAATTAGGAGACACTTTTAAAACCTATGGAGCTTCTCCTGAGGTAATCCATTTAAGATTATTCCCTTTCCCCCTCAGAGATAAAGCCCTATCATGGTTAGATTTCCTTCCACCCAATTCCATAACAACTTGGGAAAACCTTAGAAAAGTATTCCTTGCTAGATACTTCCCCCCAAGTAAGACCGTCGTTCGTATACTTGCGAAAAACACGTATCAATAAGTCCAATTACGATTGCTTAAAATAGCGCTAAATTTTTGACACAAAAAGGCATAGCATTCTAGTTAGTGGGATTGTAAGTCTCCCCTCTTTCATGGTATTGTGTGGAAACTTGGCCTTTTTCCATTCCTTTGGAAGATATCTTGGTTCAAGGAGCCATGCTTGTGATAAGTGGGTTGAGTATTCTCCAAAAAATGACTTAAAATGAAAAGCAAAAGTAAAAAAACAACTAACTTCTAATTCATTAACAACTAACATTAAATTTCAAGCCATTTACTTTTAATGCACTTTAATTTTTAAGCTCTATTCATTTGCCATTATTCATACCATTCTAATTGTTTATATTAATGCCTTTTCACATTGGCCACTTGGACCATATTGTGTGATATATCTTGTTTGGGTATATTTTGTTTGTTTGTGTGGTCTTTGACCATTAATGTACATAATAAGAAACAAAAACCCTAAAAAACTATTGTGTGGACTATTGGTTTGATCATTGGGCAATTGGACTTAGAATCTAGGCAACATCCCTATGCAAAAGGACTTGGCCAATGCCAACTTTCATGAGACCAAGTGATTGCAATTTGAAACTTCATCTGATACATCATTGAGGATCCCTTTGAGTTCATCTGCAACATGATCATTGTGAAGATGTTATTTTGAACCAGTGACTTTTGGAACTCATCTCTTACATGCGCAAATTTGAAGGAGATCATGGAGTAGCTAAAGCTTAGATGGGGCTATCTTTATTTGATGCCTTGCTCTTCAAGATTACTATATTGTGCATTGTTTGTGGCTTTATTCTAATGTCCAAGGGAATTTGGGTTTCTATATGACATTCTTGTCTATTGGATTGTTACCCATTGGTCACATCTTTTCAACTATTAACTTTTAAATTTATGCTTAGGATTAGTCTCTTCATCTCCTCCCTACTTCTTTAATTTTAAAATCTCTCCCTCATTTAAAAAAAAGGTCTTCTTTGCTTATACTTGTTTTTTGTTAAACTTTGACCACTTTGCAAACTAGAAACTTTGGCCTTATGCCATTGCATTTTGAAACTTCTTTTCTAAATCAAACATGTAAATAAACTTAATTATACTTGACTTAAAATTTTCAAAAGCCAAAAAGAACTATCTCATTCAAACCATTTTCTAGGCCCTCATGACTTTCAAACTTAATTTTTTATTAAAACCAGTGCATCTACTTTGAAATTTGTATCACAAACTACGAGGTTTTGATCCCTCATTTTTATGTTGGTACGTAGGCACAAGTCTGAAGGTCTTGTGAAACATAAAAATATAATTAATGAAGTCTTTTCTCATCCCCCATTCTATTTGTTTGTAAACATCACTTTATACAAAATACATATGCACACAAGAAAAGGCTCCCTAGGAGTACCTATGACACTTTGGGTGCTAACACCTTCCCTCTGTGTAACCAACCCCCTTACCTGTAATCTCTGGCATTTTATTAGTTTCGATTTGAAAACTTCTTACTTTTGGGTTTTATTCATACTTTTCCCTTTTCCCTTGGAAACAATAAAAGCGCGGTGACGACTCTTGTTATTTGATGTCTAGCTTATCCAAAGCTTGATGATCATGAATTTACCACTACTGCGTACATCAAATACCTTGAACTCCCCAGGACAGCCGTCCACCATATTAATGAATGAATTTCCATGGGCGGGTAGTGGGTTAGCTTTGATGTTTGGCGCACGGTCCTCAAAGGACACTATTCCACTCTTAACCAGCTTTTAGACTTCATACTTCAGAGGGTAGTAGTTCTCAATATCATGACCGGGAGCTCCTTGGTGAAAGGAACATCGGAGTTCCGGTTTGTACCACCATGGAGTTGGTTCAGGGATTTGAGGTGGATTTCCTCGGTTGCAAAAGGTTCTTGAGAACCAATGATGGATTCAATTCTGCGTATGTCATAGGAATTGGGTCGAAAGAGACCTTCTTCTCTCAAAGTTTTGTTGTTGTTCATAATTGTCGGTATTGTTGTTGTTTTAGGTGTTTGTTCGCTACAGTGGCGGTTGTTGACGTTGTTGTTGTTGAATTGGTGTTGACTGATTGTTTGAAAATACCGGATTTACAAATGATACTTGACGATGGTGTTGACGGGGTGGTTGACTTCTTCTTACATGAGGCCTTCTCTATCTATTGGGTCTATCGTGGTCATCCCCATGTTTACCATCTCGATAAAATCACCTTCTTACATGAGGCCTTCTCTATCTATTGGGTCTATCGTGGTCATCCCCATGTTTACCATCTCGATAAAATCACTAGGGGCACTAGAAATCATCCGCTCATAGTAAAATGAGCTTAGGGTCTTGAGGAATATCTTGGTCATCTTCTTTTCTTCCAAAGCAGGGGTAATCTGAGCGGCAACTCTCTCCATCTTTGAGCATACTCCTTGAACGTCTCCTTATCCTTCTGAGACAACGACCTCAATTGGTCCCTATCTGGCGCCATGTCTACGTTATACTTTTACTATTTCACAAATGCTTCCCCCAAATCATTGAATATGCGAATGCTCGCACTATCCAAACCCATGTATCACCTCAACACGACACCTGTGAGGCTGTCTTGAAAATAATGGATCAATAACTAATCATTATCAGCTTGAGTAGACATCTTTTTGGCGTACATCACAAGATGACTGAGCGGACAAGTATTCCTCTTGTACTTTTCAAATTCAGGCACTTTGAACTTCACCATGATTTTCACATTTGGAACCAAACAAAGCTCCACAACACTCTTACCAAACAGATCTTTACCCCTCAAAGTTTTCAACTCCTTTTACAGCTCAAGGAATTGATCTTTCATTTCGTCCATCTTCTCATACACATCAGGGTCCTCAGACGAATCAGAATGATAGATGGTGTCTTCAACGCAGGGTAGAGTATGCATAACTTTTGGCGACACAGACATGACAGGGCTAGATGTCGGCATGGAAGCAAAGGTAGGTGCGAAACCTTCAGGTACAAAGTTGGGCGGCATTCCCCACGGGAATCCGGCAGGAATGTTAGGTGCAAAATGAGCACCAGTAGTAGGAATGGTAGAAGTATACACCTCTAAAATAACAATCCTCTAAGGATGAGGAGTTGTATGCATTGGAGAAGATTGGGTTTAAACAGGTAGGACTGACTCCATCATTGCATTCAGGTGGGCGATCTCGTCCTTCAAATCTCTGTTCTCATGCTCTAGATGGTCCATAATCTTTGAGGGATTAGCGCGGGTATTGTATCGATGAGTCAACTTGGCTAAAGCACAAAATAAATACCAATAAGACATCTGGCGAAAGAGAAACCTGCTATGCAAATGATGCATGAAATGCAATGCTTGATTGTTTTTCTTTTTTAAGGAACTTACTATATTATTTGCAAAAATATATATATATATATATATATATATATTTAAACAATTGCAACAAATTGATATGTCCATAAAAATCTCTTTTATTTATATAATTGGAAGGATTACACTGAGTATAATTTCAGAAACCAAAGTAGAAAATACAAGAGGAAAGGAAACTATTCATCCTAAGGTTCTCTAACAACAATGTCAGAAGATCTATCCGCAGGCGCGTACTTCCTTAGAATGCGTCGGATCTCGGTCTCAAAAGAAGCCTTCACCCGAGTCTTCTCGAGGACAACCTGATCAACAATCTTCTTCCAAGCAACGGAATGCTGAGGCATACTAGAGGAAGATGAAACCTCTGGTTCTCTCTGTCTCATCGTTACTTGGTCTTCAAGTAGCTCAATAAGTGCATCTTTATCCTTAGACTCAAGCTACAACTCTTCATGCTTTCTGCTCAAAGCATTGTAACGCTCTTCCCACATATCCTTCTCTTGCTTCATCTTGGAGAGTGCGTCTTCCAACTCCTCTACATCTTGGTTAGAGAGAGTTAATGGCTCAACCACAACCATAGACATAGGTCTTTCACAAGCATAAGGCATATTTAATTCCAAAGCTCTCTTCTTCACCCAAAGAGTATAAGCTTCCAAAGCTAAACAATTGTGCGGACCAAGCTCGAATCTTTCCTTCCTATGCACATTATGCCAAGCATGCACAGTCTTCTGATCAAATGTTGGGGATCTTTACCCTTTTGATAAAAAAGACCTTCTAACCAAGTGTTATTAGGTTTGTCTCTCAAAGGGAACCCAAGTTGACAACGAGCCAAAGCAGGGTTGTAGTTAATTCCTCCTTGTGTACCAATGAGAGGTACATTAGAGAATTCACCATAATAATCAATAATCTCCAAACTACTCAATTAAGAATCATACCAAACTATATCATCATCAGCGAGAGACATAAGTCTCTGAGACCACCTTAGACATTGTTTGTTCTCCGCAAAAACAGGCGTCTGAGGCAAGTGCGAAATAAACCACTTATACAAAAGAGGAAAACATCAAACAGTAGTTCCACCACCTTTATAATTCCTAAAATGAAAAGAAAAGTACATATCACCCAACAAATCAGGCACATGATTCCCAATCAAGGAAATCCCAATGGCGTTAACATCAACAAAATCGTCAATGTTAGGGAACAAAGCCAAACCATAGATGAGCAACACAAAGATAGCTTTAAAAGCATCCACACTACCGGCTTGAGCAAAGGCAGTAGCTTCCTTGAAGAGGAACTCAGAAGTCAATTCGAACAACCCTCCTTTCTTCACCCAATAAGCCTTTATCTCAGATTTCTTCAAGTGAAAAGCTTCAACAATAAGATGAGATCTGGGAATCTCTTCCAATCCACTAAAAGGCACTTTGTCAGAAACAAGTATTCCCAAGAGATGGGCATACTCCTCCAACATAGGTATAAGCTGATAATCGAGAAAAGTAAAGCAACAGTAGAGAGGGTCATGGAACTGAACCAACACACTCAAGAGTCCTTCAACCACATCAGCAGATAAGATAGGCAGAAGCTTCCCATGACGTTGTCTGAAGTCCAAGGGATCTAATACAACAGATGGTAGCTTCCTTAACTCTTTCAAATTGGGACATCTGAAACTATACTTCTTAGTTTTCTTTCATCCATAATCCTGGGTCTGAAAATATTTGCAAATAAGACCTCAGTTCCTTGAATTTTTTTCGTGTGATGAATGTTATGATGCGCATGAATGCATGAATGCAACAATCACAAATAATGGATCATACACGAGGCAAACAAACAAAGGTCAAGGGATGAATCAAGTCATTGTCAAGTTCAATCATCCATTTTGGTGGATTATGGTTTTCACCTTATCAATACCAAAGTTACAATGATATTGACAAGACTTGATTGGATCAACCAAGAATCAATTGTTTGTTATGAGTCACAAGCATGAAGTCTGGGTAAGAACCATCCCAATGGAGTGAACTAAGGATAAAGACATGTAGATCATGTTCTAAAAAAAGTTCCCAAAGTCTTTATTCCATCTATCGGATATTACAGGTTAGGATGACTGACTCATCAACCCATAATATTCTCATGAGAAACTCGTCTGAGTGTAGTATCACGTAACAACTGTTATCAGCCAAGATGGGTTAAATGTTCTACGATCCTTAGCTTCTCGAACCGTAAATCAAAGATAGTAATGCCTAACCACAAATGACTTATGTGACATTCATAACTCCAAAAGGGTCTCCACTTGGTAGATGGTTCTTAAGCAAACTTGTTAAGGCCTACTCCGCGCAAGTCGAACATGACTATACCATCCTCTTATCTTAATTGCACTCAAGTTCGTGTTAGAACTTATCTCACCACTCAGAGATCACCAAGCATAACAAGCAGATTATATCATACAAACAAATATACATACATCAAATATACAATTATATCCACATAAAAAGTAGGCTAAATCCACTGAGGACTACTCCCAAACAATGTCTCCACTTAATTTTTGTAGTAGTAAATTATTGATCATCAAACTATGGATAAGCTAGACGTCAATAAAACCAGAGTTGCCACCGCGCTTTTATTGTTTCCAAGGGAAAAGGGAAAAGTACGAACAAACCCCAAAAGATAAGAAGTTTTCAAATCAAAACTAATAAAATGCCAGAGATTACAGGTAAGGGGTTGGTTACACAAAGGGAAGGTGTTAGCACCCAAAGCGTCCTAGGTACTCATAGGGAGCCCTTTTTATGTGCATATGTGTTTTTGTGTTTGACAAGACCTTCAGACTTGTGCCTACGTACCAACATAAAAATGAGGGATCAGAACCTCGCAGTTCGTGGTATCAATTTCAAAATGAATGTATTGCTTTTAACAAAAATTTAAGTTTAACAAAGGTATAAAATGCCTAAATTGATTTGAATGAGTGTTACTTTTTTTTGGCTTTTGAAATTTTAAGTCAAGTATAGTTAAGTTTATTTACAAGTTTGATTAAGAAAAGGAGTTTGAAAATGCAATGGCATAAGGCCAATGTTTCTAATTTGCAATATGGTCTATGTTTTGAAAACAAACACAAGTAGAGAATATTTTAAAAGGAGGGAGAGATTTTGAAATTAAAGAAATGGGGAGGAGATAAAGAGACTAATCCTAAGCACAAATTTTAAAGTTATGAGTTGAAAAGATCTGACCACTAGGTTGCAATCCAATAGACAAGAATGTCATATAAAAACCCAAATTTCCCTTGTACTTTAGAATCAAGCAACATCAATACACAAATAGCAATGGGAAGACTCCAAAGATGGCATTAGGCACAAGTTCAAAATAACAACTTCACTATGATCATGTAGAACATGAACTCAAATGGATCTTCAAATCTGTATCAGATGAATGTTCACTTCACCAGCAATTGGTTTCATGAAGGTTGGCATTGGCCAAGACCTTTGTATAGGGAGTGTTGCCTAAATTCTAAGTACAATAGTCTCAGATCAAACCTACAGTCAACACAAAGATATTTTTTAGGGATTTTTGTTCTTATTTTGTACATTAAGGTCGACAGACAACATAAACAAACAAGTATATATAAACACAATATATCACAAACTATGGCACAAGTGGGAAAAGTGAAAATGGGATTAATTAAACAAATTGAATGGTATGAATAATGACAAATGAATTAAAACCTCAAAATTAAAGTGTATAAAAGTAAATGACTTGAAATTAAGTGTTAGTTGTTAGTTAATTAGAAGTTAGTATTGCTTTTGCCTTGTTTTTTTTTTTAAGTCATTCTTTGGAGAACACTCAATCCACTTATCACAAGCATGTATCCTTGAACCAAGACATATTTCAAAGGAAGGAAAAAAGGCCAAATTTCCACACAATACCATGAAAGAGGGGAGACTTACAATCTCACTTACTAGAATGCTATGCCTTTTGTGTCACAAATTTAGCACTATGTTAAGCAATCGTAATTGGACTTATGTAGAAGTCACAATTATTTGAGGTCGAGTAATAGAATTTTGGTGTTAATGCATGTTAGATACAAATTATAATGGACTATGCTTGTGAAATATACCATACACAAAAAGAATATGCAAAATGGTGGACCTAATCTCATCCATACTCATGTTGATTTTGCAATCAACTAGCCTTAGGATATAAAGATATCATAGGTCCATGACATGAATGAATAAAGAAGGGGAATGAGATGAAGATGGAAGGGGAATGGATCAATCACAAATTGGGCAAAGGAGGACGTTTACCAAATTAAGACTATTCATTCATTTGGGGAGATGGAATGTACATTCCATCAATCCCCTAAATCCAATGATCTTACGCTAAGAATGTTAAATCATCCCTGACCAAAGCCCAACAACACAAGTCAAACTCAACAAGTTAACTAAAATGGTTCTACACGATTTATTTGGCATTTAAAGAATTTAAAATAATCAAAATATGCATTAATTAAATAAATGGTTGGTCAATTTCCTAAAACCTCATCAAAACACCAAAGAAACGGCCATGAGATTTATCATACATCAAACAAGGTTAAAGGACCTTAGAGAAGAAATTTCATAATTTTTGGAAACTTAAAAGTATTTTAAACAATTAAAAATATTCAAAAAATCAATTAAATGATTAAAAATATTAATGATGATCCAAAAAATAATTTTAATTCAGAAAATGAAAGAGGATTTATTTAAATTTTTTTGGGACCAATATTAAAATTAATATGAATTAATGAAAATAACACAATTAAATGAAAATCAAATAATCAGAAAAACGTGGACCACTTGATCTCCCTCATTAATTAAGGTGGCAAATCAAGGGGCCACAGACGCGCGTTCCATTGTGGATTTGAGTCAGTACGCCACAAACAAGGTATTCAAAACTAACACTCGTGATTAGATTAATTCAAACAGATCATGTGGCTCTGGACCATGCCAACTCACCACCGGAGCAAACCTCCAGTCACCTTCTCAGGCGAGCCTCAACGGACTGAGCATGAATCTGACCTCAATTTATCCTAACTCCAAGTATCTTGAGAGATACATGGAGTTGAAATTTGAGGTGCATGATCTGAGTTGCTTCGATTTGATCTCAAAGTAACTGAATCTTGTTACCTACATCGATAAGACTTCATACAACCATGGAACCAAGAGAGATATGGAGAATTGAGTAAGAACTGAAGAGATGAAAAATTATGGAAAATACCTTCAATGCAATTTAGAATTCGATTTCTCTTGCTTTGATTCTTGCTTGATCTCACCTAGGAAGCTTCCAGAAGTAGACTAGAATCAACTAGAGGCCTTGGATCCCTGTAGTTTTGAATTTCAAAACAGTGAGATTCAAACTTAATTTTCAAATAATATTCTCAAGATTATCCTCTCAAATGGAAGGGTGTGGGGTTTAAGAGCAAAGCTAGTGCGAGGGGATCCCAATTTCTGATGCCAAGGGTCTCTATTTATAACTGTAACATATGTTATTTGCACCTTCAAATTTGATTTCCAAATTTGGCAATGGATGATGCATGCTTGCATGGGCGTGTACAAGCCCATGAAGTCACTTTCTTAGTTCCATAATCAAGTGTGAATAAGTATGAAATCAACTTGGAATGCAAGGCAAATGTGTATGGTTGTTTGAAGTTTTGATTTTGCCAAATGATGATGCCATGTTCAAGCCATGTGCAGACCATTCAAATCTTATTCAAAATGGATAAAATTGGACTTTTTGGAAAGATTAGATCAAGAGGAACAACTCTCATGTTGAACACATTTCCATTTGAAGCTTGTATCATGGTGAATTTTGAGGTGGAAGTTTGGAAATTTTAACATATCAAAACTTTTTCTAAGTGTCAAGCCATATGTTCACTTATTCTACCTTGGCTAACTTTTGATGTTAGATTCAAATTAGAAAAGTCCCTTCATCAAAGTTGTAGATCTTTCAAAGTCCATCAAAATGGTAATAAATGTACATCTTTTGGATTTGATATGAAGGATTTATGCATTCACTACGCCAAATAAGGGAAAAGAGGGCGCTTTTTTTGGCCTATAACAGCGCTTTAAAGCGCCCTCAAATCTGGCGCTGGCATAGGTAAAGACAACGCTTTTTTTCCTGGTGAAAGCGCTGTCTAAAGTGGCTCTTTAAGCCCTTTAAGGGCCACTTTAGAGGGCGCTTTTTAAAGAAAGCGCCCTCTAAAGTGGAAACATTTAAGGGTTTAGAGGGCGCTTTTACTGGAAAGCACCCTCTAAAGTGGAAACTTTTAAGGGTTTAGAGGGCGCTTTTACTGGAAAGCGCCCTCTAAAGTGGAAATTTAAAGGGTTTAAAGGGCGCTTATTTTGGGAAGCGCCCTCTAAAGTGGGTGGTTATTTAATTTTTTTTTTTTAAAAAGCGCTATGTTTATTTATTTATTTTAGACAACCTGTATATTGAAGTAGTACACCCAAAACTGTATAATTTGAAGCCTTTTTTCACACATTGCATTCAACAAGCCTTATATACAACAATCCATACATATACAACAATCCACTGATATATAATCGTTTAACTTCTAAAGATTCTAAATATATAACCAATTCATAACTTAAAAAGAAATAAAACTAAGTAGCAAAAGCATCTCTGAGATGTATGTTTTTTTTGCTAGCAGCAATCTTCTTAGCAACAACCTCTTTTTGTTCAATATCAATAGCATGAACCTAAAATATCATAAAATTAGTTAGGTGAAGTATAAGATCAAGAATTAACATTTTCTATGCATAAATATCATATAATTGTGTTTATACCTTTTTTTTTATGCAACTGACTCGATTTGCTGCGTAATCCCCTTATATTTTGGTCCCTTATCTTTTGAAGATAGAATTGATATTTGTTTAGATGGACATGTTCCATTGTCGTAGAGGGATACTTTCAAATATCCAGCATCATCATCTACGCGAATGAGGCTTGACGACAATGGAACATCTCCATCTAAACAAATATCAATTGATACTTTCAAGTATCCCTTGCCCCTTGCACGAATGATTGACTTCATAATAGCCATTTTACCTGTAATAAAGAAAACAATTAAAATCATTTGACCTGTACCTTTTTCACTAAGTTCTCTTTCTTTTCTTGGTTGGAATATGTTCTACATGTCTCTTAACAACACGGACGGTTGGATTGATCCAAATACCCTCATTATGATCATTTCTAATATATGAATCATTTGATATAATATTCTCATCTTGATCATTTCTGGTAAACGATTCAATCTCAACATCAATATCACCTTGATCTCCAGTGTTTTCATCAATTACTTTGTTGGAAAAAAGAACTATAGACCATTTCGTACTTTTCGGATCATTGACATAGAACACTTGTCTAGCTTGAGAGGCTAGAATAAAAGACTCATCTTTGTATCCCACCCTATTAAGATCTACTTGCAAAAATCCTGACTTATCCATTCGAATGCCGTTATTATTTTCAACCCACTTGCAACCAAATATAGGAATCTGAAACTTCTCATAATCAAACACCCAAATGCGCTCGATAACACCAAAATACGACAGATTTGCAAATTTGGGGTTTAAGTCCTTCACACTTGATATGTGCATTGCTTCAGCTACCACGGTGACACCACTATTCTGCATAGTACTTTTATCATCTTGTTCTTTGGTATAAAATGTGTATCCATTAATCGCGTATGCGCTATAAGAAAAAACATGGAAACTTGGACCATATGCTAAGCATCTCAACCTTTCTGTTATTGAAGCGGGATCTGAATAATACTTTGAATAAATATGATCCTTAAACCAAGGTATAAAACATCGATTGTGCTCTCGTACTATCCAATTTTCATTTCTATTGGGATTTAAACCTCGGAGAACATCCTTGTGAATTTCAACATACGGCTCAACCTCATTCTCATTGTGCAGAACATACAAATGCACTTGATCCCGTTCGACCCTTGATACTGCCACGATTTTATTTCCAATTAGATTTTTTCCTTCTTTCTTTTCGACAAGCTGAGACTTGGGGAGTCCGATTGACTGAACATTAGACAAATATTCAGTACAAAACTCAATCGCTTCTTCAACAATGTATCTTTCAACCATACAACCTTTTGGTCGACTTCGGTTCTTCACGTACCCTTTTAATATTTTCATATAACGTTCAACAGGGTACATCCATCTCATATAAGCTGGTCCACACAATTGTGTCTCTTTCACAAGATGAACAACTAGATGTACCATTATGTCAAAAAATGATGGAGGAAAAAACATTTCAAGCTCACACAAAGTAATAACGATTTCTTTTTGCAACATTGGTAAGATCGCAGGATTGATCACCTTACTGCAAATTGACTTGAAGAAAGAACACAATCGTATGTATCTGCGCCACTATAGTTTGAGGCATAGGTCGTACTATCCCCCGGTTCAACATTCTCGTTACTTTTCTCACCATGCAAATTCCAACATGTATAACTTCGATCAATTCCATGCCTCATTAGATGCGATGTCAACTGAACTGCGTCAACCCGTTTCCCATAACAACAACCCAAGCAAGGACATATCATTCTACTGGGGTCTTCGGTGTGCGCAACGGCAAACTTAACGAATTCTGATACCCCATTCTCGTACTCTCTCGACAATCGATTGGAAGACATCCATGTATTATCCATTACTAATTAGAATAAACAAAAAACAATTTCAGAAGAGAAACCAAAAATGGGATGAGACAAAACAATTTCGCTTTATTGAGTTAGTCTCTGTGCAGGGCATTCATGTCTCCATTTACTCTATCAAATAACATCCATACCTAAACTTCTTAAGTTACTAGCTACGCTATGTACGCTAAGTTACTAGAATCAAAGGTTTCTAATGTCTCTATAATGCAACCATAACCGAACCCTAACAACAGTCTTTGAATGTGATTCATAGCGATATCAAATTCAGCAATTTAAAAACCAACCGTCAATTGCCTAATAAACCCAAACTATTTAAATGACTATGAATATTGAAACTTTACAGGTCGAAACAAACGTAGCATAGACAACAATAACATAAAACTGAAATGGGGCAAAGCTAAAACAAACCAATAGTGCAAGTAATAATGTATGCATCGTGTACCTTTGATTGGTAGAAGGAGGAAACGTCGTAGTTCTAACAGAGGTGGAAGGAGAACGCCTTAGAAGTAGCGAAAATCGTAGCAGTGAGAACCCTAACGTGAAAAAGAACGAAAATAACAGAGAGTGAAATAACAAAACGCGCAGTATGTTATAATTTTAATGTTTACTAAAGGGGACCTTAGAGGGCGCTTGTGGAAAAAAAGCGCCCTCTAAAGGGGGCCTAAGACGGCGCTTATGGAAGCGCTCTCTAAGGCTTTCCAGAAGCGCTTTATAAACTGGAAATTCACATGGACTTATAACAGCGCTTTATTAAAAGCGCCCTCTAAGGGTAACCTTAGAGGGCGCTTTCTAAAAAGCGCCATGTATTATTGTCCCTCTATCTCCTCCTTATTTTTTCGCTTCACCTTAGAGGGCGCTTTATTACAAAAGCGCCCTCTAAAGTGCGCTGTCTATTGCTCCTTATTTTTTCGCTTCACTTTAGAGAGCGCTTTTGTAATAAAGCGCCCTCTAAAGTGCACTGTCTATTGCTCCTTTTGGCGTAGTGATTTTTGAAGTTGAGGAAAATCACTTGTTCAATGATATTAGTCCAAAATGACATATAATGTATCCTCATATCACATGCTCATAAAAGTTTAATTAGCTCTCCCTCCAAACATTGAAATTGAAGTCGACACCTTGAATTTATCGTGCAACTTGGAAATCTTTCATCCTATAAAAATTGAGCAAGTTATGGCCTTGGGAAGTTGACTTCCAAATTAGGGTTTAGACAAAATGAGCTACTTTCTTTCACCATAAAAAATAACTTGCCAAGCAAAACTAGCTCTACACCTAAACATGAAAGTTGTTTGGAATGTCATTTAGAGTAACATTTATCTTGGAATCATTTTCATATGATAAAAGTTGTAGGAGATAGGGTCTAGGGGACCCCAGTTTTGATTAGATTAATTCCTCTGGTCAACCACCATCAACCATATTGATAGCTAGCAATTCTCTTAACTTTTGGGACTAATGGGAGATAATATATGAATAATATAATATAATTTTAGGTGTCCCTTGAAATATTTGACCAATTGTTGAAGAGGCTTGGTGAAGTTACACAAGATACCCAGATGAACAAGGGTTTCCAAGGCAAACCAATGCCAAACTCTTGATGATTTCTTGATCAAAATAAAATGTGAATCTCATAGGGACTCATATATTATGTCTAAAGCCATTGTGGACCAATCTTGATTGAGCTCTTGGCAATGAGGGTCTTAAACCCTAGATGTGAACTTGATAGTTCAAAGGTAATCATGTGCCTTACCTACAAAATAGTTAGACAAATGCAAAGCCATATTTTTGGTCCTTTGGTTAGTAAACATGATAAAATACAAAGTATGATACAATCAAATGGTGCTTGATGATCTCTCCCAATACAAACCCAATGAATGAGGGGTAAGGAGGATTCCAAGGTGTGATCCCAATGCTAATGCATATGATGAGATTGCATGAGGGATCTTAGGGTAAAAATTGTGGTCTTACAATGAGCAGAACAAAGATATCTTCAAAAGCATAAATGCTACTGGCCTGAGAAAAAACGATAGCTCTACCAATGAGGAAGTCAGAATCCAACCTAAGAATACCCCCCTTCTTAACCAAATGAGCATCAATCTCAAATTTCCTTAGATGAAAAGCTTTACCTTTGTTAGATACAAGCATACCCAAGAGATATACATACTCCTCAAATCCACTAAAAGTTACTTTATTAGATAGACATGAGATCTGGGAATGTCCTCTACTCCACTAAAATTTACGTTGTTAGATACATGCATACCCAAGAGATAGGCATACTCCTCCAATGTAGGCACAAGCTGATAATTAGGAAAAGTGAAGCACCGACAGAGAGGGTCATAAAACTGAACCAAGACACTCAAAAGTCCTTCAACCACATCAGTAGATAATACACACAAAAGCTTCCCATGACGTTGCTTGAAGTTCACGAGATCTAATACAAAGGATGACAATTTCCTTAGCTCTTCAAATCGGGACATCTAAAATTGTACTTCTTAGTTTTACTTCGGTTACAATCCGTGGTCTGAAAATATTTTCAAATAAGACCTTAGTTTCCTAGAAATGTACTTTTTTATGATGACTGTTATGATGCGCATGTATGCATGAATGAAACAATCACAAACAAGAGATCACACACCAGGAAAATACAAATAAAGGTGAAGGGATGGATCAAGTCATCATAAGATCAATCATCCATTTTGGTGGATTATGGATTTCACCTTATCAATCCCCCATGTTCCATTGATATTGATGAGACTTGACCAAATCAACCAAGAATGTAAAGGCTTGTTGCGAGTCAAGAGCATGGAGTCAGGTTAAGAACCATCCCAAAGGAGTGTACTATGGATAAAAACTTGTAGATCATGTTCTAAGAAATTCTCAGAATCTTAATCCCATCTATCGAATATTATAGGTTAGGATGACTGACTCATCAACCCGTAATATTCTCAAGAGAGACTCGTCTAAGTGTAGTATCGCATAACAACTACTATCAAGTCTACACCAGAACAGTCTCCACACTACATCCTAAATAGGCCAAATTGGGGTAAATGTTCTATATTCCTCAGCTTCTTAGACTCCTAGATCAGAAATGTAATGCCTATCCATGATTAACTCGTGTGACATCAATAATTCTAAAGGGGTCTCCACAAGTAGATGGGTCTCAAGCCAACTTGTTAATGACTACTACAACCAAGTTGAACATGACTATACCATCCTCCTATCTTAATTGCACTCAAGTTCAGGTTAGAACTTATCTCACCACATAGAGATCACCAAGCACAATATACAAATTATATCACACAAACAATATATACAAACAAAAAAATATAAAAGTATATACATATAAGAAGTAGGCTAAACCCACTGAGGACTACTCCCCAGCAGAGTCACCACATAATTTCTATACCGGGAAATTCGTGACCATCAATCTATGGATAAACTTGACGTCAGTAAAACCAGAGTCTCCACCGCACTTTTATTGTGCCCAAAGGAAAAGGGAAAAGTACGAACAAAACCCAAAGATAATAAGTTTTCAAATCAAAACTAATAAAATGCCAAAGATTACAGGTAAGGGGGTTGGTTACCCAAAGGGAAGGTGTTAGCACCCAAAGTGTGCTAGGTACTCCTAGGGAGCCCTTTTTTGTGTGCATATGTTTTTGGATGTAAATGATGTTTAATAAAATAGAGAGTGTGCGGATGAGAAAATGAATTCATTGATTATATTTTTGCGTTTGACAAGTCTTGTGCCTACGTACCAACATAAAAATGAGGGATCAAAACCCCGTAGTTCGTGGTAAAAATTTCAAAGAAGTTGGTCAATGAGGTAGTTAGTTATTTTTGTATTTTTAAACTTAAGTTAATATGGTTAAGTTTATTTACAAATTTGATTTAAGAAAAGAAGTTTTAAAAATTCAATAGCATAAGGCCAAAGTTTCTAATAATTAAAACATATCTATGTTTGAAATTACAACCAAAGAATATTTTTGAAAAGAGGGACAAGTTTTGAAATTAAATAAGTGGGAGGAGATGAAGAGACTATCCTAAGCAAAATTTAAACGTTAAAATTTAAAATATTTGACGAATGGGATGAAATCCACAAACAATAATGTCATATAGAAACACATTTTCCTTTGGACTTTAATCAAGCAATAAGCACTAATAAATGAGTAATATCCAGATATTACGAAGATCCAGACATTAAATAAAGTTAGCCATATCCAAGCAAGTATCCCAATAGCTAGCAATCTTCAAATTTCTTCCATTGTATCAGATGAAATATTCCTTGGTTGACTCAGAACAAAACATCAGACATAGACAATAATATCAAAATAACAATAAAATAGAAAAACAGAGTAGCAGATGAATTAATGGAACTCAAAGGTCTTGCATCAGATGAAGGCAGTTCAAGATAGCGCAATCTCAAATGTTGGCATTGGCCAAGTCCTTTAGCATAGGGAATGTTACCTAATTCTAAGTCGAAAATCTCAAATCAAGTCCAACAGTCCACCAAATGTTTTTTAGGTTTTTGTATTGTTATTAGGTTTTTTAAGGTCCTAAGACCACAAACAAAATAAAAGCAAGCAACCAATATATACAATCACAAGGTATGGCTCAAATGAGAAAAGCGAAAATGACTTGAAACATAAACAAGTTGTATTAAATGTAAATGACAATGAATGATAAAGGTTAGTCAATGGTTAGTCAAATATTAGTGTTGAGTTTTAATTGATTCAATTCATTCTTTGGAGAACACTCAACTATTCATTCATAAGTATGAATCCTTAAACCAATACATCGTCCTAGAGAAGGGCTCCAACTTGGATAATTCAACAAGTATCACACTAGCTCTCATGAAAGGAAAAAATGTCAAGTTTCCACACAATGCTAATGGGAGACTTACAATCTCACTCACTAGAATGCTATGCCTTGAGGGTCAAATTTAGCTCTATGTTACGCAATCATAATTGGACTTATGTAGAAGTCACAACTATCTGAGGCCGGGCAATAAAAATATAGGTGTTAATGCATGTTAGAGATTTGGTACAAAGAACCAAAATCCTAAAACATACCACACACTAAAAGAAAATGGGAGGGACCTATCTCAGTCAACCTTATATTGATTCATCTGATACAAGGTCATTGATGAATCAATTAGCATTTAGACATAAAGAGATTTCATGGGTCAAATGAAGTAATTGGGAAGGATAAGGATGAAGATGAAGATGGAGGGGGAAATAGAAACACAAATTGATCACGAGAGGAATTTTATCTGATCAATACTATCCATTCAATTTAGGGGATGAAATGTACATTTCATCAGCCCCCTAAATCCAATAGTATTGGTCAAACAAAAGTCAAATCAACCATGACCAAGACCGAAACAGAAAGTCAAACATCACAAGACCAATTAAATGGCTCAACACAAATTTTAAACAATTAGTCAATTAATAATCAATTTTAAAATGAATTTAAATGCATTTTAAACGGACAAAACCTCAAATCCCTTTAAAACACCAAATAAATGACCAAGGTATTTATCCAAGGTCAAATAAGGTCAAAGGACCTTAGTCAACAAATTTCACAATTTTTAGAAAGTTAAAAGTATTTTAAAACAATTAAAAATATGCATAAAAAGATTTAAGTCATGAAAAATACCAAAGATAATCCAAAAATATTTTTAATTCAAAACATGGAAGAGAAAAATATTAAAAAAGTTTTAGGGAAAGTTCCATATTTTTTGGGTTAAAAATAAAATTTCTATGAATTAAAAAAAATAAAGCTATTAAATGAAAAATCAAAAAATAAAATATAATTCAAGAAAACAAGGGCCATTAGATCTCCCTCATTAATTGAGGTGGCAGATTTGATGACCAAGCGCATGCGTTCCACGAAAGACCATAGTCAATGCGCCACACTGTAGTGGTAAATTTATGACCCTCGAGCTATGGATAAGCTAGACGTCAAATAAACGAGAGTCGCCACCGCCCTTTTATTGTTTCCAAGGGAAAAGGAAAAAGTATGAACAAAACCCAAAAATAAGAAGTTTTCAAATCAAAACTAATAAAATGCCAGAGATTACAGATAAGGGGGTTGGTTACACGAAGGAAAGGTGTTAGCACCCAAAGTATCCTAGGTACTCCTAGAGAGCCCTTTATTGTGTGCATATGTGTTTTGTACAAATGATGTTTGTAAACAAATGGAACAGGGGGATGAGAGAAGAATTCATTAATTATATGTTTTTATTTGACAAGACCTTCGGACTTGTGCCTACTTACCATAATAAAAATGAGGGATCAAAACCTCGTAGTTCGCGGTATCAATTTCAAAGTGGATGCATTGTTTTTAACAAAAATTTAAGTTTGAAAGGAACAAGAGGCCTAAAAAGGTTCGAATGAGTGTTAGTTCTTTTTGGATTTTTGAAAATTTTAAGTCAAGTATAGTTAAGTTTATTTACATCTTGGATTAAGAAAAGAGTTTTAAAATGCAATGGCATAAGGCCAAAGTTTCTAGTTTGAAAAATGGTCAAAGTTTATAAAAAGAACACAAGCAAAAAAGATTTTTAAAATGAGGGAGAGATTTCGAAATTAAATAAATGGGGAAGAGATGAAGAGACTAATCCTAAGCACATATTTAAAAGTTGAGAGTTGAAAAGATCTGACCAATAGGCTGCAATCCAATAGACAAGAATGTCATATAGAAACCCAAATTTCCCTTGGACTTTAGAATCAAGCAATATCAATAAGTAAGTAGCAATATGAAGAGCAAGGCATCAAATAAACATATCCACATACAAGCTTAGCAACTCCTTGATCTTGTTCAAAATTTTCCCATGTGGCAGATGAGTTCAAAAGATGGCATAATCTAAGAGTTCAAAATAACATCTTCATAATGATCATGTTGCAAATGAATTCAAATGGGTCTTCAATATTGTATCAGATGAATGTTTACTTCACAAGCACTTGGTTTCATGAAAGTTGGCATTGGGAGGGTTACCTGAATTCTAAGTCCAATTGTCTCAGATCATTAGTTGCACTTGTTTTTTAGAGTTTTTGTTCTTAGTAAGTACATTAATGGTCAAAGACCACACAAACCATCACAATATATACAATCTCAATATATCACAAAAATATGGTCCAAATGGACAAAGGAAAAATGACATTAACATAAACAACTAGAATGGTACGAATAATGGCAAAATGAATAAAGTATTGCTTTTGTTTTAAGTCATTCTTTAGAGAACACTCAACCCACTTATCACAAGCATGGATCCTTGAACCAAGACATCTTCCAAAGGAAGGAAAAAAGGCCAAGTTTCCACACAATACCATGAAAGATGGGAGACTTACCATCTCACTAACTAGAATGCTATGCCTTTTGTGTCAAAATTTACCGCTATGTTAACCAATCGTAATTATACATATGTAGAAGTCACAACTATTTGAGGTCGGGTAATAGAATTTTGGTGTTAATGCATGTTAGAGACATAGTATAATGGACTATTCTCACAAAACATACCACACACAAAAAGAATATGCAAAGTGGAGGACCTAATCTTTTCCATACTTATGGTGATTTTGCAATCAACTAGCCTTAGGATATAGAGATACTATAGGTCCATGACATGAATGCATAGAGAAAGGGAATGAGATGAAGAGGGAGGGGGCATTGATCAAACACAAATTGGACAAAGGAGGACTTTTACCAAGTTAAGATCATTCATTCATTTTGGGAGATGAAATGTGCATTCCACCAATCCCCTAAATACAATGATCTTAACCTAACAAAGTCAAATCGACCTTGACCAAGGCCCAACAACACAAGTCAAACTCACAAAGTCAATTAAAATGGCTCTACACAATTAATTTGGCATTTAATCAATTAAATATAATAAAAATAATGCATTAAATTAAATATGGTTGGTCAATTCCTAAAACCTCATCAAAACACCAAAGAAATGGCCATGAGATTTATCATAGGTCCAACAAGGTCAAAGGACCCTGGAGAACAAATTTCATAATTTTTAAAGACTTAAAAGTATTTTTAAACAATTAAAACTATTCACAAAATAAATTAAATCTTGAAAAATATTAATGATGATCCAAAAAATAATTTTAATTCAGAAAATGAAAGAGAATTTTATTTAAATATTTTTGGTGAAACTCTTTTTTTATATCAATAATAAAATTAATATGAGTTAACAAAAATAGAAGAAATAGAAAAAAAATCAGATAATCAAAAAAACGTGGACCACTTGACCTCCCTCATTAATTGAGGTGGCAAATCAAATGGTGAGAAACGCGCGTTCCATGGTGCACGCTACTCAGCGTGCTACACACTTGGTCATCACAAGCAACGTCCCTGATTAAAACATTTTGAATCCATCCAATGGCTCAGAACACTTCCAGCTCGTCGCTGGAGCCAAAGGAGGACATGATCTTAAAGGAAAATGGTGTAGATCACGAATATCACCTCAATTTAACCTAACTCCAAATATATATAGAGATTCGCAGAGTTGATTTTGAGGTGTGTGAACTGAGTTGCTTCGATTTGACGTCAAAGCAACTCAATCTTATTGCCTACATTGGTAGGACTTCAAACAACCAAAGATCCAAGAGAATTGATGAGAACTGAGAGAAAATCGAAGAGAAGAAAAATCTGGAAAAATATCTTCAATGCTGTGCAGAAATGGATCTCTCTTGTTTCAATTCGTGCTTGATCTTGCTTGTGGAGCTTGGAGAAGTAGATTAAGAATGATACAAAGCTTTAGATCCTGGAGTTTTTGAATCTCCAAACAGTGAGATTCAAACTCAAATTTCAATTGAAATTTATCAGGTTTTCCTTCGAATTGAGAGGGTTTCAATGGTTGGAGGAAAAGTTGGCGTGCAAGGTCCTTCAAACTAAAGCATTGGACCTCTATTTATAGCAAATGGTATGTGTTATTTGCACACTTGAAAATATTTCCAAAATTGGCAATGTGAGGTACAGGCTTGCATGGCCATGTGAAGGGCCATGAAGCAACTCAAATAGGTCCAAGATAAACTCAAACGAGGTATGAATGAAGATTGCATTTCAAGGAAAAGATATTCTAATGTTTGAAGCATGATTCTTGTCAACTGATACAACCCTGTTCAAGCCATGCCCAGACCCCTCAATCATTGTCCAAAATGAGTTAATTTGGACTCTTTGGAAAGGTTAGATCAAGAAGAACAACTCTCATTTTGAACACTTTTCTATTTGGAACATGTATCATGATGAATTTTGAGGTGGAAGTTTGGAAATTTCAACATGTCAAAATATTTTCTAAGTGTCAAGCCATATGTTCAATTATTCCACCTTGGCTAAATTTTTATGTGAGCTTCAAATGAGAAACATTTCTTTATCAAAGTTGTATCCCTTTCAAAAACCTTCAAAATGGTCACAAAGTTTACATCATTTGGATTTGGGATGAATGAGTTATACATTTTTGAAGTTAAGGAAAATCACTTGTTCAATGGTATTGGTCCAAAATGACCTATAATATATCCTCATATCACATGCTCATAAAAGTTGAATTAGCTCTTCCTCCAAACATCAAAGTTGAAGTAGGAACATTTAATTTGATTTTGCAACTTGGAAATCTTTCATCTCATAAAGATTGAGCAAGTTATGGTCTTGGTAAGTTGACTTTCAAATTAGGGTTTAGACAAAATGACCTATAATGTTTCAACATAAAAAATAATTTTTCATGTAAAACTAGATCTAGACCTCAACATGAGAGTTGTTTTTAATGTCATTTAGAGTAACTTGTCTCTTGGAATAATTTTCATATGAGGAAAATTGTAGGATATAGGGTCTAAGGGAACGAGTTTTGATCAGATGAATTCATCTGACCAACCTCCATCAACCAACTTGCTAACTTGAAACTATCTTGACTTTTTGGGCTCATGGTAGATCATATATGCATAATATGATGAATTTTGAAGTGTACCTTGAGAAGTTTGACCAATTGGTGAAGAAACTTGTTGAAGAAGTTACTCAAGATACCCAAATGAACTAGGGTTTCCAATGCAAACCAACTCCAAACTCTTGAAGAAATATTGATCCAAATAACATGGAGAGATAATGAGGAATCATATATGATTTTTATAGCCATTGTGGATCATTCCTTGGTTGAGCTCTTAGCAATGAGGGTATTAAACCCTAGATGTGAACTTGATGGATCAAAGGTGATCAAACCCTAGGTGTCTTGTGTGACTTCTTCAACAACTTTCTTCAACAATTGATAAAATATTTAAATGGATACTTGATATTACATCTTATTACACATATATGATCCTCCATGAGTCCCAAAAATCAAGATAATGTCAAGCTAGAAAGATGGTTCATGGTGGTTGACCAGAGAAAGTCAACTAGTCAAAACTGGGGTTCCCTAGACTCTATCTCCTACAATTTTTGTCATATGAAAATGATTATAAGAGAACGGTTACTCAAATATACATTCCAAGCAACTTTCATGTTGAAGTCTATATCTAGTTTTTCTTGTAATGTCATTTTTTATGGTGAAAGATTATAGGTCATTTTGTTTGAACCCTAGTTAGGGAGTCAACTTCCCAAGACCATAACTTGCTCAGTTTTTATGAGATGAAATCCATTCAAATTGCATTATCAAATTAAAGATGTCTACTTAAACTTTTATGTTTGTTGGAATTTCAAATTCAACTTGCAAATACATGTGTCAAGAGGAAGCATTATAGGTCATTTTGGGCCAATACCATTGAACAAGTGATTCTTCTCAACTTCTAAAATGCATAACTCCTTCATGCCAAATCCAAATAAGGTCAAATTTATGACTAAATTGAATATGCTTGAAAGCAATACAACTTTGATAAAGGAACGTTTCTAATTTGAATTCTATAGAAAAAGTTATTCAAGGTGGAAGAAGTAAACATTTGACTTGGGACTTAGAAAATTTCAAAATATGTTTGATTTTCCAAACTTCAACCTCAAAATCCATTATGATCCATGCTTCAAATGAAAATGTGTTTAATATGAAAGTTGTTCCCCTTGATATCACCTTTCCAAAAAGTCTAAGATCATCTCATTTGTCCAAAGTATGAATGACTTGCGCATGGGTGCTAATTGAAGAACCATTTGGATGATTTCCACTTCCACTTTTCATACGCGATTGCAAGGCCTTTCCACATGATTTCTACGTGGTTTAAACTCAATTTTGGATCAGATTAAATCACTTGATGGGCCTATCACACGCCCATGCAAGCAGGCGAAGGAATTACTTAAAATTTTCCAAAATTGTAAGTGTGTGGAAATCAATCTCGTAGCCTATAAATAAGACCATCATTGCTCAGAATTAAGGACCTCATACCCAAGCTTTGAACCTGCAATCCCAAACCCTCACCATTGAAGGATAAACTTGAATATTTTATTTGAAAATAGAGTTTCAATTCTCCATTTGTTTTGAGATTGAAACTCCAAGAGTCCATACCTTTCATTGATCCTAATCACTTCCAACAAGAATCTGCAGGAAGACCAAGCATAATTTAAAGCAAGATCGTGCCAATCTGAAGCTCCATTGAAGGTGAATTTTCATAATTTTCTTCTCTTCGATTCTCCCTCAATTCTTCACCATTCCTGTTGATTTTTTATTTTTTGAAGTCCTATCAATGTAGGCAAGAAGATTGAGTTGCTTTGAGGTCAAATCGAAGAAACTCAATTCATGATACTCCAAATTCAAATCCCTGTATCTTTTTATATACTTGGAATTGGAGAAAATTGAGGCTAGATTCGTGCTCCTGAGCATTTTTCCTTCAAATTAGTGTATTCACTTTTCGTTTTCCATTGATTTGAGCTTGGACCAGACTGGTGGTGCTCATTGGAGAAGATGACCGGAGATAGGGCTCCGGTGGTGTGCTGGCTTGTCTAGGACAACTGATCTGAGTCTCATGTTCTAATCTCACGCGTCCATTGTGATTACCACACCTGCAACGTGTTTGACTCGTGTACATGTTAAACGGGCGTTCCTGGCCATCTGATCTTCCACCTCAATTAATGAGGGAGATCAGATAGCCCTTATTTATTTGTTTTTTTTAATTTTTCCATTTAATCCATTTATTTTTTTAAATTCAGATTTATTTCATTTTTAATCCAAAAAATATGGGACCTTCACCAAAAAATTTCAAATATTTCCCTCTTTCATTTTCTGAATTAAAATTTGTTTTTGGATTAATTTTGTTATTTTTCATGATTTAATTGTTTTTGTGCATTTTTAATTGTTTAAAAATACTTCTGACTTTTCAAAAATTATGATTTTTTTTGTCTAAGGTCCTTTGACCTTGTTTGACCTAGGATAAATCTCATGGTCATTTATTTGGTGTTTTGAAGAGGTTTTAAGTTTTTGATCAAATATAATTTATATTAAATGCATTTTAATTTAATTTTTAATTGATTAATTGTGTAGTAATTGTGTTGAGCCATTTTTATTGACTTGTGAAGTTTGACTATGTGTTTGGGCCTTGGTCAATGTTGATTTGACTTTTGTTGGTTTAAAATCATTGGATTTAGGGGATTGATGAAATGTACATTTCATCTCCCAAAATGAAAGAATGATTTTAATTTGATAAAATTCCTCCCATGACCAATTTGTGTTTATCTCATCTCCCTTCCCTCTTCATCTTCAATCCCATTCTATCCCATACCTTTATTGACCAATGAAATCTCAATATCCTAAGGCTAATTGGTTCATCAATAACTTTGTGTTAGAGGAACCAATACAAGTATGGATGAGATTAGGTCCATCCTTTGATCTTTTTCTTTTTGAGTCTAGTACGTTTTAGGAGTATGGTTCATTAAACCATATCTATAACATGCATTAACACGAAGATTTCTATTGCCCGACCTCCGATAGTTGTGACTTCTATATAAGTCCAATTACGACTACTTAACATAACGCTAAATTTTTACCCAAAGGCATAACATTCTAGTAAGTGAGATGGTAAGTCTCCCCCCTTTCATGGTATTGTGTGGAAACTTGGCCTTTTTTCCTTCCTTTGGAAGATTTCTTGCTTCAAGGATTCATGCTTGTGAATAGAGGGTTGAGTGTTCTCCAAAGAATGACTTAATCAATTGAAAATCAAAATACCACTAACATCTAATCAACTAAAGTTTGACTAATTTTTTATTAATCTTGCTTTTATTTCCAAGTCACTTACTTTATGCAATTTAAATTTAAGTCATTTACCATTTCGTTTGTCATTTACATATCATTTAACTTGTTTATGTTTATCCCATTGATCAGATCTTTTCAACTCTTAACTTTTAATTTTATGCTAGGATTAGTACTTTCATCCCATCCCACTTCTTATATTTCAAAGTCTCTCCCCCTTTTCAAAAAAACCTTCTTTTCTTGTGATTTCTAAACTTAGACATTGTTGCAAATTAGAAACCTTGGCCTCATGCCATTGCATTTTTAAACTGTTTTCTTAAATCAAACTTGTAAATATACTTAATCATATTTACTTAAAATCTTAAAATTTTAGGCCCCTTTGTGCCTCTCTTAAAATTTAAATTTTTGTTAAAAGCAATTCACTCCCTTTAAAATTGATACCATGAACTACGAGGTTTTGATCCCTCATTTTTATGTTGGTACGTAGGCACAATTCCGAAGGTCTTGTCAAACACAAAAATATAATCAAATGAATTCTTTTCTCATCTCCACACTCTATTAATTGCAAACATCTTTTATACCAAAACACATACACACATAAAAAAGGGCTCCCTAGGAGTACCTAGGACACTTTGGGTGCTAACACCTTCCCTCTGTGTAACTAACCCCCTTACCTGTCATCTCTGGCATTTTATTAGTTTTGCTTTGAAAACTTCTTATCTTTGAGTTTTGTTCGTACTTTTCCCTTTTCCTTTTGAAACAATAAAAGTGCAGTGGTGACTCTGGTTTTATTGACGTTAAATTTATCCATAGTTTGATATGAATTTGCCGCTACAGAAATTAAGTGGCGACTCTGCTGGGGAGTAGTCCTTAGTGGGTTCAGCCTATATTTTTTATGTGTATATAACTGTATATTTGTTGTTTGTATTTATTTGTGTGATATAATCTGCTTGTTGTGCTTGGTGATCTCTGAGTGGTAAGATAAGTTCTAACCAGAACTTAAGTTAAATTAAGATAGGAGGATGGTATAGTCATGTTCGCCATGTATGGGGTAGTCCTTAACAAGTTGGCTTGAGACCCATATACACTCAGTGGAGACTCTTTAGGGTCCGAGAAGCTGAGAATTGTAGAAAATTTAACCCAACTTGGCCTACTTAGGAAGTAGTGCGGAGACTGTTCAAGTGTAGGCTTGATAAAAGTTGTTACATGATGCTACACTGATATAAGTTTCTCTTGAGAATATTATAGGTTTATGAGTTAGTCATCCTAACCTGTAATATCTGATAGATGGAATTAAGACTCTGGGAACTTTTTAGAACATGAGCTACATGTTTTTATCCTTAGTACACTCCTTTGGGATGGTTCTTAACCTGACTCCATGCTCGTGACTCACAATAAACCCTTGATTCTTGGTAGATCCAATCAAGTCTTGTCAATATCAATGGGACTTGGGTATTGATAAGGTGAAAACCATAATCCCCCAAAATGGATGATTGTGTGTGATACCTTATTTGTGATTGTTGCATTCATGAGCATCATGACATTCATCACATGAAAAAATAACTTCAAGGAACTGAGGTTTTATTTGCAAATATTTTCAGCACATGGATTATGGACGAAGGAACACTAAAAAGTACAGTTTCAGATGTGCCGGTTTGAAAGATCTAAGGAAGCTATCATCCTTTATATTAGATCCCTTAGACTTCAAGCAACATCATGGGAAGCTTTTATCTTTGTTATCTGTTCATGTGGTTGAAGGACTCTTGAGTGTGTTGTTTCAGTTTTATGATCCTCTCTACCGTTGCTTCACTTTTCCCGATTATCAGCTTATGCCTATGTTGGAGGAGTATGCCCATATCTTGGGAATACCCGTTTCTGACAAGGTGACTTTTAGTGGATTAAAGGAGATTCCCAGATCTCATCTTATAGCTGAAGCTCTTCATTTGAAAAAGTCTAAGATTGAGGCTTATTGGATGAAGAAAGGAGGAATATTTGGGTTGACTTCTGAATTTATCATAGGAAAATCTATTGTCATTGCTCAAGCCAGTAGTGTGGATGCTTTTGAAGTTATCTTTCTGTTGCTCATCTATAGTTTGGCTTTGTACCCTAACATTGACGATTTTGTTGATGTTAATGCCATTATAATATTCTTGATTAGGAATCTTGTGCCTAATTTGTTGGTTGATATGTACTTCTCTTTGAATTTAAGGAATTCTAAAGGTGGTGGAACTATTGTGTGTTGTGTTCGTCTTTTGTACAAGTGGTTTAGTTCATATTTGCCTCAGACACCGGCTTTTGTGGAGAACAAGCAATGTCTACGGTGGTCTCAGAGACTTATGTCCCTCCCTAATGATGATATTGTTTGGTTTGACTCTACATTTAGTAGCTTGGATATTATTGAAAGTTGTGGTGAGTTCTCCAATGTGCCTCTCGTTGGTACACAAGGAGGAATCAACTACAACCCTGCTTTGGCTCGTCGTCAACTTGGGTTCCCCTTGAGATACAAACCTAATAACACATAGTTGGAAGGTCTTTTCTATTAAGAGGGTAAAGACTCCAAAAATTTGAAGCAGAAGATGATACATGTTTGGCATACCGTGCAGAAGAAAGGAAGATTTGAGCTTGGTATGTGCAACTGTGTAGCTTTGGAATGTTACACTATTTGGGTGAAGGAGAGAGCTTTAGAACTGAAGATGATGTATGCTTGTGAGAGACCTATGTCTATGGTTGTGTTTGATCCATAAAATCTCCCTAACCAAGATGTAGAGGAGTTGGAAGATGCACTCACAAAGATGAAGCAAGAGAAAGATATGTGGGAAGAGTGGTTCCATGCTTTGAGCCAAAAGCATGAGGAGTTGAAGCTTGAGTCAAAGGATAAAGATGCGCTTATTGAACTTCTGGAAGGCCAAGCAGTTAAGATACATAGAGAGCTAGAGGGTGCACCTTCCTCTACTATGCCTCAACCTTCCGATGCTTGGAAGAAGATTGTTGACCAGCTTGTCCTCGAGAAAGCTCACATGAGGACATCTTTTGAGTCTTAGATCCGACACATCAGAAGGTAGTACACGCTTGTAGCCAAATTATCTGACACTTTTGTTAGGGGATCCTGTAAGACCCTAATTTTGACCCTAAGATCCCCCATGGTATCATGTTATTGCACAAGTACATTGCCTCAAGGATCATACCATGTTTGTCTCCTTAACCCTAGGGTTGGGACTTGTGTGAGTGTTTTGAGACCAACAAGCATGCTTGTCTTGTATATTATTGCCTTTCTTATTTTATTACTAACTGTAGCGGGGTATTCGTTACCATTAGTGATATTGACTAAATCCAAGGTAAGCCATACAAGTCAAGTCACCACCGCACTTCTATTTATCCAAAGGAATGGTTAGAAAGCGAACAAAAACCTAAAAGTTTTAACAAAAACTAGTAAAAGAAGCAGAGATCTGGGTAAGGGGGTTGGTTATGCAATGGGAAGGTGTTAGGCACCCAAAACATCCTAGGTACTCCTAGGGAGCCCTTTTCATACTTGTGAAGGTTGTTATCTTGTGAAAAATTTGTTTGTGCAAACATGACTGAAGAGATGAGAAGAGAATATACAAGTTTATTTATATTTTGTGTTTGAATGGATGAACCCATTGCCTACGTACCATCTTTAAATAAAGATTAGGATCAAAACCTCGTAGTTCGGGGTAAAAATCTCAAAATGAGTTGGTGAATTGATTGGTCCAAAAGCCTTAAGGTCTTTTGTTATCAAAGGGAGAAAACTCAACCAAACCACAAATCCACCATGTGAGGATAGCTTCAACATGCTAGTGAGGGGTTAACCCTATAATAAGCATGGAAGGCTCATTGTCCATCACTAAGGATATAGGTGAGCATTACATCTACCTCAAGGATAACTGAAACCTAATAGCTAAAGGTTATGAAAAATTTGATTAAGAAAGTGGCCATTGGAACCACAAAAAGCACATTTGAATGGGTTATATTTACCAATTAGAAGTATATACAAAATGGTCAAAGTTGACTTAAAAGGTTCAATTCAAAATAAGTATTACGAAAAGAAAGTTTGAAAATCAAAAGCATAAGGCTTAGGTTTATAATGTTGAAAACAAATGTTAAATGTTTGCACAAAAGTTTTGGCTTGGGTTACAGTGGAGAGAAGAAGAAGAATGGCTAAATCCTAAGCAAAAGAAAAAAGAGAAGGGATAAAGGAATCAAAACCACAATGGAGTTCCTCTCTTAAGATCATATTGATGATCCCAGTAGCTCCTATCCTTTGGAATAAGCAACCACAAAGTATAAGCAACCAAACAAGTCTCACAAGAGATCCTCAATGTATCTTGTTTCTTCCACTTAGATGAACATGGCAATGGTCCTCCAATTAAGCTCAAATGGAAGCTCCTAGCACAAAAGCACACACATCAAAAGTTCCATGAAGTAAAACAAGAATGGACAAGAGTGAGTTTAGAGATTTGGTTCTTCTAATCCATCTTCACCATTAAGATCCTTTTGCTCCAATTTTACATAAGGAAGGCCCTAGAAACTAAGTCCAATTCTCCATTTATTTGCATAGGGAAAGTCCTAGAAACTAAGTCCATTTCTTTGCATTTGGTTCACAATAATCAAACAAAACACAAGCACAATAATAATATATACACAATTATATGCTCAAGTGAGCAAAAGGCAAATGGCATTAACATAAACATGTGCTCAAGTGAGCAAAGAGAAAAGCAAGTGAATAATATGTGCAAGAATAGTAAATTGCATTAAAGTAAATTGCACAAAGTAAATGTTAATTGTCAATACTTAGTGTTAGTAGTTAGTGTGCCATAAGGCAAATTTAGCGCTAAGTTAAGCAATCGTAATTGGACTTATGTAGAAGTCACAACTATCTGAGGCCGGTCAATAATAATGTAGGCAACAAACACAAGTTAGGAGTCTTGATTAGTGAACCAAGTCCCAACAACTTGCCATGCCAAAAAGGAGAAGAAAATTGATCTTGTATTGGTTTAAGCCTTTTGCATGATTTAAAAGACAACCTATCCTTAATGCAAAGCCACTCACTTGATCAATTGATCAAGATGATTTAGATTTGAATCAAGGAAGGTTAAATCTCCCTAATTGTAAGACCCCAATTTTGTCCCTAAGATCCCTCATGGCATCGTATCATATCATATCATTGCCTCAAGGATCTTTGTGCACCTTGCCTCCTTCCCTGTAGGGGGGGTAGCTTTTGAGTGTGATTCTTGATCACCAAGCATGTTTTGCATTTGTATATCATTGATTTTCTTTTTATCACTAACCAAAAGTACAAAAATGTGTCATCTAACCTTTGCCTTGCAGATGAAGCAATCTTAGGTCAAAGCAGTCAAAAGCAGTCAAAGGCAGTCATTGAGCAGGAGATGGTGGCCATTCTTGGGAATTTGGACACCACAATCATTATCAAGAGTTCATATGAGCTATGACATCATTTTGAATCAAAATCCCAAGTGGTAGAGGCTTGAATCTCATCAAGGCATTCTTCAGTCAACTGAAACCCTAGCCAGTCAACTGCCCAGTCAACTGTTGGATTTGGAGGTGGGAAGTGACTAGAAATACTTCATTCATGTTCAAGCGAGTCTCATTTTACATGTCAAACATCAACATTGAAGAAAATAAAGTCAGGTCAAAACTTTCCAAAAATAGAAAGTGACCTATAAATCAAAATTGCCAAAAATGGAAAGGTTTTAACCTAACTTCAACTTCAAATTACATCACCAAAAATGCTTCAAATGAAATTTTGTTGAACATGAAAGTTGTAGATTTTTCTCTCCCATTTCCAAAAAGTCAAAGAGCATCAATTTCTCATGTGTGGTTAAGGAGATATGATCAAAACATGGCCAAGTGTGGATTGAACTTCAAAAGTGCATAACTTTCAAACCAAAGCTCCAAATCATGTGGCTCTTTTTGCTAAATTCTTGTCATGGCCTATAATTTCCAAATCATGCATAACATTGCATAATTTGTCATTTCATGATCATTTGCAAAATCTTGATTTTTTTGGAGGGAAATTTCACAATTTAAATTTGGTAAATCATTTGAATATTTTGCCATTTCAATTGATTTTAAAAATTCATTTTGAGTGAAAATAGCTTGCATTCGTGTACTGTTCATGCACCATTTGCCATGCAAGGGTGAAATCCCATTTTGTCAAAACACCTCCATTTTAATCATTTCCATTACCAATTGGTTAATCATGTTTAGAGGGTGATTAGTAGAGAGTATTTAAACAAAAACCCTAACAGAAAATCATAACCAGACTTCACAAATTTCAGATCCATCAAATTTCTCTCAAACTTTCTCTCAATTTTTCTTCACAATTCTTCAATCCAATTGCATTTTCCTTGGCAAAGTTATCATCTAGCATCATCATAGAACAAGATTCAAGCAAGAATCGCATGAGTTCGTGCAGTTTGGAAGCATACATGAAGCTTGAACAACAATGGTGAATTTCAAATTCTGTGGATTCGAGCTCAATTGAACATCAATACCTCTTCCAATCAACTCCACCAGCTTGCTAGAGGAAGATCTAAGCACTGCAAGGCCTGGAACGCGTGAATTCGAAAGCTGCTCTCCAAGAGGTCATAAAATCGCGTCTCTCTTTTCTCAATTTCATTATGCTAAACTTGTAGATCTTGTTTGTGTGAGCATGCTGAGCTTAAAATCATTTAAAACCGTGCATTATTCACTGAGAATCGAGTGTTTAAAGTTTCATGTTGAATTTGTTTTTTACTCGATCCACATGATTTAGGATGATAAATGCTTGATGTTTGCTTGATTCATGATGTGTGTTGTGTGTGCTTCATGAATATATGCGTATCTTAAATTTCTGGAGATTTTGTTCATCGAGTTCATGCTCTGTTTACTGTTCATGGCGCGGTTTAATGGAGAAGATGATACAGGAGTTTTGGCCACGGTTTTCCTCTTGCATATGCCACGCTTTTCTGTTTCCAAAAGTCCTGTTAAATCGTTGCCTAAGCATGCTAGGGTTTGAATCTTATTGGTCATGGGAGAGCGCCATGCTGAGCGCTGATTGGCTCTGGCCAATGTTAATGAAACGCGGCGTTTAGGGATTAGGCGCCAAATCCAATTTTCGAAATTAATTCAAATATTTCCTATTAATTCATTTTCCATTCAATTTTTATTTCATTTTCCATTTGCATTTTAGAAAATTCATAACTAATTCAATAATCATCCAATTGACATGGGAATTTTTGCTATGATTTCCTTTTTCTCTCTACTTTTTTATCAACATGAAAATCAAAGTTGTGCCTGGCCTGGATTTATTTTTGTCTAGGGTTTTTGTATGTGTGTGCATTTTGAACATTGCTTGCCATATCTTTTGTGAAATGATGAATTTTAATCCAATGCTTCTGGAAACTTGCATGTTGAAACTAGACACTTTGCTGGATATTTTGATGTTGAGTTTGCATTTTTATCATTTGTGGTTTCTGGTTTGTGAATTTTCTAAGTAGGTGTGACAATTTGTGTCACACCTTTGCATGTTCATCTTATGCTATGTTTTTACCCTATCAAATGATGCTCAATTGTTCTGATTTCTTGCATGCTGATCATATGAGATTTCCTTAATATGCATGAATTATTCCAGATTTTTGTGAATCATTACTGATTTAATTGAGATTTTTTCATTCTGTTTGATCATATGTGGACTTTAAAATTGTCTTGAACTTAGAATGATCATGAAATGAATTTGGTGAATGATATTGATGTGAGACCTTTTGGATTGTTTCAAGCTTCGATTGAAGTTGACTCATGTTAATTTTCAGCTTCTGTTTTAAATTTTTTCTCCATCTTTGACCCTAGGCTTTGACCTAGTGGTTTGCCTCTCATGTTTGAAGCTTTGTTTCAGGTTACACATGCAAGTTACACAATTGATGATGCCTCATCTTGAGAGCATTTGATACTTGCTTTTGATCACTAATGTGTGTTTTGTAGGGTTGTTGACTCTTTTGAGCTTGACTTGTGGCTTATGCCTTTGCTTATTGGGTTTAACTGTTGATATTAACCGTTGGTTGTTTGTCTGTATAGTTGTACTGATTTGTTTGATGTTTCCACAGGTACATTAGTTGCTTAAGTTCACTTTGAACTTGCTTTTGCTTGTTTGCTTAACCACTTAGGTATAACCTCTCTTCTTTATGTAGTCTGGAAGACCTGGCCTGTTATGTGGTCAGGCACCTGTCTGAAGTCCTCCTTAAGAGGCAATGCTTGTGATTGTTTACTCTTTGTGCCAAGCAGGAAAAGACCTCTTATGAGGCAATTGGTAGATAAAAGAGATGTGTAGTCCATCTCCTACTATTCAGTGTGTCATCCCTTTGCTCACATTACATGTTGATGCATTGTGGATATTAACCCAAGATCCTATAAAGTCTACTTGTGGAGAAGAGTTCCAACTTTCTGAACTCCCACATATTCTATTATTCAAAGCTCTCCCTGACCAGAGATAAGAGCTATGAGGCACACCCCTCATCTCATTTTCATCTGCTTCACCTTAACTCTCAATGTTAAGGTTAAGAGCACAACATACCCTATTCCAATTGACTTTAAAGTCTAACCTTGTTTGAGCCTAATTGCTTGTATATAGTGTGTGCTAATTGACTTTGATTGATGGCTTACTTGATTCATCTGTGCATATCTGCTTGAGTTTGCCTTGTGCATTTATCATCATCATTTGTATATCATTTCATAAGCTTTGCTTTATAGCACTTTTGCTTTGTCCATGGAGGAGACAAGCATAAGTCCATTACTTGGCAGTTGTTCCAATGATATGGTGTGAGACTAGTATAAGTCCATTGATTGGCATGTGGTATCATTGTTTTGTTTTAGGAGATTGGTGTAAATCCATTGATTGGTATCCGGTATCCATATTTGTTTGTGAGATTGGTGTAAGTCCATTGATTGGCATCCGGTATCACCTTGCTTTGTTCATTTGCTTATTTGCATTGTTGCCTCATTCCAAAGGAATCACTTGAATCATCTTCCATATGATTTCAAGAGGTGAACATCTAAGAAGTTTTACACTCCCTCACCCTCCCACCTTTTGTTTCTTTAAACCTCCACTTGCATGTGAATCCAAAACATGAAAAATATTGTGCAAACATTTGTCATCTCTTTTCAAATTAGAAACCTAGGCTTTAGGCCTTTGATTTTTCAAACTCCATTTCATAATACTTCCTTGAATTGAATTCTAATCATACTTTGACCACTCTGTTGTGAATAAATCCTAATTGGTTAATTTCACCCATTCAATTGTTTTGTGGCTTTGTCCATTCCTGACAAGTTTTCATACATTAGCCATAGGTTTGATTTATCCTAGTTGGCTGATGTTAATCTCACCTTTTGTCCTTAGTGATCAAACTGTAAGACTTCCGTACTGAAAACAGGGTTAACCCCTCTAGTACGTCGAAGCTTTTCTCACGTGGTGGACTTGTTGTTTGTATAAGGTTGAGTTTTCTCCCGTGGATAACGAAAGACCTTAGGGCTTTTGTTTTAAAATGAACCCACTCATATTTTGGAAATCTTTTAGCCGAACTACGGCGTTTTGATCCTTACCTTCTATGGAAAGGTACGTAGGCAACGGGTTCATCCGTTCAAACACAAAAATAATAACTTGTATATTCTTTTCCCATCTTCCCAATCATGTTTGCACAATATGTCATAAACAAATAAACTTTTTCATACAACAAGTAGTGAAAAGGGCTCCCTAGGAGTACCTAGGACGTTTTGGGTGCGTAACACCTTCCCATTGCGTAATTAACCCCTTACCCAGACTCTCTGATCTTTTCATTAGTTTTCTATGTGTAAAACTTCTTAGGCTTTTGGTCGCTTTTTAGCCATTCCTTTGGATAATTAAAAGTGCGGTGGCGACTCGATTCTTTGTATGCTTTGCTTTTGATTTAGTCAATAAATCATAAAGTGACGAATACACCGCTACAGAAAAGTGGCGACTCTGCTGGGGATCTTCCTTAGTGGTATTTCCTACTTTTCACCCTTGTTGTATGATATTGTTTATCTGTTATATGACATATTTTTGTACAATTTGGGAAAACTATATTGATTGTAATGATTGAATTGCTTGATATACAATTGTTGTTTGCTTTGGTGGTCTCTGTGAGATGAGTTCTATACCCGAACTCGAGTGCACCTTAGGATAGGAGAATGGCATAGTCTTGTCGATTGGTGTGGAGTATTCCTTAGCCAGTTGACTTGCGAGTCCATTCACTTGGTGGAGGTCATGTTGGATTAATAATGTCACACAAGTTATTTGTGGTTAGGCATTATTCTTTCAATCATGTGCCTTAGAAGCTAAGGACCGTAGTTTACCAAGCCCATCTTGGCCTATTTTTAGGACGTAGTGCGGAGGTCGTTCAGATGTAAGATCTGATGCGATTGTTACGCGATACTACACTCATAAGAGTCTCTCTTGAGAATATTTTTGGAATACTTGTATTCGTTCCTCCGATAATATTCGAAAGATGGGATGATGACTATGGGAACCTCTGGTAGAACATGTCTGGCAGGTTTAAACCCTAGTACACTCCCTTTGGGTGGTGCTTAACCGAGACTCCATGCTCGTGACTCTCAGCAAACCCGTGATTCGTGGTTGAGTCGTTCACACATCCTTAATATCAATGGAACTTGGGTGTTGATAAGGTGTAAACCATAATCCACCAAAACGGATGGTTGATATTAAGGATGATTGAGCCGGTTATGTACCGTTAATATCAATGGAACTTGGGTGTTTATAAGGTGAAAACCATAATCCACCAAAATGGATGATTGATATTAGGGATACTATGAGCTTTCCCATGACCTTTGTCTGGTGTGCTTTGCTTGATCCTTGAGTGTGATTGTTGCATTCATGCATTCATGCATTCATCTGCATCGATATCATCAAAAAATGAGAATTTTTTTTCAAGGAACTTAAGGGGTTTCTTTGCAAAATTTTCGGATATGGAAAGACAAAGAATTATTTTACGAGATTTCCAGATGCAATAAAATGCTTAATATTTCAAAGTTTGCAAATAAAACCCTCGAGTTCCTTTGAAATAAAAACAAAGCATATGCACAAACATTTCATGCATCATATGCATAAGCAGGTGTTTTGTTCCAGCCTTTGGTCCTGTGGTCTGATCCCCGTGCTCTTCATTTATTTTGAAGACGCACTTCGCCGGTACTACACCAGAGCCATCTCTGCAAGATTGATGGATCATCTTGAGCAAGAGAATTGTGAACTCAAGGAGGAATTTGCCAGACTAAGTGCTTTTGATGGATTTATTCCTGGTTAGCCACCTGTCTTATTTCTCATACATTGATGCTGAGGATGAAGTTGGAACGCCTTTCCAAGCTTTGTCTATTGCTGAGCCGATTGAGAAGAGGTCTCCTTCATTTGCTTCCTATCGCGATGCGAAACTGGCCATTGAATGTGGTGCAGTTGCTGGTTTAGGGATGATGATCGAGCTTGAAGACAATAAGTCCCGGGCTGGCATTGGCTTTTCTTCTGGGGCATTCAACGAGCAAGGTTTGTTCAAGAGTGGAGGTTTCATCCATGCTGATCAGACTGAAGAAGCTGCTGCTATTCTAGAAGAGGATGCAGAGGACCTGAGCAACTTCATCATACCTGGTGGTGTCTGCCATAATTGGGTCGCTGTAGAGGTTCCTACAGTCATTCATAAATCAGAGTAATGGTTCACTTTGTTCAAAACCCTTCTCCCATGCCAAAAGGAGAAGTGATGACATTGTTAGCAGCATTTATACAATGATATTTCATTCAATTAATGCATTGTTAAACATTTGTTTTCCATTTGTTTTCACTTTTTGCTTTTGCATGAAATCAGTGATCACAAAAAACCCTGAAAACAAGAATAAAAGCAATCTTTTTCATCTGCATAATGATTTGCTTGTTTAAATTCTAAAGTTTTTCATTAACCAAAATCATTATGCAGGGATTTCTAAACCCATTGAACATAATGATCCAACGCCATCTCCCAATCTTGAATTCCTTGTATTTGAGGCAGAAGAAGATGATGTTGAAGGGGATTCCTGACGAGATTACCCGTCTTCTTGAGCATGAAAAGAAGATCATTCAGCTGTATCTTGAAAATCAGCAAACAGTCAGACTGGGGCATTACAAATGTAATGTAAAAAAAAAGAGGGGGTGAAAAATAAAAATAAAAAATTTCAAAAAAAAAATGAAAAAAGAAAGTATACCCTCAAATCCCTAGTTGACTGATGCTGAATGGATTCAGAGTCGTTATGACCAACTGAATTTGATTGAAGAGAAGCGATTAACTGCCATGTGCCATGGTCAGTTATATCAGCAGAGAATGAAGAAAGCATTCGATAAGAAGGTCAAGCCTCGTGCGTTCCGAGAAGGTGACCTCGTGCTCAAGAAAGTTTTGTCTTTCGCGCCCGATTCCAGGGGCAAGTGGACTACAAACTACGAGGGTCCATATGTTGTTAAGAGAGCCTTTTCAGGCGAAGCTTTGATGCTTACGACAATGGATGGGGAGGATTTCACTCGTCCTGTGAATTCAGATGCAGTCAAGAAATACTTTGCCTAAAAAAAAAGTATGCAAAAGAAAAACAGAATAGCTCGCTAAGTTGAATAGCCCGCGTCGAGATGAAGATTTCTAAACTGCACTTCTCCGGCTAGAATGACCTTAAATAGGGGCATCTGTAAGACCCCAATTTTGTCCCTAAGATCCCTCATGGCATCATATCATATCATATCATTGCCTCAAGGATCTTTGTGCACCTTGCCTCCTTCCCTGTGGGGGGTTAGCTTTTGAGTGTGATTCTTGATCACCAAGCATGTTTTGCATTTGTATATCATTGCTTTTCTTTTTATCACTAACCAAAAGTACAAAAATGTGTCATCTAACCTTTGCCTTGCAGATGAAGCAATCTTAGGTCAAAGCAGTCAAAAGCAGTCAAAGGCAGTCATTGAGTAGGAGATGGTGGCCATTCTTGGGAATTTGGACACCACAATCATTATCAAGAGTTCATATGAGCTATGACATCATTTTGAATCAAAATCCCAAGTGGTAGAGGCTTGAATCTCATCAAGGCATTCTTCAGTCAACTGAAACCCTAGCCAGTCAACTGCCCAGTCAACTGTTGGATTTGGAGGTGGGAAGTGACTAGAAATACTTCATTCATGTTCAAGCGAGTCTCATTTGACATGTCAAACATCAACATTGAAGAAAATAAAGTCAGGTCAAAACTTTCCAAAAATAGAAAGTGACCTATAATTCAAAATTGCCAAAAATGGAAAGGTTTTAACCTTACTTCAACTTCAAATTACATCACCAAAAATGCTTCAAATGAAATTTTGTTGAACATGAAAGTTGTAGATCTTTCTCTCCCATTTCCAAAAAGTTAAAGATCATCAATTTCTCATGTGTGGTTTAGGAGATATGATCAAAACATGGCCAAGTGTGGATTGAACTTCAAAAGTGCATAACTTTCAAACCAAAGCTCCAAATCATGTGGCTCTTTTTGCTAAATTCTTGTCATGGCCTATAATTTCCAAATCATGCATAACATTGCATAATTTGTCATTTCATGATCATTTGCAAAATCTTGATTTTTTTGGAGGGAAATTTCACAATTTAAATTTGGTAAATCATTTGAATATTTTGCCATTTCAATTGATTTTAAAAATTCATTTTGAGTGAAAATAGCTTGCATTCGTGTACTGTTCATGCACCATTTGCCACGCAAGGGTGAAATCCCATTTTGTCAAAACACCTCCATTTTAATCATTTCCATTACCAATTGGTTAATCATGTTTAGAGGGTGATTAGTAGAGAGTATTTAAACAAAAACCCTAACAGAAAATCATAACCACACTTAACAAATTTCAGATCCATAAAATTTCTCTCAAACTTTCTCTCAATTTTTCTTCATAATTCTTCAATCCAATTGCATTTTCCTTGCCAAATTTATCATCTAGCATCATCATAGAACAA
Organism: Lathyrus oleraceus; assembly: GCF_024323335.1. Lineage (NCBI taxonomy): Eukaryota > Viridiplantae > Streptophyta > Magnoliopsida > Fabales > Fabaceae > Lathyrus > Lathyrus oleraceus. The sequence goes on along the minus strand of NC_066584.1, from coordinate 486,026,929 downwards.
GATTCAAGCAAGAATCGCATGAGTTCGTGCAGTTTGGAAGCATACATGAAGCTTGAACAACAATGGTGAATTTCAAATTCTGTGGATTCGAGCTCAATTGAACATCAATACCTCTTCCAATCAACTCCACAAGCTTGCTAGAGGAAGATCTAAGCACTGCAAGGCCTGGAACGCGTGAAATCGCGTCTCTCTTTTCTCAATTTCATTATGCTAAACTTGTAGATCTTGTTTGTGTGAGCATGCTGAGCTTAAAATCATTTAAAACCGTGCATTATTCACTGAGAATCGAGTGTTTAAAGTTTCATGTTGAATTTGTTTTTTACTCGATCCACATGATTTAGGATGATAAATGCTTGATGTTTGCTTGATTCGTGATGTGTGTTGTGTGTGCTTCATGAATATATGCGTATCTTAAATTTCTGGAGATTTTGTTCATCGAGTTCATGCTTTGTTTACTGTTCATGGCGCGGTTTAATGGAGAAGATGATACAGGTGTTTTGGCCACGGTTTTCCTCTTGCATATGCCACGCTTTTCTGTTTCCAAAAGTCCTGTTAAACCGTTGCCTAAGCATGCTAGGGTTTGAATCTTATTGGTCATGGGAGAACGCCATGCTGAGCGCTGATTAGCTCTGGCCAATGTTAATCAAACGCGGCGTTTAGGGATTAGGCGCCAAATCCAATTTTCGAAATTAATTCAAATATTTCCTATTAATTCATTTTCCATTCAATTTTTATTTCATTTTCCATTTGCATTTTAGAAAATTCATAACTAATTCAATAATCATCCAATTGACATGGGAATTTTTGCTATGATTTCCTTTTTCTCTCTACTTTTTTATCAACATGAAAATCAATGTTGTGCCTGGCCTGGATTTATTTTTGTCTAGGGTTTTTGTATGTGTGTGCATTTTGAACATTGCTTGCCATATCTTTTGTGAAATGATGAATTTTAATCCAATGCTTCTGGAAATTTGCATGTTGAAACTAGACACTTTGCTGGATATTTTGGTGTTGAGTTTGCATTTTTATCATTTGTGGTTTCTGGTTTGTGAATTTTCTAAGTAGGTGTGACAATTTGTGTCACACCTTTGCATGTTCATCTTATGCTATGTGTTTACCCTATCAAATGATGCTCAATTGTTCTGATTTTTTGCATGCTGATCATATGAGATGTCCTGAATATGCATGAATATTTCCAGATTTTTGTGAATCATTTCTGATTTAATTGAGATTTTTTCATTCTGTTTGATCATATGTGGACTTTAAAATTGTCTTGAACTTAGAATGATCATGAAATGAATTTGGTGAATGATATTAATATGAGACCTTTTGGATTGTTTCAAGCTTTGATTGAAGTTGACTCATGTTAATTTTCAGCTTCTGTTTTAAATTTTTTCTCCATCTTTGACCCTAGGCTTTGACCTAGTGGTTTGCCTCTCATGTTTGAAGCTTTGTTTCAGGTTACACATGCAAGTTACACAATTGATGATGCCTCATCTTGAGAGCATTTGATACTTGCTTTTGATCACTAATGTGTGTTTTGTAGGGTTGTTGACTCTCTTGAGCTTGACTTGTGGCTTATGCCTTTGCTTATTGGGTTTAACTGTTGATATTAACTGTTGGTTGTTTGTCTGTATAGTTGTACTGATTTGTTTGATGTTTCCACAGGTACATTAGTTGCTTAAGTTCACTTTGAACTTGCTTTTGCTTGTTTGCTTAAGAGGTCAGGCACCTGTCTGAAGTCCTCCTTAAGAGGCAATGCTTGTGATTGTTTACTCTTTGTGCCAAGCAGGAAAAGACCTCTTATGAGGCAATTGGTAGATAAAAGAGATGTGTAGTCCATCTCCTACTATTCAGTGTGTCATCCCTTTGCTCACATTACATGTTGATGCATTGTGGATATTAACCCAAGATCCTATAGAGTCTACTTGTGGAGAAGAGTTCCAACTTTCTGAACTCCCACACATTCTATTATTCAAAGCTCTCCCTGAACAGGGATAAGAGCAATGAGGCACACCCCTCATCTCCTTTTCATCTGCTTCACCTTAACTCTCAATGTTAAGGTTAAGAGCACAACATACCCTATTCCAGTTGACTTTAAAGTCTAACCTTGTTTGAGCCTAATTGCTTGTATATAGTGTGTGCTAATTGACTTTGATTGATGGCTTACTTGATTCATCTGTGCATATCTGCTTGAGTTTGCCTTGTTCATTTATCATCATCATTTGTATATCATTTCATAAGCTTTGCTTTATAGCACTTTTGCTTTGTCCATGGAGGAGACAAGCATAAGTCCATTACTTGGCAGTTGTTCCAATGATATGGTGTGAGACTAGTATAAGTTCATTGATTGGCATCTGGTATCACTGTTTTGTTTTAGGAGATTGGTGTAAATCCATTGATTGGTATCCGGTATCCGTGTTTGTTTGTGAGACTAGTATAAGTCCATTGATTGGCATGTGGTATCATGGTTTTGTTTTAGGAGATTGGTGTAAATCCATTGATTGGTATCCGGTATCCATATTTGTTTGTGAGATTGGTGTAAGTCCATTGATTGGCATCCGGTATCACCTTGCTTTGTTCATTTGCTTATTTGCATTGTTGCCTCATTCCAAAGGAATCACTTGAATCATCTTCCATATGATTTCAAGAGATGAACATCTAAGAAGTTTTACACTCCCTCACCCTCCCACCTTTTGTTTCTTTAAACCTCCACTTGCATGTTAATCCAAAACTTGAAAAATATTGTGCAAACATTTGTCATCTCTTTTCAAATTAGAAACCTAGGCTTTAGGCCTTTGATTTTTCAAACTCCATTTCATAATACTTCCTTGAATTGAATTCTAATCATACTTTGACCACTCTTTTGTGAATAAATCCTAATTGGTTAATTTCACCCATTCAATTGTTTTGTGGCTTTGTCCATTCCTGACAAGTTTTCATACATTAGCCATAGGTTTGATTTATCCTAGTTGGCTGATGTTAATCTCACCTTTTGTCCTTAGTGATCGAACTATAAGACTTCCGTACTGAAAACAGGGTTAACCCCTCTAGTACGTCGAAGATTTTCTCACGTGGTGGACTTGTTGTTTGTATAAGGTTGAGTTTTCTCCCGTGGATAACGAAAGAACTTAGGGCTTTTGTTTTAAAATGAACCCACTCATATTTTGGAAATCTTTTAGCCGAACTACGGCGTTTTGATCCTTACCTTCTATGGAAAGGTACGTAGGCAACGGGTTCATCCGTTCAAACACAAAAATAATAACTTGTATATTCTTTTCTCATCTTCCCAATCATGTTTGCACAATATGTCATAAACAAATAAACTTTTTCATACAACAAGTAGTGAAAAGGGCTCCCTAGGAGTACCTAGGACGTTTTGGGTGCCTAACACCTTCCCATTGCGTAATTAACCCCTTACCCAGACTCTCTGATCTTTTCATTAGTTTTCTATGTGTAAAACTTCTTAGGCTTTTGTTCGCTTTTTAACCATTCCTTTGGATAAATAAAAGTGCGGTGGCGACTCGATTCTTTGTATGCTTTGCTTTTGATTTAGTCAATAAATCATAAAGTGACGAATACACCGCTACACTAATCAATGCTAAGTTATCAACCTTCAACTCATTGATCAAAAAGAAAAGAAGAAGAAGAAGGAGATGAATAAGAGAAATGGAAATGGCAAAATTAAAGTGCATTAATTGAAATACAATGTACCAATCCTCATATGTTGACCAATAACATTGAAAGTCAAGGTCAAACAATCAAAAACAGAAGCGAGATGAAGATTGGAAGTCAAGAAAAGAATAAAATATTTTTGGCATTTTTTAATACTTAAAAATAAACTTGAATTAAAATAAATGGAAAGGTCAAACTTCAAAATCACTTCAAATCAACCTTGAAAGGTCTAAGTGATTTATCCTAAGTTCAACAAGGTCAAACAAAGTTTGACAAAATTTTTTAGCATTTTTAAAAGTCAGAAATTATTTTTAATCAATCAAAAATGAATAAAAATAACCTAATTGAACTAAAATCTCAAATAAATCTCAAATCAATTCAAAAATTTATGAGAATATATTTCATAGATCTATCATCATTCAAAGAGGTTGAGAAAATATTTTTGCATTTTTTGAATATCAAAATCTATTTAAAATGAATTAAAAATAACCAGAAAAGAGAAAATTCACAAAAAATATCAAATGATGAAATAAAAAAATTTAAAAATCAGAAATAGAAACTAGAATTTATTTGGGAAATAATGCAATTGCTCCCATAATTTTTGGATAAAAAATGAAAGAGATATGATTTTTTGAAATAAAAGGAATTTAAGAAAATAAAAACAGAAATTATAAAATGCAAAAAAGGAGGAGCGTTGGATCTGAGCTCATTAATTGAGCTGGCAGATCACACGCTCCTAAGGCGTGCGCCTATGGTGATCCACAGTCAATGCGTGCACATTTGAAACAATAGGAAGTCATAACAAACAATGACTAAGATTCAATCTGGGAAATAGATCCAATGGCCAGGATTTAAACTGGAGATGATGAAGCCACCGGAGCCACCGTCTTCTCTGGTGAGCTTGGATTTTCCGACCAAATTGCAGAAATTAAAAAGGCAACCAAAACGTGCGATCTATACATCATTAGAAAGCTGGGATGATGTACATCATCCCTGTACCATCCATTTTCCCTCTAGAGCTCCATAGTATGAGAAATTAGAGATGGAAAAATCTGGTGTTCATTATGAACTCAATGAATTTCAAAAATTAAAGGCATAAACATGATGCCTCAATTGAGAGGACTTCAGCCAACAGAAAATCCAAGCCAATAGGTCAAAGGATTAGGAGAATCAAAGAAAATACCATTTGAAGTGTGTACTTGAATTCTGGTAGCTTGAGCTTGTTGCCTTGCTGGCTTTACCGAAACAGAAGTTCAATGAATTGTATGATGAAGGTCTAGAAGCATTAGATCTGAGAATACAACCAGATGAAGCTGGATTCTAGATCTGAAATTTTTTGAGAGAAATGCAATTGCTTCTTTAGTGATGGTTAGGGAGAGAATTCTGCAGCATTTCAGGTTGAATGAGGCGTGTCAAATGGAGGGAATGAAGTCTCTATTTATAGAGCAAATGGCAAGGAGAGTGTGAAAGGATCCGTGTGCATGACATGTGAAGCCTCATTACATGGGCTTGCATGATCATGCACAAGGCCCAAAAACAATGCTAAATGAGTTCTGCACACTAGCCAGATGGAATTGGACGTGTGAAATGCAAAGGAAATTGCTCATGTAGCAAGATTTCAAGTGAATTTTCCATTTGTACCTAAACAATCATCTCTTCGAAAGTACCATTTAGAAAATCCAAACATAGGCATATGGCTAATGGTTGGAAAGGTCTTTGTATGAGGAAGAAATGTTATGTTGGACAAAAACTCATTTGGAGTGTGGAAATTTATGAAATTTGAGTTTAAAGTGTGATGTGCAAAACATGTCAAGGCAAGGTTTCTAAAATTAGCCAACTTTCAAGCCCCTCTGTTTTGATGATGAAAGCTTCAAATGGAAAAACCTCCAACATAAAGGTTGTAGATCTTTTCATGAAAATCGAAATGGACTTAAGTTTTGCATCATTTGGATTTTTTATGAAAGAGTTATGGGCACTTGAAGTTTGACTTTTTTGACTTTTAATGCCTTTGACCTAAAAAGACCTATAATGTCTTGCATTATCACATGTATTTCCTTTGAGATTTTTAAATTTTGTTCAACATACCATTTTAAGTAGACATCCTAAGCTTTCCAATTAATTTGATCCCACCTAAAAATAATAAAATATGAGTGAGTTATGTTCTTGGGAAGTTGACCCAAAATTAGGGTTTCAGTCAAAATGACCTATAATGTATTGGAATGGCAGATGGTTTTCCAAGCTTCAAATAAAATTTTGATGAACATGAAAGTTGTTAATATTGTCCTTAAGAACATTTTTTATCTTGGGACCATCTCCATTTGACCAACACATAAAAAGTTAGGTCTCAATGTATTTCAAAATAGTCAGATGAATTGACTGATCAACTTCTCAAGTCCATACCTTGTATCTTGATGAATTGATGATCGAGGACACTCAAATAAGTTCAAATATGCATGAAATGATGAATTAAAGAACGTCCCTTGATTGTATTTGACCATGGGTTGAGGTTGCTTCATCAGCAAGGCATTGTGGTGCACAGATGAATTAGGGTTTCCTTGAGAAACAAACCTCCAACCCTTTAACTTGCTTTGATCAAAATGATGAATTAAGATGCTAGGGAGGCATATTTTATGGATGAGAGCTTTGGGAACCATTACCATGCTTGCTTTCATCTTCTCTTGGCAATATCTTTGCACCAATGACCTCCCAGAAGCTTTTGACCTTGTGATTGCTCAAGCTACAAACAAAAGATGTTAGTGACATATTTTTTTGCTTTTGGTTAGTAAATAAAAATGGGAAAAGCAATGATATACAATTCAAGCATGCTTGGTGATCTCAAACCACTCACAAGGAGTCCCACCTAAAGGCAAGGGACCAAGATGCTCAATGATCCTTGAGGCTATGCAATGCAATGTTATGATGCTATGAGGGATCTTAGGGACAAAATTGGGGTCTTATAGATGGCCCTATTTAAGGTCATTCTAGCCGGAGAAGGGAAGGTTAAAATCTTCGTCTTGACGAGGTAGAATGGGCTTAAATAATAACAAAGAGACGAATTTTGGTCCCTAAGAGACCTCATGACGCAAATGTATGTATGTAAAACGATAATACTTTGTGGGGATATGTGTCCACAAAGGAGTAAAGACAATCAGGAGACACCGACAATCCACATGAGTGATACGTTCCATGGGTCAAAAACCTAGGGACTCTTATAGGGATAAGAAAGAAATGCGTGAGCAGGGCACGAGTCAAAGTTTGGGGAGCAAAATTACAAAGGGAATGAACCAATGGAAAGACATCGAGATGACTCGAATACGCCCGTATTGGGGAATATGCCAATATAGCAAAAAATGATCCACAACGGATACTTCGCTGGGGATGTCTAAAAAAGACTCTCATTGGGAAGCAGCGAGATGAGGTGTTACCGGTTACTGGGTAACAAGCTCAATGAGACATGTGATCTGAACACCGACATAAGGGTCAGAGATACAACATGCTCAGGAAGACTGAATATCCAAGACCCGTATAAGGGTGAGAGATATCAATCAATCAAATAATCTGAGGAAGACCTAAAAGGTATATTTCAACTTAGGAAAATCTGACTCAACAGGGGACAAAAGTCAATAATAGGGAGCAGAAGGAAGGAACACCAGGGATGCCGGTTACTGGGCATATAATAGGTGACCAACCAAGGCGTGAATTGGGGAATATTCCCAAGACACTCATCATCCAAAAGAGGGCTAAAAGCAAACTCGATTATAGGATGGATACTCGACTCCGTAAAGGGGAAACGAATCTTACTCAACTGGGGAAGAACAAAAGGCTTCGACCGAAGAGTGTATGAGATATACTATCTATTACCGTCAGAACGTAGATAATATACTTGCATGGAAGATTATCCACAACCGGTTACTGGGTTAATAAAGGATAAATCGACCGAAAAGAAAAAAGGCATCGGGATACCGCAACTAGGTATATAATGATGACCAATCAAGGGGAGAAACAATCGTCAACAACAACAGAGGGTAGACGAGAGATGACTCGCTGGGGATAAATTGCGTAAACAGGGCAATTATCCAGGCAAAAGAGGGAATATCAACATTGAATATTGGATGAAGATAACCACCAAGGAGGGGATTACACCTATCGGATACTGGGTAGGAAACCACAAAAAAGTAACCATCATTGATTATGATGAACCAAAGGTTAACTCTGCAAATGGGAGAAAATAGGGTTTACAACTACTGGTATCAGGGTAGAAAACCACATACTCCGCCGGGGATAATATGAATGAGTACTAATTATCGAGTAATTATTCATTTATACCGCGGGGAAACAAAGGAAACAGCTTCGAGGGGCCAATTTAGGATCAAACCAAAAAGGCAAACTGAATCAAGACTTGTCCTGGTGAGGATATAACTCAACAGGGGAACCCATCCTAATATATGTGTTGGGAGAAAGCGAAAACAACCGTCGTCCACGAGGATATAACTCAGTGGGGAATGCGGAAGGAAAGATAAACACTTTTTGCTTAATGTGCTGACTCTACGTTGAGGGACCAGACACCGACACCTGCTTGGGAAACGTATTACCAACTAGCAGAGAATAACGACAGAAGATATATGGAAAAAAAATGCAATATGAATATTCAAATGTTCGAAAATTGTATGCACACATGTGTGGTTAATGTATGATGAATGCTGACAAACAGACATTTCTAACACAAACAGGCTTCACAGGAATAAACACGCAAACATCCGGTACTACCCCTCAAGAGAGAAAACCAAAATCACCAGAGAGCAAACAATCTTCCGGAGATCAGAGATACCAGGAAACAATAAAATCTCTACAGGGGAGGAATCAATAGTCAACCCGGCTAGGGAGTCTATCCGATGGACAAAGGGATTCTAGAGAATCAACTGCCAAATAAGAGTGCAAACAATTGGATAACAGGCTCAAATTTATTTAATGGAATGGTAGTCTGCAAGTGGCAAGACTCCATAGATCTTTACAAGTTTGAGATTGGTGATATATATTGGAAAAGGGCTACATTTAACATAATGACCATTTCTCCACCAAATCTGAATTCGATGTATTTGAAGCTTCGGTTGATGACAAATGAACAAGAATCTCTGACGGATGATAATTGTAGAACAAAGTCTTGTCAGGATGCAATTACATGCCAAATCCCTAATTTTTGCCTAGATTGCCCCAGGATGAGGTTCTCGATCTAGCGGGATACAAATATTCATTTTTTTCATGTCTCTAACTTTTGCATGGACCGCCCTTTCGGGTTTTCAATCCATCGAGACGCTCATTTTTGCCTAAGCCGCCCTTTTGGGTTTTCAACTTAGCGAGCTATTCTGTTTTTATTTTAGGCGAAGTATTTCTTGACTGCATCTGAATTCAGAGGACGAGTGAAATCCTCCCCATCCATAGTTGTAAGTATCAATGCACCGCCTGAAAAGGCTTTCTTAACAACATATGGACCTTCATAGTTTGGAGTCCACTTGCCCATGGAATCGGGCGCGAAAGACAAAACTTTCTTGAGCACAAGGTCACCTTCTCTGAACACACGAGGCTTGACCTTCTTATCGAAAGCTTTCTTCATCCTTTGCTGATATAACTGACCATGGCACATGGCAGTCAATCTCTTCTCTTCAATCAAATTCAACTGGTCATAACGACTCTGAACCCATTCAGCATCAGTCAACTTGGCTTCCATCAAAACTCTCATTGATGGGATCTCCACCTCTACTGGGAGTACAGCTTCCATGCCATAAACAAGAGAGAAAGGGGTTGCCCCTGTTGAAGTGCGGACAGACGTACGATATCCATGCAAAGCAAATGGCAACATTTCATGCCAATCTTTGTATGTAACAACCATCTTCTGAATAATTTTCTTGATATTCTTGTTAGCAGCTTCAACAGCCCCATTCATCTTGGGTCTGTAAGGAGAAGAATTATGATGTGTTATCTTGAACTCACTACACAATTCTTTCATCATTTTATTGTTCAAGTTAGATCCATTATCAGTAATGATCTTATCTGGCACACCATACCGGCATATGAGTTGATTCTTGATAAACTTCACGACCACCTGCCTGGTCACATTTGTGTATGACGCCGCTTCAACCCACTTGGTGAAGTAATCAATTGCTACGAGAATAAATCTGTGTCCATTGGACGCTTTCGGCTCAATCATGCCAATCATGTCAATTCCCCACATGGAGATTGGCCATTGTGATGAAATCATATTCAGAAGTGTCGGGGGAATATGGATCTTATCCGAATAAATCTGACATTTATGGCATTTCTTCACGTATTTACAGTAGTCAGACTCCATTGTCAGCCAATAGTAGCCCGCTCTCAACATCTTTCTAGCCATGGCATGTCCATTGGAATGAGTACCAAATGAACCCTCATGGACCTCAGTCATTAACAGGTCTTCTTCGTGTCTATCCACGCATCTGAGCAGAACCATGTCAAATTTTCTCTTATAAAGCACATCGCCATTGAGGTAAAAACTTCCTGATAATCTCCTCAAAGTCTTCCTATCTTTCACAGATGCCCCAGGCGGGTAAATCTGGCTCTGAAGGAAACACTTAATGTCATAATACCATGGCTTATCATCTTTCACTTCTTCTACTGCAAATACATGAGCTGGTCTGTCCAAGCGCATCACAGTGATATTGGGAACTTCATTCCAAAGTTTAACCACAATCATTGAAGCAATCGTGGCAAGAGCATCTGCCATCCGATTCTCATCTCGAGGAATATGGTGAAAGTCAACCTCAGTAAAGAACGTTGAGATCCTCCTCGCAAAATCTCTGTAGGGAACGAGACCAGGCTGATTCGTTTCCCATTCACCTTTAATCTGATTAACAACATGGGCCGAATCCCCATAAACATCAAGATGCTTGATCCTGAGGTCAATGCATTCCTCCAATCCCATAATACAGGCCTCATACTCAGCCATATTATTCGTGCATTTGAAAGTTAGCCTTGCTGTAAAAGGAATATGTGTGCCCTGAGGAGTAATGATTACTGCCCCAATACCATTTCTATACTGATTTACAGCGCCATCAAACACCATACTCCATCGGGAACCAGGCTATGGCCCTTCATCGAGTGTAGGCTCATCACAATCTTTCATTTTCAAATACAAAATTTCCTCATCCGGGAAGTCACACTCAACTGACTGATAATCCTCAATCGGCTGGTGTGCCAAGTAGTCAGCCAAGATACTATCTTTGATAGCTTTTTGAGCTCGATACTCAATATCATACTCAGACAACAACATCTGCCAACGGGAAATCCTCCCAGTTAAAGCAGGCTTCTCAAAAAAATACTTGATTGGATCCATTCTGGATATCAACCAAGTCGTATGATTTATCATATACTGGCGTAAGCGCTTAGCAGCCTAAGCCAAAGCACAACATGTTTTCTCAAGCATTGAGTATCGAGACTCACAATCAGTGAACTTCTTACTTAAGTAGTAGATAGCATACTCCTTCTTTCCTGATTCATCTTGCTGACCCAGGACACAACCCATTGAATCTTCAAGAACAGTCAGATACATGATCAATGGTCTCCCTTTCACGGGCGGGGACAGAATCGGAGGCTCAGACAGATACTCTTTAATATTGTCAAAGGCTTTTTGGCAATCCTCGGTCCAATCATGAGTCTGATTTTTTCGGAGGAGCTTGAATATCGGCGCACATGTGGCAGTCATGTGCGATATGAATCTGGAAATGTAATTCAAGCGGCCAAGAAAACCTCGGACTTGCTTCTCAGTTTTGGGTGCAGGCATCTCTTGTATTGCTTTGAACTTTGCAGGATCAACCTCAATACCTCTTTCACTGACGATAAAGCCCAATAATTTGCCAGAAGGGACTCCAAATGTACACTTGTTGGGATTCAGACGAAGCCTATACTTCCTCAGACGCTGAAAAAGCTTCAACAGGTGCTCTAAATGTTCAACTTCCGTTCTTGACTTAGCAATCATATCATCAACATATACCTCAATCTCCTTGTGTATCATATCATGAAACAAGTTAGTCATAGCTCGTTGATATGTGGCTCCAGCGTTCTTCAAACCGAAGGGCATCACTCAATAACAGAATGTTCCCCAAGGTGTGATGAATGTTGTCTTCTCCATATCCTCGGGTGCCATCTTGATCTGATTATATCTGGAAAATCCGTCCATAAATGAGAAGACTTTGAATTTAGCTGTATTGTCTACCAACATATCAATATGTGGTAAGGGGAAATCGTCTTTCGGACTAGCTTTATTCAAATCTCTATAATCCACACACATTCGAACTTTTCCATCTTTCTTAGGCACGGGCACAATATTGGCCACCCATTGAGGATATGTAGAAGTCACCAGAAACCCCACATCAATTTTCTTATGAACTTCCTCTTTGATCTTCACTGCCATATCAGGATGAGTTCTTCTGAGCTTCTGCTTCACAGGCACGCACTCAGGTTTTAAAGGCAGGAAATGTTGCACAATATCAGTATCTAGACCATGCATGTCTTCATATGACCAGGCGAAGATATCAGCATATTCTCGTAGCAATTCAATCAACCCCTTCTTAACAGATTCTTCCAGGAGTGCCCCAATCTTTACCTCTCACACACAATCTTCAGACCCCAAGTTGACTGTTTCCAGATTCTCAAGATGTGGATGAATGATCTTCTCTTCATGCTCAAGTAGCCGGGTGATCTCATCAAGAATTTCTTCAACATCATCTTCCTCTGCCTCAAATATAGGGAATTCAAAATTGGGAGATGGTGTTGGGTCATTATGTTCAATGGGTCTAGAAATCAACCTGCATAATGATTTTGGATATGAAAAGCTTTAGAATTCAAACAAGGCAAATCATTATGCAGATGAAAAGATTGATTTTATTCTATTTTTAGGGTTTTATGTGATCACCAATTTCATGCAAAAAGCGAAAAGGGAAAATAATTGGAAAAACAAACCTTTAACATGAATTTATTGAATGAAAATATCATTGTATTTATGTTGCCAACAATGTCATCACTCCTCCTTTTGGCATGGGAGAAGGGTTTTTAAACAAAGTGATCATTACGTTGACTTGTGGATAACTGTAGGAATATCCACAGCGACCCAGTTGTTGTAGATCCCTCCAGGGATGATGAAATTGTCTGAATCCTCTGCATCCTCTTCCAAGACAGCAGCAGCTTCTTCATCCTGACCACTGTGGATAAAACCTCCACTCTTGAATAATCCTTGCGCGTTGAAGACCCCAGAAGAAAAGCCAATGCCAGCCAGAGACTTATTGTCTTCTAGCTCGATCATTTTTCCTAAACCAACAGTCGCACCACACTCGATGGCCAACTTCGCATCTTTGTAGGAAGCAAATGAAGAAGTTCTCTTCTCAACAGGCTCAGCTATAGATAAAGCTTGGAAAGGAGTTCCAATTTCATCCTCAACATCTATATACGAGAAGGAAGACAAGTGGCTAACCAGGAGAGCCTTTTCTCCCCCTACCACTACCAGTTTCTTATTCTTCACAAATTTCAGCATCTGGTGTAGGGTGGATGTCACGGCGCCAGCCTCGTGAATCCATGGTCTTCCTAAGAGACAACTGCACGATGGGTGAATGTACATAACCTGGAAGGTAATCTGGAAATCACTTGGTCCAATTTTGATTGGGAGATCAACTTCCCCAATCACAGTTTTACGCGACCCATCGAAGGCCTTCACAACTACTCCACTCTGCCTCATGGGAGGCCCTTGATATGCTAGTTTCGAGAGAGTGGACTTCGGCAATACATTCAGGGATGACCCAGTGTCCACCAGCACATTGGACATGGCGTCGTCTTTACAGTTCATGGAGATGTGTAATGCCAAGTTGTGGTCTCTTCCCTCCTCAGGAAAATTAGAGTCACAGAAACTCAAATTGTTACAAGCGGTAATGTTTGCAACAATGCTATCAAATAGCTCTATAGTGACATCATGATCTACATATGCCACATCCAAAACTTTCTGCAGAGCCTCTCTATGTGGTTCTGAATTCAGAAGTAATGATAACACGGATATCTTGGATGGCGTTTGTAGAAGCTGGTCTACAACATTGTACTCACTCTTCTTGATGAGCCTCAGCATCTCATCACAGTCTTCTTTCTCATTGCCACTAGGGCTAACAAAATTAGGAATTTTTAGTACATAGGAGGGTTTAACAGCAAGTGCCGGATTCGGAGAATTCACTGCATTCCCAATTGGGCGTTCAACAAAATCAACATTAGCTTGAGGTTTCGGTGGTGCTGAAAATACACGACCGTTGCGGGTCAAACCACTTACATCAGCGATGTTTACCACAGATGAAGAAGGCAAAGGCTCTTCTTTCTCTCCTTCTACAGCAACAGCGTTGTAACGAAAGGGAATTGCTTTTTCGGAAGAGTATGGCACAGGACCGGCAGGCTTAATGATGAGAGAAGGTGAAACCTTCTGCTTGCTACCATCATATTTGATAATAACAGGTTCAGGTATCCAGAATACTGGAGAAATCACGTTAACCTCAGGTTCATCTTCGTCAACATTCCTATTCTGATGAATCTCAATGTCTCCTTCATCCAGCATTTCCTGAAGATCCTTACGCACCTGGCGACAACCCAAACGGTTAACAGAGCAGACTCGGTATCTATCATGGTCATGCTCATAGTGACTGTAATCACATAGCAAACAATGCATCTCGACCAGGGACTGTCGGATGTGACTGACATATTTGACCTTATACTTGCCAGGGCAACCCTGGACCATGTTAACAGATTTCCCATGCTCGGGCAATGGGTTCTTCTTCACGTTTGGACCTACGTCCTCGAAACACAAAATGCCACACCTCACAAGGTCTTGAACCTTGGTCTTCAAAGGATAGCAATTCTCCACGTCGTGGCCGGGAGCACCAGAATGATAAACACAATGCAATTCAGGCTTATACCACCACTAGGGGTTAGCAGGTATGGCCGGTGGGTCTCTTGGAGTAATCAGCTTCCTCTCTATTAAAGAAGAGTATAACTCTGCGTACGTCATCGAAATAGGATCAAAGGTGACCCTTTTCCTCTCGTAACTCGTGCTGGTTTGATTACTGTTTCGAGGCAGGTAGGCCTATTGTTGCGGACAGTGCTGTTGTTGTTGATATTGCTGAGGTGGTTGCTGATTGTTGTTATGTTGGTGATACTGTTGATTGTCTCTGAAAACAGGTGCTATATGAGCCACCTGGTGCTGGTTACCGGCGGGACGCACGGTCTTCCTCTTCGCAGAGGGTCTTCTTGGTTTCACATGGGAGGTCACAGCATGTGCCTCTCCATCTTTCTTTTTTGCAAACACCCCATAACGTTTGGCAGAAGAGCCTTCTTCTCTAGTTAGACGTCCTTCTCTAACCCCTTCTTCTAAACGCATCCCCATATTCACCATCTCGGTGAAATCAAAAGGAGCGCTAGCAATCATCCACTCATAATAGAATGAACTCAAAGTCTTCAGAAAGATCTTGGTCATTTCCTTCTCTTCTAGCGGAGGCACGATCTGTGTTGCCACCTCTCGCCACCTCTGGGCATACTCTTTAAATGTTTCTTTGTCCTTCTGGGACATGGCCCTTAGATGATCCCTATCGGGAGCCATATCCATGTTGTACTTGTATTCCTTGACGAAGGTCTCGCCAAGGTCGTTGAAGGATCGGATGTTCGCACTGTCTAACCCCATGTACCATCTCAGGGCAGCACCAGACAAATTGTCCTGAAAGTAGTGGATGAGCAACTGGTCGTTATCAGTCTGAGTAGACATCTTCCTAGCATACATGACCAGGTGGCTGAGAGGACAAGTGTTTCCTTTGTACTTTTCAAAGTCAGGGACCTTGAACTTCACAGGAATCTTCACGTTGGGAACTAAGCAGAGATCGGCAGCAGACTTGCCAAAAAGATCCTTTCCTCTAAGAGTCTTCAATTCCTTGCGAAGCTCAAGAAATTGATCGTTCATAACGTCCATCTTCTGATAGACATCTGGGCCCTCAGATGGCTCAGAATGATAGATGGTATCGTCTACCCTGGGAAGAGTATGCACAACAGAAGGAGGAACAGCAAGGACCGAGCTAGATGCCGGCATAGAAGCAAAAGTGGGGGCAGGACCCTCGGGCATAAAGTTGGGAGGCATCCCCCACGGGAACCCGGTTGGCATGGCTGCATGAGCAAAGTGTGCACTGGCTGCAGGCACAGTTGAAGAGACGATCTCTGAGATATTTGTCCTCTGGGGAGGAGTTGAAGGCGTTGGAGAAGACTGGCTCTGGGCAGCCATGAATGATTCCATCAAGGCGCTCAGTCTGGCTACTTCCTCCTTGAGTTCACGGTTCTCTTGCTCTAGTTGATCCATCAGTCTTGAAGTGTTGGCTCTAGTGTAGTACCGGTGAGTCAGCTTGTCTTCAAAATAAATGAAGAGCACAGAATTAGACCACAGGACAAGAGGCCGAAAACAAAACCTGCTTATGCACATGATGCATGCAATGCTTGTGCACATGATTTGTTTTTATATTTCAAAGTAACTCTAAGGTTTTACTTGCAAATTTTGAATCATTTAACATTTATCGCATATAGAAATATCTCATAAAATAATATCAGGGAAAAAATTACATCATTGTTAATCATGTACAAGAGGAAAGGAAAATAATCATCCTATGGATCCCTAGAAACAATCATCTAATGCTCGGGACATAGGAAGATAAGATGCACGAAGCCTCTTTGGCGAGTCGATCGTACTTCCGCTTCCAAAACCGGGAAGACTGAGGAAGTAGAGAAGTCCATGCATCATTAGGATCATCAATAACCTGATGCTCAAGGAACTCTATCAAAGCGTCCTTCTCCTTAATCTGCTGAAGCAACTCTTCACGTTCACGGATCCAGGCACGTGATAGGTCTTCGTCTCTCAACTCCTCTACTCCTTGATTAGGGAGGGTTAAAGGCCCAACCAAAATGATAGGTGTAGGTCTCGGATACTCGTAAGGCATTAGATACTCAGACGCTCTCTTCCTTACCCAAGCAGTGTAAGGCTCCAAAGCGATGCAATTCTTAGGACCCAACTCCTTCCTTCCTTCCTTATGAACCTTGCGCCAAGCGCGGACCATCCTAGCTTTCAAGCCTTGGGGATCTTTATCCTCCTGAAAGAACACACCCTCTAACAGAATGTTATTAGGTTTATCCTTTAGGGGGAACCCAAGCTGACGACGTGCTAAAACAGGGTTGTAGTTGATCCCACCACATGTACCAAGAAGAAGTACATTGGAGAATTCACCACAAGAGTCGATAATCTGCACACTATCATACACACGGTTATACTAGGAGATATCATCATTAGTGAGAGACATGAGTCTCGTGGACCACCGTAGACATCCCTTGTTCTCCTTGAAAGCGACCGTCTGAGGTAAGTGAGAAATAAACCACTTATACAACAGAGGCAAACAACACACAATGGCGCCACCACCCTTTGCATTCCTCATATGCAAAGAGAAATAAGCATCACCCAACAGAGTCGGAACGAGATTAAGAGTAGAAAAGATCCTAATAGCGTTCACATCGACAAACTTGTCGATGTTGGGGAACAACACTAACCCATAGATAAGAAGTACAAATATGGCCTCAAAGGCATCCTCACTCATGGCCTTCCCATAAACAGTAGCTTGAGCAATGAGGAACTCAGAAGGGAGACCTTGAATTCCACCTTTGGTAGTCATATGAGCACCAACCAGGGATTCATCTATGTGCAACATGTCAGCTATCTCTTGAGAAGTAGGAATACTCTCCAAGCCACTGAACGACAACTGATCCAGGATAGGTATACCCACAAGGTAAGCATACTCCTTAAGGGTAGGCGAAAGCTGAAAGTCCGGAAACGTGAAGCAACGGTACAAAGGGTCATAGAACTGCACCAACACACTCATCAACCCTTCATCCACCTGAGTAGTCAGAAGAGGAAGAAGCTTCCCAAAACGAGCTTTGAAACCCAAGGGATCTAGTACATATGATGTCAGATTCCTTAACTCTTTCTGATCTGGTTGCCTGAAGTTTTACTTCTTTGTATTCCTTCTTTGTCTTTCCATGTCTGAAATTTTTGCAAATAAACCTCTTAAGTTCCTTGATAATTTTCTTCATTATTGATGATATGGATGTAAATGAGTGCATGAATGCATGAATGCAACAATCACACTCAAGGATCAAGCAAAGCACACCAAACAAAGGTCATGGGATGGATCATATCATCCTTAATATCAATCATCCATTTTGGTGGATTATGGTTTACACCTTATCAACACCCAAGTTCCATTGATATTAAGAATATATGAACGGATCAACCATGAATCAAGGGTTTGTTGCAAGTCACGAGCATGGAGTTTAGGTTAAAAACCACCCAAAGGGAAGGTACTAGGGTTTAAACCTGCCAAACATGTTCTACAAGAGGTTCCCATAGTCATCATCCCATCTTTCGAATATTATCGGAGAAACGAATACTCGTATTCCAAAAATATTCTCAAGAGAGACTCTTATGAGTGTAGTATCGCGTAACAACCGTATCAAATCTTACACTTGAACGACTTTCACACTACATCCTAAGAATAGGCCAAGATGGGCTTGGTAAACTAAGGTCATTGGCTTCTAAGGTCTATATTGGAAAGAGTAATGTCTAGCCACAACTCACTTGTGTGACATTATTGATCCCAACATGACCTCCACCAAGTGAATGGACTTGCAAGTCAACTTGCTAAGGAATAACTCCACACAAGTCAACAAGACTATGCCATTCTCCTATCCTAAGTGCACTCGAGTTCGGGTATAGAACTCATCTCACAAAGATCACCAAGCACACAAAGAATTAATATTCAAGCAATTCAATCATTACATACAATAGTGTAATCCCAAATTGCACAAAAATATGTCACCAAATAATACAATACAACAAGCATGAAAAGTTGGCCAAACCCACTAGGCAAAAAAAAAGTATTCCTCAGCAGAGTCGCCACTTTTCTGTAGCGGGGTATTCGTTACCGTTAGAGATATTGACTAAATCCAAGGTAAGCCATACAAGTCGAGTCGCCACCGCACTTCTATTTATCCAAAGGAATGGTTAGAAAGCGAACAAAAACCTAAAAGTTTTAACAAAAACTAGTAAAAGAAACAGAGATCTGGGTAAGGGGGTTGGTTATGCAATGGGAAGGTGTTAGGTACCCAAAACATCCTAGGTACTCCTAGGGAGCCCTTTTTATACTTGTGAAGGTTGTTGTCTTGTGAAAAATTTGTTTGTGCAAACATGACTGAAGAGATGAGAAGAGAATATACAAGTTTATTTACATTTTGTGTTTTCAATAGATGAACCCATTGCCTACGTACCATCTTTAAAAAAAGATTAGGATCAAAACCTCGTAGTTCGGGGTAAAAATCTCAAAATGAGTTGGTGAATTGATTGGTCCAAAATCCTTAAGGTCTTTTGTTATCAAAGGGAGAAAACTCAACCAAACCACAAATCCACCATGTGAGGATAGCTTCAACATGCTAGTGAGGGGTTAACCCTATAATAAGCATGGAAGGCTCATTGTCTATCACTAAGGATATAGGTGAGCATTACATCTACCTCAAGGATAACTCAAACCTAAAAGCTAAAGGTTATGAAAAAGTTGATTAAGAAAGTGGTCATTGGAACCACAAAAAGCACATTTGAATGGGTTATATTTACCAATTAGAAGTATATACAAAATGGTCAAAGTTGACTTAAAAGGTTCAATTCAAAATAAGTATTAGTAAAAGAAAGTTTGAAAATCAAAAGCAAAAAGGTAAAGGGAAAGAAATGAACCACACAAGGAGTTCCTCTCTTGAAATCATATTGATGATTCAAGTAGCTCCCATCCTTTGGAATAAGCAATCACAAAGCATAAGCAATCAAACAAGTCTCACAAGAGATCCTCAATGTATCTTGATTCTTCCACTTAGATGAACATGGCAATGGTCCTCCAATTAAGCTCAAATGGAAACTCCTAGCACAAAAGCACACACATCAAAAGCTCCATGAAGTAAAACAAGAATGGACAAGAGTGAGTTTAGAGATTTTGGTTTTTCTAATCCATCTTCATCATTAAGGTCCATTTACTCCAATTTTGCATAAGGAAGGTCCTAGAATCTAAGTCCAATTCTCCATTTCTTTGCATAGGGAAAGTCTTAGAAACTAAGTCCATTTCTTTGCATTTGGTTCACCACAATCAACACAATACACAAGCAAAATAATACATACACAATTATGTGCTCAAGTGAGCAAAAGGCAAATGGCATTAACATAAACATGTGCTCAAGTGAGCAAAGAGAAAAGCAAATGAATAATATGTGCAAGAATAGTAAATTGCATTAAAGTAAATTGCATAAAGTAAATGTTAATTGTCAATAGTTAGTGTTAGTAGTTAGTGTGCCATAAGGCAAATTTAGCACTATGTTAAGCAATCGTAATTGGACTTATATAGAAGTCACAACTATCTGAGGCCAGTCAATAATAATGTAGGCAACAAACACAAGTTAGGAGTCTTGATTAGTGAACCATGTCCCAAAAACTTGCCATGCCAAAAAGGAGAAGAAAATTGATCTTGTATTGGTTTAAGCCTTTTGCATGATTTAAAAGACAACCTATCCTTAATGCAAAGCCACTCACTTGATCAATTGAAGAAGATGAATTAGATTTAAATCAAGGAAGGTTAAATCTCCCTAATCAATGCTAACTTATCAACCTTCAACTCATTGATCAAAAAGAAAATAAGAAGAAGAAGAAGGAGATGAATAAGAGAAATGGAAATGGCTAAATTAAAGTGCATTAATTGAAATACAATGTACCAATCCTCATATGTTGACCAATAACATTGAAAGTCAAGGTCAAACAATCAAAAACAGAAGTGAGATGAAGATTGGAAGTCAAGAAAAGAATAAAATATTTTTGGCATTTTTTAATACTTAAAAATAAACTTGAATTAAAATAAATGGAAAGGTCAAACTTCAAAATCACTTCAAATCAACCTTGAAAGGTCTAAGTGATTTATCCTAAGTTGAACAAGGTCAAACAAAGTTTGACAAAAAATTTCATCATTTTTAAAAGTCAGAAACTATTTTTAATCAATCAAAAATGAATAAAAATAACCTAATTGAACTAAAATCTCAAATAAATCTCAAATCAATTCAAAAATTGATGAGAATATTTTTCATAGATCTATCATCATTCAAAGAGGTTGAGAAAATATTTTTGCATTTTTTGAATATCAAAAGCTATTTAAAATGAATTAAAAATAACCAGAAAAGAGAAAATTCACAAAAAATATCAAATGATGAAATAAAAAAATTTAAAAATCAGAAATAGAAACTAGAATTTATTTGGGAAATAATGCAATTGGTTCCATAATTTTTGGATAAAAAATGAAAGAGATATTATTTTTTGAAATAAAAGGAATTTAAGAAAATAAAAACAGAAATTATAAAATGCAAAAAAGGAGGAGGGTTGGATCTGAGCTCATTAATTGAGCTGGCAGATCACACGCTCCTAAGGCGCGTGCCTATGGTGATCCATAGTCAATGCGTGCACATGTGAAACAATAGGAAGTCATAACAAACAATGGCTAAGATTCAATCTGGGAAATAGATCCAATGGCCATGATTTAAACTAGAGATGATGAAGCCACCGGAGCCACCGTCTTCTCCGGTGAGCTTGGATTTTCCGGCCAAATTGCAGAAATTAAAAAGGCAACCAAAACGTGCGATCTATACATCAATAAGAAAGCTGGGATGATGTACATCATCCCTGTACCATCCATTTTCCCTCTAGATCTCCATAGTATGAGAAATCAGAGATGGAAAAATCTGGTGTTCATCATGAACTCAATGAATTTCAAAAATTAAAGGCATAAACATGATGCCTCCATTGAGAGGACTTCAGCCAACACAAAATCCAAGCCAATAGGTCAAAGGATTAGGAGAATCGAAGTAAATACTAGTTGAAGTGTGTACTTGAATTCTGGTAGCTTGAGCTTGTTGCCTTGCTGGCTTTACCAAAACAGAAGTTCAATGAAGTGTATGATGAAGGTCTAGAAGCATTAGATCTGAGAATACAACCAGATGAAGCTGAATTCTAGATCCAAATTTTGTTGAGAGAAATGCAATTGCTTCTTTAATGATGGTTAGGGAGAGAATTCTGTAGCATTTCAGGTTGAATGAGGCGTGTCAAATGGAGGGAATGAAGTCTCTATTTATAGAGCAAATGGCAAGGAGAGTGTGAAAGGATCCGTGTGCATGGCATGTGAAGCTTCATTGTATGGGCTTGCATGATCATGCACAAGGCCCAAAAACAATGCCGAATGAGTTCTGCACACTAGCCAGATGGAGTTGGACGTGTGAAATGCAAAGGAAATTGCTCATGTAGCAAGATTTCAAGTGAATTTTCCATTTGTACCTAAACAATCATCTCTTCGAAAGTACCATTTAGAAAATCCAAGCATAGGCATACGGGTAATGGTTGGAAAGGTCTTTGTATGAGGAAGAAATGTTATGTTGGACAAAAACTCATTTGGAGTGTGGAAATTTATGAAATTTGAGTTTAAAGTGTGATGTGCAAAACATGTCAAGGTAAGGTTTCTAAAATTGGCCAAATTTCAAGCCCCTCTATTTTGATGATGAAATCTTCAAATGGAAAAACCTCCAACATAAAAGTTGTAGATCTTTTCAAGAAAATCAAAATGGACTCAAGTTTTGCATCATTTGGATTTTTGATGAAAGAGTTATGGGCACTTGAAGTTATACTTTTTTGAGTTTTAATGCCTTTGACCCAAAAAGACCTATAATGTCTTGCATTATCACATGTATTTCCTTTGACATTTTTAAATTTTGTTCAACATACCATTTGAAGTAGACATCCTAAGATTTCCAATTCATTTGATCCCACCTCAAAATAATAAAATATGAGTGAGTTATGTTCTTGGGAAGTTGACCCAAAATTAGGGTTTTAGTCAAAATGACCTATAATGTATTGGAATGGAAGATGGTTTTCCAAGCTTCAAATAAAATGTTTATGAACATGAAAGTTGTTCATATTGTCCTTAAGAACATTTTTTATCTTGGGACCATCTCCATTTGACCAACACATAAAAAGTTAGGTCTTAGTGTATTTCAAAATAGTCAGATGAATTGACTGATCAACTTCTCAAGTCCATGCCTCGTATCTTGATGAATTGATGATTGAGGACACTCAAATAAGTTCAAATATGCATGAAATGATTAATTAAAGAACTTCCCTTGATTGTATTTGACCATGGATTGAGGTTGCTTCATCAGCAAGGCATTGTGGTGCACAGATGAATTAGGGTTTCCTTGAGAAACAAACCTCCAACCCTTTGACTTGATTTGATCAAAATGATGAATTAAGATGCTAGGGAGGCATATTTTATGGATGAGAGCTTTGGGAACCATTACCATGCTTGCTTTCATCTTCTCTTGGCAATATCTTTGCACCAATGACCTCCCAGAAGCTTTTGACCTTGTGATTGCTCAAGCTACAAACAAAAGATGTTAGTGACATATTTTTGTGCTTTTGGTTAGTAAATAAAAATGG
Source organism: Lathyrus oleraceus (assembly GCF_024323335.1). Classification (NCBI taxonomy): domain Eukaryota; kingdom Viridiplantae; phylum Streptophyta; class Magnoliopsida; order Fabales; family Fabaceae; genus Lathyrus; species Lathyrus oleraceus. The sequence continues at coordinate 486,003,612 of NC_066584.1, read as the reverse complement.
GAAAAGCAATGATATACAATTCAAGCATGCTTGGTGATCTCAAACTCCTCACAAGGAGTCCCACCCAAAGGCAAGGGACCAAGATGCTCAATGATCCTTGAGGCTATGCAATGAAATGTTATGATGCTATGAGGGATCTTAGGGACAAAATTGGGGTCTTACACTGACCAAAAGCACAAAAATATGTCACTAAGTCTTTTTGTTTTGAAGCTCAAGTGATCATGTGCTCCTAAGCCAAATGCAATGGCTAGATGAAGATGAGAAAAAGCATGACAATGGTCCACAAAGTTCCTAATCATCATATATGTCTCCCAATTATATCAATTTTCCAATTTGATCAAGATAACCCATAGGCCTTGAGGATTGTTTCCCAAGGAAACCCTAATTTCACTATGCTTTGATTGTGCCTTACCCATGAAGCAACCTCAGCCTATGATCAAATTAATCAAGGGAAGTTATTTCACTCATCATTTTATTTATATATGAGCCTATTTGAGGATCATCAATCATTTATTCATAAATATTGGAAGTTTGGCCTTGAAAAGTTGACCAGTTAAGTCATATGACTAAGCTAAGCACCATTGAGATATAACTTTTGATGTGTTTGTCAAATGAAGATTACCCAAAGATAAAAAATGTTCTTAAGAACTAGATGAACAACGTTCATGTTCATAAAAAATCCATTTGAAACTCGGAAGGTCATAATTCATTTCCAAACATTATAGGTCATTTTGACTAAAACCCTAATTTTAGGTCAACTTACCAAGGGAATAAATTCCTTAATTTTTATGATTTTGAGGTGAGACAAAATGTATCGGAAATATTGAGATGTATTGTTAAAATGTTATGTTGGACAAAATTTCATAATTTTAATTGAAATACATGTGATAATACAAAACATTATAAGTCATATTGGACCTAATTCATTGAATTTGAAAAAGTACCCAACTTCAAATGCCCATAACTTTGTCATAGAAAATATGAATGATGCAAACTTTGAGTCTAAATTTATCATATTGAAAAGATCTACAACTTTTAAGTTGGAGTCTTTTCCATTTGAAGCTTTCATCATGAAAACATAGGGGTTTGATTAAGCTTGCTTTTGGTGAAATTTTTCAAAGTTTTTTGAATATGTTTTGTACTTGGATTTTCACATCCAGTTTTCTTCAATTTCCAAATGCCAAATGAATTTTTTCCCAACATGACTTTTGTTCTTTACTTCAAGGGCTTCCACCCATTACTCACATTACTCATTTGGATCAACCATTTGTGAGTTTCGAATCCATCTCCATTTAGGTGCATTTTGGTATTTTATGATGAAACTTGAATTACAAGCATGCTTCAGCCCTTTGTGCACGTCCAAATCATTTCCATGTGATCTCATCAAGCTTTTGCATTCATAATTGGGCCTTCCACACGCCTGTACAAGCCCATGCATCCATTTCCAAGTTGCCATGCACATGAAAGAAGCGTGGGATTCAGCCACATTCAGCTATAAATAGAGGTTCCCTGTTATTCATTTGGAAACCTTTTGGAGATCTGAACTGCTACAGCATTGAAACCATAGTCATACCAAAGGAATTGTTCAAATTTTGTTTTTACTTTCGAGCTTGAAATTCAGCATCATTAGCTGAACTTCAAAGCCAAATTCCTTAGCCTTTCACTTCCACTGCATCCATAGATCAAAGAGGAGCAAGGATCTTGAAGGATTCGTGGCCTAAAGTGCTTCAATTCAGAGGTATACATTCAAACTTTTTGGATCTAGAACTCTCAATTAAATGTAGCATTCTTGTGTTTGTGTGGTTTTTTGAAGTCCTCACACTTGAGGCAAGCCATTGGTGCTTTCAATTCACCATTTCATCAGCTTACAGTTGGAACACCATGATCTTCTCCTTCACATTACTCTCAATATAGGAATAGTGAGGAAGTTCTAATGCTACAGTGATGATCTCCATCACACGAGCTTCAATTTCATGTTCTTGTTTTCCATTTTCATTAAAGTCCATTTTCCTGTAACTGGTGGCCGAAATTGGTTGTCTGGCCGGAGAAGATGGTGGTTTCCACCACCATCACCACGTGCTCTGACCAGGACCATTGGATCTAGGTGCCATGATCTAATCTTGACCATCCATTGTAATCTTTTCCATTTATTCTATTTTCTTTTATTTTCAGTTAATTCATTTGATTTTCAAAAATTCATAAAAAGTTTATTTGAAGTCATAAAAATATGAGACCAACTCCAAAAGATTTCTTGAAAAATCTAGTTTCATAATTTGATTTTTAATTATTTTTGTGACTTCATTTGATATTTTTCATGGATTATTTGATTGTTAATAGTTTTAATTCATTTTAAAATACTTTCAAACTTTTGAAAAAATCCAAAAATATTTCCTAGCATCTATGGATCACCATAAGTCAATGAAAAATAGTCTCATCAATTTATTATTTGATTTGAGATTTATTTGAGATTTTAATTCATATTGTGCTATTTTTAATTGTTTTTAATTGTTTTTAATTGCTTTATGATTTCAAAAATTGATGAGAAAATTAGTCAAAGCTTGTTTGACTATGTTGAACGTATGAGAATTTAATTGGACTTTTTGAAGTTGATTTGAATTGAATTTGAGGTTTGACCTTATTTGTTTATTTTTTTATTTGCATTTCATTTAAATTCAAAAAGTACACAAAAAATGTTGTTGACTTGGTGACTTGTTATCTTCATTTCTTTTTTGTTTGGTGTTGATTGATAATGATTTGATTCACATTTGATCAATTGGATTTGGTGGTTGTCTTCTTTTTCCCTCCCTTTCATCTTCATCCCTTTCTTTCCATCAATGGCCAATGAGTTAAAGTCTTATGGTTGGTCTTGACAAATGAGAGGTTTAGCCGTCTTTGATACAAACCAAACTCAACTTGATCCATGATCAAGTGAGTGGTTTTGTGTCCAAGATAGGTTGCTTCTTGGTCAAGCAAATAACCTAAAGTCAATACAAGGCCCTTCCCCTTTTGTTTGGCATGACAAGTTTATGGAGCTTGGCTTACTAGTCATGATCTCTAACTTGTGTTCTTTGCCAATATTTTTATTGACCGACCTCAGATAGGTGTGACTACTACATTAGTCCACTTACGATTGCTTAACATAGCGCTACATTGTCTTATGACAAGCTAACATAACCTTACTAACTACTAACTTTAATTTGAGCTTTTAATTTCTTGCCATTTACTTTTAATGCCATTTATTTTTTTTCTCATTATTCATATTGCTTTTCATTTTGCTCACTTGAGCACATATTTTATGTTTATGTCATTTTTCTTTTGCTCATTTGAGCCCATTATTGTATATAAATATATTGCTATCTTGTGTTGTTTTGTGTTTGTTTGATGTGAACCAAATGCAAAAAGAGAAAGGACTTAGAATTAGGACTTACCTATGCTTAACGGAGTTCAAGAGCAACTAGGCCTCATGCCTTTAGAATGCAAAAACTTGTTTTAGAGCAACTAGGCATCATGCCTTTAGAATGATAAATTTTAAAGTTGACCTCAAAGGACTTCTCATCCAAACTTATTCTTTGTCCATTCCCCTTATTGTGTTGTGAACTTTTTTGATGTTTTCTCTTGTGTGATAGGGATCCCATCTTGAGATTGTGGAAAGAGGACCATTGTCATGAATAGCCAAGTTAAAAGCCAAGCCAAATGGAGATCTTAGGAGCTTGAATTCAATTATTGATTGCTTGTTTATGTGCTAAGTCCAAAGGAAAGGAGCATCTTGAGTCATCTCTATGAGTTCAAGAAAAGGAACTCCAAGGATTTATCTTTTCCCGTCTTATCTTTGTATGCTTTAGGACTAGCCCTTCTCTTCTTCTCCTCACTCTAACCAAGCCAAAAATCATTTTCAAAACTTTCACTTTGTTTTAAATTAGAAACCTAGGCCTTAAGCCTTTGATTTTCAAACTCTTTTCTAAATACTCATTTGTGAATAAACTTTAATCCAACTTTGACTTCATTTTGTAACTAACTTTAACTTGTAAATATAACTCATTTCAAGTTGTTTGTGGTTCCAATGGCCACTTGTTGAAACTTTTCAAAAACATTAGTCATAGGTTTGAGTTATCATAGTGGTTGATGTAAATCTCACCTCATCCTTAGTGGTTGGATTATAAGTCTTCCATGCTTATTATAGGGTTAACCCCTCACTAGCATGTTGAAGCCTTCCTTACATGGTGGATTGTTGGTTTAGGTTGAGTTTTCTCCCTTTGATAACAAAAGACCTTAAGGCTTCTGATTAAAATCAATTCACCAATCTTTGAGATTTTTACCCCGAACTACGAGGTTTTGATCCTCCTTTGTGATGATACGTAGGCAATGGGTTCATCCACTCAAATAAAAAATTTGTAAATATAATCTATTCTTTTCTCATCCCCCCAATCTTTTGCATAAATCTTTTCACAAATACCAACCTACAACACATATTTGCAAAAAGGGCTCCCTTAGAGTACTAAGGATGTCTTGGGTGCGTAAAACCTTCCCATTTCATAACCAATCCCCTTACTTAGATCTCTGAAATTTTTATTAGTTTTTGATTTGAAAAATTCTTACTTGGCTTTTGTTCGCTTTTTAGCCTTTCCTTTGGACAAATAAAAGTGCGGTGGCGACTAGTCGTGGTTAGGCATTACTCTTTCCAATAGGAACCCTAGAAGCCAAGAACCTTAGATACCTAGCCCATCTTGGCCTATTTTAGGACGTAGTGCGAAGGTCGTTCAAGTGTAAGACTTGAGGCGATTGTTACGTGATACTACACTCATAAGAGTTCTTCTTGAGAATATTTTTGGAGGACGAGTAGTCGTTTTATCCAGTAATATCCGAAAGATTGGATGATGACTATGGGAACCTTTTTTAGAACATGATTGTCAGGTTTAACCATAGTACACTCCCGTTGGGTGGTTCTTAACCAAGACTCCATACTCGTGACTCACAACAAACCCGTGATTCGCGGTTGATCCGTTCTCGTATATCCTCAATATCAATGGAACTTGGGTGTTTATAAGGTGTAAACCATAATCCACCAAAATGGATGATTAATATTGACGATGACTTGAGCCATCCCGTGACCTTTGTGTGGTGTGAATTGCTTGATCCTTGAGTGTGTTTGTTGCATCCATGCATCCATGCATTCATTCACATTCATGAAATCAACAATAAAGATTTCACAAGGAACTTAAAGGGTTTATTTAAAAAATTTCAGACATGGATAAGCAAAGAAGGAATACAAAGAAGTACAGTTTCAGACAACCTAACTTGAAAGAGTTAAGGAGTTTGGCATCTTATGTATTAGAGCCATTGGAATTCAAAGCTCGCCATGGGAAGCTCCTGTCTATTCTTTCTACCAAAGTGGATGAGGGTCTCATGAGTGTGTTGGTATAGTTCTACGATCCTCTGTATCGGTGCTTCACTTTTCCGGATTTCCAGGTTTTTCCTACATTAGAGGAGTATGCTTATCATGTGGGTATACCTATTCTTGACTAGTTGTCGTTCAGTGGTTTGGAGAAGATTTCGTCTTCTCAAGAGGTTGATGATATGCTTCACGTGGATGTAGCTGATATTATTGCCAATATGACTACCAAAGGTGGAATTCAAGGTCTCCCGTCTGATTTTCTGATTGCCAAAGCTACTTTGTTTGGGAAGGCCATGAGTAAGGAAGCTTTTGAATCCATATTTGTACTCCTCATTTATGGGCTAGTGTTATTTCCCAACATCGACAACTTTGTGGATGCAAACGCTATTAGGATCTTCTCTTCTCTTAATCCTGTTCCGACTCTGTTGGGTGACACTTATTTCTCTTTGCATATGAGGAACACAAAGGGGGGTGGTTCCATTGTGTGTTGTATGCCTCTGTTGTACAAGTCGTTTATTTTGCACTTGCCTCAAACGCTTGCCTTGAAGGAGAACAAGGGATGTCTATGGTGGTCTACGAGACTTATGTCTCTCACTAATGACGATATCTCTTGGTATAATCGTGTTTATGATGGCGTCAAGATTATTGACTCTTGTGGTGAGTTCTCCAATGTACCTCTTCTTGGTACATATGGGGTAATTAACTATAACCCTGCTTTGGCTCGTCGTCAGCTTGGGTTCCCCTTAAAGGATAAACCTAACAACATTTTGTTGGAAGGCTTATTCTTTCAAAAGGGTAAAGATCCCAAAAACTTGAAGGATAAGATGGTCCGCGTCTGGCGCAAAGTTCATAAGAAAGGGAGGAATGAGCTTGGTCCCAAAAATTGTGTTGCTTTGGAACCTTACACCTCTTGGGTAAGGAAGAGATCTCTTGAGTACCGCATGCCGTACAAGTATCCGAGACCTACCCCTATGGTTATGGTTGGGCCCTCAACCCTCCCTAACCAAGGAGTAGAGGAGTTGAGAGACGAAGACCGGTCGTGTGCGTGGGTTCGTGAGCGTGAGGAACTTTTTCAGCAGCTCAAGGATAAGGGTGCAATAATAGAGTTTCTAGAGCATCAGGTTATTGATGAGCCTGATGATGTGTTTACTTCTCTTCTTCCACAGTCATCCAGGTTTTGGAAGAGGAAGTATGATCAACTTGCCAAGGAGAAGGACGACATGGAACCAACTTATGAGAGAGAGGTGAAGAGGCTTCGTGCGACGTATCTTCCGATCTCAAAAGCTTTGTACGATTGCTTCTAGGGCTCCATAAGATGTTTATTCTCCTTTTCTCTTGTATTGTATTTGGTTACTAGGACTGTACTACTTCTTTGGTGTAAAAATTTTCCAAATATTATTGCTATGAGTATTCCATATATGTCTTAAAAGTTCAATATTTTTCAAGCATTTGCAAATAGAACCCTATAAAGTTCCTCTGATAAAAAACAAATCATATGCACAAACATTGCATGCATCATATGCATAAGCAGTTTTTGTTCCGAGCTCCTGATACAATGGTCTAACTCTTTGCTCTTCATTTATTTTGAAGACAAGCTGACGCACTGGTATAACACCCGAGAAAATCATCAGAAGATCATGGAACACCTCGAACAAGAGAACAAGGATCTGAAAGAAGAAATTGCTAGGCTGACTGCCATGATGGAGTCGGTTCTCGCTGCACAAAGTCAAGCCTCTCCAACTCCTGCAACTCCTCCCACGAGGACGGTCATTTCTGAAGTGGTGACCTCAACAGTGCCTGCTGCCACTGCCCACTTTGCTCATAGTATGCCTGCTGGATTCCCTTGGGGAATGCCATCTAACTTCGTGCTAGAGGGTTTTGCTCCCACCTTTGCTTCTTTGCCGGCATATAGCCCGGTCCTGTCTGTACCGCCACCTGTAGTGCATACCTTACCTCGTGTGGAAGACACCATTTATCATTCCGAGCCATCTGAGGACCCGGGCGTATATGAGAAAATGGATGAGATGAAAGATCAATTTCTTGAGTTGCCCAAGGGAAACACGTGCCCACTCAGCCATCGTGTGATGTATGCTCGCAAGATATCGACCCAAACAGATAACGATCAACTGCTGATTCACTATTTTCAGGATAGCCTAACAAGTGCTACGCTCTAGTGGTATATGGGGCTATAGAGTGCAAGCATCCTCACTTTCAATGATCTTGGAGAGGCGTTCGTGAAACAATATAAATACAATGTGGACATGGCTCCAGACAGAGATTAGCTAAGGGAAATGTCCCAAAAGGATAAGGAGACCTTCAAGGAATATGCCCAAAGGTGGTGAGAATTTGCAGCTCAGATAGTGCGACCCTTGGAGGAGAAGGAGATGAAAAAGATCTTCTTGAAGACTTTGAGCTCTTTCTACTATGAGCGCATGATTGCTAGTGCTCCCTCAGATTTTATCGAAATGGTAAATATGAGGATGAGACTAGAAGAGGGAGTCCGAGAAGGACGTTTGTCCCGAGATGATGGCTCTTCGGCAAAGAAGTATGGAGGATTTTCCAGGACGAAAGAAGGGGAGACTCATGCTGTTTCTTCCCATGTTAAGAGAAGACCCTCTTTAAAGAGGAGAGAAGTCTGACCGACTGTCAACCAACACCAGGTGGCTCATATAGCACCTGCTTTCAGAGAAGTTCAACAACAACATCGTCAACAACAACCGGCTTACCAGCCTCGTAACAATAACAACGCCAGCACTAGCAACTATGAGAGGAAGAGGGTAACCTTTGACCCAATTCCTATGACCTATGCTGAATTGTATCCTTCCTTAATTGATAGGAAGTTGATAACTCCGTGAGATCCTCCTGATATGCCAGCCAATCCTCAATGGTGGTACAACCCCGAACTTCACTATGTGTATCATTCCGGTGCACCCGGACATGACGTGGAGAATTGTTTTCCTTTGAAGACCAAGGTGCAAGACCTTGTAAGGAGTGGGATACTGTTCTTTGAGGACGTAGGCCCTAATGTGAAGAAGAACCCATTGCCCGAGCATGGGAAGGCAGCTGTCAATATGGTTCAGGGGTGCCCTCGCAAATACAAAGTCCTTTATGTCAATGACATAAGGCAATCCTTGGTAGAGATGCATAGGCTGTTGTATGAGCACAGTCATTATGAGCATGATCATGATAGGTGCCAGGTGTGCACTATCAATGAAAGAGGATACCGTCAAGTGAGAAGAGACATCCAAGAGATGATAGACCAAGGGATGATTGAGATACTTCATAATCGTAATGAGGATGAAGTTGATGTTATCACTCCTGTATTGAAAATTCCTGATCCTGTTGTCATCAAGTGTGATGGAAGCAAGAAGAAAGTGTCGCCAACTCTTGTGATCAAGCCAGCGGGCCCTGTCCAGTATGTATCAGATAAAGCGGTCCCGTACCGTTATAAAGTTGTTATGCTGGAGGATGGGAAGGAGGTTCCATATCCCTCAACTTCTTTGGTAAGCATTTCTGACGTTAGTGGAGTGACCCGTAGTGGTCGTGTTTTTTCGGCTCAGCAGAAATCCCATGAAGACGTTGTGAAGAAAGATGGTGTTAGTGTTGCCGGTCCCGTGGGGACTTCTTCTTCAAATGAGTTTGTTCCTGTTGTAAAGGGTGTTGACCCTATTGTTGATAAATCCATTAAAGCTCCTATTCTGGTTGGCTAGTATGGAATGTTGAAAGAGGATGAAGAGGAGTGAGTATAATGTTATGGAGAAATTGCTTCAAACTCCATTAAAGATATATGTCCTATCTTTGTTGATGAATTCAGAGCCACACCGTGAAGCGTTTCAAAGGGTGTTGGACATGGCATACGTGGATCACGATGTCACAATTGAGTAGTTTGACAACATTGTTGCAAATATAATTGCCTGCAAGAATTTGAGCTTTTGTGATGACGATCTTCTCGAGGAGGGAAAAGACCACAATTTGGCATTACATATATCTATGAACTGTAAAGATGATTCCTTGTCCAATGTGTTGGTGGATACAGGGTTATCACATAATGTATTGCCAAAGTCCACTCTTGCCAAACCTTCATACCAGCGGCCTCCCATGAGGCAGAATGGAGTGGTAGTGAAAGCTTTTGATGGATCGCGTAAAACTGTGAATGGCGAATTAGACCTCCCAATGAAGATTGGACCTAGTGATTTCCAGATCACTTTCCAGATTATGGATATACATCCGTCATACAGCTGTTTGCTTTGTAGACCATGGATTCCCGAGGCAGGTGCCGTGACATCCACCCTACACCAAAAGTTGAAGTTCGTCAAGAACAAGAAGTTGGTGGTGATAGGGGGAGAGAAGGCTCTCTTGGTCAGCCATTTATCTTCCTTTTCCTACATTGATGCTGAGGATGAGGTTGGGACTCCGTTCCAAGCCTTATCTATTGTTGAGCCTTCTCGGAAAGGACTTTCTTCATTTGTCTCCTATAATGACGCGAAGCCATTGAGCATGGTGCAACTACTGGTTTGGGGAAGATGATCAAGATGGAAGATAATAAGTCCCGGGATGGTATAGGGTATTCTTCTGGTGTTTCCAATGATCTTGGGCTGTTTCAGAGTGGAGGTTTCATCCACACGAATGAAGATCATGAAGCTGCTGCCATCATTGAAGATGATGAAGAGGAAGACCTCGACAACTTTGTCATACCTGGAGGAATCTGAAATAATTGGATCACTGTGGATGTTCCAGCAGTTATCCATAAGTCAACGTAATGTGTTCATTTTGTTTAAGAACCCTTCTCCCATGCCAAAAGGAGAAGTGAAGACATTGTTGGCATAATTGATTAATACAATGATATTCATTCAATAATTGCATGTTAAATGGTTGTTTTCCTCAAATTATTTTTGCTTTTTGCTTTTTGCATGAAATTGGTGATCACCATAATACCCTAAAAAAGCAAAATAAAATCGATCTTTTCATCTGCATAATGATTTGCCTTATTTGAATTCTGAAATCTCTTTTATACTCAAAATCATTATGCAGGTTAATCAAACCCATTGAACATAATGATCCAACACCATCTCCCAACTTTGAGTTCCCTGTATTTGAGGCAGAAGAAGATGATGTTGGGGAGATTCCCGATGAGATTACCCGTCTGCTTGAGCACGAGGAGAAGATCATTCGGCCACATCTTGAGAATCTGGAAAGAGTTAATTTGGGATCTGAAGACTGCATTCGTGAAGTAAAGATTGGGGCACTCCTTGAAGATTATGTTAAGAAGGGGTTGATTGAGTTGCTACGAGAATACGTCGAAGTCTTTGCCTGGTCATATGAAGACATGCCTGGTCTAGATACTGATATCGTGCAACATTTCTTGTCGCTGAAGCCTGCGTGTGTGCCTGTGAAGCAGAAGCTCAGATGAACTCATCCTGATATGGCAGTGAAGACTAAAGAAGAAGTTCAAAAGTAAATTGATACGGGGTTTCCGGTGACTTCTACATATTCTTAATGGGTGTCCAAAATTGTGCCTTTACCTAAGAAAGACGGAAAAGTCTGAATGTGTGTGGATTACCATGACTTGAATAAAGCTAGTCCGAAAGATGATTTTCCTTTGCCACACATTGATATGTTGGTAGATAATACGGCTAAATTCAATGTCTTTTCATTTATGGACAGATTTTCCGATTATTATCAGATTAAAGGGGAACCCGAGGATATGGAGAAGACAACATTCATCACACCTTGGGGAACATTCTGTTATTGAGTGATACCCTTTGGTTTGAAGAACGCCAGAGCCACGTATCAACGCGCTATGACTACCTTGTTTCATGACATGATGCACAAAGAGATCGAGGTGTATGTCGATGATATGATTGCAAAATCGAAAACGGAAGTTGAACATGTAGAGCACTTGTTGAAGCTTTTCTAGCATTTGAGGAAGTACAAACTCCACTTGAGTCCCGAACAAGTGTACATTTAGAGTTCGTTCCGGCAAGTTATTGGGCTTTATTGTCAGCGAGAGAGGTATTGAAGTTGATCCTGCCAAGGTCAAAGCAATACAAGAGATGCTTACACCCAAAACTGAGAAGCAAGTTTGAGGTTTTCTTGGCCGCTTGAATTACATTTCGAGATTTATATCCCACATGAATGCCACATGTGCGCCTATATTCAAGCTCCTCCGGAAAGATCAACGTCATGATTGGACCGAGGATTTCCAAAAGGCCTTTGACCGTATCAAAGGGTATTTGTCCGAGCCTCTGATTCTGTCTCCGCCTATAGAAGGGAGACCATTAATTATGTACTTGACTGTGCTTGATGATTCCATTGGTTGTGTCCTTGGTTAGCAAGAGGAATCAGGAAAGAAAGAATATGCAATATACTACTTGAGTAAGAAGTTCACCGACTGTGAGTCTCGGTACTCAATGCTTGAGAAGACATGTTATGCTTTGGCTTGGGTTGTTAAGCGTTTACGCCAGTATATGTTGAATCATACAACTTGCTTGAAATCCAAAATGGATCTGATCAAGTATATCTTTGAGAAGCCTGCTTTAACTGGGAAAATTGCCCATTGGCAAATGTTGTTATTTGAGTATGATATTGAGTATCGAACTCAAAAAGCTATTAAAGGTAGTATCTTGGATGACCATTTGGCGCATCAACCAATTGAGGATTATCAGTCTCTGCAATACGACTTCCCTGATGAGAAGATTCTGTATTTGAAGATGAAAGATTGTGATGAGCCTACGCTCGATGAAGGGCCAGAGCCTGGTTCCCGATGGGGTATGTGTAACACCCCAAAATTTGCCCTCCTCATTCATGCATTCATTTAGCATTTCATATTGCATTTCATCATGTCAATCAGAATTTAAAAAAAAAAACAAAAAAACAAAAAAACGAAAACAAAAAAAAACAAAAAATGGAAAAAAAATGAAAAAAAATGAAAAAAAAACGAAAAAAAACTAAATAAATAAAATATAATAAAAAATTTTGGACTTGGGTCTCTCTCATTTGAGCCCACAAAACCATGAAATTCAGTCTATAAATACCAAGGCTTCACTTGAGAAAAAAGGAGAGAAGCAAAATACTCTGAGGTTTCCTTGAAACAAAACCCTTGACAAAACCTGGAGAGAAACCTGACAGAGAACTCAGAGTAACCCCCAGGCAGCTCTGAAAAATTCAATCTGACTCACACACTTTCATTGCCTTGCAAACCCAGCCGTGCCATTTGATTTCAACCGGTCTCTCCCATCAGGTTTGCCTCATTCCCATGATTTTATGCTCTTAATTTGGATCATCTGAATGTATGAGGTATGATGGATGAATTTCATTATGTTTTTGCCCACGGGTTTAATTATGCATGAATGGGTGAAACCTATGCCTTGAATGTTTAATCACATGATTTCTGAAATGTATGCCACAGGGTTTGAGGTTTCTGAAACCATACTGTTATTCATGAAAAAAATAGTTATCGTGTTTCACTAAGCCTTTTGTTGAGTTTTTGTGAGGGCTCACAGACTCTTGCAGAGATGGTTTGCGTGGTTTTCCCACTTTATTTGTGGGATACCCCCTGGAGGTTCATTCCGATTACCTGTACTGACTCACTTTTCTTTGATGGCATTAGCTTGGGAGGTCCCTGGGTTTCTTACTCCTTTAATCGCTGTTACTTCGGATCTTCATCCGTGTGGTACTTTTACCTCTTTTCCGCATTTTATAGCTTTCTTAGCTGGAAGACCTTGATAGGAGGCATTTGTTTTCTTTTGTTTATTTACTTCTGAGCCCCTTGTTGGCACATTTACTTTATACATGTTTGTTTTGTATGTGTTCGTATCCCTACAGGTAGCGCGGTTCCTTCATCAAGGACTGCCTTTTTGCCCTTGAGCATCCCAAACCCTAAAACCCAAAGCAACACATTAACTCCTTCTACTACAGGCGAGTAAGTCTCCAAAGGTCGAGCATCTGGTAGATTGCGTAGTGACGTCGTTCGTCCAAAACCCAATCCATGACCCCTTAGTTAGCCGAACTACGGCTTACTCTGATTCTCATTCCAGATGAGATACGTAGGCATAAGACGTGATGTCTTAGCAAGCACACATCCCCCAACCCATAGGTCAGCCGAGCTACGAAGACTCTGATTCTCATATTCAGATGAGATACGTATGCAGTGGATGCGACATCCGCGCGAGTCATTTTCATTTAACCCTTTTTTTTTAGTAAATAAACACATTAGGTAAACCCACACCCTTTAGACAAAAACCACAAAAGTGGATCCCGTAGAGTACTATGGATGCGTAGGGGTGCTAATACCTTCCCTTCGCATAACCGACTCCCAAACCCAAGATTTGGTTGCGAGACCCCGTCTTGTCCTTTCCTTTTTCAGGTTTACTTCGAGCGTTTGCTTTCCCTCCTTTAGGATGAATAACGCACGGTGGCGACTCTTCTGTCTTTTTCTTTCGCCGGTTGTTTTTTTTTGCGCACTGTATTTTTCAGGTTGCGACAGCTGGCGACTCTACTGGGGACTAAGAAGTTGACCTCTTGCTGGTCCATCTTCCCTAAGCGAGTCCCTCCTAGCTTGTGTGATTTCTTGTTTATTGGGTGTTCATGCTTTTGTACATTTATTTGCTTACCTGCTTGCATGCATCTGTTGTATATTTGTTTGTTGGGATGGGATGTTCTATGAGAGATAAGCCCATTACCCAGGCTTGAGTGTACACACAGGTTTTAGAGTGGATGATCATGAGGCTTGCGTGGCATGTTGCTACGTTAAGTCGTTCGTGAAGAACCTCACCCAGACGAGGTTCCTTTTGGATATATTATGTCATACGGATGTTCCGTAACGACATGGTGTTCCTTTAGAAATCGTCGACTCTGGTGACCATTTCCCGAGAACTCAGTCGAGGCCTCTCCTCCGAGACGTGATTATGTTAGCTCTGGTGGGCGCATTCTCGCTGATCAATCCGAGGACCCCGAGACTGGGAACTTGCTTTAGGATGTCCTGTTGAGGGGAGTCAGTGGAGGTCTTTTATCCCGTAATAATGCCAAACCTTCAGTGGTAAACGTATTATTCGCGACTGAAGGGCTGAAGCTGACGAACTTCTGTTCTAAGAACCTACCAGTGAGGGGTGGGCTAAATTCAGGAAACCTTAACCTCCAACCAACCCGGTTTTCTGGAGCAGAGTTTTGGTCTTGTATTATATTCCTCAGTGAATTTCTCTCCAGGAAGTGCAACCTGACGGATGTTCAAGCGGATCCATCAATTCTGATTGACATGCCTTTGCATTGCATAACATCATCTGCATATTTGCATCCAACATCTCATGCTTATTCATTTGCAGGGTATTCCTTTTCAAAACGGGGGTGCCTTAAAACTGAACAAGCAGTGCATCGCATACCATGCATATTAACCCTTGTTTGTTTTGCAGGTGTCACCGCAGTGTCTAATGTTTGTTCCCTGTATCAGGCAGTTATTGGTCCCAAGCGAGTTCACAAATACCCGACAAAGGAAAACCGTCCACGACTAGCGATGGACCAAGTACAGAAAGAGCTGGCTGATATGCGTGAAAGGATGGATCAGTTCATGACATTGATGACTGGTATGGCAGCAGGTCAAGAAAAGCTGAGGGAATTGGTTGGGCAACCGAGGCCTGAGGCCTGAGGTAACCCTGGGAACACTGATAACCCTGTGAACACTGGTAACGCGGGTAACGCAAATGCTGATGGAAACCCGGGTAATGTTGGCAACACAGGGAATGTTGGAAATGGTATTGGCGGAAGGTACAATGTGAATCAAGGAATTCGGATTAACGGGCACCCCGTTACTGAAGATTATCAGTATGATCAATTTTCTTTGCACGACGAGGCCCTCGAGACCACTCGCCGTATGGATGAGCTTGCTAAGAAGCTCAAATCTTTGGAGTCTCAAAATTCTTTAGGCTTTGATGTCACAAATCTTGGTCTGGTTCAGGGAGTAAGGATTCCTCACAAGTTCAAACCCCCTACTTTTGAGAAACACAACGGGGCTTCTTGCCCACGCACTCATCTCCAATCTTATTTGGGAAGGTTGGGAGCTCACACGGAAGATGAAAAGCTGTGGATGTACTGTTTTGAAGACAGTCTAACTGGAGCTTCTCGTGAATGGTATTCTCATTTGTCTCGTACTACCATCAAAAGCTGGAAAGACTTGGCAGAGGCTTTTTTCAAGCAATATCAATACAACTTGGACATGGCTCCAAATCGGACCTTGTTGCAAGGTATGTCTCAGACTGCCAAGGAAACCTTTAGAGAATATGCTCAGCGTTGGAGACAGATTGCTGCGTCCGTCCAACCCCCTATGTCTGAAAGGGAGATGGCGGACATGTTCATGAACACTCTTCAAGGCAATTATATTGAGAGATTGGCTGCTTACCCGTCAATCAGCTTTGCAGAGATAGTAATTGTTGGAGAAAGAATCGAGAGTCTGTTGAAGATGGGCCGAATTCAAGACAATAGTGTTTCCAACCCATCAGGTCCCAAGAGACCGTTTGCTGGCAGACGTTGTGTATGCCGGCAGAGGCAAGCGTTGTGTATGCCGGCAGAGGCAGGGGTAGAGGACGCCCTAATTATTATCAAGATCAAGTGGCCGCAGTCACTATTCCAACACCTGTTCCTCAACCGCAATATCATCCGCAACAACAACCCAGGTACAAAAATCAACAACAAGGAGGTAATCCGGGTCAGCAGAGACACTATCAACAACGTCCAAGGCAGACGGACCGGGTCATCGAGCCAATCCCAATGCCTTATTCAGTATTACTTCCCAAGCTGATTGACATGAATCTGGTTACGTTGAGAACTCTGGCCCCACCAATCGATCCCAATAATTTGCCTAGAGGTTATGATGTCAACGCAAAATGTGCTTTTCACTCCAACGCACCTGGCCATACTACAGATAATTGTAAGGCTCTCCAATTAAAGGTACAAGATTTGAGAGATGCCCAGGCTATCAATTTTGCTCCGGTGCCTAATGTTATCCAGAACCCGATGCCGGCTCACGGCGGGCAGAGGATTAATGTTGTTGATAGTGGGGAAACTTTGAATTTGGTTTCTGATGTGACTAAGGTGAAGACTTCGCTATCGGTGGTTAAAGACCGACTTCTGAAAGGACAAATTTTCCCGGGCTGTGGGGAAGAATGCAGAAATTGTCAAGCTGCCGAAAACGGATGTGACAGTTTGAGAAGGGGTATTCAGCAGCTGATAGATGAAGGTTGTCTTCAGTTCGATCAGGCCCGTCCGGTGAAGAATGATGTATCGACGGTGACATTTTATTTCACTCCTGAAGAAATATATGTTCCTGAGACACTCGCTCCGACAACAACATATTTCCCAGAAAGTACAGAACCAGCAGCGGTGAACATCGAAAGTTCAGCACCAGTCACAATTTACTCTAACAGCCCTCAACCGACTTTGGTTGGTCCAATCACCATCACGGTACCAGGACCTGTTCCGTATGAGAAAGACAGTGTTATCCCGTGGCACTATGGGGCTGATATCTACTGCCAGGGGCAGAAAGTTAACGAAGAAGACATTGACATTGGTAGCTCCGCTGTAGACAATGTTGGAGGGGTTGGTGGCTTCACTCGCAGTGGACGCCTATTTGCACCATCAACATTACGCGCGAATACTGAAGCCGAGGCAGCTGCCAAGGCTAAAGGGAAACAGGTATCCACCGAAGAGGTTACTACTGAGGAAGATCCTCCTAAGACCGCATTCGAGAAGGAAGTGGATGAATCTATGAGGATTATCAAGAAAAGTGACTACAAGGTAGTCGACCATCTAAATCAGACACCCTCAAATATCTCCATTCTCTCACTATTGCTGTGCTCTGAGGCGCACAGAGCAGCCTTGTTGAAAGTACTGAATATGGCCTATGTTCCACCGGAGATAACTGTTAACCAGCTGGAGTCGGTAGTTTCCAATGTAAACGCTAGCCGGGGGCTAGGTTTCACCGATAATGACCTGACACCTGAGGGAAGGAATCACAATAAAGCCTTGCATATCACAATGGAGTGCAAAGGGGTGATGCTTTCCCATGCTTTGGTTGATACAGGCTCTTCTCTGAATGTTCTTCCAAAGAATGCCTTAATGAAGTTGGATTGCGATGGCATCATCCTGAGGCCAAGTAACTTAGTTGTGAGGGCTTTTGATGGCTCTAAGAGAGCTGTTTTTGGCGAAGTTGAGTTGCCAGTTAAGATTGGACCGCAGGTGTTCAAGAGCACCTTTTATGTGATGGATATCCAGCCTGCCTACAGCTGTCTACTAGGTCGGCCTTGGATTCATGCTGCCGGTGCTGTTACTTCTACCCTCCACCAGAAGCTCAAATATTTTTGTTAGCCACCTGTCTACATTTAAGTATGTAGAGATGGATGGCGAGATGCATGAGATGTTGTGTCAGGGCTTCGAAACTACAAACATCAATGAGGTCGCGCCCGAAGCTGTCTTTTCACCTGAGTTTGAGAAGGTCGGGACTTCTATCTCTTCATACAAGCAAGCTGTCGAAGTGGTTAAAGCTGGTAATGCCCAAGGCTGGGGGAAATTTGTGGAACCAGTCATCAAAGAAGACAAGTTTGGATTGGGGTATGCTCCGGGATCTCAGAAGAATGAAACCGGTACTCTCTCCAGCGGGGGTTTGGTTTCCCCCCACATCGTCAATGCTGCAGATGAAGACAAGGCTGACAGCGACTGTGACTTAGATAGTTGGGTTCGCCCGTGTGTCCCGGGAGAAAAGCTCGACAATTGGTCGTTTGAAAAAACCGTCCGGGTTACTCTACTGAAAGAGTGATTTTTATTGTTTTCCTTTATTACATGCATAATAAAGTCTTACACTTTGCCCAAGGTGTAACGGCTCATTTGTAGGGCCATCCATTTAGTTACGTTTCGCAATTATTTTTATCATCAATAAAGGACGGCTTTTGCAAACAATTTTGTGTTCTCTTTCTTTCAGTTTTTTTTTACTTTTACAAAAAAAAAATGGCAATGTTTCTTTTTTCGTTTTTTCTTTCTTTCCAAAAAAAAATCTCTCATTCTAAGGTAAAGCATGATCCTCCATCATGCAGAGCCGACCACTCGGATCTCACTACTAACGACACTGCTATGGCCAAGTATAACTTCGACAATCCTATCTATCAAGTCGAAGAAGGGGCTGAGAAAGATTGTGAATTGCCTGAAGGGTTAGCCAGATTGTTGAAACAGGAGGACCGAGCTATTACACCTTATCAGGAGGTGGTTGAGACCATCAACGTTGGTACCGAAGACGACAAGAAAGAGATCAAGATCGGGGCCAGTCTACAGGCCGAGAGGAAAGACCGTTGATCATGTACTTGACTGTGTTAGAAAGGTCAATGGGTTGTGTGCTCGGTCAGCATGACGAGTCAGGTCGAAAAGAGCATGCAATATACTACCTTAGCAAAAGTTTACCGACTGTGAACAAAGATACTCATTGCTCGAGAAAACTTGCCGCGCTTTGGCAAGGGCTGCTCGCCGACTAAGACAGTATATGTTGACTCACACGACTCTATTGATATCAAAAATGGATCCAATCAAGTATATTTTTGAAAAGCCATCACTTACCGGAAAGGTTACTAGGTGACAAATGATACTGACAGAGTATGACATCCAATACACTTCACAAAAAGCCATCAAGGGAAGTGTCTTGTCAGACTATCTTGCAGAGCAACCGATTGATGATTACCAACCTATGAGGTTTGACTTTCCTGATGAAGACATCATGTTTCTCAAATCGAAAGATTGGGATGAAGCACTCCCGGAGGAGGAGCCTGACCCTGAATCCAAATGGGTTATGATGTTTGATGGGGCGGTCCACGTCAATGGTCGCGGAGTTGGTATAGTGTTGATCACACCGGAAGGGGGTTCACATGCCATTTGGTGCCAGAATAACTTTTCCCTGCACCAACAATGAAGCCGAATACGAAGCTTGTATCCTAAGACTTGAGGAAGCCGTCAATATACAAATTAAAACCCTGGATGTATACGGGGATTCAGCTTTGGTCATCAATCAAACCAACGGGAAATGGTATACACCTCAGCCTCATCTGGTTCCTTACAGACACTACACGAGAAGATTGTTAATTTTCTTTTGAAGAAAACCAATTTGCTGATGCTTTGTTTACCTTGTCTTCGATGATTAAGGTGCTATGCTGGAACTACGTACCCAGAATTGACGTATCTCGGTCAGAGACGAATGAAGAAAGCATTTGGTCAGAAAGTGTGCCCTCGGGGGTTTCAAGTCGGTGAATTGGTACTCAAAATATTTCTTCCTCCTAACACAAATCACAGGGGCAAATGGACACCGAACTATGAGGGTCCGTACGTGGTTAAAAGGATTTTCTATGGCGGAGTTTTGATGCTAACAACCATGGATGGCGAAGGATTCCCGTCCCCTATTAACTCAGACGCAGTTAAAAAAAAAATACTTCGCATAAAATAGACCCGCTGGACGATAAAAAGAATAGTCCGGGCAAAAAAAGGGCATCCCGACGAACCAAAAAAAAAAGAAGAGAATAAAGAGGTTCGGGAAAAAATTAGGGATATAAAAAAGAGTAGACCCGGTGAGTCGAAAACCCAAAAGGGCGGCTCAGGTAAAAATGGGTATCCCGATGGATTGAAAACCCGAAAAGGGGGCGATCCAGGCAAAAGTTAGGGAATAAGCGAATGACTGTGATCTGAGTTCATCAGTGTTATATCACCGTTTCATTCAATCCGACAATCTTCGAAGGTTAAAGATCGACTAATCATCCACTTCAAAAAGCAAGATGAGCAGAGCGTCTTGAGGACATACGAGTCATAGCAGAGTCGAAACTCAGTGGGACCCCGTATCCCCGTTGTCATTAGGATAGTTCTCCTTTTATAGCGATCATCTCTTTTCAGGGATCAGCTTCCTGATACCCTCGCCCATTCCTGGCACAAATTTTCTCCCCATTAAGAGTCGAATAATTCAGTTAAAGAGCCTCTTTATTTTTCATTTATCAGTTTGTTTGCAAAAATGTCCGAATATTTGATAAAACATATTGCATATGAACATAATGGTGGCTTTTGCAGATGATTTGCACAGGAAAACATTTAAAGTTGCTTTGAATGTGCTTAATCCCGAACGGTGAATTCAAACCGAGTAATTCCCCCGAGGCATATGTGTATTTTTGGTTGCAGGTCACAGGAACCGGATGCCAAGTCATGAATCCTCATCCCCAAGCGGTTGACAAAGTCTCTCCTCAGCAGAGCATGTTCCCCAACAGAGTTGCCAGTATCCAGACTGTCTATCCCCAACAGAGTTGACAGTATCCAGACTGTTTATCCCCAACAGAGTTGACAGTATCCAGACTGTCTATCCCCAGTGGAGTTGACAGTGTCAGACTGTATCTTCCTAGCAACAGCGGAGTGGTTGCATAACCAACAGATGAGAGGGTGGCGTTCCCAGTGTTCATCTCATTCCCCAGCAGATTATTTTTAACAGATTTGTTAATCCCCAGCTTGAGGGCGATTAGCAAGTTCATATCCCCAGCAAAGGTCGTTTCCTACGACATTTCCCCAAGAAGTGTTTTCCCCACAGACTCTCCTCACAGAGCCTCGCCGAACAAAGTTTCCATAGTTGATACTCCCCCCGCAAGGTCAACTTTTCAAGCAGCCAATTTATTTTTGGTGGCTCATTGGTCCCGGCAGACGGATCATTCCCCACAGAGCGTTCAAGGATTGATACAACGATCTGTTCCCTACCGGAGTTTGCTTCCCCAAGCAGATATCTTTTTACACCATGCATAACATTTGCATTTGCATGCATATCATATCAAGCATACACATAAGCTGATAAACAGGTTCTTCCAAGCAGACTGAAGAATTACTTTACAACCAAGGTCATGAGATCCAACCAGAGGATCAAGCGTGAGTGATCCAGCCTGGGGGTCGTTTTGAAGATTCAGCCTGAGAATCGTTTTCCAGTGATCCAGCCTGAGGTTCATTTTGAAGATTCAGCCTGAGAATCGTGTTCCAGTGATCCAGCCTGAGGGTCCATTTTGAAGATTCAGCCTGAGAATCGTGTTCCAATGATCCAGCCTGAGGGTCCCTTTTGAAGATTCAGCTTGAGAATCGTGTTCCAGTGATCCAGCCTGAGGGTCCATTTCAAAGATTCAGCTTGAGAATCGTGTTCCAGTGATCCAGCCTGAGGGTCATTTCGAAGATTCAGCCTGAGAATCGTGTTCCAGTAAGCCAGCCTAAGGCTCTATTTGAAGATTCCCCAGTGAAGTCGCCTACAAGCTTTATTTCCCCAGCAAGCCCAAGTCTAATTGAGGAGTCGTTACAACATGTTCTAGCCCGAAGAATATGTACGAAGCCCAAAAGTGGAATATTCTCGAAGCTACATATCTAATATGAAGGTTGGGTGTAGATTTCAAAAGAGGGTCAACCAGCGCATGCCTCAGATGCGGGATCCTAATGACAGGAATTTATCATCAAAACAATCCAGATCTAGCCAGAAGATCGAAGTAGATTCAGCCAGAGAATCGAAACAAAGAAGATCTAGCCAGAAGATCAAAAATCGCAACAATTCAGATCTAGCCAGAAGATCGAAGTAGATTCAGCCAGAGAATCAAAGGAAATAGATTCAGCCAGAGAATCGAAACGGAGGAGATCTAGCCAGAAGATCGAAGAAGATCTAGCCAGAAGATCAAAATCGTATCCAGCCCGAGGATCAATTTAATATCCAACCAGAGGACTAAACTGAGTATAGGTTCAGCCAGAGGATCGAAACTCCAGATTAAGCCAGAGGATCGGAAGAAAAATAAACAGCACGGTGTATTTCCGCGTTTTTGTGGTGTTCTCGGAGGGCAAATTTTCGGTCTGTCTTTGGTATTCAATCACAGCTCACCCCGTTTGTCTGATAAGCTGTTCGCTTTCATCCTACTCGGTTTAGCTGATGATTGAATAGGGGCAGCTGTAACACCCCAAAATTTGCCCTCCTCATTCATGCATTTATTTAGCATTTCAAATTGCATTTCATCATGTCAATCAGAATTAAAAAAAAAAAAAAAAAAAAAAACAAAACGAAAAAAAAAAAAAAAACGAAAAAAAAAAAGGAAAAAAAAATGAAAAAAAAATAATAATAATAATAATAATAATAATTTTTTACAAAAAAAATAAATAAATAAAATATAATAAAAAATTTTGGACTTGGGTCTCTCTCATTTGAGCCCACAAAACCATGAAATTCAGTCTATAAATACCAAGACTTCACTTGAGAAAAAAGGAGAGAAGCAAAATACTCTGAGGTTTCCTTGAAACAAAACCCTTGACAAAACCTGGAGAGAAACCTGACAGAGAACTCAGAGTAACCCCCAGGCAACTCTGAAAAATTCAATCTGACTCACACACTTTCATTGCCTTGCAAACCCAGCCGTGCCATTTGATTTCAACCGGTCTCTCCCATCAGGTTTGCCTCATTCCCATGATTTTATGCTCTTAATTTGGATCATCTGAATGTATGAGGTATGATGGATGAATTTCATTATGTTTTTGCCCACGGGTTTAATTATGCATGAATGGGTGAAACCTATGCCTTGAATGTTTAATCACATGATTTCTGAAATGTATGCCACAGGGTTTGGGGTTTCTGAAACCATACTGTTATTCATGAAAAAAATGCTTATCGTGTTTCACTAACCCTTTTGTTGAGTTTTTGTGAGGGCTCACAGACTCTTGCAGAGATGGTTTGCGTGGTTTTCCCACTTTATTTGTGGGATACCCCCTGGAGGTTCATTCCGATTACCTGTACTGACTCACTTTTCTTTGATGGCATTAGCTTGGGAGGTCCCTGGGTTTCTTACTCCTTTAATCGCTGTTACTTCGGATCTTCATCCGTGTGGTACTTTTACCTCTTTTCCGCATTTTATAGCTTTCTTAGCTGGAAGACCTTGATAGGAGGCATTTGTTTTCTTTTGTTTATTTACTTCTGAGCCCCTTGTTGGCACATTTACTTTATACATGTTTGTTTTGTATGTGTTCGTATCCCTGCAGGTAGCGCGGTTCCTTCATCAAGGACTGCCTTTTTGCCCTTGAGCATCCTGTAAGACCCTAATTTTGTCCCTAAGATCCCTCATGGCATCATATCATACCATATCATTGCCTCAAGGATCTTTGTGCACCTTTGCTTCCCTCCTAGTGGGTGGGTTATCCTGTGAGTGTGGTTCTTGATCACCAAGCATGTTTTGCATTTGTATATCATTGCTTTTCATCTATCTATTAACCAAAGGTACAAAAATATTGTCATCTAACCATGTTACTTGCAGATGAAGCAAGCTAGGTCAAAACAGTCAAATCAGCCATTGAACAGTGGATGGTGCCCATTCTTGAAGAATTTGGGCACCATGATCATTCATCAAGAGTTCATATGAGTTGTGATATCATTTTGAATCAAGATCTCAAGTGGTAGGGGCTTAGAATTCATCAGAACATGGTTCAGTCAACCAAATCCCAAGCAAAGTCAATTGTGGTCAACTGTGCATTTAATCAGTGATTTGAGGGTGAGAATTGGTTTGAGAGGTCTCATTCATGTCCATATAAGCCTCATACAACATGTCAAACATCATCAGTGAAGAATTTGAGGTCAGACAAGAAATTTCCAAAAATAGAAAGTTGACCTGTAATTGGAATTTGCCAAAAATTGAAATTTCTTCTCCTCAAAATTACTTTATCATACAAGCTTCAAATGAATTTTTGTCCAACATGAAAGTTGAAGATCTTGTTCTCCCATTTCCCAAAAGTCTAAGAACACTCATTTCTCATGTGTGGTTGGCAAGTTATGATCAAATCTTTCTCAAGAATTTTTGAACTTCAAAGTGAGATAACTTCCAAACCATTTGGCTATATTGAGTGAGGTTTTTTGCTACAAGTCACATTTGATATGCTCTATCCAAATCCTTCATCACATTTCACCAAAAATCTTCCAATCAAAATGGCCTTTTTTCAAGTGCATTGAATTAAAAAAGGGAGGTGAAAAAATGAACTTTCAAATTAACCATTTCCAATACCTTTTACCATTTGCAAGTGTTCAGAAATCACATTTGGAGATTGGTTTGGGCCCATTTTCGCACTGTAGCACATGCACATGCAACATTTGAGTGAATTTCACAAATTGTCAAAACACTTCATTAAGCTAATTTCCAATTACCACTTCATTAACCAAACTTAAGCTTCATTAATCAGGATATATATTTCACATTTCAGACAGAAAAAGCCCTAGCCACTATTCACAAACCAGATCAAAACTTCATTTTCTCTCAAAACACTCAATTCTTCATCTGAACCTTTTTCTGAAAACCTTCAAAGAACTCGTGTTCCTGAGCTTTGTTTCATCATCTACCAACCTTTTGGAAGCCATTGCAAGCACCATTTCATAACTGTAAAGCATCAAAGCACCACTGTTCCATTGAGCTTCTCACATGGCAGTTCGAATTTGGAGCTGAATCGTGCTAGCTGAGCTTCAAGTTCTCCTTCCAGTCACCAATACAAACATTATTGTGCATCTGTTTCAGCTTGTTGTGGCCAGAAAATCACCATTCCAACACTGTTCTTCAAGCTAGGTAAAATTTCGAACCTAACCATTCTTGAAATGTTGATATGCTTATTAAAGACCCTTTCATGCTGAATACAATGAGCTTTAAATCGTGGAAAATGGTTGAGTATTAAGAGAGTTGTGTTGAAATGAAATTTGATGTCTAAATGGTATTTTGCTCGATGCTTCCATGATAGGTAGAATTAGGGTTAATGAATGTTGGATTTGTGATGTACGTGATTAGATGATTTGAATGGTATACTCATTGCAAAAATCTGGGAAGTTTGTTCATCGTGTTGATGAACACGTCACTGTTGCTCATAAACCCTAAAAATGTTAAACCCAGAATGTATTTTGATCGATGGAACCCGAGCCTTGCATGCTTTTCCACTGTTGCATTGCCATGAGCGAATCAGCACGCAACACGTCCTTAAGTGAAACGCAGAGTTTCACTTAAGGGACCAAGTATTTACGGTTATGCCACTGCCGGTTTTAATATTTAATTAATTCATTTTCTTTTTTCTATTTTGTTTCATTTTGTATGCCAATCTTCAAAAATTCATAAGTTCTTCAATCTTTGTCCAAATTTGATGGGAATTTTTGTGAAATGCTCCTCATGATCTCTAGTTTATTATGATGATTTTTCCAGATTTTTTGCACGTGTAGATTTTTAAATATGCTAGGGTTTGTTCATGTTGTCCATTTTGTGTATGCTATGCCAATTTGCTTGTGAAATGATGATACATAATCCAATGCCTTTGAAATTTTTTGTGCTTAAACTAGACATGTTAATGGTGATTTTGGTGTAGAGTTTGTGAATTTATCATTGCTGGTTGATGAGATATGATTTTTTGAATAGGGGTGTGACAGTTTGTGTCACACCATTCATGTCCAACTTCATGATTTTAATTACTATGTTTATTGAACTCAAATTGGTCTGGATTTTTGCATGAACATACTTGTGGTTGTTGAGAATACATGTGATTGTTTCTGGAATTATTTATGGCATTTCCTATTTGATTGGAATTTTCTCCCCTGTTTGGTCATTTGTTGACTTTTTGTGACACATGATGTTATATGATTTGTCAAATCCTCATGCATTATTGGATGGACTTGAAATTTGACATGTGAGTTGTAGACATCTTAAACTTTGTCATGGTTTTGGTCCCATTCATTTATCATATGTTGTCACTGTTTTATGATTTATTGAAGTTGGTGCATGTTTTGATGCTTTGTATGAGTTTGCTTGAACTTGATTTGACTTTCTGATTTTCATTGACCTACTTCCCTTGATCCAAATGAGCTGAAATTTGGTATGCTTATCATGTTATGGATGATGTTTGAGCATGATTTATTTGAGGATTTATTGAAATTTTTGTGATTGGATTTGACTTGAATCTTTCTGTTGACTTCTTTGAGGTTCCATATGACATGTCTTGACCTAATTTGTTTGTGAAATGATAATGATGAATGATATGAACATGAAACCACTTGGGTTTGTTCCTTAATTGTTTGAACTTGATTTTGGATAGCTTTCACTTGCTGTTTCGGATTTTTTACCCCCTTTTGACCCTAGGCTTGTCCTAGTGGTCTTGTTGCTCATGTTTAAGTTTGGTTTTTCAGGTTAAGAAGCAAATGCTTCAAGGAGACTTATGCAAGTTGATTAAGTTTGATTGATTATCATGAACTAACTTGTTTTGTTTTGTAGGATGCTTAGCTCATATGCTTTAGGCTTTGTGCATTGCATATTTGACTGATTGTGTTGTGTTGATCCTTATCTTATATTGGTTTTGAATTTGAGTTGTATACTGATTTTACTTGATTGATTTCAGGTACCATTAGTTGCTAATAGTTCTTTGAGAACTTGCATTGCTTTGCTTGATAGCATTTGCATTGAGGTAGAATCCTTTTTCTTCATGTAGTCCGGAAGACCTGGCCTGTTACTTGGCCAGGAAACTGTCTGAAGTCCTCCTTAAGAGGCGATGTTTGTGCTTGTTTACTTTTGTCCCAAGCAGGAAAAGTCCTTTGAATAAGGCAATTGGTAGACAAAAGAGATATGTAGCCTATCTCCTACTACTCTGTGTGTCACTCACCTTGCTCACACCACATGTGTTGATGCATAGTGAGTAAAAACCCAAGATCTATCGAGTCTAACTTGTGGAGAGAGTTCCATCTTTCTGAACTCCCACATCTTCTATCATTCAAAGCTCTCCCTGACCAGGGATAAGAGTGATGAGGCACACCCCTCATATCCTTTCATCTGCTTCACCTTGGCTCTCAATGTCAAGGTTAAGAGCACCATTAACCCTATTCCAGTTGGCTTTAATGCCTAACCCTTTGTATGAGCCTCATTGTTTGGTTATAGAGTGTGCTGAATGACTTTGGTTGATTGATTATTTAGTTCATTTGCACATGTTTGTTTGTATGATTTGTGCATTTATCACCATTAATTGCTCATTAGTGCATGATCATTTCATTTGTCTTTGTGACATATCTTTGTTGTTTGCCCATTGAGAACAATTGTAAGACCATCCATTGGCCATTGTTCCTATGATATGGAAGTGAGTATAAGACCATTTCATTGGCCACTCATCTTCTCTTTGCTTGATGCATTTTGTTTGATTTATGTGAGGATGCAATTGTAAGTCCGTGTAATTTGGCATTTGTTTTCCCATGATCATGTGTTGGAGGTTAGAGTAAGCCCAGATAAATTGGCATCTGACATCCAAGTGTTTGCTTTGTTTTGTTGGAGATTGGTATAAGCCCAGATAGATTGGCATCCGGTATCCACTTTTTATTTCTTTGTTGAGGAGATTGGTATAAGTCCATAGAGTGGCCTCTGATATCCAGTTTCGTTTTAGGAGATTGGTATAAGTCCAGTGATTGGCATCCGGTATCCGCTTTTGTTGACTTTCTTCCTTTGCTTTGCTTGTTTGTTATTGCTCATTGCCTATTCCCAAGGACACACTTGAATCATCTTCTATATGATTTCAAAAGGTGAACCTTCTAAGAAGTTTTACACTCCATCTTCATCCATTCATCCCATTTTGTCCTAAACCTTTTCACACGTTGCTTTTAAAACTTGAGATAAATATTGTGCAAACATCTTCATGCTTTTAAATTAAAAACCTGGACCCCAAGTCCTTGACTTTTTCAAACTCCATTTCATAGTACTTCTTTTGAATCAATCTTAAGCATACTTTGACCCTCCTTTTGTGAATAATCATAATCAATTAACTTCACCCATTCAATTGTTTTGTGGCTTTGTCCATTGTTGTTAAGTTTTCATACATTAGCCGTAGGTTTGATTTATCCTAGTTGGTTGATGTCAATCTCACCTATTTGTCCTTAGTTTATTGAATTGTAAGTCTTCCTTGCTTATTATAGGGTTAACCCCTCACTAGCAAGTTGAAGCTTTTCTCACATGGTGGACTTGTTGTTCGTATAAGGTTGAGTTTTCTCCCGTGGATAACGTAAGACCTTAGGGCTGGTGTTTAAAATTGAATCCACTAACTTTTGGAAATCTTTTAGCCGAACTACGGCGTTTTGATCCTTACCTTTGATGGAAGGTACGTAGGCAACGGGTTCATCCGTTCGAACACAAAAATAATAAAAATTGTATATTCTTTTCTCATCATCCCAATCATGTTTGCACAATAAATATTTCATGACAAATAACAATTTTATACAACAAGTGTGAAAAGGGCTCCCTAGGAGTACCTAGGACGTGATGGGTGCCTAACACCTTCCCATTGCGTAATTTACCCCTTACCCAGACTCTCTGATCTTTTGATTAGTTTTCTACGCGTAAAACTTCTTAGGCTTTTGTTCGCTTTTTAGCCAGTCCTTTGGATAAATAAAAGTGCGGTGGCGACTCGATTCATTGTATGCTTTGCTTTTGATTTAATCAATAAATCATATAGCGACGAATACACCGCTACAGAAAAGTGGCGACTCTGCTGGGGACAAATAAAATCCTTGGTGGTATTGCCTACTTTTCACCCTTGTTGTGTGATATATTGTTATTTGTTATATGACATATTTTTGTACCATTTGGGATAACTGTATTGATTGTAATGTTTGAATTGCTTGATATACAATTGCTGTTTGCTTTGGTGATCTGTGAGATGAGTTCTATACCCGAACTCGAGTGCACTCTAGGATAGGAGAATGGCATAGTCTTGTTGACTGGTGTGGAGTATTCCTTAGCCAGTTGACTTGCGAGTCCATTCACTTGGTGGAGGTCATGTTTGATTAATAATGTCACACAAGTTATTTGTGGTTAGGCATTATTCTTTCAATCATGTGCGGCAGAAGCCAAGGACCGTAGTTTACCAAGCCCATCTTGGCCTTTTTCTTAGGACGTAGTGCGGAGGTCGTTCAGATGTAAGTTCTGATGCGATTGTTACGCGATACTACACTCATAAGAGTTTCTCTTGAGAATATTTTTGGAATACGAGTATTCGTTCCTCCGATAATATTCGAAAGATGGAACGATGATTATGGGAACCTCTGGTAGAACATGTCTGGCAGGTTTAAACCCTAGTACACTCCCTTTGGGTGGTTCTTAACCGAGACTCCATGCTCGTGACTCTCAGCAAACCCGTGATTCGTGGTTGAGTCGTTCAGACAACCTTAATATCAATGGAACCTGGGCGTTGATCAGGTATAAAACCTAAATCCCCCAAAACGGATGGTTGATATTAAGGATGTTCGAGCCGGTTCATGTACCGTTAATATCAATGGAACTTGGGTGTCGATAAGGTGAAAACCTAAATCCACCAAAATGGATGATTGATATTAGGGATACAATGAGCTTTCCCATGACCTTTGTTTTGTGTGACTTGTTTGATCCTTGAGTGTGATTGTTGCATTCATGCATTCATGCATTCATCTGCACTTCATGTCATCAGAAAAAGAAAATTTTCAAGGAACTTAAAAGGGTTTATTTGCAAACTTTTCAGACATGGAAAGACCAAAAAGGCATACGAAGAAGTACAGCTTTAAACAGCCCGATGTAAAAGAGTTAAGGAATCTGACATCTTATGTATTAGATCCCTTGGGTTTCAAAGCTCGATATGGGAAGCTTCTACCTCTGCTGACTAATTAGGTTGAAAAAGGGTTGATGAGTACTCTAGCTCAGTTTTATGATCCGCTGTATCATTGCTTCTCATTTCCGAACTTCCAGCTGTTGCCAACCTTGGAGGAGAATTCTCATCTCATTGGGATTCCGATTCTGGATCAAGTGCCGTTCAGTGGCCTAGAGAGTATTCTGACTGCTCGAGAGATTGCAGCTTGTTGCACATAGATGAAGATTTGATTGTGCTGCTCATCTATGGATTGGCCATGAGTGAGGATGCCTTTGAGGCTTTGTTTGTGCTGCTCATCTATGGATTGGTGTTGTTTCCCAACTTCGACAAGTTCGTGGACATGAACGCCATTAGGATCTTCTCAGTTCTTAATCCCGTTCCGACTTTGATGGGCGATGCCTATGTCTCTTTGCATCTGAGGAACGCAAAGGGTGGAGGAGTTATTGTCTGCTGTCTACCTCTGTTGTACAAGTGGTTTGTTTCGCACTTGCCGCAGACAGTTGCTTTCAAGGAGAACAAGGGATGTCTACGGTGGTCTCAGAGACTTATGTCTCTCACCAATGATGATATCACCTGGTATGATCGCGTGTATGATACCGTCCAGATCATTGATTATTGTGGTGAATTCCCTAATGTGCCTCTTCTTGGCACATGTGGTGGGATCAGCTACAATCCTATTCTCGCACGACGTCAGCTTGGGTTCCCCCTGAAGGATAAACCTCATAACATTCTGTTAGAAGGCGTGTTCTTCCAGGAGGGTAAAGATCCCCAAGGCCTGAAAGCCAGATTTGTCCGTGCTTGGCGCAGTATTCACAACAAGAGTAGGAACGAGTTGGGTCCAAAGAACTGCATTGCTTTGGAGCCATACACCTCTTGGGTCAGACAGAGAGCTGTCGTGTACTTAATGCCGTATGATCATCTGAGACCTACACTGTTGGATGTGGCTGGGCCTTCAACCCTCCCTACCCAACGTGTAGAGGAGTTGAGAGATGAAGACCTTTCACGTGCTTGGATCCGTGAAAGAGAAGAATTGCTTCAGCAGCTTAAGGAGAAGGACGTTATGATTGAGTTCCTCGAGCATCGAGTGATCGACGACCCGAACGACACTTGGACCTCTCTGCTTCCTCAGTCTTCCAAATTCTGGAAAAGGAGGTATGATCGAATTGCAAAGGTGAAGGCAGATATGGAAGCGGCCTATGAGAGAGATCAAGAAGCTGTGTACTTCTCGTCTTCCAGCATCCCGAGCTTCTAGGGATCCATAGGATGTTTATTTCCCTTTTCTCTTTGTAATGATCAAAAATGCTGTACTTCTTTGTCTCGATATATTGAATGAAATATTTTCCATGAGAAATTAAAATGCTTTAACTATTCGAAATATTGCAAATAATACCCTAAGGGTTCCTTGAAAATAAATAAAGCATCTGCACAAGCATTTCATGCATCATTTTTGCATAAGCAGGTACCCTTTGTTTCTGGTCTTCTTGTCCTAACTCTTTGTTCTTCATTTATTTTGAAGACAAGCTGACTCACCGGTATTATACTCAAGTCAATTCTGCAAGAGTCATGGAGCAGCTAGAACAAGAGAACAGAGAACTGAAAGAAGAGGTCGCCAGACTTGGCGCTTTGATGGAGCAACTCCTTGCTGCTCAAAATCAACCTGCTCAACCGCCTGCAACGCCTGCCCAGAGGACGGTCATCTTAGATGTCGTCGCTTGGACTGTGCCAGCCAGTGCTCATCAGGTGCCCAATGCTATGCCAGCCGGGTTCCCTTGGGGAATGCCTCCAGGTTTTATGCCTGATCGGCCTGCGCCAACTTTTGCTCACATGCCGACATCTAGCCCGGTCCCTGTTCCCACTCCTCCTGTCGTGCATACCATGCCAAGGGTAGACGACACCATCTATCACTCCGAGCCATCTGAGGGCCCGGACGTTTATGAAAAGATGGACGCCATGAACGACCAGTTCCTCGAGCTGAGAAAGGAATTGAAGACTCTTCGAGGCAAAGATTTATTCGGCAAGTCTGCTGCCGAGTTGTGCCTTGTTCCCAGTGTGAAGATTCCGATTAAATTCAAAGTACCTGACTTTGAAAAGTACAAAGGGAACACCTGTCCACTCGCTCACCTGGTCATGTACGCCAGGAAGATGTCTACCCAGACTGATAATGATCAGCTTCTGATTCATTATTTCCAAGACAGTCTGTCTGGTGCCGCGCTCAGATGGTACATGAGCTTAGACAGTGCCAATATCAGATCCTTCAACGACCTTGGCGAAGCCTTCGTCAAGCAGTACAAATATAACGTCGATATGGCGCCTGACCGAGATCAACTCAGGTCCATGTCGCAGAAAGACAAGGAAACGTTCAAGGAGTACGCTCAGAGATGGCGAGAGCTGGCAGCTCAAATCACTCCACCGCTTGAGGAGAAGGAAATGACCAAGATCTTTTTGAAAACTCTTGGCTCATTCTATTATGAGCGGATGGTAGCAAGCGCTCCCTCTGATTTCACCGAGATGGTGAACATGGGGATGCGTCTTGAAGAAGGTGTCCGTGAAGGACGATTGGCGAAGGATGAGAGCTCTTCCTCTAAACGATATGGAGCGTTTAAGAGGAAGGATGGGGAAGCACATGTTGTGCAATCCCATCCCAAGCATAGAAGACCCTCTGCTCAGAGGAAGCCTGCACGTCGTGCCAGTCATCAGCACCAGGTGGCTCATATAGCACCTGTCTTTAAAGACAATGCTCAGCAGCATCAGCAATATCAGCATCAGCAACAATATCAACAGCCTCAGTACCAGCAACAACATCGTCCACAGCAACAGGCTTACCAGCCTCGTGGCAGTACAACCAATCAAGCTAACTTGGGTTATGATAGGAAGAAGATCAGCTTCGATCCAATTCCTATGACATATGCAGAGCTTTATCCTTCCTTGTTGGAAAGGAAATTGGTTTCTCCCAGGGATCCCCCTGCCATTCCTGCAAATCCACAATGGTGGTACAAGCCAGATCAATATTGTGTTTACCATTCCAGTGCTCCGGGTCATAACATTGAGAATTGCTACCCACTCAAGACTAAGGTTCAAGACCTTATGAGATGTGGAATCTTGAGTTTTGAAGATTCAGGCCCGAATGTCACCAAGAACCCATTGCCTGCGCATGGGAAATCGGTTAATATGGTTCAGGAATGCCTTGGGAAGTACAAGGTCAGATATGTAAGCCACATTAGGCAGTCGTTGGTTGAATTACATCGTTTGTTGTGTCAGTACAGCTACTTAGAGCATAACCACGACAAGTGCCGCGTCTGCTCGGTTAACCGCTTGGGTTGCGATCAAGTACGAAGAGAACTCCAAAAGTTGTTGGATGAGGGTACCATTGAGATTCTGCAAAATCGCAACGTTGACGAAGACGAGCCTGAGGTGAATGTGATTTCACCAGTGTTCAAGCTGCCCGAGCCTGTTGTTATTCGGTACAACAGCAGTAAGCCGAAGGCTTCCCCTTCCTTGGTCATTAAACCTGCAGGCCCTGTGCCTTACTCTTCAGACAGAGCCGTACCATTCAGATACAATCCTGTCGCCGTGCAAGATGGGGTAGAAGTGCCTTTGCCTTCAACTTCTGTGACCAACGTCGCTGATGTAAGTGGGTTGACCCGAAGTGGCCGTGTGTTTTCTGCGCCTCCTAAGGCTGTTGCTTCTGATACGGTTGAGCGTCCGATTGGGACCGCTGTGAATATTCAGAATCAGGCACGTGATGTTGCCAAACCATCCTCCTCTGTACAAAAAACTCCCATTTCTTCAGTTGGCCCGAGTGGCATTGTAGATGAAGAATCTGATGAGATGCTGAGGCTCATCAGAAAGAGTGAGTACAACGTTGTAGACCAGCTTCTACAAACGCCATCCAAGATTTCCATTCTTTCTCTGTTGCTGAATTCAGAACCCCATAGGGAGGCTCTGCAGAAAGTCTTGGATCTGGCGTATGTTGATCACGACGTCACCATTGAGCAATTTGATAGTATTGTTGCAAACATCACCGCTTGCAACACTTTGAGCTTTTGTGACGCTGATCTCCCTGAGGAGGGAAGAGACCACAACATGGCTTTACATATCTCCATGAATTGCAAATCTGATGCAATGTCCAATGTGCTGGTGGACACTGGATCTTCTCTAAATGTATTGCCAAAAACCACACTCTCCAGATTGTCATATCAAGGTCCTCCTATGAGGCAGAGTGGGGTTGTTGTGAAAGCATTCGATGGGTCGCGTAAGACCGTGATTGGGGAAGTTGATCTCCCAATCAAAATTGGACCAAGCGATTTCCAAGTTACCTTCCAGGTAATGGATATCCACCCATCTTATAGCTGTCTCTTAGACAGACCATGGATTCACGAGGCTGGCGCCGTGACATCCACCTTACACCAGAAGCTGAAATTTGTCAAAAATAAGAAATTGGTTATAGTAGGGGGAGAAAAGGCTCTCCTGGTTAGCCATCTGTCTTCTTTCTCGTACATTGACGCTGAGGATGAAGTTGGAACGCCATTCCAAGCTTTATCTATTGATGAACCAATCGAGAAGAAGTCTCCTTCATTCACTTCCTACCGTGATGCAAAGCTGGCCATTGAATGTGGTGCAGTTGCTGGATTAAGGAAGGTGATTGAACTTGAAGACAATAGATCCCGGGCTGGCATTGGCTACTGTTCTGGGGCATGTAATGAGCAAGGTTTGTTCACAAGTGGAGGATTCATCCATGATGACCAACCTGAGGAGGAAGCTGCTGCTATCTTAGAAGAGGATGCAGAAGACGTGAACAACTTCGTTATTCCTGGTGGTGTCTGCCACAATTGGGTCGCTGTAGATGTTCCTACAGTCGTCCATAGATCAGAGTAATTGTTCACTTTGTTTAAAACCCTTCTCCCATGCCAAAAGGAGAAGTGATGACATTGTTGGCAAAGCATATATACAATGATGTTTTCATTCAATTAATGCATTGTTAAACATTTGTTTTTCCTTTGTTTTCACTTTTTGCTTTTTTGCATGAAATCAGTGATCACAAAAAACCCATAAAAAACAAGAATAAAAGCAATCTTTTTCATCTGAATAATGGTTTGCTTGTTTAAATTCTAAGTTTTTCATTAACCAAAATCATTATGCAGGTTAATCCTAAAACCCATTGAACATAATGATCCAACGCCATCTCCCAATTTTGAATTCCCTGTATTTGAGGCAGAGGAAGATGACATTGAAGGGATTCCTGATGAGATTACCCGTCTCCTTGAGCACGAAGAGAAGATCATTCAGCCGCATCTCGAAGACTTGGAAACAGTCAACTTGGGGTTTGAGGATTGTGTTCGCCTGGTGAAGATTGGGGCACTTCTTGAAAGGTCTGTCAAGGAAGATTTGATCAGCTTGCTACGAGAATATTCAGATATCTTTGCTTGGTCCTATGGAGACATGCCGGGTTTAGATACATATATTGTGCAACATTTCCTGCCTTTGAAGCCTGAGTGCGTGCCTGTGAAGCAGAAGCTCAGAAGAACTCATCCAGACATGGCAGTAAAGATCAAAGAGGAAGTTCATAAGCAAATTGATGCGGGGTTTCTGGTGACTTCTACATATCCTCAATGGGTGGCCAATATTGTGCCTGTTCCTAAGAAGGACGGAAAAGTCAGTATGTGCGTTGATTATAGAGATTTGAATAAGGCTAGCCCGAAAGATGATTTTCCTCTACCACACATCGACATGTTGGTAGACAATACAGCTAAATTCAAAGTCTTTTCCTTTATGGACAGATTTTCCGGATATAATCAAATCAAGATGGCACCAGAGGATATGGAGAAGACAACATTCATCACACCTTGGGGAACATTCTGTTATCGAGTGATGCCCTTCGGTTTGAAGAACGCCGGAGCCACGTATCAACGAGCTATGACTACCTTGTTTCACGATATGATGCACAAGGAGATAGAGGTCTATGTTGACGATATGATTGCTAAATCCCGAATGGAAGTTGAGCATATTGAGCATTTGTTGAAGCTTTTTTCAGCGTTTGAGGAAATTTAAACTTCGCCTGAATCCGAACAAATGTACATTTGGAGTCCGTTCTGGCAAATTGTTGGGTTTTGTGGTAAGTGAAAGAGGTATTGAGGTTGATCCTGCAAAGGTCAAAGCAATACAAGAGATGCCCGCACCCAAAACTGAGAAGCAAGTCCGAGGTTTTCTTGGCCGCTTGAACTACATTTCCAGATTTATATCCCACATGACTGCCACATGTGCGCCGATATTCAAGCTCCTCCGGAAAGATCAATCTCATGATTGGACCGAGGATTGCCAGAAAGCTTTCGACAGTATCAAAGAGTATCTGTCTGAACCTCCGATCTTGTCTCCGCCTGTGGAAGGAAGACCTCTGATCATGTATTTGACAGTTCTTGAAGACTCGATGGGTTGTGTACTCGGTCAACAGGATGAATCAGGGAAGAAGGAATTTGCTATATACTACCTCAGTAAGAAGTTTACTGATTGTGAGTCTCGGTACTCTATGCTTGAGAAGACGTGCTGTGCTTTGGCTTGGGCTCCTAAGCGTTTGCGCCAGTACATGATAAATCATACAACTTGGTTGATATCCAGAATGGATCCGATTAAGTATATCTTCGAGAAGCCTGCTTTAACTGGGAGGATTGCCCATTGGCAGATGTTGTTGTCTGAGTATGATATTGAGTATCGAGCTCAAAAAGCTATCAAAGGTAGTATCTTGGCTGACCATTTAGCGCACCAGCCGATCGAAGATCATCAGCTTGTTCAGTATGACTTCCCTGATGAGGAGATTCTGTATTTGAAGATGAAAGATTGTGATGAGCCTACACTCGATGGTGTTTGATGGCGTTGTTAATCAATATGGAAATGGAATTGGGGCAGTGATCATTACTCCTCAAGGTTCACACATTCCGTTTACAGCAAGGCTAACTTTCAAATGCACGAATAATATGGCGGAGTATGAAGCCTGTATTATGGGACTTGAAGAATGCATTGATTTGAGAATCAAGTATCTTGATGTGTACGGCGATTCGGCCCTGGTTGTTAATCAGATCAAGGGAGAATGGGAGACGAATCAACCTGGTCTCATCCCATACAGAGATTACGCGAGGAGAATTTCAACATTCTTCACAGAAGTTGAATTTTATCACATTCCTCGAGAGGATAATCGGATGGCAGATGCTCTTGCTACGCTTGCTTCCATGATTATGGTCAGATGGTGGAATGATGTCCCCAATATTACTGTGATGCGCTTGGACAGATCAGCTCACATATTTGCAATTGAAGAAGTGAAAGATGATAAGCCTTGGTATTTTGATATCAAGAATTTCCTCCAGAACCAGGTGTACCCGCCTGGGGCATCTGTGAAAGATAGGAAAACTTTGAGAAGGTTGTCAGGCAGTTTCTACCTCAGTGGTGAAGTGCTGTATAAGAGAAATTTTGATATGGTTTTGCTCAGATGCGTGGATAGACACGAAACAAACCTATTGATGACTGAGGTCCATGAAGGTTCATTTGGTACTCATTCCAATGGACATGCCATGGCTAAGAAGATATTGAGAGCAGGCTACTATTGGCTGACAATGGAGTCTGACTGTTGCAAGTATGTGAAGGAATGTCACAAGTGTAAAATTTATGCGGATAAGATTCATATTCCTCCGACACTTCTGAATGTGATTTCGTCACCATGGCCTTTCTCCATGTGGGGAATCGACATGATCGGCATGATTGAGCCGAAAGCGTCCAATGGACACCGGTTTATTCTCGTAGCAATTGACTACTTCACCAAATGGGTTAAAGCCGCTTCGTATGCGAATGTAACCAGACAGGTGGTTGTGAAGTTTATCAAGAACCAGCTGATTTGCCGTTATGGTGTGCCAGAGAGGATCATTACTGATAATGGATCCAATCTGAATAATAAGATGATGGATGAGTTGTGCGCTGAATTCAAGATTGCACACCATAATTCCTCTCCCTACAGACCTAAGATGAATGGGGCTGTTGAAGCTGCTAATAAGAATATCAAGAAGATTATCCAGAAGATGACTGTCACGTACAAAGATTGGCATGAGATGCTGTCATTTGCTTTGCATGGATATCGTACGTCTGTACGCACTTCAACAGGGGCAACCCCTTTCTCTCTTGTTTACAGCATGGAAGCTGTTCTCCCAATAGAGGTGGAGATCCCATCAATGAGAGTCTTGATGGAAGCCAAGTTGACTGATGCTGAATGGATTCAGAGTCGTTATGACCAACTGAATTTGATTGAAGAGAAGCGGTTAACTGCCATGTGTCATGGTCAGTTATATCAGCAAAGAATGAAGAAAGCATTCGATAAGAAGGTCAAGCCTCGTGTGGTCCGAGAAGGTGACCTCGTGCTCAAGAAAGTTTTTGTCTTTCGCGCCCGATTCCAGGGGCAAGTGGACTCCAAACTACGAGGGTCCATATGTTGTTAAGAGAGCCTTTTCAGGTGGAGCTTTGATGCTTACAACAATGGATGGGGAGGATTTCACTCGTCCTGTGAATTCAGATGCAGTCAAGAGATACTTTGCCTAGGAAAAAAAGGGTATATGCAAATGAAAAACAGAATAGCTCGCTAAGTTGAAAACCCGAAAGGGCGGCTTAGGCAAAAATGAGCGTCTCGGTGGAGAACCCGCAAGGGTAATCCAGGCAAAAATTAGGGACTTGAAAAAAAAGGAATATTTGCATCCCGCTAGATTGAGTACCTCACTCTGGGGCAATCTAGGCAAAAATTAGGGATTTGGCAAGTAACTGCATGCTGACAAGACTTTCTGTTTCACCAGCTGTCTTTTCGTCAGAGGATTCTCGATTCGTCGTCAACTGAAGCTTCGAATACATCGAGATTCAATTTGGTAGGGAAAGGATCATTATGTTCAATGTATCCCTCTTCCAATATATATCACTGATTTCAAATTTGTACAGATCTATGGAGTCTTGCCATTTGCAGGCTACCATTCCATTAAATGAATTTGAGCTTTTATCCAATTATTTGCACTCTTATTTGTTTCAATTCAACAAATGTTTTGCATGTTTTAATTGATAAAATATCATTGTTTTTAAACAAATCAAATTTTTCAAAATTTGTTGTTTTTAAACAAAGTGAATATCCATAAGGTTGAAAGGATACTCAAGAATATCTCAGTGCTCTCCCAAGGGTGGCATGATCTCCAACAGGTAAGACATTTGGTTCATATTCCTGGTTTGGTTGTATCTTCTTTCTTCAGATCTTGTGGTGGGGTTGTTCCCTAGCATAGTTGCAAGCAGAGTGTTGTTGAAGACTCAGTTTTCTCCAGCAGCAGTTTTCCCCAGTAGAGTTGCTTATGCAGTTGGATTCTACTTGGATGATGTTATTCTCCTTCAGTGGGTTGTTTCCCGGAGTTGTTTGGATTTGCAGAACTTTTTGTTTCTCAGTTGATGCTGAGATCCCCTGCGGATCTTCGAGATTTTCTCTTGTTCCCCAACAGATTCGTTTTGGTGGCTGTTTTGCCCGTTGTGACTTTCTGTACCCTGGTTGGGTTGTTTGCTGATCCATCACTCAGAGATTTGGTGTTTCCTGATATCTCTGATCCTTTGCTCTCCAGCAGTACCCGCAGATCTATGCTTTATAGCATGTAGATCTCCGCAGATTTGGCTTTCCAGTTGGTTCTCCCCTGGAAGTATAATACCGGGCGTTTGATTCCTGGACCGGTTTGTGTTAGATATGTCTGTTTTGTCAGCATTCATCAAACATAAATCACGCATATTCATGCATATTCATAAACGTTCAGATATTCATGTTGCATTTTTTTTGCCATATATCTTTTGTTGATTGTTCCCTGCTATGGTGGTGCAGATCCCCAATAGATCTCCCCTAGCAGATGTCGGGTGTTAAATCTCTCCATATAGAGTCAGCCCCATAAGCAGAAAGTGTTGTCTCTCCTTCTGCGGTTCCCCTCTGAGATATATCCTCGTGGATGACGGTTTCTTCCGTTTCCTCCCAACATATATATTGGGATGGATTTTTCCTATTTTGAGTTACATTCTCATTAGGACGTGTCTTGATTCAGTCTGTCTTCTCGGATTATTCCCGAATTGGCTATTTGTCAAATGTCTTGTGCTTCCCAGTGGGTTGTTCCCCAGCGGAGTCTTCTCGGGCCTCTACCCTCATACCGGTAGTTGTAAGTCCTATTTTCCTTGCCCTTTTGATGGAATTGGTGGTTATATACCTTTTCTCCGCGGCAAGAGTTTTGATTTACTACCTAGCAATCGGTAGTTGTAAATCCTTTTTTCCTGCTCTCCAGCAGTTTGTGGTTTGTTATGAGCCTTATTTTTGGTTTCCCGTGCGGATTTGTGATTTGTTCTATCCCCACGCAGAGTTGTTGGTCTTCTACCCAGTATTCGGTAGATGTAAACCCTAATTCATGGTTATCCCACCAGAGTATGGCTATTACCCCGTATTCGGTAGTTGTAAGTCCTATCTCTTTTTCCCTAACAGAGATAACCTTTGGGGTTCGTCCTGATTGTAAGTGGATTCCTGTTGTAGTGGTTTCATCCCTAACAGAGTTGGTGTCTCCCTGTGGTGATTTCTATCCCCAGTTGAGTCTGTGGTCTTCTACCCCGTATTCGGTAGTTGTAAATCCCAAGTGTTGATGTTTCTCCCCAGCGGAGTTTGTGCCTTGTGGTACAGTTGGATAATTGCCGGATGCTTGCAATTTATCCCCAGCGGGTCTCTTTTCATTTACCCTTGTGTTGGTAATGTTGTTGTTCCCTTTGATTGGTCATCATTATATACCTAGTTTGGTATCCCGATACCTTTCTTTTCGGTTGATCTATCCTTTATTAACCCTTATACCGGTTGTGGATAATCTTCCATGCGAGTATGTTATTCACGGTCTGCCGATAATGAATAATATATCTCATGCACTCTTCAGTCGAAGCCTTTTGTGTTTCCCTGGTCGAGTAAGATTCGTTATATCCCTTTGCGAAATCGAATATTCTGTGTTGTTGGATAATTGCCGGATGCTTGCAATTTATCCCTTTGAGTTGTCTTTCGTTTACCCGGATGCTTGGTATCGATTGTCTCTCTTTTCGGTTAGTCACCTATTATATACTTCGGTATCTCTGGTGTCTTTTCCTTTCGAGTATATTATTCACGGTCTGCCGGTAATGAATATTGTGTCTCATGCGCTCTTTAGTTGGAATCCTTTGTTGATTTTCCCCAGCTGAGCAAGATTCGTATTCTTTGTAGAATCGAATATCCATCCTTTAACCAGTTTGTGTTTCGGATGATGAGTGTTTTGGCATATATACCAATTCACGGGTTCGGTAGATCACCTATTATATACCACGGTATCTCTGGTGTTTTCTTACCATGCGAGTTTATTATCTACGTTCTGACGGTAATAGATAATATGTCTCATGCGAGTTTTCTTATCCACGGTCTGCCGCTAATGGATATTATATCTCATGCACTCTTTGGGTTTGTATCCCCTTTTTGAGTAAGATTCGTTTTCCCGTTGTGGATTCAAATGTCCATCCTGTGAGTCGATTTGCTTCTTCAAGCCCTCCTTTCGGAATGATGAGTGTTTTGGCATATATACCAATTCACGCTTTGGTCGGTCACCTATTATATACCTCGGTATCCCTAGTGTTCCTTCCTTTCTGCTCCCTATTATGACTTCGGTCCCCTGCGGAGTCAGATTTTCCTGAGTTTATGTACCTTTTTCCGGTCTTTCTCAGATGTTTGGTTGATTGATATCTCTCACCCTTATACCGGTCTTAGATATTCATTCTTCCTGAGTTTGTTACCCTTATACCGGTAACATCTCATTCTTTGGTGCTTCCTCAGTGGAGTCTCCTATTGCTTCTTCCCAGGAGTCAGCTTGTGTCTCTCCAATGGATGTTTTTCCTTTGGAATTTTCTTTTCCCTAGTGTGAGTCCTTCACTCCCCAGTGAGGTCTCCAGTTTGATTGTTGTTATCCCCTAATCAGAGTCGTGTCTTGTTCACGCTGTGTCAGTTTTGTTTTCCCCAAGTTGAAGTCGTGTCCTGCTCACACATTCTTTTTCTTTTACTATCCCCAATGAGAATCTTGTTGGAGTCTTTGTTCCTGGTGAGTGTATTACTCCGATGGATCGTCTTTTCTTCTGTGTGAACTATATCCCCACAGAGTTTGTGTCTTTTGCATACATGTATTTGCATCATGAGGTCTCTTAGGGACCAAAATTTGTCTCATTACTGTTATTTAAGCCCATTCTACCGCGTCGAGATGAAGATTTCTAAACTTCGCTTCTCCGGCTAGAATGACCTTAAATAGGGGCATCTGTAAGACCCCAATTTTGTCCCTAAGATCCCTCATGGCATCATATCATACCATATCATTGCCTCAAGGATCTTTGTGCACCTTTGCTTCCCTCCTAGTGGGTGGGTTATCCTGTGAGTGTGGTTCTTGATCACCAAGCATGTTTTGAATTTGTATATCATTGCTTTTCATCTATCTATTAACCAAAGGTACAAAAATATTGTCATCTAACCATGTTACTTGCAGATGAAGCAAGCTAGGTCAAAACAGTCAAATCAGCCATTGAACAGTGGATGATGGCCATTCTTGAAGAATTTGGGCACCATGATCATTCGTCAAGAGTTCATATGAGTTGTGACATCATTTTGAATCAAGATCTCAATTGGTAGGGGCTTAGAATTCATCAGAACATGGTTCAGTCAACCAAAACCCTAGCAAAGTCAACTGTGGTCAACTGTACATTTAATAAGTGATTTGAGGGTGGGAATTGGTTTGAGAGGTCTCATTCATGTCCATATAAGCCTCATACAACATGTCAAACATCATCAGTGAAGAATTTGAGGTCAGACAAGAAATTTCCAAAAATAGAAAGTTGACCTGTAATTGGAATTTGCCAAAAATGGAAATTTCTTCTCCTCAAAATTACTTCATCATACAAGCTTCAAATGAATCTTTGTCCAACATGAAAGTTGAAGATCTGTTTCTCCCATTTCCAAAAAGTCCAAGAACACTCATTTATCATGTGTGGTTGGCAAGTTATGATCAAATCTTTCTCAATAATTTTTGAACTTCAAAGTGAGATAACTTCCAAACCATTTGGCCAAATTGAGTGAGGTTTTTTGCTACAAGTCACATTTGATATGCTCTATCCAAATCCTTCATCACATTTCACCAAAAATCTTCGAATCAAAATGGCCTTTTTTCAAGTGCATTGAATTAAAAAAGGGAGGTGAAAAAATGAACTTTCAAATTAACCATTTCCAATACCTTTTACCATTTGCGAGTGTTCAGAAATCACATTTGGAGATTTGTTTGGGCCCATTTTCGCACTGTAGCACATGCACATGCAACATTTGAGTGAATTTCACAAATTGTCAAAACACTTCATTAAGCTAATTTCCAATTACCACTTCATTAACCAAACTTAAGCTTCATTAATCAGGATATATATTTCACATTTCAGACAGAAAAAGCCCTAGCCACTATTCACAAACCAGATCAAAACTTCATTTTCTCTCAGATCACTCAATTCTTCATCTGAACCTTTTTCTGAAAACCTTCAAAGAACTCGTGTTCCTGAGCTTTGTTTCATCATCTACCAACCTTTTGGAAGCCATTGCAAGCACCATTTCATAACTGTAAAGCATCAAAGCACCACTGTTCCATTGAGCTTCTCACATGGCAGTTCGAATTTGGAGCTGAATCGTGCTAGCTGAGCTTCAAGTTCTCCTTCCAGTCACCAATACAAACATTATTGTGGATCTGTTTCAGCTTGTTGTGGCCAGAAAATCACCATTCCAACACTGTTCTTCAAGCTAGGTAAAATTTCGAACCTAACCATTCTTGAAATGTTGATATGCTTATTAAAGACCCTTTCATGCTGAATACAATGAGCTTTAAATCGTGGAAAATGGTTGAGTATTAAGAGAGTTGTGTTGAAATGAAATTTGATGTCTAAATGGTATTTTGCTCGATGCTTCCATGATAGGTAGAATTAGGGTTAATGAATGTTGGATTTGTGATGTACGTGATTAGATGATTTGAATGATATACTCATTGCAAAAATCTGGGAAGTTTGTTCATCGTGTTGATGAACACGTCACTGTTGCTCATAAACCCTAAAAATGTTAAACCCAGAATGTATTTTGATCGATGGAACCCGAGCCTTGCATGCTTTTCCACTGTTGCATTGCCATGAGCGAATCAGCACGCAACGCGTCCTTAAGTGAAACGCAGAGTTTCACTTAAGGGACCAAGTATTTACGGTTATGCCACTGCCGGTTTTAATATTTAATTAATTCATTTTCTTTTTTCTATTTTGTTTCATTTTGTATGCCAATCTTCAAAAATTCATAAGTTCTTCAATTTTTGTCCAAATTTGATGGGAATTTTTGTGAAATGCTCCTCATGATCTCTAGTTTATTATGATGATTTTTCCAGATTTTTTGCAGGTGTAGATTTTTAAATGTGCTAGGGTTTGTTCATGTTGTCCATTTTGTGTATGCTATGCCAATTTACTTGTGAAATGATGATACATAATCCAATGCCTTTGAAATTTTTTGTGCTTAAACTAGATATGTTCATGGTGATTTTGGTGTAGAGTTTGTGAATTTATCATTGCTGGTTGATGAGATATGATTTTTTGAATAGGGGTGTGACAGTTTGTGTCACACCATTCATGTCCAACTTCATGATTTTAATTACTATGCTTATTGAAC
Source organism: Lathyrus oleraceus (assembly GCF_024323335.1). Classification (NCBI taxonomy): domain Eukaryota; kingdom Viridiplantae; phylum Streptophyta; class Magnoliopsida; order Fabales; family Fabaceae; genus Lathyrus; species Lathyrus oleraceus. The sequence goes on along the minus strand of NC_066584.1, from coordinate 485,958,796 downwards.
TCAAATTGGTCTGGATTTTTGCATGAACATACTTGTGGATGTTGAGAATACATGTGATTTGTTCTGGAATTATTGATGGCATTTCCTATTTGATTGGAATTTTCTCCCCTGTTTGGTCATTTGTTGACTTTTTGTGACACATGATGTTATATGATTTGTGAAATCCTCATGCATTATTGGATGGACTTGAAATTTGACATGTGAATTGTAGACATCTTAAAGTTTGTCATGGTTTTGGTCCCATTCATTTATCATATGTTGTCACTGTTTTATGATTTATTGAAGTTGGTGCATGTTTTGATGCTTTGTATGAGTTTGCTTGAACTTGATTTGACTTTCTGATTTTCATTGACCTACTTCCCTTGATCCAAATGAGCTGAAATTTGGTATGCTTATCATGTTATGGATGATGTTTGAGCATGATTTATTTGAGGATTTATTGAAATTTTTGTGATTGGATTTGACTTGAATCTTTCTGTTGACTTCTTTGAGGTTCCATATGACATGTCTTGACCTAATTTGTTTGTGAAATGATAATGATGAATGATATGAACATGAAACCACTTGGGTTTGTTCCTTAATTGTTTGAACTTGATTTTGGATAGCTTTCACTTGCTGTTTCGGATTTTTTACCCCCTTTTGACCCTAGGCTTGTCCTAGTGGTCTTGTTGCTCATGTTTAAGTTTGGTTTTTCAGGTTAAGAAGCAAATGCTTCAAGGAGACTTATGCAAGTTGATTAAGTTTGATTGATTATCATGAACTAACTTGTTTTGTTTTGTAGGATGCTTAGCTCATATGCTTTAGGCTTTGTGCATTGCACATTTGACTGATTGTGTTGTGTTGATCCTTATCTTATATTGGTTTTGAATTTGCGTTGTATACTGATTTTACTTGATTGATTTCAGGTACCATTAGTTGCTAATAGTTCTTTGAGAACTTGCATTGCTTTGCTTGATAGCATTTGCATTGAGGTAGAATCCTTTTTCTTCATGTAGTCCGGAAGACCTGGCCTGTTACTTGGCCAGGAAACTGTCTGAAGTCCTCCTTAAGAGGCGATGTTTGTGCTTGTTTACTTTTGTCCCAAGCAGGAAAAGTCCTTTGAATAAGGCAATTGGTAGACAAAAGAGATATGTAGCCTATCTCCTACTACTCTGTGTGTCACTCACCTTGCTCACACCACATGTGTTGATGCATAGTGAGTAAAAACCCAAGATCTATCGAGTCTAACTTGTGGAGAGAGTTCCATCTTTCTGAACTCCCACATCTTCTATCATTCAAAGCTCTTCCTGACCAGGGATAAGAGTGATGAGGCACACCCCTCATATCCTTTCATCTGCTTCACCTTGGCTCTCAATGTCAAGGTTAAGAGCACCATTAACCCTATTCCAGTTGGCTTTAATGCCTAACCCTTTGTATGAGCCTCATTGTTTGGTTATAGAGTGTGCTGAATGACTTTGGTTGATTGATTATTTAGTTCATTTGCACATGTTTGTTTGTATGATTTGTGCATTTATCACCATTAATTGCTCATTAGTGCATGACCATTTCATTTGTCTTTGTGACATATCTTTGTTGTTTGCCCATTGAGAACAATTGTAAGACCATTCATTGGCCATTGTTCCTATGATATGGAAGTGAGTATAAGACCATTTCATTGGCCACTCATCTTCTCTTTGCTTGATGCATTTTGTTTGATTTATGTGAGGATGCAATTGTAAGTCCGTGTAATTTGGCATTTGTTTTCCCATGATCATGTGTTGGAGGTTAGAGTAAGCCCAAATAAATTGGCATCTGACATCCAAGTGTTTGCTTTGTTTTATTGGAGATTGGTATAAGCCCAGATAGATTGGCATCCGGTATCCACTTTTTATTTCTTTGTTGAGGAGATTGGTATAAGTCCATAGAGTGGCCTCTGATATCCAGTTTCGTTTTAGGAGATTGGTATAAGTCCAGTGATTGGCATCCGGTATCCGCTTTTGTTGACTTTCTTCCTTTGCTTTGCTTGTTTGTTATTGCTCATTGCGTATTCCCAAGGACACACTTGAATCATCTTCTATATGATTTCAAAAGGTGAACCTTCTAAGAAGTTTTACAATCCATCTTCATCCATTCATCCCATTTTGTCCTAAACCTTTTCACACGTTGCTTTTAAAACTTGAGATAAATATTGTGCAAACATCTTCATGCTTTTAAATTAAAAACCTGGACCCCAAGTCCTTGACTTTTTCAAACTCCATTTCATAGTACTTCTTTTGAATCAATCTTAAGCATACTTTGACCCTCCTTTTGTGAATAATCATAATCAATTAACTTCACCCATTAAATTGTTTTGTGGCTTTGTCCATTCTTGTTAAGTTTTCATACATTAGCCGTAGGTTTGATTTATCCTAGTTGGTTGATGTCAATCTCACCTATTTGTCCTTAGTTGATTGAATTGTAAGTCTTCCTTGCTTATTATAGGGTTAACCCCTCACTAGCAAGTTGAAGCTTTTCTCACATGGTGGACTTGTTGTTCGTATAAGGTTGAGTTTTCTCCCGTGGATAACATAAGACCTTAGGGCTGGTGTTTAAAATTGAATCCACTAACTTTTGGAAATCTTTTAGCCGAACTACGGCGTTTTGGTCCTTACCTTTGATGGAAGGTACGTAGGCAACGGGTTCATCCGTTCGAACACAAAAATAATAAAAATTGTATATTCTTTTCTCTTCATCCCAATCATGTTTGCACAATAAATATTTCATGACAAATAACAATTTTATACAACAAGTGTGAAAAGGGCTCCCTAGGAGTACCTAGGACGTGATGGGTGCCTAACACCTTCCCATTGCGTAATTTACCCCTTACCCAGACTCTCTGATCTTTTGATTAGTTTTCTACGCGTAAAACTTCTTAGGCTTTTGTTCGCTTTTTAGCCAGTCCTTTGGATAAATAAAAGTGCGGTGGCGACTCGATTCATTGTATGCTTTGCTTTTGATTTAATCAATAAATCATATAGCGACGAATACACCGCTACAGAAAAGTGGCGACTCTGTTGGGGACAAATAAAATCCTTGGTGGTATTGCCTACTTTTCACCCTTGTTGTGTGATATATTGTTATTTGTTATATGACATATTTTTGTACCATTTGGGATAACTGTATTGATTGTAATGTTTGAATTGCTTGATATACAATTGTTGTTTGCTTTGGTGATATGCGAGATGAGTTCTATACCCGAACTCGAGTGCACTCTAGGATAGGAGAATGGCATAGTCTTGTTGACTGGTGTGGAGTATTCCTTAGCCAGTTGACTTGCGAGTCCATTCACTTGGTGGAGGTCATGTTGGATTAATAATGTCACACAAGTTATTTGTGGTTAGGCATTATTCTTTCAATCATGTGCCGCAGAAGCCAAGGACCGTAGTTTACCAAGCCCGTCTTGGCCTTTTTCTTAGGACGTAGTGCGGAGGTCGTTCAGATGTAAGTTTTGATGCGATTGTTACGCGATACTACACTCATAAGAGTTTCTCTTGAGAATATTTTTGGAATACGAGTATTCGTTCCTCCGATAATATTCGAAAGATGGAACGATGATTATGGGAACCTCTGGTAGAACATGTCTGGCAGGTTTAAACCCTAGTACACTCCCTTTGGGTGGTTCTTAATCGAGACTCCATGCTCGTGACTCTCAGCAAACCCGTGATTCGTGGTTGAGTCGTTCAGACAACCTTAATATCAATGGAACCTGGGCGTTGATCAGGTATAAAACCTAAATCCCCCAAAACGGATGGTTGATATTAAGGATGTTCGAGCCGGTTCATGTACCGTTAATATCAATGGAACTTGGGTGTCGATAAGGTGAAAACCTAAATCCACCAAAATGGATGATTGATATTAGGGATACAATGAGCTTTCCCATGACCTTTGTTTGGTGTGACTTGTTTGATCCTTGAGTGTGATTGTTGCATTCATGCATTCATGCATTCATCTGCACTTCATGTCATCAGAAAAAGAAAATTTTCAAGGAACTTAAAAGGGTTTATTTGCAAAATTTTCATACATGGAAAGACCAAAAAGGCATACGAAGAAGTACAGCTTTAAACAGCCCGATGTAAAAGAGTTAAGGAATCTGACATCTTATGTATTAGATCCCTTGGGTTTCAAAGCTCGATATGGGAAGCTTCTACCTCTGCTGACTACTCAGGTTGATGAAGGGTTGATGAGTACTCTAGCTCAGTTTTATGATCCGCTGTATCATTGCTTCTCATTTCCGGACTTCCAGCTGTTGCCAACCTTGGAGGAGTATTCTCATCTGATTGGGATTCCGATTCTGGATCAAGTGCCGTTCAGTGGCCTAGAGAGTATTCCGACTGCTCGAGAGATTGCCATCTTGTTGCACATAGATGAAGATTTGATTAGGGCTAATTTGACAACCAAAGGCGGAATTCAGGGTTTTCCTTCCGAGTTCCTCGTTGCTCAAGCTACCTTTTATGGGAAGGCCATGAGTGAGGATGCCTTTGAGGCTTTGTTTGTGCTTCTCATCTATGGATTGGTGTTGTTTCCCAACTTCGACAAGTTCGTGGACATGAACGCCATTAGGATCTTCTCAGTTCTTAATCCTGTTCCAACTTTGTTGGGCGATGCCTATGTCTCTTTGCATCTGAGGAACGCAAAGGGTGGAGGAGTTATTGTCTGCTGTCTACCTCTGCTGTACAAGTGGTTTATTTCGCACTTGCCGCAGACAGTTGCTTTCAAGGAGAACAAGGGATGTCTACGGTGGTCTCAGAGACTTATGTCTCTCACCAATGATGATATCACCTGGTATGATCGCGTGTATGATACCGTCCAGATCATTGATTATTGTGGTGAATTCCCTAATGTGCCTCTTCTTGGCACATGTGGTGGGATTAGCTACAATCCTATTCTCGCACGACGTCAGCTTGGGTTCCCCCTGAAGGATAAACCTCATAACATTCTGTTAGAAGGTGTGTTCTTCCAGGAGGGTAAAGATCCCCAAGGCCTGAAAGCCAGATTTGTCCGTGCTTGGCGCAGTATTCACAAGAAGAGTAGGAACGAGTTGGGTCCAAAGAACTGCATTGCTTTGGAGCCATACACCTCTTGGGTCAGACAGAGAGTTGCCGTGTACTTAATGCCGTATGATCATCCGAGACCTACACCGTTGGATGTGGCTGGGCCTTCAACCATCCCTACCCAACGTGTAGAGGAGTTGAGAGAAGAAGATCTTTCACGTGCTTGCACAATAAATATTCTTTTCTCAGCATCCCAATCATGTATGCACAATAAATATTTAATGACAAATAACAATTTTATACAACAAGTGTGAAAAGGGCTCCCTAGGAGTACCTAGGACGTGATGGGTGCCTAACACCTTCCCATTGCGTAATTTACCCCTTACCCAGACTCTCTGATCTTTTGATTAGTTTTCTACGCGTAAAACTTCTTAGGCTTTTGTTCGCTTTTTAGCCAGTCCTTTGGATAAATAAAAGTGCGGTGGCGACTCGATTCATTGTATGCTTTTCTTTTGATTTAATCAATAAATCATATAGCGACGAATACACCGCTACACATCCCAAACCCTAAAACCCAAAGCAACACATTAACTCCTTCTACTACAGGCGAGTAAGTCTCCAAAGGTCGAGCATCCGGTAGATTGTGTAGTGACGTCGTTCGTCCAAAACCCAATCCATGACCCCTTAGTTAGCCGAACTACGGCTTGCTCTGATTCTCATTCCAGATGAGATACGTAGGCATAAGACGCGATGTCTTAGCGAGCACACATCCCCCAACCCATAGGTCAGCCGAGCTACGAAGACTCTGATTCTCATATTCAGATGAGATACGTATGCAGTGGACGCGACATCCGCGCGAGTCATTTTCATTTAACCCTTTTTTTTTATTAGTAAATAAACACATTAGGTAAACCCACACCCTTTAGACAAAAACCACAAAAGTGGATCCCGTAGAGTACTATGGATGCGTAGGGGTGCTAATACCTTCCCTTCGCATAACCGACTCCCGAACCCAAGATTTGGTTGTGAGACCCCGTCTTGTCCTTTCCTTTTTCAGGTTTACTTCGAGCGTTTCCTTTTCCTCCTTTGGGATGAATAACGCACGGTGGCGACTCTTCTGTCTTTTTCTTTCGCCGGTTGTTTTTTTTTGCGCACTGTATTTTTCAGGTTGCGACAGTATGATGTTCGATGGTGCTGTCAATCAGTATGGAAATGGTATTAAGGCAGTGATTATTACTCCTCAAGGCACACATTTTCCTTTTACAGCAAGGCTAACTTTCAAATGCACGAATAATATGGCAGAGTATGAGGCTTGTATTATGGGTTTGGAAGAATGTATTGATCTTAGGATCAAACATCTTGATGTTTATGGTGATTCGTCCCTTGTGGTTAATCAGATTAAGGGTGAATGGGAGACGAATCGGCCTGGCCTCATCCCATATAGAGATTATGCGAGGAGGATTTCAACTTTCTTTACAAAGGTTGACTTCCATCGTATTCCTCGAGATGAGAATCAGATGGCCGATGCTCTCGCTACGCTTGCTTCAATGATTGTTGTCAATTACTGGAATGAAGTCCCCAATATTACTGTGATGCGCTTGGATAAACCAGCTCACGTGTTTGCAGTTGAGGAGGTGAAAGATGATAAGCCATGGTATTATGATATCAAGTGTTTTCTTCATAGGCTTACCCGCCTAGGGCATATCTTAAAAATAAGAAGACTTTGAGGAGATTATATGGCAGTTTCGACCTTAATGGTGATGTGCTTTACAAGAGGAATTTTGACATGGTTCTGCTCAGATGTGTGGATAGACACGAAGCAGACCTGTTGATGACTGAAGTCCATGAAGGTTCATTTGGTACTCATGTAGGAGAATTGCCATCGAAGGCGCAGCGGAATTTAAAAAATTTCTCCATTTAGTGATCCTTACGAATGGGCATGATCAGTGATAGAATCATTACCTCTTGTGGCGATTCAAACCTTTGGTGCAGATCTCTGATAATGATCAAAACCTTTGATACAGATCCACGGGGCGATCACGAACGTTGAACGATGACAACGTCTCTACTCAGTCCACACGAACGGATTCCTTCAATCGCAGTGCTAGCTGTTATGAATGAAGGCTTTGATTGAGAGAGAGATACGAAATTCCAACTCTTCAGTTGTGTTTTCTGTCTCAGTGAGTTACTATGCTTTTACCCAAGGGGTTCTATTTATAGAACCACTTGTGTGGGCTTCAAGCCAAAAAGCCCACTTAAGTGCATTTTGGCCCATATCTCATAAAATGCCAAAATCACTTAAGTATTTGGTACCTTACCATATTTCGTATTCTACTTAAGTACATCGTACCTGACGATGTTCCTTAATTATTCTATCTCTCATCAATCCGTCCTTTGTGTGTGACCCTATAGGTTTTCACGGCATTGGCAATTATATTAAATCACGCATTTAACATAATAAACAGTGAGCGGTATCTAGCAACACATCACTGCTACCCAAGTCACGAAAATGTCATGTGATCTGACAAAACCTCCTGTGATAATACTTATGTGTATAATTACCCCTTTGCCCTTATGTCTATATTGAACACAAGGTATAGACCGTGTCACCCTTGTCCAGTTCAATATTGGGCCCATAGACATTTATCCTGTTACGCAGGATTGGCAAATTCCATCTAGGACACTCATGTCCCTCAGCATGCTTCGTGGAGTACCCATCAACTGTCTTTATGGTTATCCAGTTACGGACAATGTTGGATCAGCAATAAAGCACTCGACTCTACATCTAGGATCCATAGTGGTTTCAGGTCGAAGAGTGGTATACACTATTATCACCATGAGAATAACTTATGACACTTTGCATAACTTTCTATATAGTATTCTCATAACGGGTCAATCCGGTATAAATATTACTCCTAATATTCATACCTATGTTTAAGACATGATAACTCTTTATCCATGATCCATGAAATGTAATCATCAGTCTACAAACATAATAGTCTTAATGCTTTAATGTTATCCCACTTCACACTAAGGCTTGACTACGGATACTTTAAGAATAGTGTCCTTATGTTTAATGTGTTCTCATGATTAAGTCACACTTAATACATTAAACGGACGATCTATTCCAGGGACTTTATTAATCAACCATAATAAAGAAAATGCCTTTAAATAATTCGATACAAGTACCAAAAATATTGGCCTCTAGGGCTTACACCAACAATCTCCCACTAGCACTAGAGCCAATCAGGCATACCCCGTATGCCCATTGATCTAGTATGGCCATCATGCTTCTGCTGCGCAAGAGGCTTTGTCAGTGGGTTAGCAACATTGTCAAGTGTAGGTACTTTACATATTTTCACACAATGTCTAAGTATGTGTTTGGATCGTTGGTGAGATCTAGGCTCCTTAGCTTGTGCGATAACACCATTGTTATCATAATAGACACCAATGGGATCCATAATGCTAGGGACTATGCCAAGTTTATTGATCCAAACAGCTTCCTTTGCTGCACTTAAGGCATCAATATACTCGGCCTCAATTGTAGAATCAGCAACTGCATCTTGCGTTGAACTTTTCAAGCTCACAGTGCCACCATTAAGCAAAACACATAACCAGATTGGAATCATTCATATTAAAGCGTCTCAGCACTTTGTCTATGTACTCTGACTTAGGCCAAGCATTTCATGATCTATCTCTATAGATTCTGATAGGCTGCTTCACCCAGGTCCTTCATAGAAAAGCATTTCCCCAACCAAGACTTTACTTGTTGCAGGGTAGGGATATCGATTCCAATGAGTAATATGTCATCTACATATAATACCAGGAATACGATCATGCTCCCTCTAACCTTCTTGTAGACACAAGGCTCATCTTCGTCCTTGATGAATCCATACAGTTTTACTGTTTCATCAAGGCGAAGATTCCTGAGTAGGTCACAGGCTCATCTTGATCCATGAGTAATACATCACCTTGATCAGATATCCATATATCTCAGGTAGGTAACGTATCCTGCCTGACCTATGCTGGTCTTGTTCTACTTGAGCAGGTTGTCTTACACAACTACTTGTGTTTCCTGCTCTAATTCCTCCATAGGTGTATCGATACTTTGTGATTCTTGAATTTTTTCAAGTTCTACTTTCCTCCCACTGATTCCTTTGGAAATAAAATCCCTTTCTAGGAAAACTCAAGTTTGAGCGACAAACACTTTGCCCTCCGAAGGATTGTAGAAGTAATATCCTCTTGTTTCTTTAGGATACCCCTACAAATAAGCATTCGTCAGATTTGGGCTTAAGCTTAGTTGAAATTTGTCGTTTCATATAAACTTCGCAACCCCAAATCTTCATGTAAGACATATGTGGTCTCTTACCACTCCATATCTCATATGGTGTCTTTTCAACCTTTTGGATAGAACACGGTTATGTGTGTAAGCTGATGTCAATGGTGTATGTCCTCAAAAGGAGTTTGGAAGATTGGTGTGACTCATCATGGATCGGACCATGTCGAACAGGGTTCGATTTCTTCTCTCAGATACACCCTTCCATTGGGATGTTCCAGGAGGAGTAAGTTGGGATAGGATCCCACACTCTTTCAGATGGTCATCAAACTCTAGGATTAAATACTCATCACTTCTATCTGATCGAAGAGTTTTAATATTCTTACCTAGTTGGTTTTAACTCGTTAGGTTTCAGCCTTTTCGTATTAATGTTATTAATAGGCATTTCAAGATCAAGAACATATAGTCCATTGTTCATTTGTGCAGTAGCATAGAATATATCATTCAAATAAATTGAGCAACAATTGTTCTTTATTATAAATGAAAAACCAAACTTGTCCAAACAAGCAATGGAAATAATATTCCTGCTAATTGTAGGTACATAATAACAGTTCTCTAACTGAATTATTAAACCACTAGGTAAAGTCAATACAAAAGTTCCTACGGCTAAAGCAGCAACCTTTGCTCCATAGCCAACTCGTAGGTCAACTTCACCTTTTGCCAAATCTCTACTCCTTTTTAGTTCCTGCACATTTGTACAAATGTGAGAACTACATCCAGTATCTAATACCCATGATGCAGAAGTAGATAAATTAATAACAAAAATACCTGAAGTTGAAGTCTCTACTCCATTCTTCTTATATTCCAGGTACTTTAGGCAGTTCCTCTTCCAGTGTCCGGTCTTACCGCAATGAAAGCAGGTGCCTTCTTTTGCTATGCCTCCACTAGGCTTCAAAGCAGCAGTGGGTCTGGGATTGGCAACTTCCTTGCCTTTCCCCTTATCACTCTGCTTAGTGGGCCTTTTGTTCTGTCTCTTTCCATTTCCGATCATCAGAATGGACTTCCCTTTTGACTTCAGATTCTGCTCGGCAGTTCTTAACATGGCGAGCAGTTCAGGAAGAGATTTGTCCATATCAATCATATTGAAATTTAGGACAAATTGATTGAAACTATCTGGCAACGATTGCAAGATCAAATCAGTTGCAAGTTCCTTTTCGAGGGGAAAACCCAATCTCTCAAGGTTTTCCACATACCCAATCATCTTGAGTACATGGGGACCTACAGGGGCTCCCTCAGCTAACTTGCTTTGAAAAAGGGCTTTTGAAACTTCAAACCTCTCTTGCCTTGCTTGCTCTTGATAGAGCAACTTCAGGTGTTCGATCATATCGAACGCTGACATGTTCTCATGTTGCTTTTGCAATTCTGAGTTCATGGTAGCCAGCCTGAGACAAGCAGTTTCATTGGCATCATCGACATGCTTCTTATAAGCATCTCTTTCTGCCTTAGGTGTAGAACTAGGAGGTTCCTCTTCAGGAACAGGTGTCTCCAAGACATACAACTTTTTATCATGTTTGAGGACAATCCTCAGGTTTCGGTGCCAATCCAGAAAATATGTCCCAGACAATTTTTCCTTATCAAGGATTGATCGCAGGATGTTGTTAGAGGTGTTTCTTGTCATGGTAATCTACATAAGGATTAATGAAAATATAAGTATCATTGACATATTCAATTAGGCCTTTAATTAAATATGCTCCCACTATTTTACTCAAAACAAATGACCCTCATCATCTGATTCAGAAAATCCCGTTGGAAGATTTTCTAGTGGGTCGAGATCCATATTTCACTTCGTTCTAAGTCCGCGTAGGCGGATTACACAAAACTAGGTTATTTAGGTAGGAACTCCTTCCAATTGTATCTCATACAACTCTCGAAAATTTCAATTGGGTGAATAACTCCTTATTCCAATCCATCATATGGATTATTCCCAACTCTTGCTTCTAAACATATATAAGAAAATTATAATCAAGTTTGACTCATCGTTTTAGCAGTTGGATATTAGAATTATCCCATCACACCTCAACTAATACAAAACATGCACCTCGCGTAGGCGAAACCTACATTATTCGATACCAGTCTTGATGAGTGCTAAAACTTGGAAAGCAAACATATATAATATTCTCATAATTTGTTTAGTTAAGTTTGACCCATTGTTTTAACAGTTGGATATTACAATTATCCCATCGCACCTTACTAATATATAGATCATGCACCTCGCGTAGGCGAAACCTACATTATCCATTACTAGTCTTGATGAGTGTTAAAACTTGGAAAGCATAAACTTAATATTTAATTTGAGGGAATTGCAATTTTTCTGATCTCACCGGCTTGTTTATCATATAAACCGTCTCTCACATGCATCAACATACATTCATATGCATCAACATACATACATACATAATGAAACAGTTATGGCCCCTAGCGCAATTGTTCTCCCAAGCCAATGAGAGAACCTAAGCTAACCTACAACGATCTAAGCTTCTCCAAGCAAGATCTTCAAGGTTGTCCTCCTTTGGCACTGACTTCTTTGCTTTCTTCATATCATTACATTAAATGAAAGAAACTCGTTTTACATACGAGGGAGTGAGATGAGAAAAGAAGTTACATTTGGGAGATTAAGAGAGAGGCACGACACGCAGGTCGTATTTTAAAAACCCAAAACAAAACAAAGGAAAACTAAGGCTATAACCGATCACCCAAGACAATAATAAACACTTTATTATTATTATTAATTCATTTAATTAATTAAAATCAAATTAAATTTCGACGACCGATCACACTACGCAGAGTTAGCCGGGGGTCCGCTGCCCAGACAGGGGTCAAGGGGGCAGCGCCCCTTGCGGGGTCGAAGGGGCAGCGCCCCTGCTCGAAAATTTTAATGAACAATTCATTTAAAATTGACGTCGTTTTTCGTACCAACACTTGATACTTCAAAGCACTTTTTCTAGCCGAACGGGTGAATTTTTCCTTGCGTTAACCGGTTAACACTGTTTGAAATTTTTTTAGAAAATTCTTTTCTACCTTGCGTTAACCGGTTAACCATATGCGTTAACCGGTTAACACTGTTTGAAAATGTCTTGGAAACTATTTTCTGCCTTGCGTTAACCGGTTAACCATATGCGTTAACCGGTTAACACTATTTGAAAATCTCAAAAAAATTTATTTCGTATTGCGTTAACCGGTTAACCATACACGTTAACCGGTTAACACTGTTCCAAAAATGTTTAGAAGGTTGTATTCAGTTTCTCGTTAACCGGTTAACCATACGCGTTAACTGGTTAACATTGTTCGGAAAAGTGTTTAGAACACACAACTCTTGTGCAGTCACACCCCAATCGCATAACTCTCTAACAACACAACCCTTGTGCCGTCACAAACCCTGATGCACCAATTTCAGACCGTCAAACACATCTCGATTGTTAATTCAGTATGTTTGATCAACACGTCATTGCTTCACCATACTAATGTCGGATCAAGAAGCAAACGACCATTCATTGCTCAAAGGAAAACAATCATCGAGGGTTTGAATGAACGAAACGAGAACACTATATCATATATAATGTATTTTGCATCAGGATTACATATATCACATATATGTAACTTGATCGACCTCAATTTAACCTTTGATTCATTCTGTCTTTAATCATATTATTACAGAACAAAAACAGTTATCAAATTCATGGTTTCGTAAGTGGATCTGATACCACTGTAGGAGAATTGCCATCGAAGGCGCAGCGGAATTTAAAAAAATTCTCCATTTAGTGATCCTTACGAATGGGCATGATCAGTGATAGAATCATTACCTCTTGTGGCGATTCAAACCTTTGGTGCAGATCTCTGATAATGATCAAAACCTTTGATACAGATCCACGGGGCGATCACGAACGTTGAACGATGACAACGTCTCTACTCAGTCCACACGAACGGATTCCTTCAATCGCAGTGCTAGCTGTTATGAATGAAGGCTTTGATTGAGAGAGAGATACGAAATTCCAACTCTTCAGTTGTGTTTTCTTTCTCAGTGAGTTACTATGCTTCTACCCAAGGGGTTCTATTTATAGAACCACTTGTGTGGGCTTCAAGCCAAAAAGCCCACTTAAGTGCATTTTGGCCCATATCTCATAAAATGCCAAAATCACTTAAGTATTTGGTACCTTACCATATTTCGTATTCTACTTAAGTACATCGTACCTTACGATGTTCTTTAATTATTCTATCTCTCATCAATCCGTCCTTTGTGTGTGACCCTATAGGTTTTCGCGGCGTTGGCAATTATATTAAATCACGCATTTAACATAATAAACAGTGAGCGGTATCTAGCAACACATCACTGCTACCCAAGTCACGAAAATGTCATGTGATCTGACAAAACCTCCTGTGATAATAATTATGTGTATAATTACCCCTTTGCCCTTATGTCTATATTGAACACAAGGTATAGACCGTGTCACCCTTGTCCAGTTCAATATTGGGCCCATAGACATTTATCCTGTTACGCAGGATTGGCAAATTCCATCTAGGACACTCATGTCCCTCAGCATGCTTCGTGGAGTACCCATCAACTGTCTTTATGGTTATCCAGTTACGGACAACGTTGGATCAACAATAAAGCACTCGACTCTACATCTAGGATCCATAGTGGTTTCAGGTCGAAGATTGGTATACACTATTATCACCATGAGAATAACTTATGACACTTTGCATAACTTTCTATATAGTATTCTCATAGCGGGTCAATCCGGTATAAATATTACTCCTAATATTCATACCTATGTTTAAGACTTGATAACTCTTTATCCATGATCCATGAGATGTGATCATCAGTCTACAAACATAATAGTCTTAATGCTTTAATGTTATCCCACTTCACACTAAGGCTTGACTACGGATACTTTAAGAATAGTGTCCTTATGTTTAATGTGTTCTCATGATTAAGTCACACTTAATACATTAAACGGACTATCTATTCCAGGGACTTTATTAATCAACCATAATAAAGAAAATGCCTTTAATTAATTCGATACAAGTACCAAAAGTATTGGCCTCTAGGGCTTACACCAACAACTCATTCCAATCGACATACGATGGCTAAAAAGATGTTGAGAGCAGGCTACTATTGGCTGACAATGGAGTCTGACTGCTGCAAGTATGTGAAGAAATGCCATAAGTGTCAGATTTATGCGGATAAGATTCATGTTCCCCCGACACTTCTGAATGTTATTTCCTCACCATGGCCTTTCTCCATGTGCGGAATTGACATGATTGGTATGATTGAACCTAAGGTGTCGAACGGTCACCGTTTTATTCTCGTAGCCATTGACTACTTCACCAAGTGGGTTGAAGCGGCATCGTATGCAAATGTGACCAGGCAGGTGGTTGTGAAGTTCATCAAGAACCAACTCATATGCCGATATGGTGTGCCAGACAAGATCATTACTAATAATGGATCCAACTTGAACAATAAGATGATGAAAGAGCTGTGTAGTGAGTTCAAGATTGCACATCATAATTCTTCTCCCTATAGACCCAAGATGAATGAGGTTGTTGAAGCTGCTAACAAGAACATCAAGAAGATTATTCAGAAGATGGTTGTCACGTACAAAGATTGGCATGAGATGCTGCCATTTGCTTTGCATGGCTATCGTACATATGTTTGCACTTCAACAGGGGAAACCCATCTCTCTCTTGTATACGGCATGAAGGATGTGCTCCCCGTAGAGGTTGAGATCCCATCAATGAGAGTCTTAATGGAATCCATGTTGACTAAGGCTGAATAGGTTCAGAGTCGTTATAACCAGCTAAATTTGATTGAAGAGATGAGATTAACTGCCATGTGCCATGTTCAGTTATATCAATAGAGGATGAAGAAAGCCTTTGATAAGAAGGTCAAGCCTCGTGTGTTTCGAGAAGGTGACCTCGTGCTCAAGAAAGTCTTGTCATTCGCGCCCAATTCCAGGGGCAAGTGGACTCCAAACTATGATGGTTCATACGTTGTTAAGAGAGCCATTTCAGGCGGTGCTCTATTGCTCACAACTATGGATGGGGAGGATTTCACTCGTCCTATGAATTCAGATGCAGTCAAGAAATACTTCACCTAAAAATAAAAACAGAATAGCTCGCTAAGTTGAAAACCCAAAAGGGCGGCTTAGGCGAAAATGAGCATCTCGGCGGATTGAAAACCCGAAAGGGCGGTCCAGGCAAAAGTTAGAGACAAAAACAAAGAAGAGAAATGAATATATATCCCGCTAGATTGAGTACCTCATCCTGGGGAAATCTAGGCAAAAATTAGGGATTTGGCAAGTAACTGCATCCCGACAAGACTTTGTTCTATAACTATTGTTTGTCAAAGATTCTCGCTCAGTCATCATCAACTGAAGTTTAGAATACAGTGGATTCAGAGTTGGTGGAGAAACGGTCATTATGTTCAATGTAGCCCTTTTTCCATTTATATCAAGAATTCCAAATTTGTAAAGATCCATGGAGTCTCTCCATTTGCGGACTACCATTCTCTTAAATAAATTTGAGCCTTTATCCAATTCTTTGTACTCTTATTTGTTTCTCTTTAACAAATGTTTGCATGTTTTTAATTGATGAATATCATTGTTTTAAACAAATAAAGTTTTCATAAATAAACTATTTTAAACAAAATGGACATTCACAATGAATAAAAGGATAAGTGGAATGTCCTCAGTGCTCTCCCAAGGATAGTATGATTACCAAAAGGTAAGACATTTATTCATATTCTGGAATACCAAAAGGTAATGCACTTGTGCAATAACATGATGCCATGAGGGATCTTAGGGTCAAAATTAAGGTCTTACAGATGCCCCTATTTCATGTCCTTCTAGCCGGAGATATGAAGGTTAAAATCATCGTCTCGACGAGATAGAATGAGCTTAAATAATAACAAAGAGACGAATTTTGGTCCCTAAGAGACCTCATGATGCAAATGTATGCAAAATAAAATCTTCATGGTTGTAGTGGGGTATTCGTTACCTTTAGATTTATTGACTAAATCAAAAGTAAATTGTAAAATTCGAGTCGCCACCGCACTTCTATTTATCCAACGGAAAGGTTAGAAAGCGAACAAACATCCTTAGTACTCTAAGGGAGCCCTTTTTACAACGGAAAGTTTTATCAAATCAAAAACTAATAAAAATGTCAGAGATCTGGGTAAGGGGGTTGGTTATGCAATGGGAAGGTTTTAAGCACCCAAAACATCCTTAGTACTCTAAGGGAGCCTGTAACACCCCAAAATTTGCCCTCCTCATTCATGCATTTATTTAGCATTTCATATTGCATTTCATCATGTCAATCAGAATTAGATCCAAGAAATTTAAAAAAAAAAAAAAATTTAAAAAAAAAAACGAAAAACAAAAAATTTACAAAATAAATAAATAAATAAATAAAATAATAAATAAATAAATAAAATATAATAGAAAAAACTTGGACTTGGACCTCTCTCATTTGAGCCCACAAAGCCATGAAAATCAGGTTATAAAAGAGGGAGATCAGACAGAAAAAGGAAGGGAAGCAAAATACTCTGAGGTTTCCTTGGAACAAAACCCTGGACAAAACCTGAAGAGAAACCTGACAGAGAACTCAGAGCAATCCCCATGTAGCTCTGAAAAATTCAATCTGACTCACACACTTTCATCTCACGCAAACCCTAACATTGCCTTGCAAACCCAGTAGTGCCATTTGATTTCAACCGGTCTCTCCCATCAGGTTTGCTTCATTCCCATGATTTTATGCTCTTAATTTGGATCATCTGAATGTATGAGGTATGATGGATGAATTTCATTATGTTTTTGCCCACAGGTTTAATTATGCATGAATGGGTGAAACTTATGCCTTGAATGTTTAATCACATGATTTCTGAAATGTATGCCACAGGGCTTGAGGTTTCTGAAACCATACTGTTATCCATGAAAAAAATGCTTATCGTGTTTCACTAACCCTTTTGTTGAGTTTTTGTGAGGGCTCACAGACTCTTGCAGAGATGGTTTGCATGGTTTTCCCACTTTATTTGTGGGATACCCCCTGGAGGTTCATTCTGATTACCTTTACTGACTCACCTTTCTTTGATGGCATCAGCTTGGGAGATCCCTGGGTTTCTTACTCCTTTAATTGCTGTTACTTCGGATCTTTATCCGTGTGGTACTTTTACCTCTTTTCCGCATTTTATCGCTTTCTTAGCTGGAAGACCTCGATAGGAGGCATTTGTTTTCTTTTGTTTATTTACTTCTGAGCCCCTTGTTGGCACATTTACTTTATACATGTTTGTTTTGTATGTGGTCGTATCCCTGCAGGTAGCGCGGTTCCTTCCTCAAGGACTGCCTTTTTGCCCTTGAGCATCCCAAACCCTAAAACCCAAAGCAACACGTTAACTCCTTCTACTACAGGCGAGTAAGTCCCCAAAGGTCGAGCATCCGGTAGATTGCGTAGTGACGTCGTTCGTCCAAAACCCAATCCATAACCCCATAGTTAGCCGAACTATGTTTTTCTCTGATTCTCAGGCCATATGAGATACGTAGGCATAAGACGCGATGTTTAGCGAGCACAATTACCCTTAACCCCTAGGTAGCCGAGCTACGAAGATTCTGATTCTCATATTCAGATGAGATACGTATGCAGTGGATGCGACATCCGCGCGAGTCATTTTCATTTAACCCCCTTTTTTAGTAAATAACACATTAGATAAACCCACACCCTTTAGACAAGAACTACAAAAGTGGATCCCGTAGAGTACTACGAATGCGTAGGGGTGCTAATACCTTCCCTTCGCATAACCGACTCCCGAACTCAAGATTTGGTTGCGAGACCCCGTCTTGTCCTTTCCTTTTTCAGGTTTACTTCGAGCGTTTCCTTTCCCTCCTTTGGGATGAATAACGCACGGTGGCGACTCTTCTGTCATTTTCTTTCGCCGGTTGTTTTTTCGCGCACGGTATTTTTCAGGTTGCGACAAAGCCCTTTTTACAAATGTTGTAAGGTATGTTGGTTTTTGTGAAAAAAATATTTGTGCAAACAGGATTTGGGGGATGAGAGAAGAATATACAAGTTATTTGAAATTTTGTGTTTGAATGGATAAACCCATTGCCTATGTACCATCTTAAAAAAGAGTAGGATCAAAACCTCATAGATCGGGGTAAAAATCTCAATAAATGAGTTGATGAATTGATTGGTCAAAATCCTTAAGGTCTTTTGTTATCAAAGGGAGAAAACTCAACCTAAAACCACAAATCCACCATGTGAGGAGAGCTTCAACATGCTAGTGAGGGGTTAATCCTATAATAAGCATGGAAGTCTTATAGTCCATCACTAAGGATATAGGTGAGTATTATATCAACCTCTAGGATAACTCAAACCTAATAGCTAATGTTTATGAAAAGCTTTGGCAAGAGTTGCCATTGAAACCACAAAAACAATGGAGTGAGTTGTAATTACAAATGAAAAGTATTCACAAAGCAAGGTCAAAGTTGACTTAAGATTCAATTCAAAATAAGTGTTGTGAAAAGAGTTTGGAAAATCAAAGGCATAGTACCTTGGTTTCTAATTTTGAAGACAATGTTAATGTTTGTACAAAAGTTTGGCTTGGGTTAGAGTGGAGAGAAGAAGAGAATGGCTAGGTCCTAAACATGCAAAGATGAGGGAAAAGAAATAAAACCACATTGGAGTTCCCTTCTTGAGATCATAAAGATGATCCAAGTTGCTCCATTCCTTTGGATTTAGCAAGCAATAAGCAAATAACTCAAGCAATCAAGCAAACAACCAATCAAGCTCCTAGGAATCTTCCACTTGGCTTTTGTATCTCTTATCTTGAATGGTCCATGACAATGGTTCTTCTAATTGACTCAAGTTTGGGATCCCTAGCACACAAGAACACACAAATCAAAAAGTTCCACAATGCAAATAAATAATGGACAAGAGTGAGTTTAGAATTAGGAGTCCTTTCAATTTATCTTCAAGATTAAGCATTCTAAAGGCATGACGCCTAGTTGCTCTTTGACAATTTTAGCATTCTAAAGGCATGAGGCCTAGTTGTTCTTCAAACTCCATTAGCATAGGTAAGGTCCTAAATCTAAGTCCTTTCTCCATTTCCATTGGGTTCACACAAACAAAACACAACAAGCACAAGACAATAGTATATACACAATTATTTTCTCAAGTGAGAAAAAGACAAATTGCATAAGCATAAACATGAGCTCAAGTGAGCAAAGGGCAAAGGCAAATGAATTAATGTGCGGGAAAATAAATTGCATTGCAAGAATTAAATGCTTGAATTAAAAGTTAGTCATTATTAGTTAGTGTTAGTGTGTCATAAGTCAATTTAGCGCTATGTTAAGCAATCGTAAGTGGACTAATGTAGTAGTCACACCTATCTGAGGCCGGTCAATAAAAATATAGGCAACAAACACAAGTTAGAGACCATGACTAGTAAGCCAAGCTCCTACAACTTGCCATGCCAAAAGAGAAGAAAGAATGACCTTGTATTGATTTGGGTTTTTTGCTTGACCAAGAAGCAACCTATCCTTAATGCAAAGCAATTCACTTGATCTTTGATCAAGATGAATTTTATTTGAATCAAGGAAGGTTAAGCCTCTCATATGTCAAGGCTAACCACCAATCTTTAACTCATTGGTCAAAAAGAAAAAAAGAAAAAGAAGAAGAAGAAGAAGAAATGGAATGTACATAATTGAAATTCAAATGGCATAAGTAGAATACATTGATCAAACATGAATGGAATCAACATCAATCAATGGTAAACAGATGTGAGATGAAGCTTAGAAGTCAAGAAAGAATAAAAATATTTTTGGTATTTTTTTGGAATTAAAATAATACTTGAATTAAAATAAACAAATAAAGGTCAAACTTCAAATCCAATTCAAATCAACTTGGAAAATTCCAATTGGATCATCACAAGTTCAACAAGGTCAAACAAGGTTTGACAATTTTTTTTATCATTTTTTGAAAACAGAAACAAATTTTAAACAATTAAAAATGAAGAAAAAATAACATAATTGACCTAAAATCTCAAATAAATCTCAAATCAATTAAGAAATTGATGAAAATATTTTTCATAGATTCATCATCATTCAAAGATGTTAAGAAAATATTTTTGGCATTTTTGAATATTAGAAAGTATTTTAAATGAATTAAAAATAACCAGAAAAGAGAAAATTCACAAAAAATATTAAATGGAATCATAAAAATTATTAAAAATCATTTTTAATAATTAGAATTTAAGAGGGAAATAATGCAATTAGTCCCATATTTTTTGGATTAAAAATGAAGAAGTTATGAATTTTTGAAAATAATTGAAATAAAAGAAAATAAAATCAGAAATTAAAAAGCACAAAAATCCTCAGCGCTTGGATCAACACTCATTAATTAATGTGGCTGATCACAAGGCTGGGAGATGCGCGCGTATGGTGAGACTTGGTCAAACGCGTAACACAAAGATTAAATGAAAGTCATAACATTCAAAGGACCATATTAGATCAAAAGCCAAAGATCCAAGGGCCATGAACTCGTCCACGTGGGGACGGTGGTGGAAACCACCGTCTTTTCCAGCGAGACTCACCGTTCCGGCAAAAATTTGCAGGTTTTAAAACCTTCACCAAAATGCACGATCTATATATCTTTAGAAAGCTGGGGTGATGTCATCACCCCTGTGACCTTGGTTTCCAGTTAAGACCTCTATGTAGAGAGAAATCTGAGATGGAAATTTGTGGTGTTCAATTCATGAAATTAAATGCACAGATCAATTTCCTCTCACATGAGGACTTCAGATGTACCAACAAACACAAGAAATGATCAGGACATCGAGATACCGGCTACTGGGTATATAATGATGACCAATCAAGGGGAGAAACAATCATTACCAAATAAGGGTAAATGAAAGATGACTCGCTGGGGATGAATTGCTTGATCAAAGCAATTATCCAAGAGATATATCACCGGTTACTGGGTGGTGTATACTTAAAATGAAGGAATATCAATACCGAATATTGGATGAAGATATCCAACAAGGAGGGGATTACATCTAACGGTTACGGGGTAGAAAACCACAGAAGAGAGTAACCGTCATCGGTTAGGATGAACAACAATTAAGGGCTAACTCTGCAAGGGGATAAAATGGGGTTTACAACTACCGGTTACTGGGTAGTAGACCACATAAATAGGACTTACAACTACCGGTTACTGGGTAGAAGGCTGCACAACTCTGCCGGAGAAAAGATGGTCAATTACTAGTTACTGAGCAATCATTCATCTAAACTATAGGGAAGTGTAGGGGAAATAACAAGAGTAGTCAATCTAGGAACAAACTAGAGAGACATAGTGAAACAAGACTCAACCCAATGAGGATATAACTCAGGGGAGTAATTCCATCCCAATACATATTTTGGGAGGAAACTTAAATAATAATCATCCACGAGGACCTAACTCAGTGGGGAATATGGAAAAAAGGGTAGACACTTTCTGCCTATGGGGATGACTCTATATGGAGAGATCAGACACAAACATCTTCTTGGGGAAATATGTATCACCAACTAGAAGGAGACAACAAACAAAGATATATGGCAAAGAATGCAATAATGAATATCTGAATGTTATACATATGCATGCATATGCTTGGTTTATGTATCATTAATGCTGACAAACAAACAAATCTAACACAACCAGGTCCAAGAATCAATGGACATACATCCGGTACTACATCTCAAAAGAGAAAGCTAGACCCACAGGAGAAATCCAATCTGGTGGGGGCAACAGAATACCAGAAAACACCGATCTCTGTAGGGGATAAAGACTAATGCTGAGGATCGAACAAAGTCGTTGTAGGGAACAAAGACTACTACTAGGGGAACAAGCAGAGGATCAAAACCACCAAAGCTGGGGATATTCCAAAAGTATGCAGAGACATGGATAAGATCAATCCTAGAAGAAATCTACTGTGGATCTTATCAGGGGAGTGATGTGGAATTCTGCGGGGAACAACCACCAAACAGAAGCACATCAAACAACATTCGCTTCTAACCACGTGTCGCATCACGCGAAAAACCGGCGGGAAAACAAGAACAACAGAGCCGCCACCGTGCGTTATTTATCCCAAAAGAGGGAAAGGAAACGCTCAGAGTAAACCTAGGAAAGAACATGGTCTCGTGACCAAAGAGAATGGGTTCGGGAGTCGGTTATGTGAAGGGAAGGTATTAGCACCCCTACGCATCCGTAGTACTCTACGGGATCCACGCACAGAAGGAAGGAAAATTGGTTGCTAAAACACTGCTCAAACACACACACACTGGCTGAAAGAGACACAAGAAAACAGATTGAAACCGACTCGGCAGGATGTCGCATCCTGGGCCTACTTAGTCTATCAGGCATAGACATCAGAGTCGAAGTAGTTCGGACTGGGGAAACGACACATGCTCGCTAGGATATCGCATCCTATGCATACGTATCTTCTCGGACGAGAGAAGAATCAGAGCATTCGTAGCTCGGCTGACACGCACACAAACGAACAAGATACAGGCAAACGTGGAGCCCGACTGCCAATCACACGCACACTGGAACCCAAATGCCACTCGATGGACTTACATCAGCTTCCAAGCACACAACAGCACAACAAGTTAATAGGGAGTCGGGGACTCAGCCTATAACTGTCAAACACACACAAAAAAGAAAAAAGGGCGCCCGGAGAGATCAGCTCAATCTCCTGCCTACATACTTCATCTGGTATGAAGATCAGGGCGATGTAGTTCCCCTACAGAGGGATAAAGGACTAGCCTAACCAGATAACAGAGGGAGACACAACTAGGGAGACTACGACTCGAGCCTAGATGTTATCATGCAAATTCATCCCTAAGTTAAGGTTTCTAGCTAACTGGCACAGGGAGCCAGCCTATCCTAAACATGACTTGCACAGGAAGCAAGCCACACACACACTTAACTTGCACAGGAAGCAAGCCAAGCAAAACCTAACTTGCGCAGGAAGCAAGTCTAAACTAACCCTAACTTGCAAAGGAAGCAAGTCAAACAATCCTAACTTGCACAGGAAGCAAGTCAAACAATCCTAACTTGCACAGGAAGCAAGTCAAACAATCCTACAAGCACAGATAGCACACACTATACACAAGCAAGTGGCTCAAACAAGGGTTAGGTTTTAGTCGAGGGGTCATATCAACCTCAACAAACAAACCTCTGGAACTGGGTGAATGTTGCTCTTAACCTTGCCATTGCGGGGCTAAGGTGAAGCAGATGAAAGGTGAGTGAAGATAAGACTTCACAGCTCTTATCCCTGGCCTGGGAGAGCTTAAGACAAGAATGTGTGGGTTCAGAAAGTGGGAACCCTTCTACACATTTAAAACTGACTCAACTGTACAATTGTACAAGATCTTGGGTTTGTATCTGCAATGCATCAACACAGTGGTGTGAGCAAAGCAGATGACACACTGAATAGCAGGGGATAGGTTGCATATCCCTTGGGTTCTGCCAATTGCCTCTTCACTTAGGAGGTCTTTGACTCTATGCAAGGACAAAATTAAACATCCACAAACATTGCCTCTTAAGGAGGACTTCAGACAGTTGCCTGGCCAAGTAACAGGCCAGGTCTTCCAGACTACATGAAGTTAGGAAGTTATACCTCAATGCAAATTGCTTATACAAGCAAAGAAAAGCAAAAGTTCACAAGGAACTGAGCAACTAAAAGCACCTGAAACAGTCAAGCAGATGTTAGTATGCAACTTCAAAACAAAGCAAAAGGAAACAGAAGTCAACAGTCAGTCAGAAGCAAATGGATGTGCAAGGCACAAGGCTTAAGGCATGTGAGCCAAGCCACCTACAAAACACACAAGTTAGTCAATGATAATCAAGCAAGCTCAATCAAAAAGAATTGGTCTCAGAGGTCATTTGTTGGTCAACCTGAAAACATGAGCTCAAAGGTGAGTAACAGGACCACTAGGGCAAGCCTAGGGTCAAAAGAGAATGAAAAAGTCAAAACAGCAAAGGGCAAGTATCCACAATCATGTTCAAACCATTAAGAAACACAACCAATTGGGTTCACATCCATATCAATCACTATCATCATTTCATGAACTATTTAGGTCAAAGCATGGCAAACAGAAGCTCATAGAAGTCAACAGAAAGACTTAACTCAAAAGCAATCTCAAACATTTCTAAAAATCACCAAATAAATTATGACCAATCACAACCCACAGCATGGTAAGCATGTCAAATTTCATCTCATTTGGACAAGTGGAAGGCAGTCAATGAAAATCAGAAAGTCAAAGCAATTTTGAACATGCTCAAAGAAGTCAACCAAACATGCATCAACTTAGAAAAATCATAAGTCAGAGATGGTGTATGATAAATGAATGGGGTCAAAACCATGGCAAAGATGAGGATGTCTAGTTATCTCATGTAAAATTTCATGTCCATCTAATAAAGTATGAGAATTTCACAAATGAAATGGGAACAAGTGTCACAAAAAGTCAACATTTGACTAAGCAGGGGAGAAAATCCCAAACAATTAGGAAATGCCACAAATAATTCCAAGAAAATTCACATGTAAACTAGACATACAAGAGTAGGTTCATGAAAAAAATCAATTCATTTGGAGGTCAAGAAGCATGGATACAAAAATCATGAAGTTGCACATCAATGGTGTGACACAAATTGTCACACCCTAATTCAAAAAATCATATCTCACAAACCAGCAATTATAAATTCACAAACTCTACACCAAAATCACCATGAGTGTGTCTAGTTTGAGCACAAAAAATTTGGAAGCCATTGGATAAAGTATCATCATTTCACAAATGTTTTGGAAAAGTGTACAAAAATTGGTCACATGTCACAAACCCTAGCACCAATTAAAATCCATTGATCACAAAATTCTGGAAAAATAATGATAAAAAAGTAGAGACCATGAGGAACACAACACAAAAAATCCCATGATTTTTGGATTAAAATTGGATGCACAATGATTTTTGTAAGTTGATGCATCAAAATGAAATAATAATTGAAAACACACATGGTTTAATGGTTCAATGGGGTCTGGCCATGGCATTTTTGTAAATAACGTGGCCACTTATCAAAACGCGCCGTTTTGGGCGACGAAGGGAAATGTTTTGATTGGTTCTGGGTTGATGGGAACAGTAACACGAGCAGCATGGTTTCTGGGCCACAAAACACATACTTAGGGTTTTTGCTACAGTAATGTTCATCATCAATGATGAACAAAAATCCCAGAAATGGGAATTAAACACAACATCATGATCAGCAAACAGCATACAACCCAAATCCAATCATGGTTTTCATTAAAACAAGCTATAACTCATGAATCGAGCAAGAAAAGAATCCATCATCAAACTTCAAAACAACATATCTTTGGAAATATTCAATCATTTTTAAAACCACGACCACTGTTGAGCTCAGCATCAAGAGATCTTTTAAAAGCATGTATTCATTTATCAAATGGTGATACTCGAAAACTTACCAAAATTGATGGACAGTTGTGATACAGTGGTCTTTTGATGTTGTTGGCCTAAAACAGATGCTCCACAAGCCTTCCAATGATGGATGATGATTGATGTTTGGCTTGAAATGGCTTGGAAGGGCTTCAAACTTGGACTGTCGTGGATGAATGGCTGTTAATGCATCAGTGGAAAAGGAGCTTACAAATGGAGGAAGGTGGTTGCAACAGGTCCATAATGTTGTTTGAATGATGTTTTAGGCAAGGCCAAGTTTTGTTCTTTGGAGTTTCTTGACTGGTTTTGGAAAATGCCAAAGGATGCAGTTTTTTAGAGCATGAATTTCTGTGGTTGGTCTGCTGTAGGATGGTGGTGGAAAACAGGTTCAAAATGGTGAAAAAATAGTGAAACAGCAATGCAAGGTTTTGTTCTCTTTGAGTTCTTGGACAGAAAATTGGAAAATGCCAAAAGCAAAGTGAATGTTCTTAGAGGATGAATGATGTTTGTCTGCAAGATGATGGCTGCTCCTAGTGGTTTTCTATGACAGAAAATGATGTTGGATATTGTATTAAGCAAGGCCAGGTTTTGTTCTTTTTGGAAGCTTTTTTGACAGATGTTTTTGCAAAAGTGCCAAAGTGAGTTTCTTAGCATGAATGAAGGTGGTTTGTGTCTGCTATTAGTGTTTAACAGGACAGAAAATGATCATGATATCTGCTGTGTTGGTGAAACAGTCCATGGCCAAGCTCTTTGGAAGTTTTGGACAGCTTTTTAGAAATGGCCAAAATGTGTTTTTTTGAGAGAATCAAAGCACAAGGGTTCTTCTGTATGGTATGGCTGCTCCTACCGGTGTTCCATGACAGAAAAAATGATGTTTAATTCTGCTATGTGATGGTACAAAGTATGGTTTATGGAAGTATGGGTGGAGTTGTTGCAAATTGTACCTTTTTCCAAGTTTCAAGCAAGCAAGGAATGGCCCCTTTTTTCTTTGTTGGTTTTAGGCTGTAGCTGGTTTTCCATGACAGAAAATGAGCTTCTAAAATTCTGTTTTAGAGTACAAAGCATGGCTTATGAAAGTATGGAATAGAATGGGTGAAATTGTACTTTTGGCCAAATTCCAAGCAAGTTAAGCATGGCCATGTGTACTGCATAATTTGACTTGGCAAACATATTTTAAATGACATTTCTGAACATATTCCAATGGCCAAGTGGTTTAAAGAATGCTAAATCAAAAAGTCAACCCTTGGTCAAACTTGAATTAAAATGAGACAAGTCAAAAAATGCCATTTTGATTGGTGAAGTTTTGGCTCATGAAATTTATATTTTTGGAAAGAGGGGATCAAATGTGACTTGTAGGAAAAAAACCCCACCAAAATTGGCCAAATGGTTTGAGAGATATGGCCTTTTGAAGTTCAAGAATTTCTGAAATCGATTCGATCATATCTTGCCAACCACACATGGGAATTGAGAGTTCTTGGACTTTTTGGAAATGGGAGAACAAGATCTTCAACTTTCATGTTGGGCAAAAATTCATTTGAAGCTTGTATCATGATGTAAGTTTGAGGATCAAGACTTTCCATTTTTGGTAAGTTTCAGTTACAGGTCCAGTTTCCATTTTTGGAAATTTCTGATCTGGCTTCCAATTCTTCCATGATGGTGTTTGACATGATATATGAGGACTATTTGGGCATGAATAAGCTCTCTCAAACCAAATCCCATCATCAAATCACTGATTAAATGGACAGTTGACCAACAGTTGACTTTTCTAGGGTTTTGGATGACTGAACCTCTTCTGGTGAATTCCAAACCCTAATTCCTTGAGAACTTGACTTCAAATGATGTCCCAAGACATATGAACTCTTGATTAATGAGCATGGTGCCCAAATTCCACAAGAATGGCCACCATCCACTGCTTTGACTGACTGTTGACTGTCTAGGGTTCTTTGCCTGACTGTGCATGAACTGATGACTTCTGAACATCCAATCCTTGACCAAAACACTTCAAATGGATCCCCAAGTCATGTGAACATGTTAGACCAACCCTAGGGCCTTGGCTCCTTGAGAATTGTGCTTGCTTGCTTGGTTGACTGATCTCCTGATCAGTTTGACCTAATTCCTTGATTGGCTTGCACTTGAGGCAACTGGGACAATGCAATGCTATGCAGTGGACCATGATATGCTATGACCTAATATGAAAATGTATGTACAATGATAGGTGCAAATTTGAGGTGCTACACCACGGACGGAAAAATCTATGCTGTGGAGAAGTAGAACCAATCAGACCGCTGGGGAAGAGTACAACACATCCTCTTTAAAGTTCCAAAGCCAAAATAGGATCAGACAGAGCTTTAGCTGTGGGGAACTACATGGATAAGATTCCATTATAAAAGAAACTTAACTTGGGAACTTATCGGGATAAGATAGGAAACTCTGTGGGGAACAACCACCAGACAGAGGTTTCAAAAACCATCGCTTTTCCTCATACTGCTGGAGAACAAACTTTGCCGAGGAGAAAAGAAACGCCGCTCCGCTGGGGATAGAAAGTACTTTTATCACCCGCTCTGCTAGTGTAGCGGGGGTATTCGTTACCATTAGAGATATTGGGTAAGGGGGTTGGTTATGCAATGGGAAGGTTTTAAGCACCCAAAACATCCTAGGTACTCCTAGGGAGCCCTTCTCATATTGGTTGTAAGGTTGGTATTTTGTGAAAATTTATTTGTTCAAACATGATTGAAGAGATGAGGAAAGAATATACAAGTTTATTTACATTTTGTGTTTGGATGGATGAACCCATTGCCTACGTACCATCTTAAAAAAGATTAGGATCAAAACCTCGTCGTTTGGGGTGGAAATCTCAAAAAATGAGTGGGTGAATTGATTGGTCCAAAAGCCTTAAGGTTTTTTGTTATCCAAGGGAGAAAACTCAACCTAAAACCACAAATCCACCATGTGAGGATAGCTTCAACATGCTAGTGAGGGGTTAACCCTATAATAAGCATGGAAGACTCATTGTCCATCACTAAGGATATAGGTGAGTATTACATCTACCTCAAGGATAACTCAAACCTAATAGCTAAAGGTTATGAAAAAGTTTGGATTAAGAAAGTGGCCATTGGAACCACAAAAGTATTTGAATGAGTTATATTATCAATGAGAAGTATTCATAAAATATGGTCAAAGTTGACTTAAAGATTCAATTCAAAATAAGTGTTATGAAAATAAAGTTTGAAAATCCAAAGCATAGGGCTTAGGTTTCTAATTTTGAAAACAAGTGTTAAATGTTTTCACAAAAGTTTTGGCTTGGGTTAGAGTGGAGGGAAGAAGAAGAATGGCTAAACCCTAAACATTCAAAGATGAAGGAAGAGAAATAAAACCACAAATGGAGTTCGCTTCTTGAGATCATAGTGATGATCCAAGTAGCTTCCATCCTTTGGAATATGCAAGCAAGATAAGAAAATACTCAAGTAATCAAGCACACAATCAAAACAAGCTCCTAGGAATCTTCCAATGGCTTTTAGATATCTCTCTCTTAGAAGCTTATGGAAATGGTTCCTCAATTTGGCTCAATGTTGGAATTCCTAGCACAAGAACACACACATCAAAAAGTTCTATCACCAAACAAAAAATGAACAAGAAGGAGTTTAGAAATTGGTCCTTTCAAAGTCCTCTTCAACATTTATAGCACTCTAAAGGCCCAATGCCTAGTTGCTCTTTGACTTTTATAGCATTCTAAAGGCTCAATGCCTAGTTGCTCTTTGATTCCAAATTTGCATAGGGAAAGTCCTAAAGTCTAAGTCCAATTGTTAATTTCTTTGCATTTGGTCGACAAAAATCAAAACAAAACACAAACACAATAATATATACACAATTATATGCTCAAGTGAGCAAAAGGCAAATTGCATTAACATAAACATGTGCTCAAATGAGCAAAGGTAAAAGCAAATGAATAATATGTACAAGAATAATAAATTGCATAAAAATAAAGGGCAAAAAGTAAATGTTAATGGTTAATGGTTAGTGTTAATAGTTAGTGTGCCATAAGGCAAATTTTGCGCTATGTTAAGCAATCGTAATCGGACTTATGTAGAAGTCACAACTATCTGAGGCCGGTCAATAATAATGTAGGCAACAAGACAAGTTAGAAGTCTTGATTAGTGAACCAAGTTCCAACAACTTGCCATGCCAAAAAGAAGATGAGAAATGACCTTGTGTTGGTTTAAGTTCTTTGCATGATTTAAGAAGTAATCTATCCTTAATGCAAAGCCATTCACTTGATCATTTGATCAATATGAATTAGATTTGAATCAATGAAGATTAAACCTCCCTAATCAATGCTAACTTATCAACCTTTAAAAAACAGAAGTGAGATGAAGATTGGAATTCAAGAAATAAACAAAATATTTTTGGCATTTTTAATATTTGAAAATAAACTTGAATTATAATATTAAATAAAGGTCAAACTTCAAATTCACTTCAAATCAACTTTGAAAAATCCAAGTGAATTATCCCAAGTTCAACAAGGTCAAATAAAGTTTAACAAAAAAAATCAGCATTTTTAAAAGTCAGCAACTATTTTTAATCAATTAAAAATGAAGAAAAATAACCTAATTGAACTAAAATCTCAAATAAATCTCAAATCAATTAATAAATTGATGAGAATATTTTTCATAGATCTATCATCATTCAAAGAGGTTGAGAAAATATTTTTGTATTTTTTGAATATCAAAAACTATTTAAATTGAATTAAAAATGACCAGAAAAGAGAAAATTATTAAAAGAATAGCAAATGATAAAATAAAAAAATTAAAAATCATTTTTAGAAACTAGAAATTAAAAGAGAAATAATGCAATTGGTCCCATATTTTTTGGACCAATAATAAAAGAGATATGAATTTTTGAAAATGAGATGGAATTAAAATATAAGATGGAAAATTCAGAAATTAGAAAAAACCACGTGCGTTGGATGGATCCTCATTAATTGACGTGGAGGATCTAATGGCAATGAGCTGCGCGCGTACCATAGTCCAAGGTCAATGAGAAACATAATGAATTGAAAAAAGTCATAAGATCTGATGGCTATGATATAAACTGGAGATCAGATCCAAGGGCTCGCACTTGATCCGGCAATGAGACGGTGGCCAGCGCCACCGTCTTCTCCGGTGAGCTCCGGTGAAGATCAAAAAACACAGAGTTTCAAATGCTAACTAAAATGAACGATCCAGGTACCATTCCAAAGGTGAAGTGATGTACATCACTCCTATGCCACTCACTTCTACTCTAGATTCCTATTAAGAGAGAAATCAGAGATGGAAGTTTGGTGGTGTTCAACTGAACTTGCTCGATTCCAACAATTAAACACACAATAATGATGCCTCTATAGAGAGGACTTCAGACAAAACAATATCAAGGAAAATGGAGCAAAGTATAATGAGATTCGAAGCAAATTTCAGTCGAGCAAAACCTATGGATTGTGAAGAATTGAGTCACTCTCTTTGGTTCCTTTTGCAAACAGATGCTTCAATAGATCAAATGATGAAGGTCTAGGAACTTTAGATCTGAAAATTCAACCAAATGCAATTGAATTTCAGATCTGAATTTTTGGAGAAAAATGGAGTTGTTCCTTTAGGTATGGCTAGGGATTCAATCTTCCAGCATTTCAGGCGCCTTCAGGTTAGAGAATTGTGAAGGTAAGGCATGGTATTTATAGATGAAGAGAGCCGAATGCATGAGCTAACTCGTGTGCATGGCAAATGGATTTTGCATTGCATGGGCTTGTGTGAGCATGTGGAAGGCCCAATAAAGGCTGAAATAACTTGCTGAGTTCATGTGAAATGCAAATGGACGTGTACATTAAGTATAATCAGCTCATGCCTGGCAAATGAGATAGCTTTCACAAAATGCACCTAACTCTTCATGTCTTCGAAAATGGTGCTTCCAAACTCCAAATGCTACCTTATGAGTAATGGTTAGAATGTTTGTTGCATAAGGAACAAATTCTATGTTGATCAAAATTCCAATTGGGCCTTGGAAATTAGTGAAATTTGAGCTTGAAGTGTAGGGTGCAAAACATGCATATGTGAAGTTTCCAAATTTGGCCAATGTTCAAGCCCTTCTGTCTCATTGATGAAAGCTCCAAATGATAAAATCTTCAACATGAAAGTTGTATATCTTTTCAAGGCAATCAATTTGGACTTAAATTTTGCATCATTTGGATTTTTAATGAAGAAGTTATGGACACTTGAAGTTGGACTTTTTCACATTTCAATGCATTTGGCCCAAAGTGACCTATAATGTTTTGCATTATCACATGTATTTATTTTGACACAATAACATTTGAATTAGACACAATAAGCTTTCCAATGCATTAAGTCTCATCCCAAAATTAGGGTTTCAGTCAAAATGACCTATAATGTCTTGGAATGGAAGATGACCTTCCAAGCTTCAAATCAAATTTTTATGAACATGAAATTTGTTCAGTTGTCCTTAAGAACATTTTTTCTCTTGGGGTCAGCTCCATTTGACCAACACATAAAATGTTGGGTCTCAGTGCATTTCAAGATAGTCAGATGAATTGACTGATCAACTTCTCAAGTCCACAACTCATACCTTAATGAATTGATGATTGAGGGCACTCAAATAAGTTCAAATATGCATGAAATAATGAACTAAATAACTTCCCTTGATTGTATTTAACCATGGGATGAGGTTTCTTCATGAGCAAGGCACAGTTGATGATCAGATGAATTAGGGTTTCCTTGGGAAACAAACCTCAAACTCCTTGACTTGCTTTGATCAAAATGATGAATTGAGATACTTGGGAGGTGTAACACCCCAAAATTTTCCATCCTTATTCACGAATTCATTTTTAAGTCATTTAACATTAGATACATTGCATTTCATCATGTCAATCGGGATTAGCTCCAAGAAGCTTGAACATCATCCATGACACTTTGTGGGTTCTATTTAGATGATCAGTCAACACAAGGGAAAGACTTGAGTTACTTCCAACAGGGGTCTATTCGTCAGTCAAAACATTAATCTTGAAGGAGCAAAGGTTTGTTCATGAGCTATCATGCTCGCTAGGCGAAGCCCACGTGCTATGCAAAAAAAAAAAAAATTAAATAAAAAATTAAATTAAATTTAAAATAAAAAAATAAAAAAATAAAAAATAATAGAAAAAGCTTTGACTTGGACCTCTCTCATTTGAGCCCACAAAGCCATGAAAATCAGGTTATAAAAGAGGGAGAACAGACAGAAAAAGGAAGAGAAGCAAAACACTCTGAGGTTTCCTTGGAACAAAACCCTGGGCAAAACCTGAAGAGAAACCTAGACAGAGAGAGTGAGAATTAATCTGCAGCAACCTCCAGGCAACTCTGAAAGGTTCATTCTGACTCACACACTTTCAGCTCAAGCAAACCCTAACATTGGTTTGCAAATCCAGTCGTGCCATTTGATTTCAACCGATCTCTCCAATCAGGTTTGCCCTATATCCATCATCTTTATGCCTTTAATTTGAATGCTCTAAATGTATGAGGTATTATGGGTGAATTTGATACCCTTTTGATGCATGTGTTTGACAAAAGGTTTAGGCCTCCTACCCTTGGTTGCTTTTTGTGAGCTTTTTGTGAATTTTAATGGCATGATTCATGTGGTTACATTTTGATTTGGGGGCAACTCTTGGTTACCCTATTTTGTTTCTCTAACCTGTTTGTTGAGTTTTGTTTAGTGAGGGCTCATATGACTCTTGTAGAGATGGTTTGCCTGGTGTTCCACTTTATTTGTGGGATACCGCCTGGAGGTTTCATTCCGATTACCTGTACTGACTCACTTTCTTTGATGGTGTTAGCTTGGGAGGATCTCAGGGTTTCCTTGTTCCGTTAATTACTGTTACTTCGGATCTTTATCAGTGTGGTACTTTTACATTTTCCCGTATTTTTACCGCTTTCTTAGCCGGAAGACCTCGATAGGAGGAAATGTTTTGTGTGTTTATTTTTTTTACAGGTTCCTTCGTCCAGGACTCCTTTTTGCATGAGCATCCCTAACCCTACCAACTCATTGATTTTTATTCTCCTAAGAATACATTAACTCCTTCTACTACAGGCGAGTAAGTCTCCAAAGGTCGAGCATCCGGTAGATTGCGTAGTAACGTCGTTCGTCCAAAACCCAATCCATAACCCCGTAGTTAGCCGAACTACGGCTTGCTCTGATTCTCATTCCAGATGAGATACGTAGGCATAAGACGCGATGTCTTAGCGAGCACAATTACCCTTAACCCCTAGGTAGTCGAGCTACGAAGACTCTGATTCTCATATTCAGATGAGATACGTATGCAATGGATGCGACATCCGTGCGAGTCATTTTCTTTTGACCCCCTTTTTTAGTAAATAACACATTAGATAAACCCACACCCTTTAGACAAGAACTACAAAAGTGGATCCCGTAGAGTACTACGGATGCGTAGGGGTGCTAATACCTTCCCTTCGCATAATCGACTCCCGAACCCAAGATTTGGTTGCGAGACCCTGTCTTGTCCTTTCCTTTTTCCAAGTTTACTTCGAGCGTTTCCTTTCCCTCCTTTGGGATAAATAACGCACGGTGGAGACTCTCCTCTCTTTCTTCGCCGGTTGTTTTTTTTTCGCATTCCATTTTTCAGGTTGCGACAGCTGGCGACTCTGCTGGGGACCCGGTTTCCCTAAGCGAGTCCGTCCTAGCTTTTGTAGGTTGTTTGTTTATTGGGTGTTTATTCTTTTGTACAGTTATTTATCTTTCAGCATTTACCTGCTTTATTGCATTGTGTACATATGATTGTCGTATCTGTTTGTTTTGTTTGTGAGATGAGTTCTATACCCGAACTCGAGTGCACTTAGGATAGGAGAATGGCATAGTCTTGTTGACTTGTGTGGAGTTATTCCTTAGCAAGTTGACTTGCAAGCCCATTCACTTGGTGGAGGTCATGTTGAGATCAATAATGTCACACAAGTAAGTTACGGTTAGACATTACTTTTTCCAATATAGACCTTAGAAGCCAAGGACATTACGATTGTTACGGGATACTACACTCATAAGAGTCTCTCTTGAGAATATTTTTGGAATACGAGTAGTCGTTCCTCCGATAATATCCGAAAGATGGGATTATGACTATGGGAACCTTTCTGTAGAACATGTTTGGCAGGTTTAAACCTTAGTACACTCCCTTTAGGTGGTTCTTAACCTAAACTCCCTGCTCGTGACTTGCAACAAACCCTTGATTCATGGTTGATCCGTTCAGGTATCCTTAATATCAATGAAACTTGGGTGCTGATAAGGTGTAAACCATAATCCAACAAAATTGATGGTTGATATTAAGGATAACATGATCCATCCCATGACCTTTGTTTGGTGTGCTTTGCTTGATCCTCTTAATTTCTCTCCAGGTAGTGCAACCTAACAAATGTTCAAGCGGATCCAGCAATTCTGATTGACATGCCATTGCATTGCATAACATCATCTGCATATTTGCATCCAACATCTCATGCTTATTCATTTGCAGGGTATTCCCTTTTTAAGGGGGGGCCTTAAAATCGAATAAGAAGTGCATCACATGCGTACTAACCCTTGTTTGTTTTGTAAGTGTCACCGCAGTGTCTAATGTTTGTTCCCTGCTTCAGGCAGTTATTGGTCCCAAGCGAGTTCACAGGTACCCGACAAAGGAAAACCGTCCATGACTAGCAATGGACCAGATACAGAAAGAACTGGCTGATATGCGTGAAAGGATGGATCAGTTCATGGCATTGATGACTGGTATGGCAGAAGGCCAAGAAAAGCTGAGGGAATTTGTTGAGCAACCGAGGCCCGATCCAGAGGTGGAAATACCAAGTGCTGAGGGGAACCCTGGTAACCCTGGGAACACTGATAACCCTGTGAACACTGGAAACGCGGGTAACGCAAATGTTGATGGAAACCCGGGTAATGTTGGAAACACGAGAAATGTTGGAAATGGTATTGGCGGAAGGTACAATGTGAATCAAGGGATTCGGATTAACAGGCGCTCCGTTACTGAAGATTGTCAGTATGATCAATTTTCTTTGCACGACAAGGCCCTCGAGACCACTCACCGTATGGATGAGCTTGCTGAGAAGCTCACATCTTTGGAGTCTCAAAATTCCTTAGGTTTTGATGTCACCAATCTTGGTCTGGTTCAGGGAGTAAGGATCCCTCACAAGTTCAAACCCCCTACTTTTGAGAAATACAACGGGGCTTTTTGCCCACGCACTCATCTCCAATCTTATCTGGGAAGGTTGAGAGCTCACACTGAAGATGAAAAGTTGTGGATGTACTATTTTGTTTAACTAGAGCTTCTCGTGAATGGTATTCTCATTTGTCTCGTACTATCATCAAGAGCTGGAAAGACTTGGCAGAGGCTTTTGTCAAGCAATATAAATACAACTTGGACATGGCTCCAAATCGGACCTTGTTGCAAGGAATGTCTCACACTGCCAAGGAAACCTTTAGAGAATATGCTCAGCGTTGGAGACAGATTGTTGCATCCGTCCAACCCCCTATGTCTGAAAGGGAGATGGCGGACATGTTCATGAACACTCTTCAAGGCAATTATATCGAGAGATTGGCTGCTTGCCCGTCAATCAGCTTTTCAGAGATAGTGATTACTGGAGAAAGAATCGAGAGTCTGTTGAAGATGGGCCGAATTCAAGACAACAGTGCTTTCAACTCATCAGTTCCCAAGAAACTGTTTGCTGGTAATGGTCAGCGAAGAAGAGAAGGTGAGACAAGCGTTGTGTATGTCGGCAGAGGCAGGGGCAGAGGACGCCCTAATTATTATCAAGATCAAGTGGCCGTAGTCACTATTCCAACACCTGTTCCTCAACCGCAGTATCATCCGCAACAACAACCCAGGTACAACAATCAACAACAAGGAGGTAATCCGGGTCAACAGAGACCCTATCAACAACGTCCAAGAAAGGCGGGCCGGGTCATTGAGCCAATCCCAATGCCTTATTCTGTATTACTTCCCAAGCTGATTGACATGAATCTGGTTACGTTGAGAACTCTGGCCGGACCGGTCGATCCCAATAATCTGCCTAGAGGTTATGATGTCAACGCCAGATGTGCTTTTCACTCCAACGCACCTGGCCATACTACAGATAATTGCAAGGCTCTCCAGCTAAAGGTACAAGATTTGAGAGATGCCCAGGCCATCAATTATTCTCCAGTGTCTAATGTTATCCAAAACCCGATGCCAGCTCACGGCGGGCAGATGATTAATGCTGTTGATAGTGGGGAAACTTTGAATTTGGTTTCTGATGTGACTAAAGTGAAGACTTCGCTATCGGTGGTTAGTTTGAGAAGGACAGATTTTCCCGGGCTGTGGGGAAGAGTGCAGAAATTGTCAAGACACCGAGAACGGATGTGATAGTTTGAGACGGGGTATTCAGCAATTGATAGATGAAGGTTGTCTTCAGTTCAATCAGACTCGTCCAATGAAGAATGATGTGTCGACAGTAACATTTTATTTCACTCCTAAAGAAATATATGTTCCCGAGAGACCCGCTCCGATGACAATATATTTCCCAGAAAGTCCAGTACCAATTTACTCTGACAACCCTCAACCGACTTTGATTGGTCCGGTCACCATCACGATACCAGGACCTGTTCCGTATGAGAAAGACAGTGCTATCCTGTGGCACTATGGGGCTGATATCTACTCCCAAGGGCAGAAAGTTAACGAAGAAGACATTGACATTGGTAGCTCCGCTGTAGACAATGTTGGAGGAATTGGTGGCTTCACTCGCAGTGGACGCCTATTTGCACCATCAACATTGCACACGAATACTGAAGCTGAGGCAGCTGCCAAGGCTAAAGGAAAACAGGTATCCACCGAAGAGGTTACTATCGAGGAAGCTCCTCCTAAGACCGCATTCGAGAAGGAAGTGGATGAGTTTATGAGGATTATCAAGAAAAGTGACTACAAGGTAGTCGACCAGCTAAATCAGACACCCTCAAAGATCTCCATTCTCTCACTATTGATGTGCTCTGAGGCATACAGAGCAGCCATGTTGAAAGTACTAAATATGGCCTATGTTCCACCAGAGATAACTGTTAACCTGCTGGAGTCGGTAGTTTCAAATGTAAACGCTAGCCATGCGCTAGGTTTCACCGATTATGACCTAACATCTAAGGGCAGGAATCACAACAAAGCCTTGCATATCACAATGGAATGCAAAGGGATGGTGCTTTCCTATGTTTTGGTTGATACAGGCTCTTCTCTGAATGTTCTTCCAAAGAAATCCTTAACGAAGTTGGATTGCGATGACGCCACCTTGAGGCCGAGTAATTTAGTTGTAAGGGCTTTTGATGGCTCTAAGCGAGCTGTTTGTGGCGAAGTTGAGTTGCCAGTTAAGATTGGACCGTAGGTATTCAAGAGTACCTTTTATGTGATGGATATCCAGCCTGCATATAGTTGTTTGCTAGGTCGGCCTTGGATTCATGTTGCCGGTGCTGTTACTTCTACTCTCCACCAGAAGCTCAAATATGGACTAGAAGGTCAGATCGTCACTGTCTGTGGTGAAGAGGATATTTTTTAGCCACCTGTCTACGTTTAAGTATGTGGAGATGGATGGCGAGATGCATGAGATGCTGTGTCAGGGTTTCGAAGCCATAAACATCAGTGAGGTCGCGCCCGAACTATCTTTTAACCTGAGTCTGAGAAGGTCGGGACTTCTATCTCTTCATACAAGCAAGTTGTTGAAGTGGTTAAGGCTGGTAATGCCCAAGGCTGGGGAAAATTTATGGAGCCAATCATAAAAGAAGACAAGTTTGGATTGGGGTATACTCCGGGGTCTCAGAAGAATGAAGCCGGTACTTTCTCTAGCGGGGGTTTGGGTTCTCCCCACACCGTCAATACTGCAGATAAAGATAGGGCTGACAGCGACTGTGACTTAGATAGCTGGATTCGCCCGTGTGTCCCAGGAGAAAAGCTCGACAATTGGTCGTCTGAAAAAGTCGTCCGGTTTACTCTACTGAAGGAGTAATTTTTATTGTTTTCCTTTTGTCACATGCATAATAAAGTCTTACACTTTGACCAAGGTGTAATGACTCATCTGTAGGGCCATCCATTTAGTTACATTTCGCAATTATTTTCATCATCAATAAAGGACAGCTTTTGCAAACAATTTTGTGTTCTCTTTCTTTCAATTATTTTTACTTTTACAAAAACGGCAATGTTTCTTTTTCATGTTTCTTTTTCGTTTTTCTTTCCAAAAAACACCTCGTAAAATTGATCACCCGGATCTCACTGCTAACGACACTGCTATGGCCAAGTATGACTTCGACAATCCTATTTATCAAGCCGAAGAAGGGGCTGAGGAAGATTGTGAATTGCCTGAGGAGTTAGCCAGGTTGTTGAAACAGGAGGACCGAGCTATTACACCTTATCAGGAGGTGATTGAGACCGTCAACATTGGTACCGAAGACGACAAGAAAGAAATCAAGATCGGGGCCAGTCTACAGGCCGAGGTGAAAGAACGATTGATCAGTCCTAACAAGATATGCCAGGTTTCAAGAAATGCCTGCACCTAAAACAGAAAGAGAGGTTTGTGGCCTCCTGGGCAGATTGAACTACATTTCAAGGTTCATATCTAATCTTACAGCCACATGCGAGCCATTGTTCAAAATGCTGAGAAAAGAGCAAGAGGTCAGTTGGAATGATGATTGTCAGAAATCCTTTGAAAGAATAAAAGAGTATTTGCAGGAGCCCTGATTCTAATGCCTCCAGTAGAGGGAAGACCGTTGATCATGTACTTAATTGTGTTAGAAAGGTCAATGGGTTGTGTGCTCGATCAGCATGACGAGTCAGGTCGAAAAGAGCATGCAATATACTACCTTAGCAAAAAGTTTACCGACTGTGAACAAAGATACTCACTGCTCGAGAAAACTTGTTGCGCTTTGGCATGGGCTACTCGACGACTAAGACAGTATATGTTGACTCACACGACTCTATTGATATCAAAGATGGATCAAGTCAAGTATATTTTTGAAGAGCCAGCGTTTACCGGAAGGGTTGCTAGGTGGAAAATGATGCTGACAGAGTATGACATCCAATACACTTCACAAAAAGCCATCAAAGGAAGTGTCTTGTCAGACTATCTTGCCGAGCAACCGATTGATGATTACCAACCTATGAGGTTCGACTTTCTTGATGAGGACATCATGTTTCTCAAATCGAAAGATTGCGAGGAACCACTCCCGGAGGAGGGGCCTGACCCTGAATCCAAATGGATTATGATGTTTGATGGGGCGGTCAAGGTCAATGGTCGCGGAGTTGGTGCAATGTTGATCATGCCGGAGGGGGTTCATATGCCATTTTGTGCCAGAATAACTTTTCCCTGCACCAACAATGAAGTCGGACGAAGCAGAATAGGTCCGTTCTCGATACAATCAGCTAAGCCTAGTTGAGGAAAAGAGACTAGCAGCTATATGCCATGGCCAGCTATATCAGAGACGGACGAAGAAAGCGTTTGATCAGAAAGTGCACCCTCGGGAGTATCGAGTCGGTGAATTGGTACTCAAAAGAATTCTTCCTCCCAACACAGATCACAAGGGCAAATGGACACCGAACAACAAGGGTCCATACGTGGTTAAAAGTGTTTTCTCTGGCGGAACTCTGATGCTAACAACCATGGATGGCGAAGACTTCCCATCCCCTGTCAACTCAGACGCAGTTAAAAAAAATACTTCGCATAAAATAGACCCGTTGGACATTAAAAAGAAGAGTCCAGGCAAAAAAGGGCATCCCGACGAACCAAAAAAAAAGAACAAAGAGGTTCGGGCAAAAATTAGGGATGTAAAAAATCAAAAAAATGTACACCCGGTGAGTCGAAAACCCGAAAGGGAGGCTCAGGAAAAAAAGGGTATCCCGGTGGATTGAAAACCCAAAAGGGCGGTCCACGTAAAAGTTAGGGAATAAGCGAATGACTGCGATCTGAGTTCATCCGTGTTACATCACCGTTTCATTCAATCTGGCAAACTTCGAAGGTTAAAGATCGTTTAACCATCCACTTCAGAAAGCAAGATGAGTAGAGCGTCTTGAGGACATACGAGCCATAGCAGAGT
The DNA here is from genome assembly GCF_024323335.1 of Lathyrus oleraceus. Lineage (NCBI taxonomy): Eukaryota > Viridiplantae > Streptophyta > Magnoliopsida > Fabales > Fabaceae > Lathyrus > Lathyrus oleraceus. The sequence continues at coordinate 485,917,874 of NC_066584.1, read as the reverse complement.
CGAAACTCAGTGGGACCCTGTTTCCACATTGCCATTAGGATAGTTTCTCTTGTTCAATTTATAGCGATCGCCTCTTTCCAGGGATCAGCTTCCTGATGTACTCGCCTATTCCTGGCACAAAAGGCCCTCGAGACCACTCACCGTATGGATGAGCTTGCTGAGAAGCTCACATCTTTGGAGTCTAAAAATTTTGGAATTATTTGGATCATCAAGCTATTTTTTATGATTTTTTGAATGAGTTTGCATAAAATGAAATAAAAATTGAAAAGCATGGAAAATAATGTTGAAATGAATTGGAAATAGGAAATGCTATCAGGCAGGTTCGAACAGGCGTGGCCAGGCTCAAGGAAGCGCGTCTCAAAACACACAATTTCATTTATTGATGTGGCAAGCCACATCACTTGGTCAAGCTTGCGTGGAGCAGTCAAAGAAAACTGAACCAATAGAAGTGCCAACGGTGTGCCATGCAAGCGCCAGGTCAAAATGAATTAAAACAAAAGAAGCGTTACACGAAGGACTCGAACACACGACCTAAGCATGAAAGGTGCTTCTACATGATCCTTGAAGTGTCTATTATTTTATGGTGTTGATTTTATGATTTTACCATGTTGGATTTTTAATTGTGTTGAATTGTTTGAACATGTATGCAAAATGTACCATGCTTCATTCATCCTATTGTGAAATGCTCAATTCTTGTCCAATTGCCATGAAATTTTATATGTTGATTCCTAACATGTTGTAGGATGCTTGAGATTTTATTTGGCATTTTTAGCATTTTCCTTCTCTGTTTGGGACATATGATTGTAGGGTGTGATAATGTGTGTCACACAATTTGATGTCATACTTGTGCATTTTCATTTCCAGGTCAATTTAGTCCTGTTGATCCTGATTTTTGGCATGATGATTATATTTTACATGTTGTGTGCACATAAAAGTTTCCATAAGTGTTTGAGTCATTTCAGTTTTAATATGGAATTTTGATTCTTGATGACCAATTATGTGCCTTGGAATTGCCTTTGCCATAGCTTGCTCATGTGGTGACTTTTCTTAATGCTTTTGACTTGGTCCTTTTTAGGACATGTTCATGATTGAATAAATATGCTCTATGTTGGATATTGGTTACTGTTTTGACTTTTTGCATTACCTTTGACCCTAGCCTTGGTGCTAGTGGTTTGTACTCATCTTTTGAGTTGTGCATTTCAGGTTCAAGCTTCTAGTCTTGATGGTTTATGTGGATTTCATGAATTGAGATGCAAACTTCTTTGTCCACTAACCTTTTTCGTGTTGTAGGTCTTTTGGTGACGGACTCACTTGAATGAGTGCCTTTTAAAGCTTGACTTGTGTGCCTATTGAGTTGTAACACTGTGATCGACTGATTGGTTGTTTGTCTGAACATAGTACTGATTGTTTAGCTTTTCTCACGGGTACTTTAGTAGCTCTAACTCACTGCTTGAGTTGCTTTGATTTGCTTGTGGTTGGCATACCACTTAGGTAATCCCTTTAACTCCATGTAGTCTGGAAGCCCTGTCGTTTATGTTTGGCAGGCATTTGGCTGAAGTCCTCCTTAAGAGGCAATGACTGTGTTTGTTTACTTATTGTGCCATGTACTTCAAGTCCTCCTAAGTGAAGAGGCAATTGGCAGATAGAAGGGATGTGCAATCCATCCCCTGCTATTCAGTTGAGTCTTTCATCTTGCTCGCACTATGTGCTGATGCATTTTGAATAAACACCCAAGATCCTTTGTATATAGAGTCAGTCAAGTGGAGTAGAGTCTCACATTCTGGACTCCCACGTTTTCATTGATTGAAGCTCACCCAGGCTCGGGTTAAGAGCTATGAGGTCTTATCCTCATTACCTTTCATCTGCTCACCCTGACGGTCAATGTCAGCGGTTAAGAGCCCTCAGATACCCTTCCAGTTGGCTTGTTTGTCGAGGTTGATATGACCCCTTGACTAAAGCCTTACCCTTGATGTTTGAGCCCCTTGTTGGTGTGTTTACTTCATGCTGTATGTGTTTGTGTGGTGCGATTGTATCCCCATAGGATTTCTAGACTTCGCATAGTCTTGTTTGCATGTCAATTAAGGTAGCACGGTTCCTTCGTCTAGGACTTCCTTTCTTGCGCGAGCTTTCCTAAAACACAAACCAACTTTATCCCCTCTTAAGGACACGTTAACTCCTTCTACTACAGGTGAGTAAGTCTCCAAAGGTCGAGCATCCGGTAGATTGCGTAGTGACGTTGTTCACCTAAAAAACACAAAACAAATAGAAATAGTTTAGTCGAACTACGGCAACTCTGATTCTCATGTCCAGATGAGATACGTAGGCACGAGATGCGATGTCTTGTGGAGTTTGACTAACAACTAACTTTGATCCTTTTCTCTCGCCCCCATTGCGATTGAGACCTTCCCTTTCTCTTGCCCTAGTTGCAATCGAGACCCTTCTTCTTCTTGTGTGTGTGCTTGGAGTCTGATGTAAGTCCAGCGATTGGAATTTGGTTTCCTGTTTGTGTTTGTTGGTTCAGAGTCTGATGTAAGTCCAGCGATTGGCATTCGGTTTCCTGTTTGCGTTCCTTTGTTAGGAGTCTGATGTAAGTCCAGCGATTGGAATTCGGTTTCCTGTTTGCGTTTCTTTGTTCAGAGTCTGATGTAAGTCCAGCGATTGGCATTCGGTTTCCTGTTTGCGTTTCTTTGTTCGGAGTCTGATGTAAGTCCAGCGATTGGCCTTCGGTTTCCTGTTTCTTTTGTGGAGTTGGATGTAAGACCAGCGATTGGCATTCCGTTTCCAGTTTGTGTTCGTGTGTTTGACGTCTCAGCGTCTCCTTTCTGTGTTTATTTTGGCGTGCGTTAGCCGAGCTACGAGTGCTCTGATTCTTTCTCTGGTTAGAGAAGATACGTATGCATAGGATGCGATGTCCTAGCGAGCACGTTCCCCATATCCCCGAACTACGTCGACTCTGATGTTTGTTGCTGACAAACTACGTAGGCCCAGGATGCGACGTCCTGTCGAGTCACCTTCTTCCGTCTTTCATCTTTGTTTCCTTCCAGTGTGTGTGCATTCTTTGAGAAGTTATTTAACAACCCTTCTTCTATCCTTTCTGAGCGTGGATCCCATCGAGTACGACGGATGCGTAGGGGTGCTAATACCTTCCCTTCGCATAACCGACTCCCGATCCTAGCAATCTCTGGTCGTAAGACCATTTCCTTTCCAGGTTTACTTCGAGCGTTTCCTTTCCCTCCTTTGGGATAAATAACGCACGGTGGCGGCTCTGTGCCTTTTCCCGCCAGTTTTTCGCGTAATGCGACAGCTGGCGACTCTGCTGGGGATAAAGAGAAGTTGACCTCTTGCTGGTCCATCTTCCCTAAGCGAGTCAATCCTAGCGCTCTCTAGGATAGTTTTGGTTACTTTTGCTGCTTTATTTATTGCATTCATTATTATGCCGTGATTGTATATACTTGCATATATGTTTGCATGCATCATATTATCATTGTGCTGGCTGTGTATCTGTTTCTCTGTGGGGTGGGAGTTACAAGAGGTAAAAGGCCCAATACCCAGGCTATGAGTGAACTTTAGGACACCTAGGAATAGAGTGGTTCATGGGAAGCGGGTGGTATGGCGCCACTTAGCGGAACATGATATCACGAGCAGTTCAGATTCTGATGGGGTATTATCGTTGCATACATCTGGTGTGCATATGATGATATTTTTGAAAGGATCGTTTATCCTGCGTTTCTCTTGACCTTACCCTGGCCTAGATGACACCCGTGAGTGGGGAGGGATTGAATCGTTTGTAGGTACTGATGGTGACTATGGTTCAGATGGATTTATGGGTCTTTATTGCTGAGACGCCGGAGTTCTGTCCGTGATATCTATCAGCGGGTTCCGTTTATTTCGGATCCCCGGGTCGAATTTGAGGATACTTGTTCAGAGGATCTGGTTTTCATCCGTTCAGTGGATGTCCTCTGATGATAGTGATATCCCCCGGTTCCGTTTATTTCGGAACTCCCCAAGTTGGATTTAGGGTTACTTGGTTCCTCAGATAATTGAAATCAGTTCAGAGACCAGTCCAGTACAGTTGATCTTCAGATGACTTGGAGGATGCACAGTGACTTGCATTCATGCATCTGCATCATTCCCATTTTGCATTCATCTGCATCCAACCCATGTCTATCCGTACTCAGGGTCCATTTTTTATTGAGATTCTGGTTGAGAGACATCCTGATGTCAGAATGTAATTGTTGAATTATTATCCGTCTCGATGAAGCCAGAATCAAAGGACCGAATGTTCCTAGTACGGATAGACATTGCATGTGTGAGTCATATTAACCTGTTTTCTGTTTTGTAGGTGTCAGTATCTAACCAGGTGCACATGGCTCTTCCTCTCAGATATCCTGCCAGGCGCAACAAATCCAAGCTGATGGATCCATCCAACGCCGACATTCTCGAATTGAAAGAGATGATGAGGGAGTTGTTCAATGTCGTGCAAGGGCTCGCCTTGGGGCAGAAAGCAATCGCTGAGAGGGTAGAGAGGATTGAAAATTGGCTGATAATGGCGAAAATTCAGGGAAATGCTCCGTCGTCCGAAGTAAAGAAGCCCTCTGGCAATAGTCAGCACAAGAAGGAAGTTGGATCCAGTGGTGTGCATACCAGAAAGGAACATGGTAAGGAGCGTTACCACCCGTATGCTGCTACAGTAATGACTCCTGTTGGTAATCCATCTATACAAAAGCAACAACAGCCACCTCAACAGAGAGCACAGAAAACTGGGTGCCAAGTGAAGAAGGGGACGACGAATCGTCAGTTTAATAAGCCACCTGTGACTTATACCCTTCTGTTTAAAAGGTTGAGGGATCTCGGGTTAGTTCAGCCGAGAATATTGGTTCCTGTAGAACTGCATCGGAGGCCTGCAAATTATGATGAGAACGCCAGGTGTGAGTTCCATTCTGGGGCACCCGAACATAACATTGAGGGGTGTAGAGCTTTTAAGCATGTCGTCCAAGATATGGTGGATTCTAAAGCCATCGATTTTGCACCGACGCCAAATGTTGATGCTGACCCCATGCCAATGCATGGTCCTGTGGGGGTGAACATGGTGTCGAAGGACAAAAGAAAAATGGAGGTGAAAGATGCGAATCAGTTAAAAACTCCAATGGCTGTGGTCCAGAGGCATCTGATGAAGAGTAGAGCTTTCCCTGGTGGTGATAATTGTTGTGCGGCTGTCGCTACAAATGGGTGTGCAATGGTGAGGGAAACAACTCAGAGAATGACGGAGGTGGAAATGGACGATGAAAAATGTGAAACACCGAGTCAGGCAGTTGAAACCGTCAAGGTAGAGAAGGCCATTTGTGCTGAGAAAGAGAAGAAGTTGTCCATTTCTTCTTACAAACTGGCCATGGAGGTGGTGAAGAACGGAGAAGCCCTAGGCTGGGGAAAGATCATAGACATTGTGGTAAAAGCAGATATGTTTGGGGTTGGCTATCAGCCAGACCAAGACTCGTCTGGGAAAAATAGAAGACGTCGTCAACCGTTCCCGTTCATCAGTGCTGGAATGTTGGATCCAGGTCACGCCAGTACAGTAGGTGGAGAGATTGACAGTGACTGCGAACTGGACTCGTGGATAAAATCGTGCGTACCAGGGAACTGGAAGGCCTCAAAGATCATCACTGTCACTCATCATGAAGAGTAACATTTCTGTTTTTCAATTCTGTTTTCATGAAAGCCATACGTTTTTCCCGAAACGTAATGGTTCATTGTAAGGGCCACCTATTGTGTTTCATTTTGCAACATTTGGCATCATTAATAAATGGATGTTTTTGTATTAAAAGCGGTGTTCCATGTTTTTCATTTATTTTTGCAGTTTAAATAAATAAAAATGGTAGTGTTTGTTTTCATTTTCTTTCCTTTTGATTTGTCTTGTTCCGACCTCAAAAGTGACTATCCTCCTGATCTCATTGATAACAATTCGGTTACACCTCTGTATGACTTCGAAAATCCGATCTATCATGCCGAAGAAGAAGGCGAAGAAAATTGTAATCTGCTAGAATTAGCCAGGTTGTTGAAACAAGAGGAGAAGGTGATTCAACCGCGTGAGGAACAGGTCAAGATTGTTAATCCAGGCACCGAGGAGGTCAGAAAGGAAGTGAAAATTGGGGCCGCTTCAGAGGCAAATGTCAAGAGCAGAGTGGTAGCCCTGTTGAAAGAGCATGTTGATATCTTCTCCTGGTCGTATCAAGATATGCCATGGTTGGATACCGATGTTGTTGTGCACTTGTGCACAAGCTATCATTAAGTGCAGATTGTCCTCCAGCGAAACAAATGTCGGTGTTGAAAAAGGATGAGAAGGTGAGGGTGTGTGTGGACTACTGAGAGGTGAACAGAGCTAGTTCGAAAGAGGAATTCCCAATACCTCACATTGATGTATTGGTTGATAGTACAGCTCAATTCTCGGTGTTTGCCTTCATTGATGGTTTTTCTGTCTATAATCAAGTTGAAATGTCGCCAGACGTCATGGAGAAAACAATATTCATCACACCGTGGGGCACCTTTTGTTGTAAGGTGTTGCCATCCGGTCTGCAGAATGCCAGTGCCACGTCTCAGAGAGCTATGGTGACTTTGTTTCATGATATGATTCATCATGAAATTGAATTCTATGTTGATGACATGATAGCAAAGTCCCAAACAGAAGAGGGACGTCCGGTATACACACCAAGTTGTTTGATCGGTTGAAACAGTTCAAACGGAGGTTGAATTCAAATAAGTGCACTTTCAGGGTGCGGTCCGGTAAGTTGTTGGGGCTTATTGTGAGCGAAAAGGGAATAGAGGTCGATCCTGCTGAAAAAAAAGGGAAAAAAAGAAAGAAATAGTAATACAAGAAATGCCTGAACCAAGAACAGAAAAAGAGGTTCGTGGTTTTTTAGATAGATTGAACTGCATTTCACGGTTCATATCTCATCTAACAGCCACGTGTGAACCCATATTCAAGCTGTTGAAAAGAAAAGATCAAACGGTCAGGTGAAATAATGATTGCCAAGGGGCATTGAAAAATAAAAGAATATTTGCAGGAATCTCCAATTCTGATGCCTCCCGTGGAGAGACGCCTGTTAATTCTGTACTTGACAGTCCTCGAGGGGTCTATCAGGTGTACTAGGTCAGCATGACGTGTCTGGTCGAAAAGAGCACGCAATTTACCTTAGCAAAAAGTTTACCGACTGTGAAACAATACATTCACTGCTCGAGAAAACTTGTTGTACTTTGGCATAGGCTGCTCGCCGACTGAGACAGTGTATGCTGGTTCATACCACTTTGTGGATTTCCAAGATGGATCTGATCAAGTATAAAATTGAGAAGCCAGCATTGACCGGACGGGTTGCGAGAGGGCAAATGACTTTGACTTATTTTGATATTCGGTATACCTCTCAGAGAGCAATCAAGGAGAGTGTATCGTCTGATTACCTCGCCCAACAACCCATTGAGGATTATCAACTGATGAAGTTTGTATTCCCTGATGAGGACATCACGGTTCTCAAATCGAAAGATTGTGAGGAACCGATCCCGGAGGCGGGGCCTGACCCTGAATCCGAACGGATTCTGATGTTTGATGGGGTCGTTAGCGTGAATGGAAGCAAAGTTGGTGTTGCTTTGGTTATGCCAAAGGGTTCCCACGTTCCTTTTGTTGCCCGGATAGCATTTGAATGCACCAACAATGGTGGTTGAATACGAAGCTTATATCCTGGGTACCGATCTTCGTTGCGTACATCTACTGGGGCAACGCCTTTCTCACTCGTGTATGGGATAGAAGTGGTATTACTCTTTGAGGCCCATATCTCAGAGTCCTGATGGATGGGAAATTAGAAAAGGCGGAATGGATAAGGACTCGGTGTGAAGAGTTGAGCCTGATTGAGGAAAAGAGGCTAACAGTTATTTGTCGTTGGCAGTTGTACCAGCAACGAGCGTGCTTTGGACCAAAAAGTGCGACCTCGTGCGTATCATGTGGGAGACGTGGTGTTGAAAAGGATCCTTCCTCCTCTGAACGATCGTAGGGGCAAGTGGGCACCCAATCATGAATGCCCATTCGTGGTCAAGAAGGTCTTCTCTGGCAGAGCCTTATTGTTGACGACCATGGATGGTGAGGATTTTCTATCCCTTGTGAATGCAGACGCAGTTAAAAGATACTTCGTAAAAAGAGACCCGCTGGACGAAAAGAATAAAATAGTCCAGGCAAAAAAGGGCATCCCGGCGAACCAAAATAAAAATGAGAAAAGGTTCGGGCAAAAATTAGGGATAAAGAAAAGAATATGTACACCCGGTAAGTCGAAGACCCGCAAGGGCGGCTTAGGAAAAAATGGGTATCCCGATGGATTGAAAACCCGAAAGCGCAGTCCTAGCAAAAGAGGGAAGAAAACGAACAATTGCGTCCAGCATGATCGTTTGTACTTTGGTTGAGACATCTGGATAATCTCCGGCAGAGATCGGTCGACAGAGTCTTGTTCAAAATGCAGAAAGTGCGGAGAGTCTTGAGGACATATGGGGTGTAACCGAGTTGGAACTCGACGAGATCACGGTTCTCACATTGCCATTAGGGTAGATTTTTCATTTTGTGCGCAATTACCTCTTTTCAGGGATTGCTTCCTTTGTGTTGTTCAGTTACGAGCCACTTTTGGTTCAGTCAATAAAATGCATGTTCAGTCAAATAATTTTGTTTTTGTTTTCATTACCACTTTGATTGCAAAAACATCCATTTATTTTGATAAAGAATCTTTGCATTCTTAGACATAGAGGTCCCTTCCGATGCATGCTTATAAGATTGAAAATGTGAAATCTTATTCGGAAGCCTGATTGACCTAGATGTTGAAATTTTGGCACGCCTGGGGCACGTTTTTATCTGACGATCTCTTTTGCAGGTGCTGTTGATTTGTTTTCACTCACTTACAGGTTGTGATATGAAGCCTTCTGACAAGAGATCCCCGCATAGTCCAATCAGGGACAAGGGATAGAAGAATGGTGAAAAGACGGCGAAAGAAGGACGACGATCCTAGAGGGTAATCAAGAAGACTCTTCAAAGTCTGAGGACTGGAGAGTTGGCCCTGGTCTGAGGAGATCGATTGTCTCGAAGTAAAAAAGAAGTCGAGAATGCAAAGTGACGAATCAGAAGAGACCAGATGAGTCTGGGAGCTCTCAAAAGTGGAAAATTGACACCATGGTGGGATGGTGAACACCAGTGTTCGACAAGTCGATGGGCGTGCCATGTGAAATAGGTTGTATCTCCCCAGTGAGTCCGAGATCAGTGTTTCCTCAGCAGCCATGCCTGAAGGTTGCCATATCCCCGGCAGAGGTGTCTGTGGGTAGATTGTTCCTCAGCAGCCAGGTCTGAAGTGTTGTAATCCCCAGCAGGGTTGCGTTTGCAGTTCCCCCAACCAGGTCTGGAGTTTGCCGTAATCCCAGCAGGGTCGAGAAGAGTATTTCCCCAGCAAGTCTGAGGAGTGTCAGATCCCCAGCCATGTCTGAAGTGTGCTGCAATCCCCAGCGAAGTCCCAAAGCGGATCGGGTTCAGTGGAGGTCGTCCCCAACAAGGGTTGTCCTTTCCCCAGCAGCAGTGTTATTTCCCAGCAGGGTGGAGATGGGAGTGACCTCAAGTTCCTCAGCAGAGTGCCTCGAGCTCCCCAATGTTGTCCCTATAGGGGGTATTTGTTTTATGCAATCATCATTTAGAAAAGCATAGAATATTGCATCATTAATTGCGTAGCATTTCCATGGTTATGAAGCATTACGCTAAAAAAAAAACTTACGCATCAGCATTGCATGCATAAGCTAAACCCAAGCCGTGCTTACCATCCGAGAATGGGTTTTGCCGGTCGGTGAAGATGTTGCTTTGAAGACTTTAGCATCGCGACATCGGGTCATTTGGGTCGATTTCAGAATTGGGTTCCCCAGCAGGGTAGAGAGGTTGGTGTTTTCCCAACAGTTGACTCCCTAGTTGAGTTGGTTTCTTTGCCGTTCTAAGAATGTCCGATCAGCAAGCATCCCCAACAGTCTTCCCCACAGGGTTGGAAGATCGAATCAGAATAATATGCTCAGCAACGTGGTGACTTGCTTTCCCAGCCGGAGTTTTTCTCCCTTTGCATCTTGCAAGCTTGGATCGTATCCCCAGCAGAGGTGGACCATTTTGCAACATCTGTATGGCGCATTTGCAGCAGTTGCTCTTGGTAGAATTCAGGATTGGTAACCCCCAGAGAGGTTTATTTCCTTACCCGTCCACGAAAGGAAAGCGTGACTCCCCAGAGTAGTCCCCGGCGAGTGTCTGGCCTTGTCTTGACATATGTAGATGTCATCCTTGTGATACCAGTGGGTGTCGTGTTGATCCCCGTGTGGGTCTCCTTTCTTTTGGCGTCAGTAGACATCATCTTCCGATGTCCGTAACATCGAGTCTCTTCCCATTCGTCGTTTGGTGTCTGGTCGTGGTTTCTCTTCCCATTCATCATCTTTCGATGTATGGTCGTGGTTTATTTCTCCCATTCATCCGTTGATGGCTGGTTGAGTTCTCTTCCCATTCGTCCGTTGGCGTCTGGTCATGGTTTCTTTCTCCCATTCATCCGTTGATGGCTGGTTGAGTTCTCTTCCCATTCGTCCGTTGGCGTCTGGTCGTGGTTTCATTCTCCCATTCATCCGTTGATGTCTGGTTGAGTCTTTCCCATTCGTCCGTTGGCGTCTGGTCGTGGTTTCTCTTCCCATTCATCGTCTTTCGATGTCTGGTTGAGTATTTCCCATTCGTCCGTTGGCGTCTGGTCGTGGTTTCTCTTTCTCCCATTCATCCGTTGATGTCTGGTTGAGTCTTTCCCATTCGTCCGTTGGCGTCTGGTCGTGGTTTCTCTTTCTCCCATTCATCCGTTGATGTCTGGTTTAGTCTTTCCCATTCGTCCGTTGATGTCTGGTCGTGGTTTCTCTTCCCATTCATCATCTTTCGATGTCTGGTTGTGGTTTCTTTATCCCATTCGTCTGTTGGCGTCTGGTCGTGGTTTCTCCTCCCATTCATCCATTGATGTCTGGTTGAGTTTTTCTTCCCATTCGTCCGTTGGCGTCTGGTCGTGGATTCTCCTCCCATTCATCCGTTGATGTCTAGTTGAGTTTTTCTTCCCATTCGTCCGTTGGCGTCTGGTCGTGGTTTCTCTTTCTCCCATTCATCCGTTGATGTCTGGTTGAGTTTTCTTCCCATTCGTCCGTTGGCGTCTGGTCGTGGTTTCTCTTTCTCCCATTCATCCGTTGATGTCTGGTCGAGTTCGTCCCATTCGTCCGTTGGCGTCTGATCGTGGTTTCTTTCTCCCATTCATCAGTTGATGTCTGGTCGAGTTCGTCCCATTCGTTCGTTGGCGTCTGATCGTGGTTTCTTTCTCCCATTCATCCGTTGATGTCTGGTTGAGTGTTCCCCATTCATCCGTTGACGTCTGGTTGTGTATCTTTTTCCCAATCATCGGTAAATGTCTGGTCGTCCTTTGTTGGTGTCGGTAAACATCATCTTTCGATGTCGGTAAACGTCGAGTTTTTTCCCATTCGTCCGATGACGTCTGGTTGCGTATCCTTTTTTCCAGTCATCGGTAAATGTCTGGTCATCCCTTCTTTGGTGTCGTTAAACACCATCTTTCGGTGTCGGTAAACATCGAATTCATTCCCAGTCATCGGTAAATGTCTAGTCATGTATCTTTTCAAAATCCCCAGTAGAGTCGTCGGTAAACGTCTTGTCTGGTTCCAGTTGTAAACATCTTTTCCTCCCTAGTCGAAGCCGCCATCGAATAAATGGCCTCGCTTTCCTTGGTATCAGTGTATATCAGGTCGACTGTTTCACAGCCGCCATCGGTAAATGGCCCCGCTTTCCTTGATATCAGTGTATATCAAGTCGACTGTTCCACAAGCCGCCATCGGTAAATGGCCTCGCTTTCCTTGATATCCGCGTATATCAAGTCGACTGTTTGTTTTTGTTCATCCCCTGCAGAGTGCAAAATTCTACAGTTCTTTCGGTATTCAATCCCTGATTACCTTGAAGGTCTGATAGCCGTTGCTCTCATCCGTTCAGGTTCCCAGTTGATTGAATAGGGGCAGCTGTAGCACCTCAAATTTGCACCCCCACTCATTCATTCATTTCATTTTTAGGTCATTGACATTACATTAACATTGCATAGTACATTGCATCTCATCAATCAAGACTGGCATCAAGAGGATTCATCTGTGCAAGAGACCAAGAATTTCCTTGAAAAGAAGCCACATGAGTATTCTAGAGAGCTTACATGAAACAAGGTTCATTTTGAAGCAATTTGACCAAGTGTTAGAGGCTCAAAAGTCATCAGTACATGTCCAAGTCATCTGGGCCCCATAAAAGTCAACTGCAAGTCAACTGAGGGCTAGGAGGGGGAGAAATGGTTTGAGACACTTCATTTATGTCTAAAAGAGGTTTATTCATCATGTCAAATATCTACCTTGAAGATTTTGAAGCCAGATCAAAAGTTTCCCAAAATGGAAAGTGACCTATAATTTCAAGTTTCCAAAAATGGCAAGTTTTTGGACCACTTTCAACTTGACTTTCCAACATCAAAGAAGCTTCAAATGAAATTTTGCCCAACATTAAAGTTGAAGATCTTTCTCTGCCATTTCCATAAAAGTCCAAGATCATGAGCATCTGATGAATGGTTGAGAAGATATGATCAAATCATTGCCAAGTGTGCATGGAACTTCAACAAGCCATAACTTTTGATCTAAAACTCCATATTGAGTGCCTCTTTTTGCATAATGCTTGTCATGACTCATATTTTCCAAATCCATTAAGGCATTGCATGAAATTTCATCACATGACTGTTTTCTCATTCATGCTCATTTTGGAGGGAAAATCATGAATTTGAATTTGGGGAATCATATGAGTTTTTTAACCATTCTATCATGTTCATAAGATGATTTTAAGTGTAATTCCATGCATGGGGTGAAAAATCAATTTTGCACTACACCTCATTTTTTCATTTAAATCTCATTAGCCAAGCCTAATTGTCATTAGCATGGTAATTAACACAGCATATAAAAGGATAATCCTAACAGAATTTCTCACAATTCATCATTCTAGATCTAGATTCAAACTTTCCCTCCAAAATTTCTCTCCACCATAATTCAAATTTGTTCCACATAACACCTTGATTTTCTTGCATATTTATGTTCTCTGATCATCATTTAGCATAGATCAAGCCTTGATTTGCAGAGTTTGGTGAAGAATTAAGCACATGAAGCTCAAGAACATGATAATGAAGATTCAAATCTGAGCTAGATCCAAGCCATCTCAAGCTTTAATTTCAACTTCAGGCTTCATAACAAGGTTGCTAGAGCTGATCTATGTAACACCCTTCTAAAATACCCCAAATATTTAATTAAAATAGCAATATATCAATCAGAGTAATTATGCAATTAAGGGTGTCACACAATCATTTCACACCATTCACCATAATAACTGTCATGCTCTTTATCTAAATCAAAACATAAAGCATTGCACAATACGCAGCGGATATAGAGATCAAATCGATCATTCAAAACATGTAGCACATTACATGTAAAATGGTTCACAACCAACAATAAAACATTTAAAACATCCCATCCCGATGTTACATCTACCAGAGCATGACCCACTAAGGAACTACACTAGACTCCAAGCACTAGCTCCTACTCAATCACTGCTCGTTACCTGAAAAATAGTTGTAAGGGTGAGTTCCTCAATCGATATAATAAGCATTATAAAATATCATGCAATGTTAAGTAATTTAACACATTTCATCACCCTAATCAGATTACACACATTCAGCAATGGCAATATCCACTCAATCATACTCAACATCAACACAACACACAACACACATCACACGTATAATACTGGAATACATCCAATCATATCATACGCCATACATACATTATGCAATGAGACTCCATGCATGCGGTACCGACTATTCGTGAACATATAGTTCAACCTCACCGATCAAATCCAGATACGGCTACCAAGCTCACTAGTCCCACTCATTTGAGACCTAGTGACTCACTCACTAATTCCTCACCATGGGAATTAGCTACCACCCCAAGGGCTATGATATGCACGCTAATTCACCTAGCATGCAAACATCAACAACAGTCCAAAATGACTAACTCACTAATTCCTCACCATGGGAATTAGCTACCACCATAGAGGCCACAACATACATGCCAAATCACCTAGCAATGCTAAATCATCAACAATAATCCACAATGGACATATGCTCACACTCTAAGCCATAAAACAGTCCATTCCACATAATACATACATTCACAGCATTATGCATACAATCATACATCATCAGCATATTATCACAAAATCATATCATGTCATGCCAATTAATAATCACAGTATTAGCACATTCTACTAATACTTACACTGCTCAATACAACGGGAAATGATCCCTACTATATCATACATCAGCTAAATTACATTACGCAGCTGAACAACCAAAACTGCACAACAACAGCTCAGAAAAATCACAATTCTGCTCATACGCGTATTGCCTAGTCCCATACGCGTATGGCCCATTTCCTGACCAAATCCCATACGCGTAACACCATCTCATATGCGTATGCTACGCGTACCACTTCCCCATACGCGTACCAACAGAGACCAAACCACGTTCAAAACATCATCTTCCTCATCCATACGCGTATTGCCTAGTGCCATACGCGTACCAGACCATCTCATACGCGTATTGCCTAGTGCCATACGCGTATGACCAGAAACCAGATTTCCAGATCTGCTATGGTTTTCTCTGCTACGAGATCTATCCAATTCAACCTTCCACAGTCCAAATTTTTACACATCGTTCGTTATATCATCTAACACGAATCATACCTTATTCGATTTCACAAATTCTAACACTATTACATCTAATTCCTACGAATTTCCTTCGATTATAATCCAAATTTCATTCATCCAAAAGTTCACAATTTCATCAAGCATCATTCCAATTAGAGTCAAATCAATGGTTTATCACTACCCATTACATATTATCCCATAATACCCATTAAACGATGATAAACCCCCCTTACCTGAGTTAATCCGGCAATCCTTTAGCTTCGAGCTCTTCCTCTCTTCAACCCTTGTTCTCTGGCTCTTTGCCCTTTTCCTCTTTTCAGCCGTTTCTCTGCTTTTCACGTAAAACTCTTTTTACCAAAATGGAACCCTTTTCTTATTTCCAACTTATATACTTCCCAATAAATTTTATTCCAATAATAATAATAATAATAATAATCCAATAATAATAATCCAATTATTTAATTAAATTAATAAATATACTATTAACTTAATTTAAATAATTATCTTATTTTTATCGGGGTGTTACAACTCTCCCCCACTAAAAGAGTTTTCGTCCTCGAAAACATACCTCAAGTGAATAACTCCGGATAAGACTCCTTCATATGGCTCTCAAGTTCCCAAGTCACATTGCCACCTGCTGGTCCTCCCCAAGCCACCTTTACCTAAACAATCTCTTTACCCCGCAACCGCTTCAACTCTCGATCCTCGATCCTCATAGGTGATGTCTCAACTGTCAGGTTATCTCTCACCTGTACATCATCTACTTGGACCACATGCGTCGGATCATGAATGTACCTCCTCAACTGAGACACATGAAAAACCTCATGCAAATTCGCAAGTGACGGCGGTAAAGCGATACGATAGGCTACCTCCCCTATCCTCTCCAAAATCTGATAAGGACCAATAAATCGAGGTGTCAACTTCTTCGACTTCAAAGCTCGACCAACACCAGTTATCGGAGTAACACGAAGAAACACATGATCTCCCTCTTGAAATTCAAGTGACTTCCTCCTCTTGTCGTGATAACTCTTCTGACGACTCTGAGCACTCCTCATCTTCTCCTGAATCATCTTAATCTTTTCCGTAGTTTGTTGAACAATCTCCGGTCCAACCACAGCACTCTCACCGGACTCATACCAACATAAAGGTGTCCGACATCTCCTACCATACAAAGCTTCAAATGGTGACATACCAATGCTCGAATGAAAACTATTGTTGTAGGTAAACTCAATCAAAGGTAAATAACTATCCCAAGCACCTCCCTTTTCCAAAACACAAGCCCTCAAAAGATCCTCTAATGACTGAATCGTCCTCTCAGTCTGACCATCAGTCTGCGGATGATATGCAGAACTCAATCTCAGCTTAGTTCCCAAAGCCCTCTGCAAACCTTCCCAGAACTTCGATGTAAATCTAGGATCTCTGTCCGAAACAATACTCGACGGAATACCATTCAAACTTACAATTTTCTCAATGTACAACTCAGCTAATCTCTCTAACGGATAATCCATTCTGATCGGAATGAAATGAGCCGATTTTGTCAATCTGTCAACAATCACCCAAATAGCTTCAAAATTCTTACTTGTCCTCGGTAAACCAGAAACAAAATCCATACTGATACTATCCCACTTCCACTCTGGAATAACCAACGGTTGCATTAGCCCAGACGGCTTCTGATGCTCAATCTTTGACTTCTGACAAGTCAAACAGGAATAAACAAAACTCGCAATTTCTCTTTTCATTCCCGGCCACCAAAATAACTTTTTCAAATCATGATACATCTTCGTAGCTCCAGGATGAATACTCAAGCCACTACGATGTCCTTCCTCAAGAATACTCTTCTTAAGTTCGGTAACATCCAGAATACACACCCGATTACCAAATCTCAAAACACCATTCTCATCAACTCTGAATTCACCACCTTGACCATGATTCACTAGAGTCAACTTATCAACCAAAAGCACATCGGATTTCTGACCCTCTCTAATCTCATCCAGAATACCACTCGCTAACTTCAACATTCCCAATTTAACACTATTGCGAGTACTCTCACACACCAAACTCAAGTCTCTAAACTGCTCAATCAAATCCAATTCCTTAACCATTAACATAGACATATGTAATGATTTCCGACTCAATGCATCAGCCACTACGTTTGCTTTACCCGGATGGTAATTCAACCCAAAGTCATAATCCTTCAGAAACTCTAACCATCTCCTCTGTCTCATATTCAGCTCTTTCTGGTCAAACAAATACTTTAAACTTTTATGGTCACTGAAAACCTCAAATCTTGACCCATACAAGTAATGTCTCCATAACTTCAGAACAAATACCACAGCTGCCAACTCTAAATCGTGCGTCGGATAGTTCCTCTCATGAACCCTCAGCTGTCTCGAAGCATAAGCTACAACCTGCTTATTCTGCATCAAAACACCACCTAAACCCAACAATGAAGCATCACAGTAAACCTCAAATAGTTCTGACGGACTCGGTAATATCAGAATAGGAGCAGTAGTTAACCTTCTCTTTAACTCTTGGAAACCTTCTTCACATTTTGAGTCCCAAACAAACGCTTGCCCCTTTCTAGTCAACATCGTCAACGATAACGCCAACTTAGAGAATCCTTCAATGAACTTCCTATAATAACCTGCAAGTCCAAGAAAACTCCTTATCTCAGAAACTGACTTCGGAGCTTCCCACTTAGATACCGCTTCTATCTTAGAAGGATCAACAGCAACACCACCTCTTGAAATCACATGACCAAGAAAACTAACCTCTTCTAACCAAAATTCACACTTGGATAGTTTAGCAAATAACTTCTTTTCTCGCAGAACTCCTAACACCACTCCCAAATGTTCAGCATGCTCTTCTTCAGATTTCGAATACACCAAAATGTCGTCAATAAACACCACAACAAACTTGTCTAGGTACGGATGGAAAATCCTATTCATATACTCCATAAATACTCCAGGCGCATTAGTCACACCAAAAGGCATTACAGAATACTCATAATGTCCATACCTTGTTCTGAAAGCAGTCTTCTGAATATCCTCAGTTTTCACACGTATCTGATGATAACCCGATCTCAAATCTATTTCGCTGAACACACTCGCACCAACCAACTGATCCATCAAATCATCAATCCTCGGCAAAGGATACCGATTCTTGATCGTCACTTTATTCAGTTGCCTGTAGTCCACACAAAACCTCATAGTACCTTCTTTCTTCTTAACCAATAACACTGGTGCACCCCACGGTGACACACTCGGACGAATAAATTTCTTATCCAACAGATCTTCCAACTGACTCTTCAATTCAGTTAACTCAACAGCAGACATACGGTACGGAGCCATTGACATCGGCCTAGTACCAGGTACCAAATCAATCGAGAACTCAACTTCACGCTCTGGCGGTAACTCATTCACTTCTTCAGGAAACACATCAGGAAAATCACACACCACAGCTAGATCGCAAATCGCCAGTTTATCTTTAGCTTCCAAAGTCGCTAACAGCATAAATAACTCTGCCCCATCTGTTACTTCCCCATTCACCTGTCTCGCTGATAGAAACAAATCCTTTCCTTCCTCAATCTCAGGAAAGATCACAGTCTTATCAAAACAGTTGATATAAACTCGGTTAGACACCAACCAGTTCATACCCAAGATAACATCAATCTGCACTAGTGGAAGACACACAAGGTCCATCCCAAAGTCTCTACCAAAAATACTCAAAGGGCAATTTAAACAAACTGAAGTAGTAATCACTGAACCCTTCGCAGGAGTATCAATCACCATACTTCCATGCATCTCAGATATCTCTAACTTAAGTTTCACAGCACAATCCAAGGATATAAAGGAATGAGTCGCACCTGTGTCAATAATAGCTACAAGAGGAAAGCCATTAATATAACACGTACCTCGGATCAAACGATCATCTGCAGAAGTCTCAGAACCCGATAAAGCAAAGACCTTGCCTCCCGACTGGTTCTCTTTCTTCGGCTTAGGACACTGTGGACTGATATGACCCACCTCTCCACAGTTGAAACAAGTCACAGTCTTCAACCGGCACTTTGCAGCCAAGTGACCACCTTTTCCACACTTGAAACACTTCTTCTCAGTACTGGTACACTCATGGATACGATGTCCAGCCTGACCACATCTGAAACACTTAGCAGGTGCACTGGAGTCTCCCCCACTAGGCCTCTTCATCCCACTCTGTCTCTGGAAACCTTTGCCAGCTGCATACGGTTTCCCACGATCATTCTGATTCTTGCCTTTCCTATCAACCCTCTGCTGATAGCTCTCCGCTCTAGCCTTGGTATCCTGTTCAAAAATCCTGCAACAGTCAACCAAATCAGAAAACACTCTAATCCGCTGATACCCAATGGCCTACTTGATCTCGGGACGTAACCCGTTCTCAAACTTCACACATTTTGAAAATTCCCCAGTAGCCTCATCATAGGGAGTGTAATACTTTGACAGCTCTGTGAACTTAGCAGCATACTCAGTAACAGACCGGTTACCCTGCTTCAATTCTAGGAACTCTATTTCTTTCTTTCCTCTTACATCTTCTGGAAAGTACTTCCTCAGGAATCTCTCTCTGAACACCGCCCAAGTGATCTCAGCACTCCCAGCAGCTTCCAACTCAGTGCGGGCAGCAACCCACCAATCATCTGCTTCCTCTGACAGCATATGCGTACCGAACCTGACCTTCTGGTTATCGGCACACTCAGTCACTCGGAAGATCCTCTCGATCTCCTTCAACCACTTCTGAGCGCCATCTGGATCGTATGCTTCCTTGAACATTGGAGGATTGTTCTTCTGGAACTCACTCAGTTGACGAGCAGCTCCCAGTCCCACAACATTCGGATTTCCTCCAAGTACTCCAGCTAGCATACCCAGAGCCTCAGCAATCGCAGCATCATCTCTACCTCTTCCAGCCATCTCTATTCTGAAAACCCAACAAGCTAAAACAATAAGTACTGATAGGGTTACACAACACCTATCCCGTACAGGGAAAACAAAATAATTACGACTCGACTCGACCGACTATGCTCTGATACCACTAATGTAACACCCTTCTAAAATACCCCAAATATTTAATTAAAATAGCAATATATCAATCAGAGTAATTATGCAATTAAGGGTGTCACACAATCATTTCACACCATTCACCATAATAACTGTCATGCTCTTTATCTAAATCAAAACATAAAGCATTGCACAATACGCAGCGGATATAGAGATCAAATCGATCATTCAAAACATGTAGCACATTACATGTAAAATGGTTCACAACCAACAATAAAACATTTAAAACATCCCATCCCGATGTTACATCTACTAGAGCATGACCCACTAAGGAACTACACTAGACTCCAAGCACTAGCTCCTACTCAATCACTGCTCGTTACCTGAAAAATAGTTGTAAGGGTGAGTTCCTCAATCGATATAATAAGCATTATAAAATATCATGCAATGTTAAGTAATTTAACACATTTCATCACCCTAATCAGATTACACACATTCAGCAATGGCAATATCCACTCAATCATACTCAACATCAACACAACACACAACACACATCACACGTATAATACTGGAATACATCCAATCATATCATACGCCATACATACATTATGCAATGAGACTCCATGCATGCGGTACCGACTATTCGTGAACATATAGTTCAACCTCACCGATCAAATCCAGATACGGCTACCAAGCTCACTAGTCCCACTCATTTGAGACCTAGTGACTCACTCACTAATTCCTCACCATGGGAATTAGCTACCACCCCAAGGGCTATGATATGCACGCTAATTCACCTAGCATGCAAACATCAACAACAGTCCAAAATGACTAACTCACTAATTCCTCACCATGGGAATTAGCTACCACCATAGAGGCCACAACATACATGCCAAATCACCTAGCAATGCTAAATCATCAACAATAATCCACAATGGACATATGCTCACACTCTAAGCCATAAAACAGTCCATTCCACATAATACATACATTCACAGCATTATGCATACAATCATACATCATCAGCATATTATCACAAAATCATATCATGTCATGCCAATTAATAATCACAGTATTAGCACATTCTACTAATACTTACACTGCTCAATACAACGGGAAATGATCCCTACTATATCATACATCAGCTAAATTACATTACGCAGCTGAACAACCAAAACTGCACAACAACAGCTCAGAAAAATCACAATTCTGCTCATACGCGTATTGCCTAGTCCCATACGCGTATGGCCCATTTCCTGACCAAATCCCATACGCGTAACACCATCTCATACGCGTATGCTACGCGTACCACTTCCCCATACGCGTACCAACTGAGACCAAACCACGTTCAAAACATCATCTTCCTCATCCATACGCGTATTGCCTAGTGCCATACGCGTACCAGACCATCTCATACGCGTATTGCCTAGTGCCATACGCGTATGACCAGAAACCAGATTTCCAGATCTGCTATGGTTTTCTCTGCTACGAGATCTATCCAATTCAACCTTCCACAGTCCAAATTTTTACACATCGTTCGTTATATCATCTAACACGAATCATACCTTATTCGATTTCACAAATTCTAACACTATTACATCTAATTCCTACGAATTTCCTTCGATTATAATCCAAATTTCATTCATCCAAAAGTTCACAATTTCATCAAGCATCATTCCAATTAGAGTCAAATCAATGGTTTATCACTACCCATTACATATTATCCCATAATACCCATTAAACGATGATAAACCCCCTTACCTGAGTTAATCCGGCAATCCTTTAGCTTCGAGCTCTTCCTCTCTTCAACCCTTGTTCTCTGGCTCTTTGCCCTTTTCCTCTTTTCAGCCGTTTCTCTGCTTTTCACGTAAAACTCTTTTTACCAAAATGGAACCCTTTTCTTATTTCCAACTTATATACTTCCCAATAAATTTTATTCCAATAATAATAATAATAATAATAATCCAATAATAATAATCCAATTATTTAATTAAATTAATAAATATACTATTAACTTAATTTAAATAATTATCTTATTTTTATCGGGGTGTTACAATCTACACACTTGCAAGGCCTTGAACACGCTGCTGCCATTGATTGAGCTTCAAGAGGTGTGATTTTCGAGTCTCTTAATTCATGATTCTATGCATATAATCTTGTAGTTCTTTGCTTGCTGATCACACTGATGTAAATTTCGTGGAATTGGGTTGAGAAATGACTAAGTTATGGTGAATTAAAGTTTGATGTTGAAAAATGTTCTTCTTCGATTTGCATGATTTATGAAGAATTAGGCAAAAATAATAGTGGATTTGGATTGTGCATGTCATGAGCTTTCATTTGGTATACCTATTTGCAAAATCTGAAAAAAAAATGTTGAAGGTTACTGTTCATCCACCGTCTTCATGAAGAAGACGGTGGTTTCCACCGTAGGACCGCCGCGCATGAACAGCTAGGGTTCGCTCTGGTTCGTTCCTCCATTAACACTGTAGAAGCACCTTTCATGCTTAGGTCGTGTGTTCGAGTCCTTCGTGTAGCGCTTCTTTTGTTTTAATTCATTTTGACCTGGCGCTTGCATGGCACACCGTTGACACTTCTATTGGTTCAGTTTTCTTTGACTGCTCCACGCAAGCTTGACCAAGTGATGTGGCTTGCCACATCAATAAATGAAACTATGTGTTTTGAGACGCGCTTCCTTGAGCCTGGCCACGCCTGTTCGAACCTGCCTGATAGCATTTCCTATTTCCAATTCATTTCAACATTATTTTCCATGCTTTTCAATTTTTATTCCTTTTTGTGCATGCTCATTCAAAAAATCATAAAAAATAGCTTGATGATCCAAATAATTCCAGATTTTTTTCTACATGATCCTTGAAGTGTCTATTATTTTATGGTGTTGATTTTATGATTTTACCATGTTTGGATTTTCAATTGTGTTGAATTGTTTGAACATGTATGCAAAATGTACCATGCTTCATTCATCCTATTGTGAAATGCTCAATACGTGTCCAATTGCCATGCAATTTTATATGTTGATTCCTAACATGTTGTAGGATGCTTGAAATTTTATTTGGCATTTTTAGCATTTTCCTTCTCTGTTTGGGACATATGATTATAGGGTGTGATAATGTGTGTCACACAATTTGATGTCATGCTTGTGCATTTTCATTTCCAAGTCAATTTAGTCCTGTTGATCCTGATATTTGGCATGATGATTGTATTTTACATGTTGTGTGCACATAAAAATTTTCAGAATTGTTTGAGTCATTTCTGTTTTAATATGGAATTTTGATTCTTGATGACCAATTATGTGACTTGAAATTGCCTTTGCCATAGCTTGCTCATGTGGTGACTTTGCTTAATGCTTTTGACTTGGTCCTTTTTAGGACATGTTCATGATTGAATAAATGTGCTCTATGTTGGATATTGGTGGCTGTTTTGACTTTTTGCATTACCTTTGACCCTAGCCTTGGTGCTAGTGGTTTGTACTCATCTTTTGAGTTGTGCATTTCAGGTTCAAGCTTCTAGTCTTGATGGTTTATGTGGATTTCATGAATTGAGATGCAAATTTCTTTGTCCACTAACCTTTTTGGTGTTGTAGGTCTTTTGGTGACGGACTCACTTGAATGAGTGCCTTTTAATGCTTGACTTGTGTGCCTATTGAGTTGTAACACTGTGATCGACTGATTGGTTGTTTGTCTGAACATAGTACTGATTATTTAGCTTTTCTCACGGGTACTTTAGTAGCTCTAACTCACTACTTGAGTTGCTTTGATTTGCTTGTGGTTGGCATACCACTTAGGTAATCCCTTTAACTCCATGTAGTCTGGAAGCCCTGTCGTTTATGTTTGGCAGGCATTTGGCTGAAATCCTCCTTAAGAGGCAATGACTGTGTTTGTTTACTTATTGTGCCATGTACTTCAAGTCCTCCTAAGTGAAGAGGCAATTGGCAGATAGAAGGGATGTGCAATCCATCCCCTGCTATTCAGTTGAGTCTTTCATCTTGCTCGCACTATGTGCTGATGCATTTTGAATAAACACCCAAGATCCTTTGTATATAGAGTCAGTCAAGTGGAGTAGAGTCTCACATTCTGGACTCCCACGTTTTCATTGATTGAAGCTCACCCAGGCTCGGGTTAAGAGCTATGAGGTCTTATCCTCATTACCTTTCATCTGCTCACCCTGACGGTCAATGTCAGCAGTTAAGAGCCCTCAGATACCCTTCCAGTTGGCTTGTTTGTCGAGGTTGATATGACCCCTTGACTAAAGCCTTACCCTTGATGTTTGAGCCCCTTGTTAGTGTGTTTACTTCATGCTGTATGTGTTTGTGTGGTGCGATTGTATCCCCATAGGATTGCTAGACTTCGCATTGTCTCGTTTGCATGTCAATTAAGGTAGCACGGTTCCTTCGTCTATGACTTCCTTTCTTGCGTGAGCTTTCCTAAAACACAAACCAACTTTATCCCCTCTTAAGGACACGTTAACTCCTTCTACTACAGGTGAGTAAGTCTCCAAAGGTCGAGCATCCGGTAGATTGCGTAGTGACGTTGTTCACCTAAAAAACACAAAACAAATAGAAATAGTTTAGTCGAACTACGGCAACTCTGATTCTCATGTCCAGATGAGATACGTAGGCACGAGATGCGATGTCTTGTCGAGTTTGACTAACAAATAACTTTGATCCTTTTCTCTCGCCCCCATTGCGATTGAGACCTTCCCTTTCTCTTGCCCTAGTTGCAATCGAGACCCTTCTTCTTCTTGTGTGTGTGCTTGGAGTCTGATGTAAGTCCAGCGATTGGCATTTGGTTTCCTGTTTGTGTTTGTTGGTTCAGAGTCTGATGTAAGTCCAGCGATTGGCATTCGGTTTCCTGTTTGCGTTCCTTTGTTAGGAGTCTGATGTAAGTCCAGCGATTGGAATTCGGTTTCCTGTTTGCGTTTCTTTGTTCGGAGTCTGATGTAAGTCCAGCGATTGGCATTCGGTTTCCTGTTTGCGTTTCTTTGTTAGGAGTCTGATGTAAGTCCAGCGATTGGCTTTCGGTTTCCTGTTTCTTTTGTGGAGTTGGATGTAAGACCAGCGATTGGCATTCCGTTTCCAGTTTGTGTTCGTGTGTTTGACGTCTCAGCGTCTCCTTTTTGTGTTTGTTTTGGCGTGCGTTAGCCGAGCTACGAGTGCTCTGATTCTTTCTCTGGTTAGAGAAGATAAGTATGCATAGGATGCGATGTCCTAGCGAGCACGTTCCCCATATCCCCGAACTACGTCGACTCTGATGTTTGTTTCTGACAAACTACGTAGGCCCAGGATGCGACGTCCTGTCGAGTCACCTTCTTCCGTCTTTCATCTTTGTTTCCTTCCAGTGTGTGTGCATTCTTTGAGCAGTTATTTAACAACCCTTCTTCTATCCTTTCTAAGCGTGGATCCCATCTGTAAGACCCCAATTTTGGCCCTAAGATCCCTCATGGCCCATAGCATAGCATACCATGGCCTCAAGGATCATTGCATGCCCTAGCTTCCCTCCTAGTGGGTAGGTCACCTTGTGAGTGTGGTTTCTGATCACCAAGCATGTCTTGCATTTGTATATCATTGCTCTTCATATGTTTACTAACCAAAAAGTACAAAGATATTGTCATTCTAACCATGTTACTTGCAGCTGAAGCAATCATCAGCAATTAGGTCAAAATCAGTCAAAGTCAGTCATTGCAGTGGATGGTGGCCATTCTTGCAGAATTTGGGCACCATGATCAATAATCAAGAGTTCTTATATGTTGTGACATCATTGGGAATCAAGATCTCAAGGAATTAGGGTTTGGAATTCATCAAAAGGTGGTTCAGTCAAGCAAAACCCTAGAAAAGTCAACTGAAGTCAAACTTGGTCAACTGTCCATTTAATCAGTGATTTGATGGTGGGATTTGGTCTGAGAGGTCTCATTCATGTCCATATAAGCTTCATATATCATGTCAAGCATCCACAGTGAAGAAAATAAAGTCAGACAAGAAATTTCCAGAAATAGAAAGTTGACCTGTAATTGGAATTTGCCAAAAATGGAAACTTCTTGATCCTAAACTTACATCATGATACAAGCTTCAAATGAATTTTTGCCCAACATGAAAGTTGAAGATCTTGTTCTCCCATTTCCAAAAAGTCCAAGAACACTCAATTCCCATGTATGGTTGGCAAGTTATGATCAATTCATTCTCCAAAATTTTTGAACTTCAAAAGGCCATATCTCTCAAACCATTTGGCCAAATTGGGTGGGGTTTTTTGCTACAAGTCACATTTGATCCCCTCTTTCCAAAAATGTAACCATCCTTCACCAAAACATTACAAATCAAAATGGCCTTTTTGAACTTGCATAATTTATTTTCAAGTGAGGGTGAAAAGTGAATTTTCAAAATAACCATTTCCAATCCACTTTGCCATTTGAATAAGGTCTGGAATGATATTTGTGACATGTTACAAAGCCCATTTCGTGCAGACTTACACCCCATTACCAACTTGGTTGAATTTTAGCAAATTACCAAAAACACTTCATTTAAGTTAATCATGATTAACATTCCATTAGCCAACACAAAACAGAAGTATATATGTTCATTTTCTGCAAAATCAAACCCTAGCAGCCACAATTACAAGACAGAAAAACCATTCTCTCAAAAACCTCATTTCTTCATCTTTGAATTTCTGCTGGAAAAAACTCAAAACACTCGAGCTGGCTCTTGTTGCTTTATCATCTACCATCAATCTTGAGCTCATTTCAAGCCTTAAACACCAGCTGTAACAGCATTTTCATGGACTGTTTTTCCAAGCTCCATCCATGGCAAATGTCGAGCTGAGCTATTTCAAGGATTCCTGAGCCACGTTACCTTAACCATTCATCATCTGGAGCTTGAAGCTTCACCTGTTTCGAGTATTTGAAGTCAAATAACATCAGAATCACAGCTGCTCTTCATTTTTGGTAAGTTTTCGACTCTCACTATTTGCTAAACCATGCTATGCCTGATGTAGATCTTTTCTTGCTGGTCATTATGAGCTTTGAGTCATTAAGTTTGGTTGCATGTTGAGTGAATAATCTGATTTTAAAGTTTCATGTCCAAACTTGTTTTTGCTTAGTTCTCATATGTTAGCTCGAGTTATTGTGAATGGTTGTTGGATTCCAGATTTACATGGCTTGATGATTAGTTTGGTATAATCAATTTCCATTTCTGGGCGAAAAATTATTGTTCGATTGCTGAAGATGATGAGGGTTTACTGTAGAAACCCTAGTTCCTCGTGTTTTTTCCCAGAATTTGTTTTCCTGCGTGTTTTGCATGAGATATTCACTATTCCATTGCCATGTCCAATGACCGAGCGCCACGCAGGATAAGCTGTGCGCTGCGTTTTGCTTAAGTTCCCAGTTATTACAAGTTTGCCACCATCCGTGCCATGTGACTTATTAACTCATGTTATGTTTCAATGTTTATTTCAATTTGATACATCATTTTGTAAAATTCATAACATCATCATTTTAAATCCAAAATTCATGGGAATTTTTGCATTGTGTTCATCTGGATCTCTATTATTTTACCATGATTTTTCCTGATTTTTTGGATGAGTGGATTTTTTATTATGCTAGGGTTTGTGACATGTATCCATTTTTTGTACCTTTTGCCAAATCAATTGTGAAATGATGATGCATTATCCAATGGCCCTGAAATTTTTTGTGCATAAACTAGACACATTCATGGTGATTTTGGTTTAGAGTTTGTGAATTTATCTTATCTGGTTTGTGAGTTATGATTTTTTTAATTAGGGTGTGACAATTTGTGTCACACCATTGATGTGCAACTTCATGATTTTTGATGCCATGCTTCCTGAACTCCAATTGATTTGAATTTTTGCATGAATGTACTTGTGGATGTCTAGTTTACATGTGATTTTTCTTGGAATTATTTGTGGCATTTCCTAATTGTTTGAGATTTTTATCCCCTGTTTGGTCATATGTTGACTTTTTGTGACACATGTTCCCATTTCATTTGTGAAATTCTCATACTTTATTGGATGAATTTGAAATTTGACATGTGATTAGTAGACATCTTAAGCTTTGCCATGGTTTTGATCCCATTCATTTCTCATATGTTGTCACTGATTTATGAATTTTTGAAGTTGGTACATGTTTGGGTGACTTCTTTGAGCATGCTTAAACTTGCTTTGACTTTCTGATTTTCATTGACCAACTTCCCTTGATCCAAATGAGCTGAAATTTTATATGCATGTCATGTTATGGATTGTGATTGATCATGAATTATTTGATAATTTTTTGAATTGATTATGATTGGTTGTGAGTTAAGTCTTGCTGTTGACTTCTATGAGCTTTCATTTTCCATGCTTTGACTTCTTTTGCTTATGAAATCATGATGATGAATGATATGAATGTGGGACCAATTGAGTTTGCTTCTTGATTGTTTTAACTTGATTTTGATTGAATATCACATGCTGTTTTGACTTTCTCATCCTCTTTTGACCCTAGGCTTGTCCTAGTGGTCCTGTTGCTTATGTTTGAGTTCATGTTTTCAAGTTAAGCAACAAATGCTCCAAAGAGATCATACAAATTTGATTAAGCTTGATTGTTTATCATGAGCTAACCTCTTTGCTTTGTAGGTGGCTTGGCTCACAAACATTGAGTCTTGTGCATTGCACATTTATCTGATTGTTTTGATTGTTAATCCTTACCTCCTTTTGCTTTAACTTTTGAATTGTGTACTGATTCTGTTTGACTATTTCAGGTACCATTAGTTGCTTAGTTCTTTGAACTTGCTTTGCTTTGCTTTATAGCAATTTGCATTGAGGTATAATCCCTTTTCTTCATGTAGTCTGGAAGACCTGGCCTGTTACTTGGCCAGGCAACTGTCTGAAGTCCTCCTTAAGAGGCAATGCTTGTGTGTGTTTACTTTTGTCCCAAGCAGGAAAAGTCCTTTAAATAAGGCAATTGGTAGATCAAAGAGATAAGCAACCTATCTCCTACTATTCTGTGAGTCTTCTCCTTGCTCCCATTACATGGTTGTAGCATTGAGATCCAAACCCAAGATCTATAGAGTCTAATATGTGGAGAGAGTTCCTACTTTCTGAACTCCCACACCTTATGATGTTCAAATGCTCTCCCTGACCAGGGATAAGAGCAATGAGGCACACCCCTCATATCCTTTCATCTGCTTCACCTTAGCCCCTCAATGGCAAGGTTAAGAGCACCCTTTCAACCTATTCCAGTTGGCTTCAATGCCTAACCCTTTGTATGAGCCTCATTGTGTGGTTATAGTGTGTGCTGATTGACTTCATTGATTGATTGTTGTTTCATATGCACATGTTTGCTTGCATGCTTTATGCATTTCATCATCATTAATTGCTCATTAGTGCATGATCATCTCATTTGTCTTTGTGACATATCTTTGTTGTTTTCCCATTGAGGACAATTGTAAGACCATCCATTGGCCATTGCTCCTAGGATATGGAAGTGAGTATAAGACCATTTCATTGGCCACTCATCTTATTTTTGCTTGATGCATTTGTCTGATTGTATGTGAGGATGCAATTATAAGTCCCTGTAAGTTGGCATTTGCTTTCCTATGATCATATGTTGCATTGTTTGGTTGTATGTGAGGATACAATTGTAAGTCCCTGCAAGTTGGCATTTGTATTCCTAGGACCATACTGTGGAGGTTAGAGTAAGCCCAGATAGATTGGCATCTGACATCCATGTTTTGCTTTTGTTTGTTTATGTGAGGATGCAATTGTAAGTCCCTGCAAGTTGGCCTTTGCTTTCCCATGATCATATGTTGGATATTGGTATAAGCCCAGACAGATTGGCATCCGGTATCCAAGTTTCATTTCGTTAGGAGATTAGTATAAGTCCATTGAGTGGCCTCTGATATCCCGTTCTGTTTTAGGAGATTGGTGTAAATCCATCTATTGGTATCCCGTATCCGCTTTTGTTTGTGAGATTGGAGTAAGACCATTGAGTGGCATCCGGTATCACTTGTTTGCTTATTTTGTTATTGCTCATTGCCCATTCCAAAGGACACACTTGAATCATCTTCTATATGATTTCAAGAGGTGAACCTTCTAAGAAGTTTTACAATCCATCTTCATCCATTCATCCTCATTACGTCCTAAACCTTTTCACACATTACTTTTAAACTTGACATAGATATTGTGCAAACATCTTCATGTTTTTCAAACTAAAAACCTGGACCCCAAGTCCTTGACTTTTTTTTCAAACTCCATTTCATAATACTTCTTTTGAATCGATCTTAATCATACTTTCATAATCACAATCAATTAACTTCACCCATTCAATTGTTTTGGCTTTGTCCATTGTTAATCTTTTCATACATTAGCCATAGGTTTCAATTATCATTGTGGTTGATGTAAATCTTACCCTATCCTTAGTGAGTCAACTATAAGACTTCTGTACTGAAAACAGGGTTAACCCCTCTAGTACGTCGAAGCTATCCTCGCATGGTGGATGTTGGTCTTGGTCGAGTTTTCTCCCATTGATAATGAAGAGCCTCAGTGCTTGTGTTTAAAATTGAATCCACTAACTTTTGGAAATCTTTTAGCCGAACTACGGCATTTTGATCCTTACCTTTGATGGAAGGTACGTAGGCAACGGGTTCATCCGTTCGAACACAAAAATAACTAACTTGTACATTCTTTTCTCATCATCCCAATCATGTTTGCACAATGTTTATGTCATAACAAATAACAACTTTATACAACAAGTGTGAAAAGGGCTCCCTAGGAGTACTTAGGACGTAGTGGGTGCCTAACACCTTCCCATTGCGTAATTTACCCCTTACCCAGACCCTCTGATCTTTTTATTAGTTTTCTACGTGTAAAACTTCTTAGGCTTTTGTTCGCTTTTTAGCCAGTCCTTTGGATAAATAAAAGTGCGGTGGCGACTCGAAAATTCATTGTATGCTTTGCTTATGGTTTAATCGATAAATCATATAGCGACGAATACACCGCTACAGAAAAGTGGCGACTCTGCTGGGGACAAAAAGCACTCCTTGGTGGTATTGCCTACTTTTCACCCTTGTTGTGATATATTGTTATTTGTCATTTGACATATTTTTGTACAATTTGGGATCACTGTATTGATTGTAATGTTTGAATTGCTTGATATACAATTGCGTTTGCTTTGGTGATCTGTGAGATGAGTTCTATACCCGAACTCGAGTGCACTCTAGGATAGGAGAATGACATAGTCCTGTTGACTGGTGTGGAGTATTCCTTAGCCAGTTGACTTGCGAGTCCATTCACTTGGTGGAGGTCATGTTGGATTAATAATGTCACACAAGTTATTTGTGGTTAGGCATTATTCTTTCAATCATGTGCCGCAGAAGCCAAGGACCGTAGTTTACCAAGCCCATCTTGGCCTATTTTTAGGAACGTAGTGCGGAGGTCGTTCAGATGTAAGTTCTGATGCGATTGTTACGCGATACTACACTCATGAGAGTTTCTCTTGAGAATATTCTTGGAATACGAGTATTCGTTCCTCCGATAATATTCGAAAGATGGAACGATGATTATGGGAACCTCTGGTAGAACATGTCTGGCAGGTTTAAACCCTAGTACACTCCCTTTGGGTGGTTCTTAACCGAGACTCCATGCTCGTGACTCTCAACAAACCCGTGATTCGTGGTTGAGTCGTTCAAACATTGTTAATATCAATGGATCCCGGATCAGGTGTAAAACCTAAAATCCACCAAAGCGGCTGGTTGATATTAAGGATGTTCGAGCCGGTTCATGTACCGTTAATATCAATGGAACTTGGGTGTCGATGAGGTGAAAACCTAAATCCACCAAAATGGATGATTGATATTAGGGATACAATGAGCTTTCCCACGACCTTTGTTTGGTGTGACTTGCTTGATCCTTGAGTGTGATTGTTGCATTCATCCGCATCCATATCATCAGATAAAAAGAAAATTTTCAAGGAACTCAAAGGAGTTTATTTGCAAAAAATTTCAAACATGAAAAAACCGGAAAAATTTTTTCACCTGATATGTCTGATGAGATATTCTCATATGTGATCAAATGTTAATATTTCAAAGTTTGCAAATAAAACCCTCGAGTTCCTTTGAAATAAAAACAAGCATATGCATAAACACTTCATGCATCATTTGCATAAGCAGGTGTTTTATTCCGGTCTCCCGTCCTGTGGTCTGACCCTG
The DNA here is from genome assembly GCF_024323335.1 of Lathyrus oleraceus. NCBI lineage: Eukaryota > Viridiplantae > Streptophyta > Magnoliopsida > Fabales > Fabaceae > Lathyrus > Lathyrus oleraceus. Next base: position 485,885,794 of record NC_066584.1, on the reverse strand, counting down.
CGATCTTCATTTATTTTGAAGACGTACTTCGCCGGTACTATACCAGAGTCGATTCTGCCAGATTGATGGATCATCCTGAGCAAGAGCGTTGTGAACTCGAGGAGGATTTTGCCAGACTTAGTACTGTTGATGGATTTATTCCTGGTTAACCAATCCCGGGCTGGCATTGGCTACTGTTCTGGGGCATGTAACGAGCAAGGTTTGTTCCAGAGTGGAGGATTCATCCATGATGATCAACCTGAAGAAGAGGAAGCTGCTGCTATCTTGGAAGAAGACGCAGAAGATGTGAACAATTTTGTCATTCCTGGTGGTGTCTGCCACAATTGGGTCGCTGTAGATGTTCCTACAGTCATCCATAGATCAGAGTAATGGTTCACTTTGTTTAAAACCCTTCTCCCATGCCAAAAGGAGAAGTGATGACATTGTTGGCAAAGCATATATACAATGATGTTTTCATTCAATTAATGCATTGTTAAACATTTGTTTTTCCTTTGTTTTCACTCTTTGCTTTTACATGAAATCAGTGATCACAAAAAACCATAAAAACAAGAATAAAAGCAAACATTTTTCATCTGCATAATGATTTGCTTGTTTAAATTCTAAAGTTTTTTCATTAACCAAAATCATTATGCAGGTTGATCCTAAAACCCATTGAACATAATGATCCAACGCCATCTCCCAATTTTGAATTCCCTGTATTTGAGGCAGAAGAAGATGACGTTGAAGAGATTCCTGATGAGATTACCCGTCTCCTTGAGCACGAAGAGAAGATCATTCAGCCGCATCTCGAAGACTTGGAAACAGTCAACTTGGGGTCTGAGGATTGTGTTCGCCTGGTGAAGATTGGGGCACTTCTTGAAGGGTCTGTCAAGAAAGATTTGATCGGTTTGCTACGAGAATATTCAGATATCTTTGCTTGGTCCTATGAAGACATGCCGGGTTTAGATACAGATATTGTGCAACATTTCCTGCCTTTGAAGCCTGAGTGCGTGCCTGTGAAGCAGAAGCTCAGAAGAACTCATCCAGATATGGCAGTGAAGATCAAAGAGGAAGTTCAGAAGCAAATTGATGCGGGGTTTCTGGTGACTTCGACATATCCTCAATGGGTGGCCAACATTGTGCCTGTTCCTAAGAAGGATGGAAAAGTCCGTATGTGCGTTGATTATAGAGATTTGAATAAGGCTAGTCCGAAAGACGATTTTCTTCTACCACACATTGACATGTTAGTAGATAATACAGCCAAATTCAAAGTCTTTTCCTTTATGGACGGATTTTCCGGATATAATCAAATCAAGATGGCACCAGAGGATATGGAGAAGACAACATTCATCACACCTTGGGGAACATTCTGTTACCGAGTGATGCCCTTAGGTTTGAAGAACGCCGGAGCCACGTATCAACGAGCTATGACTACCTTGTTTCATGACATGATGCACAAGGAGATAGAAGTCTATGTTGATGATATGATTGCCAAGTCCCGAACGGAAGTTGAGCATATTGAGCATTTGTTGAAGCTTTTTCAGCGTTTGAGGAAGTTCAAACTTCGCCTGAATCCGAACAAATGTACATTTGGAGTCCGTTCTGGCAAGTTGTTGGGTTTCATTGTCAGCGAGAAAGGTATTGAGGTTGATCCTGCAAAGGTCAAAGCAATACAAGAGATGCCTGCACCCAAAACTGAGAAGCAAGTCCGAGGTTTTCTTGGCCGCTTGAACTACATTTCCAGATTTATATCCCACATGACTGCCACATGTGCGCCGATATTCAAGCTCCTCCGGAAAGATCAGTCCCATGGTTGGACCGAGGATTGCCAGAATGCTTTCGACAGTATCAAAGATTATCTGTCCGAACCTCCGATCTTGTCTCCGCCTGTGGAAGGAAGACCTCTGATCATGTATTTAACAGTTCTTGAAGACTCGATGGGTTGTGTACTCGGTCAACAAGATGAATCAGGGAAGAAGGAGTTTGCTATATACTACCTCAGTAAGAAGTTTACTGATTGTGAGTCTCGGTACTCTACGCTTGAGAAGACGTGCTGTGCTTTGGCTTGGGCTGCTAAGCGTTTGCGCCAGTACATGATAAATCATACAACTTGGTTGATATCCAGAATGGATCCAATTAAGTATATCTTCGAGAAGCCTGCTTTAACTGGGAGGATTGCCCGTTGGCAGATGTTGTTTACTGAGTATGATATTGAGTATCGAGCTCAGAAAGCTATCAAAGGTAGTATCTTGGCTGACCATTTAGCGCACCAGCCAATTGAAGATCATCAGTTTGTTCAGTATGACTTCCCTGACGAGGAAATTCTGTATTTGAAGATGAAAGATTGCGATGAGCCTACACTTGATGAAGGTCCAGAACCTGGTTCCAGATGGACGATGGTGTTTGATGGCGTTGTTAATCAATATGGAAATGGAATTGGGGCAGTGATCATTACTCCTCAAGGTTCACACATTCCGTTTACAGCAAGGCTAACTTTCAAATGCACAAATAATATGGCGGAGTATGAAGCCTGCATTATGGGACTTGAAGAATGCATGGACTTGAGAATCAAGTATCTTGATGTCTATGGTGATTCGGCCCTGGTTGTCAATCAGATCAAGGGAGAATGGGAGACGAATCAACCTGGTCTCATCCTATATAGAGATTATGCAAGGAGAATTTCAACTTTCTTTACAGAAGTTGAATTTTATCACATTCCTCAAGAGGATAATCGGATGGCAGATGCTCTTGCAACGCTTGCTTCCATGATAGTGGTCAGATGGTGGAATGATGTCCCCAATATTACTGTGATGCGCTTGGACAGACCAGCCCACATATTTGCAATAGAAGACGTGAAAGATGACAAGCCTTGGTATTTTGATATCAAGAATTTCCTCCAGAACCAGGTCTACCCGCCTGGGGCATCTGTGAAAGATAGGAAAACTTTGAGAAGGTTGTCAGGCAGTTTCTACCTCAGTGGTGAAGTGCTATACAAGAGAAATTTCGACATGGTTTTGCTCAGATGCGTGGATAGACACGAAGCAAACCTGTTGATGACTGAGGTCCATGAGGGTTCATTTGGTACTCATTCCAATGGACATGCCATGGCTAAGAAGATGTTGAGAGCAGGCTACTATTGGCTGACAATGGAGTCTGACTGTTGCAAGTATGTGAGGAAATGTCACAAGTGTCAAATTTATGCGGATAAAATTCATATTCCTCCGACACTCCTGAATGTGATTTCATCACCATGGCCTTTCTCTATGTGGGGAATCGACATGATCGGCATGATTGAGCCGAAAGCGTCCAACGGACATCGGTTTATTCTCGTAGCAATTGATTACTTCACCAAATGGGTTGAAGCCGCTTCGTACGCGAATGTAACCAGGCAGGTGGTTGTGAAGTTTATCAAGAACCAGCTGATTTGCCGTTATGGTGTGCCAGAGAGGATCATTACTGATAATGGATCCAATCTGAACAATAAAAAGATGGATGAGTTGTGCGCTGAATTCAAGATTGCACACCATAATTCCTCTCCCTACAGACCCAAGATGAATGGGGCTGTTGAAGCTGCTAATAAGAATATCAAGAAGATTATCCAGAAGATGACTGTCACGTACAAAGATTGGCATGAGATGCTGCCATTTGCTTTGCATGGATATCGCACGTCTGTACGCACTTCAACAGGGGCAACCCCTTTCTCTCTTGTTTATGGCATGGAAGCCGTTCTCCCAGTAGAGGTGGAGATCCCATCAATGCGAGTCTTGATGGAAGCCAAGTTGACTGATGCTGAATGGATTCAGAGTCGTTACGACCAATTGAATTTGATTGAAGAAAAGCGATTAACTGCCATGTGTCATGGTCAGTTATATCAGCAGAGAATGAAGAAAGCATTTGATAAGAAGGTCAAGCCTCGTGTGTTCCGAGAAGGTGACCTCGTGCTCAAGAAAGTTTTGTCTTTCGCGCCCGATTCCAGGGGCAAGTGGACTCCAAACTACGAGGGTCCATATGTTGTTAAGAGAGCCTTTTCAGGCGGAGCTTTGATGCTTACGACAATGGATGGGGAGGATTTCACTCGTCCCGTGAATTCAGATGCAGTCAAGAGATACTTTGCCTAAAAAAAAAAAAGAATATATGCAAATGAAAAAACAGAATAGCTCGCTAAGTTGAAAACCCGAAAGGGCGGCTTAGGCAAAAATGAGCGTCTCGGTGGAGAACCCGCAAGGGTAATTCAGGCAAAAATTAGAGACTTGAAAAAAAAGAAAAATATTTGCATCCCGCTAGATTGAGTACCTCACTCTGGGGCAATCTAGGCAAAAATTAGGGATTTGGCAAGTATCTGCATCCTGACAAGACTTTCTATTCACCAGTCGTCATTTCGTCAGAAGATTCTCGATTCGTCGTTAACTGAAGCTTCAGATACATCGAGATTCAAATTGGTAGAGAAAGGATCATTATGTTCAATGTAGCCCTCTTCCAATATATATCACTGATTTCAAATTTGTACAGATCTATGGGGTCTTGCCATTTGCAGGCTACCATTCCATCAAGTCAATTTGAGCTTTTTATCCAATTATTTACACTCTTATTTGTTTCAATTCAACAAATGTTTTGCATGTTTTAAATTGATAAAATGTCATTGTTTTAAACAAATCAAATTTTTCAAAATTTGCTGTTTTAAACAAAGTGAACATTCACAATATTGAAAGGATACTCAAGAATATCTCGGTGCTCTCCCGAGGGTGGCATGATTTCCAACAGGTAAGACATTTGTTCATACTCCTGGTTTTGGTTGTATCTTCTTTCTTCAGATCTTTGTTGAGGTTGTTCCTCAAACAGAGTTGTTGTTGGGGTTGTTCCCCAGTATAGTCGCAAGCAGAGTGTTGTTGAAGACTTCGTTTTCTCCAGCAGCAGTTTTCCCCAGCACGGGTGTTTTCTTGTAGAAGATTCGGCGGTTGATTGGTGTGTCATCTTGGTGCCCCGTCACTTTCTCCAGTGGGTCGCCTGCCCCAGACTTTATTTGTCTCCTCAGCACAGTCGCGAGTAGAGCTGTTATTGATATCCCCATCGGATTCGCGAGCAGAGTTGTTGTCACTCTTCCCAGTGCAGTTGCCTGCGGAATTGTCTGTTTCCTCAGCACGATCGCTTTCTTTTTAAAGACTTGGTAAGTCAGCGGTTTGATACCCGGTACTTTACCTTTTCCCCGGCGAAGTCGTCTGCGGAATTGTTGTTATCTCTCCATCAGAGTTTTTCTCTTCAGCAGAGCAGGAATTATTTTCCTACTCAATGGTTGATTTGGGTTGATATCCCAGTATTGCATCCATCTTTTCCTCAGCGCAGTCTGCAGAGCGTTTGTTGTGGCAGTTTTTCCTGTTGAATACTCCTTCGATTCCCAGTATGGTAGGATGATGGCTCTAGCATCCCGAGAACGGATTGATTTCCTGACTGTTTGTGATCCCCAGTAGAGTGGCTTATATTGCAGAATCTACTTGTTGTGATCAGTTTGCTGTGTATTCTCCCCAAGTGGAGTGGTTCGTTGCAGAATCTACTTGTTTGATCTGTCCTCCCTCAGTTGGTTTGTTCCCCAAGAGAGTAGCCGACAGTTTTCCCCAGTAGAATTGCTTATGCAGTCAGATTCTATTTGGATGATATCATTCTCCCTCAGTGGGTTGTTCCCCAGTGGAGTTATGTGGAGTTTGCTTCTACAGCAGTTCGTGCTTGTGCAATGCACCTTTTGTTTCTCAGTTGACACTGGGATCCCCTGCAGATATCTTGGGTTTTCTCTTGTTCCCCTACAGATTCGTCTTGGTGGCTGTTTTGCCCGTTGTGACTTTCTATATCCTGATCGGGTTGTTTCCTGATATCTCCGATCCTCTGCTTTTTTTCAGCAGTACCCGCAGATCTTTGCTTTACAGCATATAGATCTCCGCAGATTGGCTCTCCGGCTGTTTTTTCCCCTGGAAGTATAATACCGGATGTTTGATTCCTGAACCTGTTGTGTTAGAATTGTCTGTTTTGACAGCATTCATCAAACATAAATCACGCATATTCATGCATATTCATAAAACATTCAGATATTCATGTCGCATTTCTTGCCATATATCCTTTGTTTGTCATGTCTCCTGCAACGGGTGATATAGATCTCTTTATAGATCTCCCCAAGCAGATGTCGGGTGTTTAAAATCTCTCTATATAGAGTCAGCCCCATAAGCAGAAAATGTATGTTGTCTTTCCTTCTGCAGTTCCCCACTGAGATATATCCTCATGGATGACGGTTTCTTCCGTTTCCTCCCAACACATATATTGGGATGGATTTTCCTATTTGAGTTACATCCTCATTAGGACATGTCTTGATTCAGTCTGTCTTTTCGGATTATTCCCGAACTGGCTATTTGTCAAATGTCTTGTGCTTCCCAGTGGGTTGTTCCCCAGCGGAGTAGTTTTGGGCCTCTACCCTCATACCGGTAGTTATAAGTCCTATTTTTCCTGGCTTTCTTGGCAGAATTTGTGGTTATACACCTTTTCTTCTCCAGCCAGAGTTTTTGGTTTTCTACCTCATACCGGTAGTTGTAAATCCTATTTTCCTGCTCTTCAGCGGTTTGTGGTTTGTTATTAAACCCTATTTTGGTTTCCCGTGCGGATTTGTGATTTGTTCTATCCCCACGCAGAGTTGTTGGTCTTCTACCCCGTATTCGGTAGATGTAAACCCTAATTTTATGGTTATCTCCACCCTTTTGGCCCTCTGCCTACAAACCAGCAGTCGTAAGTCCTACCTTTGCGGTCTTCTGCCTACTACCCGGTAGTTGTAAATCCTTTTCTCACTCCGTTCCTCAGCGGAATGTTGTGGCCCTCTGCCTACAAACCAGCAGTCGTAAGTCCTACCTTTGCGGTCTTCTGCCTACTACCCGGTAGTTGTAAATCCTTTTCTCACTCCGTTCCTCAGCGGAATGTTGTGGCCCTCTGCCTACAAACCAGCAGTCGTAAGTCCTATCTTTGCGGTTTTCCTACCTACGAACCGGTAGTTGTAAACCCCGTTCTCTCCCCTTGCAGAGTTAATTTTGTTGTTCATCCCAACCGATGACAATCCCCCTTGTGGTTATCTTACTTTGCTTGGATAAGTTGCTCAGATAAGCACTTATATCCCCAGCAAATCTTTTGTGGATAATTGCCGGATGCTAGCAATTTTTATCCCCAGCGGGTCCTTTCACCTTTTGTCAGTGATTGTGTTCCCCGGATCATTGATTGTCATCAATGCATCCCAGCGAGTCTTCTTTCATTTACCCCCTTTGTTGGTAATGTTTGTTGCTCCCTTTGATTGGTTATCATTATATACCTAGTTTGGTATCCCGATGCCTTTCTTTTCGGTTGATTTATCCTTTATTAACCTAGTAACCGGTTGTGGATAATCTTCCATGCGAATATATTATTCACGGTCTGCCGGTAATGAATAATGTATCTCATGCACTCTTCAGTCGAAGCCTTTCGTGTTTTCTTTGTTGAGTAAGATTCGTTATTTCCCTTTGCGGAATCGAATATTTCTTTGTTGTCGGATAATTGCCGGATGCTTGCAATTTATCCCTTTGAGTTGTCTTTCGTTTACCCGGATGCTTGGTATCGATTGTCTCTCTCTCTTTGGTTAGTCACCTATTATATACTTCGGTATCTCTGGTGTCTTTTCCTTTCGAGTATATTATTCACGGTCTGCCGGTAATGAATAATATATCTCATGCGCTCTTTAGTTGGAATCCTTTGTTGATTTTCCCCAGCTGAGCAAGATTCGTATTCTTTGTAGAATCGAATATCCATCCTTTAACCAGTTTGTGTTTTGGATGATGTGTGTTTTGGCCTATATACCAATTCACGTTTTCGGTAGATCACCTATTATATACCCAGTAACCGGTATCTCTGGTGTTTCTTACCATGCGAGTTTATTTATCTACGTTTTGACGGCTATAGATAATATATCTCATGCGTTCTTTTGTCGAACACTTTGTTTGTTTCCCCAACTGAGTAAGATTTGCATTCTTTACAGAATCAAATATCCATCCTATAAACAAGTCTGCTGTTCTAGCTTTCTTCAGGATGATGAGTGTTTTGGAACACAAACCAATTCACGATTTCGGATCTTATCCTATAAACAACCTACAACCCGGTTCAGGATAATTTTCCATGCGAGTACATTATCTACGTTTTGACGGCTATAGATAATATATCTCATGCGCTCTTTTGTCGAACACTTTGTTTGTTTCCCCAACTGAGTAAGATTTGCATTCTTTACAGAATCAAATATCCATCCTATAAACAAGTTTGCTTTCGCTCTCTTCAGGATGATGAGTGTTTTGGAACACACACCAATTCACGTCTTTGGTCGGTCACCTATTATATACCTCGGTATCCCTGGTGTCCCTTCCTTTCTGCTCCCTATTATGACCTCGGTCCCCTTGTGGAGTCAGATTTTCCTGAGTTTATGTACCTTTTCCAGGTCTTTCTCAGATGTTTGGTTGATTGATATCTCTCACCCTTATACCGGTCTTAGATATTCATTCTTCCTGAGTTTGTTACCCTTATACCGGTAACACCTCGTTCTTTGGTGCTTCCTCAGTGAAGTTTTCCTTTTGCTTCGCCCCAGGAGTCAGCTTGTGTCTCTCTAATGGATTTATTTCCCTTTGGATTTCTTTTCCCTGGTGTGAGTCCTTCACTCCCCAGTGAGGTCTCCAGTATGATTTCTATTACCCTAATCAGAGTCATGTCCTGTTCACGCTGTATCAGTTTTGTTTATCCCCAACAAGAGTCTTGTTAGAGTCTTTGTTCCTGGTGAGTGTATTACTCCGATGGATCGTCTTTTCTTCTGTGTGAATCATATTCCCCACAGAATTTGTGTCTTTTGCATGCATACATTTGCATCATGAGGTCTCTTAGGGACCAAAATTTGTCTCATTACTGTTATTTAAGCCCATTCTACCGTGTCGAGATGAAGATTTCTAAACTTCACTTCTCCGACTAGAATGACCTTAAATAGGGGCATCTGTAAGACCCCAATTTTGGCCCTAAGATCCCTCATGGCCCATAGCATAGCATACCATGGCCTCAAGGATCATTGCATGCCCTAGCTTCCCTCCTAGTGGGTAGGTCACCTTGTGAGTGTGGTTTCTGATCACCAAGCATGTCTTGCATTTGTATATCATTGCTCTTCATATGTTTACTAACCAAAAAGTACAAAGATATTGTCATTCTAACCATGTTACTTGCAGCTGAAGCAATCATCAGCAATTAGGTCAAAATCAGTCAAAGTCAGTCATTGCAGTGGATGGTGGCCATTCTTGCAGAATTTGGGCACCATGATCAATAATCAAGAGTTCTTATATGTTGTGACATCATTGGGAATCAAGATCTCAAGGAATTAGGGTTTGGAATTCATCAAAAGGTGGTTCAGTCAAGCAAAACCCTAGAAAAGTCAACTGAAGTCAAACTTGGTCAACTGTCCATTTAATCAGTGATTTGATGGTGGGATTTGGTCTGAGAGGTCTCATTCATGTCCATATAAGCTTCATATATCATGTCAAGCATCCACAGTGAAGAAAATAAAGTCAGACAAGAAATTTCCAGAAATAGAAAGTTGACCTGTAATTGGAATTTGCCAAAAATGGAAACTTCTTGATCCTAAACTTACTTCATGATACAAGCTTCAAATGAATTTTTGCCCAACATGAAAGTTGAAGATCTTGTTCTCCCATTTCCAAAAAGTCCAAGAACACTCAATTCCCATGTATGGTTGGCAAGTTATGATCAATTCATTCTCCAAAATTTTTGAACTTCAAAAGGCCATATCTCTCAAACCATTTGGCCAAATTGGGTGGGGTTTTTTGCTACAAGTCACATTTGATCCCCTCTTTCCAAAAATGTAACCATCCTTCACCAAAACATTACAAATCAAAATGGCCTTTTTGAACTTGCATAATTTATTTTCAAGTGAGGGTGAAAAGTGAATTTTCAAAATAACCATTTCCAATCCACTTTGCCATTTGAATAAGGTCTGGAATGATATTTGTGACATGTTACAAAGCCCATTTCGTGCAGACTTACACCCCATTACCAACTTGGTTGAATTTTAGCAAATTACCAAAACACTTCATTTAAGTTAATCATGATTAACATTCCATTAGCCAACACAAAACAGAAGTATATATGTTCATTTTCTGCAAAATCAAACCCTAGCAGCCACAATTACAAGACAGAAAAACCATTCTCTCAAAAACCTCATTTCTTCATCTTTGAATTTCTGCTGGAAAAAACTCAAAACACTCGAGCTGGCTCTTGTTGCTTTATCATCTACCATCAATCTTGAGCTCATTTCAAGCCTTAAACACCAGCTGTAACAGCATTTTCATGGACTGTTTTTCCAAGCTCCATCCATGGCAAATGTCGAGCTGAGCTATTTCAAGGATTCCTGAGCCACGTTACCTTAACCATTCATCATCTGGAGCTTGAAGCTTCACCTGTTTCGAGTATTTGAAGCCAAACAACATCAGAATCACAGCTGCTCTTCATTTTTGGTAAGTTTTCGACTCTCACTATTTGCTAAACCATGCTATGCCTGATGTAGATCTTTTCTTGCTGGTCATTATGAGCTTTGAGTCATTAAGTTTGGTTGCATGTTGAGTGAATAATCTAATTTTAAAGTTTCATGTCCAAACTTGTTTTTGCTTAGTTCTCATATGTTAGCTCGAGTTATTGTGAATGGTTGTTGGATTCCAGATTTACATGGCTTGATGATTAGTTTGGTATAATCAATTTCCATTTCTGGGCGAAAAATTATTGTTCGATTGCTGAAGATGATGAGGGTTTACTGTAGAAACCTTAGTTCCTCGTGTTTTTTCCCAGAATTTGTTTTCCTGCGTGTTTTGCATGAGATATTCACTATTCCATTGCCATGTACAATGACCGAGCCCCACGCAGGATAAGCTGTGCGCTGCGTTTTGCTTAAGTTCCCAGTTATTACAAGTTTGCCACCATCCGTGCCATGTGACTTATTAACTCATGTTATGTTTCAATGTTTATTTCAATTTGATACATCATTTTGTAAAATTCATAACATCATCATTTTAAATCCAAAATTCATGGGAATTTTTGCATTGTGTTCATCTGGATCTCTATTATTTTACCATGATTTTTCCTGATTTTTTGGATGAGTGGATTTTTTATTATGCTAGGGTTTGTGACATGTATCCATTGTTTGTACCTTTTGCCAAATCAATTGTGAAATGATGATGCATTATCCAATGGCCCTGAAATTTTTTGTGCATAAACTAGACACATTCATGGTGATTTTGGTTTAGAGTTTGTGAATTTATCTTATCTGGTTTGTGAGTTATGATTTTTTGAATTAGGGTGTGACAATGTGTGTCACACCATTGATGTGCAACTTCATGATTTTTGATGCCATGCTTCCTAAACTCCAATTGATTTGAATTTTTGCATGAATGTACTTGTGGATGTCTAGTTTACATGTGATTTTTCTTGGAATTATTTGTGGCATTTCCTAATTGTTTGAGATTTTTATCCCCTGTTTGGTCATATGTTGACTTTTTGTGACACATGTTCCCATTTCATTTGTGAAATTCTCATACTTTATTGGATGAATTTGAAATTTGACACATGTTCCCATTTCATTTGAGATTTTTATCCCCTGTTTTCTCATATGTTGTCACTGATTTATGAATTTTTGAAGTTGGTACATGTTTGGGTGACTTCTTTGAGCATGCTTAAACTTGCTTTGACTTTCTGATTTTCATTGACCAACTTCCCTTGATCCAAATGAGCTGAAATTTTATATGCATGTCATGTTATGGATTGTGATTGATCATGAATTATTTGATAATTTTTTGAATTGATTATGATTGGTTGTGAGTTAAGTCTTGCTGTTGACTTCTATGAGCTTTCATTTTCCATGCTTTGACTTCTTTTGCTTATGAAATCATGATGATGAATGATATGAATGTGGGACCAATTGAGTTTGCTTCTTTATTGTTTTAACTTGATTTTGATTGAGTATCACATGCTGTTTTGACTTTCTCATCCTCTTTTGACCCTAGGCTTGTCCTAGTGGTCCTGTTGCTTATGTTTGAGTTCATGTTTTCAGGTTAAGCAACAAATGCTCCAAAGAGATCATACAAATTTGATTAAGCTTGATTGTTTATCATGAGCTAACCTCTTTGTTTTGTAGGTGGCTTGGCTCACAAGCATTGAGTCTTGTGCATTGCACATTTATCTGATTGTTTTGACTGTTAATCCTTACCTCCTTTTGCTTTAACTTTTGAATTGTGTACTGATTCTGTTTGACTATTTCAGGTACCATTAGTTGCTTAGTTCTTTGAACTTGCTTTGCTTTGCTTTATAGCAATTTGCATTGAGGTATAATCCCTTTTCTTCATGTAGTCTGGAAGACCTGGCCTGTTACTTGGCCAGGCAACTGTCTGAAGTCCTCCTTAAGAGGCAATGCTTGTGTGTGTTTACTTTTGTCCCAAGCAGGAAAAGTCCTTTAAATAAGGCAATTGGTAGATCAAAGAGATAAGCAACCTATCTCCTACTATTCTGTGAGTCTTCTCCTTGCTCCCATTACATGGTTGTAGCATTGAGATCCAAACCCAAGATCTATAGAGTCTAATATGTGGAGAGAGTTCCTACTTTCTGAACTCCCACACCTTATGATGTTCAAATGCTCTCCCTGACCAGGGATAAGAGCAATGAGGCACACCCCTCATATCCTTTCATCTGCTTCACCTTAGCCCCTCAATGGCAAGGTTAAGAGCACCCTTTCAACCTATTCCAGTTGGCTTCAATGCCTAACCCTTTGTATGAGCCTCATTGTGTGGTTATAGTGTGTGCTGATTGACTTCATTGATTGATTGTTGTTTCATATGCACATGTTTGCTTGCATGCTTTATGCATTTCATCATCATTAATTGCTCATTAGTGCATGATCATCTCATTTGTCTTTGTGACATATCTTTGTTGTTTTCCCATTGAGGACAATTGTAAGACCATCCATTGGCCATTGCTCCTAGGATATGGAAGTGAGTATAAGACCATTTCATTGGCCACTCATCTTATTTTTGCTTGATGCATTTGTCTGATTGTATGTGAGGATGCAATTATAAGTCCCTGTAAGTTGGCATTTGCTTTCCTATGATCATATGTTTCATTGTTTGGTTGTATGTGAGGATACAATTGTAAGTCCCTGCAAGTTGGCATTTGTATTCCTAGGACCATACTGTGGAGGTTAGAGTAAGCCCAGATAGATTGGCATCTGACATCCATGTTTTGCTTTTGTTTGTTTATGTGAGGATGCAATTGTAAGTCCCTGCAAGTTGGCCTTTGCTTTCCCATGATCATATGTTGGATATTGGTATAAGCCCAGACAGATTGGCATCCGGTATCCAAGTTTCATTTCGTTAGGAGATTAGTATAAGTCCATTGAGTGGCCTCTGATATCCCGTTCTATTTTAGGAGATTGGTGTAAATCCATCTATTGGTATCCCGTATCCGCTTTTGTTTGTGAGATTGGAGTAAGACCATTGAGTGGCATCCGGTATCACTTGTTTGCTTATTTTGTTATTGCTCATTGCCCATTCCAAAGGACACACTTGAATCATCTTCTATATGATTTCAAGAGGTGAACCTTCTAAGAAGTTTTACAATCCATCTTCATCCATTCATCCTCATTACGTCCTAAACCTTTTCACACATTACTTTTAAACTTGACATAGATATTGTGCAAACATCTTCATGTTTTTCAAACTAAAAACCTGGACCCCAAGTCCTTGACTTTTTTTTCAAACTCCATTTCATAATACTTCTTTTGAATCGATCTTAATCATACTTTGACCCTACTTTCATAATCACAATCAATTAACTTCACCCATTCAATTGTTTTGGCTTTGTCCATTGTTAATCTTTTCATACATTAGCCATAGGTTTCAATTATCATTGTGGTTGATGTAAATCTTACCCTATCCTTAGTGAGTCGACTATAAGACTTCTGTACTGAAAACAGGGTTAACCCCTCTAGTACGTCGAAGCTATCCTCGCATGGTGGATGTTGGTCTTGGTCGAGTTTTCTCCCATTGATAATGAAGAGCCTCAGTGCTTGTGTTTAAAATTGAATCCACTAACTTTTGGAAATCTTTTAGCCGAACTACGGCGTTTTGATCCTTACCTTTGATGGAAGGTACGTAGGCAACGGGTTCATCGGTTCGAACACAAAAATGACTAACTTGTACATTCTTTTCTCATCATCCCAATCATGTTTGCACAATGTTTATGTCATAACAAATAACAACTTTATACAACAAGTGTGAAAAGGGCTCCCTAGGAGTACCTAGGACGTAGTGGGTGCCTAACACCTTCCCATTGCGTAATTTACCCCTTACCCAGACCCTTTGATCTTTTTATTAGTTTTCTACGTGTAAAACTTCTTAGGCTTTTGTTCGCTTTTTAGCCATTCCTTTGGATAAATAAAAGTGCGGTGGCGACTCGAAAATTCATTGTATGCTTTGCTTATGGTTTAATCGATAAATCATATAGCGACGAATACACCGCTACACCATCGAGTACGACGGATGCGTAGGGGTGCTAATACCTTCCCTTCGCATAACCGACTCCCGATCCTAGCTATCTCTGGTCGTAAGACCATTTCCTTTCCAGGTTTACTTCGAGCGTTTCCTTTCCCTCCTTTGGGATAAATAACGCACGGTGGCGGCTCTGTGCCTTTTCCCGCCAGTTTTTCGCGTAGTGCGACAGCTGGCGACTCTGCTGGGGATAAAGAGAAGTTGACCTCTTGCTAGTCCATCTTCCCTAAGCGAGTCAATCCTGGCGCTCTCTAGGATAGTTTTGGTTGCTTTTGCTGCTTTATTTATTGCATTCATTATTATGCTGTGATTGTATATACTTGCATATATGTTTGCATGCATCATATTATCATTGTGCTGGCTGTGTATCTGTTTCTCTATGGGGTGGGAGTTACAAGAGGTAAAAGGCCCAATACCCAGGCTATGAGTGAACTTTAGGACACCTAGGAATAGATTGGTTCATGGGAAGCGAGTGGTATGGCGCCACTTAGCGGAACATGATATCACGAGCAGTTCAGATTCTGATGGGGTATTATCGTTGCATACATCTGGTGTGCATATGATGATATTTTTGAAAGGATCGTTTATCCTGCGTTTCTCTTGACCTTACCCTGGCCTAGATGACACCCGTGAGTGGGGAGGGATTGAATCCTTTGCAGGTACTGATGGTGACTATGGTTCAGATGGATTTATGGGTCTTTATTGCTGAGACGCTGGAGTTCTGTCCGTGATATCTATCAGCGGGTTCCGTTTATTTCGGATCCCCGGGTCGAATTTGAGGATACTTGTTCAGAGGATCTGGTTGTCATCCATTCAGTGGATGTCCTCTGATGATAGTGATATCCCCCGGTTCCGTTTATTTCGGAACTCCCCAAGTTGGATTTAGGGTTACTTGGTTCCTCAGATAATTGAAATCAGTTCAGAGACCGGTCCAGTACAGTTGATCTTCAGATGACTTGGAGGATGCACAGTGACTTGCATTCATGCAGCTGCATCATTCCCATTTTGCATTCATCTGCATCCAACCCATGTCTATCCGTACTCAGGGTCCATTTTTGATTGAGATTCTGGTTGAGAGACATCCTGATGTCAGAATGTAATTGTTGAATTATTATCCGTCTCGATGAAGCCAGAATCAAAGGACCGAATGTTCCTAGTACGGATAGACATTGCATGTGTGAGTTATATTAACCTGTTTTCTGTTTTGTAGGTGTCAGTATCTAACCAGGTGCACATGGCTCTTCCTCTCAGATATCCTGCCAGGCGCAACAAATCCAAGCTGATGGATCCATCCAACGCCGACATTCTCGAATTGAAAGAGATGATGAGGGAGTTGTTCAATGTCGTGCAAGGGCTCGCCTTGGGGCAGAAAGCAATCGCTGAGAGGGTAGAGAGGATTGAAAATTGGTTGATAATGGAGAAAATTCAGGGAAATGCTCCGTCGTCCGAAGTAAAGAAGCCCTATAGCAATAGTCAGCACAAGAAGGAAGTTGGATCCAGTGGTGTGCATACCAGAAAGGAACATGGTAAGGAGCGTTACCACCCGTATGCTGCTACAGTAATGACTCCTGTTGGTAATCCATCTGTACAAAAGCAACAACAGCCACCTCAACAGAGAGCACAGAAAACTGGGTGCCAAGTGAAGAAGGGGACGACGGATCGTCAGTTTAATAAGCCACCTGTGACTTATACCCTTCTGTTTAAAAGGTTGAGGGATCTCGGGTTAGTTCAGCCGAGAATATTGGTTCCTGTAGAACTGCATCGGAGGCCTGCAAATTATGATGAGAACGCCAGGTGTGAGTTCCATTCTAGGGCACCCGGACATAACATTGAGGGGTGTAGAGCTTTTAAGCATGTCGTCCAAGATATGGTGGATTCTGAAGCCATCGATTTTGCACCGACGCCAAATGTTGATGCTGACCCCGTGCCAATGCATGGTCCTGTGGGGGTGAACATGGTGTCGAAGGACAAAAGAAAAATGGAGGTGAAAGATGCGAATCAGTTAAAAACTCTAATGGCTGTGGTCCAGAGGCATCTGATGAAGAGTGGAGCTTTCCCTGGTGGTGATAATTGTTGTGCGGCTGTCGCTACAAATGGGTGTGTAATGGTGAGGGAAACAACTCATAGAATGACGGAGGTGGAAATGGACGATGAAAAATGTGAAACACCGAGTCAGGCAGTTGAAACCGTCAAGGTGGAGAAGGCCATTTGTGCTGAGAAAGAGAAGAAGTTGTCCATTTCTTCTTACAAGCTGGCCATGGAGGTGGTGAAGAACGGAGAAGCCCTAGGCTAGGGAAAGATCATAGACATTATGGTAAAAGCAGATATGTTCGGGGTTGGCTATCAGCCAGACCAAGACTCGTCTGGGAAAAATAGAAGACGTCGTCAACCGTTCCCGTTCATCAGTGCTGGAATGTTGGATCCAGGTCACGCCAGTACAGTAGGTGGAGAGATTGACAGTGACTGCAAGCTGGACTCGTGGATAAAATCGTGCGTACCAGGGAACTGGAAGGCCTCAAAGATCATCACTGTCACTCATCATGAAGAGTAACATTTCTGTTTTTCAATTCTGTTTTCATGAAAGCCATACGTTTTTCCCGAAACATAATGGTTCATTGTAAGGGCCACCTATTGTGTTTCATTTTGCAACATTTGGCATCATTAATAAATGGATGTTTTTGTATTAAAAGCGGTGTTCCATGTTTTTCATTTATTTTTGCAGTTTAAATAAATAAAAATGGTAGTGTTTGTTTTCATTTTCTTTCCTTTTGATTTGTCTTGTTCCGACCTCAAAAGTGACTATCCTCCTGATCTCATTGATAACAATTCGGTTACACCTTTGTATGACTTCGAAAATCCGATCTATCATGCCGAAGAAGAAGGCGAAGAAGATTGTGATCTGCTGGAATTAGCCAGGTTGTTGAAACAAGAGGAGAAGGTGATTCAACCGCGTGAGGAACAGGTCAAGATTGTTAATCCAGGCACCGAGGAGGTCAGAAAGGAAGTGAAAATTGGGGCCGCTTCAGAGGCAAATGTCAAGAGCAGAGTGGTAGCCCTGTTGAAAGAGCATGTTGATATCTTCTCCTGGTCGTATCAAGATATGCCATGGTTGGATACCGATGTTGTTGTGCACTTGTGCACAAGCTATCATTAAGTGCAGACTGTCCTCCAGCGAAACAAATGTCGGTGTTGAAAAAGGATGAGAAGGTGAGGGTGTGTGTGGACTACTGAGAGGTGAACAGAGCTAGTTCGAAAGAGGAATTCCCAATACCTCACATTGATGTATTGGTTGATAGTACAGCTCAATTCTCGGTGTTTGCCTTCATTGATGGTTTTTCTGTCTATAATCAAGTTGAAATGTCGCCAGATGTCATGGAGAAAACAATGTTCATCACACCGTGGGGCACCTTTTGTTGTAAGGTGTGGCCATCCGGTCTGCAGAATGCCGGTGCCACGTCTCAGAGAGCTATGGTGACTTTGTTTCATGATATGATTCATCATGAAATTGAATGCTATGTTAATGACATGATAGCAAAGTCCCAAACAGAAGAGGGACATCCGGTATACACACCAAGTTGTTTGATCGGTTGAAACAGTTCAAACGGAGGTTGAATACAAATAAGTGCACTTTCAGGGTGCGGTCCGGTAAGTTGTTGGGGCTTATTGTGAGCGAAAAGGGAATCGAGGTCGATCCTGCTGAAAAAAAGGGAAAAAAAGAAAGAAATAGTAATACAAGAAATGCCTGAACCAAGAACAGAAAAAGAGGTTCGTGGTTTTTTAGATAGATTGAACTGCATTTCACGGTTCATATCTCATCTAACAGCCACGTGTGAACCCATATTCAAGCTGTTGAAAAGAAAAGATCAAACGGTCAGGTGAAATAATGATTGCCAAGGGGCATTGAAAAATAAAAGAATATTTGCAGGATGGATCTGATCAAGTATAAAATTGAGAAGCCAGCATTGACGGACGGGTTGCGAGAGGGCAAATGACTTTAACTTATTTTGATATTCAGTATACCTCTCAGAGAGCAATCAAGGAGAGTGTATCGTCTGATTACCTCGCCCAATAACCCATTGAGGATTATCAACTGATGAAGTTTGTATTCCCTGATGAGGACATCACGGTTCTCAAATCGAAAGATTGTGAGGAACCGATCCCGGAGGAGGGGCCTGACCCTGAATCCGAACGGATTCTGATGTTTGATGGGGTCGTTAGCGTGAATGGAAGCAGAGTTGGTGTTGCTTTGGTTACGCCAAAGGGTTCCCACGTTCCTTTTGTTGCCCGGATAGAATTTGAATGCACCAACAATGGTGGTTGAATACGAAGCTTATATCCTGGGTACCGATCTTCGTTGCGTACATCTACTGGGGCAACGCCTTTCTCACTCGTGTATGGGATAGAAGTGGTATTACTCGTTGAGGCCCAGATCTCAGAGTCCTGATGGATGGCAAATTTGAAAAGGCGGAATAGATAAGGACTCGGTGTGAAGAGTTGAGCCTAATTGAGGAAAAGAGGCTAACAGTTATTTGTCGTGGGCAGTTGTACCAGCAACGAGCGTGCTTTGGACCAAAAAGTGCGACCTCGTGCGTATCATGTGGGAGACGTGGTGTTGAAAAGGATCCTTCCTCCTCAGAACGATCGTAGGGGCAAGTGGGCACCCAATCATGAATGCCCATTCGTGGTCAAGAAGGTCTTCTCTGGCAGAGCCTTGTTGTTGACGACCATGGATGGTGAGGATTTTCTATCCCTTGTGAATGCGGACGCAGTTAAAAGATACTTCGTAAAAAGAGACCCGCTGGACGAAAAGAATAAAATAGTCCAGGCAAAAAAGGGCATCCCGGCGAACCAAAATAAAAATGAGAAAAGGTTCGGGCAAAAATTAGGGATAAAGAAAAGAATATGTACACCCGGTAAGTCGAAGACCCGCAAGGGCGGCTTAGGAAAAAATGGGTATCCCGATGGATTGAAAACCCGAAAGGGCAGTCCTAGCAAAAGAGGGAAGAAAACGAACAATTGCGTCCAGCATGATCGTTTGTACTTTGGTTGAGACATCTGGATAATCTCCGGCAGAGATCGGTCGACAGAGTCTTGTTCAAAAGGCAGAAAGTGCGGAGAGTCTTGAGGACATATGGGGTGTAACCGAGTTGGAACTCGACGAGATCACGGTTCTCACATTGCCATTAGGGTAGATTTTTCATTTTGTGCGCAATTACCTCTTTTCAGGGATTGCTTCCTTTGTGTTGTTCAGTTACGAGCCACTTTTGGTTCAGTCAATAAAATGCATGTTCAGTCAAATAATTTTGTTTTTGTTTTCATTACCGCTTTGATTGCAAAAACATCCGTTTATTTTGATAAAGAATCTTTGCATTCTTAGACATAGAGGTCCCTTCCGATGCATGCTTATAAGATTGAAAATGTGAAATCTTATTCGGAAGCCTGATTGACCTAGATGTTGAAATTTTGGCACGCCTGGGGCACGTTTTTATCTGACGATCTCTTTTGCAGGTGCTGTTGATTTATTTTCACTCACTTACAGGTTGTGATATGAAGCCTTCTGACAAGAGATCCCCGCAGAGTCCAATCAGGGACAAGGGATAGAAGAATGGTGAAAAGACGGCGAAAGACAGACGACGATCCTAGAGGGTAATCAAGAAGACTCTTCCAAGTCTGAGGACTGGAGAGTTGGCCCTGGTCTGAGGAGATCGATTGTCTCGAAGTAAAAAAGAAGCCGAGAATGCAAAGTGACGAATTAGAAGAGACCAGATGAGTCTGGGAGCTCTCAAAAGTGGAAAATTGACACCATGGTGGGATGCTGAACACCAGTGTTCGACGAGTCGATGGGCGTGCCATGTGAAATAGGTTGTATCTCCCCAGTGAGTCCGAGATCAGTGTTTCCTCAACAGCCATGCCTGAAGGTTGCCATATCCCCGGCAGAGGTGTCTGTGGGTAGATTGTTCCTCAGCAGCCACGTCTGAAGTGCTGTAATCCCCAGCAGGGTTGCGTTTGCAGTTCCCCCAACCAGGTCTGGAGTTTGCCGTAATCCCAGCAGGGTCAAGAAGAGTATTTCCCCAGCAAGTCTGAGGAGTGTCAGATCCCCAGCCATGTCTGAAGTGTGCTGCAATCCCCAGCGAAGTCCCAAAGCGGATCGGGTTCAGTGGAGGTCGTCCCCAACAAGGGTTGTCCTTTCCGCAGCAGCAGTGCTATTTCCCAGCAGGGTGGAGATGGGAGTGACCTCAAGTTCCTCAGCAGAGTGCCTCGAGCTCCCCAATGTTGTCCCTAGAGGGGGCATTTGTTTTATGCATTCATCATTTAGAAAAGCATAGCATATTGCATCATTAATTGCGTAGCATTTCCATGGTTATGAAGCATTACGCTAAAAAAAAACTCACGCATCAGCATTGCAAGCATAAGCTAAACCCAAGCCGTGCTTACCATCCGAGAATGGGTTTTGCCGGTCGGTGAAGATGTTGCTTTGAAGAGTTTAGTATCGCGACATCGGGTCATTTGGGTCGATTTCAGAATTGGGTTCCCCAGCAGGGTAGAGAGGTTGGTGTTTTCCCAACAGTTGACTCCCTAGTTGAGTTGGTTTCTTTGCCATTCTGAGAATGTCCGATCAGCAAGTATCCCCAACAGTCTTCCCCACAGGGTTGGAAGATCGAATCAGAATAATATGCTCAGCAACGTGGTCACTTGCTTTCCCAGCCGGAGTTTTTCTCCCTTTGCATCTTGCAAGCTTGGATCGTATCCCCAGCAGAGGTGGACCATTTTGCAACATCTGTATGGCGCATTTGCAGCAGTTGCTCTTGGTAGAATTCAGGATTGGTAACCCCCAGAAAGGTTTATTTCCTCACCCGTCCACGAAAGGAAAGCGTGACTCCCTAGAGTAGTCCCCGGCGAGTGTCTGGCCTTGTCTTGACATATGTAGATGTCATCCTTGTGATACCAGTGGGTGTCGTGTTGATCCCCGTGTGGGTCTCCTTTCTTTTGGGGTCAGTAGACATCATCTTCCGATGTCCGTAACATCGAGTCTCTTCCCATTCGTCGTTTGGTGTCTGGTCGTGGTTTCTCTTCCCATTCATCATCTTTCGATGTATGGTCGTGGTTTCTTTCTCCCATTCATCCGTTGATGGCTGGTTGAGTTCTCTTCCCATTCGTCCGTTGGCGTCTGGTCGTGGTTTCTTTCTCCCATTCATCCGTTGATGGCTGGTTGAGTTCTCTTCCCATTCGTCCGTTGGCGTCTGGTCGTGGTTTCTTTCTCCCATTCATCCGTTGATGTCTGGTTGAGTCTTTCCCATTCGTCCGTTGGCGTCTGGTCGTGGTTTCTCTTCCCATTCATCGTCTTTCGATGTCTGGTTGAGTCTTTCCCATTCGTCCGTTGGCGTCTGATCGTGGTTTCTCTTTCTCCCATTCATCCGTTGATGTCTGGTTGAGTCTTTCCCATTCGTCCGTTGGCGTCTGGTCGTGGTTTCTCTTTCTCCCATTCATCCGTTGATGTCTGGTTGAGTCTTTCCCATTCGTCTGTTGATGTTTGGTCATGGTTTCTCTTCCCATTCATCATCTGTCGATGTCTGGTTGTGGTTTCTTTATCCCATTCGTCTGTTGGCGTCTGGTCGTGGTTTTTCCTCCCATTCATCCATTGATGTCTGGTTGAGTTTTTCTTCCCATTCGTCCGTTGGCGTCTGGTCGTGGATTCTCCTCCCATTCATCCGTTGATGTCTAGTTGAGTTTTTCTTCCCATTCGTCCGTTGGCGTCTGGTCGTGGTTTCTCTTTCTCCCATTCATCCGTTGATGTCTGGTTGAGTTTTCTTCCCATTCGTCCGTTGGCGTCTGGTCGTGGTTTCTCTTTCTCCCATTCATCCGTTGATGTCTGGTCGAGTTCGTCCCATTCGTCCGTTGGCGTCTGATCGTGGTTTCTTTCTCCCATTCATCCGTTGATGTCTGGTTGAGTGTTCCCCATTCGTCCGTTGACGTCTGGTTGTGTATCTTTTTCCCAGTCATCGGTAAATGTCTGGTCGTCCTTTGTTGGTGTCGGTAAACATCATCTTTCGATGTCGGTAAACGTCGAGTTTTTTCCCATTCGTCCGATGAAGTCTGGTTGCGTATCCTTTTTTCCAGTCATCGGTAAATGTCTGGTCATCCCTTCTTTGGTGTCGTTAAACACCATCTTTCGGTGTCGGTAAACATCGAATTCATTCCCAGTCATCGGTAAATGTCTGGTCATGTATCTTTTCAAAATCCCCAGTAGAGTCGTCGGTAAACGTCTTGTCTGGTTCCAGTTGTAAACATCTTTTCCTCCCTAGTCGAAGCCGCCATCGGTAAATGGCCTCGCTTTCCTTGGTATCAGTGTATATCAAGTCGACTGTTTCACAGCCGCCATCGGTAAATGGCCCCGCTTTCCTTGATATCAGTGTATATCAAGTCGACTGTTCCACAAGCCGCCATCGGTAAATAGCCTCGCTTTCCTTGATATCCGCGTATATCAAGTCGACTGTTTGTTTTTGTTCATCCCCTGCAGAGTGCAAGATTCTACGGTTCTTTCGGTATTCAATCCCTGATTACCTTGAAGGTCTGATAGCCGTTGCTCTCATCCGTTCAGGTTCCCAGTTGATTGAATAGGGGCAGCTGTAGCACCTCAAATTTGCACCCCCACTCATTCATTCATTTCATTTTTAGGTCATTGACATTACATTAACATTGCATAGTACATTGCATCTCATCAATCAAGACTGGCATCAAGAGGATTCATCTGTGCAAGACACCAAGAATTTCCTTGAAAAGAAGCCACATGAGTATTCTAGAGAGCTTACATGAACCAAGGTTCATTTTGAAGCAATTTGACCAAGTGTTAGAGGCTCAAAAGTCATCAGTACATGTCCAAGTCATCTGGGCCCCATAAAAGTCAACTGCAAGTCAACTGAGGGCTAGGAGGGGGAGAAATGGTTTGAGACACTTCATTTATGTCTAAAAGAGGTTTATTCATCATGTCAAATATCTACCTTGAAGATTTTGAAGCCAGATCAAAAGTTTCCCAAAATGGAAAGTGACCTATAATTTCAAGTTTCCAAAAATGGCAAGTTTTTGGACCACTTTCAACTTGACTTTCCAACATCAAAGAAGCTTCAAATGAAATTTTGCCCAACATTAAAGTTGAAGATCTTTCTCTGCCATTTCCATAAAAGTCCAAGATCATGAGCATCTGATGAATGGTTGAGAAGATATGATCAAATCATTGCCAAGTGTGCATGGAACTTCAACAAGCCATAACTTTTGATCTAAAACTCCAAATCGAGTGCCTCTTTTTGCATAATGCTTGTCATGACTCATATTTTCCAAATCCATTAAGGCATTGCATGAAATTTCATCACATGACCGTTTGCTCATTCATGCTCATTTTGGAGGGAAAATCATGAATTTGAATTTGGGGAATCATATGAGTTTTTTAACCATTCTATCATGTTCATAAGATGATTTTAAGTGTAATTCCATGCATGGGGTGAAAAATCAATTTTGCACTACACCTCATTTTTTCATTTAAATCTCATTAGTCAAGCCTAATTGTCATTAGCATGGTAATTAACACATCATATAAAAGGATAATCCTAACAGAATTTCTCACAATTCATCATTCTAGATCTAGATTCAAACTTTCCCTCCAAAATTTCTCTCCACCATAATTCAAATTTGTTCCACATAACACCTTGATTTTCTTGCATATTTATGTTCTCTGATCATCATTTAGCATAGATCCAGCCTTGATTTGCAGAGTTTGGTGAAGAATTAAGCACATGAAGCTCAAGAACATGATAATGAAGATTCAAATCTGAGCTAGATCCAAGCCATCTCAAGCTTTAATTTCAACTTCAGGCTTCATAACAAGGTTGCTAGAGCTGATCTACACACTTGCAAGGCCTTGAACACGCTGCTGCCATTGATTGAGCTTCAAGAGGTGTGATTTTCGAGTCTCTTAATTCATGATTCTATGCATATAATCTCGTAGTTCTTTGCTTGTTGATCACACTGATGTAAATTTCGTGGAATTGGGTTGAGAAATGACTAAGTTATGGTGAATTAAAGTTTGATGTTGAAAAATGTTCTTCTTCGATTTGCCTGATTTATGAAGAATTAGGCAAAAATAATAGTGGATTTGGATTGTGCATGTCATGAGCTTTCATTTGGTATACCTATTTGCAAAATCTGAAAAAAAAATGTTGAAGGTTACTGTTCATCCACCGTCTTCATGAAGAAGACGGTGGTTTCCACCGTAGGACCGCCGCGCATGAACAGCTAGGGTTCGCTCTGGTTCGTTCCTCCATTAACACTGTAGAAGCACCTTTCATGCTTAGGTCGTGTGTTCGAGTCCTTCGTGTAGCGCTTCTTTTGTTTTAATTCATTTTGACCTGGCGCTTGCATGGCACACCGTTGACACTTCTATTGGTTCAGTTTTCTTTGACTGCTCCACTAAAGCTTGACCAAGTGATGTAGCTTGCCACATTAATAAATGAAACTATGTGTTTTGAGACACGCTTCCTTGAGCCTGGCCACGCCTGTTCGAACCTGCCTGATAGCATTTCCTATTTCCAATTCATTTCAACATTATTTTCCATGCTTTTCAATTTTTATTTCATTTTAGGCATGCTCATTCAAAAAATCATAAAAAATAGCTTGATAATCCAAATAATTCCAGATTTTTTCTACATGATCCTTGAAGTGTCTATTATTTTATGGTGTTGATTTTATGATTTTACCATGTTTGGATTTTTAATTGTGTTGAATTGTTTGAACATGTATGCAAAATGTACCATGCTTCATTCATCCTATTGTGAAATGCTCAATTCTTGTCCAATTGCCATGAAATTTTATATGTTGATTCCTAACATGTTGTAGGATGCTTGAGATTTTATTTGGCATTTTTAGCATTTTCCTTCTCTGTTTGGGACATATGATTGTAGGGTGTGATAATGTGTGTCACACAATTTGATGTCATACTTGTGCATTTTCATTTCCAAGTCAATTGAGTCCTGTTGATCCTGATATTTGGCATGATGATTGTACTTTACATGTTGTGTGCACATAAAATTTTCCAGAATTGTTTGAGTCATTTCAGTTTTAATATGGAATTTTGATTCTTGATGACCAATTATGTGCCTTGAAATTGCCTTTGCCATAGCTTGCTCATGTGGTGACTTTTCTTAATGCTTTTGACTTGGTCCTTTTTAGGACATGTTCATGATTGAATAAATGTGCTCTATGTTGGATATTGGTTGCTGTTTTGACTTTTTGCATTACCTTTGACCCTAGCCTTGGTGCTAGTGGTTTGTACTCATCTTTTGAGTTGTGCATTTCAGGTTCAAGCTTCTAGTCTTGATGGTTTATGTGGATTTCATGAATTGAGATGCAAACTTCTTTGTCCACTAACCTTTTTGGTGTTGTAGGTCTTTTGGTGACGGACTCACTTGAATGAGTGCCTTTTAATGCTTGACTTGTATGCCTATTGAGTTGTAACACTGTGATCGACTGATTGGTTGTTTGTCTGAACATAGTACTGATTGTTTAGCTTTTCTCACAGGTACTTTAGTATCTCTAACTCACTGCTTGAGTTGCTTTGCTTTGCTTGTGGTTGGCATACCACTTAGGTAATCCCTTTAACTCCATGTAGTCTAGAAGCCCTGTCGTTTATGTTTGGCAGGCATTTGGCTGAAATCCTCCTTAAGAGGCAATGACTGTGTTTGTTTACTTATCGTGCCATGTACTTCAAGTCCTCCTAAGTGAAGAGGCAATTGGCAGATAGAAGGGATGTGCAATCCATCCCCTACTATTCAGTTGAGTCTTTCATCTTGCTTGCACTATGTGCTGATGCATTTTGAATAAACACCCAAGATCCTTTGTATATAGAGTCAGTCAAGTGGAGTAGAGTCTCACATTCTGGACTCCCACGTTTTCATTGTTTATCGAGGTTGATATGACCCCTTGACTAAAGCCTTACCCTTGATGTTTGAGCCCTTTGTTGGTGTGTTTACTTCATGTTGTATGTGTTTGTGTGATGCGATTGTATCCCCATAGGATTGCTAGACTTCGCATAGTCTCGTTTACATGTCAATTAAGGTAGCCCGGTTCCTTCGTCTAGGACTTCCTTTCTTGCGTGAGCTTTCCTAAAACACAAACCAACTTTATCCCCTCTTAAGGACACGTTAACTCCTTCTACTACAGGTGAGTAAGTCTCCAAAGGTAGAGCATCCGGTAGATTGCGTAGTGACGTTGTTCACCTAAAAAACACAAAACAAATAGAAATAGTTTTAGCCGAACTACGGCAACTCTGATTCTAATGTCCAGATGAGATACGTAGGCACGAGATGCGATGTCTTGTCGAGTTTGACTAACAACTAACTTTGATCCTTTTCTCTCGCCCCCGTTGCGATTGAGACCTTCCCTTTCTCTTGCCCTAGTTGCAATCGAGACCCTTCTTCTTCTTGTGTGTGTGCTTGAAGTCTGATGTAAGTCCAGCGATTGGCATTTGGTTTCATGTTTGTGTTTGTTGGTTCAGAGTCTGATGTAAGTCCAGCGATTGGCATTCGGTTTCCTGTTTGCGTTCCTTTGTTA
This sequence comes from Lathyrus oleraceus, assembly GCF_024323335.1. Classification (NCBI taxonomy): domain Eukaryota; kingdom Viridiplantae; phylum Streptophyta; class Magnoliopsida; order Fabales; family Fabaceae; genus Lathyrus; species Lathyrus oleraceus. The sequence continues at coordinate 485,858,588 of NC_066584.1, read as the reverse complement.
GGAGTCTGATGTAAGTCCAGCGATTGAGATTCGGTTTCCTGTTTGCGTTTCTTTGTACGGAGTCTGATGTAAGTCCACTGATTGGCATTCGGTTTCCTGTTTGCGTTTCTTTGTTCGGAGTCTGATGTAAGTCCTGCGGTTGGCCTTCGGTTTCCTGTTTCTTTTATGGAGTTGGATGTAAGACCAGCGATTGGCATTCCGTTTCCAGTTTGTGTTCGTGTGTTTGACGTCTCAGCGTCTCCTTTCTGTGTTTGTTTTGGCGTGCGTTAGCCGAGCTACGAGTGCTCTGATTCTTTCTCTAGTTAGAGAAGATACGTATGCATAGGATGCGATGTCCTAGCGAGCACGTTCCCCATATCCCCGAACTACGTCGACTCTAATGTTTGTTTCTGACAAACCACGTAGGCCCAGGATGCGACGTCCTGCCGAGTCAACTTCTTCCATCTTTCATCTTTGTTTCCTTCCAATGTGTGTGCATTCTTTGAGCAGTTACTTAGCAACCCTTCTTCTATCCTTTCTGAGTGTGGATCCCGTCGAGTACGACAGATGCGTAGGGGTGTTAATACCTTCCCTTCACATAACCAACTCCCGATCCTAGCAATCTCTGGTCGTAAGACCATTTCCTTTCCAGGTTTACTTCGAGCGTTTCCTTTCCCTCCTTTGGGATAAAAAACGCACGGTGGCGGCTCTGTGTCTTTTTCCGCCGGTTTTTTGCGTAATGCGATAGTTCCCCAGCAAGGTCAACTTTTCAAAAAAGGCCGATTTATTTTTGGTGGCTCCCCGGTCCCGGCAGACAGATCGTTCCCCACAGAGCATTCAAAGATTGATACAACGATCCGCTCCCTACCAGAGTTGCTTCCCCAAGCAGATTTATTTTTTCTTTTGCACCATGCATAACATTTGCATTTGCATTTGCATGCATATCAAACATACACATAAGCTGATAAACAGGTTCTTCAAAGCAGACTGAAAAATTACTTTACAACCAAAGTCATGGATTCGGCTAGAGGATCAAGTGTGTGTGTGACCCAGCATGAGGGTCATTTCGAAGATTCAGCCTTAGAATCGTTTTCCAGAGATCCAGCCTGAGGGTCAGTTCGAAGATTCAGCCAGAGAGTCAACTACGAGCGTTATTTCCCCAGCAAGCCAGCTGGAGGAATAGATTGACAGCTCAACAAAAAATCAACCTACAAGAGGATCCACCCCGCAGATCGCATTAAAAAAACAAAGTCTAATCGAAGAGTCGTTATAACATGTTCTAGCCTGAAGAATATGTACGAAGCCCAAAAGTGGGATATTCTCGAAGCTGCATATCTAACATGAAGACTGTAGATTTCGAAAGAGGATCAACCAGCGCATGCCCCAGATGCGAGATCCTGATGATGGGAATTTATCATCAAAACAATCCAGATCTAGCCAGAAGATCAAAGTCAGGTCTAGCCCGAAGACCGAAAGATAGATAGATTCAACCAGAGAATCAAAGAAAATAGATTCAGCTAGAGAATCGAAACAATTCAGATCTAGCCAGAAGATCGAAATAGATTCAGCCAGAGAATCGAAACAAAGGAGATCTAGCCAGAAGATCGAAGTCAGGTCTAGCCCGAAGGCCGGAAATAGATTCAGCCAGAGAATCGAAATAATTCAGATCTAGCCAGAAGATCGAAGTAGATTCGGCCAGAGAATCAAAGAAAATAGATTCAGCCAGAGAATCGAAACAAAGGAGATCTAGCCAGAAGATCGAAGAAGATATAGCCAGAAGATCGAAGAAGATCTAGCCAGAAGATTGAAACCGTATCCAGCCCGAGGATCAAAATTAACATTCAACTAGAGGACTAAATTGAGTATAGATTCAACCAGAGGATCGAAACTCCAGATTAAGTCAGAAGACTGATTCAGATTCAGCTAGAGGATCGGAAGAGAAATAAACAGCGAGGTGTATTTCAGCATTTTTGTGGTGTTCTCGGAGCACAAGTTTTCGGTCTGTCTTTGGTATTCAATCACAGCTCACCCTGTTTGTCTGATAAGCTATTCGCTTTCATCCTGCTCGGGTTAGCTGATGACTGAATAGGGGCAGCTATAACACCCCAAAATTTACCCTCCTTATTCACGCATTCATTTTTAGGTCATTTAACATTAGATACATTGCATTTCATCATGTCAATCGGGATTAGCTCCAAGAAGCTTGAACATCATCCAGGACATTTTGTGGGTTCTATTTAGATGATCAGTCAACACAAGGGAAAGACTTGAGTTACTTCCAACAGGGGTCTATTCGTCAGTCAAAATGTTAATCTTGAAGGAGCAAAGGTTTGTTCATGAGCTGTCATGTTCGCTAGGCGACGCCCACGTGTTATGCAAAATACAAAAAAATACAAAAAAATAAAAAATAAAAATTTAAAATTTAAAATAAATAAATAAATAAATAAATAAATAAATAAATAAATAAAATATAATAGAAAAAGTTTGGACTTGGACCTCTCTCATTTGAGCCCATAAAGCCATGAAAATCAGGTTATAAAAGAGGGAGAACAGATAGAAAAAGGAAGAGAAGCAAAACACTCTGAGGTTTTTTCTACTCTTAATCCCATTCCGACTCTGTTGGGTGATACCTATTTCTCTTTGCATATAAGGAATGCAAAGGGTGGTGGTGCCATTGTGTGCTGTTTGCCTCTGTTGTATAAGTGGTTTATTTCTCACTTACCGCAAACGGTCGCCTTCAAGGAGAACAAGGGATGTCTACGGTGGTCCACGAGACTTATGTCTCTCACTAACGATGATATCTCTTGGTATAACCGTGTGTATGATAGTGTGCAGATTATCGACTCTTGTGGTGAATTCTCCAATGTACCTCTTCTAGGTACATGTGGTGGGATTAACTACAACCCTGTTTTGGCACGTCGACAGCTTGGGTTCCCCCTAAAGGATAAGCCTAATAACATTCTGTTAGAAGGTGTATTCTTCCAGGAGGGTAAAGATCCCCAAGGCTTGAAGGGAAGAATGGTACGCGCTTGGCGCAAGATTCATAGGAAAGGAAGGAAGGAGTTGGGCCCTAAGAATTGTGTTGCTATGGAGCCTTATATTGCTTGGGTAAGGAGGAGATCTTCTAAGTATCTCATACCTTACGAGTATCCGAGACCTACACTTTTGGTTATGGTTGGGCCTTCAACCCTCCCTAACCAAGGAGTAAAGGAGTTGAGTGACGAAGACTTATCACGTGCCTGGATCCGTGAAAGGGAAGAGTTGCTTCAGCAGATTAAGGAGAAGGATGCTTTGATTGAGTTTTTCGAGCATCAAGTTATTGATGATCCTAATGATGCATTGACTTCTCTACTTCCTCAGTCTTCCAAGTTTTGGAAGAGGAAGTATGATCGGCTCGCCAAGGAGAAAGCGGATATGGAGGCAGCCTATGAGAGGGAAGTAAAAAGACTTCACGCATCTTATCTTCCTGTGTCCCGAGCTTTAGATGATTATTTCTAGGGATCCATAGGATGATTATTTTCCTTTTCTCTTGTATATGATTGACAATGTTGTACTTCCTTTCCCTGATATGATTTGATGAGATATTTCCACATGTGATAAATGTTTAATATTTCCAAAATTTGCAAATAAAACCCTAGAGTTCCTTTGAAATAAAAACAAATCATATGCACAAGAATTGCATGCATCATGTGCATAAGCAGGTTTTGGTTCTCGGCTTCTTGTCCTGTGGTCTAACTCTATGTTCTTCATTTATTTTGAAGACAAGCTGACTCACCGGTACTACACTAGAGCCAACACTTCAAGACTGATGGATCATCTAGAGAAAGAGAACCGTGAACTCAAAGAGGAAGTGGCCAGACTGAGCACTTTGATGGAATCATTCTTGGCTGCCCAGAGCCAGTCTTCTCCGACACCTTCAACTCCTCCCCAGAGGACAGTCATCTCTGAGATTGTCTCCTCAACTGTGCCTGCAGCCAGTGCAAACTTTGTTCTGACAGCCATGCCAACCGGATTCCCGTGGGGGATGCCTCCTAATTTCATGCCTGAGGGTCCTGCTCCAACTTTTGCTTCTATGCCGACATCTAGCCCAGTCCTTGTTGTTCCTCCTCCTGTCATGCATACTATGCCCAGGGTAGACGACACCATCTATCATTCTCAGCCGTCTGAAGGCCTAGATGTCTATGAAAAGATGGACGCTATGAACGACCAATTTCTTGAGCTTCGCAAGGAATTGAAAACTCTTAGGGGAAAGGATCTTTTCGGCAAGTCTGTTGCCGAACTGTGCTTGGTTCCCAATGTGAAGATCCCTGTAAAATTCAAGGTCCCTGACTTTGAAAAATACAAGGGAAATACTTGTCCTCTCAGCCACCTGGTCATGTATGCCAGGAAAATGTCAACTCAGACCAACAATGATCAATTACTCATCCACTTCTTTCAGGACAACTTGTCCGACGCCGCTTTGCATTGGTATATGGGTCTAGGCAATGCGAACATCCGATCCTACAACGACCTTGGTGAGGCCTTCGTCAAACAGTACAAGTATAATATGGATATGGCTCCCGATAGGGATCAGTTGAGGGCGATGTCCCAAAAGGATAAAGAAACATTCAAAGAGTACGCCCAGAGGTGGCGAGAGTTGGCAACACAGATTGTGCCTCCGCTAGAAGAGAAGGAAATGACCAAGATCTTTCTGAAGACCTTGAGTTCATTCTATTATGAGCGGATGGTTGCTAGCGCTCCCTCTTACTTCACCGAGATGGTGAATATGGGGATGCGTCTAGAAGAGGGGGTTAGAGAAGGACGTCTAACCAGACAAGAAGGCTCTTCTGCCAAACATTATGGGGCATTTGCGAAGAAGAAAGATGGAGAGGCCCATGTTGTGACCTCCCATGTGAAACCTAGAAGACCCTCTGTGAGGAGGAAGACCGTGCGTCCCGCCGGTAATCAGCATCAGGTGGCTCATGTAGCACCTGCTTTCAGAGATAATCAACAGTACCAGCAGCACAACAACAATCAACAACCACCTCAGCAATATCAAGAACAACAACACCGTCCGCGACAGCAGTCTACCAGCCTCGAAACAGTAATCAAACCAGCACGAGTTACGAGAGGAAAAAGGTCACTTTTGATCCTATTCCGATGACATACGCAGAATTATATCCCTCTTTGATAGAGAGGAAGTTGATTACTCCGAGAGACCCACCGGCTATACCTGCTAACCCCCAGTGGTGGTATAAGCCTGAATTACATTGTGTCTACCATTCTGGTTCTCCCGGCCACGACGTGGAGAATTGTTACCCTTTGAAGACCAAGGTTCAAGACCTTGTGAGGTGTGGCATTCTGTGTTTCGAGGACGTAGGTCCTAACGTGAAGAAGAACCCATTGCCCGAGCATGGGAAATCTGTCAACATGGTCCAGGGCTGCCCTGGCAAGTACAAAGTCAAATATGTTAGTCATATTAGACAATCTTTGCTTGAGATGCATCGTTTGCTATGCGAGTACAGTCATTATGAGCACGACCATGATAGATGCTGAATATGCCCTGTTAACCGATTGGGTTATCGCCAGGTGCACAAGGATCTTCAGGAAATGCTGGATGAACGAGTCATTGAGATTCTTCAGAATAGGAATGTGGACGAAGATGAGCCTGAGGTCAACGTAATTTCCCCGGTATTCCGGATACCCGAGCCTGTTACCATTAAGTATGATGGTAGCAAGCAGAAGGTTTCTCCTGTTCTTATCATTAAGCCTGCTGGTCCTCTACCGTATTCTTCTGAAAAAGCAATTCCCTTTCGTTACAATGCTGTTGTTGTAGAAGATGGGAAGGAATTGTCCTTACCATCCTCCTCTGTTGTTAATATCGTAGATGTAAGTGGTTTGACCCGCAGCGGTCGTGTGTTTTCTGCACCTCCCAAGCCCCAGGCTAATGCTGATTTTGTTGAACGCCCGATTGGGAATGCTGTGAGCACCTCGAATCCGGCACCTGTTGCTAAGCCCTCCTCTACATTGATAACTCCTACTTCTGTTGGCCCAAGCGGCAATGTGAAAGAAGATTGTGATGAGATGCTGAAGCTCATCAAGAGAAGTGAGTACAATGTTGTAGACCAGCTTCTACAAACGCCATCCAAAATATCCGTGTTATCATTACTTTTGAATTCAGAACCACATAGAGAGGCACTGCAGAAAGTTTTGGATGTGGCATATGTAGACCATGATGTCACAATAGAACAGTTCGATAGCATTGTTGCAAACATTACTGCTTGTAACAATTTGATTTTCTGTGACTCTGATCTCCCTGAGGAGGGAAGAGACCACAACTTGGCTTTACACATATCTATGATCTGCAGAGACGACGCCATGTCCAATGTGCTGGTGGACACTGGGTCATCCCTAAATGTATTGCCAAAAACCACTCTCTCAAAACTAGCATATCAAGGGCCTCCCATGTGGCAGAGTGGAATGATTGTGAAAGCTTTCGATGGGTCGCGTAAAACTGTAATTGGGGAAGTTGATCTCCCAGTCAAGATCGGACCGAGTGATTTCCAGATTACCTTCCAAGTTATGGATATCCACCCATCGTATAGCTGTCTCTTAGGCAGACCATGGATTCACGAGGCGGGCGCCGTGACATCCACCCTACACCAAAAACTGAAGTTTGTGAAGAACAAGAAACTGGTGGTGGTTGGGGGAGAAAAGGCTCTCCTGGTTAGCCATTTGTCTTCCTTCTCATATATAGATGCTGAAGATGAAGTTGGAACTCCTTTCCAAGCTTTATCTATAGCTGAGCCTATTGAGAAGAGAGTTCCTTCATTTGCTTCCTATAGAGATGCAAAGTTGGCCATTGAGTGTGGTGCAACTGCTGGCCTAGGAAAAGTGATTGAGCTAGAAGACAATAAGTCTCGGGCTGGCATAGGCTTTTCCTCTGGGGTTTTCAACGAGAAAGGGTTGTTCAAGAGTGGAGGTTTCATCCACGCAGGTCAAGATGAAGAAGCTGCTGCAGTCTTGGAAGAAGATACAGAGGATTCTGGAAATTTCATTATCCCTGGAGGGGTCTGCAACAATTGGGTCGATGTGGATATTCCTACAGTTATCCACAAGTCAATGTAATGATCACTTTGTTTAAAAACCCTTCTCCCATGCCAAAAGGAGAAGTGATGACATTGTTGGCAACATAAATACAATGATATTTTCATTTAATAAATTCATGTTAAATGTTTGTTTTTCCAATTATTTTCCCCTTTTGCTTTTTGCATGAAATTGGTGATCACATAAAACCCTAAAAAATAGAATAAAATCAATCTTTCCATATGCATAATGATTTGCCTTGTTTGAATTCTAAAGCTTTTCATATCTAAAATCATTATGCAGGTTGATCAAACCCATTGAACATAATGACCCAACACCATCTCCCAACTTTGAATTCCCTGTATTTGAGGCGGAAGAATATGATGTTGAAGAGATTCCTGACGAGATTACCCGTCTACTCGAGCATGAAGAGAAGATCATCTAGCCGCATCTTGAGAATCTGGAAACAGTCAACTTGGGGTCTGAGGATTGTGTGCGAGAGGTGAAGATTGGGGCACTCCTGGAAGAATCTGTTAAGAAGGGGTTGATTGAATTGCTACGAGAATACGTTGATGTCTTTGCTTGGTTGTATGAAGACATGCCAGGTTTAGATACTGACATTGTGCAACATTTCTTACCTTTAAAGCCTGAGTGCGTGCCTGTAAAGCAGAAGCTCAGAAGAACTCATCCTGATATGGCAGTAAAGATTAAAGAAGAAGTTCATAAGCAAATTGATGCGGGGTTTCTGGTGACTTCTACATTTCCTCAATGGGTGGCCAATATTGTGCCCGTGCCTAAAAAAGATCGAAAAGTATGGATGTGTGTGGACTATAGAGACTTGAATAAAGCTAGTTCGAAAGATGATTTTCCTCTACCACACATTGATATGTTGGTAGACAATACATCTAAATTCAATGTCTTCTCATTTATGGATGGATTTTCCGGATATAACCAGATCAAGATGGCACCCGAGGATATGGAGAAGACAACATTCATCACACCTTGGGGAACATTTTGTTATCGAGTGATTCCCTTAGGTTTGAAGAACGCCGGAGCCACGTATCAACGAGCTATGACCACCTTATTTCATGATATGATGCACAAGGAGATCGAAGTGTATGTTGAGGATATGATTGCTAAGTCGAGAACGGAAGTTGAACACGTAGAGCACTTATTAAAGCTTTTTCAGCGTTTGAGGAAGTACAAGCTTCGTCTGAATCCCAACAAGTGTACATTTGGAGTCCGTTCCGGCAAGTTATTGGGCTTCATTGTTTGTGAAAGAGGTATTGAGGTTGATCCTGCAAAGGTCAAAGCAATACAAGAGATGCCTGCGCCCAAAACTGAGAAGCAAGTCCGAGGTTTTCTTGGCCACTTGAATTACATTTCTAGATTCATATCCCACAAGACTGCCACATGTGCGCCGATATTTAAGCTCCTCCGAAAAGATCAGTCTCATGATTGGACCAAGGATTGCCAGAAAGCTTTTGATAGCATTAAAGAGTATCTGTCTGAACCTCTGATCCTGTCTCCGCCCGTGGAAGGAAGACCTTTGATCATGTATTTGACTGTTCTTGAAGACTCAATGGGTTGTGTCCTTGGTCAGCAGGATGAATCGGGAAAGAAAGAATATGCTATTTACTACCTGAGCAAGAAGTTCACTGATTATGAGTCTCGATATTCAATGCTTGAGAAGACATGTTGTGCTTTGGCTTGGGCTGCTAAGCGCTTACGCCAGTATATGATAAATCATACGACTTGATTGATATCCAGAATGGATCCAATCAAGTACATCTTCGAGAAGCCTGCTTTAACAGGGAGAATTGCCCGTTGGCAAATGTTGTTATCTGAGTATGATATTGAGTATCGAGCTCAGAAGGCTCTTAAATGTAGTATCTTGGCTGACCACATGGCACATCAGCCGATCGAGGATTATCAGTCCGTTCAGTTTGACTTCCCAGATGAGGAGATTCTGTATTTGAAAATGAAAGATTGTGATGAGCCTACACTCGATGAAGGGCCAGAACCTGGTTCCAAATGGAGTATGGTGTTTGATGGCGCTGTAAATCAGTATGGAAATGGAATTGGGGCAGTGATTATTACTCCTCAGGACACACATATTCCTTTTACAGCAAGGCTAACTTTCAAATGCACGAATAATATGGCTGAGTATGAGGCCTGTATTATGGGATTGGAAGAGTGTATTGATCTAAGGATCAAGCACCTTGATGTTTATGGTGATTCGGCCCTTGTGGTTAATCAGATTAAGGGTGAATGGGAGACGAATCAGCCTGGTCTTATTCCATATAGGGATTATGCGAGGAGGATCTCAACGTTCTTTACTGAGGTTGACTTCCATCATATTCCTTGAAATGAGAATCGGATGGCAGATGCTCTTGCTACGCTCGCTTCGATGATTATGGTAAAACTGTGGAATGAAGTCCCCAATATCACTGTGATGCGCTTGGATAGACCAGCTCATGTGTTTGCAGTTGAAGAAGTGAAAGATGATAAGCCATGGTATTACGATATTAAGTGTTTCCTGCAAAACCAGGTTTACCCGCCTGGGGCATCTGTGAAAGATAGGAAGACTTTGAGGAGATTTTCAGGTAGTTTCTACCTCAATGGCGAAGTGCTTTCTAAGAGAAATTTTGACATGGTTCTGCTCAGATGCGTGGATAGACACGAAGCAGACCTGTTGATGACTGAGGTCCATGAGGGTTCATTTGGTACTCATTCCAATGGACATGCCATGGCTAGAAAGATGTTGAGAGCAGGCTACTATTGGCTGACAATGGAGTCTGACTGTTGCAAATATGTGAAGAAATGCCACAAGTGTCAGATTTACGCGGATAAGATTCATATTCCTCCGACACTTCTAAATGTGATTTCATCACCATGGCCTTTCTCCATGTGGGGAATCGACATGATTGGCATGATAGAGCCGAAAGCGTATAACGGACACATATTTATTCTCGTAGCAATTGATTACTTCACCAAGTGGGTTGAAGCGGCATCATATGCAAATGTGACCAGGCAGGTGGTCGTGAAGTTTATCAAGAATCAACTCATATGCCGCTATGGTGTGCCAGATAAGATCATTACTGATAATGGATCTAACTTGAACAACAAAATGATGGAAAAGTTGTGTAGCGAGTTCAAGATCGCGCATCATAATTCTGCTCCTTATAGAACCGAGATGAATGGGGTTGTTGAAGCTGCTAATAAGAATATCAAGAAGATTATCCAGAAGATGGTTGTTACGTATAAAGATTGGCATGAGATGCTACCATTTGCTTTACATGGATATCATACGTCTGTCCGCACTTCAACAGGGGCAACCCCTTTTTCTCTTGTTTATTGCATGGAGGCCGTACTCCTAGTAGAGGTGGAGATCCCATCAATGGGGGTCTTGATGGAGGCCAAGTTGACTGATGCTGAATGGGTTCAGAGTCGTAATAACCAGCTGAATTTGATAGAAGAGAAGAGATTGACTACCATGTGCCATGGTCAGTTGTATCAGCAGAGAATGAAGAATGCTTTTGATAAGAAGGTCAAGCCTCGTGTGTTCCTAGAAGGTGACCTTGTGCTCAAGAAAGTCTTGTCTTTCGCGCCCGATTCTAGGGGTAAGTGGACTCCAAACTATGAAGGTCCATATGTTGTTAAGAGAGCCTTTTTAGGCGGTGCGTTGATACTTACAACTATGGATGGGGAGGACTTCACTCGTCCTGTGAACTCAGATGCAGTCAAGAAATACTTCGCCTAGAAATAAAAACAGAATAGCTCGCTAAGTTGAAAACCCCAAAGGGTGACTTAGGCAAAAATGAGCGTCTCGGTGGATTGAAAACTCGAAAGGGCGGTCCAGGCAAAAGTTAGAGACATGAAAAAATGAATATTTGTATCCCGTTAGGTTGAGTACCTCACCCTGGGGCAATCTAGGCAAAAATCAGGGATTTGGCAAGTAACTGCATCCTGGCAAGACTTTGTTCTATAATTATCATCCGTCAGAGATTCTTGTTCATTCGTCATCAACCGAAGCTTCGAATACATCGAATTCAGAATTGGTGGAGAAACGGTCATTATGTTCAATGTAGCCCTTTTCCAATATATATCACCAATTTTAAACTTGTAAAGATCTATGGAGTCTTGTCATTTGCAAACTACCATTCCGTCAAATAAATTTGAGCCTGTTATCCAATTGTTTGCACTCTTATTTGTTTCTATTCAACAAGTGTTTTACATGTTTTAATTGAGAAAATGTCATTGTTTTGAATAAATAAATTTTTCATAACTTGTTTTTAAGTAAAGTGAATGTTCACCATGACAAAAAGATACTTAGGAGATCCTCAGTGCTCTCCCAAGGACGATACGATCTCCAACAGGGTAAGACAATTGTTCATATTCCTGGCATGACTGTATTTTCTTCCTCCGGAGCCCTGAGTGGTATGCTTGTTAGGATATTTACCACTCTCCCCTTCAGCGGGGTAGCAACCTTTCCTCCGCAGTAGATTTGATCTCCTTGGTGGGTACGGTACTTGGTGGTTGACCCCCAAAATCCCTTTATCCATCGGATAGACTCCCTAGTAGAGTTGCTCATGTGATAAATGTGGTCTCATTGTAACTCCTGTTCCCAGCCGGGTTGACTATTGATTCCTTCCCCGCAGAGATTTTGTTGTTTCCTGGTATCTCTGATCTCCGGCAGATTGATCGCTCTCGGTTGATTTTGGCTTTCTCTCTTGAGATGTAGTACCGGATGTTTGTGTGCTTATTCCTATGAAGCCTGTTTGTGTTAGAAATGTCTGTTTGTCAGCATTCATCATACATAAACCACACATGTGTGCATACAATTTTCGAACATTTGAATATTCATATTGCATTGTTTGCCATATATCTTTGTTTTTTATCCCTCTGCTAGTGGGTAATACTTTTCCCAAGCAGGTGCCGGTGTCTGATCCCTCAATATAGAGAGTCGGCCCCTTAAGCAGAAAGTGTTTATCTTTCCTTCCGCATTCCCCACTGAGTTCTATCCTCGTGGACGACGGTTGTGTTCGCTTCCTCCCAACACATATATTGGGATGGATTCCCCTATTGAGTTATATCCTCATTAGGACGAGTCTTGATTCAGTTCGCCTCTTTGGTTTGATCCTAAATTGGCCTCTTGTGACTGTTTCTTGTGTTTCCCCGTGGTATAGATGAATAATTTCTCAATAACCACTTATTATCCATCCTATCCCCGGCGGAGCCTGTGGTTTTCTACCCTTGTACCGGTAGTTGTGAATCCTACTTTCTCCCCTTTGCAGAGTTAACCTGTTGCTCATCCTAATCGATGAAGGTTACTTTTCTGTGGTTCTCTACCCCATATCCGGTAGATGTAATCCCCTCCTTGATGGTTATCATTATCCAATATTCGGTGTTGATATTCCCTCTTTTTCCTGGATAATTGCCTTGTTTACGCAATTTATCCCCAGCGGGTCATCTTTCGTCTACCCTGTTGTTGTTGGTAACGATTGTTTCTCTCCTGAATTGGTCATCATTATATACCTAGTTTTGGTATCCCGATGCTTTTCTCTTTATCGGTCGATTTATCCTTTATTAACCCAGTAACCGGTTGTGGATAATCTTCCCTGCGAGTGTATTATCTACGTTCTGACGGTAATAGATAATATATCTCATGCGCTCTTTGGTCGAAGCCTTTTGTTCTTCCCCTGTTGAGTAAGATTCGTATCCCCGTTTTGGAATCGAATGTCCATCCCTTAATCAAGTTTGATTTTTGCCCTCTTTTTGGATGATGAGTGTCTTGGGAATATTCCCCAATTCACGCTTTGGTTGGTCACCTATTATATGCCCAATAACCGGTATCCTTGGTGTTCCTCCCTTTCTGCTCCCTAGTATGACCTTGAGTCCCCTGTGGAGTCAGGTTTCGTGAGTTGAAATATACCTTTTAGGTCTTTCTCAGATGATTTTGTTGATTAATGTCTCTCACCCTTATACCGGTCTTAGATATTCATTCTTCCCGAGCATGTTGTTCTCTCACCCTTATACCGGTGTTTAGATCACATGTCTCATTGAGCTTGTTACCCAGTAACCGGTAACACCTCATCTCGTTGCTTCCCCATGAGAATCTTTTTGGACATCCCCAGTGAAGTCCGTTGTGGATCGTTCTTGTTGTATTGGCATATTCCCCAATACGGGCGTCTTCGAGTCAGCTCGAGTCTTTCCCATTGTTTTCCCTTTGGAATTCTGCTCCCCAAATTTTGAGTCATGCCCTGCTCACGCATTTCTTTCTTATCCCCATAAGAGTCTCCAGGATTTTATCCCATGGAATGTATCACTCATTTGGATTGTCAGTGTTTCCTTATTGTCTTTACTCCTTTGTGGACACATATCCCCACAAAGTATTATCCTTTTACATACATACATTTGCATCATGAGGTATCTTAGGGACCAAAATTCGTCTCTTTGTTATTATTTAAGCCCATTCTACCTCGTCGAGACAGAGATTTTAACCTTCCCTTCTCCGGCGAGAATGACCTTAAATAGGGGCATCTGTAAGACCCCAATTTTGTCCCTAAGATCCCTTATGGCATCATAACATTGCATTGCATAGCCTCAAGGATCATTGAGCATTCTGGTTCCTTTTCCCTTTGGGTGGGACTTCTTGAGAGTGGTTTGAGATCACCAAGCATGCTTGAATTGCATATCATTGCTTTTCTTATTTTGTTTACTAACCAAAAGCACAAAAATATGTCACTAACATCTTTTGTTTGTAGCTTGAGCAATTACAAGGTCCAAAGCTTCTAGGAGATCCTATGTACAAAGGCATGGTCAAGAAGAGATGATAGAAAGCATGGTAATGGTTCCCAAAGCTCTCATCCATCAAATGTGCCTCCCTAGTACCTCAATGCATCATTTTTGATCAAGGCAAGTCAAAGGATTTGAGGTTTGTTCCCCAGAGAACCCCTAATTCATCTGTGCACCACAATGCCTTGCTCATGAAGCAACCTCAACCCATGGTCAAAGATAATCAAGGGAAGTTCTTTAACTCTTCATTTCATGCATATTTGAGCTTATTTGAGTGTCCTCAATCATCAATTCATCAAGATAAGAGTTGTGGACTTGGAAAGTTGATCCGTCAATTCATCTGACTATCTTGAAATGCACTGAGACCTAACTTTTGATATGTTAGTCAAATGGAGATGGTCGCAAAATAAAAAATGTTCTTAAGGACAATATGAACAACTTTCATGTTCATCAAAATTTGATTTGGAGCATGGAAGACCGTCTGCCATTCCAATACATTATAGGTCATTTTAACTAAAACCTTAATTATGGGTCAACTTCCCAAGGACATAACTCATTCATTTTTTATATGATTTTGAGGTGGGATCAAATGCATTGGAAAGCTTAAGATGTCTACCTCAAATGTTATGTTGAACAAAATCTCAAAATCTCAAAGGAAACACATGAGATAATGCAAGACATTATAGGTCCTTTTTGGCAAAAGGCATTAAAAGTCAAAAAAGTCCAACTTCAAGTGCCCATAACTCCTTCATCAAAAATCCAAATGATAAAAGATTGAAGTCCATTTTGATAGTCTTGAAACGATATACAACTTTGATGTTGGAGGTTTTTCCATTTGAAGCTTGCATCATCAAATGGATGTTTGACCAACATAACAATTATTCCTTACATCAAGACCTTTCCAACCATTACTCAGATGGCTACTTTTGGATTTGGAAAATATCATTTTCGAAGAGGAGAACTTTAAGTGCATTTTTGGGAAACTTGATTCAATTACCATGCATGAGCTGATTGCATCAAAATTGCAGGTCTATTTCATTCATTCATGATCTCAGCTTGCCAATCCATGTGGAATTGGGCCCTCCATGCGCCTGTACAGGCCCATGCATGGAGGCCCCCTTCATTCATGTAAGTTTGAAATCACACTTTCAGCATGGCATTGGCTATAAATACACGTATGTGAGCTTCCATTGGTCACCCTAATTCAACCTGAAATGCTGCAGAATTCTCTCCCTAACCATCACTAAAGAAGCAATTGCATTTCTCTCGAAATTTTTTGATCTAGAATTCAGCTTCATCTGGTTGTATTCTTAGATCTAATGCTTCTAGACCTTCACCATACATCTCATTGAACTTATGTTTTGGTAAAGCAAGCAAGGCATCAAGCTCAAGCTACCAGAATTCAAGCACACACTCCAACTGGTATTTTCTTCGATTCTCCTAATCCATGGACCTTTTGGCTTAGATTTTGTGTTGGCTGAAGTCCTCTCAATAGAGGCATCATGTTTATGCTTTTAATTTTTGAAATTCATTGAGTTCATGATGAACACCAGATTTTTCCATCTCTGATTTCTCACACTATGGAGATCTAGAGGGAAAATGGATGGTACAGGGATGATGTACATCATCCCAACTTTCTAATGATGTTTAGATCGCACGTTTTGGTTGCCTTTTGAGTTTCTGCAATTTGGCAGGAATCTGCAAGCTCACCGGAGAAGACGGTGGCTCCGGTGGCTTTATCTTCTCTAGTTTGAATCCTGGACGTGTGATTTGTTTTCCAGATTCAATCAGGACCTTTGCTTGTTATGACTTCTATTTCTTTTCCCTGTGTGTGCATTGACCGTGGATCACCATAGGCGCGCGCCTTAGGAGCGTGTGATCTGCCAGCTCAATTAATGAGCTCAGATCCAACGCTGCTTGTTTTTTTACTTTTTTTTATTTTCTGATTTTATTTTCTTTAATTCCTTTTATTTCAAAAAATCATATCTCTTTCATTTTTAATCCAAAAATTATGGGACCAATTGCATTATTTTCCAAATAATTTCTAGTTTCTATTTCTAATTTTTAATAATTTTTATTTTGTCATTTGATATTTTTTGTGAATTTTCTCTTTTCTGGTTATTTTTAATTCATTTTAAATAGTTCTTGATATTCAAAAAATGCAAAAATATTTTCCTAACCTATTTGAATGATGATGGATCTATGAAAAATATTCTCATCAACTTTTGAATTGATTTGAGATTTATTTGAGATTTTAGTTCAATTAGGTTAATTTTATTCATTTTTAATTGATTAAAAATAGTTTCTGACTTTTAAAAATGCTGAAATTTTTTGTCAAACTTTGTTTGACCTTGTTGAACTTAGGATAAATTACTTGGACCTGTCAAGGTTGATTTAAAGTAATTTTGAAGTTTGACCTTTTCTTTTATTTTAATTCAAGTTTATTTTAAATATTAAAAAAATGCCTAAAATAGTTTATTCATTTCTTGACTTCCAATCCTCATCTCACTTCTGTTTTTGATTGTTTGACCTTGACTTTCAATGTTATTGGTCAACATATGAAGATTGGTACATTGTATTTCATTTAATGCATTTTAATTTTTGCCATTTCCATTTCTCTTATCCATCTTCTCCTTCTTCTTCTTCTACTTCTTTTCTTTTTTATCAATGAGTTAAAGGTTGATAAGTTAGCATTTATTAGGGAGATTTAACCTTCCTTGATTCAAATCTAATTCATCTTGATCAATTGATCAAGTGAATGGCTTTGCATTAGGGATATGTTGTCTTCTAAATCATGCAAAAGGCTTAAACCAATACAAGATCATTTTTCTTCTCCTTTTTGGCATGGCAAGTTGTTGGGACTTGGTTCACTAATCAAGACTCCTAACCTGTGTTTGTTGCCTACATTATTATTGATCGGCCTCAGATAGTTGTGACTTCTACATAAGTCCAATTACGATTGCTTAACATAGCGCTAAATTTGCCTTATGGCACACTAACTACTAACACTAACCATTGACAATTAACATTTACTTTATGCAATTTACTTTTATGCAATTAAATATTCTTGCACATATTATCCATTTTCTTTTCTTTTTGCTCATTTGAGCACATGCTTATGTTAATGCTATTTGCCTTTTGCTCACTTGAGCATATAATTGTGTATATATTATTATGCTTGTGTCTTTGTTTTGATTGTTGTGGACCAAATGCAAAGAAATGGACTTAGTTTCTAGGACTTCCCCTATGCAAAGAAATGGAGAATTGGACTTAGATTCTAGGACCCTTCCTTATGCAAAATTGTAGTAAAATGATCTTAATGATGAAGATGGATTAGAAGGACCAAATCTCTAAACTCACTCTTGACCATTCTTGTTTTATTTCATGAAACTTTTGATGTGTGTGCTTTTGTGACTAGGGATTCTATGAGCTAAATTGGATAACCATTACCATGTTCATCCAAGTGGAAGATACAAGACACATTGAGGATCTCTTATGAGACTTGTTGGATTGCTTATACTTTGTGGTTGCTTATTCCAAAGGATGGGAGCTACTTGGATCATCAATATGATCTCAAGAGAGGGACTCCATTATGGTTTTGATTCTTCATCCCTTCTCTTTTTGTTTTCCTTAGGACTTAGCCCCTTCTTCTTCATCTCTCCACTCTATCCCAAGCCAAAACCTTTGTGCAAACATTTAACTATTGTTTTCAAACATTAGAAACCTAAGCCTTATGCTTTTGATTTTGAAACTTTCTTTTCATAACACTTATTTTGAATTGAACCTTTAAGTCAACTTTGACCATTTTTTTGTATATACTTCTAATTGGTAAAGATAACCCATTCAAATGTCTTTTGTGGTTCCAATGGCCACTTTCTTAATCAAATGTTTCATAACCTTTAGCTATTAGGTTTGAGTTATCTTTGTGGTAGATGTAATACTCACCTATATCCTTAGTGATGGACAATGAGTCTTCCATGCTTATTATAGGGTTAACCCCTCACTAGCATGTTGAAGCTATCCTCGCACGGTGGATTTGTGGTATGGTTGAGTTTTCTCCCTTTGATAACAAAAGACCTTAAGGCTTTTGGACTCATCAGTTCACCAACTTGTTTTGAGATTTTTAACCCGAACTACGAGCTTTTGATCCTAATCTTTATATAAGATGGTACGTAGGCAATGGGTTTATCCATCCAAACAAATTGTAATCAACTTGTACATTCTCTTCTCATCTCTTCAATCATGTTTGTACAAACAAAATTTCACAAAACAACAACCTTTGCAACAAGTGTGAAAAGGGCTCCCTAGGAGTACCTAGGATGTTTTGGATGCCTAACACCTTCCCATTGCATAACCAACCCCCTTACCCAGATCTCTGTTTCTTTTACTAGTTTTTGTTAAAACTATTAGGTTTTTGTTCGCTTTGTAACCATTCCTTTGGATAAATAGAAGTGCGGTGGCGACTCGACTTGTATGGTTTACCTTGGATTTAGTCCATATCTCTAATGGTAACGAATACCCCGCTACAATCCCTAGTACCCTTTTATCATTGTGAATGTTCGCTTTGTTTAAAGACAAGTTATGAAAAGTTTAATTATTTAAAAACAATGATATTTCTCAATTAAAACATGCAAAACATTTGTTGAATAGAAACAAATAAGAGTGTGAATATTTGGATAAAGGCTCAAATTTATTTAATGGAATGGTAGTCTGCAAATGGCAAGACTCCATAGATCTTTACAAATTTGAAATTGGTGATGTATACTGGAAAAGGGCTACGTTGAACATAATGACCATTTCTCCACCAATTCTAAATCTGATGTATTTGAAGCTTCGGTTGATGATGACTGAGTGAGAATCTCTGACGGATGAGAGTTTGTAGAACACAGTCTTGTCAGGATGCAGTTACTTGCCAAATCCCTAATTTTTGCCTAGATTGCCCCAGGATGAGGTACTCAATCTAGCGGGATACATATTTATTTTTTATGTCTCTAACTTTTTCCTAGATCGCCCTTTCGGGGTTTCAATCCACCGAGACGCTCATTTTTGCCTTAGCCGCCCTTTCGGGTTTTCAACTTAGCGAGCTATTCTATTTTTATTTTTAGGCGAAGTATTTCTTGACTGCATCTAAATTCACAGGACGAGTGAAATCCTCCTCATCCATAGTTGTAAGTATCAACGCACCGCCTGAAAAGGCTGTCTTGACAACATATGGACCTTCATAGTTTGGAGTCCACTTGCCCCTGGAATCGGGCGCGAAAGAAAAGACTTTCTTGAGCACAAGGTCACCCTCTCAGAATACACGAGGTTTGAATTTCTTATCAAAGGCTTTCTTCATCCTTTGCTGATATAACTGACCACGGCACATGGCAGTCAATCTCTTTTCTTCTATCAAATTCAGTTGGTCATAACGACTCTGAACCCATTCAACATTAGTCAACTTGGCTTCCATCAAAACTCTCATTGATGGGATCTCCACCTCTATTGGGAGTAGAGCCTCCATGTCGTAAACAAGAGAGAAAGGGGTTGCCCCTGTTGAAGTGAAGACAGATGTACGATATCCATGCAAAGCGAATGGCAGCATCTCATGCCAATCTTTATATGTAACAACCATCTTCTGGATAATCTTCTTGATATTCTTATTAGCAGCTTCAACAGCCCATTCATCTTGGGTCTATAAGGAGAAGAATTATGATGTGCTATCTTGAACTCACTACACAACTCTTTCATCATCTTGTTGTTCAAGTTAGATCCATTATCAGTAATGGTCTTATCTGGCACCCCATAGCGGCATATGAGTTGATTCTTGATAAACTTCACGACCACCTGCCTGGTCACATTTGCATATGACGCCGCTTCAACCCACTTGGTGAAGTAATCAATTGCTACGAGAATGAATCTGTGACCGTTGGACGCTTTCGGTTCTATCATGCCAATCATGTCAATTCCCCACATGGAGAAGGGCCATGGAGATGAAATCACATTCAGAAGTGTAGGAGGAATATGAATCTTATCGGCATAAATCTGAGATTTGTGGCATTTCTTCACGTATTTGCAGCAGTCAGACTCCATTGTCAGCCAATAGTAGCCTGCTCTCAACATCTTTCTAGCCATGGCATGTCCATTGGAATGAGTACCAAATGAACCCTCATGGACCTCAGTCATTAACAGGTCTGCTTCGTGTCTATCCACGCATCTGAGCAGCACCATATCAAAATTTCTCTTATAAAGCACATCGCCATTGAGGTAGAAACTTCCAGATAATCTTCTCAAAGTCTTCCTATCTTTCACATATGCCCCAGGTGGGTAAATATGACTTTGAAGGAAGCACTTGATATTATAATACCATGGCTTATCATCATGCACCTCCTCTACTGCAAATACCTGAGCTGGTCTGTCCAAGCGCATCACGGTGATATTGGGAACTTCATTCCAAAGTCTTACCACAATCATTGAAGCAAGTGTAGCAAGAGCATCTGCCATCCGATTCTCATCTCGAGGAATATGATGGAAGTCAACCTCAGTAAAGAACATTGAAATCCTCCTCACATAATCTTTGTATGGGATGAGGCCAGGCTGATTCGTCTCCCACTCACCCTTAATCTGATTAACAACGAGGGCCGAATCTCCATAAACATCAAGATGCTTGATCCTAAGATCAATGCACTCTTCCAATCCCATAATACAGGCCTCATACTCAGCCATATTATTCGTGCATTTGAAAGTTAGCCTTGTTATAAAAGGAAGATGTGTGCCCTGAGGAGTAATAATTACTGCCCCAATACCATTTCCATATTGATTTACAGCACCATCAAACACCATACTCCATCTGGATCCAGGCTCTGGCCCTTCATCGAGCATAGGCTCATTCCAGTCTTTCATTTTCAAATACAGAATCTCCTCATCTGGGAAGTCATACTGAACTGACTGATAATCCTCAACTGGTTGATGTGCCAAGTGGTTAGCCAAGATACTACCTTTTATAGCCTTCTGAGCTCGATACTCAATATCATACTCATACAACAACATCTGCCAACGGGCAATCCTCCCAGTTAAAGCAGGCATTTCAAAGATATACTTGATTGGATCCATTTTGGATATCAACCAAGTCGTATGATTCAACATATACTGGGGTATGCGATTAGCAGCCCAAGCCAAAGCACAACATGTTTTCTCAAGCATTGAGTATCGAGACTCACAATCAGTGAATTTCATACTCAGATAGTAGATAACATATTCTTTCTTTCCTGATTCGTCTTGCAGACCAAGGACACAACCCATAGAGTCCTCAAGAACAGTCAGATACATAATCAACGGTCTCCCGTCCACAGGCGGAGACAAAATCAGAGGCTCAGACAAATACTCTTTAATGCTATCAAAGGATTTTTGGCTATCCTCGGTCTAATCATGAGACTGATCTTTCCGGAGGAGCTTGAATATGGGTGAACATGTGGCAGTCATGTGGGATATAAATCTGGAAATGTAATTCAAGCGGCCAAGGAAACCTCAGACTTGCTTCTCAGTTTTGGGCGCAGGCATCTCTTATATTGCTTTGACCTTTGCAAGATCAACCTCAATACCTCTTTCACTGACAATAAAGCCAAATAACTTGCCAGAACGGACTCCAAATGTACACTTGTTAGGGTTCAAACGAAGTTTGTACTTCCTCAAGCGCTGAAAAAGCTTCAACAAGTGCTCAACATGTTCAACTTCCGTTCTTGACTTAGCAATCATATCATCAACGTATACCTCAATCTCCTTATGCATCATATCATGAAATAAGGTAGTCATAGCTCGTTGATACGTGGCTCCGACGTTCTTCAAACCGAAGGGGATCACTCGATAACAGAATGTTCCCCAAGGTGTGATGAATGTTGTCTTCTCCATATCCTCGGGTGCCATTTTGATCTGATTATATTCGGAAAATCTGTCCATAAACTAGAAGACATTGAATTTAGTTGTATTATCTACCAACATATCAATATGTGGTAGAGGGAAATCATCTTTCGGACTAGCTTTATTCAAGTCTCTATAGTCCACACACATTCAGACTTTTCCATCTTTCTTAGGCACGGGCACAATATTGGCCACCCATTGAGGATATGTAGAAGTCACCAGAAACCCCGCATCAATTTGCTTCTGAACTTATTCCTTGATCTTTACTGCCATATCAGGATGAGTTCTTCTGAGCTTCTTCTTTACAGCCACGCACTCAGGCTTCAAAGGCAAGAAATGTTTCACGATATTTGTATCCAGACCAGGCATGTCTTCATATGACCAGGCAAAGACGTCGACATATTCTCGTAGCAACTCAATCAACCCCTTTTTAACAGATTCTTCCAGGAGTGCCCCAATCTTCACTTCTCGCACACAATCTTCAGACCCCAAGTTGACTGTTTCCAGATTCTCAAGATGCGGCTGAATGATCTTTTCTTCATGCTCGAGTAGATGGGTAATCTCGTCAGGAATCTCTTCAACATCATCTTCTTCTGCCTCAAATACAGGGAATTCAAAGTTGGGAGATGGCGTTGGATCATTATGTTCAATGGGTTTGATTAACCTGCATAATGATTTTGGATATAAAAAGATTTTAGAATTTAAACAAGGAAAATCATTATGCAGATGAAAATATTGATTTTATTCTTATTTTAAGGGTTTTATGTGATCACCATTTTCATGCAAAAAGCGAAAAGAGAAAATAATTGGAAAAACAAACATTTAACATGAATTTATTGAATGAAAATATCATTGTATTTATGCACCGACAATGTCATCACTTCTCCTTTTGGTATGGGAGAAGGGTTTTTAAACACAATGAACATTACTTTGACTTATGGATAACTGTCGGAATATCCACAGCGACCCAATTATTGCAGATCCCTCCAGGGATGATGAAATTGCCAAAATCCTCTGCATCCTCTTCCAAAATGGCAGCAGCCTCTTCATCTTGACCGGTGTGGATGAATCCACCACTCTTGAACAACCCTTGCTTGTTGAAGACCCCGGAAGAATAGCCTATGCCAGCCCGGGACTTGTTGTCTTCCAACTTGATCATTTGCCCTAAACCAGCAGTTGCACCATGCTCAATGAAGGAGTTCCCTTCTTAATAGGTTCAACAATAGATAAATCTTGGAACGGGGTTCCAATTTCATCCTCAGCGTCTATATAAGAGAAGGAAGACAAATGGCTAACCAGGAGAGCTTTTTCTCCCCCTACCACCACCAACTTCTTGTTCTTCACAAACTTCAATTTTTGGTGTAGGGTGGATGTCACGGCGCCTGCCTCGTGAATCCATGGTCTGCCTAAGAGACAACTATACGATGGGTGAATGTCCGTAACCTGGAAGGTAATCTGGAAATCACTCGGTCCGATTTTGACTGGGAGATCAACCTCTCCAATCACAGTTTTTTGTGACCCATCAAAAGCATTCACAACTACTCCACTCTGCTTCATGGGAGGCCCCTGATATGATAACTTTGGGAGAGTAGTCTTTGGCACTACATTTAATGACGACCCAATGTCCACCAGCACATTGGACATGGAACCATCCTTGAAAGTCATAGATATGTGTAATGCCAAGTTGTGGTCTCTTCCCTCCCCGGGGAGATCAGCATCACAAAAACTTACATTGTTACAAGCGGTGATGTTTGCAACAATTGTCAAATTGTTCAATTGTGACGTCGTTATCCACATACGCCACATCCAACACCTTCTGCAAAGCTTCTCGGTATGGTTCTGAGATCATCAGCAAGGATAATACAAAGATTTTGGATGGCGTTTTTAGAAGCTGATCTACAACGTTGTACTCGCTTCTCTTGATGAGCCTTAGCATCTCATCACAGTCTTCTTTCGCATTGCCACTCGGGCCAGCAGAAGTAGGAGTTCTCAACATGGAGGCAGGTTTAGCAACAAGTGCTGGATTCGGAGCGTTCACAGCATTCCCAATTGGGCTTTCAGCATAATCAGCATTGTCATTCCTTCGAGCGTCAGCTTGCGGCTTTGGCGGAGCCGAGAAAATACGACCGCTGCGGGTCAAGCCACTGACGTCGGTAATATTAACAACAGATGAAGAGGGCAGGGGCACCTCTTTCCCATTCTCCAGTGCTACAACATTGTAGCGATAAAGGACCGCCTTCTCAGAAGAGTACGGTACAGGGCAAACTGGCTTAATAGTCAAAGCAGGAGAAATCACGTTGACTTCAACAACATCTTCGTCAACATTTCTGTTTTGAAGGATCTCAATGACTCCCTCATCCAGCATTTCCTGAACATCCTTGCTCACCTAGCGACAACCTCTCTGATTAACAGAACAGACTCGACATCTATCGTGGTCATGTTCATAATGGCTAAAATCACACAGCAAACGATGCATCTCGACCAGAGATTGTCGAATATGACTAACGGACTTGACTTTGTACTTGCCAGGGCAGCCCTGGACCATATTGACAGATTTCCCATGCTCGGGCAATGTGTTCTTCTTCAAATTCGGACCTACGTCCTTGGAAAACAAAATCCCGCTTCTGACAAGGTCTTGCACCTTGGTCTTCAAGGGATAACAATTCTCCACGTCATATCCGGGAGCACCGGAATGATATACGCAATGAAACTCTGGCTTGTACCACCATTGGGGGTTGGTAGGTACAACGGGAGGGTCTCGTGGAGTAATTAACTTTCTATCAATCAAAGATGGATAGAGTTCAGCATAAGTCATCGGAATTGGATCAAAGGTGACCCTCTTCCTCTTGTAGCTGGTGTTGGTGTTGTTGTGGTTGTTGCGAGGCTGGTAGGCCTGTTGTTGTGGACGATGCTATTGTTGCTGATATTGCTGAGATTGTTGTTGTTGATAATGTTGGGCTTCTCTGAAAACAGGTGCTATATGAGCCACCTGATACTGGTTGTTAATAGGGCGAACGATCTTCCTCTTCACAGAGGGTCTTCTCTTGACATGGGAAGACACAACATGTGCCTCTCCCTCCTTCTTCTTTGCAAAGATTCCATATCTCTTTGCTGAAGAGCCTTCATCTCGAGTCAAACTTCCTTCACGGACCCCCTCTTCCAGTCTCATTCCCATATTCACCATCTCGTTGAAGTCTGAGGGAGCACTGGCTATCATTTTCTCATGGTAGAATGAACTCAAGGTCTTCAAAAAGATCTTGGTCATCTCTTTCGGGAATCCCATAGCGACAAATGATTTCTTTCTTGATGAAACGGGCAACCACATGTCTGGTGACATTCGCGAACGATGCTGCTTCGACCCACTTGGTGAAATAGTCGATGGCAACAAGGATGAAGTGATGCCCATTAGAGGCGGTCGGCTCAATCTTTCCAATCATATCGATGCCTCACATAGCAAAAGGCCGCGGCGAAGACATCACATTCAAAGGATTTGGCGGCACATGTACCTTATCAGCATAAATCTGGCATTTATGACACTTCCAAGCATATTTGAAACAATCAGATTCCATGGTCATCCAGTAATATCCCGCTCTCAACAGTTTCTTAGCCATTGCATGTCCGCCGGCATGAGTACCGAATAAGCCTTCATGAACTTCCTGCATTAACATGTCTGCTTCGTGTCTATCCACGCATCTGAGCAAAACCATGTCGAAGTTCGTCTTATACAACACATCGTCTTTGTTCAAAAAGAAACTGCCTGCCAATCTTCTCAAAGTCTTTCTATCATTGTTAAATGCCCCTGCAGGGTACTCTTGATTCTTCAAAAAGTGCTTGATGTCGTGATACCAGGGCTTGTCGTCAACTACCAGTTCAGCAGCAAACACATATGCGGCCCTGTCGAGGCGCATCACGTCGATCCTGGAAGCGTGGTTCCACCGAATCACGTTGATCATGGAGGATAGAGTGGCAAGAGCATCTGCCATCTGGTTCTCATCACGAGGTATGTGATACAGCTTTACTGTTGTGAATAAAGTCAGTAGTTTTCTCGTGTAATCTCTGTAAGGGACCAGATTGGGCTGGAGGGTGTTCCAATCACCATTCACTTGATTGATCACTAAAGCTGAATCTCCGAAGATGTCCAGAGTCTTGATTCTCAAATCAATGGCTTGCTCAATACCCAAGATACAGGCTTCATACTCAGCTTCATTATTTGTGCACTCAAAAGTCAGACGAGCGCCAATTCCACTTCCTCTGGCATTGACAGCCCCATCAAACAACAAAGTCCACTTTTCGTCTGGATCACGTCCCTCCTCAACAACTGGCTCTTCACAGTCTTTCATCTTGA
Source organism: Lathyrus oleraceus (assembly GCF_024323335.1). Lineage (NCBI taxonomy): Eukaryota > Viridiplantae > Streptophyta > Magnoliopsida > Fabales > Fabaceae > Lathyrus > Lathyrus oleraceus. Next base: position 485,832,505 of record NC_066584.1, on the reverse strand, counting down.
GGAACATGATGTCTTCATCTAGAAAATCAAACTTCATCGGCTCATAATCATCAATCGGCTGTTGAGAAAGATAGTCTGACAGAATACTCCCTTTGATGGCTTTCTGGGATGTATACTGGATGTCGTACTCCGTCAGTACCATTTGCCAACGAGAAACCCTTCCGGTGAGAGTTGGCTTCTCGAATATGTATTTGATTGGATCCATCTTGGAGATCAGTAAGGTTGTGTGAGTCAGCATGTATTGTCTCAATTGCTTAGCAGCCCATGCAAGTGCACAACATGTCTTTTCAAGCATTTAGTATCTCGATTCGCAATCTGTGAATTTCTTACTCAGGTAGTAGATGGCATGCTCTTTCCTGCCTGTCTCGTCGTGTTGACCGAGAACACAATCAATGGAGTTGTCTAGTACTGTCAAATACATAATCAGCGGTCTCCCTGGGACTGGAGGCATAAGGATTGGAGGATTCTGCAAATACTCTTTTATCTTCTCGAAAGCCCTTTGGCAATCATCATTCCACCTGATAGCTTGATCTTTTCTCAACAATTTAAATATTGGCTCGCACGTGGCTGTTAGGTGAGAGATGAACCTTGCAATGTAGTTCAACCTCCCTAAGAAACCACGAACTTGTTTCTCTGTTCTTGGCTCAGGCATTTCCTGTATCGCTTTCACTTTGGCCGGATCCACCTCAATCCCTTTTTCACTAACAATAAAACCCAGTAATTTTCCAGATCTCACCCCAAAAGTACACTTGTTCGGATTAAGCCTCAACTTGAATTTTCTCAAACGTTCAAACAATTTCTGGAAATTCACCAAATGTTCTTCTTTCGTCTGAGATTTGGCAATGATATCATCAACATAAACCTAGATTTCGTGATGAATCATATCATGGAAAAGAGTCACCATCGCTCGTTGATATGTTACTCCGGCATTTTTCAGACCAAACGGCATCACCTTGTAGCAGAAGGTGCCCCATGGGGTTATGAATGTTTTCTTCTCCTTGTCTTCTGGTGCCATCTTAATTTGATTATAGCCAGAAAATCCATCCATGAAGGAGAATACCGAGAACTGAGTTGTGTTATCCACCAAAACGTCGATGTGAGGTAATGGGAAATCATCTTTAGGACTAGCTCTGTTCAGATCCCGGTAGTCAACACACATCCGTACCTTTCCATCCTTCTTAGGTACTGGAACGATATTTGCAACCCATGGCGGATAATTTGTGACTGCTAGAAACCCTGCATCCAACTGTTTTTGCACTTCTTCCTTTATCTTGACAGCCATCTCTGGTCTCGTTCTTCTGAGCTTCTGCTTGACCGGAGGACAATCCTCTTTGAGAGGCAAGTGGTGTACCACAATGTCTGTGTCAAGCCCTGGCATGTCCTGATAAGACCAAGCGAAGATGTCAACATACTCTTGCAGCAACTCAATCAACCCTTTCTTCACATTATCTTCCAAAGCAACCCCTATCTTGATTTCTCTCTTGGCGTCCTCGGTGCCGAGATTAATCACTTCAACAGACTCTTAATGCGGTTGAATGACCCTTTCCTCTTACTTTAATAGCCTGGCAAGTTCTTCAGGGAGTTTACGGTCTTCATCACCCTCTTCTTCAGCTTGAAAGATTGGATTTTCAAAGTCGAAGCGAGCCATAGCAGAACCGTTATCAATAGGATCCGATGACGTGCATCTGCATGAGTGATGGTATGTGCTTATGAGTGTGAACAAGGAATGAAAGCTAAACAAAACTTTGCCAAAATGTATTTTTTTTATTTTTTAAAAATTGCAAAAATAGAAAGACAGTGAACAAAATATTTGAATGCCAAAAGACGTCCTTTATTTATGATAAAAATGCAGGTATTCACATAGATGAGCCCTACAATGAGTCATTACGCCCTGGGCGGAACGTAAGACTTAGACATGCATGAATAAACAAGAAAAATTACTCCTCCAGAAAAGTAACTTGGACAATCTCCTCAGAAGACCAATTGTTGATGACTTCACCTGGGATCCTCGGACGCACCCAGTTATCGATGTCGCAATCGATATCCCCATCTTCATTGTTGACCGCAGAGACCTGGCCATACTGAATGATACCAACACTAGAGAAAGTAATCGGCCCCTGACGAGTCTGAAGTGTTGAAGTTGTAGAAGTCAGAACTGGCTGATACCCAATCCCGAACTTGTCTTTTTTCATCGGTAACACCAACAGACGTCCCTAGCCGGGGGCAACGCCCGAATCTACCAAGGCATGTGCCTGCTTGAAGGATGAGATAGAGGCACCCGCTTTACCCTCTTCCAACGGAGTTGCGTCCTTGATCTGAACTGCCTCAAAGGCCTGGCATAGGGTCTCTTGAAATTCACCTTCTACCTCTACATACTTGAATGTAGACAGGTTATTGACCAGAATATCCTCCTCACCACAGACGGTGATAATCCTTCCATTGACTGGGAATTTAATCTTCTGATGTAAAGTTGAAGAGACTGCCCCGGCGTTGTGGATCCAAGGACGACCCAGCAGGCAACTATAGGAAGGACTGATATCCATCACATAGAAGACGGTGTTGAAGGTTTGTGATCCAATTAGAATTGGCAATTCTACCTCTCCGAACACCGACCTCTTAGAACCATCAAAGGCTCTCACAATAAGATCTGAAGGCTTCAGTGCCAAACCCTCTACTTCTAACCTTGACAGGGCTCTCTTGGGTAGCACATTGAGAGAGGAACCTGTATCCACCAGAACATGAGACAAAACCGCGCCTTTGCATTCCATCGTGATATACAAAGCCTTGTTATGGTTGCGTCCAGCTGGTGTTAAGTCAGAATCAGTAAAACCCAACCCGTTGCTTGCATGAACATTTGAAACGATTCCTTTCAGTTGGTTCACTAAGATCTCCTGAGGCACAAATGCAGCATTTAGGACTTTCAGCAGTGTCTGCCTGTGCGCGTCCGAACACAGCAGGAGTGAGAGAATGGATATCTTGGACGGAGTCTGAATCAACTGATCGACTACCTTGTAGTCACTTTTCTTTATGATCCTCAAGAGCTCGTCCACATCCTTCGTGGAAGTGGGCTCAGAACCAGCCTGGGGTGTAGAGGCACCCTCATTCACGACTTGCTTGCCTTTGGCTTTCACCGCAGCATCAACACTATCATTTTGGGTAACGGGTGGTGAGAACAGTCTACCACTCCTGGTGAATCGCCCGATTCCACCAACATTGTCCACTGCGGGGCCTTCAACTTCAAGTTCAGTCTTCTGACCCTCTTCTACCTTTAGTGGCCGTTCTGCCCCATGATCGTGTGTGTACACACTCCCCCCATAATGCTAAGGAATGGCCCTTTCGCTGGTGAAAGGTAAAGGACCAGGGGTCGTGATGGTCATAGTGGATGGTCGCGCTGGTGGCACCGGGGAAAACATCGGCCTTCAACAAGTATCCCTTGATATCCGACAACGGAGTCTTCATCTTGAACATATCTTTGACAGATCTGGCTTCGCCTTCCATCATATTAACATTTGCACCACCATGCTGGAGAATGGGATTGTTGACGACATTCGTAGCCGGTGCAAGGTCGATGGCCTTTGAATCTATGAGGTCCTGAACTACGTGCTTAAAAGCTTTGCAGTTCTCAATATTGTGGCCAGGTGCCTCAGCGTAGAAGCTACACCTAGCATTGGCGTCGTAACCCATCGGAAGTCTACCAACGGGAGGAGCCAAAGTGCGTAACTGCACAAGTTGTAGTTGTTGAAGACTAGAAAGTAGCTGAGCGTACGCCATTGGAAGAGTGTCGAAACGCCGGTCCATCATCCTTTGCCTCTGTTGATAAGCGGGTCTATTACCTGGTTGTTGTGGTTTGTACTGAGCTGGTTGACGATGGGGTTGTTGTTGTAGTGGTGCTGCAGTTGGAATGGTCACAGCCACAACATACGGTTGCTGATGATAGTTCTGAAAGTTATTCCTCCGGTTATCCCTGTTCTGATAAGAAGATATGGCACTTGCATCCCCTTCTCTCCTCTTCTGTCCCTGAATGAACGGCTTCTTCACCCCTGATGAAGATCCACCTCCACTCTGGGTCTTGTATGTCTTCAGGTAATTCTCCACCCTCTCTCCGGTAGACACTACATCAGCAAAGTTGGAGGCATTGCAACCACCAGGCGCTCCAAATAAGGTCCGGGCAGAGTGTTCATGAACATGTTAGCCATTTCCTTCTCCAACATAGGAGGTTGAACACGGGAAGTTGTCTCCCTCCAGCATTGAGCTTATTCCCTGAAGCACTCATTGCCTTTAAGAGACAGATTCTGAAGTTGAGTTATGTCCGGAGCCATGTCTGCATTATACTGATACTGCTTCACGAAAGCCTCAGCCAAATCCCTCCAGCAGCGGATGTGGGCTCTGTCCAGCCTCATATACCATTCCAGGGATGCCCCATCTAGGATATCCCGGAAAAAGTACATAAGCAACTTTTCATCGTCATAGTATGCAACCATTTTACGGAAGTAGGCTTGCACATGGGTCTTTGGGCAAGAGTTGCCACTGTATTTGTCAAATATCGGGACCTTGAATTTCGGTGGCACCCTCACGCCTGGGACCAATCCCATGTCAGCAACGTCTACTCTTAGAGGACTCTGTCCTTCCACAACCTTCAACCTCTCTTCCAGTCTTCGAAACATAGGGTCCATACCATGACTCATTCCAAAGTCTTCCTGAAGCAAGGGGAACTGATCCTCCTGGTCATCATGGACGGGTTGTTGACCGGAGGTGACATGTAGGATCGGGGTAGGCCCCGGTCCACTGGGTCCATTAACCTCTCCAGGTGGAGGATCAGTCAACATCTCTGGTTGAGTAGTGGCGGGATTCCCCCGCATCATCTGCCTGAGCTCTTGCTGTCCCTGAGCCACCCCTTGAACCACATCCATGAATTGGTTCATGCGGATCTTCATTTCGGCGAGCTCTGCTTGTAGGATTTCCATTACTCTCTGGTGGTTTCTGCGGGTACCGTACCAGTGAATGCCTGAGTCATCTATCCTGCTAGTGGAACACCCAATAATATGAGAACACCGCAGCGGTACCTGTTATGCAAGATATGCAAATGAACGTGTAAATGCAATGACACGTTTATCGATTCCAAAGGGTATTCTACCCCCTTGATTCCAGTCTCACGCAAGAATACCGAGTCGTAGATAAGCTTCGAAGATCAAGATGCAATAAGGAAAACCATCATATAAATGAGTTCGCGAAGGGAAACGGCCTTAGCCAATAATACATAAAAAAGGATCTCCACAACAAGCCTGTGGATCATCACTACAATACAATAAGTAAAGAGAGGAACAAAAAATCAGGAATCAGCCTCCTGTATACAACCCATAAGGACTGCTCCTTACTTCAGCCAGTAGTGCCACTGTGTCAGGACGATCTGGAGATTCTGTCAAACACCGGATAAGCAGATTCCTTTTGTGAATAACTCCATCCAACTCGTTGATGTGCTCTCTGTAGTAATTCCCATCATCTTCTCCGAATACCTCTTCAAGTCTGGATTTCTTCAAACTTACCAGCACTTTGAGTTCCTCAATCTGTCCTTGAGCTTTGTTGAACTGATCTGTGATATAGCCATTGGTTGAACGGGCGCACAGCAGCTCATGGTTCTTCTCCCTCAGCAGGATCTTCAACTTCTCCATCTGACCAGTCACTTGGACCACCGTCTCCTCCTCTTTTGCCTTCCGAGAAGCTAAAAATGTATCCCATTGCTCTTGCCAACCAACTAACTTACCATGAGCATCTGCTAACTACTGTTTGACTCGCCTCAACTCAGAACTGGATGATCTCAAGGCTTCGTCTGTCTTCCTAAAGAAATCCACCTCCACAACTAATTTCCTCTCTGCTTCCCCTTGCAATCTGACGGCTTCCCTCTTCTGATATTCCGCCTCATGGAATTGATGCATACAGTCTTGCAGCTTCACACTTAACTCCGAGTTTTCAGATTGAAGCTCCTCCATGGCATTTTTCAATTTGTCATACTCTTCTCGGTCCACCATTGTTGACTGCGCAGGAGTAGGTGGATACAAAGGTTCCTTAATAGGGAATGGCAGACCAAACTCTTCGACTCTTCCTTGAAGCCAATCTTCATACTGAGGGTAAATCCTGCAATCTCCTTTTCCAAGCACAGTCCTTCCTCTCTTAATCACCTTGATCCAAGCCTCAGTTGCCTTACGGGATACAGTCAGATCAGATGAAGAATAGAAAAAAAGAGATTCTTCCATATCCTTTTCCAAAGGCGGAGTTCTTAAAGCATATCCAAATTGTCTGACTGCCAGAGAAGGATTGTAGTTGATACCTCCTCTTCTTCCTACCAACGGTACATTCGGGAAGTTCCCACAACTGTGAATAATATCCGCCCCAAGCAAGCCCCGGTCTGACCACCAAGAAATATCTTTAGCTCTTATCCCCATCAATCTCTTTGACCAACTCAACGAGTCCTTGACATCAACGAACGCTCCTGACTTGGGCAGGTGGGAACTGAACCACTTATAAAACAAAGGCGCACAACAATTCACCAATCCTCCCCTTCTATTCTCATTCCTGTGATGCACTAAATGAAAGAAATCTCCCAACAAGGTCGGCACTCGATTTCCCAACACGAAGAGGCGTATGGCGTTTATGTCCACAAATTTCTCCACATTAGGAAATAGGACGATCCCATACACACAAAGAGCCAACACATCATTGAAACCCCTTTGGTCACCATCTTCAAGCTTCTTCTTTGCTTCTCCCAGTAAGAAACTCAGATGAAAACCATTAACTTCTCCCTTCTGACACATATTATCCTTCAAGACTGATTCCCTCAAATATGTGGTTGAAGCAACCATGCTGAGATCGGGCAGAAACTCGGAACTGTAGAATAGCAACTGCGGCTTGATAGGAATTCTGAGAAAACTAGCAACCTCCTCCAAAGTTGGGACCAGAATGTAATCCGGGAATGTGAAACACCTCAATGGAGGATCATAGAACTGCAACAATGTAAAGAGAGCATCGTGTTGATCTTTGGAAAGAACCGTGACGAAACTTAGAATCAAACCGTAATCCTTTTGGAATCCTTCTAGAGAATCAGGATCCATTAACTTCATCAGTTGTTGAATAGGCTCCAAACAGACCACAGGAAACTTGTAGGCGACATGTCTCTTTCTGCCAATATCAATCTTAAGAGAACCAGAGAAACCCCGACCGGAATCAAGAGGAAGATGTAAACCCCCCTAGAAATAGATAAACATGTGTTAAATGATATGAATGCAAAATGATGTGATGCAATGATGTGAATGCGATGCAGTGACATGGGAATCAGGACTGCTGTATCCGCTTGAACATCTGTCAAGTTGCACTGTCTGAAGAGAAACCCACTGAAGAATATAATACAAGATCAAAGCTTTGCTCCAGAAAACCGGGTTGGTTGGAGGTTAAGGTTTCCTGAATTTAGCCCGCCCCTCACTGGTAGGTTCTAAGAACAGAAGTTTGTCAGTTTCGGCCCTTCGGTTGAGAATAATACGTTTACCACTGAAGGTTTGGCATTATTACGGGATAAAAGACCTCCACTGACTCCCCTCAACAGTACATCCTAATAGCAAGTTCCCAGTCTCGGGGTCCTCGGATTGATCAGTGAGAATGCGCCCACCAGAGCTATCATAATCACGTCTTGGAGGAGAGGCCTTGACTGAGTTCTCGGGAAATGGTCATCAGAGTCGACGATTTCTAGAGGAACATCTGCCGTTATGGAACACCCATAGGACATAATATATCCAAAAGAAACCTCGTCTGGATGTGGGTCTTCATGAACGACTTAACGTAGCAACACGCCACGCAAGCCTCATGACTATCAACTCTAAAACCTGTGTGTACACTCAAGCCTGGGTAATGGGCTTATCTCTCATAGAACACCCCATCCCAACAAACAAATAAACCAACAGCAGAGCCAACAGATACAACAATGATATGTACACAATGCAATTAAGCAGGTAAATGCTGAAAAATAAATAACTGTACAAAAGAATGAACACCCAATAAACAAACAACCTACAAAAGCTAGGAGGGACTCGCTCAGGGAAACCAGGGTCCCCAACAGAGTCGCCAGCTGTCGCAACCTGAAAAAGGAAAGGAAAAGACAAGGTCTCGCAACCAAATCTTGGGTTCGGGAGTCGATTATGCGAAGGGAAGGTATTAGCACCCCTACGCATCCGTAGTACTCTACGGGATCCACTCTTGTTGTTCTTGTCTAAAGGGTGTGGGTTTATCTAATGTACTATTTACTAAAAGAGGGGGTCAAAAGAAAATGATTCGCACGGATATCGCATCCACTGCATACGTATCTCACCTGGATATGAGAATCAGAGTCTTCGTAACTCGGCTCCCTATGGGATAAAGAGGAGTGTGCTCGCTAAGACATCACATCTTATGCCTACGTATCTCATCTGTAATGAGAATCAGAGCAAATCGTAGTTCGGCTAACTACGGGTTAAGGGTTGTGTTTTTTAGATGAACGACGTTACTACGCAATCTACCGGATGCTCGACCTTTGGAGACTTACTCGCCTGTAGTAGAAGGAGTTAACGTGTTCTTAGGAGAAGAAAAATCAATGAGTTTGTTTGGGTTTTAGGAATGCTCATGCAAAAAAGAAAGTCCTAGACGAAGGAACAGTGCTACCTTGATTGACATGCAAACGAGAGACTATACGAAGCCTAGAAATCCTATGGGGAGACGAACACACCATACAAAACAAACATGCATAAAGTAAAATGCCAACAAGGGGGCTTAAACATACATGGGTAGGGCTTTAGTCAAGAGGGGTCATATCAACCTCGACAAACAAGCCATGGAATAGGTAATCAAATGGGCTCTTAACCACTGACATTGAACATCAGGGTGAGCAGATCAAAAGGGTAATGAGGATAAGACCTCATAGCTCTTAACCCTGGACAGGGTGAGCTCATGACAAAAAGTGGGGATTTAGAAAGGTGGAACCCTCTCCACTGACTGACAGGACAAAAGATCTTGGGCTTTTGTTCTGAAGCTTTGACACGTAGTGCGAGCATAAAGAACGACACACTGAATAACGGGGGATTGATTACTAATCCCTTTTATCCGTCAATTGCCTCTTCAGGGAGGTCTTTAGCACTGATGCCTCTTCTTGGAGGTCTTTGGGCACAAAAGTAAATAAACAAAAGAAAACATTGCCTCCTATTGAGGTCTTCCAGCTAAGAAAGCGGTAAAATTTGGGAAAGATAAAGGATCAAGAGATCTACCACACGGATAAAGATCCGAAGTAATAATAGCTAAAGAAATAAGAAACCCAGAGATCTCTCGAGCTGGCACCATCAAAGAAAGCAAGTCAATACAGGTAATCGGAATAAATCTCCAAATGGTATCCCATAAATAAAGTGGAATGTCAAGCAAGCTATCCTTTCAGGAGTCATGTGAGCCCTCACAAAAAACTTAACAAACTGGTTAGAGTGACAATATGGGGTGCAATCAAGAGTTTCCCCAAATCAAAATGTAACCACATGAATCATGCCATTAAAATTCACAAAAAGAGCTCACAAAAAGCAACCAAGTGTAGGAGACCTAAACCTCTTGTCAAACACATGCATCAAAAGGGTATCAAAATTCAAAGTCAGGGGGCAAGGATCCACACATCAAGACAAGACATACATACTAAAACACGTGCCCACATGCAAAACCTAACGATACCCACTCTTCCAAATTCACCCATAATACCTCATACATTCAGAAATTTCAGGTTGAAAGTATAAAGTAGTGGAAATAGGGCATACCTGATTGGGGAGGATCGATTGAAATTGAATTGCATTGTTGGCTTTGCAGAACAATCTTAGGGTTTATATGAGAGGGAATTGGTTCTTTGCAGATGAGTTCCCTTCAGTCTCTGGAGGTTGCTCTGAATTAGTTAGAATCTCTCTAGGGTTTTTCCACTGAATTTTTTTTAGAATTTATAACCTGATTTTCGTGGCTTTGTGGGCTCAAATGAGAGAGGTCCAAGTCCAAGATTTTTCTGTTATATTTTATTTTTTATTTTTTTAATTTTTTTTTCGTTTTTCTTTTTCGTTTTTTTTTTCGTTTTTCTTTTTCGTTTTTCTTTTTTTCTTTTTTTTTATTTTAGTTTATTTTATTTTTTATTTTCAAAACGCGTGGGCTTCGCCTAGCGAGCATGACAGTTCAAGAAATTCCTCTGAGCGTAGGTGATTCTGGTGGCTTTTCTTGGGACTCGCTAGGCGACCCATTCTGCTCGCCTAGCGAGCATGACAGCTCATGAACAAACTTTTGCTCCTTCAACATTAACGTTTTGACTGATGAATAGACCCCATTTGAACATGTTGGAAGTATCTCAAGCCATTCCCTTGTGTTGACTGATCACCCAGATAGGACCCACAAAGTGTCTTGGATGATATTCAAGCTTCTTGGATCTAATTCCGATTGACATGATGAAATGCAATATAAAATGTTAAATGACCTAAAAATGAATGCATGAATGAGGGGGGAAAATTTTGAGGTATTACAAATGGGCTTGCAAGTCAACTTGCTAAGGAATAACTCCACACAAGTCAACAAGACTATGCCATTCTCCTATCCTAAGTGCACTCGAGTTCGGGTATAGAACTCATCTCACAAAGATCACCAATCATTCAAGGAATTAATATTCAAGCAATTCAATCATTACATACAATACAGTAATCCTAAAGTGCACAAAAATATGTCACAAAACAATATACAATACAATACAACACAATATAAAAAGTAGGCAAACCCCACTAGGCAAATGGTCCCCAGTAGAGTCGCCACTTTTCTGTAGCGGGGTATTCGTTACCATTAGAGATATTGACTAAATCTAAGGTAAATCGTACAAGTCGAGTCGCCACCGTACTTCTATTTTTCCAAAGGAATGGTTAGAAAGCGAAAAAAAACCTAAAAGTTTTATCGAATCAAAAACTAGTAAAAATGTCAGAGATCTGGGTAAGGGGGTTGGTTATGCAATGGGAAGGTTTTAAGCACCCAAAACATCCTAGGTACTTCTAGGGAGCCCTTCTCATATTGGTTGTAAGGTTGGTATTTTGTGAAAATTTATTTGTGCAAACATGATTGAAGAGATGAGGAAATAATATACAAGTTTATTTACATTTTGTGTTTGGATGGATGAACCCATTGCCTACGTACCATCTTAAAAAAGATTAGGATCAAAGCATCGTAGTTCGGGGTAGAAATCTCAAAAAATGAGTGGGTGAATTGATTGGTCCAAAAGCCTTAAGGTTTTTTGTTATCCAAGGGAGAAAACTCATCCTAAAACCACAAATCCACCATGTGAGGATAGCTTCAACATGCTAGTGAGGGGTTAACCCTATAATAAGCATGGAAGACTCATTGTCCAACACTAAGGATATAGGTGAGTATTACATCTACCTGTAAGACCCCAATTTTGTCCCTAAGATCCCTCATGGCATCATAGCATTGCATTGCATAACCTCAAGGATCATTGAGCATCTTGGCTCCCTTTCCCTTTGGGTAGGGATCTCTTGTGAGTGGTTTAAGATCACCAAGCATGCTTGAATTGTATATCATTGCTTTTCTTGCTTTATTCACTAACCAAAAGCACAAAAATATGTCATTAACACCTTTTGTTGTAGCTCAAGCAATCACCAGGTCAAGAGTTTCAAGAAGATCATTTGTGCAAGAGATGAGGATCACATGATTATTACAAGGAGCTTACATGAGCTAGGGTTCCATTTTGGAGCAATTTCATCAAGTGATAAAGGCTCAACATCATCCAGACATTTCAAGGTCATCTGAGGACCAAAAAGTCAACTGTGCAGTCAACTGAGGGCTATGAGGTGGAGAAATGAATTGATACACCTCAATCATGTTCAAATGAGGCCTATTCATCATTTTAAACATCCATCTTGAAGATTCAGAGGTCATGGCAAAAGTTACTAAAAATGGAAAATGACCTGTAATTCAAAGTTTCTAAATTTGGCAAGTTTTTGGTCCACATTCAACTTGACTTGTCAACGTCAAAGAAGTTTCAAATGGATTTTTGGTGAACATGAAAGTTGTAGATATTTGTCTCCCCTTTCCAAAAAGTCCTAATTAATGTCCATATGAACAATGGTTGAGAAGTTATGGTAATTTGATCACAAGGTGTGCATGGAAATTCAAAATGGCATAACTTTTGATACAAAGCTCCAATTTGGTCCGTTCTTTTTGCAAAATGTTTCTCTTGATCAAGACATCTCAAAATAGCCTTTTCCATGCATGGGAAAAGTGTGTATGCTAATCATTTCTCATGTGATCATTTTGGAGGGAATTTCCACAATTCAAATTTGGCTTATGATACAAGCAAAACAACAATTCCATGATGATCCTTGGTTAATTTTAAATGTATTCATACCCTTGCATGAGGGAGAGCACGTGGATTATGGCCATGCTAGCTCAATGTGCATTTTTTCAAGTTGCCTGAAATCTCACTAATCATGATTAGCATTTGGCTTAAGAGATTAGCAGCATCATTAGCAAGGGATATAAAAGCCAAACCCTGACCATAACCACCATAACAGAAAATTTAAGATCAAAAAATTCAAGAATTCTCTCAACTTTCTCTCACTTTGATTCTTCAATTTACCCACACAAACACCAAAAATTCTTGGAGATTATTGATCATCATGCTTCACTGGGTAAGATCCACCATCTGTTTGTTGCAATTAAGCCAGAATTCAAGTTGTTCGTGTGCACTCTCATGTTGATGGAAGTTTGAAATTGAGGAAAATTCAAGTGGTTTCAAGTATTCCTGTTTGCACAAAGCTTCATAGGAGGTGCAGTGGAAGAGATCTGGAGCACTAGAGCTGTTGAGGACACGATTTCAGCAACCTTCATTTCCAGGTGATGCAAATTCGATCCTCTCCTTTTGCTGTTTTCTTGATATAGATGTGTAGATCTTGATTAGTAGATAATGTACATGTGTTTAGATTTAATTTTGGTTGAGAATTGAGCATGTATGATGAACTTCAAGTTCGGATCTCAATAATGTTTTGCTTCGATCTGGAAAATTCATGAGGAATTAGGAGATTTGATTATGATATTTGAAATGAATGTGAGAGGACGGTTTGAATGATGTATAATTTGTTAAATTCTGGAAATTTTATGGTGGAACTCCACCGGAGATGGCCGGAGAAGACGACCGAAGACTGTAGCTCCGGCGTCTGGTTATTTTTAGGGTTTTGCCTACGTGTTTGTCCATGTGTGTGCTGAATGTGCGCTTGCGTGTGAGGTTGATTGGCTGTGGTTTCGTTTGACTTGCCACGCGTGTTTGAATTGCTGACCGTGCATGCCAACGCGTTTAATGAAGCGCAACGTTCACGCATTTAAATGTGGACCTTTGATTTAGGCGCGCTCCAAGATCAGACGGCTGTGGTTTATTCTGATTTTATTCAAATAATTGTTTCCCTCCATGTTTTCCATGTATTTCCATTTATTTTGCTCATCTTAGAAAATTCATTAAAAATAGAAAAATGATACAAATGAACTCCAATTTTTTTCCTAGTTTTGTATGAATGCCTAATTTTTTTTGGTATTATTTTCATCAATTATTGATGTTTGGTTTGTGATGTGTGAATTTTTGAATCTATGTTATGCCAAATTGATCATGTGCATTCTATGCTTTGTGAAATTCTATATGTTGAGCCAATTGATCCCATTCTTTGCATGCTTGATTTTCATACATGATGTGAATTTTTGATAACTGGTTTGGAATTTTTCTCATACGCTATCATTGTTTTTGACACATGAAGATGAATGTGGCAATTTGTGTCACATTTTGGACATTGAATTTGTGCATTTTTGTTCATCTATCATTTGAACCTTTCTGGATTTGATCCTTTGCATATTGATTGTTTATGACATGGAACACTTGCATAACAAATATCAAAGTCATTGCATGCATTTCTGTTTTGATTTGAAATTTCTAAGTTGGAAGTTCAATTTGTGCACATTGTTTGCATTTGCATAGCAGATGCCATTTGAGATATTTTCTTTTTGAATTGATGCTGGTCCTTTTGAGGACATTTTGTGAAATGTTTGAATGTGCATTGTGTAAAAGATTGTGTTCTGTTTTGATCATTTGGTTTGGTTTTGAACTTAGTCTTTGCACTCGTGTTTTGTACATAAACTAATTGTGCTTTGTGTTTCAGGTTTGGACATTTAACATTGATGGTTGATTTGTTCTCACTTTGTGAGATGCAAATGATTTGAGTTCTAACTTGTGTTTGTTTTGTAGGATTCTAAGTGATTGTGCTTGAGCTCATGAGTTCATTTGAGTGCTTGAGCATTGTTCATTGAGTTGTGTAACTGTGAATGGTTTCACTGTTTGTCTGTTGGTTTTCTGACTGAAATATTAACTGGTTAGCTTTTGTACAGGTACCTTAGTTGCTTGGTTTTAGCTCTTGCTTGAGCTTTGGATTGTGGTTGATACACCACTTAGGTAGTTATCTTCTTACTCCATGTAGTCTGGAAGTCCTGTCACCTTTTTGGCAGGCATTTTGCTGGCAAGTCCTCCTTCAGAGGCTCTGTTTGTGTTTGTTTACAATTGTGCCAAAGACCTCCAAGATGAGGCATGTGTTACTTGATAAGACCTCCAAGAGTTGAGGCAATTGACATGTAAAAGGGATTAGTAGCCAATCCCCCGTTATTCAATGAGTCGTTCTTTATGCTCGCACTACGTGCTGATGCTTCTGAACATGTACCCAAGATCATTTGTCCAGAGTCTGTCAAGTGGAATAGGATCTCACTTTCTGGATCCCCACGCTTTCTTTGTCATGAGATCACCCTGGCTAGGGTTAAGAGCATGAGGTCTCATCCTCATTTCCATTTTTCTCAGCTCCACCCTAACTTTCAATGTTAGTGGTTAAGAGCTACAGATTACCCATTACAGTTTGGCTTGTTTGTCGAGGTTGACATGACCCCTCTTGACTAAAGCCCACCCATTGTTTGAAGCCTTTTGTATGTATATAATGTGTGATGATTGTTTGCTTGTGAACTTTTCATGTGTGTGCTCTTGAACTAGGAGTTTCCATTTGTGCTTAATTTGAAGATCATTATCATGTTCACCCATGTGGAAGTTACAAGATACATTGACGATCTCTTATGAAACTTGTGTGATTGCTTATGCTTTATGCTTGCTTATTCCAAAGGATGGGATCTACTTGGATCATCTATATGATATCAAGAGAGGAACTCCTAGTGTGGTTTCATTCCATATCCCTCACCTTTTTGTTTTCTTCATTTCTCCACCCTACCCCAAACCAAAAACCTTTTTGTGCAAACATTTGACTTTGTTTTCAACATTAGAAACCTAAGCCTTATGCTTTTGACTTCCAAACTTTCTTTTCATAACACTCATTTTGAATTGAATCTTTAAGTCAACTTTGACCATTTTTGTACATACTTCTAATTGGTAAATATAACCCATTCAAATGTTTCTTTTGTGGTTCCATGTCCACTTTCTTAATCAAATTTTCCATAACCTCTAGCTATTAGGTTTGAGTTATCTTTGTGGTAGATGTAATACCCACCTTTGTCCTTAGTGATGGACAATGAGTCTTCCATGCTTATTATAGGGTTAACCCCTCACTAGCATGTTGAAGCTATCCTCACATGGTGGACTTGTGGTTTTTCAGGTTGAGTTTTCTCCCTTTGATAACAAAAGACCTTAAGGCTTTTGGACCAATAAATCCACTCATTTGTTTTGAGATTTTTTACCCGAACTACGAGGTTTTGATCCTAATCTTTTCATAAGAGGGTACGTAGGCAATGGGTTTATCCATCCAAACACAAAATGTAAATAAACTTGTATATTCTTTTCTCATCTCTTCAATCATGTTTGCACAAATAAAATTTTCACAAAAACAATAAACTTTGCAACAAGTGCGAAAAGGGCTCCCTAGGAGTACCTAGGATATTTTGGGTGCCTAACACCTTCCCATTGCATAACCAACCCCCTTACACAGCTCTCTGTTTCTTTTACTAGTTTTGTTTGTAAAACTTTTAGGTTTTTGTTCGCTTTCTAACCATTCCTTTGGATAAATAGAAGTGCGGTGGCGACTCGACTTTGTATGATTTACCTTGGATTTAGTCAATATCTCCAATGGTAACGAATACACCGCTACAGAAAAGTGGCGACTCTGCTAGGGAAAAAGTTCATCCTGGTGGGTTTTGCCAACTTTTCACACTTGTTGTATTATATTGTTTGTGACATATTTTTGTGCAATTTGGGATTACTGTATTGTTTGTAATGTATGAATTGCTTGATATATCAATTGCGTGTGTGCTTGGTGATCTTTGTGAGATGAGTTCTATACCCGAACTCGAGTGCACCTAGGATAGGAGAATGGTATAGTCTCGTCGACTTGTGTGGAGTTATTCCTTAGCAAGTTGACTTGCGAGTCCATTCACTTGGTGGAGGCCATGTTGGGATCAATAATGTCACACAAGTAAGTTGTGGTTAGACATTACTCTTTCCAATATAGACCTTAGAAGCCAAGGACCTTAGTTTACCAAGCCCATCTTGGCCTATGCTTAGGATGTAGTTCGGAAGTTGTTCAAATGTAAGATTTGATACGATTGTTACGCGATACTACACTCATAGGAGTCTCTCTTGAGATTATTTTTGGAATACGAGTAGTCGTTTCTCCGATAATATTCGAAAGATGGGATGATGAATATTGGAACCTCTTGTAGAACATGTTTGGCAGGTTTAAACCTTAGTACACTCCCTTTGGGTGGTTCTTAACCGAGACACCATGCTCGTGACTTGCAACAAACCCTTGATTCATGGTCGATCCGTTCATATGGCCTTAATATCAATGGAACTTGGGTGTTGATAAGGTGTAAACCATAATCCACCAAGATGGGTGATTGATATTAAGGACAATATGATCCATCCCATGACCTTTGTTTGGTGTGCTTTGTGTGATCCTTGAGTGTGATTGTTGCATTCATGCATTCATGCATTCATCTGCATCCATATCATCGAAAAAAAAAAAGAAATTTTCAAGGAACTTAAGGGGTTTATTTGCAAAAATTTTAGACATGGAAAGACAAAGAAGGAATACAAAGAAGTGCAACTTCAGACAACCCGATTTGAAAGAGTTAAGGAATCTGACATCTTATGTATTAGATCCCTTGGGTTTCAAGGCTCGTTTTGGGGAGCTTCTTCCTCTTCTGACTACTCAGGTGGATGAAGGTTTGATAAGTGTATTGGTACAGTTTTATGATCCTCGGTACCGTTGCTTCACGTTTCCGGACTTCCAGCTTTTGCCTACCCTTGACGAGTATGCCTATCTGGTGGGTATACCTATTCTGGATTAGTTGCCGTTCAGTGGCTTGGAGAGTATTCCTACTTCTCGAGAGATAGCTGACATGTTGCACATAGATGAATCCATGGTTGGTGCTCATATGACTACCAAAGGTGGAATTCAAGGTCTCCCTTTTGAGTTCCTCATTGCTCAAGCTATTGTTTAAGGGAAGGCCATGAGTGAGGATGCCTTTGAAGCCATATTTGTACTTCTCATATATGGATTGGTATTATTCCCCAACATCGACAAGTTTGTGGATGTGAACGCTATTAGGATCTTCTCTGCTCTTAATCTCGTTCCGACTCTGTTGGGTGATACCTGTAGCGGTGTATTCGTCGCTATATGATTTATTGATTAAACCATAAGCAAAGCATACAATGAATTCGAGTTGCCACCACACTTTTATTTATCCAAAGGACTGGCTAAAAAGCGAACAAAAGCCTAAGAAGTTTTACGTGTAGAAAACTAATGAAAGATCAGAGAGTCTGGGTAAGGTGTAAATTACGCAATGGGAAGGTGTTAGGCACCCACTACGTCCTAGGTACTCCTAGGGAGCCCTTTTCACACTTGTTGTATAAGATTGTTATTTGTTATGAAATATTTATTGTGCAAACATGATTGGGATGATGAGAAAAGAATATACAATTTTTACTGTTTTTGTGTTCGAACGGATGAACCCGTTGCCTACGTACCTTCCATCAAAGGTAAGGATCAAAACGCCGTAGTTCGGCTAAAAGATTTCCAAAAGTTAGTGAGTTCAATTTTAAACAATAGCACTGAGGCTCTTCATTATCAATGGGAGAAAACTCGACCAAAACCAACATCCACCATGCGAGGATAGCTTCGACGTACTAGAGGGGTTAACCCTGTTTTCAGTACGGAAGTCTTATAGTCGACTCACTAAGGATAAGGTGAGGTTTACATCAACCACAATGATAATTGAAACCTATGGCTAATGTGTGAAAAGATTAACAATGGGCAAAGCCAAAACAAATGAATGGGTGAAGTTAATTGATTGTGATTATGAAAGTAGGGTCAAAGTATGATTAAGATTGGTTCAAAAGAAGTATTATGAAATAGAGTTTGAAGAAAAAAGTCAAGGACTTGGGGTCCAGGTTTTTAATTTGAAAATATGAAGATGTTTGCACAATATCTATCTCAAGTTTGAAAGTAAGGTGTGAAAAGGTTTAGGACAAAGAGGGATGAATGGATGAGGATGGATTGTAAAACTTCCTAGGAGGTTCACTTCTTGAAATCATATAGAAGATGATTCAAGTGTGTCCTTTGGAATAGGAAATGAGCAACAACAAAATAAGCAAACAAGTGATACCGGATGCCACTCAATGGTCTTACTCCAATCTCACAAACAAAAGCGGATACCGGATACCAATAGATGGATTTACACCAATCTCCTAAACAAAGAAACAAGGATGTCGGAAGCCAATAGCTGGACTTATTCCAATCTCCCTAAACAAAACGAAACTTGGATACCGGATGCCAATCTGTCTGGGCTTATACCAATATCCAACATATGATCATAGGAAAGCAAATGCCAACATGCAGGGACTTACAATTGCATCCTCACATACAACAAATGCAAATGCATCAAGCAAAGGGAAGATGAGTGGCCAATGAGATGGTCTTATACTCACTTCCATATCATAGGAACAACGGCCAAAGGATGGTCTTACAATTGTCCTCAATGGGCAATCAACAAGGATATGTCACAAAGACAAATGAGATGATCATGCACTAATGAGCAATTAATGATGATAAATGCATAAAGCATACAAGCAAACATGTGTATATGAAGTGAGCAATCAATCAATTGAAGTCATTCAGCACACACTATAACCAAACAATCAGGCTCACACAAAGGGTTAGGCATTGAAGCCAACTGGAATAGGGTTAATGATGCTCTTAACCTTGCCATTGAGGGGCTAAGGTGAAGCAGATGAAAAGATATGAGGGGTGTGCCTCATTGCTCTTATCCCTGGCCAGGGAGAGCATTTGAATATCAGAAGGTGTGGGAGTTCACAAAGTAGGAACTCTCTCCACAGATTATTGACTCGATAGATCTTGGGTTTTTACTCACTATGCATCAACACATGTGGTGTGAGCAAGGTGAGTGACACACAGAATAGTAGGAGATAGGTTGCATATCTCTTGGGTTCTACCAATTGCCTTATTCAAAGGACTTTTCCTGCTTGGGACAAATGTAAACACACACAAGCATTGCCTCTTAAGGAGGACTTCAGACAGTTGCCTGGCCAAGTAACAGGCCAGGTCTTCCAGACTACATGAAGATAAGAAGTTATACCTCAATGCAAATTGCTATTAAGCAAAGCAAAGCAAGTTCTTAAAGAACTAAGCAACTAATGGTACCTGAAACCAGTCAGACAACATCAGTATACAGTTCAAAGTTAAATCAAAATGAGATAGAGATCAACAGTCAACACAATCAGTTAAAAGTGCAACGCACAAAGCTCAAAGCATGTGAGCCAAGCAACCTACAAAACAAACAAGTTAGTTCATTATAATCAATCAAGCTCATTCAATTTGTATTGATCTCTTTGGGTATTTGTTGCTTAACCTGAAACAACAAACTTAAACATGAGCAACATGACCACTAGGACAAGCCTAGGGTCAAAAAGAGATAAGAAAATCAAAACAGCAAGTGACAAGTGTCCAAAATCAAGTTCAAACAATCAAGAAACAAACTCAATTGGTTTCATGTTCATATCAATCATCATCATCATTTCATAAGCAAATTAGGTCAAAGCATGGCATATAGAAGTTCAAAGAAGTCAACAGAATGATTTAGCTCAAAACCAATCTCAAACATTTCAATAAATTATCAAATTATTCATGATCAAACATCATCCATAACATGATAAGCATATCAAATTTCAGCTCATTTGGATCAAAGGAAGTAGGTCAATGAAAATCAGAAAGGCAAGGCAAGTTCAAGCATGCTCAAAGAAGTCAACCAAACATGCACCAACTTCAATAAATCATAAAACAGTGACAACATATGATAAATGAATGGGATCAAAACCATGACAAACTTTAAGATGTCTACAATTCACATGTCAAATTTCAAGTTCATCCAATAATGTATGAGAATTTCACAAATCATATGAGAACATGTGTCACAAAAAAGTCAACAAATGACCAAACAGGGGAGAAAATTCCAATCAAATAGGAAATTCCATCCATAATTCCAGAAAAATTTCACATGTAAACTAGACATCCACAAGTATGTTCATGCAAAATTCCTGACCAATTTGAGTTCAAGAAGCATGGTAATTAAAATCATGAAGTTGGACATGAATGGTGTGACACAAATTGTCACACCTCTATTCAAAAAATCATATCTCCACAACCAGCAATGATAAATTCACAAACACTACACCAAAATCACCATGAACATGTCTAGTTTAAGCACAAAAAATTTGGGGAGCATTGGATAAGGTATCATCATTTCACAATCAATTTGGTAAGACATACACAAAATGGATACATATGACAAACCCTAGCACATTTTAAAATCCACACGTGCAAAAAATCTGGAAAAATCATCATAAAAAACTAGAGATCATGAGGAGCATTTTGCAAAAAATCCCACCAAAATTGGATTAAAAATGAAGGACTTATGATTTTTGGAAGATTGGTATATAAAATGAAATAAAAATTGAGAAAATGAAATGATTTAATAAAATAATAAGCGGACAATGGCAAAACGGTAATATCTGGACTCACTAAGTGAAACGCTGCGTTTCACTTAGTGAGGTGGCACGCAACAAGTGGCTCATGGCAATCAAACAATGATTCGCATGCAAAGCAAAAGAACCAACGACCAAAACACGTTTTTCTGGGTTTTAAATTAGGGTTTACTGTATGTTCATCATCGTCAACAAATCGAAATGAAATTTTTGTCCAGAAATGGAAAACAAACATAGCATTCGAACCAGCACACAATGCACCTCATCATTCCAACATCCATTTTCAATGACTCGAGCTAACAAAGCAGAACCAAGCACAAACATATTCACATATGAAACTTTGAATCCATGTATCTCTCTCAATATGCAACCATTTTACACGATTTAAGTTTCAAAATAATCAGCATGGAGAGTTCTTTCTAAAGCACAGCATAATTTTGAAAATAGAGAGATTCGAAATTTTACCAAATTTGAAGAACAGTGTTGGAATGGTGATTCTTCGGTCGTGTTGAGCGGAAACAGATGTACTTTCAAGTTCCAGATGATGAATGGAAGAAGGGTTTTAGCTCAACAACCTTTGGAAAAGCTTCAAACTCGAGCTGCCATGGAAATGCTTTAATGGAACAGTGGTAGCTTTTTAGCTTACAGTGATGAAATGAGGCTTGCAACTGCTTCCAAGATGATGGTGAATGATGAAACCAAGCTCAAAAACACGAGCTCTTTGAAGATTTTTAGAAAAAAGTTCAGATGAAGAAAAAGAGAGTTTGAGAGAACATGGAAATATTTGATCTGTTTGTGAAATGGTGGCTAGGGCTTCTGCAGCAGAAAAATGACATATATACTGTGATTAATGGAGCTAAGTTTGGTTAATTTGAGTGGTAATGAAGATTAGCTTAAAATGAAGTGTTTTGGCTAATTTGTGAAATTCCACTTATGTGATAAGGGCATGGCTACAGCTGCGAAAATGGGCCTTGAGCAACCTCTAAATGTGTTTTCAGAACAATTGCAATTGGTAGCAAGCATTGGAAAGGCTTAATTTGAAAACTCATTTTTTCACCTCACTCATTTTAATTCAAGTCACTTGGAAAAAGGCCATTTTGATTGGTAGGTTTTTGGTGAATTGTGATGAAAGATTTGGATAGAGCACATCAAATATGACTTGTAGCAAAAAACCTCACTCAATTTGGCCAAATGGTTTGGAAGATATGCCACTTTGAAGTTCAAAAATGTTTGAGAATGATTTGATCATAACTTGCCAACCATAAATGAGAAATGAGTGTTCTTGGACTTTTTGGAAATGGGAGAACAAGATCTTAAACTTTAATATTGGACAAAAATTCATTTGAAGCTTGTATGATGATGTAATTTGGAGGAGAAGAACTTTCTATTTTTGGCAAATTCCAATTACAGGTCAACTTTCTATTTTTGGAAATTTCTTGTTTGACTTCAAATTCTTCAATGATGATGTTTGACATGTTATATGAGGCTTATATGGACATGAATGAGACCTCTCAGACCAATTCCCACCATCAAATCACTGATTAAATGCACAGTTGACCACAATTGACTTTGCTAGGGTTTTGGTTGACTGAACCATGTTCTGATGAATTCCAAGCCCCTACCACTTGATATCTTGATCCCAAATGATGTCACAACTCATATGAACTCTTGATGAATGATCATGGTGCCCAAATTCTTCAAGAATGGCCACCATCTATCTCAATGACTGACTTTGACTGATTTGACCTAATTGGCTTCATCTGCAAGTAACATGGTTAGATGACAATATTTTTGTACCTTTGGTTAATAGACAGATGAAAAGCAATGATATACAAATGCAAAACATGCTTGGTGATCAAGAACCACACTCACAAGATAACCCACCCACTAGGAGGGAAGCAAAGGTGCACAAAGATCCTTGAGGCAATGATATGGTATGATATGATGCCATGAGGGATCTTAGGGACAAAATTGGGGTCTTACAATACCTATTTCTCTTTGCATATGAGGAATGCAAAGGGTGGTGGTGCTATTGTGTGATGTTTGCCTCTGTTGTATAAGTGGTTTATTTCTCACTTACCTCAGACGGTCGCCTTCAAGGAGAACAAGGGATGTCTACGGTGGTCCACGAGACTCATGTCTCTCACTAATGATGATATCTCTTGGTATAACCGTGTATATGATGGTGTGCAGATTATCGACTCTTGTGGTGAATTCTCCAATGTGCCTCTTCTTGATACATGTGGTGGGATTAACTACCACCCTGTTTTAGCACGTCGTCAGCTTGGGTTCCCCCTAAAGGATAAACCTAATAACATTCTGTTAGAGGGTGTGTTCTTTCAGGAGGGTAAAGATCCCCAAGGCTTGAAGGGAATAATGGTTCGCGCTTGGCGCAAGGTTCATAAGAAAGGAAGGAAGGAGTTGGGTCCTAAGAATTGCATTGCTTTGGAGCCTTACACTGCTTGGGTAAGGAAGAGAGCATCTGAGTATCTCATGCCTTACGATTATCTGAGACCTACACCTTTGGTTGTGGCTGGGCCTTCAACCCTCCCTAACCAAGGAGTAGAGGAGTTGAGAGACGAAGACCTATCACGTGCCTAGATTCGTGAAAGGGAAGAGTTGCTTCAGCAGATTAAGGAGAAAGATGCTTTGATTGAGTTCTTCGAGCATCAAGTTATTGATGATCCTGAAGATACATGAACTTCTCTATTTCCTCAGTATTCCAAGTTTTGGAAGAGGAGGTATGACCGACTCGCCAAAGAGAAGGCAGATATGGAGGCAGCTTACGAGAGAGAGGTGAAGAGGCTTCGCGCATCTGTTCTTCCTGTGTCCCGAGCTCCTAGAGATCCATAGGATAATTATTTTCCTTTTCTCTTGTATATGAGTGACAAATGATGTACTTCTTTTTCCCTGATGTTATGCTATTTGATGAGATTTTTCCATATGCGATAAAATGCTCAATATTTCCAAAATTTGCAAATAAAACCCTAGAGTTCCTTTGAAATAAAAAACAAATCATATGCACAAGCATTGCATGAATCATATGCATAAGCAGGTTTGGTTCCCGGCTTCTGGTCCTGTGGTGTAACTCTGTGCTCTTCATTTATTTTGAAGACAAGCTGACTCACTGGTACTACACTAGAGCAAACTCTTCCAGATTGATGGATCATCTAGAGTAACAGAACCATGAACTCAAGGAAGAAGTCGCCAGACTGAGTGCCTTGATGGAATCGTTCCTGGCTGCCCAAAGCCAGTCTTCTCCAACACCTTCAACTCCTCCCCAGAGGACAGTCATCTCTGAGATTGTTTCCTCAACTGTGCCTGCAGCTAGTGCACACTTTGTGCCGACAGCCATGCCAACCGGGTTTCCATGAGGGATGTCTCCCAATTTCATGCCTGAGGGCCCTGCTCCAACTTTTTCTTCTATGCCGGCATCTATCCCGGTCCTTGTCGTTCCTCCTCCTGTCGTGCATACCGTGCCTAGGGTAGACGACACCATCTATCATTATGAGCCGTCTGAGGGCCCAGATGTTCATGAGAAGATGGACGCTATGAATGAACAATTTCTTGAGCTTCGCAAGGAATTGAAGAATCTTAGAGGAAACGATCTGTTTGGCAAGTCTGCTGCCGAATTATGCTTGGTTCCCAATGTGAAGATTCTTGTGAAATTCAAGGTCCCTGACTTTGAAAAATACAAGGGGAACACCTGTCCTCTCAGTCACCTGGTCATGTATGCCAGGAAGATGTCAACTCAGACTGATAATGACCAGTTGCTCATCCACTACTTTCAGGACAGTCTGTCCGGTGCCGCTCTGCACTGGTATATGGGTTTGGACATTGCGAACATCCGATCCTTCAACGATCTTGGCGAAGCCTTTGTCAAGCAGTACAAGTATAATGTGGATATGGCTCCCGATAGAGATCACCTAAGGGCCATGTCCCAGAAGGATAAGGAAACATTTAAAGAGTACGCCCAGAGGTGGCGAGAGTTGGCAGCACAGATTGTGCCTCCGCTAGAAGAGAAGGAAATGACCAAGATCTTTCTGAAGACCTTGAGTTCATTCTATTATGAGCGGATGATTACTAGCGCACCTTCTGACTTCACTGAGATGGTGAACATGGGGATGCGTCTAGAAGAAGGGGTTAGAGAAGGACGTCTAACCAAGGAAGAAGGCTCTTCTGCCAAACGATATGGGGCATTTGCGAAGAAGAAAGATGGAGAAGCACATGTTGTGACCTCCCATGTGAAACCTAGAAGACCCTTTGTGAGGAGGAAGACTGTGCGTCCCGCCAATAATCAGCACCAGGTGGCTCATATAGCACCTGTTTTTAGAGACAATCGACAATATCAGCAGCATAATAACAATCAACAACCACCTCAGCAATATCAGCAACAACAGCACCGTCCTCAACAGCAGGCCTATCAACCTCACAATAGTAATAAAACCAGCACGAGTTATGAGAGGAAGAAGATCACTTTTTATCCGATTCCAATGACATACGCGGAACTATACCCCTCTTTGATAGAGAGGAAGTTGATTACTCCGAGGGACCCACCAGCTATACCTGCTAACCCTCAGTGGTGGTATAAGCCTGAATTGCATAGTGTTTATCACTCTGGTGCTCCCGGCCACGACGTGGATAATTGTTTTCCATTGAAGACCAAGGTTCAAGACCTTATGAGGTGTGACATTTTGTGCTTTGAGGACGTAGGTCCTAATGTTAAGAAGAACCCACTGCCCGAGCATGGGAAATCTGTCAACATGGTCCAAGGCTGCCCTGGGAAGTACAAAGTCAAATATGTCAGTCATATTCGATAATCTTTGGTCGAGTTGCATCGTTTGTTGTGTGATTATAGTCACTATGAGCACGATCATGTCAAATGCCGAATTTGCCCTGTTAACAGATTGGGTTGTCGCCAGGTGCGCAAAGACCTTCAGGAAATGCTGGACGAAGGAGTTATTGAGATCCTTCAGAACAGGAATGTTGATGAAGATGAGCCTGAGGTCAACGTAATCTCCCCAGTGTTTCGGATACCCGAGCCTGTTATCATAAAGTACGATGGTAGCAAGCAAAAGGTTTCTCCTTCCTTGATCATTAAGCCTGCCGGTTCTGTACCGTATTCTTCTGAGAAAGCAATTCCCTTCCGTTACAACACTGTTGCTATAGAAGATGGAAAAGAGGTGACTTTGCCATCATCCTCTGTTGTGAATATTGCTGATGTAAGTCGTTTGACCCGTAGCGGTTGTGTGTTTTCAGCACCGCCGAAGCCTCAGGCTAAGGCTGATTTTGTTGAACGCCCGATTGGGAATGCTGTGAGCACCCCAAATTCGGCACCTGTTGTTAAACCCTCCTCTGTACAAAAAACTCCTACTTCTGTTGGCCCGAGTGGCAATGTGAATGAAGATTGTGATGAGATGCTGAAGCTCATCAAGAAGAGTGAGTACAACGTTGTAGATCAGCTTCTACAAACGCCACCCAAGATATCTGTGTTATCTTTGCTCTTGAATTCAGAACTGCATAGAGAGGCTCTGCAGAAAGTTTTGGATGTGGCATATGTCGATCATGATGTCACTATAGAACAGTTCGATAGCATTGTTGCAAACATTACTGCTTGTAACAATTTGAGTTTCTGTGACTCTGATCTCCCTGAGGAGGGAAGAGATCACAACTTGGCATTACACATATCGATAAATTGCAAAGACGACGCCATGTCCAATGTGCTGGTCGACACTGGGTCATCCCTGAATGTGTTGCCAAAATCTACTCTTTCAATACTGTCTTGTCAAGGGCCTCCCATGAGGCAGAGTGGAGTTGTTGTGAAAGCTTTTGATGGGTCGCGTAAGACTGTGATTGGGGAAGTTGATCTCCCTATCAAGATTGGACCAAATGATTTCCAAATTACCTTCCAGGTTATGGATATTAACCCATCATACAACTGTCTCCTAGGCAAACCTTGGATTCACGAGGCTGGCGCCGTGACATCCACCCTACACCAGAAGCTGAAATTTGTGAAGAATAAGAAACTGGTAGTGGTAGGGGGAGAAAAGGCTCTCCTGGTTAGCCACTTGTCTTCCTTCTCATACATAGATGCTGAGGATGAAGTTGGAACTCCTTTCTAAGCTTTATCCATAGCTGAGCCTGTTGAGAAGAGGACTCCTTCATTTGCTTCTTATAGAGATGCGGAATTGACCATTGAGTGTGGTGCAACTACTGGTTAGGAAAAATGATTGAGCTGGAAGACAATAAGTCCAGGGATGGCATAGGCTTTTCTTCTGGGGTCTTCAATGAGAAAGGACTATTCAAGAGTGGAGGTTTCATCCACACCGGTCAGGAGGAAGAAGTTGCTGCTGTCTAGGAAGAGGACGTAGAAGATTCTGATAATTTTGTCATCCCTGGAGGGGTCTGCAACAATTGGGTCGCTGTGGATGTTCCTACAGTATCACACAAGTCAACGTAATGATCACTTTGTTTGAAAAACCCTTCTCCCATGCCAAAAGGAGAAGTGATGACATTGTTGGCAACATAAATACAACGATATTTTCATTCAATAAATTCATGTAAAATGTTTGTTTTTCCAATTATTTTCCCTTTTCGCTTTTTTGCATGAAATTGGTGATCACATAAAACCCTAAAAAAGAATAAAATCAATCTTTTCATCTGCATAATGATTTGCCTTGTTTGATTTATAAAAGCTTTTCATATCCAAAATCATTATGCAGGTTGATTTCTAAACCCATTGAACATAATGATCCAACGCCATCTCCCAATTTTGAGTTCCCTCTATTTGAGGCAGAGGAAGATGATGTTGAAGAGATTCCTGATGAGATTACCCGTCTACTTGAGCATGAAAATAAGATCATTCACCCGCATCTTGAGAATCTGGAAACAATCAACTTGGGGTCTGAGGATTGTGTGCGAGAAGTAAAGATTGGGGCACTCCTGGAAGAATCTGTTAAGAAGGGGTTGATTGAATTGCTACGAGAATATGTTGATATCTTTTCTTGGTCGTATGAAAACATGTCGGGTCTAGATACAGATATTGTGCAACATTTCCTGCCCTTGAAGCCTGAGTGCGTGCCTGTGAAGCAGAAGCTCAAAAGAACTCATCCTGATATGGCAGTGAAGATCAAAGAAGAAGTTCAGAAGAAAATTGATACGGGGTTTCTGGTGACTTCAACGTATCCTCAATGGGTGGCCAATATTGTGCCCGTGCCCAAGAAAGACGGAAAAGTCCGAATGTGTGTGGATTATAGAGATTTGAATAAAGCTAGGCCGAAAGATGATTTCCCTCTACCACATATTGATATGTTGGTAGACAATACAGCTAAATTCAATATCTTCTCATTTATGGACGGATTTTTCGGATATAACCAGATCAAGATGGCACCCGAGGATATGGAGAAGACAACATTCATCACACCTTGGGGAACATTCTGTTATCGAGTGATGCCCTTCGATTTGAAGAACGCCGGATCCACGTATCAACGAGCTATGACTACCTTGTTCCATGATATGATGCACAAGGATATTCAGGTGTATGTTGATGATATGATTGCTAAGTCAAGAACGAAAGTTGAACATGGAGAGCACTTGGCGAAGCTTTTTCAGCGTTTGAGGAAGTACAAGCTTCGTCTGAATCCCAACAAGTGTACATTTGGAGTCCGTTCTGGCAAGTTATTGGGATTTATTGTCAGCGAAAGAGGTATTGAGGTTGATCCTGCCAAGGTCAATGCAATAACAGAGATGCCTGCGCCCAAAACTGAGAAGCAAGTCCGAGGTTTTCTTGGCTGCTTGAATTATATTTCCAGATTCATATCCCACATGACTGCCACATGTGCACCGATATTCAAGCTCCTCCGGAAAGATCAGTCCCATGATTGGACCAAAGATTGCCAGAAAGCTTTCGATAGTATCAAAGAATATTTGTCTGAACCTCCGATCCTGTCTCCGCCTAAAGAAGGAAGACCTTTGATCATGTATCTAACACTTCTTGAAGACTCGATGGGTTGTGTCCTTAGTCAGCAAGATGAATCGGGAAAGAAAGAGTATGCTATTTACTACCTGAGTAAGAAGTTCACTGATTGTGAGTCTCGATACTCAACGCTTGAGAAGACATGTTGTGCTTTGGCTTGGGCCGCTAAGCGTTTACGCCAGTATATGATAAGTCATACAACTTGGTTTATATCCAGAATGGATCCAATCAAGTACATATTTGAGAAGCCTGCTTTAACCGGGAGGATTTCCCGTTGGCAGATGTTGTTATCTGAGTATGATATTGAGTATCGAGCTCAGAAGGCTATTAAAGGTAGTATCTTGGCTAACCACTTGGCACACCAGCCGATTTAGGATTATCAGTCAGTTCAGTACGACCTTCCGGATGAGGAGATTTTTTATTTGAAAATGAAAGATTGTGATGAGCCTACACTCGATGAAGGGCCAGAGCCTGGTTCCAGATGGAGTATGGTGTTTGATGGCGCTGTAAATCAGTATGGAAATGGTATTGGGGCAGTGATCATTACTCCTCAGGGCAGACATATTCCTTTTACATCAAGGCTAACTTTCAAATGCACGAATAATATGGCTGAGTATGAGGTCTGTATTATGGGATTGGAAGAATGCATTGATCTAAGGATCCAACATCTTGATGTATATGGTGATTCGGCCCTCGTTGTCAATCAGATCAAGGGTGAATGGGAGACGAATCAGCCTGATCTTATTCCATATAGGGATTATGCGAGGAGGATTTCAACGTTCTTTACTGAGGTTTACTTCCACCATATTCCTCGAGATGATAATCAGATGGCGGATGCTCTTGCTACGCTTGCTTCGATGATTGTGGTTAAATATTGGAATAAGGTTCCCAATATCACCGTGATGCGCTTGGACAGACCAACTCATGTATTTGCAGTTGAAGAAGTAAAAGATGATAAGCCATGGTATTATGACATCAAGTGCTTCCTCCAGAACCAGGTTTACCCGCCTGGGGCATCTGTGAAAGATATGAAAACTTTGAGGAGATTGTCAGGTAGTTTCTACCTCAATGGCGAAGTGCTTTATAAGAGAAATTTTGACATGGTTATGCTCAGATGCGTGGATAGACACAAAGCAGGCCTGTTGATGACTGAGGTCCATGAGGGTTCATTCGGTACTCATTCCAATGGACATGCCATGGCTAGAAAGATGTTGAGAGCACGCTACTATTGGCTGACAATGGAGTCTGACTGCTGCAAGTATGTGAAGAAATGCCATAAGTGTCAGATTTATGCTGATAAGATTCATATTCCTCCGACACTTCTGAATGTGATTTCATCACCATGGCCTTTCTCCATGTGGGGAATTGACATGATTGGCATGATTGAGTCGAAAGCGTCCAATGGACACAGGTTTATTCTCGTAGCAATGGATTACTTCACTAAGTGGGTTGAAGCGGCATCATATGCAAGTGTGACCAGGCAGGTGGTCGTGAAGTTTATCAAGAATAAACTCATATGCCGCTATGGTGTGCCACATAAGATCATTACTGATAATGGATCTAATCTGAATAACAAGATGATGAAAGAGTTGTGTAGTGTGTTCAAGATTGCGCACCATAATTCTTCTCCTTACAGACCCAAGATGAATGGGGCTGTTGAAGCTGCTAATAAGAATATCAAGAAGATTATCCAGAAGATGGTTGTCACGTACAAAGATTGGCATGAGATGCTGCCATTTGCTTTGCATGGATATCGAACATCTGTCCGCACTTCAACAGGGGCAACCCCTTTCTCTCTTGTTTATGGCATGGAGGTCGTACTCCCAGTAGAGGTGAAGATCCCATCAATGAGAGTCTTGATGGAGGCAAAGTTGACTGATGCTGAATGGATTCGGAGTCGTTATGACCAGCTGAATTTGATAGAAGAGAAGAGATTGATTGCCATGTGTCATGGTCAATTTTATCAGCAGAGAATGAAGAAAGCTTTTGATAAGAAGGTCAAGCCTCGTGTGTTCCGAGAAGGTGACCTTGTGCTCAAGAAAGTCTTGTCTTTCACGGCCAATTCCAGGGGCAAGTGGACTCCAAACTATGAAGGTCCATATGTTGTTAAGAGAGCCTTTTCAAGCGGTGCTTTGATACTTACAACTATGGATGGGGAGGATTTCACTCGTCCTGTGAATTCAGATGCAGTCAAGAAATACTTCACCTAAAAATAAAAACAGAATAGCTCGCTAAGTTGAAAACTCGAAAGGGCGGCTTAGGCAAAAATGAGCGTCTCGGTTGAAAACCCGAAAGGGCGATCCAGGCAAAAGTTAGAGACATAAAAAATGAATATATGCATCCCGTTAGATTGAGTACCTCATCCTGGGGAAATCTAGGCAAAAATTAGGGATTTGGCAAGTAATTGCATCCTGACAAGACTGTGTTCTACAACTGTCATTTCGTCAGAAATTCGTGTTCATTCGTCGTCAACTAAAGCTTCGAATACATCGAACTCGGAATTGGTGGAGAAATGGTCATTATGTTCAATGTAGCCCTTTTGAAATATATATCACCAATTTCAAACTTGTAAAGATCTATTGAGTCTTGCCATTTGCAGGCCACCATTCCATCAAATAAATTTGAGCTTTTATCCAATTATTTGCATTCTTATTTGTTTCTATTCAACAAATGTTTTGCATGTTTTAATTAAGAAAATATCATTGTTTTAAATAAATGAATTTTTCACAAATTGTTTTTTTTAAACAAAGCGAACATTCACAATGATGAAAGGATACTTAGGAGATCCTCAGTGCTCTCCCAAGGGTGGCATGATTTCCAACAGGGTAAGACATTTGTTCATATCCCTGGCATGACTGTATCCTCTTTTCCCAGATTTGTTGTGGTTTATCCCACCGAGCAGAGTGTTTGTTGAGGTTATTCACCTCCCCTCTCTTCAGCAGAGCAGTGGTCTTCCCTCCTCAGCAGAAGTGTCCTCTTTGGAAGGTTCGGTATTTGGTGGTTGATCCCCAGTATTCCTTCATTTCTTCAAATAGATCCCCAACGGAGTTGTTGGTGTGTTGGATCTTATCTGTGATGATGTTATCTTCCTCAGATAGATCCCCAGCAGAGTTGTTGGTGTGTTGGATCTTATCTATGATAATGTTATCTTCCTCAGATAGATCCCCAGCGGAGTTGTTGGTGTGTTGGATCTTATCTATGATGATGTTATCTTCCTTAGATAGATCCCCAACGGAGTTGTTGGTGTGTTGGATCTTATCTATGATGATGTTATCTTCCTCAGATAGATCCCCAACGGAGTTGTTGGTGTGTTGGATCTTATCTATGATGATGCTATCTTCCTTAGATGGATCCCCGGCTGAGTTGTTGGTGTGTTGGATCTTATCTATGATGATGTTATCCCCTGTAGAGATATTGTTGTTTCCTAGTGTCTATGATCCCCCGCGAAATTGGTGTGGTGGATTTTATCTGTGACGGTTCATCCCCGAGTGGTATGCTTGTTGATGATGTTCACCACTCTCCCCTTCAGCGGAAGAGCGATCTTTTCTCCTCAGCATGTGTGATTTCCTTGGTGAGTTTGGTACTTGGTGTTGGATCACCAGAGTTCCTCTTATATCCCTCAAATGGATTCCTCAGTAGGGTTGCTCTTGTGGCAGTTTCTGCCTGTGCAATGAACTATTTTTTTCAGCTGAGACTGATGATTCATCCGTGCCGAGATTTTGTTGTCTCTGATCCCCGGCAGATTGGATATTCTCCGGTGATCCTGGCTTTCTCTCTTGAGATGTAGTACCGGGTGGTTGATTCCTAGACCTGTGTGTGTTAGATATGTCTGTATGTCAGTATTCATCATACATAAATCACGCATATACATGCATAATTTTAACATTCAGATATTCATGTTGCATTCTTTGCCATATATCGTTGTTTGTTGTCTCCTGCTATGTGGTGATATATACCTTCCCAAGAATATGTGTGTGTCTGATCTCTCAATATAGAGTCAGCCCCTTAAGCAGAAAGTGTTTATCTTTCTTGCCATTTCCCCACTGAGTTATATCCTCGTGGACGACGGTTGTTTTTGCTTCCTCCCAACACATATATTGGGATGGGTTCCCCTATTGAGTTATATCCTCATTAGGATGAGTCTTGATTCAGTTTTCCTTTTTGATTTGATCCTAAATTGGCCTTTTGTGACTGTCTCTGGTGTTTCGCTGTGGTAAATGAATAATTGCTCAGTAATCAGTAATTATTCACCTTATCCTCAGCGGAGTTTGTGGTTTGCTACCCTTATACCGGTAGTTGTAAATCCCATTTTCCCCTCCCCAACGGAGTTTGTGGTTTTCTACCCTTATACCGGTAGTTGTAAATCCTACTTTCTTCCCCTAACGGAGTTTGTGGTTTTCTACCCTTATACCGGTAGTTGTAAACCCTATGTTCCTCCCTTCGCAGAGTTAACCATTGTTGTTCGTCCTGGTTGATGACAGTTACTCTTCTGTGGTTTCCTACCCAATATCCGGTAGGTGTAATCCCCTCCTTGGTGGTTATCTTCATCCAGTATTCGATGTTGATATTCCCTCTTTTTCCTGGATAATTTCCTTGCGCTCGCAATTTATCCCCAGCGAGTCATCTTTCGTCTACCCTGTTGTTGTTGGTAACGATTGTTTCTCTCCTGAATTGGTCATCATTATATACCTAGTTTTGGTATCCCGATGCCTTTTCTCTTTCGGTTGATTTATCCTTTATTAACCCAGTAACCAGTTGTGGATAATCTTCCATGCGAGTATGCTATCTATGTTCTGACGGTAATAGATAGTATATCTCATGCACTCTCTGGTCGAAGCCTTTTGTCCTTCCCCAGTTGAGTAAGATTCATTCCCCTTTGCAGAGTTAACCCTTGTTGTTCATCCTAGTTGATGACGGCTACTTTTCCGTGGTTTTCTACCCAATATCCGGTAGATGTAATCCCCTCTTTGACGGTTATCATTATCCAATATTCGGTATTGATGTTCCCTCCCTCTTTCGGATAATTGCTCTGATTAAGCAATTTTTTCCCCAGTGGGTCCTCTTTCATTTACCGTTTGTCGGTGATGTTCGTTACTCCCCTTTATTTGAGCATATCTCCCAGTAACCGGTGATATGTCTCCTGGATCGTTGCCTTTGTCAATGTATCCCCAGTGAGTTAGCTCTCATTTATCCTTTGTTGATAATGATTGTTCTCCCTTTGATTGGTCATCATTATATACCTAGTTTTGGTATCCCGATGCCTTTCTTTTTCGGTCGATTTATCCTTTATTAACCCAGTAACCGGTTGTGGATAATCTTCCATGCGAGTATACTATCTACGTTCTGACGGTAATAGATAATATATCTCATGCACTCTTTGGTTGATGTCTTTTGTTCTTCCCCATTCGAGTAAGATTCGTATTCCCTTTGCGGAGTCGAATGTCCATCCTGCAAGTTGAGTTTGCTTTTTCAGCCCTCCTTTTCGGATGATGAGTGTTTTGGGAATATTCCCCGATTCACGCTTTGGTTTGTCACCTATTATATGCCCAGTAACCGGTATCCCTGGTGTTCCTTCCTTCTGCTCCCTATTATGACTTTGGTCCCCTTTGGAGTCAGATTTTCTTGAGTTGAGATATACCTTTTTAGGTCCTCCTCAGATGTTTTGAAGTTTTGATATCTCTCACCCTTATATCGGTCTTAGATATTCATTCTTCCCGAGCTTGTTATTCTCTCACCCTTATATCGGTGATCATATCACATGTCTCATTGAACTTGTTACCCGGTAACCGGTAACACCTCATCCTGCTGCTCCCCCAGGAGAGTCTTTTTTAAGAGATCCCCAGCGAAGTCCCTTAGTGGACTATTTTTGCCCGGATTTTTATCTGAAGTATCCATTGCGGATAGTTTTGTTGTGTTGGCATATTCCCCAATACATGCATTTTCCCCGGCAGGGATGTTTTGTTCAAATCTTTCCCCAGCCCGAGTCTGGATTTTTATCCGAAGTATCCATTACGGATAGTTTTGTTGTGTTTGCATATTCCCCAATACATGCATCTTTGAGTCAGTTTGAGTCTTTCTAATGGATTTATTCCCTTTGGAAACTCTGTTCCCCAGCTTTGAGTCGTGACCTGCTCACGCGGTTTCAGTCCTTTACTCTCCAAGTTTTGAGTCGTGCCCTACTCACGCATTTCTTTTCTATCCCCATAAGAGTCCCAGAGTCTCTGTTCCTAGTGAGTGTATTACTCCTATGGATTTTCTTTTCTCCGGATGTCTTTTCTTCTCTGTGGACACATATCACCACAGAGTTTGTTTGTTTTGCATACATACCTTTGCATTATGAGGTCTCTTAGGGACCAAAATTTATCTCTTTGTTATTATTTAAGCCCATTCTACCTCGTCGAGACGAAGATTTTAACCTTCACTTCTCCGGCTAGAATGACCTTAAATAGGGGCATCTGTAAGACCCCAATTTTGTCCCTAAGATCCCTCCAGGCATCATAGCATTGCATTGCATAGCCTCAAGGATCATTGAGCATCTTGGCTCCCTTTCCCTTTGGGTAGGGATCTCTTGTAAGGGGTTTAAGATCACCAAGCATGCTTGAATTGTATATCATTGCTTTTCTTGCTTTATTCACTAACCAAAAGCACAAGCAATCACCAGGTCAAGAGCTTCAAGCAATCACCAGGTCAAGAGCTTCAGGAAGATCCTTTGTGAAAGAGATGAGGACCACATGATTATTACAAGGAGCTTACATGAGCTAGGGTTCCATTTTGGAGCAATTTCATCAAGTGATAAAGGCTCAACTTCATCCAGACATTTCAAGGACATCTGAGGACCAAAAAGTCAACTGTGCAGTCAACTGAGGGCTATGAGGTGGAGAAATGAATTGAGACACCTCAATCATGTTCAAATGAGGCCTATTCATCATTCTAAACATCCATCTTGAAGATTCAGAGGTCATGGCAAAAGTTACTAAAAATGGAAAATGACCTGTAATTCAAAGTTTCCAAATTTGGCAAGTTTTTGGTCCATATTCAACTTGACTTGTCAATATCAACGAAGTTTCAAATGGATTTTTGGTGAACATGAAAGTTGTAGATCTGTGTCTCCCCTTTCTAAAACGTCCTAATTCATGTCCATATGATGAATGGTTGAGAAGTTATGGTCATTTGATCACAAGGTGTGCATGGAAATTCAAAATGGCATAACTTTTGATACAAAGCTCCAATTTGGTCCATTCTTTTTGCAAAATGTTTATCTTGATCAAGACATCTCAAAATAGCCTTCGCCATGCATGGGAAAAGTGTGTATGCTCATCATTTCTCATGTGATCATTTTGGAGGGAATTTCCACAATTCAAATTTGGCTTATGATACAAGCAAAACAACAATTCCATGATGATCCTTGGTTGATTTTAAATGGATTCAGACCCTTGCATGAGGGAGAGCACGTGGATTATGGCCATGCTAGTTCAATGTGCATTTTTGCAAGTTGCTTGAAATCTCACTAATCATGATTAGCATTTGGCTTAAGTGATTAGCATCATCATTAGCAAGGGATATAAAAGCCAAACCCTAACCATAACCACCATAACAGAAAATTTCAGATCAAAAAATTCAAGAATTCTCTCAACTTTCTCTCATTTAGTTTCTTAAATTTCCCCACACAAACACCAAAAATTCTTGCAGATTATTGATCATCATGCTTCACTTAGTAAGATCCACCATCTATTTGTTGCAATTGAGCCAGAATTCAAGTTGTTCGTGTGCACTCTCATGTTGATGGAAGTTTGAAATTGAGGAAGATTCAAGTGGTTTCAAGTATTCCTATTTGCACAAAGCTTGATAGGAGGTGCAGTGGAAGAGATCTGGAGCACTAGAGCTGTTGAGGACACGATTTCAGCAACCTTCGTTTCCAGGTGATGCAAATCCGATCCTCTCCTTTTGCTGTTTTCTTGATATAGATGTGTAGATCTTGATTAGTAGAGAATGTACATGTGTTTAGATTTAATTTTGGTTGAGAATTGAGCATGTATGATGAACTTCAAGTTTGGATCTCAATAATGTTTTGCTTCGATCTGGAAAATTCATGAGTAATTAGGAGATTTGATTATGATATTTGGAATGTATGTGAGAGGACGGTTCGAATGATGTATAATTTGTTGAATTCTGGAAATTTTGTGGTTGAAGTCCGCCGGAGATGGCCGGAGAAGACGACCGGAGACTGTAGCTCGGTGTCTGGTTATTTTTAGGGTTTTGCCTACATGTTTGTCCATGTGTGTGCTGAGTGTGCGCTCGCGTGTGAGGTTGATTGGCTGTGGTTTCGTTTGACTTGCCACGCGTGTTGGAATTGCTGACCGTGCATGCCAACGCGTTTAATGAAACACAGCGTTCAGGCATTTAAATGTGGACCTTTGATTTAGGCACGCTCCAAGATCAGACGGTTGTGGTTTATTCTGATTTTATTCAAATAATTGTTTCGCTCCATGTTTTCCATGTATTTCCATTTATTTTGCTCATCTTAGAAAATTCATTAAAAATAGAAAAATGAGCCAAATGAACTCCAATTTCTTTTCCAAGTTTTGTATGAATGTCTACTTTTTTTGGTATTATTTTCACGAATTGTTGATGTCTGGTTTGTGATGTGTGAATTTTTGAATCTATGCTATGCCAAATTGATCATGTGCATTCTATGCTTTGTGAAATTCTATATGTTGAGCCAATTGATCCCGTTCTTTGCATGCTTGATGTTCATACATGATGTGAATTTTTGATAACTGGTTTGTAATTTTTCTCATATGCTATCTGGAGCGGTGTATTCGTCACTTTATGATTTATTGACTAAATCAAAAGCAAAGCATACAAAGATAGAGTCGCCACCGCACTT
Organism: Lathyrus oleraceus; assembly: GCF_024323335.1. Lineage (NCBI taxonomy): Eukaryota > Viridiplantae > Streptophyta > Magnoliopsida > Fabales > Fabaceae > Lathyrus > Lathyrus oleraceus. The sequence continues at coordinate 485,794,528 of NC_066584.1, read as the reverse complement.
TTATTTATCCAAAGGAATGTCTAAAAAGCGAACAAAAGCCTAAGAAGTTTTACACATAGAAAACTAATGAAAGGTCAGAGATCTGGGTAAGGGGGTAATTATGCAAAGGGAAGGTGTTAGGCACCCAAAGCATCCTAGGTACTCCTAGGGAACCCTTTTCACAAATTGTTGCAAAAGATATTATTTATGAAAATATTTATTATGCAAACATTGATTGGGAGGATGAGAGAAGAATATACAAATTTTATTATTTTTGTGTTTGAACGGATGAACCCGTTGCCTACGTACCTTTACAGGATGAAAACCTCGTAGTTCGGCTAAAAGATTTCCAAAAAAGTAAGTGGATTGATTTTAAACAAAAGCCCTAAGGTCTTTCATTATCCATGGGAGAAAACTCAACCTATACAACCACAAGTCCACCATGTGAGAAAAGCTTCAACTTGCTAGTGAGGGACCATGCCCTATAATAAGTAAGGAAGTCTTACAATTCAATCACTAAGGACAAAAGGTGAGATTCACATCAACCACTAAGATAATTGAGATCTATGGCTAATGTATGAAAACTTGATTAAGAATGGACAAAGCCACAAAACAATTGAATGAGTGAAATTAACCATTTAGGATTATTCAGAAAAGCAAGTCAAAGTTGACATTAGATTCGATTCAGAAGAAGTATTGTGAAAATGAAGTTTGAAAATCAAAGACTTAAGGCCTAGGTTTCTAGTTTGACAAAGAGATGAAAATGTTTGCACAAAGTTTTTCTGGTTTGGGTTAACATGCAAATGGAGGTTTAAAGAACAAAAAGGGTGGGAGGTTAAGGGATGTAAAACATCTTAGATGTTCACCTCTTGAGATCATATGTAGATGATCCAAGTGATCCCTTTGGAAAAGGCAACAAGCAAATAACAGATAAACAATGTATTAGGCAAAGCCAACATAAATGGAAACTAGATGCCAATCAATGGACTTACACTAGACTCACAAAACAAAGATGGATACCGGATGCCAATCAATGGACTTACACCAATCTCATAAAACAAAGAGAACATGGATTCCGGATGCCAATCAATGGACTTACACCAATCTCACAAAGCAAAGAGAACATGGATACCGGATGCCAATCTATGGACTTACACTAGTCTCACAAAACAAAGAAAACAAATGCAATAAGCAAGAGGAAACAAGTTGCCAATAGATGGTCTTACACTCGACTCCAAGGAAATGGGATGCCAATCAATGGTCTTAGTCCTAACTCCTACCAGATCATAGGAAACAACTGCCAATAAATGGACTTACAATTGACTCCTCAATGGACAAAAGAAAATGTCACAAAGTATGAACAATGATCATGAAAGGATGTACAATTAATGCTCAAAGATGAAAGCAATGCACAAAGGCACACACAAACAAGCAAACAATCAATTAACACACACTATATATAATCAATAGGCTCAAGCAAGGTTGGGCTTTAGTCAAGGGGTCATATCAACCTTGACAAACAAGCAAACTGGAAGTGGGTGTTTTGGAGCTCTTAACCCTAACATTGAGAGTTAGGGTGAAGCAGATGAAATGGAGATGAGGGTTATGCCTCATAGCTCTTATCCCTGGCCTGAGAGAGCTTTAATCAATAGAAAGTGTGGGAGTTCAGAATGAAGGAACTCTTCTCCACAAATGACTGACTCTATGGACAAGATTTTGGGTTCTTGTTCACAATGCATCAACACATGGTGTGAGCAAAGTGAATGACACAACTGAATAGCAGGGGATGGATTGCACATCCCTTCTATCTGCCAATTGCCTTTTAAGAGGACTTTACCTGCTTGACACAAAATTAAACAAACAAAAACATGGCCTCTTAAGGAGGGCTTCAGACAGGTGCCTGCCAATAACAGCAGGTCTTCTAGACTACATGAAGATAAAGGGATTATACCTAAGTGGTATGCCAACTACAAACAAAAGCAAAGCAAAGTTCAAATGAACTTAAAGCAACTTAGGTACCTGTGGAAACAACTAAACAAATCAGTACAATACTCAGACAAACAGACAACAGTCAATAACAAACAGACAATCCCAATGTACAACACATAAGCCATAGGGCAAACTCAAGTGACTTATCATCAACCTACAAAACAGCAAATGTTAGCAATCAATAGCAACTATCAACATTCAAATGATGAAGCAACATTAACCATGGAATTTGGATGCTTGAACCTGAAATTCAAAGCTCACATGTAAGTACAAACCACTAGGTCAAAGCCTAGGGTCGAAGGTGAAGAAAAAATTCAAAACAGGAGCTGAAATTCAACACAATGCAACTTTAAACAAATATTAACATGTCCTAAAAAGGATCACAATAGAATCATCAAGCAAAAGCATTTCATGTGCAAGAGAAGTCAAATGCAATTTTAAAACTCATATTTGGTCATCATGAATGAAAATTCCAAATCGAACAGAAATGATTCAAATAATTTTGGAAAAATTCATGAGCATTCAACACATCCAACATGATCATCATACAAAAAATCAGAAGCATCAAAGATTAATTAGCATGGAAATTAAATTGCACAAGTTGAACAACCAAATGTGTGACATAAATTGTCACACCATGAAAACACATGCATAAAACAGAAATGGTAAATGAGAAAAATACCAAACCAAGCCTAAAACATCCATTAACATGTCTTGAATCACCATGTAAAATCTCATGTCCAGTGGATTAAAATCAAGCATTTCACAATAGAAAGAGCAAGGCAAGGTCACACAAGCACATATGATCAAAGAGTCTAACACCATTCACAATCCAGCCATGCACAACTTCAAAATTTAACATCATTAAATTCTAGACATCCTAAGGATCAAGTAGCAAAAAACCAGGCATTTTTTGGAGCATTTTTCAATTTTATATGAATTTTCTAAGTTGGAAGGAAAAATAAAAATCAAAATGAAGCATAGCATGTAATTTGGAGGGAAAGCAAAAAATGATGAAGCATTTTGAAAATATGATGCGCGCCGGATTCGAACCGTGTAGCAATTTGAATGAGCGCGCCACAGCGAAACGACACCGTTTCTCCTGTAAACCCTAGCGAAGACCAGTTTGGACGCAAGATTGTCGCTAGGCCGACGCAAACATGAAGATCTTCATCTTCTTCATGAAGAAGAAGATGAACAGTAACATGAACTTCAAGCCAATTTCCAGAATTTTCCAGAAATCCAAAACAAGTATATCATCATGCAGCATTTTCAATGGAGATCATAGATCCACAAACATCTAAACTTAATTCAACATAACAAGAGAGAATCGATATAAAACATTTTGATGCATCAAACTTGAATCACACCTATCTTGCTCAATAATGCACCAATTCACATGAAATTTTCACCAGAATCATCAGGAACACAAGATCTACATGAACATGCTAATGAATTTGAGAATTATGAAGCTCGAAAAACTCCCCACTTGAAGAGCAGTTCCTTACAATGCGCGATCCAAGGCTCCAAATGATCCAAATCAGTTCCAGAATGCTTGTGATGATGTTTGATGAAGAAAAGGAAGCTTGAGAACGTGTAGATCTAGCTCAAAACAGAATTTCCATGGCAATGTTCTTGAGCTTGCTATGCACAATTCTTGCTCGAATTCAACAATCTAACACTTGATCTGCACTCAATTCATACCAGAGAAGAAGAATATGACATAAAATTGCAATGTTATTTGGAAAAAATTTGAATTATGAATGAGAGAAAATTTTGGAGGGAGAGAGAATTTGGATCTTGAAATGGTGAATTGTGATTAACCTCCCTTCAATTCTGTTAGATTTAGGTATTTATATGAAGTCCTAATCAACTTGCTAATCCATAATTAACTTGGTTAATGAAAATAAGGTTTTTTTGCAAAAAATCAAAATTGCATGGTGCATGTAGTAAACCCACGTGAACAGTACCACTTCCTTCATCAAAGTCACTTAAAATCATCTTTTAAACACAATGGCAATGGTAGAAAGTCCATACAATGCACCATTTTTGAATTTTGCAATTTCCCTCCAAAAAAGGCATGAAATAACAAATGATTATGTGATGAGATTTTATGTAATGTGATGCATGATTTGGAAATTAGAGGTTAAGAGAAGAATATTGCAAAAAGAACCACTCAATTTGGAGTTATGGATCAAAAGATATGGCCATTTGAAGTTCCAAGCACCCTTGGAAATGATTGGATTATATCTCCTCAACCATTCATCAGATGCTCGTGATCTTGGACTTTTTGGAAATGGGAGAGAGAGATCTTCAACTTTCATGTTGGACAAAATTTCATTTGAAGCTTCTTTGGTGTTGGAAAGTTGAGTTGAAGTTGGATCAAAAACTTTCCATTTTTGGAAAGTTGAAATTATAGGTCACTTTCCATTTTTGGAGACTTTTGACTTGACCTCAAATTCTTCAACCTTGATCTTTGAGATGATGAATAAGCATGATTTGGACATGAATGGGATGAAGAAACTCAATTCTCACACTCAAAGTCCCTAGTTGACTTTTCAGTTGACTGCATAGGCCCTTAGATGACCTGAAAATGTCCTGATGAATTTGGGGCCTTTGTGTCGCATTACGCGAAAAACTGGCGGGAAACGAAGACAACAGAGCTTCCACCGTGCGTTATTTATCCCAAAAGAGGGAAGGGAAACGCTCAGAGTAAACCTGGAAAAGACATGGTCTCGCGACCAAAGAGAATGGGATCGGGAGTCGGTTATGCGAAGGGAAGGTATTAGCACCCCTACGCATCCGTCGTACTCGACGGGATCCACGCGCAATAGGAAGGAAAATGGTTGCTAAAACACTGCTCAAAACATCACACATACTGGCTGAAAGAGACACAGGAAAACAAACAAGACTGACTCGGCAGGATATCGCATCCTGGGCCTACTTAGTCTATCAAGCATAGACATCAGAGTCTAAGTAGTTCGGACTGGGGAAAACATGCTCGCTAGGATGTCGCATCCTATGCATACGTATCTTCTTGGACTAAGAAGAATCAGAGCATTCGTAGCTCGGCTCACGCACACAAACAAAACCACACAAACACGGGCAAACATGGAACCCGAATGCCAATCGCTGGACTTACATCAGCTTCCGAACCAAAACGCACCCACACTGAAAACCAGATGCCACTTGATGGACTTATACCGGGCTCCAAGCACACAACAAGAGGATACGGAATGCCAATCGCTGGACTTACATCCATCTCCTAACACACACAAAGACAAAACAAAAGGGCTCCCGGAGAGATCAGCTCATCTCCTGCCTACGTACCTCATCTGGTATGAGGATCAGGGCGACGTAGTTCCCCTACGAAGGGACACAAGACTAGCCTAACCAGATAACAAAGGGAGACACAACTAGGGAGACTAACTCGAGCCTAGATGTTATCATGCAAAATCATCCCTAAGTCAAGGTTGCTATCTAACTTGCACAGGAAGCAAGCTAAACCTAAAGCACAGGCAACAACAAAGCAAACAATTACAGATATCACACATTATATACACACCAAGTGGGGCTCAAACAAAAGGTTAGGCTGCAATGCAAGCCAACTGGAAGGGTAATGTTAGCTCTTAACCTTGACATTGAGAGTCAAGGTGAAGCCAGATGAAAGGTGAGTGAAGATTAGACTTCACAGCTCTTATCCCTGGTCAGGGAGAGCTTCAGACAATGAAATGTGGGTCCAGAAAGTGGGAACCCTTCTACACTTATGACACTGACTCAACTGATCTTGGGTTAATGTCCACAAGGCATCAACATGTGATGTGAGCCAAGGGACGACTCAACAGAATAACAGGAGGTGGACTACATATCTCTTGTGTCTGCCAATTGCCTTAACAAAGGTCTTTTCCTGCTTGGGGACAAAAATAAACAAGCACAAACATTGCCTCTTAAGGAGGACTTCAGACAGGTGCCTGGCCAAGTAACAGGCCAGGTCTTCCAGACTACATGGAGAAGAGATCATTATACCTCAGTGCTCAAGCTAGCAAGCAAAGCAAAGACAAGTTCACAAGGGAACTATAGCGACTAAGGTACCTGAAATCAATCCAACATAATCAGTACTTAGCTCAAACAAAAGCAAACAGACAATTACAAGTCCACAACACAAATAGATAACAAGCATCAATGCACAAAGGTCCAAGCCATAAGACACAAGTTCAAGTCTCAATGCCTACAAAATAAACTCAAAGTTAGTCATAAACAAGCTATAAGCCAACTCCAATTGAGTGCACATCATCAAGCATAAGCAATTGTGCTCTTAACCTGAAACAAAACTCAAATGTGAGAACACAAACCACTAGTACAAGACTAGGGTCCAAAGGAGAACAAAAAGTCAAAACAGAGCATGAAACTTATCCAAAATCAAGATCAATCAAATAAGAAACAAATCCAAGTGGTTTCACATTCATATCATTAACCATTATCATTTCATAAGGTAAAGAGTGCAAGACATGCAATTTAGAACCTCAAAGAACTAAACAGAAAGATTCAACTCAAATCAATTCACAAACATTTCAATAAATCCCCAAAAAATTCATGGTCAAATAGCATACATATCATGACAATCATACCAAATTTCAACTTATTTGGACCAAGGGAAGCAAGTCAATTAAATTCATAAAGTCAAGCTAAGTTCAAACAAGCTCATACAAAGCATCAAAACATGCATCTACTTCAAGCAATCATAAAACAGAGACCAAGCATGATAAATGAATGAAATCAAATCTATGGCAAACTTCAAGATGTCTATAATACACATGCCAAATTTCAAGTCCATCCAATTAACCACCAGAATTTCCCAAATCAAATAAAATCATGTCTCACAAGAAGTCAACAATTGGTCAAATAGGGGAGAAATTATCAAACAAATAGGAAATTCATTCAAAAATTCCAGAAAAATACACATTCAAACTCAACACTCATAAGTATCCTCATGCAAACATTCAGATTATTTCATGTTCATATGGCATGGTAACAAAAATCATCAAATTGGACATGAATGGTGTGACACAAATTGTCACACCTCTATTCAAAAAAACATATCTCACAATCCAGAAACTCAAAAATCACAAACCACATATCAAAATGCTCCTAAAGGTGTCTAGAATAAGCACAAAAAATTTCAGCCTCATCTAATTAAGCATCATTATTTCACAAGCAAAATGGCATGGAAGGTACAAATTGGATACACATGAACAACCCTAGGCAATTTAAAAATCCACACGTGCATAAATTCCGGAAATATCACCATAAAAAACTAGAGATCACGAAGAACATTTCACAAAAAATCCCACATTATTTGGACAGGTATTGAATGACTTATGATTTTTCTAAGATTGACATACAAAATGAAATAAAAATTGAAATAAAAAAGGAATTAAAGGAAATAATGACTGAAAATGGCAATAGCGTAATTATGGAGCAACTTAAGTGAAACGCTGCGTTTCACTTAAGCGCGTGTCACAACGTGATTGGTCTCATGGCACAATAACAGCTAAACACATGCAAAGTGAAGGCAAACGGATCAAAAGAAGTTCTGGACACGAGATTCAAACATTCATCACAATCTTCATGCTGTTCATAAGCGCCAAGAACAAATCTCACAGAAATTCACAAATGGCATACCGCTCGACTCGTCTTTCAATGCACAACAACAATCCAAACATAATTTTCCTTAATTCTCACTACGCAACACGGATCGATCAAAGTAAGTTTTGACAATCAAACTTCTAATCTAAATATCTCTCTCAAAACCTAATGGAAATGCACGATTCCACTTGCAGCATGCTCAGCAATAAAAGCTCTATCAAAGCCATATCATAATTTTAGCAATTGTGAGATTCGAGTTCCAACCTGAATTGAAGTGCAGATCTTGATTTGATGGATTCAAGGCTTGAAGTGCTGAAACAGATGCTTGATGATGTATTGATGAGTGTTTGGAAGCAAAATTTCAGCTCAAAACCACTTCAATTTGGAGAAATCCTCAACTGCCATGCGCAAGCTCAAGGTGCTACAGCCACGATTCTTCAAGATTTTCCACCTTTTGCCTTCAACAGATGTCCAATTATGCCTGCAGGTGAAGATCAATACAAGAACAAGCAAGAAGAACAGTGAAATTCGATGAACAAAGTGAAAAAAGTTGGAGAGGATTTGAGAGAATTTGGTGATTTTTCTGTTTGGATCTGAGAGAATGAATTGTTAATGTGATTTCTGTTACAATTAACACTTTATAGTCCCAGTTAATCCACTTCCTTAATCAAGATTAGCAACAATGGATTGGATTAGTGAATGCTCATGTTATGTCATTTGGCCAAAATGCCCTTTTTCCAATTGAACCAATGGAACAGTAGAAAACCAGTTGAAGCAAGTCACAAAACCTGTTTTGAAGTGATTGGAAATGGTTTGGCATGAAAATTGCATGTACTTTTGAAAATCACCTTTTTTCCCACCAAAATTTAAATTGATCACTTGAAAAATGGACTTTTTATGTGATGATTTTTGATGAAATGCAATGATGGATTATGATAAAGCATGTCAAATGGGATTTGCTCAAAAAAGAATCACCCAATTTGGCCAAATGGTTCAAGAGTTATGCCTCCTTGAAGTTCAACTTTTCTTGACCATGATTTGATCATAACTTGCCAACCACACATGAGAAATGAGTGTTCTTGGACTTTTTGGAAAGGTGAGAGCGAGATCTTCAACTTTCATGTTGAGAAAAATTTCATTTCAAGCTTGTATGATGATGTAAATTTGAGGAGAAGACCTTTCCATTTTTGGCAGTTTGAAATTACAGGTCACTTACTATTTTTGGAAACTCTTCATCTGACCTCAAATTCTTCAATCTTGATCTTTGAAATGTCAAATGAGACTTGTATGGACATGAATGAAGCCTTTCAAACCAACTCCCACCTTCAAATCCTTGATTTCAGGCACAGTTGACCACAGTTGACTTTCTAGGGTTTCAGATGAAATTCAGCTTGACTGATGACTTCTGAACATCCAATCTTTGGCCAAACCACTTCAAAATGATTCCTAGGTCACATGAACTTGTTGGACCAACCCTAGGGCTCTGCTTCTATAGGATTTGCACTTGCTTGCTTGATTGACTGATTCTCCTGATCATCTTGACCTAATCTTGTCTAATGGCTTGCACTTGGGCAAAGGACAATGCAATGCTATGCAGTGGACTATGTTATGTTAATGACCTAATCATGAAAATGTATGTCCAAAATGGGAGGTGCAAATTTGAGGTGCTACACTTGCCACTTGGGAATTTGCTCCAAAATGAACCTATAGCTCACATGAGCTCCCAATAATGATCATATGATCCATATCTCAATGGAAACTTCATCTCTTATACTAGAGGATTCACTTAAATTGCCTTGACTGTTGATTGCTTAGGCTGCAAGTAACAAAGGTTAATGACATATTTTTGTACATTTTTGGTTAGTGATTAAAAGAAAAGCAATGATATACAAATGCAAGCCATGCTTGGTGATCAAGAACCACTCTCAAGAAAGATCCCACCCACAGGGAAGGAAGCAAGGTGTCCAATGATCCTTGAGTCTATGCAATGATATGCTATGATGCCATGAGGGATCTTAGGGACAAAATTGGGGTCTTACAGATGCCCCTATTTAAGGTCATTCTAGCCGGAGAAGTGAAGGTTAAAATCTTCATCTCGACGCGGTAGAATGGGCTTAAATAACAATAATGAGACAAATTTTGGTCCCTAAGAGACCTCATGATGCATATGTATGCAGGTAAAACAAACAAACTCTGTGGGAATATATGGGTCCACAAAGAAGAAAAGACGATCCATCAGAGTACTACACTCACCAGGAACAGAGACTCTAACAGGACTCTTATGGGGATAAGAAAAGACTGCGTGAGCAGGACACGACTCTGAATTAGGGAAAAAGAACCGACACTGCGTGAGCATGACACGACTCGACCGGAGACCTCACTGGGGAGTAAAGGACTCCAACTGGGGGAAAAGAAGAAGTTTCCAAAGGGAACACATCCATTGGAAAGACTCAAGCTGACTCAAAGATGCGTGTACCTGGGAGAACACCAATACAGCACAACTATCCATAAAGGATACCTCGGATGGAAATCCGGACTCGGACTGGGGAAAAGATTCACACAGAACCTCCTTGCCGGGGAAAAATGCATATATTGGAGAAAACGCCAATACAGGAAAAGGGTAAAATCATAACAGGAACTCCGCTGGAGAACATCTAACAAAGACTCTCAAAGAGACATGTGATCTAAACACCGGTTACTGGGTGGAAGAACAACAAGCTCAGGAAGAATGAATATCCAAGACCTGTATAAGGGTGAGAGATATCAATCAACCAAAAATCTGAGGAAGGCCTGAAAAAGGTACATCAACACTGGAAAATCTGACTCCACAAGGGACCAAGGTCATAATAGGTGGCAGAAAGGAAGGAACACCAGGGATACCGGTTACTGGGTATATAATAGGTGACCGATCAAAGCGTGAATTGGTATATATGCCAAAACACTCATCATCCGAAAGGAGGGCTTGAAAAAGAAAATCGACTTACAGGATGGACATTCGACTCCACAACGGGAAAACGAATCTTACTCAAATGGGGAAGGACAAAAGGCTTCAACCAAAGAGTGCATGAGATATATTATCCATTACCATCAGAATGTGGATAGTATATTCGCATGAGATATATTATCTATTACCGTCAGAACGTAGATAATATACTCGCATGGAAGGAACACCAAGGATGCCGGTTACTGGGCATATAATAGGTGACCGACCGAAAACGTGAATTGGTTTTTATTGCCAAAACACTCATCATCCTGAAGAGCAAAACGCAAACTTGTCAAAGGATGGATATTCGATTCTACAAAGAATACGAATCTTACTCCATTGGGGAAAATCAACAAAGGACTCCAACCAAAGAGCGCATGAGATATATTATTCATTACCGTCAGAACGTGAATAATATACTTGAAAAGGAAGAGACACCAGAGATACCAGTTACTGGGTATATAATAGATGACCAACCAAAAGGAAAAACAATCGTTGCCAACAACAAACAGGGTAAACGAAAGGGGTAGAAATGAACATTCGATTCCGCAAAAGGAAAACGAACCTTACTCGACTGGGGAAACACAACAGGTTTCGACTGAAGAGTGCATGAGATATATTATCCATTACCGTCAGAACGTGGATAGTATACTTGCATGGAAGATTATCCACAACCGGTTACTGGGTTAATAAAGGATAAATCGACCGAAAAGAAAGGCATCGGGATACCAAAACTAGGTATGTAATGATGATTGATCAAAGGGAGCAACAATCATTACCAGCAAAAGGGTAAATGAAAGAGGACTCACCGGGGATACATTGATAAAAAAATCAATGATCCAGGGAACAAATCACTAGCGAACGATGAAAGGGCCCACTGAGGATAAAATTGCTAGCGTCCGGCAATTATCCACAAAAAGTTGCTGGGAATACAAGTGCTTACTCAGAGCAATTACCCAGACAAAGGGAATATCGACATCGAATACTGGATGAGGATAACCACAAAGGGTAACCATCATCGGTTAGGATGAACAACAAGGTTAACTCTGCAAAGGGGAGAACAAAGGATTTACAACTACCGAATACTGGGTAGAAGACCAAAGACTCTGGCTGAGGAAACAAAAGGTTTACCACTACCGACTACTGGGTAGAAAACCAAAGACTCAGCTGAGGATAAAATTGCTAGCATACGACAATTATCCACAAGAAAGCACAAACTCCACTAGGGATACAACAACATCATAGGATTTACAACTACCGAATACTGGGTAGAAGACCGCAAAATCCACCATCAACCAGAATGAACCACAAAGGTTACCTCTGCTAGGGGAATATAGATAGGACTTACAACTACCGGCTACTGGGTAGAGGGCCAAAACTCTGATGAGAATACAAAAAATAGGGTTTACAACTACCGAATACGGGGTAGAAGACCAAAGCCTCTGCGTGGGGAGCGAAAGGATCACAATTCCGCACGGGAAAACACAATAGGGTTTATGACTACCAGTTACTGGGTAGAAAACCACAAACACTTGATGAGGAACAAAAAGTTCACAAATACCAATCTCTGGGTAAACAACCACAAATTCCACAAAAGGGAAAAAAGGTATACAGGATTTACAACTACCGGTTACTGGGTAGAAAACCGCAAAGAAAGGACTTATAACTACCGGTTACTGGGTAGAAGGCCCACACTCCGCTGGGGATAAAATGAACTATTGCCGGTTACTGGGCAATTTATTCATTTATTCCACAGGGAAGCACAAGAGACAGTTGAAAAAAGGCCAATTCAGGGTCAAACCAAAAAGGCAAACTGAATCAAGACTCGTCCTAATGAGGATATAACCCAATAGGAAAATCCATCCCAATATATGTGTTGGGAGGAAACGGAAACAACCGTCATCCACGAGGATATATCTCAGTGGGGAACTGCAGAAGGAATGACAGACACTTTCTGCTTATGGGGCTGACTCTATATTGAGAGATTAAACATCCGACATTTGCTTGGGAAGATCTACTGGGGAGATCTATATCACCATTAGCAGGAGACAACAAACAAAAGATATATGGCAAGAAATGCAACATGAATATCTGAATGTTGAAAGTATGCATGCATATGCGTGGTTTATGTTTGATGAATGCTGACAAAACAGACATTTCTAACACAAACAGGTCCAGGAATCAAACGCCCGGTACTACACTTCCAGAGGAAAACTCAAGAAGTCCAATTGGAAAACCAATCTGCTGGAGATCTGAATGCTAAGAAGCAAAGATCTGCTGGAAAAATCAGAGATATCAAAGAAATCACAAAATCTCTGACCGATGGATCATCAATCAACCCAACTGGGGAACAAAAATTCACAACAGGCAGAAATTGCCACGATAGCAACTCTGTTGGGGAAGTAGAGAAATCACGAGACTTCTGTAGGGGAATCATCAGTCTCAACTGGGAAAAGGAGCTCACTGCATAAGCAGAACCTGCTGAAGAAAACAGAACACACAAGTAGAATCTGGCCGCACAAGCAACTCTACTGGGGATACTGTCATCACTCCATTGGGGATAAATCCAACTGAGGGAAAACAGATCACACAAGTAGATTCTGCCACACCAGCAACTCTATTGGGGATCAAAACATCAGGAAATCAACCAAATCTCTGCAGGGGAGAAAACCCTCACAGATACAATCCACCATCACAACACTACTGGGGATTTATCTGAGGCAGAGAAGGAGAACTGGAGATCAACCACCAAATATCGAACCTTCACAAAAAGAAACCACAACTGCTGAGGAGGAAAGAATCACTGCTCTGCTGAAGGGAGGAGAGGTATAAACCTCAATAAGCTCTCTGATGGGGAGATATAGCATAGATGAAGTACATCATACCAATAACTCAGCTGGCGACTTCACTGAGGAAACGACGTAGTACTGGGATGTCAACCCACCAACTACCGAATCTTCCAAAAAGGAAAGCACCCATGCTGGGGAGAGAATATTGCTGGAGAGGAAAACTAAAGTTTCCAACAAGCACTCTGCTGTGGGAACACAAAATCTCAACAGAAACTCTGCTTGGGGAACAACCCCAACAACAATCCGAAGAAAGAGGATACAACCATGCCAGGAATATGAACAAATGTCTTACCCTGTTGGAAATCATGCCACCCTTGGGAGAGCACTGAGAAATTCTTAAGTATCCTTTTATCATTGTGAATGTTCACTTTGTTTAAAAACAATTTTTTATGAAAAATTTATTTGTTTAAAACAATGACATTTTATCAATTAAAACATGCAAAACATTTGTTGAAATGAAACAAATAAGAGTGTAAATAATTGGATAAAAGCTCAAATTTATTTGATGGAATGGTAGCCTGCAAATGGCAAGACTCCATAGATCTGTACAAATTTGAAATCGGTGATATATATTGGAAGAGGGCTACATTGAACATAATGATCCTTTCTCTACCAATTTGAATCCGATGTATTCGAAGCTTCAGCTGACGACGACTGCGCGAGAATCTCTGACGAAAAGATGGCTGTGAAACAGAAAGTCTTGTCAGGATGCAGTTACTTGCCAAATCCCTAATTTTTGCCTAGATTGCCCCAAGGTGAGGTACTCAATCTAGCGGGATGCAAAATTCATTTTTTTTTCATGTCTCTAATTTTTGCCTGGATCGCCCTTTCGGGTACCCACCGAGACGCTCATTTTTGCCTAAGCCGCCCTTTCGGGTTTTCAACTTAGCGAGATATTCTGTTTTTCTTTTTAGGCAAAGTATTTCTTGAATGCATCTGAATTCACAAGACGAGTGAAATCCTCCCCATCCATAGTTGTGAGCATCAAAGCACCGCCTGAAAAGGCTCTCTTGACAACATATGGACCTTCATAGTTTGGAGTCCACTTGCCCCTGGAATCGGGCGCAAAAGACAAGACTTTCTTGATCACGAGGTCACCTTCTCGGAACACATGAGGCTTGACCCTCTTATCGAATGCTTTCTTTATTCTCTGCTGATATAACTGACCATGGCACATGGCAGTCAATCGCTTCTCTTCAATCAAATCCAGTTGGTCATAACGACTCTGAATCCATTCAGCATCAGTCAACTTGGCTTCCATCAATACTCTCATTGATGGGATCTCCACCTATACTGGGAGCATAGCCTCCATGCCGTAAACAAAGAAAAAGGGGTTGCCCCTGTTGAAGTGCGGACAGATGTACGATAACCATGCAAAGCAAATGGCAGCATCTCATGCCAATCTTTGTACGTGACTGTCATCTTCTGGATAATCTTCTAGATATTCTTATTAGCAGCTTCAACAACCCCATTCATCTTGGGTCTGTAGGATGAGGAATTATGGTGTGCAATCTTGAACTCAGCGCACAACTCTTCCATCATCTTATTGTTCAAGTTAGATCCATTATCAGTAATGATCTTATCGAGCACACCATAACGGCATATCAGCTGATTCTTGACAAACTTCACGACCACCTGCCTGGTCACATTAGCATACGAAGTGGCTTCAACCCATTTGGTGAAGTAATCAATTGCTACGAGAATAAACCTGTGTCCGTTTGACGCTTTCGGTTCAATCATGCCAATTATGTCGATTCCCCACATGGAGAAAGGCCATGGTGAGGAAATCACATTCAGAAGTGTCGGAGGAATATGAATCTTATCCGCGTAAATCTGACACTTGTGGCATTTCTTCACATATTTGCAGCAGTCAGACTCCATTGTCAGCCAATAGTAGCCTGCTCTCAGCATCTTTCTAGCCATGGCATGTCCATTGGAATGAGTACCAAATGAACCCTCATGGACCTCAGTCATCAACAGGTTTGCTTCGTTTCTATCCACGCATCTGAGCAAAACCATGTCAAAATTTCTTTTATACAGCACTTCACCACTGAGGTAGAAACTGCCTGACCACCTTCTCAAAGTTTTCTTATCTTTCACAGATGCCCCAGGCGGGTAGACCTGGTTCTGGAGGAAATTCTTGATATCAAAATACCAAGGTTTGTCATCATTCACATCTTCAACTGCAAATACGTGAGCTGGTCTATCCAAGCGCATCACGGTGATGTTGGGAACTTCATTCCAATACTTGACTACAATCATTGAAGCAAGCGTAGCAAGAGCATCCGCCATCCGATTATCTTATCGAGGTATATGATGAAAGTCAACTTCTGTAAAGAACGTTGAAATCCTCCTCGCATAATCTCTATACGGAATGAGGCCAGGCTGATTCGTCTTCCATTCACCCTTGATCTGATTGACAACCAGGGCCGAATCACCATACACATCAAGATGTTTGATCCTCAGATCCATGCATTCTTCCAATCCCATAATGCAGGCTTCGTACTCAGCCATATTATTCGTGCATTTGAAAGTTAACCTTGCTGTAAACGGAATATGTGTGCCTTGAGGAGTAATGATTATTGCCCCAATTCCATTTCCGTACTGATTTCCAGCGCCATCAAACACCATCGTCCATCTGGAACCAGGTGTAGCACCTCAAATTTGCACCTCCCATTTTGTATATACATTTTTATTTTAGGTCATTAACATTGCATTGTTCATTGCATAGTCCATCAAGTCATCAGGCAAGACTGGTCAGGAGATTCAGTTGTGCAAGGCTATAAGAGCATTTCCTATGAGATCAAAAGTCCTAGGGTTGGTTCCCCTGAGTTCATGTGACCCAAGGATCATTTTGAAGTGATTTGGCCAAGTATTGAAGGCTCAGAACTCATCAGTCCATGTGCAAATCATATAAAACCCTAAAAAGTCAACAGAAGTCAATTGTCAATTCAACTATGGATTTGGAGGTGGGAAATGGTTAGAGATGCCTCAATCATGTGTGAACAAGTCTCATTTGACATTTCAAACATCAACATTGAAGGATTTGAAGTCAGATCAAGACTTTCCAAAAATAGCAGGTGACCTATAATTTGAACTTTCCAAAAATGGAAAGGTTTTTGACCAACTTCAACTCAAGATTACATCATCAAGAAAGCTTCAAATTAAATTTTGTCCAACACGAAAGTTGAAGATCTTTCTCTCCCATTTCCAAAAAGTCCAACATCATGGATTTCGCATGTATGGTTGATGGGATATGGTTCAAACATGGCAAAGTGTGGTTTAGACTTCAAATGAGCATAACTTTCAAACCAAAAGGCCAATTTGAGTGGTTCTTTTTGCACATTGATCCTTGTAACATGTATATTCCAAGCATACAATCATTTGGCATGAAATCTCATTTGCATGGCATTAGTTCATTCATGAAGATTTTTGGGAAAAATTTCATAAATTCATTTTGGTTGAACATATGCATACCAAGCCAATTCCAACATGTGCATGGAATATTTTTAAGTCATTTTAAGCCTTGAACATGCACTGTTCATGTGCATGGGGTGCATGGAGCATGAAAGTCCATTTTTTGCATTCACACCACAAAGTCCCTAATCTCATTTGCATTTGCTTAAACCATTGCCTAAACATGATTAGCATGGACTATATAGCCTTAATCATAACTGATTGCATCACAATTACCAATTCTAGATCTAGATTTCAAAAATTCTCAAAATTCTTCTCTCACTTTTTTCCAAAAAATCTTCAAACACAAGCACTTTCCATTGATCATTTCATCATCCTGAGGTATTATTGAGCATTTTTGGACGTGGAAACAAAGGAAATCATTGCATTCGAGTTCATGTTCAAGGTGTGAAGCATCCATGGCAAGTGAAGTGTGAGCTAGCTTCGTGTGCATTCAAACCTCCATTTCATCATCGTCTACTACAAGAAGCATATTGGAGAAGAAGTGGAACATCAAGGACCTTGAAAACACGTGATTTCAGTTGCTGCTCATCAAGAGGTAGGGTTTTTGACCTCTTTAATTTTGCAATTCGTTATGCCTATCATGTAGATCTTTTAATGGTGATAAACCTGAGCTTTGAATAGAGTGATTTGGTGTGGAATTGAGTTAGATCCATGCATTTGAAGTTTTGATGATAAACTTTAATTCCTTCGATCCATGCGTTTGATGATGTTTTTGCATGAATGATTCATGGATTCTTGTTGTATGATGCATGATAAGTTGAATGATGTGTTTGATTTGCGTTTCTGGTACATTTGGAAAAATTCTGGAAATCTGGATGAAGATCTTCATTGTGTTCAACATGTTCATGCATTTTCCAGTTTTGCTGGGGAATTTCCTGCGAAACTTGTTGCCAAACGCATACGGTTACCTGCGGATTTTTTGAAACCTGCATGCGCGCGCTTAGGGTTTGCGTGTTGATACGACGCCGTTTTGATTTGGCGTGCTGGTGAATTCAAATATGGCCTTGGTTCGATATCGGTTGAGCGCATTTCTCACATTGCCTTGCCTTTTCTCCCATGTTTCTTCACATGTGCTTCATATTTCCATTTCATTTTTTCCTCAACTTCCAAAAATCATATCAATTTGAAAATCAATCCAAATTCATTCCAATTTTTTGCATTGTGTTCCTCATTCTATCTAGTTTTTTATGATCATTAATTTCAAAGTTGTGCCTGGACTGGAAATTATTTTGTCTAAGGAGTTTGAACATGTATGCTTGCTTGACCTTGCCATGTTATATCCTTTGTGAAATGCTTGATTCTTGTCCAATGCTTATGAAACTTTTCATGCTATAACTAGACACATTGCTTGACATTTTGGTGTTGATTTGGTATTTTTATCAATTACCATTGTTGTTTTATGAATGTGCTAAGTTAGGTGTGACAATTTGTGTCACACCTTGTGATGTTCAACTTGAATGATGAGTTTGCCATGCCAAATGATCTCCAATTGCCTTGATTCTTTTGTATGATGCATGTTATGGATGTTGTGATTGCTCATGATTTTTTTTGGAATTTTTGGAATCATTTCTGATTTAATTGTGATTTTTTATTCTGGTTGGTCACATTTGAGCTTTAAAATTGCCTTGAACTTCATTTGATCATGAAATGCTTGTTCCTTATCCAATGCTTCTGAATTTTTGCACACTATTTCTAGACATGTTGAGTGTTGTTTTGGCTTTGGTTTGAGGTTTTTACCATGATCCATCCCTGTTTTATGCCTATGCTAACTTGGTGTGACAATTTGTGTCACACATGTGCTTGTCTTGTGCTTGTTTTGACTTATGCTATGTGATTGCCATGCTTAATGATGTCCAATTCCTCTAATTTTTTGTGTGATGATCATGTTGTATATCCTGTTTACTCATGAATTTTTCTAAGATTATTTAAATCATTTTTGATTTAATGTGCATTTATTTCTTCTGATGTCACAATGTGGTCACAATTTGCATACCTTGCCATCTTTGGTTCATGAAATGCTTTTGGTTAATGATATTGATATGGGACATTTTGGAATGTGTTATTGATTGATTGAAGTTGATTCATGTTAAATTTCATGTTCTGTTTTGAATGTTTGACCCTCTTTTGACCCTAGGCTTTGTCCTAGTGGTTTGGACTCACTGTTTGGATTGTGGATTTCAGGTTAAGAAGCACATTACCATGGTTGAAGTGGTTCACTCATTTGGATTGATTAAGTTGATTGATGATTGGCTAACCTTGTGTTGTTTTGTAGGTTGATACCAATTCATTTGTGTTTGAGCTTGTGCCTTGCTCCTTGCTGTCTAATGCTTTGACTATTTGTCTGATTGTGTGATTGACTGTTGTCTGTCTGTTTACTTGAATTGTATACTGATTAGGTTAGATTTTTTCAGGTACCTAAGTTGCTTTGAGTTCTTTTGAACTTGCTTTTGCTTTGCTTGGTTGCTTAACCATTTAGGTATAACTCTCTGACTTCATGTAGTCTAGAAGACCTGTCCTGTTATGTGGGCAGGCTCCTGTCTGAAGCCCTCCTTAAGAGGCAATGCTTGTGTTTGTTTATTTTTGTGCCAAGCAGGTAAAGACCTCTTATGACGCAATTGGCAGATAAAAGAGATGTGCAATCCATCTCCTGCTATTCAGTTGTGTCATCCACTTTGCTCACACACCTTGTGTTGATGCATTGTGGATAATAGCCCAAGATCTTTGTTGTGTCAGTCATATATGGAGAAGAGTTCCTACTTTCTGAACTCCCACACTTTCATTTGTCTGAAGCTCTCCCAGGCCAGGGATAAGAGCTGTGAGGTCTTACCCTCACTTCCCATTTTATCTGCTTCACCCTAACTCTCAATGTTAGGGTTAAGAGCTAACCACACCCGATTCCAGTTGGCTTGTGTTTCACAGCCTAACCTTGTATGAGCCCAATTGTTTGCATATAGTGTGTGTGCTTGCTTTTTGCGCTTGTATGTATTTGCCTGTGCTGTTTAGGATAACTTGCTCCCTGTGTAAGTTAGATAGAAACCTTAATATAGGGATCGTATGCATGACAACTTCTAGGCTCGAGTCGTAGTCTCCCTAGTAGTTTGTGCCTCCCTTTGTTTCTGGTTAGGACAGAAGTTCTTTCCCTGTGGTCGCCCTGATCCTCATACCAGATGAGGTACGTAGGCAGGAGATGAGCTGATCTCTCCGGGCGCCCTTTTTCTTTTTCAACCCCTTTGTGTGTGTTAGGAGTTTGACATAAGTCCAGCGATTGGCAGTTGGTTTCCTGTGTGTGTGTGTGTTTGTTGGTTCGGAGTCTGACATAAGTCCAGCGATTGGCAGTTGGTTTCCTGTGTGTGTGTGTGTTTGTTGGTTCGGAGTCTGACATAAGTCCAGCGATTGGCAGTTGGTTTCCTGTGTGTGTGTGTGTTTGTTGTTTCGGAGTCTGATGTAAGTCCAGCGATTGGCATTCGGTTTCCATGTTTGCCTGTTTGTGTGGAGTCTAACGTAAGTCCAGTGATTGGCAGTCGGTTTCCTGTGTGGTTTTGTTTGGCGTGCGTTAGCCGAGCTACGAGTGCTCTGATTCTTCTCTGGTTAGAGAGGATACGTATGCATAGGATGCGACATCCTAGTGAGCATGTTTCCCATGTCCCGAACTACGTCGACTCTGATGTCTGTGTTTGACAGGCTACGTAGGCCCAGGATGCGATATCCTGCCGAGTCCCGTTTCTTCCGTCTTTCATCTGTGTTTGTTTCCAACGTGTGTGCCGTGTTTGAGGAGTCTTTAGCAGCCTTATCCTTTCTTTTGTGCGTGGATCCCGTCGAGTATGACGGATGCGTAGGGGTTCTAATACCTTCCCTTCGCATAACCGACTCCCGATCCTATCTTTCTCTGGTCGCGAGACCATGTCTTTTCCAAGTTTACTTCGAGCGTTTCCTTTCCCTACTTTGGGATAAATAACATACGGTGGCGGCTCTGTTGTTTTCGTTTTCCCGCCGGTTTTTCGCGTAATGCGACACCAGGTTCTGGACCTTCATCAAGTGTAGGCTCATCGCAATCTTTCATTTTCAAATACAAAATCTCCTCGTCTGGGAAGTCGTACTAAATAGACTGATGATCTTCAATCGGCTGATGCGCCAAATGGTCAGCCAAGATACTACCTTTGATAGCTTTCTGAGCTCGATACTCGCTATCTTACTCAGACAACAACATCTGCCAACGGGAAATTCTCCCAGTTAAAGGAGGCTTCTCGAAGATATACTTGATTGGATCCATTCTAGATATCAACCAAGTTGTATGATTTATCATGTACTGGCGTAAACGCTTAGCGGCCCAAGCCAAAGCACAACACGTCTTCTCAAGCATAGAGTATCGAGACTCACAATCAGTGAACTTCTTACTCAGGTACTAGATAGCAGATTCTTTCTTCCCTGATTCGTCTTGCTGACCGAGTACACAACCCATCGAGTCTTCAAGAACAGTCAAATACATGATCAGAGGTCTTCCTTCTACAGGCGGAGACAAGATCGGAGGTTCAGACAGATACTCTATGATACTGTCGAAAGCTTTCTGGCAATCCTCGGTCCAATCATGAGACTGATCTTTCCGGAGGAGCTTGAATATCGGCGCACATGTGGCAGTCATGTGGGATATAAATCTGGAAATATAGTTCAAGCGGCCAAGAAAACCTCGGACTTGCTTTTCAGTTTTGGGCGCAGGCATCTCTTGTATTGCTTTGACCTTTGCAGGATCAACCTCAATACCTCTCTCGCTGACAACGAAACCCAATAACTTGCCGGAACGGACTCCAAATGTACATTTTTTTGGATTCAGACGAAGCCTGAACTTCCTCAGACGCTGAAAAAGCTTCAACAAATGCTCAACATGTTCAACTTTCGTTCGTGACTTAGCAATCATATCATCGACATAGACCTCTATCTCCTTGTGCATCATATCATGAAACAAGGTAGTCATAACACGTTGATACGTGGCTCCGACGTTCTTCAAATCGAAGGGCATCACTCGATAACAGAATGTTCCCCAAGGTGTGATGAATGTTGTCTTCTCCATATCCTCGGGTGCCATCTTGATTTGATTATATCCGGAAAATCCGTCCATAAAGGAAAAGACTTTGAATTTAGCTGTATTGTCTACCAACATATCAATATGTGGTAGAGGAAAATCATCATTCGGACTAGCCTTATTCAAATCTCTGTAATCAACACACATACGGACTTTTCCGTCTTTCTTAGGCACAGACACAATATTGGCCACCCATTGAGGATATGTAGAAGTCACCATAAACCCTGCATCAATTTTATTCTGAACTTCCTCTTTGATTTTCACTGCCATATCTGGATGAGTTCTTCTGAGCTTCTGCTTCACAGGCATGCACTCAGGCTTCAAAGGCAGGAAATGTTGCATAATATCTGTATCTAGACCCGACATGTCTTCATACGACCAAGCAAAGATATCATAATATTCTCGTAGCAAACTGATCAACCCCTTCTTGACAGACTCTTCAAAGAGTGCCCCAATCTTCACCATCCGAACACAATCTTCAGACCCCAAGTTGACTGTTTCCAGATTCTCAAGGTGCGGCTGAATGACCTTCTCTTCGTGCTCAAGGAGACGGGTAATCTCATTAGGAATCCCTTCAACATCATTTTCCTCTGCTTCGAATACAGGGAATTCAAAATTGGGAGATGGCGTTGGATCATTATGTTAAGTGGGTTTTAGAATCAACCTGCATAATGATTTTGGATAATAAAAACTTTAGAATTTAAACCAACAAATCATTATGCAGATGAAAAGATTGTTCTTATTCTTGTTTTTAGGGTTTTTTGTGATCACCGATTTCATGCAAAAAAGCAAAAAGTGAAAACAAATGGAAAAACAAATGTTTAACATGAATTTATTGAATGAAATACAGTTGTATATATGATGCCAACAATGTCATCACTTCTCCTTTTGGCATGGGAGAAGGGTTTTAAACAAAGTGAACATATTACGCTGACTTATGAATGACTGTAGGAACATCCACAGCGACCCAATTGTGGCAGATCCCGCCAGGGATAACAAAGTTGTCAGTATCCTCTGCATCTTCTTCCAAGATAGCAGCAGCTTCTTCAGCTTGATCGGCATGGATGAAACCTCCACTCTTGAACAACCCTTTGTCGTTGACGGTCCCATAACAATAGCCAATACCAGCCCGGGATTTATTGTCTTCAAGCTCCATCATTTTTCCTAGACCAGCAACTGCACCACATTCAATGGCCAGTTTTGCATCATGATAGGAAGCAAATGAAGGAGACTTCTTCTCAATTGGCTCGACAATAGATAAAGCTTGGAAAGGTGTTCCAACTTCATCCTCAGCATCAATATATGAGAAAGAAGACAAGTGGCTAACCAGGAGAGCCTTTTCTCCCCCTACCACAACCAGTTTCTTGTTCTTCACGAATTTCAGCTTCTGGTGTAGGGTGGATGTCACGGCGCCAGCCTCGTGAATCCATGGTCTACCAAGGAGACAGCTATAAGATGGGTGGATATCCATAACCTGAAAGGGAACTTGGAAATCACTTGGTCCAATCCTGATCGGGAGATCAACTTCCCCAATCACAGTCTTATGCGACCCATCGAAAGCTTTCACAACAACACCACTCTGCCTCATGGGAGGCCCTTGATATGACAATCTAGAAAGAGTGGTCTTCAGAAATACATTCAGAGATGACCCAGTGTCCACCAGCACGTTGGACATGGCGTCACTCTTGCAATTCATGGATATATGTAAAGCCATGTTGTGGTCTCTTCCCTCCTCAGGGAGATCAGCATCCCAGAAACTCAAAGTGTTGCAAGCAGTGATGTTTGCAACAATGTTGTCAAATTGTTCAACGATGACATCATGATCAACATATGCCAATTCCAAGACTTTCTGCAGAGCCTCCCTGTGGGGTTCTGAATTCAGAAGCAAAGATAGCACGGAGATTTTGGACGGCGTTTGTAGAAGCTGGTCTACAACGTTGTACTCACTCTTCTTGATGAGCCTCAGCATCTCATCACAGTCTTCGTTCACAGCGCCACTAGGGCCAACAGAAGAAGTAGGAGTCTTTTTTATAGAGGAGTGTTTAGCAACAGCAAGTGTCGGGTTCGGAGGATTAACAATATTCCCAACCGGACGCTCAACAGAATCAGCCTTAGCCTGAGGCTTCGGTGCTGAAAACACACGACCACTACGGGTCAATCCACTCACATCAGCTATATTCACAACAGAGGATGAAGGCAACGACACTTCTTTCCCATCTTCCACAGCAACAGAATTATAGCGGAAGGGAACTGCTTTGTCAGACGAATAAGGCACAGGACCTGCAGGCTTGATCACCAAAGAAGGAGAGACCTTCTGCTTGCTACCATCATAACGGATGACAACCGGCTCAGGAATTTTGAACACAAGAGAGATCACATTCACCTCTGGTTCGTCTTCATCAACATTTCTGTTCTGAAGAATCTCAATAGTTCCATCATCTAGCAACTCTTGCAGCTCTCTACGCACTTGGCGACAACCCAATCTGTTGACGGAGCAAATATGACATTTGTCATGGTCGTGCTCCATATGACTGTAATCACACAGTAGACGATGTAACTCAACCAATGACTGTCGAATATGGCTTACATATTTGACCTTGTACTTGCCAGGGCAACCCTGGACCATGTTAACCGACTTCCCATGCTCGGGCAATGGGTTCTTCGTAACATTGGGGCCTGAGTCCTCAAAGCTCAGAATGCCGCATCTCATAAGGTCTTGAACCTTAGTCTTCAACGGATAGCAGTTTTCTACATTGTGACCCGGAGCACCGGAATGGTAAACACAATGTTGGTCGGGCTTATACCACCACTACGGGTTAGCAGGTACAGCCGGAGGGTCTCTAGGAATAATCAGTTTCCGCTCTATTAAAGAGGGATACAGCTCTGCATATGATACCGGAATCGGATCGAAAGTGATCTTCTTCCTCTCATAACTCAAATTAGCTTGATTACTGTTGTTGCGAGGCTGGTAAGCCTGTTGCTGAGGACGATGTTGTTGTTGATATTGTTGAGGTTGTTGCTGATTATTATGCTGTTGATGCTGATATTGCTGATTATCACGGTAGACATGTGCTATATGAGCCACCTGATGCTGACTGTTGGCATGACGCACAGGCTTCCTCTTGGCAGAGGGTTTTCTTGGTTTAGTATGGGATTGCACAACATGTGCTTCCCCATCTTTCTTCTTAGCAAATGCCCCATACCGCTTGCTAGAAGAGCCTTCATCCTTGGATAAACGTCCCTCACGGACTCCTTCCTCCAATCTCATCCCCATGTTCACCATTTTGGTGAAATCAGAGGGAGAACTAGCGATCATCCACTCATAATAAAATGAACTCAAAGTCTTCAGAAATATTTTGGTCATTTCTTTCTCTTCCAGCGGAGGAGTAATCTGAGCTGCCAGCTCTCGCCACCTCTGGGCGTACTCTTTAAATGTCTCTTTGTCCTTCTGGGACATGGCTCTGAGTTGATCCCGGTCGGGAGCCATATCCACGTTATATTTGTATTGGTTGACGAAGGCTTCGCCAAGATCGTTGAAGGAACGAATGTTTGCACTATCCAGGCTCATATACCATCTTAGTGCAGCACCGGATAGACTATCCTGGAAATAATGAATCAGCAGCTGATCATTATCCGTTTGAGTAGACATTTTCCTAGCATACATGACCAGGTGACTGAGCGGGCAGGTGTTCCCCTTGTACTTCTCAAAGTCAGGGACTTTCAATTTGACGGGTATTTTCACACCGGGATTCAAACAGAGTTCAGTTGCAGACTTGCCGAACAAATCCTTCCCTCTAAGGGTCTTCAATTCCTTGCGGAGTTCAAGAAATTGGTCGTTCATCGCGTCCATCTTTTCATTGACATCTGGGCCCTCAAACGGCTCAGAATGATAGATGGTGTCGTCTACCCTAGGAATAGTATGCACGACAGGAGGAGGCATAGCAAGGACCGGGCTAGATGCCGACATGGAAGCAAATGTCGGAGCTGGAATATCAGGTATAAAACCAGGAGGCATCCCCCACGGGAACCCGGGTGGCATGGCTGTTGGCATAAAATGGGCATTGGCAGCTGGCACTGTCGAGGAAACCACTTCAGATATAACAGTCCTCTGGGGAGGAGTTGCAGGCGGTGGAGACGGTTGGTTCTGAGCGGCTAGGAATTGCTCCATCAGAGCAGTGAGTCTGGCAACTTCATCCTTTAGCTCACGGTTCTCTTGTTCAAGTTGATCCATCACTCTTGCAGAGTTGGCTCTGGTTTAGTACCGATGAGTCAGCTTGTCTTCAAAATAAATGAAGAGCACAGAGTTAGGCCACAGACAAGAAGACCGGAACAACACCTGCTTATGCAAAATGATGCATGCAATGTTCGTGCATATGATTTGTTTTTTATTTCAAAGGAACTTTTAGGGTATTATTTGCAATTTTGAATATTAATCATTTTAATCGCACATGGAAAATATCTCATCAAATATATTTGAACAAAGAAGTACAGCATTGTCAATTATTACAAGAGAGAAGGAAAATAAACATCCTATGGATCCCTAGAAGCTCGGGATGTCGGAAGATAAGCTGCACGAAGCCTCTTAATCTCTCTCTCATATGCTGCTTCCATACCCGCCTTGTCTTTGGCGAGTCTATCATACCTCCTTTTCCAGAACTTAGAAGACTGAGGAAGTAGAGAAGTCCAAGCATCATCAGGATCATCAATGACCTGATGCTCGAGGAACTCGATCAGAGCGTCCTTCTCCTTAAGCTGTTGAAATAACTCTTCTTTTTCACGGATCCAAGCACGTGAAAGGTCTTCGTCTCTCAACTCCTCTACGCCTTGGTTAGGGAGGGTTGAAGGCCCAGCCACAACCAACGGTGTAGGCCTCGGATAATCATAAGGCATGAGATACTCAGATGCTCTCTTCCTTACCCAAGTCGTATAAGGCTCCAAAGCAATGCAGTTTTTCGGACCCAATTCACTTCTACCCTTCTTGTGAATCTTGCGCCAAGCGCGGACCATCTTGGCTTTCAGGCCTTGGGGATCTTTACCCTCCTGAAAGAACACACCTTCTAACAGAATGTTATTAGGTTTATCCTTTAGGGGGAACCCAAGCTGACATCATGCTAATACAGGGTTGTAGCTAATCCCACCACATGTACCAAGAAGAGGCACATTGGAGAATTCACCACAAGAATCAATGATCTGAACTCCATCATATGCACGATCATACCAAGAGATATCATCATTAGTGAGAGACATGAGTCTCGTAGACCACCGTAGACATCCCTTGTTCTCCTTGAAAGCAACCGTCTGAGGTAAGTGAGAAATAAACCACTTATACAATAGAGGCAAACATCACACAATAGCGCCACCACCCTTTGCATTCCTCAGGTGCAAAGTGACATAGGCATCACCCAACAGAGTCGGAACGAGATTAAGAACCGAGAAGATCCTAATAGCGTTCACATCCACAAATTTGTCGATGTTGGGGAACAATACTAGTCCATAGATGAGAAGCACGAATATGGCCTCAAAGGCATCCTCACTCATGGCCTTCCCATAAACGGTAGCTTGAGCGATGAGGAACTCAGAAGGAAGACCTCGAATTCCACCTTTGGTAGTCATATGAGCTTTAACCAAGGATTCATATATGTGCAACAAGTCTGCGATCTCTCGAGAAGTAGGAATACTCTCCAAGCCACTGAACGACACCTGATCTAGAATTGGAATACCCACAAGATGCGCATACTCCTCCAAGGTAGGCAATAGCTGAAAGTCTGGAAAAGAGAAGTAGTGATACAGAGGATCATAGAATTGAACCAGAGTTCCCATCAGTCCTTCATCAACCTGAGTAGTCAGAAGAGGCAGAAGCTTCCCATAACGAGCTTTGAAACCCAAGGGATCTAATACATAAGATGTCAGATTCCTTAACTTTTTCAGATCGGGTTGTCGAAAGCTGTACTTCTTTGTATGCCTTTTTTGTCTTTCCATATCTGAAAATTTTGCAAATAAACCCCTTAAGCTCCTTGAAAATTTTATTTTTATCTCATGATATGGATGCAGATGAATGCATGAATGCATGAATGCAACAATCACACTCAAGGATCAAGCAAAGCACACAAGACAAAGGTCATGGGATAGTTTGTTTTATCCTTAATATCAATCATCCATTTTGGTGGATTATGGTTTACACCTTATCGACACCCAAGTTCCATTGATATTAATGATATACGAACGATTCAACCATCCTTAATATCAATCATCCATTTTGGTGGATTATGGTTTGCACCTTATCAGCACCCAAGTTCCATTGATATTAACGATGGGTGAACGGATCAACCATGAATCACGGGTTTGTTGTGAGTCACGAGCATGGAGTCTCAGTTAAGAACCACCCAAAGGGAGTGTACTATGGTTTAAACCTGTCGAACATGTTCTACCAGAGGTTCCCATAGTCACCATCCCATCTTTCGAATATTATCGGAGGAACGAATACTCGTATTCCAAAAATATTCTCTAGAGAGACTCTTACGAGTGTAGTATCGCGTAACAATCGCATCAGATCTTACATCTGAACGACCTCCGCACTACGTCCTAACAATAGGCCAAGATGGGCTTGGTAAACTAAGGTCCTTGGCTTCTATGGCACACATCGGAAGAACAATGCCTAACCACAAATAACTTGTATGACATTATTAATCCAACATGACCTCCACCAAGTGAATGGACTCGCAAGTCAACTTGCTAAGGAATAACTCCACACAAGTCGACGAGACTATGCCATTCTCCTATCATAAGGTACACTCGAGTTCGGGTATAGAACTCATCTCACAGAGATCACCAAACAAGCAAGCAATTGATATATCAAGCAAATCAATCATTACAAGCAATACAGTAATCCCAAATTTGTACAAAAAGTTGGCAAACCCACTAGGAAGATCTCCCCAGCAGAGTCGCCACTTTTCTGTAGCGGTGTATTCATCACTTTATGATTTATTGACTAAATCAAAAGCAAAGCATACAAAGATAGAGTCGCCACCGCATTTTTATTTATCCAAAGGAATGGCTAAAAAGAGAACAAAAGCCTAAGAAGTTTTACACATAGAAAACTAATGAAAGGTCAAAGATTTGGGTAAGGGGGTAATTATGCAAAGGGAAGGTGTTAGGCACCCAAAGCATCCTAGGTACTCCTAGGGAACCCTTTTCACAAATTGTTGCAAAAGATATTATTTATGAAAATATTTATTATGCAAACATTGATTGGGAGGATGAGAGAAGAATATACAAATTTTATTATTTTTGTGTTTGAACGGATGAACCCGTTGCCTACGTACCTTTACAGGATCAAAACCTCGTAGTTCGGCTAAAAGATTTCCAAAAAAGTAAGTGGATTGATTTTAAACAAAAGCCCTAAGGTCTTTCATTATCCATGGGAGAAAACTCAACCTATACAACCACAAGTCCACCATGTGAGAAAAGCTTCAACTTGCTAGTGAGGGACCATGCCCTATAATAAGCAAGGAAGTCTTACAATTCAATCACTAAGGACAAAAGGTGAGATTCACATCAACCACTAAGATAATTGAGATCTATGGCTAATGTATGAAAACTTGATTAAGAATGGACAAAGCCACAAAACAATTGAATGAGTGAAATTAACCATTTAGGATTATTCACAAAAGCAAGTCAAAGTTGACATTAGATTCGATTCAGAAGAAGTATTGTGAAAATGAAGTTTGAAAATCAAAGACTTAAGGCCTAGGTTTCTAGTTTGAAAAGAGATGAAAATGTTTGCACAAAGTTTTTCTGGTTTGGGTTAACATGCAAATGGAGGTTTAAAGAACAAAAAGGGTGGGAGGTTAAGGGATGTAAAACTTCTTAGGTGTTCACCTCTTGAGATCATATGTAGATGATCCAAGTGATCCCTTTGGAAAAGGCAACAAGCAAATAACAGATAAACAATGTATTAGGCAAAGCCAACATAAATGGAAACCAGATGCCAATCAATGGACTTACACTAGACTCACAAAACAAAGATGGATACCGGATGCCAATCAATGGACTTACATCAATCTCATAAAACAAAGAGAACATGGATACCGGATGCCAATCAATGGACTTACACCAATCTCACAAAGCAAAGAGAACATGGATACCGGATGCCAATCTATGGACTTACACTAGTCTCACAAAACAAAGAAAACAAATGCAATAAGCAAGAGGAAACAAGTTGCCAATAGATGGTCTTACACTCGACTCCAAGGAAATGGGATGCCAATCAATGGTCTTAGTCCCAACTCCTACCAGATCATAGGAAACAACTGCCAATAAATGGACTTACAATTGACTCCTCAATGGACAAAACAAAATGCCACAAAGTATGAACAATGATCATGAAAGGATGTACAATTAATGCTCAAAGATGAAAGCAATGCACAAAGGCACACACAAACAATTATGCACATATGAACAAACAAGCAAACAATCAATTAACACACACTATATATAATCAATAGGCTCAAGCAAGGTTGGGCTTTAGTCAAGGGGTCATATCAACCTTGACAAACAAGCAAACTGGAAGTGGGTGTTTTGGAGCTCTTAACCCTAACATTGAGAGTTAGGGTGAAGCAGATGAAATGGAGATGAGGGTTATGCCTCATAGCTCTTATCCCTGGCCTGGGAGAGCTTTAATCAAGAGAAAGTGTGGGAGTTCAGAATGAAGGAACTCTTCTCCACAAATGACTGACTCTATGGACAAGATTTTGGGTTCTTATTCACAATGCATCAACACATGGTGTGAGCAAAGTGAATGACACAACTGAATAGCAGGGGATGGATTGCACATCCCTTCTATCTGCCAATTGCCTTTTAAGAGGACTTTACCTGCTTGGCACAAAATTAAACAAACAAAAACATGGCCTCTTAAGGAGGGCTTCAGACAGGTGCCTGCCAATAACAGCAGGTCTTCCAGACTACATGAAGATAAAGGGATT
The DNA here is from genome assembly GCF_024323335.1 of Lathyrus oleraceus. NCBI lineage: Eukaryota > Viridiplantae > Streptophyta > Magnoliopsida > Fabales > Fabaceae > Lathyrus > Lathyrus oleraceus. Next base: position 485,763,544 of record NC_066584.1, on the reverse strand, counting down.
ATACCTAAGTGGTATGCCAACCACAAGCAAAAGCAAAGCAAAGTTCAAATGAACTTAGAGCAACTTAGGTACCTGTGGAAACAAATAAACAAATCAGTACAATACTCAGACAAACAGACAACAGTCAATAACAAACAGACAATCCCAATGTACAACACATAAGCCATAGAGCAAACTCAAGTGACTTATCATCAACCTACAAAACAACAAATGTTAGCAATCAATAGCAACTATCAACATTCAAATGATGAAGCAACATTAACCATGGAATTTGGATGCTTGAACCTGAAATTCAAAGCTCACAGGTAAGTACAAACCACTAGGTCAAAGCGTAGGGTCAAAGGTGAAGAAAAAATTCAAAACAGGATCTGAAATTCAACACAATGCAACTTCAAACACATATTAACATGTCCTAAAAAGGATCACAACAGAATCATCAAGCAAAAGCATTTCATGTGCAAGAGAAGTCAAAGGCAATTTTAAAACTCATATTTGGTCATCATGAATGAAAATTCCAAATCAAAACAGAAATGATTCAAATAATTCTGGAAAAATTCATGAGCATTCAACACATCTAACATGATCATCATACGAAAAATCATAAGCATCAAAGATCAATTGGCATGGAAATTAAATTGCACAAGTTGAACAACCAAATGTGTGACACAAATTGTCACACCATGCAAACACATGCATAAAACAGAAATGGTAAATGAGAAAAATAGCAAACCAAGCCTAAAACATCCATTAACATGTCTAGAATCACCATGTAAAATCTCATGTCGATTGGATTAAAATCAAGCATTTGACAATAGAAAGAGCAAGGCAAGGTCACACAAGCACATATGATCAAAGAGTCTAACACCATTTAAAATCCAGCCATGCACAACTTCAAAATTTAACATCATTAAACTCTAGACATCCTAAGGATCAACTAGCAAAAAACCAGGCATTTTTTGGAGCATTTTTCAATTTTATATGAATTTTCTAAGTTGGAAGAAAAAATAAAAATCAAAATGAAGCATAGCATGTAATTTGGAGGGAAAGCAAAAAATGATGAAGCATTTTGAAAATATGATGCGCGCCGGATTCGAACCGTGTAGCAATTTGAATGAGCGCGCCACAGCGAAACGACACTGTTTCGCCTGTAAACCCTAGCGAAGACCAGTTTGGACGCAAGACCGTCGCTAGGCCGACGCAAACATGAAGATCTTCATCTTCTTCATGAAGAAGAAGATGAACAGTAACATGAACTCCAAGTCAATTTCCAGAATTTTCCAGAAATCCAAAATAAGTATATCATCATGCAACATTTTCAATGGAGATCATAGATCCACAAACATCTAAACTTAATTCAACATAACAAGAGAGAATCGATAGAAAACATTTTGATGCATCAAACTTGAATCACACCTATCTTGCTCAATAATGCACCAATTCACATGAAATTTTCACCAGAATCATCAGGAACACAAGATCTACATGAACATGCTAATGAATTTGAGAATTATGAAGCTCGAAAAACTCACCTCTTGAAGAGCAGTTCCTTGCAATGCGCGATCCAAGGCTCCAAATGATCCAAATCAGTTCCAGAATGCTTGTGCTGATGTTTGATGAAGAAAAGGAAGCTTGAGAACGTGTAGATCTAGCTCAAAACAGAATTTCCATGGCAATGTTCTTGAGCTTGCTATGCACAATTCTTGCTCGAATTCAACAATCTAACACTTGATCTGCACTTAATTCATACCAGAGAAGAAGAATATGACATAAAATTGCAATGTTATTTGGAAAAAATTTGAATTTTGAATGAGAGAAAATTTTGGAGGGAGAGAGAATTTGGATCTTGAAATGGTGAATTGTGATTAACCTCCCTTCAATTCTGTTAGATTTAGGTATTTATATGAAGTCCTAATCAACTTGCTAATTCATAATTAACTTGGTTAATGAAAATAAGGTGTTTTTGCAAAAAATCAAAATTGCATGGTGCATGTAGTAAACCCACGTGAATAGTACCACTTCCTTCATCAAAGTCACTTAAAATCATCTTTTAAACACAATGGCAATGGTAGAAAGTCCATACAATGCACCATTTTTGAATTTTGCAATTTCCCTCCAAAAAAGGCATGAAATAACAAATGATTATGTGATGAGATTTTATTTAATGTGATGCATGATTTGGAAATTAGAGGTCAAGAGAAGAATATTGCAAAAAGAACCACTCAATTTGGAGTTATGGATCAAAAGATATGGCCATTTGAAGTTCCAAGCACCCTTGGCAATGATAGGATCATATATCCTCAACCATTCATCAGATGCTCATGATCTTGGACTTTTTGGAAATGGGAGAGAGAGATCTTCAACTTTCATGTTAGACAGAATTTCATTTGAAGCTTTTTTGGTGTTAGAAAGTTGTGTTGAAGTTGGATCAAAAACTTTCCATTTTTGAAAAGTTGAAATTATAGGTCACTTTCCATTTTTGGAGACTTTTGACTTGACCTCAAATTATTCAACCTTGATCTTTGAGATGATGAATAAGCATGATTTGGACATGAATGGGATGAAGAAACTCAATTCTCACACTTAAAGTCCCCAGTTGACTTTTCAGTTGACTGCATAGGCCCTTAGATGACCTGAAAATGTCCTGATGAATTTGGGGCCTTTGCCACTTGGGAATTTTCTCCAAAATGAACCTATAGCTCACATGAGCTCCCAATAATGATCACATGATCCATATCTCAATGGAAACTTCATCTCTTGTACTAGAGGATTCACTTAAATTGCCTTGACTGTTGATTGCTTAGGCTGCAAGTAACAAAGGTTAATGACATATTTTTGTACATTTTTGGTTAGTGATTAAAAGAAAAGCAATGATATACAAATTCAAGCCATGCTTGGTGATCAAGAACCACTCTCAAGAAAGATCCCACCCACAAGGAAGGAAGCAATGTGTCCAATGATCCTTGAGTCTATGCAATGATATGCTATGATGCCATGAGGGATCTTAGGGACAAAATTGGGGTCTTACACTATCATTGTTTTTGACACATGAAGATGAATGTGACAATTTGTGTCACATTTTGGACATTGAATTTGTGCATTTTTGTTCATCTATCATTTGAACCTTTCTGGATTTGATCCTTTGCATATTGATTATTTATGACATGGAAAACTTGCATAAAAAATATCAAAGTCATTGCATGCATTTCTGTTTTGATATGAATTTTCTAAGTTGGAAGTTCAATTTGTGCACATTGTTTGTCATTTGCATAGCATATGCCATTTGAGATATTTGCTTTTTGAATTGATGCTGGTCCTTTTGAGGACATTTTGTGAAATGTTTGAATGTGCATTGTGTAAAAGATTGGGTTCTGTTTTGATCATTTGGTTTGGTTTTGAACTTAGTCTTTGCACTCGTGTTTTGTACATAAACTAATTGTGCTTTGTGTTTCAGGTTTGGACATTTAGCATTGATGGTTGATTTGTTCTCACTTTGTGAGATGCAAATGATTTGAGTTCTAACTTGTGTTTGTTTTGTAGGATTCTAAGTGATTGTGCTTGAGCTCATGAGTTCATTTGAGTGCTTGGGCATTGTTCATTGAGTTGTGTAACTGTGAATGGTTTCACTGTTTGTCTGTTGGTTTTCTGACTAAAATATTAACTGGTTAGCTTTTGTACAGGTACCTTAGTTGCTTGCTTTTAGCTCCTGCTTGAGCTTTGGATTATGGTTGATACACCACATAGGTAGTTATCTTCTTACTCCATGTAGACTGGAAGTCCTGTCACCTTTTTGGCAGGCATTTTGCTGGCAAGTCCTCCTTCAGAGGCTCTGTTTGTGTTTGTTTACAATTGTGCCAAAGACCTCCAAGATGAGGCATGTGTTACTTGATAAGACCTCCAAGAGTTGAGGCAATTGCCGGATAAAAGGGATTAGTAGCCAATCCCCCGTTATTCAGTGAGTCGTTCTTTATGCTCGCACTACGTGTTGATGCTTCTGAACATGTACCCAAGATCATTTGTCCAGAGTCTGTCAAGTGGAATAGGATCTCACTTTCTGGATCCCCACGCTTTCTTTGTCATGAGCTCACCCTGGCTAGGGTTAAGAGCATGAGGTCTCATCCTCATTTCCATTTTGCTCAGCTTCACCCTAACTTTCAATGTTAGTGGTTAAGAGCTACAGATTACCCATTACAGTTTGGCTTGTTTTTCGAGGTTGGCATGACCCCTCTTGACTAAAGCCCACCCATTGTTTGAAGCCTCTTGTATGTATATAGTGTGTGATGATTGTTTGCTTGTGAACTTTTCATGTGTGTGCTTTTGAACTAGGAGTTTCCATTTGTGCTTAATTTGAAGATCATTATCATGTTCACCCATGTGGAAGTTACAAGATACATTGAGGATATCTTATGAGACTTGTGTGATTGCTTATGCTTTGTGCTTGCTTATTCCAAAGGATGGGATCTACTTGGATCATCTATATGATCTCAAGACAGGAACTGCTAGTGTGGTTTCATTCCATATCCCTAACCTTTTTGTTTTCTTCATTTCTCCACCCTAACCCAAACCAAAAACCTTTTTATGAAAACATTTGACTTTGTTTTCAACATTAGAAACCTAAGCCTTATGCTTTTCACTTTCAAACTTTCTTTTCATAACACTCATTTTGAATTGAATCTTTAAGTCAACTTTGACCATTTTTGTACATATTTCTAATTGGTAAATATAACCCATTCAAATGTTTCTTTTGTGGTTCCATGTCCACTTTCTTAATAAAATTTTCCATAACCTCTAGCTATTAGGTTTGATTTATCTTTGTGGTAGATGTAATACTCACCTTTGTCCTTAGTGATGGACAATGAGTCTTTCATGCTTATTACAGGGTTAACCCCTCACTAGCATGTTGAAGCTATCCTCACATGGTGGACTTGTGGTTTTTCAGGTTGAGTTTTCCCCCTTTGATAACAAAAGACCTTAAGGCTTTTGGACCAATCAATCCACTCATTTGTTTTGAGATTTGTGGTTTTTCAGGTTGAGTTTTCCCCCTTTGATAACAAAAGACCTTAAGGCTTTTGGACCAATCAATCCACTCATTTGTTTTGAGATTTTTTACCCGAACTACGAGGTTTTGATCCTAATCTTTTCATAAGAGGGTACGTAGGCAATGGATTTATCCATCCAAACACAAAATGTAAATAAACTTGTATATTATTTTCTCATCTCTTCAATCATGTTTGCACAAATAAAATTTTCACAAAAACAATAACCTTTGCAACAAGTGTGAAAAGGGCTCCCTAGGAGTACCTAGGATGTTTTGGGTGCCTAACACCTTCCCATTGCATAACCAACCCCCTTACCCAGATCTCTGTTTCTTTTACTAGTTTTGTTTGTAAAACTTTTAGATTTTTGTTCGCTTTCTAACCATTCCTTTGGATAAATAGAAGTGCGGTGGCGACTCGACTTTGTATGATTTACCTTGGATTTAGTCAATATCTCCAATGGTAACGAATACACCGCTACACTACCCCAAGGATAACTCAAACCTAATAGCTAAAGGTTATGAAAAAGTTTGGATTAAGAAAGTGGCCATTGAAACCACAAAAGTATTTGAATGAGTTATATTTACCAATGAGAAGTATATACAAAATATGGTCAAAGTTGACTTAAAGATTCAATTCAAAATAAGTGTTATGAAAATAAAGATTGAAAATCAAAAGCATAGGGCTTAGGTTTCTAATGTTTGAAAACAAGTGTTAAATGTTTGCACAAAAGTTTTGGCTTGGGTTAGAGTGGAGGGAAGAAGAAGAATGGCTAAACTCTAAACATTCAAAGATGATGGAAGAGAAATAAAACCACAAATGGAGTTCCCTTCTTGAGATCATAGTGATGATCCAAGTAGCTTCCATCCTTTGGAATATGCAAGCAAGATAAGCAAATACTCAAGTAATCAAGCACACAATCAAAACAAGCTCCTAGGAATCTTCCAATGGCTTTTAGATCTCTCTCTCTTAGAAGCTTATGGCAATGGTTCCTCAATTTGACTCAATGTTGGAATTACTAGCACAAGAACACACACATCAAAAAGTTCTATCACCAAACAAAAAATGAACAAGAAGGAGTTTAGAAATTGCTCCTTTCAAAGTCCTCTTCAACATTTATAGCACTCTAAAGGCCCAATGCCTAGTTGCTCTTTGACTTTTATAGCATTCTAAAGGCTCAATTCCTAGTTGCTCTTTGACTCCAAATTTGCATAGGGAAAGTCCTAAAGTCTAAGTCCAATTGTTCATTTCTTTACTTTTGGTCCACATCAATCAAAACAAACCACAAACACAATGATATATACACAATTATATGCTCAAGTGAGAAAAAGGCAAATTGCATTAACATAAACATGTGCTCAAATGAGCAAAGGGAAAAGCAAATGAATAATATGTACAAGAATAATAAATTTCATAAAAGTAAAGGGAAAAAAGTAAATGTTAATGGTTAATTGTTAGTGTTAATAGTTAGTGTGCCATAAGGAAAATTTAGCGCTATGTTAAGCAATCGTAATTGGACTTATGTAGAAGTCACAACTATCTGAGGCCGGTCAATAATAATGTAGTGGCAACAACACAAGTTAGAAATCTTGATTAGTGAACCAAGTTCCAACAACTTGCCATGCCAAAAAGAAGATGAGAAATGACCTTGTATTGGTTTAAGTTTTTTGCATGATTTAAGAAGCAATCTATCCTTAATGTAAAGCCATTCACTTAATCATTTGATCAAGATGAATTAGATTTGAATCAAGAAAGATTAAACCTCCCTAATCAATGCTAACTTATCAACCTTTAACTCATTTATCAAAAAAGAAAAGAAGAAGAAGAAGATGAAGATAATGGAAATGAAGAAAATAAAGTGCATTAGATGAAATGGAATGTACCAATCTACCAATGTTGACCAAAGATAGGGAAGATCAAGGTCAAACCATAAAAAACAGAAGTGAGATGAAGATTGGAAGTCAATAAATAAACAAAATATTTTTGGCATTTTTAATATTTGAAAATAAACTTGAATTAAAATATTAAAGAAAGGTCAAACTTCAAATTCACTTCAAATCAACTTTGAAAAGTCCAAGTGAATTATCCCAAGTTCAACAAGGTTAATGATGCCTCTATAGAGAGGACTTCAGACAACACAATATCAAGGCAAATGGAGCAAAGTATAATGAGATTCGAAGCAAATTTTAGTCGAGCAAAACCTTTGGATTATGAAGAATTGAGTCACTCTCTTTGGTTCCTTTTGCAAATAGAAGCTTCAATAGATCAAATGATGAAGGTCTAGGAACTTTAGATCTGAAAATTCAACCAAATGCAATTGAATTTCAGATCTAAATTTTTGGAGAAAAATGGAGTTGTTCCTTTAGGTATGGCTAGGGATTCAATCTTGCAGCATTTCAGGCGCCTTCAGGTTGGAGAATTGTGAAGGTAAGGCATGGTATTTATAGATGGAGAGAGCTGAATGCATGAGCTAACTCGTGTGCATGGCAAATGGATTTTGCATTACATGGGTTTGTGTGAGCATGTGGAAGGCCCAATGAAGGCTGAAATAACTTGCTGAGTTCATGTGAAATGAAAATGGACATGTACATTAAGTGTAATCAGCTCATGCATGGCAATTGAGATAACTTTAATAAAATGCACCTAATTCTTCATGTCTTCGAAAATGGTGCTTCCAAACTCCAAATGTTACCTTATGAATAATGGTTAGAAAGTTTTTTGCATAAGGAACAAATTATATGTTGATGAAAATTCCAATTGGGACTTGGAAATTAGTGAAATTTGATCTTGAAGTGTAGGGTGCAAAACATGCATATGTGAAGTTTCCAAATTTGGCCAATGTTCAAGCCCTTTTGTCTCAATGATGCAAGCTCCAAATGATAAAATCTTCAACAAGAAAGTTGTAGAGCCTTTCAAGACAATAAATTTGGACTTAAATGTTTCATCATTTGGATTTTTAATGAAGACGTTATGGGCACTTGAAGTTGGACTTTTTCACATTTCAATGCATTTGGCCCAAAGTGACCTATAATGTTTTGCATTATCACATGTATTTCTTTTGAGATTTTGCAATTTTTATCAACATAACATTTGAATTAGACATAATAAGATTTCCAATTAATTAAGTATCATCCCAAAATCATGATAAATGAATGAGTTATGTTCTTGGGAAGTTGACCCAAAATTAGGGTTTCAGTCAAAATGACCTAAAATGTATTGGAATGGAAGATTCCCTTCCAAGCTTCAAATAAAATTTTGATGAACATGAAAGTTGTTCATGTTGTCCTTAAGAACATTTTTGCTCTTGGGGTCATCTCCATTTGACCAACACATAAAACGTTAGGTCTTAGTGCATTTCAAGATAGTCAGATGAATTGACTGATCAACTTCTCAAGTCCACAACTGATACCTTAATGAATTGATGATTGAGGGCACTCAAATAAGTTCAAATATGCATGAAATGCTGAACTAAAGAACCTCCCTTGAATGTATTTGACCATGGGTTGAGGTTGCTTCATGAGCAAGGCATAATTGATGATCAGATGAATTAGGGTTTCCTTGGGAAACAAACCTCAAACCCCTTGACTTGCTTTGATCAAAATGATGAATTGAGACACTTGGGAGGCATATTTGATGGATGAGAGCTTTGGGAACCATTACCATGCTTATTTTCATCTTCTCCTGATCATATCATTGCACAAAGGATCTCCTAGAAGCTTTTAGACCTTGTGATTGCTCAAGCTACAAACAAGAAATGTTAGTGACATATTTTTGTGCTTTTGGTTAGTAAATAAAATGAGAAAAGCAATGATATACAATTCAAGCATGCTTGGTGATCTCAAACCACTTACAAGAGGTCCCACCCAAAGGCAAAGGGAACCCAAATGCTCATGATCCTTGAGGCTTTGCAAATGCAATGTTATGATGTCATGAGGGATCTTAGGGCCAAAATTGGGGTCTTACGGCCCAGTAGATTGCAGAGCGTTTCTGATCGAGAGTCTCTATCTTAATGTTCGCTCTACTGTGAGCCCTATACACGTTGGAAGCACGATGACTCATATAGCCTCCTCCTTGACTTGATAGAAGAATATTTCACCTGACGTCTTACTACAACTATACTTTGATGGATATTGACTTTTGTCTGGACCGTGGCCTCATGAAGAGATCTTCCTTCCAAACAGATCAATATAGGCTCTTGATCAAGGATGAGACTATGCATTACTTCACTTTACCAGACCCTCAGGTAACTTGTGTTATTGATCAGGCCAACTGGGCCTATGCCATAGAAGGCCAAAGTGAGATAGCAGATAAGCAGAGAATCGCACCTACTAGAATCAAAGTGCTCACCAATAATCCAAATCTTCAGAATCCAAGCATGCATCTCGAGCTGGTTAAGCTCTGTATGGAGATAACCCAACTTCTCCAGGAGCTTGCTGGCATTGCTTTGCAGGTCAAAGTATCAGATACACCACATGCCACTAAAGCCGATATACTGAATAATGAGATTGCCAACCTCCGAGACTATAAGACCCCAATTTTGACCCTAAGATCCCTCATGCATTTCCAGCATAAGCATTAGCATTGGGATCATGTCTTGGCATCCTCCTTACCCCTCTTTCATTGGGTTTGTTTTGGGAGAGATCACCAAGAACTTTGTGATTATATCATACTTTTATATTATCATCTTACTAACTCTTTTGTAGGAAGGGCATGATCTCATTAATTCATCAAGTTCACATCTAAGGTTTGAGACCCTCATGAATAAAGAGCACAACCAAGAATTGATTCAATAATGGTTATAAGCATCATATATGAGTCCCAATTATTCCTACATGTTATATTGATCAAGTTTTCTTCAAGAGTTTGAGGGTGATTTGCCTTGGAAACCCTAGTTTGACTAGGTATCTTGAGTAACTTCTCCAACAAGATATCTTAATAATTGATCAAATTTCTCAAGGGACACTTAAAATATCATCATCTTATGCATATATGATCGACCATGAGCCAAGAAAGTCAAGAGAATTGGAAATTAGCAAGTTGGTTGATGGTGGTTGGCCAGATAAATTCATCTAATCAAAACTGGGTCTCCCTAGACCCAATCTCCTACAGTTTTCACCATATGAAAATGATTCCAAGTTGCACAATCAAATTCAATGTGTCTACTTCAACTTTGATGTTTGGAGTGGGAGCTAATTCAACTTTTTTGAGTATGTGATATTTGGCTACATTATAGGTCACTTTTGACCTATACCTTTGATCAAGTGATTTTTCAAAACTTCAAAAATGCATAACTCTATCATTTCAAATCCAAATGACATGAAATTTGTGAACCTTTTGAAGGTATTTAAGAGAGCTACAACTTGTATGAAGACACGTTTCTCATTTGAAGCTCCTATGAAAAGTTAAGCAAGGTGGAATATTGAGACATATGGCTTGACACTTAGATAAATTTTGATATGTCAAAAATTTCCAAATTTCCACCTCAAATTTCTCCAAGTTCCAGGCTCCAAATGAAAAGGTGTTGAACATCAAAGTTGTTCCTCTTGATCTCACTTTTCCAAAGAGCTCAAATTCATTCATTTTGGATGAGAAATGCATAGGCTACGCATGGCTTAAACAGGGTGACATCATTTATCAAAGATCAAACTTCAAACATCAATGTTCAGTTGCCTTGCAATCCAAGCTTACTTCAGAGCATCTCATGTGCATTTTTGGACCTTTAGCAATCATTTCACGGGCCTATGCACGCCCATGCACACTTGCATCACCATTTGCCAAATTTTGAAAGTGAAAGAGAGTGCGCAATTATCAACCAATTCAGCTATAAATAGAGCTTCAATTGCTCAGAAATAGACACACAATCGCACCAGCGTTGATCTCCCATTGCAAACCCTCAATTCTCAAAGCATAAGCCTGATAAATTCTCTTGAACTTGAGCTTCAATCTCCACTGTTTTGGAATTCAATTCTCCAGGAATCTATAGCTTTCTAACCATTCAATCCTCTTCCTACAAGCAAGTGAAGTCAGTCCAAGCATAAGCAAGATCAAGATCAAGTGAATCCAGACCTCCATTGAAGGTATTTTTCAGAAATTTTAAACTCTTCGATTCTCTTAAATTCTTGCTTATTTCCATTGATTCTTTGGTTGTCTGAAGTCCTACCAATATAGGCAAGAAGATTGAGTTGCTTTGAGGTCAAATCGTAGCAACTCAATTCATGTACCTAAAATTTCAATCCACATATCTCTGAATATATTTGGAGTTGGAGTAAATGGAGGTCAGATTCGGGCTCAGTGCCATTTTTTCTTCAGGATCATTTCCTTGTTTTTTATTATTGTGACGGTCATGGTGGACCAGTCCGGTGAGGTCCACCGAAGAAGATGACCGGAGCTCTGGTTCTGGCGATGACTTGGCAAGGTTGAAAACCACAGGATCCATATGTTTTGTTTTAATCTCGTGGATTGGTTTTAAATACCACATTTGCCACGCGCTGACTAAGGTCCATGGTGCAAGGCGCACTAGAGACCATCAGATTCAGAGCATCTCATGTGCATTTTTGGACCTTTAGCAATCATTTCACGGGCCTATGCACGCCCATGCACACTTGCATCACCATTTGCCAAATTTGGAAAGTGAAAGAGAGTGTGTAATGATCAACCAATTCAGCTATAAATAGAGCTTCAATTGCTCAGAAATAGACACACAATCGCACCAGCTTTGATCCCCATTGCAAACCCTCAATTCTCAAAGCATAAGCCTGATAAATTCTCTTGAATTTGAGCTTCAATCTCCACTGTTTTGGAATTCAATTCTCCAGGAATCCATAGCTTTCTAACCATTCAATCCTCTTCCTGCAAGCAAGTGAAGTGAGTCCAAGCATAAGCAAGATCAAGATCAAGTGAATCCATACCTCCATTGAACGTATTTTTCAGAAATTTTAAACTCTTCGATTCTCTTAAATTCTTGCTTATTTCCATTGATTCTTTGGTTGTCTGAAGTCCTACCAATATAGGCAAGAAGATTGAGTTGCTTTGAGGTCAAATCGTAGCAACTCGATTCATGTACCTAAAATTTCAATCCACATATCTCTGAATATATTTGGAGTTGGAGTAAATGGAGGTCAGATTCGGGCTCAATGCCATTTTTTCTTCAAGATCATTTCCCTGTTTTTTATTATGGTGACGGTCATGGTGGACCAGTCCGGTGAGGTCCACCGAAGAAGATGACCGGAGCTCTGGCTCCGGCGATGACTTGGCAAGGTTGAAAACCACAGGATCCATATGTTTTGTTTTAATCTCGTGCATTGGTTTTAAATACCACATTTGCCACGCGCTGACTAAGGTCCATGGTGCAAGGCGCACTAGAGACCATCAGATCCGCCACCTCAATTAATGAGGGAGATCAGATGGTCCACGTGATTTAGATTTTCTTATTTTTTTTTTGTTTTAATTGCATTTTCTTCAATAATTCATATTAAATTCAATATCGATCCAAAAAATATGGGACGTCCACTAAAACATTTCAAATATTTTTCTCTTTCATATTTTGAATTAAAATAATTTTTTGGATCATTATTAATATTTTCATGACTTAATTTATTTTACTTTTGTTATTAATTATTTAAAAATATTTTTAAATGTCCAAAAATTATGAAATTTTTTCTTCAAGGCCCTTTGATATTTTTTGACCTATGATAAATCTCATGGGCATTTCTTTGGTGTTTTAATGAGATTTTAGGAATTGGACAAAACATATTTGATTTAAATGCACAATTTTATTATTTTTAATTAAATAAATGCCAATTAAATTTCGTTGACCATTTGTATTGACTTGTAAGAGTTTGCTTATTGTTGTTGGGCCTTGGTCAAGGTTGATTTGATTTTGTCAAGTTAATATCATTGGATTTAGGGGATTGATGGAATGTACATTCCATCTCCCAAAATGAATGAATGATATTAATTTGATAAAATTCCTCCTTTGACCAATTTGTGATCTCATTCATCCCCTTCCCACTTCATCTCATTCCTCTTCTCAATTCATTCATTCCATTTGGCCTATGACATCTCAAAATCCTAATGCAAGTTGATTGAAAAATTGACATGAGTATGGATGAGATTAGGCCACACCTTTTGCATTTTTTGTGTGGTATGTTTTATAAGCATAGTCCATTATACTATGTCAGGGACATGCATTAACACCAAAATCATATTGCCCGACCTCAAATAGTTATGACTTCTACATAAGTCCAATTACGATTGCTTAACATAGCGCTAAATTTGTGACATTATAGGCATAAACATTCTAGTTAGTGAGATTGTAAGTCTCCCCTCTTTCTTGGTATTTTGTGGAAACTTGGCCTTCTTTCCTTCCTTTGGAAGATGCTTTGGCTCAAGGATCCATGCTTGTGATAAGTGGGTTGAGTGTTCTTCAAAGAATGTCTTGAAAAAGTAAAACAAAACTAACCTCTAACTTACTAACTATTAACTTTTAATTTCAAGCTTTTACTTTAATGCAATTTACTTTTAGCACTTTATTTCATTTGCCATTGTTCATATCATTCTAATTGTTTATGTTAATGTAATTTTCACTTTCTCCATTTGGACCATATTGTGTGATATATTTTGTTTGTGTACTTTACTTGTTTGTGTGGTCTTTGACCATTAATGTACATAATAATAACAAAAACCCTAAAAAACTTTTGAGTGGACTGTTGGCTTGATCTTGGACAAATGGACTCAGAATCTAGGTAACCTTCCTATGCTAATGGACTTGGCCAATGCCAACATGTTGAAGAACCAAGTGCTTGTAATTTGAACTTCATCTGATATATTTGTGAAGACCTCTCTAGTATTCATCTGCAACATGATCTTTGTGAAACTGTTATTTTGATCCTGTGACTTGTGGATTTCATCTGTTGCATGGGCTATTTTGAAGAAGATCATGGAATGGATAAGCTTGGATGAGGCCATACTTATTTGATGCCTTGCTCCTCAAGATAATATAATTGTGCATTTGTGTGTTGCTTGTTTTTAAATGTCCAAGGGAATTCTGGGTTTCTATTGACATTTTTGTCTATTGGATTGCTACCCATTTGGTCATATCTTTTCAACTCTAAACTTTTAACATTTTGTACATAGGGTAGTCTCTTCATCTTCTCCCCATTTCTTTAATTTCAAAATCTCTTCCTCCATTTTAAAAATATTCTTTGTATGAACTACTTTTGTTCTAAAACTTTGACCTTTTGCAAAAAGATAGAAACTTTGGCCTTATGCCATTGCATTTTCAAATTTATTTTCTTAATCAAACTTGTAAATAAACTTAACTATACTTGAATTAAACTTTCAAAAAGCCAAAATGAACTAGCTCATTCAAACCATTTTAGGCCCTTGTGCCTTTCAAACTTAAATTTTAATAAAAGCAATGCATCCATTTTGAAATTTGTATCTCGAACTATGAGGTTTTGATCCCTCATTTTTATGTTGGTACGTAGGTACAACACCGAAGGTCTTATCAAACACAAAAATATAATTAATGAATTATTTTCTCATCCCCTCATTCTATTTGTTTATAAACATCACTTTGTACAAAAATACATATGCACACACAAAGGGCTCCCTAGGAGTACCTAGGACACTTTGGGTGCTAACACCTTCCCTCTGTGTAACCAACCCCCTTACTTGTGATCTCTGACTTTTTATTAGTTTTTATTTGAAAACTTCTTACCTCTTGGGTTTTGTCCGTACTTTTTCCCTTTTCCCTTGGAAGAAATAAAAGTGTGGTGGCGACTCTTGTTAATTGATCTTTAGCTTGTCAATAGCTTGATGATCATGAATTTCCCGCTACAGACACCAGACCGCAGAGCTCCGAGGATATGAAGTCAAGGAGACTCCACTATACCCTGAGCATTGATGCTATCACCAAACGAGATATGCCGTTTGATTTACATTTTTCCCATTGTTTATTATTTATGCTTGTTTTTGTTGTTCCTTTTGACTTTATGCTTGTTTTTTCTTTCCTAATATCTCTCAACCTGTGACTTATTACTAACTCTTCATAAATATATATATATATATATATATATATATATATATATATATATATATATATATATATATATATATATATATGCATTGTTATTATTATGTTTTTATGTCCATTTTATTTTATTTTATTTTTTCTCACTTTACTATTTTATTTTATTTTATTTTATTTTATTTTATTTTGTCAAGCTTAATCGAAAAAATAGCATACCATAGAAACCTATGTGCACCTCCCTTCTTGCAAAAATGAAGACAAATAAGTCGTGGCCCAAGAAGCAATGGACAAATCCGGCCCAACCAATTCCGAAGCCATGGCAGGCGGCATGAGGTCTGAACACTTAACGGGACAGAATCCTTAATTTCACCATTTTCACCTTCTTCAACCTCTAAAAACCCATTTTCTCTTCCTCCCAACTCCACCAATGTCCACGAAAAATACCAAACTTCCTCATTTTAACTCATAGCCATTACCATTTCCAAACTTCACTCATCCATTTCTCCACCAAAAACCCACTAAAACTCCATTTTTTTCACTTCCTTTCCATAAACACCCATTTTTCTCTTCACTCACCATTTATGTCCGGAATGGAGTTCAATAACATCATTTTTCACGGAGGAAAACCCGGAGAGCACCAAAACAAGATTTTACAAAAATTGCAATCTCGGGAAATTCTCGCTACCAAGTATGTAGACGAAGATTGTTTGTATACTTTAGGGACACACCATAGTGTTTTTAATATGCTTGATACTTTAGGATTACACAATATTTTTGCTAATAAAGCACCCACCTATGATAGGCTGACTAGGGAATTTGTTAGTTCCCTAATTTACACTGTTTACCCTGGCACTGCTAGCACGGTTGGTACCGTTTGTTTTAGAATGTTTAATGTAGAATACGAGTACACTATCGATGCCTTAGCCGGTTTGTTAGGAACTCCTTACGGTGAGGGTGCCATCTGTGAGACACCCTTAGATGCTGAATGGGCATTCGACACATTTAATTTTTGGAATAGATTTTCAAATGTGTTTGTCACTTCCTTTGAAGGAATTTTAGTTTCCAATATTCATAACCCAACCATACGTATTTTTCGATATCTTTTGGCATGTACTATATTTGGTCGGGAAAATTCTAACAAAGTAAATGCTCGTGAGTTGCTATTTTTACAGGGTTGCCTCACTAATCGCAAGATCAATCATGTTCCTTTTATGCTTGCACATATGTCCTCCATTCTTAAAAAGGGAGGAACCATTTCTTTCGGTGGTTTAATTACTTTTATTGCTAGAGCGTTAAATCTCAACGTTGAGTTAGCCACCTTAGAACCACTCCCTCGCTGCACCATTAACTTAAATTTTTTGAAGGATATGAAATTATGCAAGGTGCGGCGAGCAGGTGGTTATCACCTCATGATCCATGGTGTAGCTATATCCAGTCTTGTTTTACCTTGCTCTCAGCATACAAATGTGCGACACGCAAGGAACTGGACGTATGATCTCGATGCTCCACCTTTTACTCGTCCTTTGCCACATAATGTTCCTATGGACGATGGGCAAGGGACTGATGATGAGTATGACCGGCACGACCAGTTACATGCTCATGATATTCCTACTCCATCACCTCGACACACTGCACCTTCTTCTTCTAACCATTTTGTAGGTACCGCTCCCGGTTTATACATCACCGAGGAGATGTGGCGTGAGCACCTGGCTTACAAGGAAAGGCATGACACCCTTCTGAATACCATAAACCAACAATTGACAGATAATATGAGTTTTATGGTAGCCTCCCAGCAGCGTAGTGAGAAAGCACATCGGACTATCACTGAGTCCTTACTTGCGATCACTAATGAGCAGCATCGCCAGCGACAGACTACTGAGCGTCACTTCGTACTTATCGAGGCCACCCAAGGGTCTCTCTTAGGTCGCTCTAGGAAGCTGCAGGAAGTACTTAGTACTCGTAGCAGGCGTCGTCGATCCAGGCCTCCTGACCAGGGCGGTGACGGTGACGGTACTGGTGATCATCCATAGTTCTCTCTCTCTCTCTTCCAAGTTACTCCTACCCTATCTCATATCGAAAAATTAAGGACAATGTTTGGTTTAAGTGTGGGACGCGATTTTTATTGCTTTTTATCGCTTTCCTTTATTTTTAGTATGTTTTGTGTGTTTTAGTTGTTTACTTTTTCTTTAGATAAATAACACGTGTTTGACGAGTCATTTGTGTAGTGTATCCATATTTCTCCCATTTCTTTAACCTTACCAAAAAAAAACTTGTGAGCTAAGACAACAGTGCATCTTGAATATTCAGGCTATAAGACAGGTTTATGATGGAATGTAAAAGACTTGGGATAACTTTTTCTAAAAATCGATATTGTCTTAACACGGTAGGCTTCATAATTATAAGAGTCGATCCCGATACCCCATATGTTGTGGCCCTAATTTTTATTTCAAATAAGTCCTTAAGTAGTTTATCCTTGCAGTTAGCTCAGTCTTAAGCATGCTCTACGTAGGGAACCGATGAAAATAAGTGAATGATCACAAAAAAATTCCTGCTTTGTTCTCTAGTCGTAGAAAATCCGGGATAGGTGACTCTCACACGTTTATTTAACCCAGCAAAATAAAGACATTCATGAAACATGCAGAAGAAAAAAAATTATATATATATATATATATATATATATATATATATATATATATATATATATATATATATATATATATATATATATATATGATATGCCTATTGTTGGTTGGTTCAGAGGTATCTGGTGCTAAACTTGGTAGGGTGGATTATGATCCAATCCCCCACAACTGCAAATTGGGTTAAATAAAGGGGCTACACCAACTTATGTACCAGAGCCCCATGCTTAAGATCTTAATCATTAACCGGTCACCTTACTATGAGTATGTACGGATAAAGGGCTTAATGTGATTGCACCTAAATGAAAAGGACTTAAAGAAGACGAAAAGAAGGCCTAAGTATGGCGGGGTGATGTGGATTTATTTGTATAGGAACGAAGCCTATGACCGCATTTGCGGGAAGTGTCACTACAATATCCTTAGTTCGATTTGTTAGTACCTATCGATACATTCCTTGAATGAACTTATAAGCCTTTTTGCCGTGAATTAACTCTTGTTGATACTGTTTTTCTTGCATGAGCTATAAATACTTTTGCTTGAGGACAAGCGAAGGTTTAAGTGTGGGAGAATTTGATTACACTAAATCACACCGTGTTTTTGACTCGGATTTCACATGTTTATTAGGTCTTTATTATCATTTTGCTTGTATTATGCTCTCTTTTATGTTGTTTTCAGATATTTAGCTCTTTCGGGACCCTTTTAGAAGAAACAGATCAAAAAGACCAAAAATTAGGGTTTTTCGGCAAATATTATACACAAGGCGTTATGCATGGCGGCCGCTATAGGATAGGCCATAACTCATCAACCCTCAACCACGAGGTAACCGCCACGATCCCATGAACTTTCCCATTTCCACACATGGCGGGTGCCATGAAGGGGTGGAGGGCGCCACCTTTGTATTTCACTTTCCCACTAAGGAGAAGTTGAAAGGTACCATGGTCTTTGCAAGCTGTTGAATTCCTCTATAAATAGGTCGTTCTAGCTCATTTCCAAATCATCCAACTTAGTTTACAACACTAAGACTATATTTATCATCTGTAAAAGCGGTAATTCGTCACATCGGGAGGTTATCGCACCTTAGAGAGATTGAGTTGGAGCACTTCGATTTTAATGTCATCTTTATCTTCAGAGTTGAAGGTTTATTCTCCTTGTACCAGATTTAAAGCCTCCATTTGGAGAAGGTTCTTATTTAATCGCTTTTATTTATTTAAATTTCTCGCCATTATCTTTATTGCTCGTTTTAATTACTTTATACACTTTACTTGTTCTTTACGCCTTACATTATAAAACAACTTTTCATCATGATACATATCTTTGTGTTTGTTTGTATTACCATGTCTGAATAAATCTTTTAAAGGTTAGAATGTAAGGATCGCGGTTAAAGAGATGTTTCACATATTGAATCTGTAGAAATGCTTTAAAGGCTGATTTGATTTTTAATTTGAGTTTTCTGAAACAAACTTGGTTAGTTTTAACTACTCAAGGAGTGCGAAAGCACCCTGGCTTAGTTAACTAGGAATTTTTATCACTTTAAGGAAAAACAATTTTTGAACTAAGTTTACGAGTCTTATTTCTTAAAAATAAGTTTACTACTTCAGCATTCTGCGCACCTTTTATAAGTGACAATAAAAGGCCTTAATTTAAGGGAAAACTCGATTCTTAGTACACGAAAGCGACAATTCCTGTTAAATGGATTCTTTTCAAGAGTAAAAAGTATTGCCTCACGAGTAGTTCTATTTAGGCAATCGAAACATCATTTAACTTACGTGAAATACATTCAAACCTGTCTTTACCTGCACTTAGTATTTTCTTTATTTACTATTATTTTGCGACATCAATATGTCTTTTATACCGCCTTAGATAAACATCATAACGATAGTAATCGATAGATTGACAATTTGGTCTTTGTGGGATCGATATTCTTTTATATTACTGTGACGCGATTCATGCACTTGCGGATACTGTTAGTTGTAAATTTACGTGTCGGGTTTTTGTTATCGTATCCACAGGGATTGTAAGATATCACCACCGTTCGATGGTTGTATTAATTCTAACTCAATGTAACAATAAGGTTTTGGTTGGTTGTCACGTTATCTTGCATAAAAAGGTAATAAATTGCGGTAAAAGTTATGGTTTGATTAAATGAGAAATATTGCCAAAGTTAGGGTTCGATGATCACTTTGCATGTATTTGTTCGGTCAACAATCTTATAAACTCCTTTAGATGATAAATCATTTCACAAAGTCCTCCCAATATGTTTCTCTCGAACACACATTGTGAGTTTTCCCATTTTGATCCATTGTTTCTCTCGAACACAATCTATCAAAATGACAACTTTTTGGTTCAACCTTATGGTGAACAAAATCATTCATTACTATCTCTAGCTAAAAAACAAGATTGGATGAAAACCTAGGTCAAGAGTTGGTAAACATCTCTCGATCATAAACCAACACAAAGAGTTTTAAATAGAAACAAAGTTTTCATCATATATTTACCATTAAAGAGTTTACACATGAAGATCCTTACATTTACACACAAAGCTAGTAATCACCTACATCTAACCTTGACAAATGGATGACTTAGCTACTCATTTTCATGGTAGCTTGGTCGGCAAGTTTCGGAAGAAGGTTGATCAACATCCAAGTCGGATAATCGATATTGGATGGGAATCCACCTTCTTTTTGTAGAAGATGGTTACAAGATGAAGAGAAATGAAATCTAGGGCATAAAAGATCCTAAGAACAATGCTGGAAAATATCTCTAAGAAAGTACAAAAAAGGAAAAATGCTGTAAAAACTAGGTATGGCACTCAAAAGTGGCACCTGCTACTTATAGAGTAGTACTGGGCTGTCATGCTCGCTAGGCGAGCAGAAAGGCTCGCCTAGCGAGGGTCTAATTGTGGCACCAAAGGCACCTGCGCCCAGAGAAACAGGGTCTGTTGAACTGTCATATTCGCCTAGCGAACAAACCTTCGCCTGGCGAAGGACACGCTCCAACCTTCGCCCCAGCGAGGTTGAGAGGTTTTGCTACTGGAATGCTCGCTGGGGACTCGCTAGAGCCTCGCCTAGCGAGTGAGTGCTGGCTGCGCTTTTCACCAAAACTGAACGAACTCGCTACCACCTTCGCTAGGATCTCGCCTGGCGAATTTATTGGCATTTTACTGGAGCTTTTCGCTGGAAACTCGCCTAGCGAGGCCTTCGCTTCAGCTCTCGCCTAGCGAGCAAGCTGATGAATGCAAATTCTCTTTGGTTCCTTTGCCAACTTCTTGTGTCTTTCATTTTCTATTGTTTCATGCCTTCTACCTGCACAATAACACACAAATCAACGGTACCAAGATCGTTTATCAATGTATTGCATTTCATGTTAGAACAAAGGTGGTTTTGACAAAAGAGCAAGGAAATAGAGTGAAAAATACCCTTAATTGATAACTCAAATAAGCACTTTTGGGTATCTAACAGATACAACGATCAATTAGCCGACAACTTCTACCTGAATGGTGATATGTTATACAAGAGAAATTTCAATATGGTTCTGCTCAAATGTGTGGATAGACGCGAAGCAGGCCTGTTGATGACTGAACTTCATGAAGGTTTCTTTGGTACTCATTCCAATGGACATGCTATGGCTAAGAAGATGTTGAGAGAAGGTTACTATGGAATGACAATGGAATCTGACAATTGCAAGTTTGTGAAGAAAAGTCACAAGTGTCAAATATATGCATATAAGATTCATGTTCCTCCGGCATTACTGAATGTCATATCCTCCCCATGGCCCTTCTCCATGTGGGGAATTGATATGATTGGCATGATTGAGCCTAAAGCTTCTAACGAACATCGTTTCATTTTAGTGGCTATTGACGACTTCACAAAGTGGGTTGAAGCGGCATCGTACGCGAATGTAACCAAGCAAGTTGTTGTGAGGTTTATCAAGAACCAGATTATATGCCGATATGCTGTGCCAAGTAAGATCATTACTGATAATGGGTCGAACTTGAATAATAATATGGTGGAAGCTCTTTGCAAAGACTTCAAGAGTGCACATCATAATTATTCTCCATACATACCAAAGATTAATGAGGCTGTTGAAGCTGCAAACAAGAACATCAAGAAGATCATTCAGAAAATGGTTGTGACGTACATTGATTGGCATGAGATGCTCCCATTTTCCTTGCACGGGTATCACACATCCATACGCACTTCAATAGGGGAAACCTCTTTCTCACTTGTTTATGGCATGGAAGTTGTGCTCCCAGAAGAAATTGAGATCCCATCATTGTGTGTGCTGATGGAAGCCAAGTTGACTAAGGCTGAATGGTGTCAAACCCAGGTATGACCAGCTGAATTTGATTGAAGAGAAGAGGTTGACTACCATGTGTCATGGACATTTATCTCAACAGAGAATAATGAAAGTTGTTGATAAGAAGGTCAGGCCTCAGGTGTTCAGAGTAGGTGATCTTGTGCTCAAGAAGATTCTATCTTTCAAACCAGATTCCAAGGGCAAATGGACTCCTAATTATGAAGGCCCATATGTTGTTAAGAGAGCCTTTTCAGGAAGTGCTTTAATTCTTACAACTATGGATGGTGAAGAGTTCACTCGTCCTGTGAATGTCGATGCAGTCATGAAATACTTCGCCTAAAAAAGAAAAGAACACCTCTGTAATTAAAAATCCGAAAGGGAGGCTTATGCAAAAATGAGCGTCTCGGTGGGTTGAAAACTCAAAAGGGCGACCCAGGAAAAAATTAGAGACATAAAATACAAAATTTATCCCGATAAATTGAGTACCCAACCTTGGGGAAATTTATGCAAAAATTAGGGAACATGGTAAGTAACTGCAAATTGTTGATCTTTAGTTTTCAAGACATTTTTTAGCATAATGTTTGGTTTTGATTCATCTTCAACCGAAGCCAAGAGCATAGTGGATATCAAAGTTGGTAGAAGAATTAGTGATCATTGTATTCAATGTAGCCCTTTTCGATGTAAATTACCATTTTCCAACTTTTGTAAAGATCTATGGAGTCTTGTCATTTACAGACTACCATTCTATTAAATAAAGTTGAGCATTTTCTCCAATTGTTTTTACTCTTATTAATTTAGCTAAATAGATTTGAATTTTATGATGATCAGTTTTTGAAATTGAATTTTTAAAATAAAAATCATGTTTTCTTAAATAATAAATGCAATTACTTTTTATGGAGCAATCAATTTCATTAAGGGATGTTCACAGCAGTTCAAGAATAGGTAAGCCCTAAAATGCGAAGCATTGTTGGTGTTTCCTCAAGCAGTAGGCATGATCTCTGTTTCTTACCCATCATGTTTTCAGCATCTCCAACCGTATTTTGTTGGTTTCCCCAACTAAGTTTGTATATTCCTCCCTCGAGTTTTAGGTGATGTAAGACCCTAGTTTTGACCCTAAGATCCCTCATGGCATCATATCATTGCATTTTTTGCATTTTTGCCTCAAGGATCATAGCATCTTGGCTCCTTACCCTAGGGTGGGACTTGTGTGAGTTGGTTTGAGACCACCAAGCATGCTTGAATTGTATATTATTGCTTTTCTTATTTTGTCCACTAACCAAAAGCACAAAAATATGTCACTAACTTGTTTGTTTTGTAGTTTGAGCAATCATAAGATCCAAGGCTCCTATGAGGCCCCAATGCTCATTGATATGGCTAGGTGAAGGTGAAAGCAAGCATGAAAATGGTTCACAAAGCTCTCAATCATCATATATGCCTCCCAAGTATCTCAATTTGTCAATTTGATCAAAGAAAACAAGGGGCTTGAGGATTGTTTCCCAAGGAAACCCTAATTCTACTGTGCATCAACTGTGCCTTTCTCATGAAGCAACCTTAACCCATTATCAAATACAATCAAGGGAAGTTCTTTCATTCATCATTTCATGCATATTTGAGCTTATTTTATTTTCCTAATCATCAATTCATCAAGATTTGTAGTATGGACTTGAGAAGTTGATCAGTCAATTCATCTGACTATTTTGAAATCCACTGAGACCTAACTTTTAATGTGTTTGTCAAATGAAGATTACCCCAAGAGAAAATATGTTATTAAGAACTATATGAACAACTTTCATGTTCATCAAAAATTGATATGAAGCTTGGAAGGTCATCATCCATTTCAAAACATTATAGGTCATTTTCACTGAAACCCTAATTTTGGGTCAACTTCCCAAGGACATACCTCATTCATTTTTCATGATTTTGAGGTGGGATCTAATGAATTGGAAATTTTAAGAAAAATTTTTCATAATCCTAAAATAAATACATGTGATAATGCAAAACATTATAGGTCACTTTGGACCAAAGGCAATGAAATGTGAAAAAGTTCAACTTCAAATGCCCATAACTTTCTCATCAAAAATCCAAATGATGCAAAATTTAAGTCCAAATTAATTGTCTCGAAAAGATATACAACTTTGATGTTGAAGGTGTTGTCATTTGGATCTTGCATCATTGAAAAAGAAGGGCTTGAAGTTGATCTATTTTGGAAAATTTCACATGCACATGTTTTGCACCTTGAACTTTATGACCAATTTTCATTAATATCCAAATTCCAAATGGATTTTTGTTAAACATAACAATTGTTCCTCATGTCCAAACCTTTCCAACCATTACCCACAAGACCATGTTTCAATTTGGTAAGATTCATTTTCGAAGAGGAGAAGATTTTGGTGCATTTTTAGAAACCATTTGAAAACTCCATGCACACTCCAAATCAATTACATTTGCACGTCCATTTCATCTTATTATGACTTTAGCATGCCAAATCAATTGGATTTGGGCCCTCCATGCGCCTGTACAGGCCCCTGCATGGAGGCCCTCACATCATGCACACATGAAATTCCCATGACTTGCATTGCCTTTTCCTATAAATAGAGCTGCTTGGCTTCATTCAGAATTAACCTCAAGGTGCCTTATATGCTGTAGAACTCAACCCAAACCTCACTCAAAGGGAATTTTGCACTTTCATTTCATTTTTTTCAGATCCAATTTTCAACTTTCTTGGTTGTTCATTGGACTCTAATTCCCTAGCCTCACTTCCTTTCCACCTCAAGAGCAAACTGCAAAAGAAAATTGTGAAGGATGGTGCTTCATAGATCTGCATTTCCAAGGTTGATGCTCAAACTTTTTACAATTGAAACTCACTGATTCTTGCTCATTTCTTGTGTTTATTGGCTTGTCTGAAGTCCTCTCATAAGAGGCTTTTGAATTGTGCATTTAATTTTGTAAATCCATCAAGTTCAGTTTGAACTCCATTACTTTCCACCTCTGATTTATCTTCCTATGAGGATCTAGAGTGAAAACCAATGGCACAGGGGTGATGTACATCACCCCAACTTTCCAATGATGTGAGGATCTCTTGTTTTGGTTGAGTTTTCCATACCTGCAACTCTGGCCGGAATCCAGGTGTTCACCGGAGAACACGGTGGTGTACACCACAGTCCCTTTGCCAGTTTTGATCTAGGCGGTTGGATTGTATTTCCAGTTTAAATCATGGCCATTGAATGTTATGACTATTTTTAATTCATTGTACTGCTCAATTGACTTTGACCTATGATGCGCACGCATTCCATTGCCCTCAGATCTTCCACGTCATTTAATGAAAGGAGATCCAACGCGTATGATTTATTCTATTTTTTTATTTTCTATTTTATTTTCCATTATTTCATATTATTTCAAAAAATCACAACTCTTTCATTTTTATTCCAAAAAATATGGGACCAATTGCGTTATTTCCCTTTTTAATTCTAGTTTATGAAAATGATTTTTAATATTTTTATTTTGTCATTTTATATTTTTTGTGAATTTTCTCTTTTATGGTCATTTTTAATTCATTTTAAATAGTTTCCAACATTCAAAAAATGCAAAAATATTTTCTTAACCTCTTTGAATGATGATGAATCTATGAAAAATATTCTCATCAATTTATTAATTGATTTGAAATTTATTCGAGATTTTAGTTCAATTAGGTTATTTTTTATTCATTTTTAATTGTTTTAAAATAGTTTTTGGTTTCTAAAAATGCTGAAATTTTTTGTCAAACTTTGTTTGACCTTGTTGAACTTAGGATGATCTATTCGGACTTTTCAAAGTTGATTTGAAATGGATTTGAAGTTTGACCTTTATTTGTTTATTTTAATTCAAGTATTATTTTAATTTTGAAAAAATACCAAAAATATTTTATTTGTTTCTTGACTTCTAAATTTCATTTTGCTTCTATTTACTATTGTTTGACCTTGATTCCATTCATCTTTGGTGACTGTACTTTGCTTATTTGATTTGAAGTTCAATTCATTTACATACTTATTCATCTTCTTCTTCTTCTTTTTCTTTTTTGATAAATGAGTTAAAGATTGGTGGTTAGCCTTGACATATGGGAGGCTTAACCTTCCTTGATTCAAATCTAATTCATCTTGATCATAGATCAAGTGAATGGCTTTGCATTAAGGATAAGTTGCTTCTTGGTCAAGCAAAAAACCTAAATCAATACAAGATTTTATTCTTCTTTTCTTTTGGCATGGCAAGTGGTAGGAGCTTGGCTTACTAGTCAAGGTCTCTAACTTGTGTTTGTTGCCTATATTTTTATTGACCGGCCTCAGATAGGTGTGACTACTACATTAGCCCACTTACGATTGCTTAACATAGCGCTAAATTGCCTTGTGGCACACTAACATTAACTATTAACACTAACTTTTAATTCAAGTCTTTAATTCTTGCAATTTACTTTAATGCAAATTTAATATTCTTGTACATTAATTCATTTGCTTTTGTCTTTTGCTCACTTGAGCTCATGTTTATGTTAATGCAATTTGCCTTTTGCTCACTTGAGCACATTATTGTGTATATACTATTGTGCTTGTTTTATGTTGATTGTGTGAAACCAAATGCAAATGGACAAAGGACTTAGATTTTAGGACCTTACCTAAGCTAATGGAGTTTGAAGAGCAACTAGGCCTCATGCCTTTAGAGTGCTTAACATGTCAAAGAGCAACTAGGCATCATGCCTTTAGAATGCTTAAAGCTTGAAGATGAACATTGAAAGGACCAAATTCTAAACTTCCTCTTGTCCTTTATTTATTTGTTTTGTGGAACTTTTTTATTTGTGTGTTCTTGTGCTAGGGATCCCAAACATGTGAGCCAAGTAGAAGAACCATTGTCAAGAGCATCCAAAGTGAGAGATACAAAAGCCATTGGAAGATTCCTAGGAGCTTGATTGTGTGCTTGAATGCTTGAGTTATTTGCTATTTGCTTGCTATTCCAAAGGAAAGAGATCAACTTGGATCATCACTATGATATCAAGAAGGGAACTCCAATATGGTTTTATTTCTCTTCCTTAATCTTTGTATGTTTAGGACTTAGCCATTCTTCTTCTTCCCTCCACTCTAACCAAAGCCAAAACTTTTGTGCAAACATTAACATTTGTTTTCAAAATTAGAAACCTAAGCATTATGCTTTTGATTTTCCAAAAACTTTTCATAACACTTATTTTGAATTGAATCCTTAAGTCAACTTTAACCATACTTTGTGAATACTTTTCATTTGTAAATACAAATCACTCAATTGTTTATGTGGTTTCACTGGCCACTTTTGCCAAAAGCTTTTCATAAACATTAGCTATTAGGTTTGAATTATCCTTGAGGTTGATATAATACTCACCTATATCCTTAGTGATGGACCATAAGACTTCCATGCTTATTATAGAGTTAACCCCTCACTAGCATGTTGAAGCTCTCGTCACATGGTGGATTTGTGGTTTAGGTTGAGTTTTCTCCCTTTGATAACAAAAGACCTTAAGGCTTTTGGACCAATCAATTCACCAACTTCTTTTGAGATTTTTACCCCGAACTACGAGGTTTTGATCCTAATCTTTTTTAAGATGGTACGTAGGCAATGGTGTAGCGGTGTATTCGTCGCTATATGATCTATTGATTAAATCATAAGCTAGGATATACATTGAAATTTTCGAGTCGCCACCGCACTTTTATTTATCCAATGGACTGGCTAAAAAGCGAACAAAAGCCTAAGAAGTTTTACACGTAGAAAACTAATAAAAAGATCAGAGATTCTGGGTAAGGGGTAAATTACGCAATGGGAAGGTGTTAGGCACCCACTACGTCCTAGGTACTCCTAGGGAGCCCTTTTCACACTTGTTGTAAAATATTGTTATTTGTTATGACATAAGCATTGTGCAAACATGATTGGGATGATGAGAAAAGAATATACATTTTATTATTATTGGGTTATTGGGTTCGAACGGATGAACCCGTTGCCTACGTACCTTCCATCAAAGGTAAGGATCAGAACGCCGTAGTTCGGCTAAAAGATTTCCAAAAGTGGGTTAGGTTCAATTTTAAACACAAACCCTAGGTCTTACGTTATCCACGGGAGAAAACTCAACCTTATATAAACAACAACGTCCCCCATGTGAGAAAAGCTTCAACTTGCCAGGGAGGGGTTAACCCTATAATAGGCAAGGAAGGCTTACAATTCAATCACTAAAGACAGAAGGTGAGATTAACATCAACCACTAAGATAAATCAAACCTATAGATCATGTATGAAAAGATTAATGGACAAAGCCAAAACAAGTGAATGGGTGGAGTTACTGATTATGATTATGAAAATGAAGTCAAAGTATGATTAAGATCAATTCAAATAAGTATTATGAAAATGAAGTTTTGAAAAAAAGGTCAAGGACTTGAGTCCAGGTTTTTAGTTAGAAAACATGAAGATGTTTGCACAACACTTATGTCGAGTTTAAAAGATAAAGTGTGAAAAGTCTAGGACATAATGAATGATGAATGGATGAGGGATGGATAGTAAAACTTCTTAGAAGGTTCACTTCTTGAAATCATATAGCAGATGATTCAAGTGTGTCCTTTGGAATAGCAATGGATAATAATAAACAAACAAAGCAAAGGCGGATATCGGATGCCAATCAATGGTCTTATACCAATCTCCTAAAATAAAACTGGATGTCAGAAGCCACTCAATGGTCTTACACTAATCTCCACAGGCAAAGAAATAAAAGCGGATACCGGATACCAATAGATGGATTTACACCAGTCTCCTAAAACAGAAATGGATATCGGATGCCACTCCATGGACTTACACCAATCTCCTCAAAAGAAAAACAAAGATGAGAAGTGGAAGCTAATTGCCAATCTATCTGGACTTAGGTTAACTCCACAGTATGCTCACAGGAAATCCAATGCCACATTACAGGGACTTACAATGGATCCTCACATACAAGAACAAAAGCAACAATATGATCACAGGAATGCAAATGCCAACTTACAGGGACTTATAATTGCAACCTCTCACACAAACAGATGAACACACTATGATCACAGGAAAGCAGATGCCAACTTACAGGGACTTATAACTGCAACCTCACATACAAATCAAACAGATCACATTATGATCACAGGACAACAGATGCCAACTTACAGGGACTTATAACTGTATCCTCACATACAAATCAAACAGATCACATTATGATCACAGGATAACAGATGCCAACTTACAGGGACTTATAACCGTATCCTCACATACAAACAGATAAACAGAAGATATGAGTGACCAAAGAGGTCTTACACTCTATCCTTCCATATCACAGGAACAAAGGCCAAAACAATGGACTTACAATTGACCTCAATGGGCAAACAACCATGATAGCATCACAAAAAGCAAATGAGATGATCATGCATTAATGGCACTTGATGATGATGATAAATGCATAACATATAAGCAAACAAGTGCATATGAAGCAATCAATCAGGCAATGAATATCAAACAGCACACTCTATAGCCAAACAATGGGGGCTCACACAAGAGGGTTTGACTTTAAAAGTCCACTGTAATGGGTAAAGGTCGCTCTTAACCTGGCCATTGAGGGGCTCAGGTGAAGCAGATGAATAGGAAATGAGGGGTGTGCCTCATTGCTTCAATCTCATATCAGAGAGAGCATCAAAGAAAGTGTGGGAGTTCAGAAAGTAGGAACTCTCTCCACATTATTGACTCGATTAGATCTTGGGTATTTATCTCATTGCTTCAACCATGTAATGGGAGCAAAGAGAGGACACACTGAATAGTGGGGGATAGATTGCTTATCCCTACCTTCCACCAATTGCCTTACTTGAAGGACTTTTCCTGCTTAGGACAAATATAAACAAACACAGGCATTGCCTCTTAAGGAGGACTTCAGACAGTTTGCCCGGTCAAATAACAGACCGGGTCTCCAGACTACATGAAGAAGAAGTAATTATACCTCAAAGCAAATGCTAAAAAGCAAAGCAAGCAATCAAGTTCAAAGAACTTAGGCAACTAAAGTACCTGAAAAAGTCAAACTCATTAGTAAACAAGTCAACAGTCAAAATCAAAAGAAATAAACCAAAGGTCAACCACAGAGGGACCAATTGTGCAAGGCACAAGGACTCAAGCATATGAGTCAACCTACAAAACAAGTGTTAGCACATGATAAACAAACCAACTCAATCAAAATTGAAAGGTCTTTGGGGCATTGGTGCTCAACCTGAAACAAACAGCTCAATTGTAAGCTTACAAGACCACTAAGACTAGCCTAGGGTCAAAGATGAAAGAAAAAGTCAAGGCAGCAAGAAAAAGTCAACCCAAACCAAGTTTGAACATTCAAGAAGCATTCTCAATTGGATTCACAATTATATCATGCATCATGGTCATTTCATATGCAAAAGGATGCAAAGCATGGCAAGAGAAGCATACAAAAGTCAACAGCAAAGACTTCATCCAAAAGTCAACTCAAACATTTTCAAAAATCATGAAATAAATCACACTCAATCCTAACATCTAACATGGTATACATGTAAAATTTCAAGGCATTTGGATGAGAGGAAGGCAGTCAAGTAAAATCATGAAGTCAAATCAAATTCAAGTAAGCATGGTGAAAGTCAACAAGCATAGGTCAACTTCAAAAAATCATATCAATTTGAAAACAGAAGAGAAATGAATGAGATTAACACCAATGCAAAGCTTGAGATGTCTAGTTATCACATATGAAATTTCATGGTCATACAATAAGATTTGAAAATTTCATAAAGGATTTGGCAAGGCATAGCACAAAAAGTCAACAAATGACTACATATGGAAGAAAATTCTCAATCAAATGGAAAACAGCAAGATTAATTCCAAGAAAATTCATACATGAACTAGACATACAAGGGATCATTCATGCAAAATTTGGAGTCATTTGGATAAGAGGAAGCATGTGAACAAAAATTGGGAAAATGCATGATCATGGTATAGCACCAAATTCAACACATAACTTCAAAAAATCAAAGCTCACAAACCACAAATGGGAAATGCACAAACTTTATATGGAAATGAAGGCAAATGTGTCTAGTTTCACCACAAAAAATTTCAAAGGCATTGGATGCAATATGACAATTTCACAAAAGGAATGGAACAATGTATCATTTATGCATACATGTTGGGAAAACAAATATCAATAAAAATCCAGCCAATGAAAAATTTATTAAAAATCAAAATCAAATACTAGACACTCTTGTGAAAATGATGGAAAAAGTTTCATGATTTTTGGATTTGATTTGAGTGAAATATGAATTATGGAAGATTGGTAAATATTTGGATGAAACATGAACAAAAGTAAGGCATGGCAAGTCAACATAAGTTGACCGATGGCATTTTTGCAATTCTAACTATCACTTATCAAAACGGCTGTGTTTTGGAGGGCCAAACGAAATAACCTGATTGGTTGGCCCTCAATGTAACAGTACACACAACAACAACAGCCAATCGAAAATCAAGTTGCTGGGCAACATAAACCCTAGGGTTTCAACTATGGCAAGGCATTCTTGTATCTTCATGTTATCAATTAAAACATCACCAGGTAAACAGCAACATGTAAAATGACGATCATGCAGCAATCAAGTAGCCTCATTCAAACACAACAAATAAATAAATCACATGAATTTCTGGACAGTTGCAAGGTTTAAAAAACAAACTGCAACAGGGCATTTCATCATCATTTATCATTTAAATCGACAGCACGTGAACACAGCAACATTCAATAATCAAACCAACAAAATCATGAGAAAAAAATCTGGACATGGTAAGTTTCGAAACAGCCAGCATTGACATATTCATCATCATCATGTTCATCAAAACAATAGCAAGCAACAGCATATAGCACCATCAAATGGATTTTTTCATGGCGAGTTCAAGACATCAACAGGATTGTAGCAGCATGGCTTGGCATTGCTCAATGTCAAAACAAAAATTCAACCATCACACAATCAACATAGCACTTAACAATGTTCACATAGCAACCAAACAGGTCTTGAGCAAAATCACTCAATAGCAAGGCATATGTACAGCATCATGCAGCTTTTAAACAACAGCACCAAACAAATTTTAAACAAAATTCAAGGACAAGCTGGGCAGAGTTAGGTTTCGAAACAGCATGGGATTTCATCATCAAACAGTATTTCAGCCTTCAGTTTCATCATCATGAAACAAAGTAGAGCAAGCAATCACAACAACAGGGTTTTAGCATAGCATGGTATAGCAGCACCACAAAAACTCTAACAGCATTTCACAGCATACAATCATGTAATAACAACAGCCCCCAGCCATATGGATTTATGGACAGCTGAAAATAGCAAAACAGCAGCAGGATATGCATCGCAGTATGTGTTCATCAGCATCATATCAAACCAAACAACAGTACATGACAGCATATAAACAGCAAGCAGTATATTCATCATCATGTGCTCATCATCATGCAGGCAACTTCAAACAGACACAAGGAACAGCATGGCCAATGGTTGTTCATCAACATTCAAACAGAATAAACAACAGCACACAACATGTGGACTTAGCAAGCAGCAGGACACATTCATCATTAACGATGTTCATCATCATACAGCCAACTTCATACAGTAGGGCATAAACAGCATGGCAAGCAATAGGTTCATGCAACATTTGCAACATAGCAACAACCAATGCATCAAAATTCTGGACAGATAACAGCATGCACGAACAGGGTATCAACTTCAATCATCATCATGCACTCAAAATTAAAACAACCAGAAATCTAAATTAAACATGGCAATCAATTCAGCAAGGCATAAACATCACAAATCCATAAGCAAGACTCATTGAAACATGTTGGATAGCCAGCATCGAGCACACATATCATTGAACACAAAACTTTATTTTCAAATATCTCATGCAATAATCCATCATCTCAAACAAACTATAGCTCTTTAGAATCAGTGAAACAAAACCTACTTAAAGCATATCATTATTTGACAAAACAAGGTAATCGAAAAACTCACTTGTTTGGAGGAAATCAATGGAACAGTGTCTGTTTGGAGGTTTGAAGCTGAAACAGTTCCTCTCTATGCTATACAATGATGGAGTCTTGAAGAGGTTTGGCTCCATCTTGCTTGGAAACAGACATAACTCGAGCTGCCATTTGAGATGCTTGGAGAAAACAGGTTCTGCAGATGGAGTTCCAGTTGAGAAATGGTTGTTCCAAAAGCTTCAAAATGTTGTTTGGATTGTGGATGAACCAGGGCTTGCTCGAGTTTTTTCAAGGGTTTTACCGAAAATGTGCTTTTGCAAAAATGCAAGATGAGAGTGAGAGTGTATTTTCTCTGTGGTGGCTGTCAAAGTTAGGGTTGCCAAATGCTCAGAATGATCCTTATATTCTCTGTTTAGCCTTGCTAAATCATGTACTAATCAGGTTTTGTCAAAATGGAGCATTTTGCATTTTTGCTAATTGAGGAACAAGTGAAATGGAGGGTGTGTGCTGCTGCGAATTGGGCCTGCTACAGGCTGCAAAAAGGACAACATGTTGCTGTTTTTGGTTGTACAGAAAATGCTGTACTGGTTTTGGTTATGTGAAGCCAATTGCCAATTTTGTCAATTTTGCATTTTGGTCTATAATTGTGGCATAAGGGTGAAATGAGCAAGGTTTAAGGCTTGGAACAAGTCACAAATAATATATGGAACATTTCCCAATTGGCAAAATCAAGAAAAAGTCAAAGAAGCCAAAAGTCAAAGTTTGGTCAAACCTTGAATTTAAATGCAAAAGGTCCAAAAATGCCATTTTGAATGGTAAGGTTTTAGGTTATGAAATTTATATTTTTGGAAAGAGGATGAAAAATGTGGTTTGTAGGAAAAAACCCCACCAAATTTGGCCTTATGGTTTGAGAGATATGGCTTGTTGAAGTTCAAAAATTGATGAAAATGATTTGATCATATCTTGACAAGAACACATGGGATTTGAGAGTTCTTGGACTTTTTGAAAATGGGAAGACAAGATCTTCAACTTTCATGTTGGGCAAAAATTCATTTGAAGCTTGTATCATGATGTAAGTTTAAGATCAAGAAGTTTCCATTTTTGGCAGTTGAAATTACAGGTCCACTTTCTATTTCTGGAAAATTTCTGATTTCACTTGATTTTCTTCCATGATGAGGTTGAACATGATAGATGAGGCTTATACAAGCATGAATGAACTCCTTCAAATCAATTCTATCCATTAAATCCTTGATTAAATCAACTGTTGACCAAGTCTGACTGTCTGTTGACTTTTTTAGGGTTTTGGACTGATTGAACTTCTTCTAATGATTTCCAAACCCTAATTCCTTGAGAACTTGACCTCAAATGATGTCACAAGATGTATGAACTTTTGATTGTTGATCATGATGTCCAAATTCTGCAAGAATGGCCACCATCCATTGCAATGACTGATCAATGACTGACTTTGACCTAATTGCTGATGATTGCTTCAACTGCAAGCAACAAGGTTAGACAGACAATATTTTTGTACTTTTTGAATGATAAACATATGAAAGCAAAGATATACAAATGCAAAGTATGCTTGGTGATCAAGAAACAAACCCACAAGGCAATCTATCCACTAAGAGGAAAGCAAAGGCATGCATTGATCCTTGAGGCCATGATATGAATGATATGGGCCATGAGGGATCTTAGGGCCCAAAATTGGGGTCTTACAGATGCCCCTATTTAAGGTCATTCTAGCCGGAGAAGTGAAGTTTAGAAATCTTCATCTCGACGCGGTAGAATGGACTTAAATAACAGTAATGAGACAAATTTTGGTCCCTAAGAGACCTCATGATGCAGATGTATGCGTGCAAAAGACAAAAATTCTGTGGGGAATATGATTCACACAGCAGAAAAGACGATCCATCGGAGTAGTACACTCACCAGGAACAGAGACTCTGACAAGACTCTATGGGGATAATAAAAGAAAGAGATGTGTACAAAACACGACTCCAAACTGGGGAGATAAAGCTGACATAACGTGAATAAGACACGACTCTGATTAGAAGAATAGAAAACAGACAGGAGAACTCACTGGGGAGTGAAGAACTCACACTGGGGAATAGAATTCCAGAGGAAAATAAATCCATTGGAAAGACACAAGCTGACTCCTGAGGAGAAGCACAAGAAAACTTCACTGGGGAAGTAACAACGAAATGAGATGTTACCAGGCATACGGGTAACAAACTCAGGAAAATCTGACTCCACAGGGGGACCGAGGTCATAATAGGGAGCAGAAAGGAGGGAACACCAAGGATACCGGTTACTGGGTATATAATAGGTGACCGACCAAAGCGTGAGTTGGATTTCACTTCCAAAACACTCATCATCCTGAAGAGAGCTAGAAAAGCAAACTTGTTTAAAGGATGGACATTCAATTCCACAAGGAAAATGAATCTTACTCTGAGGGGAAAACAATCAAAAGATTGACTCAAGAGTGAACGAGATATAATATCCATTACCGTCAGAACGTGGATAGAATACTCAGATGAGACATATTATTCATTACCGGCAGACCGTGAATAATATACTCGAAAGGAAAATTATCCTGAACCGGTTACTGGGTTGTTTATAGGATAAAATCCGAAGACGTGAATTGGTTTTCACTTCCAAAACACTCATCATCCGAAAGGAGGGCTTGAAAAAGCAAATCGACTTACAGGATGGGCATTCGAATCCACAACGGGAAAACGAATCTTACTCAACTGGGGACACAAACCCAAAGAGCGCATGAGATATAATATCCATTACCGGCAGACCGTGGATAAGATACTCGCATGAGATATATTATCTATTACCGTCAGAACGTAGATAATAAACTCGCATGGTAAGAAACACCAGAGATACCGGTTACTGGGTATATAATAGGTGATCTACCGAAAACGTGAATTGGTTTTCACTTCCAAAACACTCATCATCCAAAACACAAACTGGTTAAAGGATGGATATTCGATTCTACAAAGAATGCGAATCTTACTCGACTGGGGAAGATCAACAAAGGACTCCAACCAAAGAGCGCATGAGACATATTATTCATTACCGGCAGACCGTGAATAATACACTCGAAAGGAAAAGACACCAGAGATACCGGTTACTGGGTATATAATAGGTGACTAACCAAAAAGAGAGACAATCGATACCAAGCATACGGGTAAACGAAAGACAACTCAAAGGGATAAGTTGCAAGCATCCGGCAATTATCCGACAACAAAGAAATACTCGACTCCACAAAGGGAAATAACGAATCTTACTCGACTGGGGAAACACAAAAGGTTTCGACTGAAGAGTGCATGAGATATACTATTCATTACCGGCAGACCGTGAATAATATACTCGCACGGAAGATTATCCATAACCGGTTACTGGGTTGTTTAAGGATAAAAATCCGAAAAGAAAGGCATCGGGATACCAGAATAGGTATATAATGATAACCAATCAAAAGGAGCAACAGTCATTACCAACAAAAGGGTAAATGAAAGGCGATCTGCTGAGGATAAATTGCAAGCATCCGGCAATTATCGACAGAAGACTAGCTGGGGATGCACTGGTAAACAACCAATGATCCGGGGAACAAATCACTAGCATACGGTGAAAAGACCCACTGGGGATAAAATTGCTAGCATACGGCAATTATCCACAAAAGACTTGCTAAAGAATATAAGTGCTGATCTGAGCAACTTATACAAGCAAAGGAAAATCATCATCAAATACTGAATGAAGATAACCACAAAATTAGGGTTTACATCTACCGAATACGGGGTAGAAGACCAAAACTCCACGTGGGGATAGAACAAATCACAAATCCGCACGGGAAACCAAAATAGGGTTTATAACAAACCACAAACTGCTGAAGAGCAGGAAAGTAGGATTTACAACTACCGGGTAGTAGGTAGAAAACCAAAACTCTGGCTGGAGAATAAAAGGTGTATAACCACAAATTCTGTCAAGAAAGCCAGGAAAGATAGGACTTACAACTGCTGGTTTGTAGGCAGAGGCCCAAAAACATTCCGCTGGGGAACAACCCACTGGGAAGTACAAGATATTTGACAAATAGTCGATTCGGGAATGATCCGAAAAGACAGACTGAATCAAGACACGTCCTAATGAGGATATAACTCAAATAGGAAAATCCATCCCAATATATGTGTTGGGAGGAAACAGAAGAAACCGTCATCCACGAGGATATATCTCAGTGGGGAACTGCAGAAGGAAAGATAAACATTTTCTGCTTATGGGCTGACTCTATATGGAGAGATTTATAACACCCGACATCTGCTTGGGGAGATCTGTAAAGAGATCTATATCACCATAGCAGGAAACACGACAAACAAAGGATATATGGCAAGAAATGCAACATGAATATCTGAATGTTTTATGAATATGCATGAATATGCGTGATTTATGTTTGATGAATGCTGACAAAACAGACAATTTCTAACACAACAGGTTCAGGAACAAAACGTCCGGTATTATACTTCCAGGGAAATAAACCAACTGGAGAGCCAATCTGCAGAGATCTACATGCTGTAAAGCAAAGATCTGCAAGTACTGCTGAAGAAGCAGAGAATCAGAAATATCAGGATACAACCCAATCAGGGTACAGAAAGTCACAACGGCGAAACGGCCACCAAGACGAATCTGTAGGGGAACAAGAGAAGTCCCAAAGATATCTGCAAGGGATCCCAGTGTCAACTGAGAAACAAAGAGTGCATTGCACAAGCACGAACTGCTGTAGAAGCAAATCCACATAATTCCTCTGGGGGACAACCCACTGAGAGAGAATGATATCATCCAAATAGAATCTGACTGCATAAGCAACTCTATTGGGGAAAACTGTCGGCTATTCTCTTGGGAACCAACCACTGAGGGAGGACAGATCAAACAAGTATATTCTGCAACGGACCACTCCACTTGGGGAGAATATACATAGCAAACTGATCACAACAAGTAGATTCTGCAATATAAGCCACTCTACTGGGGATCACAAACAGTCCGGAAATCAAATCCGTTCCCTGGAGGCTAGAGCCATCATCCGACCATATTGGGGATTGAAGGAGCAATCAACAGGCAAAACTGCCACAACAAACATCCTGCAGAATAAGCTGAGGAAGAGATGGTTGAAATATACTGGGATGTCAACCCAAACAACCACTGAATAGGAAAATAAATCCTGCTCTGCTGGAGAGAATAACTCTGATGGAGAGATAGCAACAATTCCGCAGACGACTTTGCCGGGGAAAAGGTAAAGTACCGGGTATCAAACCACTGACTTACCGAGTCTTCGAAAGAAAACAAACGTGCTGAGGAAACAGACAAATCCTGCTGGCACACTGCATGGGGAAAGCGGTAACAACTCCACTTGCAACCCTGGTGGGGATATAAGACAGCTCTACTCGCGACTCCGAGGGGAGTATCAATAACAGCTCTACTCATGACTGCTCTGAGGAGACAAATAAAGTCTGGGGCATACGACCCACTGGAGAAAGTGACGGGGCACCAAGGTGACAAACCATCAACCACCGAAACTTCTAAATAAAATACCCATGCTGGGGAAAAACTGCTGCTGGAGAAAACGAAGTCTTCAACAACAAATCACTTGCGACTGTACTGGGGAACAACCCCAACAACAACTCTGTCTGAGGAACAACCTCAACAAAGGTCTGAAGAAAGAAGATACCACCAAACCAGGAATATGAACCGATGTCTTACCTGTTGGGAATCATACCACCCTCGGGAGAGCACCGAGATATTCTTGAGTATCCTTTCAATCTTATGAATATTCACTTTGTTTAAAACAAAATTTTAAAAAATTTGATTTGTTTAAAACAATGACATTTTATCAATTTAAAACATGCAAAACATTTGTTGAGTTGAAACAAATAAGAGTGCAAATAAATTGGATAAAAAGCTCAAATTGATTTGATAGAATGGTAGTCTGCAAATGGCAAGACTCCATAGATCTGTACAAATTTGAAATCAGTGATATATATTGGAAGAGGGCTACATTGAACATAATGATCCTTTCTCTACCAATTTGAATCTCGATGTATCCGAAGCTTCAGTTGACGACGAATCGAGAATCTTCTGACGAAATGACGACTGATGAACCAGAAAGTCTTGTCAGGATGCAGTTACTTGCCAAAATCCCTAATTTTTGCCTAGATTGCCCCAGAGTGAGGTACCCAATCTAGCGGGATGCAAATATATTCTTTTTTTCAAGTCTCTAATTTTTGCCTGGATTACCCTTGCGGGTTCTCCACCGAGACGCTCATTTTTGCCTAAGCCGCCCTTTCGGGTTTTCAACTTAGCTAGCTATTCTGTTTTTTCATTTGTTTTTTTTTTTCATTTGCATATACTTTTTTTTTTTAGGCAAAGTATCTTTTAACTGCATCTGAATTCACAGGACGAGTGAAATCCTCCCCATCCATTGTTGTAAGCATCAAAGCACCGCCTGAAAAGGCTCTCTTAACAACATATGGACCCTCGTAGTTTGGAGTCCACTTGCCCCTGGAATCGGGCGCGAAAGACAAAACTTTCTTGAGCACAAGGTCACCTTCTCGGAACACACGAGGCTTGACCTTCTTGTCGAATGCTTTCTTCATTCTCTGCTGATATAACTGACCATGGCACATGGCAGTTAATCTCTTTTCTTCAATCAAATTCAACTGGTCATAACGACTCTGAATCCATTCAGCATCAGTCAACTTGGCTTCCATCAAGACTCGCATTGATGGGATCTCCACCTCTACTGGGAGAACGGCTTCCATGCCATAAACAAGAGAGAAAGGGGTTGCCCCTGTTGAAGTGCGTACAGACGTACGATATCCATGCAAAGCAAATGGCAGCATCTCATGCCAATCTTTGTACGTGACAGTCATCTTCTGGATAATTCTCTTGATATTCTTGTTAGCAGCTTCAACAGCCCCATTCATCTTAGGTCTGTAAGGAGAGGAATTATGGTGTGCAATCTTGAATTCAGCGCACAACTCATCCATCATCTTGTTATTCAGATTGGATCCATTATCAGTAATGATCCTCTCTGGCACACCATAACGGCAAATCAGCTGGTTCTTGATAAACTTCACAACCACCTGTCTGGTTACATTCGCGTACGACGCGGCTTCAACCCATTTGGTGAAGTAATCAATTGCTACGAGAATAAACCGATGTCCGTTGGACGCTTTCGGCTCAATCATACCGATCATGTCGATTCCCCACATAGAGAAAGGCCATGGTGATGAAATCACATTCAGGAGTGTCGGAGGAATATGAATCTTATCCGCATAAATTTGACACTTGTGACATTTCTTCACATACTTGCAACAGTCAGACTCCATTGTCAGCCAATAGTAGCCTGCTCTCAACATCTTCTTAGCCATGGCATGTCCATTGGAATGAGTACCAAATGAACCCTCATGGACCTCAGTCATCAATAGGTTTGCTTCGTGTCTATCCACGCATCTGAGCAAAACCATATCAAAATTTCTCTTGTACAGCACTTCACCACTGAGGTAGAAACTGCCTGACAACCTTCTCAAAGTTTTCCTATCTTTCACAGATGCCCCAGGCGGGTAGACCTGGTTCTGGAGGAAATTCTTGATATCAAAATACCAAGGCTTGTCATCTTTCACGTCTTCAATTGCAAATATGTGAGCGGGTCTGTCCAAGCGCATCACAGTAATGTTGGGAACATCATTCCACCATCTGACAACAATCATGGAAGCAAGCGTAGCAAGGGCATCTGCCATCCGATTATCCTCTCGAGGAATATGATAAAATTCAACTTCTGTGAAGAAAGTTGAAATTCTCCTTGCATAATCTCTGTATGGGATGAGACCTGGTTGATTTGTCTCCCATTCACCTTTGATCTGATTGACAACCAAAGCTGAATCACCATAGACATCAAGATACTTGATTCTCAAGTCAATGCATTCTTCAAGTCCCATAATACAGGCTTCATACTCCGCCATATTATTCGTGCATTTGAAAGTTAGCCTTGCTGTAAATGGAATGTGCGATCCCTGGGGATTAACAATTACTGCCCCAATTCCATTTCCATATTGATTAACAGCGCCATCAAACACCATCGTCCATCTGGAACCAGGTTCTGGACCTTCATCAAGTGTAGGCTCATCGCAATCTTTCATCTTCAAATACAGAATTTCCTCGTCAGGGAAGTCATACTGAACAGACTGATGATCTTCAATTGGCTGGTGCGCTAGATGGTCAGCCAAGATACTACCTTTGATAGCTTTCTGAGCTCGATACTCAATATCATACTCAGACAACAGCATCTGCCAACGGGCAATCCTCCCAGTTAAAGCAGGCTTCTCGAAGATATACTTAATTGGATCCATTCTGGATATCAACCAAGTTGTATGATTTATCATGTACTGGCGCAAACGCTTAGCTGCCCAAGCTAAAGCACAGCACGTCTTCTCAAGCATAGAGTACCGAGACTCACAATCAGTAAACTTCTTACTGAGGTAGTATATAGCAAACTCCTTCTTCCCTGATTCATCTTGTTGACCGAGTACACAACCCATCGAGTCTTCAAGAACTGTTAAGTACATAATCAGAGGTCTTCCTTCTACTGGCGGAGACAAAATCGGAGGTTCAGACAGATAATCTTTGATACTGTCGAAAGCTTTCTGGCAATCCTCGGTCCAATCATGAGACTGATCTTTCCGGAGG
Source organism: Lathyrus oleraceus (assembly GCF_024323335.1). Taxonomy (NCBI): domain Eukaryota; kingdom Viridiplantae; phylum Streptophyta; class Magnoliopsida; order Fabales; family Fabaceae; genus Lathyrus; species Lathyrus oleraceus. Next base: position 485,721,779 of record NC_066584.1, on the reverse strand, counting down.
AGCTTGAATATCGGCGCACATGTGGCAGTCATGTGGGATATAAATCTGGAAATGTAGTTCAAGCGGCCAAGAAAACCTCGGACTTGCTTCTCAGTTTTGGGTGCGGGCATCTCTTGTATTGCTTTGACCTTTGCAGGATCAACCTCAATACCTCTTTCACTTACCACAAAACCCAACAACTTGCCGGAACGGACTCCAAAAGTACATTTGTTCGGATTCAGACGAAGCTGGAATTTCCTCAAACGCTGAAAAAGCTTCAACAAATGCTCAATATGCTCAACTTCCGTTCGGGACTTAGCAATCATATCATCAACATAGACTTCTATCTCCTTGTGCATCATATCATGAAACAAGGTAGTCATAGCTCGTTGATACGTGGCTCCGGCGTTCTTCAAACCGAAGGGCATCACTCGATAACAGAATGTTCCCCAAGGTGTGATGAATGTTGTCTTCTCCATATCCTCTGGTGCCATCTTGATTTGATTATATCCGGAAAATCCGTCCATAAAGGAAAAGACTTTGAATTTAGCTGTATTGTCTACCAACATGTCAATGTGTGGTAGAGGAAAATCATCTTTTGGACTAGCTTTATTCAAATCTCTGTAATCAACGCACATACGGACTTTTCCGTCCTTCTTAGGAACAGGCACAATATTGGCCACCCATTGAGGATATGTCGAAGTCACCAGAAACCCCGCATCAATTTGCTTCTGAACTTCCTCTTTGATCTTCACTGCCATATCTGGATGAGTTCTTCTGAGCTTCTGCTTCACAGGCACGCACTCAGGCTTCAAAGGCAGGAAATGTTGCACAATATCTGTATCTAAACCCGGCATGTCTTCATAGGACCAAGCAAAGATATCTGAATATTCTCGTAGCAAGCTGATCAAATCTTCCTTAACAGACCCTTCAAGAAGTGCCCCAATCTTCACCAGGCGCTCACAATCTTCAGATCCCAAGTTGACTGTTTCCAAGTCTTCGAGATGCGGCTGAATGATCTTCTCTTCGTGCTCAAGGAGACGGGTGATCTCATCAGGAATCTCTTCAACGTCATCTTCCTCTGCCTCAAATACAGGGAATTCAAAATTGGGAGATGGCGTTGGATCATTATGTTCAATGGGTTTTAGGATCAACCTGCATAATGATTTTGGTTAAGAAAAACTCAGAATTTAAACAAGCAAATCATTATGCAGATGAAAAATGTTGCTTTTACAGCTTTTATTTTGTTTTTATGGTTTTTTGTGATCACTGATTTCATAAAGAAAGCAAAAAGTGAAAACAAAGGAAAAACAAATGTTTTGACAATGCAAAAATTGAATGAAAACATCATTGTATATATGCTTTGCCAACAATGTCATCACTTCTCCTTTTGGCATGGGAGAAGGGTTTTAAACAAAATGAACAATTACTCTGATCTATGGATAACTGTAGGAACATCCACAGCGACCCAATTGTGGCAGACACCACCAGGAATAACAAAATTGTTCAGATCTTCTGCATCTTCTTCTTCAATGATAGCAGCAGCTTCCTCTTCTGCAGGTTGATCAGCATGGATGAATCCTCCACTGGTGAACAGACCTTGCTCGTTGCATGCCCCAGAACCAAAGCCAATGCCAGCCCGGGATCGATTATCTTCAAGTTCAAGCACTTTCCCTAATCCAGCAACTGCACCACATTCAATGGCCAGCTTTGCATCACGGTAGGAAGTGAATGAAGGAGACTTCTTCTCGATTGGTTTATCAATAGATAAAGCTTGGAACTGAGTTCCAACTTCATCCTCTGCATCAATGTACGAGAAAGAAGACAGATTACTGACCAGGAGAGCCTTTTCTCCCCCTACTACAACCAATTTCTTGTTTTTCACAAACTTCAACTTTTGGTGTAGGGTGGATGTCACGGCGCCAGCCTCGTGAATCCATGGTCTGCCCAAGAGACAGCTGTATGATGGGTGAATATCCATTACTTGAAAAGTGATCTGGAAATCACTCGGTCCAATCTTGATTGGGAGATCCACTTCCCCAATCACGGTCTTGCGCGACCCATCAAAAGCTTTCACAACAACCCCACTCTGCCTCATAGGAGGACCTTGATATAACAATCGAGAGAGTGTGGATTTTGGCAATACATTTAGAGACGATCCAGTGTCCACCAACACATTGGACATTGCATCAGATTTGCAATTCATAGAAATGTGTAAAGCCATGTTGTGGTCTCTTCCCTCCTCAGGGAGATCAGCGTCACAAAAGCTCAGAGTGTTGCAAGCGGTAATGTTTGCAACGATGCTATCAAATTGTTCCAGGGTGACGTCGTGATCGACATATGCCAGGTCCAAGACTTTCTGCAGAGATTCCCGATGAGGCTCTGAATTCAGCAATAGAGAAAGAATGGAAATCTTGGAGGGCGTGTGTAGAAGCTGGTCTACAATATTGTACTCACTCTTTCTGATGAGCCTCAGCATCTCATCAGATTCTTCATCAACAATGCCACTCGGGCCAACTGAAGAAACAGGAGTCTTTTGTACGGAGGAGGAAGGTTGGCAACATCAAGTGCCGGATTCTGAACATTCACAGCATTCCCTACAGGGCGCTCAACAGATTCAGAAGAAACAGCAGGAGCTTTGGCAGGTGCGGAAAAGACGCGACCACTGCGGGTCAACCCACTAACATCAGCGATAGTGGTCACGGAAGTAGACGGCAGAGGAACCTCGACCCCATCCTGGACAGCAACAGGATTGTACCGGAAAGGTACGGCTTTATCAGATGAATACGGCACAGGGCCGGCTGGCTTGATAATCAAAGCAGGGGAAGCCTTTGGTTTATTGCTATTGTAGCGAATAACAACAGGCTCAGGCAATTTGAACACCGGGGATATGACATTCACCTCGGGCTCAACAACATCAACATTGCGATTCTGGAGAATCTCAATGGTACCTTCATTCAACAATTTCTGAAGTTCACAGCGAACCTGATCACAACCCAAGCGGTTAATAGAGCAGACGCGACACTGGTCATGGTTATGCTTCAAATAACTGTGCTGACACAGCATCTTATGTAAATCAACCAACGATTGCCGGATATGACTGACATACTTCACCTTGTACTTCCCAAGGTCTTCCTGAATCATACTCACAGACTTCCCATGCGAAGGCAATGGGTTCCTGGTGACATTCGGGTTTGAGTCTTCAAAACTCAGAATTCCGCTTCTCATAAGGTCTTGAACCTTATTCTTCAACGGGAAACAGTTCTCAACGTTGTGGCCCGGAGCACCAGAATGGTAGACACAATGCTGGTCTGGTTTGTACCACCATTGCGGGTTGGCAGGAATAGCAGGAGGATCCCTGGGAGAAACCAACTTCCTCTCCAACAAGGAGGGATAAAGCTCTGTATATGTCATCGGAATCGGGTCGAAGCTGACCTTCTTCCTATCATAATTCACATTAGCCTGATTGGTTGTACTTCCACGAGGCTGGTAAGCCTGTTGCTGTGGACGTTGCTGTTGCTGTTGATATTGCGGTTGTGGATATTGCTGCTGATGCTGATACTGTTGAGCATTATCCTTGAATACAGGTGCCACATGAGCCACCTGATGCTGATGTCCGGCACGACGTGCAGGCTTCCTCTGAACAGAGGGTCTTCGATGCTTGGGGCTGAGACTGCACAGCATGCGTTTCACCTTCTTTCCTCTTAAACGCTCCATATCGTTTAGAGGAAGAACCATCATCTTTAGCTAACCGTCCTTCGCGGACGCCTTCTTCAAGACGCATCCCCATGTTCACCATCTCGGTGAAATCAGAGGGAGCGCTGGCCACCATTCTCTCATAGTAGAATGACCCAAGAGTCTTCAGAAAGATCTTGGTCATCTCTTTCTCTTCTAATGGTGGAGTGATTTGAGCTGCCAGCTCACGCCATCTCTGGGCGTACTCCTTGAACGATTCTTTGTCCTTTTGTGACATAGACCTGAGTTGATCTCTGTCAGGCGCCATGTCAACATTGTATTTGTATTGTTTGACGAAAGCTTCGCCAAGATCATTGAAAGAGCGGATGTTGACGCTGTCCAGGCTCATGTACCAACGGAGAGCAGCACCAGACAAGCTGTCTTGGAAGTAGTGGATCAAGAGTTGATCGTTGTCGGTCTGCGTGGACATCTTCCTGGCATACATGACCAGATGTGCCAAAGGACAAGTGTTCCCTTTATATTTCTCAAAGTCTGGGACCTTGAACTTAACTGGTATTTTAACACCGGGAACTAGACAAAGTTCGGCTGCTGACTTGCCGAAGAGATCTTTGCCTCGGAGAGTTCTCAATTCCTTTCTCAGCTCGAGGAATTGGTCGTTCATTGCATCCATTTTCTCATGTACATCTGAGCCCTCAGAAGCCTCAGAGTGATAAATGGTGTCGTCTACCCTCGGCATGGTATGCACGACAGGAGGAACAGGAATAGGGACCGGGCTAGATGCCGGCATTTGAGCAAATGTTGGAGCTGGCAGATCAGGCATGAAGCCAGGAGGCATCCCCCAAGGAAAACCGGGAGGCATGGCATTTGGCTGCTGGGCACTGACAGGCACCGATGTAGTTGCTATCTCTGATATGACAGTCCGCTGAACCGGAGTTGCTGGTTGTTGAGGAGCAGGCTGATTCTGGGCAGCAAGAAGTTGCTCCATCAGAGCGCCAAGTCTGGCGACTTCATCTCTCAAACTCTGGTTCTCTTGTTCCAATTGCTCCATGATTCTGGCAGAGTTGACTCTCGTATAATACCGGTGAGTCAGCTTGTCTTCAAAATAAATGAAGATCAGATGTTAGAACCAGAAGACCAGAAAAATGGGTACCTGTTTATGCAAGAATGATGCATGAAATGCTTATGCAAATGCTTTGATTTTCAAGGAACCCTCAGGGTACATTTGCAATATTTTGAATATTAAACATTTTGATTGCTCATGGAAAGTATTTCATTCAAAATATTAAGACAAAGAAATACAGCATTCTTTTAAATATTACAAAGAGAAAAGGTAAATGACATCCTATGGATCCCTATTAGCTCGGGATGCTGGAAGACGAGAAGTATACAACTTCTTGATCTCTCTCTCATAGGCAGCCTCCATATCAGCCTTCTCTTTTGCAAGTTGATCATACTTCCTTTTCCAAAATTTGGATGATTGAGGAAGCAGAGAAGTCCAAGTGTCGTTTGGATCATCGATCACTCGGTGCTCGAGAAATTCAATCATATCATCTTTCTCCTTGAGCTGCTGCAGCAATTCCTCTCTCTCGCGGATCCAGGCACGCGAAAGGTCTTCTTCTCTCAACTCCTCTACACGTTGGGTAGGGAGGGTTGAAGGCCCAGCCACATCCAACAGTGTAGGTCTTGGATGATCATATGGCATCAGGTAGGTAGCAGCCCTCTGTCTGACCCAAGAGGTGTATGGCTCCAAAGCAATGCAGTTCTTTGGACCCAATTCATTCCTACTCTTTATGCGAATATTGCGCCAAGCGCGGACAAATCTGGCTTTCAGGCCTTGGGGATCTTTACCCTCCTGAAAGAACACACCTTCTAACAGAATGTTATGGGGTTTATCCTTTAGGGGGAACCCAAGCTGACGACGTGCAAGCGTAGGGTTGTAGGTAATCCCACCACATGTACCAAGAAGAGGCACATTGGGGAATTCACCACAAGAATTGATGATCTGGACGGTATCATACACGCGATCATACCAGGTGATATCATCATTGGTGAGAGACATGAGTCTCTGAGACCACCGTAGACATCCCTTGTTCTCCTTGAAAGCAACTGTCTGCGGCAAGTGCGAAATAAACCACTTGTACAGCAGGGGTAAACAGCAGACAATGACTCCTCCATTCTTCATATTCCTCAGATGCAAGGAAACATATGCATCACCCAACAAGGTCGGAACTGGATTAAGAACTGAAAAGATCCTAATGGCATTCATGTCGACGAACTTGTCAAAGTTGGGAAACAGCATCAATCCATAGATGAGCAACACAAATAGAGCCTCAAAGGCATCCTCACTCATGGCCTTCCCATAAAAGGTAGCTTGGGCAATGAGGAACTCGGAAGGAAAACCCTGAATTCCGCCTTTGGTAGTCAGATTAGCTCTAATCAGATCTTCATCTATATGCAACAGACTGGAAATCTCTCGAGCAGATGGAATACTCTCTAAGCCACTGAACGGCACTTGATCCAGAATCGGAATCCCAATAAGGTGAGAGTACTCTTCCAAAGTTGGCAACAACTGGAAGTCCGGAAATAAGAAGCAATGATAGAGCGGATCATAGAACTGAGCCAGAGTGCTCATCAATCCCTCATCCACCTGAGTAGTCAGCAACGGCAGAAGCTTCCCATATCGAGCTTTGAAACCCAAGGGATCTAATACATATGATGTCAGATTCCTTAACTCTTTGACATCAGGCTGCTTGAAGCTGTACTTCTTTGTATGCCTTTTTGGTCTTTCCATGTCTGAAAATTTTGCAAATAACCCTTTAAGTTCCTTGAAAATTTTCTCTTTTGATGACATGAATGCGGATGAATGCGTGAATGCATGAATGCAACAAACACACTCAAGGATCAAGCAAAGCACACCAAACAAAGGTCGTGGGAAAGCTCTATGTATCCCTAATATCAATCATCCATTTTGGTGGATTTAGGTTTTCACCTTATCGACACCCAAGTTCCATTGATATTAACGGTACATGAACCGGTTCAAACATTCTTAATATCAACCAGCCGCTTTGGTGGATTTTAGGTTTTACACCTGATCCGGGATCCATTGATATTAACAATGTTTGAACGACTCAACCACGAATCACGGGTTTGTTGAGAGTCACGAGCATGGAGTCTCGGTTAAGAACCACCCAAAGGGAGTGTACTAGGGTTTAAACCTGCCAGACATGTTCTATCAGAGGTTCCCATAATCATCGTTCCATCTTTCGAATATTATCGGAGGAACGAATACTCGTATTCCAAGAATATTCTCAAGAGAAACTCTTATGAGTGTAGTATCGCGTAACAATCGTATCAGAACTGACATCTGAACGACCTCCGCACTACGGTCCTAAAAATAGGCCAAGATGGGTTTGGTAAACTAAGGTCCTTGGCTTCTGCGGAACATGATTGAAAGAATAATGCCTAACCACAAATAACTTGTGTGACATTATTAGTTCAACATGACCTCCACCAAGTGAATGGACTCGCAAGTCAACTGGCTAAGGACTACTCCACACCAGTCGACAGGACTATGCCATTCTCCTATCCTAGAGTGCACTCGAGTTCGGGTATAGAACTCATCTCACAGATCACCAAAGCAAACAACAAATGTATATCAAGCAATTCACACATTACAATCAATACAGTGATCCCAAATTGCACAAAAATATGTCAGAAATGACAAATAATAACATATACCACAACAAGGGTGAAAAGTAGGCAATACAACCAGAGATTCTGGGTTCGATCCCCAGTGGAGTCGCCACTTTTCTGTAGCGGTGTATTCGTCGCTATATGATCTATTGATTAAATCATAAGCTAGGATATACATTGAAATTTTCGAGTCGCCACCGCACTTTTATTTATCCAATGGACTGGCTAAAAAGCGAACAAAAGCCTAAGAAGTTTTACACGTAGAAAACTAATAAAAAGATCAGAGATTCTGGGTAAGGGGTAAATTACGCAATGGGAAGGTGTTAGGCACCCACTACGTCCTAGGTACTCCTAGGGAGCCCTTTTCACACTTGTTGTAAAATATTGTTATTTGTTATGACATAAGCATTGTGCAAACATGATTGGGATGATGAGAAAAGAATATACATTTTATTATTATTGGGTTATTGGGTTCGAACGGATGAACCCGTTGCCTACGTACCTTCCATCAAAGGTAAGGATCAGAACGCCGTAGTTCGGCTAAAAGATTTCCAAAAGTGGGTTAGGTTCAATTTTAAACACAAACCCTAGGTCTTACGTTATCCACGGGAGAAAACTCAACCTTATACAAACAACAACGTCCCCCATGTGAGAAAAGCTTCAACTTGCCAGGGAGGGGTTAACCCTATAATAGGCAAGGAAGGCTTACAATTCAATCACTAAAGACAGAAGGTGAGATTAACATCAACCACTAAGATAAATCAAACCTATAGCTCATGTATGAAAAGATTAATGGACAAAGCCAAAACAAGTGAATGGGTGGAGTTACTGATTATGATTATGAAAATGAAGTCAAAGTATGATTAAGATCAATTCAAATAAGTATTATGAAAATGAAGTTTTGAAAAAAAGGTCAAGGACTTGAGTCCAGGTTTTTAGTTAGAAAACATGAAGATGTTTGCACAACACTTATGTCGAGTTTAAAAGATAAAGTGTGAAAAGTCTAGGACATAATGAATGATGAATGGATGAGGGATGGATAGTAAAACTTCTTAGAAGGTTCACTTCTTGAAATCATATAGCAGATGATTCAAGTGTGTCCTTTGGAATAGCAATGGATAATAATAAACAAACAAAGCAAAGGCGGATATCGGATGCCAATCAATGGTCTTATACCAATCTCCTAAAACAAAACTGGATGTCAGAAGCCACTCAATGGTCTTACACTAATCTCCACAGGCAAAGAAATAAAAGCGGATACCGGATACCAATAGATGGATTTACACCAGTCTCCTAAAACAGAAATGGATATCGGATGCCACTCCATGGACTTACACCAATCTCCTCAAAAGAAAAACAAAGATGAGAAGTGGAAGCTAATTGCCAATCTATCTGGACTTAGGTTAACTCCACAGTATGCTCACAGGAAATCCAATGCCACATTACAGGGACTTACAATGGATCCTCACATACAAGAACAAAAGCAACAATATGATCACAGGAATGCAAATGCCAACTTACAGGGACTTATAATTGCAACCTCTCACACAAACAGATGAACACACTATGATCACAGGAAAGCAGATGCAAACTTACAGGGACTTATAACTGCAACCTCACATACAAATCAAACAGATCACATTATGATCACAGGACAACAGATGCCAACTTACAGGGACTTATAATTGTATCCTCACATACAAATCAAACAGATCACATTATGATCACAGGATAACAGATGCCAACTTACAGGGACTTATAACCGTATCCTCACATACAAACAGATAAACAGAAGATATGAGTGACCAAAGAGGTCTTACACTCTATCCTTCCATATCACAGGAACAAAGGCCAAAACAATGGACTTACAATTGACCTCAATGGGCAAACAACCATGATAGCATCACAAAAAGCAAATGAGATGATCATGCATTAATGGCACTTGATGATGATGATAAATGCATAACATATAAGCAAACAAGTGCATATGAAGCAATCAATCAGGCAATGAATATCAAACAGCACACTCTATAGCCAAACAATGGGGGCTCACACAAGAGGGTTTGACTTTAAAAGTCCACTGTAATGGGTAAAGGTCGCTCTTAACCTGGCCATTGAGGGGCTCAGGTGAAGCAGATGAATAGGAAATGAGGGGTGTGCCTCATTGCTTCAATCTCATATCAGAGAGAGCATCAAAGAAAGTGTGGGAGTTCAGAAAGTAGGAACTCTCTCCACATTATTGACTCGATTAGATCTTGGGTATTTATCTCATTGCTTCAACCATGTAATGGGAGCAAAGAGAGGACACACTGAATAGTGGGGGATAGATTGCTTATCCCTACCTTCCACCAATTGCCTTACTTGAAGGACTTTTCCTGCTTAGGACAAATATAAACAAACACAGGCATTGCCTCTTAAGGAGGACTTCAGACAGTTTGCCCGGTCAAATAACAGACCGGGTCTCCAGACTACATGAAGAAGAAGTAATTATACCTCAAAGCAAATGCTAAAAAGCAAAGCAAGCAATCAAGTTCAAAGAACTTAGGCAACTAAAGTACCTGAAAAAGTCAAACTCATTAGTAAACAAGTCAACAGTCAAAATCAAAAGAAATAAACCAAAGGTCAACCACAGAGGGACCAATTGTGCAAGGCACAAGGACTCAAGCATATGAGTCAACCTACAAAACAAGTGTTAGCACATGATAAACAAACCAACTCAATCAAAATTGAAAGGTCTTTGGGGCATTGGTGCTCAACCTGAAACAAACAGCTCAATTGTAAGCTTACAAGACCACTAAGACTAGCCTAGGGTCAAAGATGAAAGAAAAAGTCAAGGCAGCAAGAAAAAGTCAACCCAAACCAAGTTTGAACATTCAAGAAGCATTCTCAATTGGATTCACAATTATATCATGCATCATGGTCATTTCATATGCAAAAGGATGCAAAGCATGGCAAGAGAAGCATACAAAAGTCAACAGCAAAGACTTCATCCAAAAGTCAACTCAAACATTTTCAAAAATCATGAAATAAATCACACTCAATCCTAACATCTAACATGGTATACATGTAAAATTTCAAGGCATTTGGATGAGAGGAAGGCAGTCAAGTAAAATCATGAAGTCAAATCAAATTCAAGTAAGCATGGTGAAAGTCAACAAGCATAGGTCAACTTCAAAAAATCATATCAATTTGAAAACAGAAGAGAAATGAATGAGATTAACACCAATGCAAAGCTTGAGATGTCTAGTTATCACATATGAAATTTCATGGTCATACAATAAGATTTGAAAATTTCATAAAGGATTTGGCAAGGCATAGCACAAAAAGTCAACAAATGACTACATATGGAAGAAAATTCTCAATCAAATGGAAAACAGCAAGATTAATTCCAAGCAAATTCATACATGAACTAGACATACAAGGGATCATTCATGCAAAATTTGGAGTCATTTGGATAAGAGGAAGCATGTGAACAAAAATTGGGAAAATGCATGATCATGGTATAGCACCAAATTCAACACATAACTTCAAAAAATCAAAGCTCACAAACCACAAATGGGAAATGCACAAACTTTATATGGAAATGAAGGCCAATGTGTCTAGTTTCACCACAAAAAATTTCAAAGGCATTGGATGCAATATGACAATTTCACAAAAGGAATGGAACAATGTATCATTTATGCATACATGTTGGGAAAACAAATATCAATAAAAATCCAGCCAATGAAAAATTTATTAAAAATCAAAATCAAATACTAGACACTCTTGTGAAAATGATGGAAAAAGTTTCATGATTTTTGGATTTGATTTGAGTGAAATATGAATTATGGAAGATTGGTAAATATTTGGATGAAACATGAACAAAAGTAAGGCATGGCAAGTCAACATAAGTTGACCGATGGCATTTTTGCAATTCTAACTATCACTTATCAAAACGGCTGTGTTTTGGAGGGCCAAACGAAATAACCTGATTGGTTGGCCCTCAATGTAACAGTACACACAACAACAACAGCCAATCGAAAATCAAGTTGTTGGGCAACATAAACCCTAGGGTTTCAACTATGGCAAGGCATTCTTGTATCTTCATGTTATCAATTAAAACATCACCAGGTAAACAGCAACATGTAAAATGACGATCATGCAGCAATCAAGTAGCCTCATTCAAACACAACAAATAAATAAATCACATGAATTTCTGGACAGTTGCAAGGTTTAAAAAACAAACTGCAACAGGGCATTTCATCATCATTTATCATTTAAATCGACAGCACGTGAACACAGCAACATTCAATAATCAAACCAACAAAATCATGAGAAAAAAATCTGGACATGGTAAGTTTCGAAACAGCCAGCATTGACATATTCATCATCATCATGTTCATCAAAACAATAGCAAGCAACAGCATATAGCACCATCAAATGGATTTTTTCATGGCGAGTTCAAGACATCAACAGGATTGTAGCAGCATGGCTTGGCATTGCTCAATGTCAAAACAAAAATTCAACCATCACACAATCAACATAGCACTTAACAATGTTCACATAGCAACCAAACAGGTCTTGAGCAAAATCACTCAATAGCAAGGCATATGTACAGCATCATGCAGCTTTTAAACAACAGCACCAAACAAATTTTAAACAAAATTCAAGGACAAGCTGGGCAGAGTTAGGTTTCGAAACAGCATGGGATTTCATCATCAAACAGTATTTCAGCCTTCAGTTTCATCATCATGAAACAAAGTAGAGCAAGCAATCACAACAACAGGGTTTTAGCATAGCATAGTATAGCAGCACCACAAAAACTCTAACAGCATTTCACAGCATACAATCATGTAATAACAACAGCCCCCAGCCATATGGATTTATGGACAGCTGAAAATAGCAAAACAGCAGCAGGATATGCATCGCAGTATGTGTTCATCAGCATCATATCAAACCAAACAACAGTACATGACAGCATATAAACAGCAAGCAGTATATTCATCATCATGTGCTCATCATCATGCAGGCAACTTCAAACAGACACAAGGAACAGCATGGCCAATGGTTGTTCATCAACATTCAAACAGAATAAACAACAGCACACAACATGTGGACTTAGCAAGCAGCAGGACACATTCATCATTAACGATGTTCATCATCATACAGCCAACTTCATACAGTAGGGCATAAACAGCATGGCAAGCAATAGGTTCATGCAACATTTGCAACATAGCAACAACCAATGCATCAAAATTCTGGACAGATAACAGCATGCACGAACAGGGTATCAACTTCAATCATCATCATGCACTCAAAATTAAAACAACCAGAAATCTAAATTAAACATGGCAATCAATTCAGCAAGGCATAAACATCACAAATCCATAAGCAAGACTCATTGAAACATGTTGGATAGCCAGCATCGAGCACACATATCATTGAACACAAAACTTTATTTTCAAATATCTCATGCAATAATCCATCATCTCAAACAAACTATAGCTCTTTAGAATCAGTGAAACAAAACCTACTTAAAGCATATCATTATTTGACAAAACAAGGTAATCGAAAAACTCACTTGTTTGGAGGAAATCAATGGAACAGTGTCTGTTTGGAGGTTTGAAGCTGAAACAGTTCCTCTCTATGCTATACAATGATGGAGTCTTGAAGAGGTTTGGCTCCATCTTGCTTGGAAACAGACATAACTCGAGCTGCCATTTGAGATGCTTGGAGAAAACAGGTTCTGCAGATGGAGTTCCAGTTGAGAAATGGTTGTTCCAAAAGCTTCAAAATGTTGTTTGGATTGTGGATGAACCAGGGCTTGCTCGAGTTTTTTCAAGGGTTTTACCGAAAATGTGCTTTTGCAAAAATGCAAGATGAGAGTGAGAGTGTATTTTCTCTGTGGTGGCTGTCAAAGTTAGGGTTGCCAAATGCTCAGAATGATCCTTATATTCTCTGTTTAGCCTTGCTAAATCATGTACTAATCAGGTTTTGTCAAAATGGAGCATTTTGCATTTTTGCTAATTGAGGAACAAGTGAAATGGAGGGTGTGTGCTGCTGCGAATTGGGCCTGCTACAGGCTGCAAAAAGGACAACATGTTGCTGTTTTTGGTTGTACAGAAAATGCTGTACTGGTTTTGGTTATGTGAAGCCAATTGCCAATTTTGTCAATTTTGCATTTTGGTCTATAATTGTGGCATAAGGGTGAAATGAGCAAGGTTTAAGGCTTGGAACAAGTCACAAATAATATATGGAACATTTCCCAATTGGCAAAATCAAGAAAAAGTCAAAGAAGCCAAAAGTCAAAGTTTGGTCAAACCTTGAATTTAAATGCAAAAGGTCCAAAAATGCCATTTTGAATGGTAAGGTTTTAGGTTATGAAATTTATATTTTTGGAAAGAGGATGAAAAATGTGGTTTGTAGGAAAAAACCCCACCAAATTTGGCCTTATGGTTTGAGAGATATGGCTTGTTGAAGTTCAAAAATTGATGAAAATGATTTGATCATATCTTGACAACCACACATGGGATTTGAGAGTTCTTGGACTTTTTGAAAATGGGAAGACAAGATCTTCAACTTTCATGTTGGGCAAAGATTCATTTGAAGCTTGTATCATGATGTAAGTTTAAGATCAAGAAGTTTCCATTTTTGGCAGTTGAAATTACAGGTCCACTTTCTATTTCTGGAAAATTTCTGATTTCACTTGATTTTCTTCCATGATGAGGTTGAACATGATAGATGAGGCTTATACAAGCATGAATGAACTCCTTCAAATCAATTCTATCCATTAAATCCTTGATTAAATCAACTGTTGACCAAGTCTGACTGTCTGTTGACTTTTTTAGGGTTTTGGACTGATTGAACTTCTTCTAATGATTTCCAAACCCTAATTCCTTGAGAACTTGACCTCAAATGATGTCACAAGATGTATGAACTTTTGATTGTTGATCATGATGTCCAAATTCTGCAAGAATGGCCACCATCCATTGCAATGACTGATCAATGACTGACTTTGACCTAATTGCTGATGATTGCTTCAACTGCAAGCAACAAGGTTAGACAGACAATATTTTTGTACTTTTTGAATGATAAACATATGAAAGCAAAGATATACAAATGCAAAGTATGCTTGGTGATCAAGAAACAAACCCACAAGGCAATCTATCCACTAAGAGGAAAGCAAAGGCATGCATTGATCCTTGAGGCCATGATATGAATGATATGGGCCATGAGGGATCTTAGGGCCCAAAATTGGGGTCTTACAAATGGGTTTATCCATTCAAACACAAAATTGTAAATAACTTGTACATTCTTCTCTCATCCTCCCAATCATGTTTTCACAAATAATTTTTTCAGAAATACCAACCTACCTTACAGCATTGTGAAAAGGTCTCCCTAGGATGTTTTGGGTGCTTAAAACCTTCCCATTACATAACCGACCCCCTTTACCCAGATCTCTGACATTTTTATTAGTTTTTGAATTGATAAAACTTCTCGGTTTTTGTTCGCTTTCTAACCTTTCCTTTGGATAAATAAAAGTGCGGTGGCGACTCGAATTGTATGATTTACTTTTGATTTAGTCAATAAATCTAAAGGTAACGAACACCCCGCTACAGGTGCGTCCTGACAGTAGTTTGCACGATTCCGTAGATTTTGTTTCCCCACAAGTCGCCATCAGAGTTGTATCTAACCTATGTCAGCCCTGACTCTTGAGCAGTATATTCGATCCTCTACAAGGTTGTCTCCCGTTTGATATGGTGTTGACCTAAAATTCCCCACAAAATTGATAATACAGTTTCCTCAGCAGATCCTCTCCTCTTTTCCCCAGCCAAGGTTGAGCTTTTGAGGTGGCTGATTCTCCCCAGCAGATGTTTCCCTCCTATGAGGATTGGCTGAGAAATGTATCTATGATTCAGACCAATGACATTTGTGTCCTTTGTGATCGTTTTGTCAGCATAATCATCATATATACATATACCTATACATATACATGCATAAATTTCGTTATTGAATTGGTTATACATTTTTTGATTCATTGTTTTTATGATCCTCTACTATGGTGGTGTCCCTCCCCCCCCCCCCCATAGAGACTCGGTATGTCTGTCCTCTTTCAATTGTAGAGTGTCAGCCTATTAAATAGAAAGAATTTAACCTTTCTCTTTCCCCACTGAGTTATTTCCTCGTGGATGATTATTACTTCAGTTTTCCCCCTATTTGATTATCTGGATGGAACCACTCCCCTTGAGTTATGTCCTCATTAGGCTGAGTCTTTGATTGACCGTTTCTTTCTAGATCATACCTAGATAGATGTTTTTTTGGTCCTCTGAGAATTTATTATCCAGTAGCTGGTAATTTTCTTCTTGATTGCAAGTATTTTACTTCTACCCTAAGACCTGGTAAAAGTAACCCTTTTCTCCCCGACGGATTCGTTTTCACGTCTCCTAGGAAGTTTATCTTTGAAAAGTTCATCCTAACCGATGACGGATCTTTTTCTTCCCCTACTTTGATTATATCCTTGATATGTTCATTCTAACCAGTGACGGATATTCTCCTTTTGGTATTCTACCCAGTAAAATGTAGTAGTAATCCCTATTTCTTTTCCCAGAGAGTTAATCCTTGATATGTTCATCCTAACTGGTGACAGGTTTCCTTCTCTTTGCGGTCTTCTGCCCAATAACCGGTGGTTGTAAATCATGCTTCCCTCTGCGGAGTCTATCCTCGATATGTTCACCATAACCAGTGACGAATATTCTCTTTTTGGTTTTCTATCCAGTAATCAATAGATATAATTCCTATTTCTCCCCTCTGATTATATCCTTGATATGTTCACCCTAACCGGTGACGGATATTTTCTTTTTGGTATTCTATTTAGTATCCGATAGATGTAATTTCTACTATTCTAGGCAATTTATCCTTAATATGTTTACCCTAACCGGTAATGGATATTTCTTCCTAATGTCCCTAGGTTAGTCTATCCTTTATATGTTCATCTTAACCGGTGGCGGGTGTTCTCTTTCTTTGTGGTCTTTTGCCCAGTATCCGGTAGTTGTAAATCCCATATGGCTTTTCCCCAACAGGTTATTCTTACCTAGTAACCGGTAGTGAATAAACCTCCTGTTTTCCCTCGGCGAGTCATCCTTGATATGTTTACCCTAACCGGTAACGGATGTCCTCCCTGTCATATATTGTTATCCCTTAACCCAGTAACCGGTAATGGATAATATATTTCTGCTACTCCTGTGTTGAAGATCATTTCTTCCTCAATCGAGTTTAAGTGCGTATTTCCTCATTGAAATCGCCATTTCCTATTTGGATCGAGTATTTCAGCTTTGTGCTGATCTACCCATTTCCCCTACAAATGTCCTTTTATTCCCAGGCCGAGTGTTTCCAGTGATTTATTTTCATGGAATCCCTCGTGTCCCCCAGCAGTTTTAAAGCCATAGCTTGGCCTACGCATAACCTTTTCCCCAAAGTCTTTGTCCTCCCAGTGAGTTTTCCTTACGGAATGCATTATTCTCTTGCGGACTTTCAGTCTCTCCGGATTCTTTTCCTTTATGGCAACATTTTCTCCATAGAGATTATTTTAACATTCATCTCATATGCATCATGAGGTCTCTTAGGGACCAAAATTTGTTTCTATATGTTGTTATTTAAGTCCATTATACTGAGTTGATGCAAAGATTTTAACCTTCATCTCCTCAGTTAGAACGTCCTTAAATAGGGGCAGCTGTAAGACCCTAATTTTGACCCTAAGATCCCTCATGCTATCTCATCATATGCATTAGCATAGGGGTCACACCTTGGCATCCTCCTTACCCCTCATTCATTGGGTTTATATTGGGAGATATCACCAAGCACCATTTGATTGTATCATATTTCATTATTCTTTATTTTTACTAACCAAAATACCATAAATATGTCATTCTATAGTCTAACTATTTTGTAGGTAGTACATATGCTCACTTATTCTCTATCAAGCTCACATCTAGGGTTTAAGACCCTTAATGCAAGGAGCTCAATCAAGATTGGTTTACTATAGCTCTAAGTATAATATATGGATCCCCGAGATCATCACATGTTATTTTGATCAAGAAATCATCAAGAATTTGGATTTGGTTTTCCTTGGATTCCATAATTCATTTGGGTATCTTGTGTGACTTTTTCAACAAGTTTCTTCAACAATTGATCAAACATTTTAAGGGATACTTCACATTACATCATCTTATGCATATATGATCCTCCATGAGTCCCAAAATTCAAGAGAATGTCAAGCTAGCCAGTTGGTTCATGGTGGTTGACCAGAGAAAGTCAACTGATCAAAATTGGGGTTTCCTTATACCCTATCTCCTACAACTTTTGTCATATGAAAATGCTTTTGAGACCTTGTCTTTGGGTGGGACTCCTTTTGAGCATCTTGGTTCCCCTTGCCTTTGGGTGGGACTCCTTGTGAGTGGTTTGATATCACCAAGCATGTTTGAATTGTATATCATTGCTTTTCTCATTTTATTCACTAACCAAAAGCACAAAAATATGTCACTAACATCTTTTGTTTGTAGCTTGAGTAATCACAAGGTCAAAAGCTTCTAGGAGATCCTTTGTGCAATGATATGGCCAAGAGAAGATGAAAGCAAGCATGGTAATGGTTCCCAAATCTCTCATCCATCAAATATGCCTCCCTAGCATCTCAATTCATCGCTTTGATCAAAGCAAGTTAAGGGTTTGAGGTTTGTTCCCCATAGAAGCCCTAATTCATCTATGCATCACAATGCCTTGCTCATGAAGCAACCTCAGCCCATGATCAAATACAATCAAAGGAAGTTCTTTAATTAATCATTTCATGCATATTTGAACTTAGTTGAGTGTCCTCAATCATCAATTCATCAAGGTATGAGTCATGGATTTGAGAAGTTGATCAGTCAATTCATCTGACTATTTTGAAATACACTGAGACCTAACGTTTTATGTGTTGGTCAAATGGAAATGGTTACAAAAGAAAAAATGTTCTTAAGGACAATATGAACAACTTTCATGTTCGTCAAAATTTGATTTGAAGCTTGGAAAACCATCTTCCGTTCCAATACATTATAGGTCATTTTGATTGAAACCCTAATTTTAGGTCAACTTCCCAAGGACATAACTCATTCATTTTTTATGATTTAGAGGTGGGATCAAATGCATTGGAAAGCGTAAGATGTCTAATTCAAATTTTATGTTGGACAAAATTTCAAAATCTCAAAGGAAATACATGTGATCATGAAAGACATTATAGGTCCCTTTGGGTCAAAGGCATTAAAAGTCAAAAAAGTCCAACTTCAAGTGCCCATAACCTCTCCATCAAAAATCCAAATGATGAAAAATTTAAGTCAATTTTGATCGTCTTCAAAAGATATACAACTTTGATGTTGGAGATTTTTTCATTTGAAGCTTGCATCATCAAAACAGAAGGGCTTGAAAGTTGGCCAATTTTAGAAACCTTGCCTTGACATGTTTTGCACATCACACTTTAAACTCAAAAATCACAAATTTCCACACTTCAAATGAGTTTTTGTCCAACATAACATTTGTTCCTTATACAAAAACCTTTCCAACCATTACCCATATGCCTATGCTTGGATTTTCTAAATGGTATTTTCGAAGAGATGAATGATTAGGTTCAATTGTGGAATTCATGTTGAAACTTTGTTGCAAAAACCAATTCAGGGAAAACTACATGACCAATTCCCTTTGTTCTTTGCTCAGAGTTCATTTGGCATTGTTTTTGGGCCTTGTGCATAGTCATGCAAGCCCATGCAATGAAGCTTCACATGCCATGCACACGGTTTCCTTCACCCTTTCCTTGCCAATTCAGCTATAAATACATGCTTCATTCCCTCCATTTCACACACCAATTCAACCTGAAATGCTGCTGAAATCGTTCCCTAACCATCACTAAAGAAGCAATTGCATTTTCTTCAAAAAATTTCAGATCTTGAATTCAACTTCATCTGGTTATTTTCATAGATCTAATGCTTCTAGACCTTCACTCCACACTCCATTGAACTTCTGTTTTGATAAAGCAAGCAAGGTTTCAAGCTCAAATCACCAGAACTCAAACTTGAACTCCAACTGGTATTTGCTTCGATTCTCTTCATCCTTTGACCTATTGGCTGTGATTTTGTGTTGGCTGAAGTCCTCTCAATGGAGGCATCATGTTTATGCTTTTAATTTTTACAATTCATTGAGTTCATGATGAACACCAGAATTTTCAACCTTTGATTTCTCAAATCATAGAGATCTAGAATGAAAATGGATGGTATAGGGATGATGCACATCATCCCAGCTTTCTATTGATGTATAAATCGCACGTTTTGGTTACCTTTTTATTTTCTGCAACTTGGCCGAAATCTGGGAAGCTCACCGGAGAAGACGGTGGCTCTAGTGGCTTCATCATTGCCAGTTTAAATCCTGGCCGTTTGATCCATTCTCCAGATTGAATCTCGTCCCTTGTTTGTTATGACTTTTAATTGTTTCACATGTGCACGCATTGACTTGGATCTACCATACGCGCGCACTTCCTGGCCTCTTGATTTGCCAGCTCAATTAATGAACTTAGATCAGACGGTCCACGCTTTTGCCAATTTCTATTTTCTGTTTTATTTTCATTTTATTTTCTTTAATTCCAATTATTTTCAAAAATTAATATCTCTTTCATTTTTTATCCAAAAAATATGGGATCAATTGCATTAGTTCCCAAATAAATTCTAGATCCTATTTCTGATTTTTAATATTTTTTATTTTGTCATTTGATATTTTTTGTGAATTTTCTCTTTTCTGGTTATTTTTAATTCATTTTAAATATTTTTTTGATATTCAAAAAATGCAAAAATATTTTCCTAACCTATTTGAATGACGATGGATCTATGAAAAATATTCTCATCAATTTTTGAATTGATTTGAGATTTATTTGAGATTTTAGTTCAATTAGGTTATTTTTATTCATTTTTAATTGATTAAAAATAGTTTTTGACTTTTAAAAATGCTGAAATTTTTTGTCAAACTTTGTTTGACCTTGTTGAACTTAGGATAAATCACTTGGATCTTTAAAGGTTGATTTGAAGTGATTTTGAAGTTTGACCTTTCTTTAATATTTTGATTCAAGTTTATTTTTAATATTAAAAAATGCCAAAATATTTTATTCTTTTCTTGACTTCCAATCTTCATCTCACTTCTGTTTTTGATTGTTTGACCTTAACATTCAATGTTATTGGTCAACATATGAGGATTGATACATTTTATTTCATTTAATGCATTTTATTTTGTCATTTCCTTTTCTCTTATCCATCTCCTTCTTCTTTTTCTTCTTCTTTTTTTTTCTTTTTGATCAATGAGTTGAAGGTTGATAAGTTAGCATTGATTAGAGGGATTTAACCTTCCTTGATTCAAATCTAATTCATCTTGATCAATTGATCAAGTGAATGGCTTTGCATTAAGGATAGGTTGTCTTTTAAATCATGCAAAAGGCTCAAACCAATACAAGATCAATTCTCATTTTCTTTTTGGCATGGAAAGTTGTTGGGACTTGGTTCACTAATCAAGACTCCTAACTTGTGTTTGTTGCCTACATTATTATTGACCGGCTTCAGATAGTTGTGACTTCTACATAAGTCCAATTACGATTGCTTAACATAGCGCTAAATTTGCCTTACGGCACACTAACTACTAACACTAACTATTGACAATTAACATTTACTTAATGCAATTTACTTTATGCAATTTACTTTAAGGCAATTTATTATTCTTGCACATATTATTCATTTGCTTTTCTCTTTGCTCATTTGAGCACATGTTTATGTTAATTCCGTTTGCCTTTTGCTCACTTGAGCACATAATTGTGTATATATTATTATGCTTGTGTTTTGCTTTGTTTGTTGTGGACCAAAGTGCAAAGAAATGGACTTAGTTTCTAGGACTTCCCCTATGCAAAGAAATGGAGAATTGGACTTAGTTTCTAGGACCTTCCTTATGCAAAATTGGAGTGAAAGGATCTTAATGATGAAAATGGAATTAGAAGGACCAAATCTCTAAACTCTCTCTTGTCCATTCTTGTTTTACTTCATGGAACTTTTGATGTGTGTGCTTTTGTGCTAGGAGTTTCCATTTGAGCTTAATTGGAGGACCATTGCCATGTTCATCTAAGTGGAAGAAACAAGATGCATTGAGGATCTCTTTTGAGACTTATCTGATTGCTTATACTTTGTGGTTGATTATTCCAAAGGATGAGAGCTACTTGGATCATGAATATGATCTCAAGAGAGGGACTCCTAGTGTGGTTTCATTTCTCTCCCTTTCCCTTTTATTTTCCTTAGGACTTAGCCATTCTTCTTCTTCTCCCCACTCTAACCCAAGCCAAAACTTTTGTGCAAACATTTAACATTTATTTCCAAACATTAGAAACCTAAGCCTTAGGCTTTTGATTTTCAAACTTTCTTTTCATAAAACTTATTTTGAATTGAACCTTTTAATCCACTTTGACCATTTTTGTATATACTTCTAATTGGTAAATATAACCCATTCAAACTTATTTTTGTGGTTCCAATGGCCACTTCCTTAATAAAATTTTTTCATAACCTTTAGCTATTAGGTTTGAGTTATCCTTGGGGTAGATGTAATGCTCACCTATATCCTTAGTGATGGATAATGAGTATTCCATGCTTATTATAGGGTTAACCCCTCACTAGCATGTTGAAGCTATCCTCACATGGTGGATTTGTGGTTTGGTTGAGTTTTCTCCCTTTGATAACAAAAGACCTTAAGGCTTTTGGACCAATCAATTCACCAACTTGTTTTGAGATTTTTACCCCGAACTACGAGGTTTTGATCCTAATCTTTTATAAGATGGTACGTAGTGTAGCACCTCAAATTTGCACCCACCATTTTGTACATACATTTTCATCATTAGGTCATTAACATTACATTGGCCACTGCATAGCATTGCATTGTCCATTGCTCAAGTGCAAGTCATCAGTCAAGACTGGTTAGGAGATTCAGTCAAGCAAGCAAGCAAGTGCATTTCCTATTGAGGCAAAGCCCTGGGATTGGCTCATTGAGTTCATATGACTTAGGGATCATTTTGAAGTGGTTTGGCCAAAGATTGGATGCTCAGAAGTCATCAGTCAAGCTGAAATTCATCTGAAACCCTAGAAAGTCAACTGTGGTCAATTGTGCATGAATTCATGGATTTGAAGGTGAGAGATGGTTAGAGAGGCCTCATTCATGTCCATACAAGTCTCATTTGACATTTCAAAGATCAAGATTGAAGAATTTGAGGTAAGATGAAAAGTTTCCAAAAATAGTAAGTGACCTGTAATTTCAAACTGCCAAAAATGGAAAGGTCTTCTCCTCAAAATTACATGTCCAAGGATGCTTCAAATGAAATTTTGTCCAACATGAAAGTTGAAGATCTTGCTCTCACCTTTCCAAAAAGTCCAAGAACATGAATTTCTCATGTGTGGTTGAGAAATTATGGATCAATCATTCTCAATGTATTTTGAACTTCAAACTTGGATAACTTTCACACCACAAGGCCAAATGGAGTGGGATTTTTTGCTACAATCTTGTTTTAACATGCTATATCCAAATCATGCATTACCATTCATCAAATCTCATCACACAAAAATTGGATTTTCCACTTGAATTGAATTTGAAATTTGGAGGGAAAAAGTCCAATTCAAAAATATGCATTTTCCACACTTCCAATCACTTGCACTTGGTCTTAAACAACATTTGGAGTGTGTTTAGCTAAAATTTCGTGCACTGTAGCAACAGGTTTCATGCATGCAAGGTGGCTTGACCAATTTAGCATAAACACTCATTTCACTAATTACCAATGCATTTGGCTAATTGTGATTAGCATCTTCATTAATCCATCATATATATTGATAATGCTAACAGAATTTGGATTAACAGCTCATAATTTTCCAGATCTAGATCGAATTTCATTTTTCTCTCAAACTTTCTCTCCACTTTTCTGCAAATTTCTTCATAAAACCTTGCTTGATCTTTGTTTGTTCCATCATCCACAAGCATTTTGGAGTTGAATTGAAGCAAGAATCCTCCACTTTCGAGCAGAATCTTGGACTGTTAAAGCAAGCTTCATCCATGGCAAGTGTTGATTTGAGCTACTTCAAGCATAATTGAGCTTCGATTCTTCACTCATTCATTCACATAAGCAGTGTAGAGCACCTGTTTCACCTTGCCAAGGCCTGAAATCCACGAATCCACTTCTGCACTTCAATTCAGGTTGGATTTCGAATCTTGCAATTCATGAAATGTTGATGTGTTTTTGATAGATCTTTCCATGTAGAGTATGCTGAGCTTTGAATCGTGTATTTTCATCAAGAATTGTGAAAGTTATGTTGATTTTAAGTTTGAGATGTGAATCTTCTTTTGTTCGATCCATACATGTTAGCACGAATTAGGTTTAATGGATCTTGGATTGTTAATGTGCATGCTAAGACGAAGCTAATGGTGTATTGTTTGTTAATTTCTATGACAAAATGTTCTTGAGTGTATGAACTTGATGAAGCTGATCAAGAACCCTAGAAATTCGTTTCCAGAAAGCCTTTTGATCCATGCCTTCGCCTGTTTGCATGCTTTTCATGTTTTTCGCCCATGCACCAATCACGCCGTGCCACATCACTTAAATGAAACGCAGCGCTTCATGTAGCGCGTGCTAGTTTGAATTCAAACGGAGTTCGATCCTCCGCTCCAGCATGTTCATAATTGGCCTTTTGCATTTTTCACATATGCTACACATGATCATGCCATGCCTTTCCATTGTGTTTTTATTTTTTCACTCACTTACAAATTCCATAACTTCATGATTACTTGTCCAATTAACATGAGATTTTTTCCATTGTTTTCCTCAAGGTCTCTACTATTTTATGGTGATTTTCCAGAAATTGTGCACGTGTAGTTTTTAATGTGGCCTAGGGTTTGTTCATACATGTGTGTTGTTGCACCTTGCTTGCCATTTTGAGTGTGAAATGATGATGCTTAATCCAATGGAGCTAAAAATTTACATGCTTAATCTAGACACCTTTAGGGATTTTTTGGTATAGAGTTTGTGATTTTATCATTTCTGGTTGTGGATATATGCTATGATGAATGTAGGTGTGACAATTTGTGTCACACCTTTGTTTGCTTGACTTGTGGAATTTCTTTACCATGCCATATGAACTTCAAATAATCTGGATTTTTGCATGTTGATTCTTCTGGATGTTAAGTTTGATCATGAAATTTTGTGGATTTTTTGAGTGCATTTCCAATTTGTTTGAGAATTTCTCTTCTGTTTGACCATTTGTGGACTTTTTGAGAGTCATGAACTTTTATGATTTGTGAAATTCTTGATGTTTATTGGATTGGCCTGAAATTTTGCACATGTATTCTAGACACTTGAAGTTTGTCTTGGCTTTGGTTTGATGTCCATATCATGTTTAGATTCTGTTTTATGCTTGTGTGAAGTTGATGCATGAATCTGTGCTTCCTTTGAGCTTGTTTTGCCTTACCTTGCCTTATAGATTTTTTTTGACATGCTTCCACTTATCCAAATGACTTGAATTTTGGTATGATGATCATGTGATGAATTCTGTTTAGTCATGATTTTTCTTGGGATTTATTGAATTGTTTTGGAGTTGATGTGGATTGATTCATTCTGTTTGGTTCTATGAGCTTTCAATTTACATGCTTTGTACTAAATGCCTTATGAAATGAAATTGGTGCATGATATGGATGTGAGATCTTTTGGATTTTGTTCCTAACTGATTAATATTGATTCTTGATAATTTTTGTGTTCTGTTTTGGTTTATTGCTCCTATTTTGACCCTAGGCCTTGTCCTAGTGGTTAGTGCTTAATGTTTGAGCTTTGTTTCAGGTCAAAGAGCACAATTGCTTATACTTGATGATGTGCACTCAATTGGAGTTGGTCCATTGCTTGTTTATGACTAACCTTGAGTTTGTTTTGTAGGCTTTGAGACTTGTACCTAGGCCTTGTGGCTTGCACCTTTGTGCATTGCTTTGCTTGATTGTTGTTTGACTGTGTACAGTTAACTGTTGACCATCCTCTGTTTGACTTTTTTTTGAGTTGTGTACTGATTATGTTGGATTGTTTTCAGGTACCTTAGTTGCTATAGTTCATTGTGAACTTGCTTTTGCTTTGCTTGATAGCTTGAGCATTGAGGTTTAATGTCTCCAACTCCATGTAGTCTGGAAGACCTGGCCTGTTACTTGGCCAGGCACCTGTCTGAAGTCCTCCTTAAGAGGCAATGCTTGTGCTTGTTTATCTTTGTCCCCAAGCAGGAAAAGACCTTTGATAAGGCAATTGGCAGATACAAGAGATGTGCAATCCATCTCCTGCTATTCAGTTGAGTCACCCCTTTGCTCACACAACTGGTGTTGATGCATTGTGGATATTAACCCAAGATCCTTGTACAGTTGTACAATTGAGTCAGTCATAAGTGTAGAAGGGTTCCAACTTTCTGAACCCACACTTCATTTGTCTAAAGCTCTCCCAGGCCAGGGATAAGAGCTGTGAGGCACACCCCTCACTTCCCATTTCATCTGCTTCACCCTAACTCTCAATGTTAGGGTTAAGAGCTAACATCACCTGATTACAGATGGCTTGTGTTGTACAGCCTAACCCTTGTGTGAGCCCACTTTGTGTGTATATAGTGTGTGCTATTTGTGATTGTTTGATTGCTCTGTTTGTGCTGTTTAGGATAGCTTGCTCCCTGTGCAAGTTAGATAGCAACCTTAACTTAGGGATGATTTGCATGATAACATCTAGGCTCGAGTCGTAGTCTCCCTAGTTCTGTCTCCCTTTGTTATCTGGTTAGGCTAGTCCTTTGTCCCTGCGTAGGGGAACTACGTCGCCCTGATCCTCATACCAGATGAGGTACGTAGGCAGGAGATGAGCTTATCTCTCCGGGCGCTCTTTTCGTTTTGTCTTTGTGTGTGTTAGGAGATGGAGGTAAGCCCAGCGATTGGCATTCCGTATCCTCTTGTTGTGTGCTTGGAGTCCGATGTAAGTCCAGCGATTGGCATTAGGTTTCTAGTGTGCGTGTGTTTTTGTGTGGAGTTTGACGTAAGCCCAGTGATTGGCAGTCGATTTCCTGTGTTGTTTTGTCTTGCGTGCGTTAGCCAAGCTACGGGTGCTCTGATTCTTCTTAGTCCAAGAAGATACGTATGCATAGGATGCGACATCCTAGCGAGCATGTTTTCCCCCGTCCGAACTACGTCGACTCTGATGTCTATGCCTGACAGACTACGTAGGCCCAGGATGCGATATCCTGCCGAGTTAGTTTCGTTTGTTTTCTTGTGTCTCTTTCAGCCAGTGTGTGTTTGTTTGTGAGCAGTATTTTAGCAACCATATTCCTTCCTTTTGTGCGTGGATCCCGTCGAGTACGACGGATGCGTAGGGGTGCTAATATCTTCCCTTCGCATAACCGACTCCCGATCCCATTCTCTTTGGTCGTGAGACCATGTCTTTTCCAGGTTTACTTTGAGCGTTTCCTTTCCCTCTTTTGGGATAAATAACGCACGGTGGCGGCTCTGTTGTTTCGTTTTCCCGCCGGTTTTTCGCGTAATGCGACACGTAGGCAATGGGTTTATCCATCCAAACACAAAAATGTAAATAAACTTGTATATTCTCTTCTCATCTCTTCAATCATGTTTGCACAAACAAATTTTCACAAAACAACAACCTTCACAAGTATGAAAAGGGCTCCCTAGGAGTACCTAGGATGTTTTGGGTGCCTAACACCTTCCCATTGCATAACCAACCCCCTTACCCAGATCTCTATTTCTTTTACTAGTTTTTGTTAAAACTTTTAGGTTTTTGTTCGCTTTCTAACCATTCCTTTGGATAAATAGAAGTGCGGTGGTGACTCGACTTGTATGATTTACCTTGGATTTAGTCAATATCTCTAATGGTAACGAATTCCCCGCTACAATCCTAAAAATAGGCCAAGATGGGCTTGGTAAACTAAGGTCCTTGGCTTCTAAGGTCTATATTTGAAAGAGTAATGTCTAACCACAACTTACTTGTGTGACATTATTGATCCCAACATGACCTCCATCAAGTGAATAGACTTGCCAACTTGCTAAGGAATAACTCCACACAAGTCAACAAGACTATGTAATTCTCCTATCCTAAGTGCACTCGAGTTCGGGTATAGAACTCATCTCACAAAGATCACCAAGTATACAAGGAATTAATATTCAAGCAATTCAATCATTACATACAATACAGTAATCCCAAATTGCAAAAAAATATGTCACCAAACAATACAATACAACAAGCATGAAAAGTTGGCAAAACCCACTAGGCAAAAAGAATTCCCCAGCAGAGTCGCCACTTTTCTGTAGCGGGGTATTCGTTACCATTAGAGATATTGACTAAATCCAAGGTAAATCATACAAGTCGAGTCGCCACCGCACTTCTATTTATCCAAATGAATGGTTAGAAAGCGAACAAAAACCTAAGAGTTTTAACAAAAACTAGTAAAAGAAACAGAGATCTGGGTAAGGGGGTTGGTTATGCAATGGGAAGGTGTTAGGAACCCAAAACATCCTAGGTACTCCTATGGAGCCCTTTTCATACTTGTGAAGGTTGTTGTCTTGTGAAAAATTTGTTTGTGAAAACATGATTGAAGAGATGAGAAGAGAATATACAAGTTTATTTACATTTTTTGTGTTTGAATGGATAAACCCATTGCCTACGTACCATCTTAAAAGATTAGGATCAAAATCTCGGTGTTCGGGGTAAAAATCTCAAAATGAGTTGGTGAATTGATTGGTTCAAAAGCCTTAAGGTCTTTTGTTATCAAAGGGAGAAAATTCAACCAAACCACAAATCCACCATGTGAGGATAGCTTCAACATGCTAGTGAGGGGTTAACCCTATAATAAGCATGGAAGACTCATTGTCCACCACTAAGCATATATGTGAGTATTACATCTACCACAAAGATAACTCAAACCTAATAGCTAAAGGTTATGAAAAATTTGATTAAGAAGGTGGCCATTGGAACCACAAAAGCACATTTTAATGGGTTATATTTACCAATTCGAAGTATATACAAAATGGTCAAAACCGACTTAAGGATTCAATTCAAAATAAGTGTTATAAAAGAGAAAGTTTGAAAATCAAAAGCATAAGGCTTACGTTTCTAATGTTTGAAAACAATGGTTAAATGTTTGCACAAAAAGTTTTGGCTTGGGTTAGAGTGGAGAGAAGAAGAAGAATGGCTAAATCCTAAGCAAAACAAAAAGAGAAGGGATAAAGGAATAAAAACCACAATGGAGTTCCTCTCTTGAGATCATATTGATGATCCATGTAGCTCCCATCCTTTGGAATAAGCAACCACAGAGTATAAGCAATCAAACAAGTCTCACAAGAGATCCTCAATGTATCTTGTTTCTTCCACTTAGATGAACATGGCAATGGTCCTCCAATTAAGCTCAAATGGAAACTCCTAGCACAAAAGCACACACATCAAAAGTTCCAATGAAGTAAAACAAGAATGGGCAAGAGTGAGTTTAGAGATTTGGTTCTTCTAATCCATCTTCACCATTAAGATCCTTTTGCTCCAATTTTGCATAAGGAAGGTCCTAGAAACTAAGTCCAATTCTCAATTTCTTTGCATAGGAAAGTCCTAGAAACTAAGTCCATTTCTTTGCATTTGGTTCACCACAATCAAAACAAAACACAAGCAAAAAATAATATATACACAATTATGTGCTCAAGTGAGCAAAAGGAAAATGGCATTAACATAAACATGTGCTCAAGTGAGCAAAGAGAAAAGCAAATGAATAATATGTGCAAGAATAGTAAATTGCATTAAAGTAAATTGCACAAAGTAAATGTTAATTGTCAATAGTTAGTGTTAGTAGTTAGTGTGCCATAAGGAAAATTTAGCGCTATGTTAAGCAATCGTAATTAGACTTATGTAGAAGTCACAACTATCTGAGGCCGGTCAATAATAATGTAGGCAACAAACACAAGTTAGGAGTCTTGATTAGTGAACCAAGTCCCAACAACTTGTCATGCCAAAAAGGAGAAGAAAATTGATCTTGTATTGGTTTAAGCATTTTGCATGATTTAAAAGACAACCTATTTTTAATGCAAAGCCATTCACTTGATCAATTGATCGAGATGAATTAGATTTGAATCAAGGAAGGTTAAATCTCCCAAATCAATGCTAACTTATCAACCTTCAACTCATTGATCAAAAAAGAAAAGAAGAAGAAGAAGAAGGGGATGAATAAGAAAATATGGAAATGACAAAATGGTAAAAGAAATATAAATGCATTAAATAGAACATCATGTACCAATCCTCATATGTTGACCAATAACATTGAAAGTCAAGGTCAAACAATCAAAAAATGAAGTGAGATGAAGATTGGAAGTCAAGAAATGAATAAACTATTTTTGGCATTTTTTAATACTTCAAAAATAAACTTGAATTAAAATAAATGGAAAGGTCAAACTTCAAAATCACTTCAAATCATCCTTGAAAGCTCCAAGTGATTTATCCTAAGTTCAACAAGGTCAAACAAAGTTAGACAAAAAATTTCAGCATTTTTAAAAGTCAGAAACTATTTTTAATCAATTAAAAATGAATAAAAATAACCTAATTGAACTAAAATCTCAAATAAATCTCAAATTAATTCAAAAATTGATGAGAATATTTTTCATAAATCTATCATCATTCAAAGAGGTTCAGAAAATATTTTTGCATTTTTTGAATATCAAAAACTATTTAAAATGAATTAAAAATAACCAGAAAAGAGAAAATTCACAAAAAATATCAAATGACCAAATAAAAAAATTAAAAATCAGAAATAGATACTAGAATTTATTTGGAGACTAATGCAATTGGTCCCATAATTTTTGGATTAAAAATGAGAGAGATATGATTTTTTGAAATAAAAGGAATTTAAGAAAATAAAAACAAAAATTATAAAAATGCAAAAAAAGGAGGAGCGTTGGATCTGAGCTCATTAATTGAGCTGGCAGATCACACGCTCCTAAGGTGATCCACGGTCAATGCGTGCACATGTGAAACAATAGAAAGTCATAACAAACAATGGCTAAGATTCAATATGGGAAATAGATCCAATGGCCAGGATTCAAACTGGGATGATGAAGCCACCGGAGCCACCGTCTTCTCCGGTGAGGTCCAGGATTCCGGCCAAATTGTAGAAACTCAAACCTCCATCAAAACGTGCGATCTATACATCATTAGAAAGTTGGGATGATGTACATCATCCCTATACCATCCATTTTCCTTCTAGATCTCTATAGTGTGAGAAATCAGAGATGGAAAAATCTGGTGTTTATCATGAACTCAATGAATTTAAAAAATTAAAAGCATAAACATGATGTCTCCATTGAGAGGACTTCAACCAACACAAAATCTGAGCCAATAGGTCAACGGATTAGGAGAATCGAAGAAAATACCAGTTGGAGTGTGTGCTTGAATTCTGGTAGCTTGAGAATACAACCAGATGAAGCTGAATTCTAGATCTGAATTTTTTTGAGAGAAATGCAATTGATTCTTTAGTGATGGTTAGGGAGAGAATTCTGCAGCATTTCAGGTTGAAATTGGGCGTGTGAAATGGAGGGAATGGAGTCTCTATTTATAGAGGAAGAGGCAAGGAAAGTGTGCAATGATCCGTGTGCATGGCATGTGAAGCTTCATTGCATGGGCTTGCATGATCATGCACAAGGCCCAAAAACAATTCCAAATGAGTTATGCACACCAGCCAAATGGAATTGGACGTGTGAAATGCAAAGGCAAATGCTTATGTAGCAAGATTTCAAGTGAATTCTCCAATTGTACCTAAACAATCATCTCTTCGAAAGTATCATTTAGAAAATCCAAGCATAGACATATGGGTAATGGTTGGAAAGGTCTTTGTATGAGGAATAAATATTATGTTGGATAAAAACTCATTTGGAGTGTGGAAATTTATGAAATTTGAGTTTAAAGTGTGATGTGCAAAACATGTCAAGGCAAGGTTTCTAAAATTGGCCAACTTTCAAGCCCTCTGTTTTGATGATAAAAGCTTCAAATGGAAAACTATCCAACATCAACGTTGTATATCGTTTCAAGATAATAAAAATGGACTTAAAGTTTGCATCATTTGGATTTTTTATGAAAGAGTTATGGGCACTTGAAGTTGGACTTTTTTGACTTTTAATGCCTTTGACCCAAAAAGACCTATAATGTCTTGCATTATCATATGTATTTCCTTTGAGATTTTGAAATTTTGTTCAACATAACATTTGAAGTAGACACAATAATATTTCCAATTCATTTTCTCCCACCTCACAATCATAAAAGATGAGTGAGTTATGTTCTTGGGAAGTTGACCCAAAATTAGGGTTTTAGTCAAAATGACCTATAATGTATTGGAACGGCAGATGGTTTTCCAAGCCTCAAATCAAATTTTGATGAACATTAAAGTTTTCCATATTGGCCTTAAGAACATTTTTGCTTTTGGAACCATCTCCATTTGACCAACACATAAAAAGTTAGGTCTCAGTGCATTTCAAGATAGTCAGATGAATTAACTTATTAACTTCTCAAGTCCATGCCTCATATATTGATGAATTGATGATTGAGGACACTCAAATAAGTTAAAATATGCATGAAATTATGAATTAAAGAACTTCCCTTGTTTTCATTTGACTATGGGCTGAGGTTGTTTCCTGAGCAAGGCATTGTGGTGCATAGATGAATTAGGGTTTCTCTGGGGAACAAACCTCAAATCCTTTGACTAGTTTTGATCAAAAATGATGAATTGAGATACTAGGGAGGCATATTTGATGGATGAGATCTTTGGGACACATTACCATGCTTGCTTTCATCTCCTCTTGACCAAGTCTTTGTACCAATGATCACCTAGAAGCTTTTGACCTTGTGATTGCTCAAGCTACAAACAAAAGATATTAGTGACATATTTTTGTGCTTTTGGTTAGTAAATAAAAATGGGAAAAGCAATGATATAAAATTCAAGCATGCTTGGTGATCTCAAACCACTAACAAGGAGTCTCACCCAAAGGCAAGGGACCAAGATGCTCAATGATCCTTGAGGCTATGCAATGCAATGTTATGATGCTATGAGGGATCTTAGGGACAAAATTGGGGTCTTACACCTTTTCAAGCCATTTGCAGACCCCTAAAACTTTGTCCAAAATGAGTGAATTTGGTCTCTTTGGAAAGGTTATATCAATAGGAACAACTCTCATGTTGAACACTTTTCCATTTGGAACTTTTATCATGATGAATTTTAAGGTGGAAGTTTGGAAACTTCAACATTTCAAAATATTTCCTAAGTGTCAAGCCATATGTTCAATTATTCCACCCTGACTAACTTTTAATATGAGCTTCAAATGAGAAAAGTGTCTTTATCAAAGTTTTATCTATTTCAAAAACCATCAAGTGATCACAAATTTGACATCATTTGGATTTGGGATGAATGAGTTATGCATTTTGGAAGTTGAGGAAAATCACTTGTTCAATGGTATAGGTCCAAAATGACCTATAATATATCCTCATATCACATGCTCATTAAAGTTAAATTAGCTCTTCCTCCAAACATCAAAGATGAAGTAGGAACCTTGGATTTGATTGTGCAACTTGGAAATCTTTCATCTCATACAAATTGAGCAAGTTATGGTCTTGGGAAGTTGACTTTCAAATTAGGGTTTAGACAAAATGACCTATAATGTTTCAACATAAAAAATGATTTTCCAAGAAAAACAAGCTCTAGACCTAAACATGAAAGTTGTTTGGAATGTCAACATACCTCTTGGAATCATTTTCATATGAGGAAAATTGTAGGAGATAGGGTCTAGGGGAACCCAGTTTTGATAAGATGAATTCATTTGGCCAACCACCATTAACCAACTTGCTAACTTGCAACTCTCTTGACTTTTTGGGTTCATGGTAGATCATATATGCATAAGATGATGAAGTTTGAAGTGTCCCTTGATAAATTTGTCCAATTGGTGAAGAAACATGTTGAAGAAGTTACTCAAGATAGCCAGATGAACTAGGGTTTTCAATGCAAACCAACTCCAAACTCTTGAAGAAATATTGATCAAAATAACATGGAAAGATCATGAGGACTCATATATGATTCTTAGAGCCATTATGGGTCATTCCTTGGTCGAGCTTTTAGCAATGAGGGTCTTAAACCCTAGATGTGAACTTGATGGATCAATGGTGATCATGCCCTACCTATAAAAGAGTAAGGCAAATGCAAAGACATATTTTTTTCGTATTTTGGTTAGTAAATGATAAAATACAAAGTATGATACAATCACATGGTACTTGGTGATCTCTCCCAAAACAACCCCAAAGAATAAGGGGTAAGGAGGACGCCAAGGTATGATCCTAATGCTAATGCAAATGATGAGATAGCATGAGGAATCCTAGGGTCAAAATTGGGGTCTTACCAGTCCTTTGATATGCCAAAGGCAAATGGACAAGCTTTGTAAGACCCTCATTCGTTTCAATTACTTATTTATGAATAAAATTGCGTTTTTGTTTTCAATCAAGATCTTTTTCTTTCGTTTTAAATATTCTTTAAAAAAATGGAAATACCCTTCCATACTCTTTCATTTCTATCAAATCACAAGAAAGATAATAATAGATAAAAATATTCCTCATGCACATTAATGAATGAACCTATTGAAAAATGACACTACTATAATTCCTTATAACTTTGAATTCCCAATTAACCAAGCGGAATAAGGGGATGAGGATAATTGTGAACTGCCAGAAGAGTTAGCAAGGCTGCTGAAGTAAGAGAACAAAGAAATTCAACCTCATTATGAACCAATAGATGTGATCAATTTGGGGACTGGATAAAATAAGAAGAAGATTAAGGTTGACGCTTCCTTAAAAGACGAAGTCAAGAAAAGGTTGGTCGAGCTCTTACATAAATACTCAAATGTGTTTGCTTTGTCATACCAGGATATGCCAGAGTTAAACACGGATGTTGTCATACACAAATTACCACTCAAACCCGAATGTTCGCCAGTTAAACAAAAATTAAGAAGAACCAGGCCATACATGTCTCTCAAGATCATGGAAAAGGTCATGAAACAACTCGATGTTGGATTATTAGCTATTGCAAAATATCCATAAAGGATGGCTAACAATGTTCCCGTTCCAAAGAAAGATGACAAGGTAAGAATGTGTGTAGATTATCGGGATTTGAATAGGGAAAGCCCTAAGAATGACTTTCCATTATGACACATCGATGTACTGGTAGATAACATCGCCCAGTTCTCACTCTTCTCCTTCATGGATGGATTCTCAAGTTATGACCAGATAAAAATGGATCTTGCAGACATGGATAAAACCACGTTTATCACTCCTTGGGGCACCTTCTGTTATAAGGTAATGCCTTTAGGATTGAAAAATGCAAGGGAAATATATCAAAGGGAAATGGTGACCCTGTTCCATGATATGATCCACATAGAAATACATGTCTATGTTAACGATATGATTGACAATTCGAAGACCAAAGAGGATCACATAGTCAACCTACAAAAACTATTGGATCGTCTAAGAAATTTCAAATTACACCTGAATCCAACGAAATGCACTTTTGGGGTCAGATCAGGAAAGTTATTATGGTTCATGGTCATCCAGAGGGGAATTGTTGTCAACCCCAATAAAGTGAAAGCTATCCAAGAGATGCCAGCTCCAAGGATGGAAAAGGAGGTCCGAGGATATTTGGGGAGACTGTATTACATTGCTAGGTTTATCTCACATCTTACCGTTACGTGCGAACCAATCTTCAAGCTACTCAGGAAAAATCAAGCCATCGAGTAGAATGAAGGTTGTCGAAAGGCCCTCGACAAAATCAAGGAATACCTA